>NC_063044.1:31001904-32423475 GCF_018812025.1 Megalobrama amblycephala | reverse complement strand
TAACTCATCCCATTTCCACCTCCGACCTATCCAATTCCTCTGATCTCCGCCACCTTCACTCAATCAAGCACATGCTGCATCTCAAGGACGGCGTTCTCACATATGTCCCTGAGCCCCTAACTGCGCCAAAGCTTGTAGTTCCTCAGAGCCAAAGGGGGATAATGCTGACACACGCCCACGATGCACCATGCGCTGGACACCATGGCGCCAAGGCCACCTATGAAACGCTCAAACAAGTAGCATATTGGCCTGGCATGCAGCAAGATGTGACGGAATACGTAAAAGGATGCCTGGTGTGTTGCCAGTTCCAACCGGCAAACCCAAACCACAGAGCACCACTACAACGGAAAGGAATGACCTTCCCATGGTCAGACCTCCAAATAGATTGGGTAGGACCCCTGCCACGGTCAACACGGGGTAACAAATACTTCCTCACCGTGGTTTGCGAATTCACAAAGTGGGTAGAGTGTCTCCCAGCTCCCAACGATACAGCAGAAACAACAGCCTGCCTGTTAATGAACCACATCTTCTCAAGATTTGGACTGCCTCTAAGAGTCAACTCTGACCGAGGAACCCACTTCACCGCTGAGGTTATGCAGGATGTATGGAAACTCCTGGGCATACAGGCCAAGCTTCACATAAGCCATCATCCAATTTCCTCAGGGCAGGTCGAACGGGCCAACAAGACAGTGGCAAGCATGTTGAAGAAGTATGTGTCCGCCAACCAAAAGGATTGGGATATCAAGCTCCCTCTGGTACTGATGGCCATCAGGGCCACCCCTCACCGGTCTACCGGAGTAGCCCCATTCGAAATGATGACAGGGCGACAAATGACACTACCACTACACCTGCTGTACCAACCTGGTGACATGAACCTCGTCACCGCCTACACCACTCACCAGTATCTGGAAAAGTTGCATCAGCACCTAAGAGCGACTTTTGCCTTCACACAACAAAACCTCCAAAGAAGCGCGGAAGGTCGTAAAGCCTACTACGACAAAAAGGCCTCTTACCAAGAACTCAATGTCGGAGACAAAGTGTGGTACTACAGCTTTGCCCAGCCAAGGCAGAAAGCTCCCCATCACCTGTCAAAGGAATTCCTACCTCACTGGACAGGACCACATGAGATTGTGGACAAGCTCTCACCTGTCGCCTACCGAATCAAAATCAGACAAGGCCGCAACGAGCCTGTCTTTCGATGGGTCCATCGAAACCAGATAAAGAGGCACCAAGGTTCCAACCGACAGGAAAAGGGGGAGGTTCAAACCCACTGACACAGACCGACAATCCCCTACTCTATACCACACTAATGACTTGTCATTTTAGGGAAAGTTTTTGCTTTTATTTTTCTGGTTTTGTTTTACACAACACTTACACACGCTCCTCCACAGCACTGCTAGTGACAACCTCTAGTAGAAAGGAGTTGCCTCACACATGTGACACTCACTTTGCTCTCGTAAACTCAGTGTCCTTGTGTCTCTTTGTGTTTTCTTGTCTCTCTCCTCATGCTTTCTTTTTCCTCTTTCGCTATCATCAGTCTTCCTCCTCAGCTTACCCATTATCGATTCGAATAATATTTACCGGCTCAAAGACGTTGTGAATGTTTGATTTTGGCAAGGGAACACCTATGTCAAAGTACACACTCCTGAGGTCATGGCGTACCACGATAACAATGAACAGTTGTACCAGGCCCCAAACCTAAAATGCGTACGCTCATTGAAGACATTCATTACCTTTGCCCGAGTAAACCATTCGTATTTGATAATACCGAGGGCATCTGCAGCCTAGAATCAATTAGACCCGACACGATACTGCCATGCGCATTATTCTGCCTAAACAAACTCTCTGGATCAATGTCCCTAAGGGCTCGATCCTCCATATCGACGATCTTGCAGTGTATCACGACGATGAGTACCAGGCTGAACTCGAAATCTCACTGTACTTCAAACAGCATTCCTTCGTCCTCGATCCAGAATCGGAAGAAAGGATCAGGGAGGAAGGAACGCAACTTATTGATCTGACTCCTGTTGATACAGCCTTAGAAGCTATAGCTCGCCTTCCGCCCGCTGGCGTGCTATTCATTCGGTTTTGGTCTGCTGCTGACACAGCGTGTTGCATCTCTACTATTGTAGGATATATTGTGACCTTGACACTGGCCTTCCTCCTGCACAAGCGAGTGAATGCCGTGCAAGAGTCTTTTGATAGATGCACGTCGGGCGTCCCGCGCATTTTCCGACGTGATAGAACTGACCAAGAACCTGAACCCGAGAACTCAACCAACCTGATTGAAATTACGCCTCTACCTCCTCGTCGAACCACTGACAATTAGATTAGTCGAAACCACCCAATCACAACTGATCTTAAACAGTACGCCCCTATGTTAGTTGAAGTGTTCCTAACCCGTTTACTCCAAGATACCCAAGTCCTTCACCAGGATTCAGCCAAGTGAGGGAAGCGTTGTTTGTGTTTTGTGTTTGTCTGTTCTCTCTCTCTGCCTCTTGTTCCAGTGCCTGCCGACGTTCGCACCAGGAACCTCGCCAAGCAAAAGGGGGACTCTGTAGGGACTCGTTCGACAGACGTTACCAAATGGCTTCATCAGCCAGAGGCATGATTGAACAAAGCTTCATTTGGTCCAAAAGATCCATTTCCTGAAGTGATGACGTGACTTCTTTTAACAAAGGACTCTGTCTAAAGGACTTCCTAGCTCATCAGCAATAAACTAATCAGAACCCATCACGTGGATTTGATCACATTAAATCTATTGATTCTCTCACAAAACCCTCTTGTATTATCGGACGGAACAGGAAAATACCCATCAACGGATTTAAAGACGAATCTGTCCTATCAATACCTCCCTTGTGTTGACCGTCCATCGTGACCCGGTCACTCGTGACTCCGGTCAAAGTTTAAACTATGCTTAAGAACTCAATCTTGAATCTCAAAAGGGACAATTGTCGATTACTTAAAATATTAACTATATACAGAATAATACATGCCATGATGTAATTACTAACATGTCTATTCAATGTATTCAATATGTGGGTTTTCTTCAAATGCATTATTGTAATCATTGTTTTAATTAGGTCAGTCTAGTAATATGTGTGTAAGAAGTGTGCCATGTTTGAGTTCTAAATGCAGAATTTATAATTCTGTGTAATTCTGTGTGAATGAAACATTGAAATTCAGTATCAGGAAAATATTAAGAAACTTTATAAAGTTGTTAATAAAACAGGAGAATGTTCTGCAGATATCACGCGATGTGATCAATAGACAATAGACGAGGCGTGTCTAATCTCCGTAGCAACGTCTCATTGGAGGATCGCTCCCTTAAAACTATGCTGTCCGAACAAGCTAATGTCAGAAGCTGGAAGTCAGAAACTGGAAGTCCGAAGTCAGTCAGAAATCGGTCAGAAGCCGGTAGCCGAAACACCGCTACTTTGACCACGGCGGAAAAGTCGCATGGGTCATTGATAACTGATTGACCGGGGCTGATTTTCCATCGAACACCCGACTTCAACCACGAGCTGCGCCGCTGATCATTCGACAGCCGTCACATCCAGACTCCGCAACCCTCTGTGAAATATCTGACCAAAGTCTCCCAAGAAGAGAGCCGCTCAAGCCAGACGCTCAGAACAGCGCACCACACCAGCCAGCAGCATCCTTCAAAGCTTCCGCGCAACCCACAGGGCTTTCCCGAGAAGACGTCACCTGAAAGACAGCCAATCCAGAACGGGATTCCGCTGTACACGAGTCACGGAACAACCCGATTACCTCAGCTGTCA
Organism: Megalobrama amblycephala; assembly: GCF_018812025.1. Lineage (NCBI taxonomy): Eukaryota > Metazoa > Chordata > Actinopteri > Cypriniformes > Xenocyprididae > Megalobrama > Megalobrama amblycephala. The sequence goes on along the minus strand of NC_063044.1, from coordinate 32,419,693 downwards.
CAGCAAACGCAGGTACAAGCAAACTTCTCTCTCTCTCTTGCTGGAAACTGGTGAAACTCCTTTAAACCTAAAGAATCAAGCCAAAGCTCTGCTTTTGTGATTTTCCTCAGGTTATGAGTTAAGTTAGCACTGAACTTGGGACTTTTCATAACTCATCAACTCCGCAAATGTGTGTGCATGTATGTGTGTGTGTGTGTGTGTGTGTGTGTGTGTGTGTGTGTGTGTGTTTAGCCTTAGTTTCCTGTAATCATTAGAAGTAGTCAATAAATCTTGTTTTGATTTTCACATATACGAGTTTCTTGTGCTGTGTATCAAATTACTGTCTTAAACTTAAAGATCAAGTTACCTCTTGCTTATAATATAATAATTACAATAATAACAATAATCATAATAAAATATTGTTACTGTTGGCCGCAGAATAATATTTTATCCAGAATTGGTAAAATACTCTAACCTCAATTTTCGCTGGACGAATAATTGATGAAGTGTTAAATATTAAGTCTGAATCATTTACAGTGAATCATTTACAGTTGATTCAATTCTTATTCCCTGGAACAATTAAATGAGCTAATAAATAGGCTAAGTCCTTACACTACCCATAACTTATCCCTAAAATCAGAGGGAAATGATAAATAACACTGATGTAGAAACACCTAAGCCTAAACTTGAAACACACTGTAAACTTGTCCCTCAAATCTAGTTGCCTGAAATGTTCCCGGGCTGGATCAACAAAGATGTTGATGCAGGAACATGATGTACTTGGTGAAATCACATTCACCCATTAGGGTACTATGGTGCTGTTATAAGTACCGCAGCTCTATAATCGAAGTGGAATGAAATGAGAGTGGAACGGCACATAAGCAGGACAGGAAGTGGTAGAGGAGAGACACAGAAAGGTCAGGACAGTGGGCATGTTTTCATGTTTGTCTTTTGTCTGAGTGGGCAGATGAGGGGTGTGTAAGAGCAAAGGGGGCTTACATAAAGATAATCCTCTCTTACCACCTCAAAGTGTGCATGTGTGTAATCACATCCAATTACAAGTGTTGTTGTACTTATGTGTGAATGCGGACTCCTGAGCACATTAAAGGCGGCTGTAAATCATGACTCACGCTCTAATTTTTTAAGCCGCCTGGCAATAATATACTGCGGGTGCACTCTCTCTCTCTCTCTCTCTCTCTCTCTCTCTCTCTCAGCACATTCTTGGCTGCGTTTCATATCTCATCCAAAACCAAGAGGAAAAAACACTGCAGTGTCTACAAGTCAGTTTTGATTCATGGAGAATTAAAGGCAGGAGCCATAACTCAATATCATCCCATAATACACAAATCTAGACCCGTTCCACTCTATGTGCTTTAAAGTGGTCACACCATACATTATTTCTTTTTCCTCCATGCCAACTTATACATTGTTTGTAAGGTTTCTTTAGTGTCAATTTAGATTTATGACACATTTTTCACCCTCCTTGACCCTGTGAATTAAAACAAGGAGGTCTACAGTACCTGAAGAAAGCTATCTGTTATCATTTCCATTCATCTCAGTGGCAGTTGCTCACCTGGCACAATATAGTTTGCATTGCACCATTCTTCAATAACAGCGGCTGGTTTTCATAGAACAAAGAACTTTAATTTGACAATATGAAGCCTTCAATGAATTAATGACAGTATAATAAGGTGCAAATTATTTGTTTGTTTGAATATATGTTTTTACCATATTCACAAAACTTTCATGACCCAGAGAATATTTGTTGTATGAATATGTAAAAAGAAAGAACAGAGCATCTGCTGATACGATGCTGAGACAATTGTGTTTTTTTATCAAAGACAAAATAGACATAGATTCCATCTAATCACACATAGATTGAGAAGATCAAGTCCATCAACACCCCCAAAGCTTGTGCAGTTGTGTATCTCTTATTGGGTGTCTACATTTCTCTCAGTAAGTTTAGGCAATTTTAATTTCTATGCTGTTGAATATTTGATGATCATTTTTAGCTTACTTGAGCATAAACAACTTCTATCTGCTTTCTGGTTAATGCAAATAATCTTTTTTTGCATGTTTTTTCATACTATCTCTGACCCTGGACCACAAAACCAGTCATAAGGGTCAATTTTTTGAAATTGAGAAGCTGTATATAAGCTCTCCATTGATGTATGGTTTGTTAGGATATGATAGTATTTGTTAGAGATACAACTATTTGAAAGTATCTGAGAGTGCAAAAAATAAATAAATAAATATTGAGAAAATTGCCTTTAAAATTGTCTTTTTTATGTATATTTACGGTAGGAAATTTACAAAATATCTTCATAGAAAATTATCTTTACTTAATATCCTAATGATTTTTAGCATAAATTTCGACCCACATACACAGTGTTATGTGTACACACAAAGTCTATGTTGTTGCGGCCACATTTCGTTATGCATTTTCCGAGGTTTGTGTTGATGAACCCGCGACTCCTGCACAGAGTATAGAGTCTCTCTAACATTACCTCACATCCTGCCACCCGTCGAGCTCTTGGATTGGCTGCAGCTCACAGCGGCCAGCCTTTCTGACCACACCCTTGATGCGTGAAGAATGAGGGAAATCAAGCAGAATACAGCACAGAACAGAATAACAGATAGAGGGATGACCCTGCCCCACCTCCTCATGGGTGATGAGGGAATGATGTCATTTCTGTACTATTGCAGGGAAAGAGTGGGTTGAGCACTGAAAATGTGTCCTGCACCACATTACCATGACCAGAAAGAGATATTTAAATGACACCATGGCAAATAAGTGGTCATCTGATTTTCATTTTAATTTTAGTTCTAGTAATTTTGTTGAGTTTTTATAGTTTTTATTAGTCTATATTAGGAATGGGAATCGCTAGGTACCTCACGATAATGATAATATCACGATACAGCGAAAATGTGAATTTGTGAAAACGGTGACGTCATTCACTTGTATTACGTGTTGTTTTCACAAATCTGTGTGAGCAGGGATTGTTTTGACGTTGTCGCTTGTACGCAAAACTTTTCAAAAAACTAAAGGTAAAAAATCTAGGTATTTTACAAAGCATATAGTGCATACTATAAATGTAAATTTACTTGAGAATTCATGACTTGACATAATTTTTTATTCTAAATAATATTACAACTAAATAAATGAAAAAGCAAGCAACAAATAATGTCACAGTCACGTCATGTTCTGTTTGTTTTGGTTTTCATTCTGTCACATGTGCTCCTTTGTTCGATTAGGCTGCCTACACATACAAGAGCGACCGGGGGTCAAATCACCACGGAGCCCGAGCAATGTACGCCTGACCAGGTGTGTGAGCCGGCCGAGCCATCCATCGCCGAGGGAGCGTTGGTGGACTTCTAGGGATCGGAAGTGAGCCCCGCCCACCCTCCGCTACTGAGAGTGAGCTGAGACTTGGCACGTCGGCTCTACCTGGGTCAGACATCGCGTCGCCTCCGCTGCAGACTTACGGACCGTCCGCTGCTCTCTGGTCCTCCACCCCATCCACTATGGCTTGCTCAACCCTACCTCAGGCTCTGTCTCCGCCCTCGGTCGCTCCAACACGTCCTCAGACCTCCGGATCCCCTCCTCGATCTCGGGAGGTCGTCACTGCTCTGTCATGGCCGCCTGGATCTTCACTATCTCTACTTCCACCTCAGCTCCTCGGCTGCACGGTGGGCTCCATCCTCGCCATCGTTGCCTGCGGTCATCCCCATGGCTCCTCCCTCCATCAACGCCGCTGTGGGGCACTACCCTGGCTGTGGCCTGGAATAACATCCTGCCACCCCTGCTCAAGGCCACCACCTGGATGTCACCACCATCTGCACCACTCTCCTCCCAGTCAACCGTCCACCTCCCGAACCACCTTCTGCATCTGCCCATTTCACCATCACATCACCCACCTCCAGAACCCCCTCTGGCCCTCCCCTTTGATGTTTCTCTATGGCGTGAGGACACGCCTAGCCGGAGGGGGGTGTACTGTCACAGTCACGTTATGTTCTGTTTGTTTTGGTTTTCATTCTGTCACATGTGCTCCTTTGTTCGATTAGGCTGCCCACACATACAAGAGCAACCGGGGGTCACATCACCACAGAGACCAAGCAGTGTACGCCTGACCAGGTGTGTGAGCCGGCCGAGCCATCCATCGCAGAGGGAGTGTTGGTGGACTTCTATGGATCGGAAGTGAGACCCGCCCACCCCCTGCTACTGAGAGTGAGTTTTTTGCTGAGACAATGCTGGACACAAGGTGTGGAGAAGACCCGCCCACCCCCTGCTACTGAGAGTGAGTTTTTTGCTGAGACAATGCTGGACACAAGGTGTGGAGAAGACAATTTTCTTTCCCCAGTACTGTCACCTGTCCAGCTGGTCCCATCCAGTGTGCCTCTCCCACTATCTCTCCAATCTACCTGTGACACTCCACTGCTTTTGGATTTTTGCATGGAACTCCAGCCTGTTTCCCAGTCTCCAGCCATCAGTGCCACCCAGTCACCTCTGACTCCCTTCAGTCCCTTGGTACCACCTCCTTTCAGTAGCGTGGCACCATCTTGGGCCTGCCGGGATCCGTCTCCTCCTGGGCACGAGGAGCCCAAAGCTCCGCCTCCAGCCTCGGAAGGTTTCGAGTTGCCTCGTTCCGTCGCCCTGACTCCTGCGCTCCTTCCATCCTCGTCCTCGGAGTGGACCACTGGCCTTTCGACCACGCCGGCCTCCCTCGGCACGTCGACTCCACCTGGGTCAGACATTGCGTCGCCCCCGCTGCAGACTTACGGACCGTCCGTTGCTCTCTGGTCCTCCACTCCTTCCACTACGGCTTGCTCCACCCTACCTCAGGCTCCATCTCTGCCCTCGGTTGCTCCAACACGTCCTCAGACCTCCGGATCCCCTCCTCGATCTCGGGAGGTCGTCACTCCGGCTCCGTCACGGCCACCTGGATCTTCACTATCTCTACTTCCACCTCAGCTCGTCGGCTACACGGTGGGCTCCATCCTTGCCATCGTTGCCCGCATCATCCCCATGGCTCCTCTCTCCATTAACGCCGCTGTGGGGCACTACCCTGGCTGTGGCCTGGAATAACATCCTGCAGCCCCTGCTCAAGGCCACCACCTGGATGTCACCACCATCTGCGCCACCCTGGACTCCTGTTTTCCATCTCCTCCCAGTCAACCGTCCACCTCCAGAACCCCCTCTGGCCCTCCCCTTTGATGTTTCTCTATGGCACGAGGACACGCCTAGCCGGAGGGGGATGTACTGTCACAGTCACATCATGTTCTGTTTGTTTTGGTTTTCATTCTGTCACATGTGCTCTTTTGTTCTGTTTTCCCGCCACATTCAGTCACCATGGACACTCATCACATTCATCACAGCTGTATGTCATTTGAGTTAATTCATCTGTGTATATAAATTCCTGTGTGTTTTCAGTTCTTTGTCGGGTATCGTTTGTTTCTACGTTGGTGTATGTTCCTGTCTGGATTCTGTATTCTCCTGTTGGATTATCAAGTAAAGACTTGTTTAACTCTTATCTTCCTCGTTGTGTGTTTGATACACCAGCAATACCGTACCGTACATTTCAATTTGTTCTACTAAATTTTGTAGCCCAACAGCACCAGTTCTAATGCTTCAAAATGTAAGCATAGAATCTTGCCTTTACAAAGATGCACAATTATAGCAAAAAATTATAATTGATGTTTGTTTATTTATCTTGCAATTTAAATTGTGATTATTCATTTCAATGAACATAATTGAAAACTGTTTCTGAATGAATTTATTGCTGTTTTATCAGCAAATCAAATCACCTTCACACTGGCTCTCTTGAACAACAAAACTGTAATTCAAATGTTAAAGAAATTATATGTAGAAAGAGAGCAATGCAATAATGATGCTCGCAATTTGCACGTGACTGTTTGAGTGCTGCAGTACAGCAGGCGATCACTTGCGGTCCACGTGCAGGGTTTCCACGATCACAATGCAACTGCTGAATCGTACAGCCCTACCAAGATGCCACAGCCCTATTAGAGAACCTTTATTTAAAAGTGTGCCATTTTTCAACCAGCCTTGATAAATGTTGAGACTCCAGTTAAGGTCTCAGTGGCTTACAATCAGAGGTGTTTCTCCTGTCAGGTGTAAGGCTGTTGTTCACACTGTTTGTTTTTTTTTATGGCATGGTCAGATGCTATTCCAAGCTTGCTTCATTTCATTCCTGTTTGTTACTAACCACAACATTTAATCAGCTTTAGTCGGCCAGGCCAGGCCAAGGTGACTAAACCGTAGTAAAACACAGCTCAGCCTAACTTACATAAATAACCCAACAACCTTCTGCTTGTTTAGAGCGCAGGAGTTAGGAGCACAGATTTAGACTGCTATTTTCAGATACACACAAATACTGTGGCTACTGTGATTTCTCCTTGACAAACATGACCTGTGAGTGGCTCGTGAGGATGCGCTAAATTATAAACGCACACAAGCATGAAAGAATGCCAAGCCCACCCATGATTTTGAAGGAACCAGCCTTCTGTTGCCGTATTTCGTTAATCTGTTCTGGGTGCAAAAAAAAAAAAAAAAAAAAAAAAGATGGCCAAATACCTTCAGATTCAACAGATTTACTACTCAAGATCCACCCTCAAGTGACATTCCATTACTTGTATTCTGAAGTAAATGAAGAGAGAAAGAAAGCTAATCAATCACATAAATAAATTACTAGCTATTAACAGTTATGCACCCAGGAGAAGAATAAGGTTTAGGAATAAGGGCTGACACAATTTAATCGACTTCTAGATTTATTTCAAGGTTTGGAAGAGGGAAAAAATGCAGTTTGGATCCTCTCTGGGTTCCATGTGTCACTATTAGAAGTGACCCATTATTTTGGGATAATAACACATAAAATGTATTTACAAACTATCCAAAAACACACAGATCATCCATACTTACATTTTAAAAGAGCAAAAAATTGATGGTAGATGGTTGCTGCGATTTTTTTTTTTTAATCTTCTCATGTTTCAGATTCAGGCTCTTTGCACAACATCTGTGAGGATGTTTTCAAAAACAATATACCGATCTGCGTAAACCAGAAGGAGCAGAAGTTGTTTACGCACAATTAAGCTAAAGTGATCATTAAACATTCAACAGCATATAATTCAAAACTGCCAGATGAAATGTCGAGAGGTAAAGGACTGTGCAACTTTGGGGGTATTGATGGACTCAATCTACTCCATCTATGTTTTGATCATCGTTCTGAATCCGATCTGGACAAAGTCTTTGACAAAAACGTGATTTTCTCAGCTTTTTGATTGATAACATTTTTTGGTAATACTTTACAATACTGTTTCGTCATTAATGAACAAAGCTACTATTGTAACTACTATTAACTAACAAGAAATTCTGGTTAGAATTAGTAAATAATAGTGCTCAGCTGAATGAGGTAGTTCACTAGCTAATCAATAACTACATTACTTTTTTTCATACCTCCCAGAGGACTCAAAATTAATGTGAATAACGCATATTGTATAATTAATTCTACAGTGAAGATCATGGTATCCCACTAGTAATAACCCACTAGTATCACCACATCTTTCAGTATTCTAAAGTGAAAAGATTGATAACTCTAGCAATGACTGAAGTCTTTGTAAGCTTTTGAGGTTTTTGTAAGGTTTTGGATAGTAATGACTCATGTGTTACAACATCCTTCAGAAGGAATTACTAATTATTTGGATCAGTATTTGAAAGTGAAGATCATGGTAACCCACTAGTAATGACTCAAGTCTTACCAAAGAATACTGATCCAAATAATTAGTAATTCCTTCTGAAGGATGTAGTAACACTTGACTCATTACGAGTGGGCTATCATGATCTTGTACTTTACTTAAAGGGATAGTTCACCCAAAAATGAAATTTTGATGTTTATCTGCTTACCCCCAGTGCATCCAAGATGTGGGTGACTTTGTTTCTTCAGTAGAACAGAAATTATGAATTTTAACTCCAACCGTTGCCGTCTGTCAGTCAAATAATGGGAGTGAATGGGAACTCTATCAATAAAAGTCGAACAAACTTGCATAGACAAATCCAAATTAAACCCTGCGGCTCGTGACGGCACATTGATGTCCTAAGACATGAAACGATCGGTTTGTGCGAGAAACCAAACAGTATTTATGTAATTTTTTACCTCTAAAACACCACAATGTCCAACTGCGTTCAGCATTAGCTTAGTGAGGTCTGATCGCGCTCTGACAACAAAAGTGATGTCTCGTGCTTATACTTCAATGAGTGCTAGACATCACTGTCGTTGTCAGAGCGCGTTCAGACCTCACTAAGCAAATAGTGAGTGAGGTCTTGCCTCACTAAGTGCAACAGAAGACAATAGAACCCATTATAATCAGTGATGTTGTCTACACTGGATGCGGTGTGATACAACACGACAAATTGTAACAGTAAATGGATTCCCTGTTCTATTCCTGATGTAGTCCAAGTGCGGCTGTCTTATTGCATTCAGTGTAGACAGCCTTTAGCTTTTGCGGCACAACGCGATAAAAGTCACTTCTGGTGTACACACGGTGTAAGTGTTTTTTGTTGTAGTTCAAAAACAAGTGCGCATGTTAAGTGAATATGCTAATAAATGCTTCTGCTAGCTCAAAACTTTTTTTTGTGTAAATGCTGGTGGGGAAAGCATTAACTATGAGTAACTGTAAGGCAATGCCTGTCATGGCTTCATACCTTTCTGAAACCGGGAACATTCCTTTAAACAATCATGGAAATTAAAAAAAAATCCTCCATAATTCCCTCAATGTATGATAACAAAAATAATGCAAATAAATTAAATACAGTTTCTTATGCTAGTACAAAATGTGACATAAAAAAACAACAACTAATAACTGTTAATTGTAAACTGCTATACTCTTTTTGTAGGAATATGATGACGACATTTAAAAAACTAAATATTAGTTATTTAACTAGCAAAAGTTCTATGCTTTAAGTGAACAAGTTTATGTGTCTGCACACGTTTGTCTGTGTGTACATATGCAGTTCCTCATCCGATGCGGATTTAAGAGGTTGTTAGTAGGTCACGTGTCCTATGGCCCCTGTTAATTACTCCGGAGTTAATCGGTTTGAGAGAGCGGAACAGCTTTAGCTGCAGCGTCTCTCTGCCTGTGCCCTGTACTCAAAGGTTATATATGTACTCAAAGCCCTTGAGCTCACAGATAAATGCCAAACAGGCCAAATTCTGAAAGATCCACAGAGTAGGTTAAAGCTTGGCTGGTCAAAACACAGTCTGGTGGTCTCTGGGAAGCAGCAGACAAGAGCAATTCCATTTAATCACAAGAGATTGCTCAAGCAATTTTGTGGGAATGAAAGTCGTGCACAGACAAATACATGGGAAGAAAGTTTTAATAGTTCATTTAAACAAGACAGGAGTTTTATTTGTAAAACTGAGTTGCAGTTTTAGTTCTGTACGAAGAAAGTGTAAAACTCTTGCAGTTCAAAAAGCTTATGCTATGTCCTACACCTTCCCTATTCAACTTACGGAAAAAGTGTAAAAGACGCGATGCCAGTTTACACTTTCTTCGTAATTTGAATACAGAAGGCGGTCTAGGTGATATTTTTTTACACAAATGCATCGCTTCGCTTCAGAAGGCCTTTAGAAACAGTCATGGAAGCTTCCTTTAAAGTACAATTAAGTGACCTTTTATTTCATTAATATATTATCTGCAAGTACAGTTTTTTTTTTTTTTTTAAATATATACTTATACGATTTGAAGTGCACCCCAGATGTGCAAGGTCATTAGTGAAACAGCCATATTGTTTGCTGGTTGAAGAAAGTTGATCAGTTTCCGATTTTATATTTGTTTCTTTTTGATAGATCCATCGCTTCAGAAGGCCTTTATTAAACCCCCAGAACTGTGTGGAGTACACATTTATGTACATTCAAATATCATGTATTCAAACATTCATGTATTCAAATATCTCAGATTATGTTCATCAGAATGAAGAAAGTCATATACACCTAGGATGGCTTGAGGGCGAGTAAATCTTGGGCTAATTATCATTTGAAAGTGAACTAATCCTTTAAAACATTGATTTAAAATGTACTTTACAGTAAAACTTTTAAATTGACATTATTACAAAGTGCACTTTTTAAAATTTAAGAAACAGCCATGAAAGCTTTCTTTAAAGTACACTTAAGTGACCTTTTATTTCATTCATATATTATCTGCAAGTACAGTTTTTTTTTTTTTTTTTTTTTTATAAATATATACTTTTACGATTTGAAGTGCACCCCAGATGTGCAAGGTCATTAGTGAAACAGCCATTTTGTTTGCTGGTTGAAGAAAGTTGATCAGTTTCCGATTTTATATTTGTTTCTTTTTGATAGATCCATCTGTAGGTACTCAGACACACTTACCTGATTAAAAAATCAGTGTCAATCAAAACCCATCTCTATGTAACACTCTGTTGGGTGTGTGTATGTTTATACATGCCATTTAAGTGTGTGTAATCATCTCCAGCCAGGGCCTCTGCGGCTGTCATGTTTCTGGTACAGACCATCTGCTGCATGAGCCTGTCGTGGTGCCAGCAGAGACACAAGAGAACAATCTGCCAAACACACACACACACACACACACACACACACACACACACTGTAGTGCCTCCCTATACCGCTGCTCACTCAAACTACAATCCTAGACCAGGGGTGTCAGACTCAGTTCCTGGTGGGCCACTGTCCTGCAGAGTTTAGCCCCAACCATAATTAAACACACCTGAACCAGCTAATCAAGGTATTTGGGATCGCTAGAAACTTCCAGACAAGTGTTTTGGAGCTAAACTCTACAGGACACTGACCCTCCAGAAGCGGAGCTTGACACATTTGCCCTAAACCCTAATTCTACTTCAAACCCTTAAAGACCATTGCTTGACATCCCTTGTGAAAAAGAAATACGCTTAATTGTATTTAACCTGTTAGCCTTCACCCTCGCTTTTGAAAGAAATGGCATACCTAAACTAAAATAGATACAGTTCATAGCACTAAAAGCATGATTATGGTTTCCTTTGAAAGCAGACACTTGGCTGTTTATTGTAAAGTCATAATAAAAGTTATACATAGCTTTAAAGGGGTGGATGATTATGATTTCACTTTTTAAACTTTGGTTAATGTGTAACGTTGCTGTTAGAGCATAAACAACATCTGCAAAGTTACGAAGCTCAAAGTTCAATGCAAAGGGAGATGTTTATTTTAAAGAATTCACTGTTTAAGAACCACAACAAACAGCTGGTAGGGAATACAACAAGCTTCTTGGCCATGTTGGGCTGCTTTAGAGAAGAAGAAGAGTTGTTGTAGTAGAGCTTCCATCATTTTACGCCGGACTGCTTCACAAATGAGGGTCAATTCAATGCTGGATTTGCCCACAAGATTAACATGACGGCACATGCTAGTCGATGAGTTGAATAACCTACACAGAAACTACATACATTTATCCACTAACCATTCAGAAATGTCCAGATGCATTATAAAAGTTGTAACTTCTTCCCGAGTCTCTCCATGAGTGTCCGAACAATGTAAGGCTGAACACTGTTACTGACAATTGTCATTTTGGCTGCGTGAGATTGTCCAGTTTTGTTGTTGTTGAGCAACTGAAGCATGAGCTGTTAAAGCTCCGCCCTCCTCTGGAAAGTGGGCCGGGAGCAGAAGCTAATTTGACCCATACAAAAAATGTGTGTTTTTGCTCACACCCAAATAGAAGCAAATTTGATAAGCTATAATAAATGATCTGTGGGGTATTTTGAGTTGCAACTTCACAGACACATTCTGGGGACACCAGAGACTTAGGTTACATCTTGTAAAAGGGGCATTATATGTCCCCTTTAAAGTTTTGTAAAGTTATTAGAAGTTTATTTTTATGAAATATATTATGAAAATAAAATTGAAGTTGTCATTGTTTTAATCTAGAAATGCACTGCAGCTAAAGCCACAAATAATATATTTATTGAATGTAATATTTCAAATCTGAAAATGTCTAAAACTCTTTTTCAAGATCATGTCACGTGATTTTATTTTGATAGGATTCTAAAATGCTAACTGATGTTTATTGTCATCTTCTAAGCATCCATTCAGTGTATTGCATCTAATGTTTTGTTATGCAAACTGCCCATTTTAGTTTCAGCCTGGTTATGGCTCTAATTATTCTTTTGACTTTATTATAATTACTGGTGATTTTCTATTCACACTATTTTAACTCACATATTGTAACTCACATTCTTTGAAACTGATCCAGATGCCTTTATAAAGACTTTATAAAGTTGTTAATATGGATATTTTTCTTACAAAAACCCATTGCTTCATTTCAGAAGGCCATTATTAACCCCTTGGAGCCATTTGTATATGATGGATGGATGTACTTTTTTGGGGGCTTCAAAATCATGAGTGCCATTTACTACCATTATAAAGATTAGAAAAGTTAGGGTATTTTTTTTAATATAACTCTGATTGTGTTCATCTGTGAGAAGATAGTCATAGGATGGCTTGTGGGTGAGTAAATCATGGGATAATTTTCATCTTTTTGGGAGAAATAAGTATTTTATCATCCATAGAAAGCTAGAGAAGTTGTGTTGCCCTCTTTGATAGACTTTTCCACTGTAAGTTTCACTTATGTTACTTGGGTAGTAAATAAAAAGGTACATTATTTTTATGAACATTTATAGAACAAGGAAAGTCATCTTGCTTTCAGGTTATATCATTGAGGCTGACAACACATACCATTTGCATTAAAGAATATATACTGTTCTGTTCTGTTCTGTTTGGGCTTTTTATATTTTATATTAACTAAAGATTCTGTTTCTGCTGCCGAAGAAAACTTTCTGACATTCACAAACCAGTGAGCCACTGTCCTAAACACAGACCTACTGTAACCGTGGTGTAAAGACATCAATATAGCCCTCAGAAATGTCTTAAAATAAATGTCTACTTTAAATTGTTCAATATCTATAAGATGAACTTCACTCCATCATGCTATAATGCCTGTCACTGTACAGCCTGATGCATCAACACCACCGCTGACCTCTCTTTTAACGTCTTGGAGAACAGGTACAGTAGACAATTACAAACATACACACTACCTTGACAACTTTGCACAAGGGTAAATGCATATGACACACAAACACACACAGATAAACACTTGGCTAACATTTAGCGAATGCTACTGCAGCAAACAGATTTAACTGCCGCCCCTGAGGCTTCCACATTATAAACATCCTGCTGTGTCACTGCACTCCCGAACAGAGCCGTCTTTATACCCACCAGTGCTGCAGTGACTGCAGGCAATTTATCTGCAAAGATTTATTAGATTTATTTTATTAGACAAAAAAAAAATCATGTTCACAGAGATCCTGCTGCTTTGAGCCACTGCTGATTGAGTTTAAACCACTTTTCAGTTCAGTAAACACTTGCTTTAGTACAACATCTACCTGGACACTCAGTAGACATGCAGCCAGACACTTTTTTTCATTAATTTAAATAAAATCAATTATAAAACTTTATTTCAGCTAGTTGCCATGACAATATTTTTAATTTTTCTTTAAAGTTCAAATAATAAATAACTAAAACTAAATAAACTAAAACTTACTTAATAATAAAAAAAAACTATACAGACATGTTTAAAAAAAAAAAAAAAAACTAATAAAAATGACAAAACCACACAACAAAATTACCAAAACTTTAACTAATAGTAATAATAATAATAATAATAATAATACTTTCAAGTAGATTCATACAGTCTTCTTTACGTTAAGTACTATATTGTTTCTTTTAGATAGACAGGAACGTTTTTTTTTTTTTTACCTGCTTGACTAGTTTCGGCCTAAGTTTTCCTTCTGACGAAGGCTACAGGAAGTAGCCGAAACTAGTCAAGCAGGTAAACAAAAAAACGTTCCTGTCTATCTAAAAGAAACAATATAGTACTTAATAATAATAATAATAATAATAATAATAATAATAATAATCATAATAATCATAATAATAATATATTTCAAAATATTAACAAAAATTCTAATAATATAATAAATTACACTAAAATAAAATTTATTCAAATCTGAGTTTAAAGAATGTATTTAAAAATCAATTGACATTTTTATTCTCTAAGTTTTCAATAATATATTTTGTTTCTTTTCAATTAATTACCCATAAATATGTCTATGCACATAACATTTCCAGAAATATTAGAAGATAATAGATAATAATCAGTACTAGAAGTGGCACCTTAAACATGTGCCAACATCTTAAATATAATATATATATATATATATATATATATATATATATATATATATATATATATATATATATATATATATATATATATATATATATATATATATATTAGTTGTCTTAACTTACAAGTAGTCTTAACTGCTATATACTAACATTTCACCCCATGTATTTACTATGTAATGAGTTTGATTATAGCGGTGAGAGTTAGGTTTTTGGGGTGATGGTAGAGTTGCAGTTAGGGGTAAAGTTAACACAAAGTTAACTACAAATGTTACTTGAATTACTTTAAATGTCATTACAATGCACTGACATGTACGTATGTAATAAGCATGTAATAACTTTGTAATAACTCTACTCCAAAACCTAAAAGACCCTTGGCATCCCTTGTGAAAAAGTAATATGCTTAATTGTATTTAACCTGTTAGCTTTCACCTAGCCTTCACCATTAATCCCAGAAAAAAAAAAAAAAAAAATCCCAAGAAATGGCATACCCAAACTAAAACAGACAGTTGATTATAGATGTAAAAGTTAGGTTTTTGGGGTGATGGTTGGGTTACAGTTAGAGGTAAAGTTAATAGTTTAGCTACAAATGTTAATTAAATTACTTTAAATGCCATTACAATGCACTGACATGTACAGTACATGTAATACGTATATTGTATCAAATAATGTACATATTTTAAAAGTATATTGTATCAAATGATTAAGTATATAGTAGTTAAGGCCACCTAATATAAAGGTGGACATTTTGTGGTGCTATATGACAAATTTTAACTTTGTTTTAAGAGATATGTATCACTTACATTGGTTGGAAATGTATTCTATATAGCAGGGGAAAAATAAACATAATTAATCAAAATTAATGATGTAATCGACCATTCGCAAAGACCCCCAGCTTTAAAAAAGTGTGTAATTTTTTTAAGAAATTCGAACAATAAAAACCGTTTTGTGGCTCTTTAATGTGTCGTGACAGATCGCTGTAGCTCCTCAGCTCAAGAGGCTCGTGGACCGATCATCTCTTCCCACTAGCTAATTTATAGCATCAAATAAACATGAATGAACATCAGAAGGAATGTTGTTTCAAACGTGGAAAGACATCAGTACACCATTTTTCAAGTTCAAGTCCACCGAGGTTAATCTTCTAACTCCTGACTGCTTTGTGGGACAAAATGGCAGATTCGGCGTTATGATTGGTTAGATCGCTTGTCAATCAAATTCCCTGCGAAGGGTCAATTATCAATATTTTGTTACAAATCTTTTGTCTAAAAAAAATGAAATTTGGTTACACTTTATTTCAATGGCCCACATTCTACTAACTATAAGTAACTTTGTAAATACACATCCACTACCAGCCACTGAAGTATTAGTAAACTGTAGTAGACTGTTAGATTATGTTTAGGTGTTAGGATTAGTAGAATAAGTTGACATGTAACTGCAAAGTTACATAAATAGTCAAAATATCAAAATAGTGTTATTAGATATTAAGCAGACAGTCTACTAATACTCTAATGAGAGTTAGTTGACATGTAGTTGCAAAGTTACATTTATAAAAATAAAGTGTTATCTTAGTAGAATGTCTGAAGTGGACCATCGAAATAAAGTGTTATCTGAAATCCCTCAGTTGTGTGACTGTGTTGAGAATTTAAATCAGTAAATTCCTCTTCCTGTCATTCCTATTCAAATTCCACTTCAACGTCCTTGTCAAAATTTGATGAAGCATTTGAAAATCATTTTGAATAAAGTTATAGTGCCAGCTTTCTGTGGACAGTTTTTGCATCAGACAATACACGTTGGTTTTTTAAAGTTTATGAGGAGTTTCCATAGACATAATGACATAATTCTATACTGTACAAACTGTATATTCCACAGAAAACTGTTTGTGTATTATTATTATTATTTTTTTTTTTACTTTTTTTAACATTTTCAAAAAACATCACTTAGTATGATTTATAAGCTGCTTTCCTCACGGACCAAAAAATGTCAAAAGGATTTCAGATATTGCCATCTTTGTGGGGACTTTTTGTTCCCATAAGGTAGGGTTTACCTGAACCACACACACACATACACACACAGATTTCCATCTATGATTTGATTTCCTTGCCTCCAAGCATCTATATGGGTACAGTGTTTATAGTATTGCTGCTAGAGGTGATGGGCGTCTCTCCCACATACCTCAACCATAAAAAAGTCAAAGCTCTCTGCATCTCCCACCAGTGGCACATTATTACGGAAAGACAGACTGTTGCGCAGAGGTGTTTTGTGGAGCCAGCACATTTCCTCTCCTCTCAACACACACAGCAAATATAGTCACTCTCTTCACTCTGTGAACTCACCATGCTCTTACAGTCCCTTGTCTTCTTTTCATCAGCTTGATCAATAAAGTGCCTCACCAACATTGAGGAGAAAAAGGCTTGAATAAAGAAATAAATATTTTAGTAGAGCATCGAAAAAAGCCATGCATTAAACAGAAGCCTTTGATCAAAAGATCTTTAAGATCATGAGAATCATAAATTCAGTGGCCAAACTTTTGATTGGTAATGTATCTGAAAGATTACTTTTATGTAAATTAAAAAGTTATGCATTAACATATTGTAGATTACCTGAAATAGTACGCTGGTAACAGTGTGTTGATTGCAACGCATTACTCTCAACACTGACAGCCAAGCACTGCTAGAAATGCTAACACTGATACTAATGCTGCTATGAGGCACTGGCTCTGCTCCAACCCTCAGTCAGATGATTTGCTGTTGTAAGAAACATTACAAATTACTGGTTTGAATCATAATAATAATAATAACTCACTTTACTTGTTTCGCTTTAGAATTATTTTACTTTTCTTAACTCATTGGCAAGTAATTTTCGATTGTTTTAAGCATAAACCTCACTAAATTTTATTAGATTTTTTCTGAAAACAAGACATATGTAATTTAGCTTCTGAAGAAAATGTATCTTGTTTTAACAATGTTTAGAAATGTATACTGAAAAATAAGACAAAATTATGTTTTAGGCCCTGTTTACACTAGTGCGTTTTCGTTTTAAAACAGCATTTTAAAATGAAAATGATCCTCGTCTACACTGGCTTTTCCACAGTGTTTCAGAAACGATCTCCGTCTACACTAGACGAGCGAAAATGCATGTCATATGACCGTCCATGCACACTGGGCATGCGTGTACAAGTGTAAACAGTTGCCTCTTGTGCATGTAGGCAGCTGCGGTATATATATAAAAAAAAAATGCAGAGTTTAACTGCACAATGGCTGCTAAAAATGACAACAAAGCCAGCAAAGACTGCAGTTCAGTCTCCATGTTATCGTTTACACGGTCATCAAGGATAAGCAAAGCGAATGTGGGCAGCCACGCCATCCTTTTCTAAAGTCTCCGTTAATACTGAAACACAAACTAAAAACTAAAACAGGGTCTGCAGCGTTTTCGAAAGTCTCTGTTTTTGAGGTTCGATAACGTGGGTGTAGTGTAAACAATAGGCGTAACCGTTGCAAAACTTATGCGTTAAAACGAAAACGTACTAGGGTAAACGAGGCCTTATTATGGTGATAGAACTATATTTATTGAAATTGTTACACATTATAACTGTAATCCTGCTAAAATGTATTTGTAGTAAATGTACCAGTACTCTGATCACATCTACATCTCTTCTAATGTAGAAATGTAGAAATATGGTAGAACTTAAAATTTCTGTGACAAGTGGGGCGGGGCCGAGAGCCGTGGAAGCGAATCAAGGCCAGTGTGGTGCACAGTTGTCTCTCACTAACAATCCCGTCACCAGCATCCCTTTCCCAACTCATCATAATGTTAATTACATACAGTTAATTTACATAAACATCACATTCAGATCTTGGTTAAAAGTTGCATAGCAAATAACACATGCTATTATAACTATCAGAGAGACTGTCATTACATACTTGCATGTAATCAAACAACATATGTGGTCTTAAATGTTTTGCAGCTCATCCTCAACCTAACCACAGGCTCTACTCTTCACCACAGTGGTAACCCTACAAAAACTAACATAACAGAACCCCCCTGAATCCCAACATAACACAACATTAAACATTAACTTATATCTCCATATGTTAATCTTGTGCAAAAACACACAAAATAACACTTAATTTCAACAGTTATTTATATGGTCTGACGCAAAGCATGCTGGGAATTAGAAATCTGCTGCAGCTCAACTCAATCATATTAAGTTCAGCTTACTACAATGAAATTTGAGTTCATGCAACTTTTTCCTATTAAGTACAATGAACTTTCATTATTATTTGAGTGAAACAAACTCATTTAATTTAATTACTTTCACTGTTCGGTTTTACAGTGCACCTATAATGTCTAATTCACAGAAATATGTAGCAGCACAACTGTTTTTAACATTAAAATGAGTGATTTCTGAAGGATCATGTGACACTAATGACCTTGATCACAGGAATGAATTGCATTGTAAAATATATTTTGTTTTAACATTTTTTATGTGCAGTTTATGTATAAGAATGTTCTAATTACTTTAAGTTCCTGTGACGGGTAGGTTTAGGTATAGCGTAGGTAAATGCCATACTGACTTATAAGATTTTGTCAAACATTCTTATATGTGTCTTTTTAGATGTTGTCTTTGTAGGGTCCGACTGAAGGACCCCACAACATCATAAATTCCTGATCTTACTATCTTAGTGGGGTCATTTGTGTGTGTGTGTGTGTGTGTGTGTGTGTGTGTGTGTGTGTGTGTGTGAGTGTTGAACAGAACAGAATCAGTCCATTTTAATGTCAAACTTGGTAATGAGCTAATGTGTTCAATGCTGTGGCAATAATTAATCCCATTCATTATACATATAATAAAATCAACATATGAATTCAATATTGTATCAGTCTGAAATATATATAAGATATTGTGCATTTAAGTGTCTATCCAAACTTTTGAAAATATATGCATGTTCGATTAAGAAATTTATGAATACTTACAAATACTAATGAGATCACGTTGGTGAAACTGCAGGCACAAATAAGCACATTAGTTACATAAAATGCCACAAGCTCACCCTCTATTCTTTTTTATTTGTTTTTGGCAATTAGGGCTGATAGGTCCACCGAGGCCCCAGGAAAGCAGAGACTTTCTTTAATTGCTTCATTAAAAAATGCTGATTCCAAACCAGCTCTGTCAAGTTGAAATACGGCTCCTTTTCTCCTGAGCTGTGGATGAGGTAGAAATACTGTATATGCGAACAAAATTTGATGATTTTATAAAGCATGTGAATAACTTAATGAAAAATATGCTGTGAGGACTAATAAGCCATACAGTCACATCACTGTATGGCTGCTGGAGCAAAGTTAACAAAAAAAAAGTCACATGTGAGCGGTGAGAGAGAAGCACCTTCAATGTGTCTATGAGTCACATCAGGTGACGAAACTGCTACGGCTCCAAATGAACTGGCTGATGTGCTGTAATATCTTATTAAGCTGCAGTGGCCCGCTATGGCTGTTCCCATCTGCTCCAGGTCAGAAGCACTTCTGATCGGCCCACTTTAGCTCAAGCCAACCCAGACACTTTGAGCTCAGGCCAAAAGCCCTCAGAGGCCCTTCACAGCCATAATGATGTCTCTTCAGCACTCAGTGATAAAACCCATTCATCAGACATCCAGAAGAAGATGTGACTCACTCCCTTCAACTCGAATGAACAACAAATCATTCTTTCGAACCGGTTCTTTTTAGTGAATTGAATGAACCAGTTCACCAAATCAGACTGAACTGTCTGGTTTGCGGCTTGTGTCAGCATGGACCTACAATTTAATCAATCAAAATTCACTTTTAGACATGCCTGATAGTCTCCAGTTATTCCAACAGTGCACTGAACTGAGAACAGTCTTTAGATATATCTGACATGCATCTGTCGAGGGACTCATAAAGGGGGCAAAATGTATGTTGTATGTCTTTGACAAATTTGGAAATATAGCAATGATGCGATGGCAGTAGTTCAAGAGTCAACAACGGTTCAATGATAGTAGTTCTTTCTCGAGTCAAGAGTCGGGTAATGGTTACAACAGTTCTCGAGTCACCAGTACACTGAGCTGAGGAAACAGTTCGGAATCAAACATTTCCGCAGAAAACAGATAAGCTGATGATATGAGAATGTGTAACTGAGCAGTTGTGAGAAATTAGTGAATCATTTTTTGAACCGATTCATTGAAACTAACTGTTCGAAAGAACCAGTTTGCGGAAAGGAATCGGACATACTACCCTTCTAATACTGTATTTATGTTGTATAGAAGATATATCAGTGCCTCAGTGATATTAAGATATTAAAATATTGGTCGGTTTTGTTCTATTAAGTGATTTAAATATTGATCGATTTTATTTTACGTGAGAGTGAGCGATTTTTTAAAAGTATTAATGAAAATATGAGTTTTGTTATAAATTCTCAGAAAACATCAATGAAGATACAATTGGTTTTCTTATGTGAAATAGCCAGTTGTCATAGATTATGATGTGAGTTTAACATTTTCCAAATTTAATTAGCATTCATGAGGATGTTGAGAAATATAGGGTTATGGCTTTCATTTCAATTAGTAACATCCCTGATTTTAGACAGAAGGACAATATTTTAATGTCATTCCTTACTGTGATTGAAAATTACTTCCATCATGATAAAAAATTAGCTTACAAAATCATATTGTTTGCAGATTTTAATTGAAATTTGCAACCTGGTCTCATGGGAGAGACGTATCCGTGGGCACGTTTTCGCGATACACAAAATTACGTACCGGCGCGTACATCTGGCTGCAGTTTCCGACAGAAACGAATGCTAGATGCCGGTAAAACGTCAGTGACGTCCGGGGTCGGATTATGGATTCGTAAAGACTCGTTTTGACGTCTCCTCGCACAATATCATGTCACGACTTCAAAACGCTTCTTACCAGAGTGCCCGATTTGTAAGCGAACATACTTTGGACTTTCCGGCTCTACGCGTTTCGCTTTTTTAAGCCGCAACCAAGATTGCTCGGTAGCTCAGCTGATACGGAGTTGGACTTAAGACGAATCCCGCGAAAGGTGACTGACTGGTGCAACAAAAAAAGAGAGCTCAAAGAGACATCTAAACAAGCTGAAAAAGCAGACACTTCTTATGTCACGTTTGCTTTTTGTTAACGTCATCGGGTAGGTTTAGGCGTAGCGTCGGTGGGACGTTATTTTAAAATGAAACGGAGCGCAAATGTCAAATCAAGAACCGTGGCAATTCGTCTAAAAAGCAACGTCATAAAAACGTACCGCATTCACCCTATTATCTGCTCCGGCAAAAAGAAAAATAAAGGAACACACTTTTAGCGCCGCTCAGTGGACATTTTGCATCAAAACTGCAGCGATATGTCCTCACTGGTACGTATTTTGCGACTCGCAAAAACATGCCCGAGGGTACGTTTTCGTCATGAGACCAGGTTGCAAATTTACTCATGTTGAGTTAAAGATTTTGGTCATATTGTTCACCTTTAAGTAGTTAAACAGGAAGAGGATAGAAAGGCACCACATAATGGGTGCTTCTCAATTCTTATTTGTGCATCCTCATTTCCTTTCCTCACGTCTTAGCTCCACCCCTTCAGGATGCGAGGGAAGGACACAAGGAAAAGATACGAGGACGGAGGAATTAAATCAAGTGAAATTATATATCCTCGCTCCCTTTAGCGTCACTTCAAAGCGTCATCAGCTGCGCTCAAGGGATCTACCCATATGTTGTTAAAGTTTGGTTATTTAAAAAATTATAATAAATATTAATAAAGCAAGATATGCCCCGTTGAAATATATGAGGTATAAAGTTTATTTAAACTGTAAAAGTAAAGCATACATTTAAATTATTGTGACAGATATGAAGGGGGAGGAGAATGTATGCCTGCATCAGGTTTCTCGACGAGAAAGACTTCTGCAAAGGATGCACCTCTGTATCCTCACTCATGACTCCTCAGAAAGCCTCCTCACTCCTCGATCCTGGCTTCCTCGTGGTGCAATTGGAGAATTGAGATGTCCTTCAAGATGGCTGAGCTCGATCGTTTTCCGGGTCATAGGATGGAGGACGGAGGAGCGAGGAGACGAGGAGGGATATTGAGAAGCACCCACAGCTTTAAAGAGTCCCAAAATGAAAATTCTGTCATTAATTATTGTTCCTCATGTCATTCCACACCCAAATGACTTTTGTTCATCTTCAGAACACAAATTAAGAAATTTTTCATGAAATCTGAGAGGTATCTGACTGGTCCATATAGACAGCAATTTTTGAGTGGACTAACACTTTAATCCCAAAGTAAGCAAAGAACCAAAAATTCAATTTTGTTGGTAGCAGGAGAGAGAGAGAGAGAGAGAGAGAGAGAGAGAGAGAGAGAGAAGAAGCCAGGCTACATCAGGGGAGCCAGTTCTACTCTGGCTATCAACAGCCAATTTCTCCAAGCATCACAGAATGACTCAAATAGCAGTGTGTGAAACAAACTAACCAAAGAAATTTCCAGTCCAAACTGGAGTCTGCAAGGGAGATGTCGCTTCTCCCCTGTTTTTCAATATCAGGATTGATGCCACTAAGAGGAAAGCCTTCAAGAAAAACATGGAGTTCAGCACGACAAACACCTTCCTGACCCTTTTGATTTTCACAGATGACAGCGCCATATTCGCTGACACAGATGCAGAGGCCAACAACATCCTTCACCACATCACCCAATCCCACGGTCTAAAAATCAAAGCGGACAAGACAAAAGTAATGGCAATTGATGGATCACAGGTCAATGTTTACCTCGAACAGGTCAAAGCATTAAAATATCTGGAATCACTGTTGCGGGAGAAAATAAAAGCGGCATCAGCCACCAGTCCACAGCAGGATAGGCCAGGCAAAAGCAACGCTCGCATGGCTCAAATGGTGTCTCTGGGAGAAGGCCAACATCTCCACCAAGACCAAAATTCTCCTCTTCTGAACAATAATCCTGCCAATTTCGGTAACATGGACTCAAACTAGACATGAACAAGCTTGACGTCTTCCAAATGCGATGCCTCAGACAGAATCTGGTTGTCTCTGTTTGTGACCACCATCATAACAAGGCAATTTGGACAAATTGCAACTGCTTTAACAAACCTGGAAAGTTAGTCTTTTAATGACAAACTTTGCTTCTACTTAAAAATCATTCTACGTCTTTATATATTCAAATGGCAATTCTGCTTCTGTTTGCTACCCTAATGAAAGGCACGCAATCATGAATGGCACACAATCCTGATGTTGAATGCTGTCAAACACCCACATCTTGACAAAAACAAGTTGTAGATTGTCACACATTTTCCAGTTTGACAAAAATTAGTTTTCTACTGCATCTTTTCAAATAGGAAAACAAACATTCTGTATGTCTTAATTGAATGGACTGCAGTCGGAGAAATTGAAATTCAGAGCAACACTATCACAGTTTCTTCAGTATTCCCTAGGCAGCACATTACAGCGTAAAGGTTGGAAAGCATTAGGCAGTCAGTTTAATATCCACCATATTTGTTTAAGCCCCCATCTTAGTCTGAAATATCACTGTGGGCCATTGATTATCGCTACAGATGGCCATGTGAGTTAACAGCTGGCGAAAGAATTGAACCTGGGACTCCACATACACGCTGATTGCAGGGAGTATATACCAACATATGCACTCTACTGTACAGTTAAAGTAGACTGCAGCATGTGTTATCTCTAGCCAATACATCTTACATATTTCATGTTTTCAGTGGGAACATGTCACAGCTGTGCCAGGAAAGATGACAGGCCCAGAGTTTCATTCAAAGAGGATTTGAACCAGCTAAAAAAATAAATAAATATATAAATAAATAAAGGCAAGGTATTTCAGTGACAAGAGAGACACTCCAGCACACCCCCATTTCTTCTGTCTTGTGCGCACCGTTTGTTCTTCCTCACAGCTGAGCTCTCTGCTCTTCAGCTGTTCAGGTTGACTGCAGTGCAGTCCACAGCTCTCATACATGCACCAGCTGGCACAAAAGAGCTGGTACTGTCATATGTTTAGCTAAAGGACACACACTCAAACCACACCCACAATATAACACTTTAGATTGAAACACAGACACATCCACATATCGGCTCTCACACGTGGGAAAGGTGTCACATGTTACTCAGGAAGAGAATGCCAGATGGATTAATCCTCAAGGTCATGGAAAATATGATTGCGATGGGCTGCATTAGTGCAGAAAAGTGGATATCTGTGTTATAGTTATGGATGAACCAAGCTCAAATGTGTCTCTTAGTGCATTGACCTATTTAATCTGACATTAACAAAGACCAAATAAATGGAAATAATTCAATTAATTGAAAATGGAAAGTAATAATATTTAAAATGGAGTTGTACTGATCAACAGAACTCAGCAAAAACTTTGGTATTTCTGAGAAGTAATTGGAGTAAGGAGACGGCATGATTATGTGGTTTTATATAACAGTTGAAACGTTGCACCATTGAGCAACCCAGCCGATGTGTTTTTTGTTCTTGTTTTGTTTGGTTGAGTGAATAATTCAATGACTCATTTATAAAGGCAGTCTTTTGTTTCATTCCTAAATGAATCAATATTTTTGAACGAACTGGTTGAATGATTCAATGACTCACTCTTAAAGACATTCCATTGTTGTCACAAACAAACAATGATGTAAGCTGCAGAAAAAGTGGGCTACACTTGACCACATTAAGATTAATGGCTCAATCGCACATACATTCTGTAAACTTTGTATTGTGGAAACTTGTCCTAACGAAACATGGTTTAACATTTTTTACCAGAGCAGAACACCGAAATATGGGAAAATTACAAGTGAAATTAACAAAATGCAAGTTTGCCAATTTTCAGCCTTCTTTATATTGTTACAATGTCAGTAGTATATAAAAAATTAACAATGTTTACACTTTCTCTGTGTTATCTGGACCAATAAATTCCCATTTACATGTCAACAAAAGCTTTTAACAAGCTTCAGAACTTTTGAAAAAAACTACACAATGTACTTCCACATTTTTGTATCTCCAACCATGGATGGATGGACAGAGGATTATTACCAAAAGAGTAATTGTAAGGATAGGTTTATAAATGAAAATTGTATTGTACTATGTCTACTCTTTAAACAAAATTATGGAAAAAATGGAACACTATGGCAACAGCTTTCTTATCTGTACGAGACAGTGTTTTGCTTGGGGGGAACTGATATTCGTGATCATCCAGTTTGAAATGTTAACTACAAACAAAGAGGTTGTTCAGATTTTCTGTCGTTGTATTCTCTCCATATTTATGAGTATTTACAGCCTTTAGCCACTGCCTACATTGATCCTTCACTGGAAACAGAAAAGTAACTCACTCCCGCTAAATGTTTATTATTTAATTCCTGCACCCAAGAACAAGTCAACACCATTATTACTAAAAGTTTGCTAAGAAGCATTTCCTACTAAAGCAATGTGGTATTTGACTCTGGTCAAGTGTATTCATAGCAGACTGGTGGGAGTGACCTTGGTCAGCAACATGCTCAGAGCATTGTAAGTGTTGAAGCAAAAGGCAACAGGCCTTTTTCCTCTGTTTTCTCTAGTCAGGTAGCACTGATTTCTTTTTTCTTTTTTCACATTTCTACTGCATAGGCAGCCAAGTTTTATTGAAAACCAATTTTGCCAGCGGTGAATTTTCCCTTTAAATTTCATTAACGGAGTACAAGCGGGGGAAGCAGGAGCAACAATAAGTCAGAGGAGAAATGCAGGGAAATGCAGCACACCTGTGTTTGAAAGGAGCCCTCCAAGGTCCTGATAATCTCTGGTGAGTAGTATCTGCCTTCCAGCTCCATCCCTATTGGCCTACCCTGAGAGTGGGGTGCTCTCCATGGTGCTGAAGGTGCCTCTTTTGCTCTATGGAGGAACGATTTAGGATCAGGACACAGCTTCAAGCATGTGATACAACATGAGTATAGTATAATAACAAACTGGACATAATGAACCTATCATTTTGGCATTGTCAGACATACTAATCACATAACATACAGTTTTTTTCTAATACTGTACAATAGGGAAGTAGGCATTTAGATATGGGCTGAACTGGAAAACGTGCAGTACTGCGGTCCTCCAGGACCAGGATTAAGAATCACTAAATTAAACAGAATCAGTAACATGGAACTAAACAAAATTGAAATTCTAACAACAGCACTAATGAGACAGGAATAGTGTACCTTGTTGAGGTCAGGTAAAGTTGTTTTTTGTAGATATAATTTGTGACTTTAATCCCACCTGACCTGAACACATTAATTTCCTCTCACAGAACCTTGGTAAACATTACAAAACAAATTACCTACTTTTGTTCAGTTAACTATGGCACCCTTTGAGAAATCAAATCCAGTCCGGATGGGAACGTCAGCGATTGTGTGTTTTTTTTTTTTTTTTAAACAAAGCTTCTTAATTATTTTAAATTTTACCAAGTATAATTAAAGTTACTTTTTTTTTTTTTTTTTTTTTTTTTTCACTTTATTATACCAGTTTTCTAACTTTATAGATAAAATAACAGTTGGTGTCAGAGCCATATCCCCAGTTCCTGTCTCTCCTCTCCCATCACTTCCTGTGTATATTCAACTGTCCTATTCAAAAGCAAAATGCTCAAACTCTCACTCAAAAATTAAGATTCTGTCATTAGTCACTCACTCATGTTCAAAACCTGAATGCTTTAAGTAATTGTGGAACACACACAACATTTTTTTCTTTTTTTCTCCATAAAATAACAGTTCATTGTTACGAAAAGAATGATAAAAGTAGTCACTAAAGGCACCACAAAAGCAGTCTTTCCTTTGTTTAGTCTTCTGAAATCATTGAATAGTTTTATGTGAGAACCAACTTAAAATACTATTCCCTGATAATCCTCATTAATAACCTTCACGGCAGCTCTCAGATGTGTCAGTCGTCAATAACATCAAACATCATTGCTTTTTGAGTAGCTTCTAACCAAACATTGCTTGACTATAAAATGAATGTCTTATAAGAATGACAAATCCTTCACAATGGATTTTATGTTCATCCTTTTACACACTGTAAAATGTATACACCTTAATTCTCAGCACATATAGATAAACATCAGCTCAGGCACCTGTGTGAAGCTGACACCAATGATATACAGGAGAAAAGGTTGTGCCAAGAGGGAACTTTGCTTCATTCCTCCCAAAAAGAGCTGTGCATGCTGACAGAAAAGAAATCACTCCCTGGAGCTCAGCTCTCCTGTTTTTCTCAAAATAGTTTCAAAAATTCAGTCTGGCAGCCTCAGAGGAAAACGCACAATGTCAGGTGGGTGCTAGTCGTGGTTTACCTCACAGTACATACTGTGTGCATCTCAAACAAGATCTCTTGGTAAGATACTCTTTTACTTTTTTATAGTAATCTAAAAATTAAGGCAACTTATCACTAACCTAACAGTCTACTAACAGTCTACTGATACTCTAATGAGAGTTAGTTGACATGTAGTTGCAAAGTTATTTACAGTTAGTAGAATGTCTTTTGAACTTAAAAAATATTGTCAAGGCAGCTAAAAAAAAAAAAGGTTGAGCTAACTTGAAAAAATAAGGCAACCTATCACACTCAAGTAAACACAACTAATTCACTCCAATTAAAGTCAACTTAAATAATTTTCTTCATATAAATGAGTAATAAACTTAAAAATTCTTGTGAAGGCAACTAAAGAATGTTTAGCATTTAGCAATGCCAGCAGCTACAATCCTCATTTTTTCATCTCCAAAGCTAATATGATATAAAAATTATTTGCCTCTTAAAACAAGAGGCAAACATTTTACCTGGGCAAATATATTGCATACAAAATTTGCAATAAGATGCACATATACCTCAATACATAAATCTCAAACATGGTGATGATGATCAACAATTGTAATTCATTAAAAAATAAGGGCAACACATACTTACTATAGTAATACAAGTAAATTATGCATAATTACAAGTAACTAACCCTAAACCAAATCCTAACCATAACTCTATAGCAAGTACACGTAGATAATTAGTATTACTCTGTACTTATTTGAGTAAGTACAATGTAACTACATCACCTTAAAAGAAAGTGTAACCAAAATGTGAACCCTGAACCGTAAGACAGCGACAATGAAAGCAGCAGCAGCAGCAGCAGCAGAAATCATTCTAGTAAATGCAAAGCAATGATTTTTTTGTTAAATAATAGTTCCCACATATTTTTTTTTTCAACTTAGTTCACTCAAGATAATAAACTCACTCGTCCTACTAAATAATCTTTGTTCAAGCAATTTTTTTTTTACATTTGTTTGAAAAAAAACATTTTGCTGAAACTTGAATTTTTACTTGAAATACAATAATTAAGTTCAAAACACTACCTGTTATTTATTAGATGAACAAAAATATTTAAGTTGACTTTAATTAGAGTGAATTAGTTCAGTTAACTTAAGTTGAGTGTGATATATTGCTTTATTTTTTTCAAATTAGCTCAACTGTTTTAAGTTTAAGAAATTTTAAGTTCGACAGAGATTCTACTGACTATAAGTAACTTTGCAACTACATGCCAACTTATTCTACTAACCCAAACCCTACCACCTAACCCTAACCTAACAGTCTACTGATATTCTAATGAGAGTTAGTTGACATGTAAGCAGACAGTCTACTAATACTCTAATGACTGCTAGTTGACATGTAGTTGCAAAGTTACTTATATTCAGTGTTGGGGCTAGTTACTCAAAAAAGTAATATATTACATATTACATATTACTCTCAAAAATAGTAATGCCTTACTTTACTTTATTACTCCCTGGAGAAAGTAACTAGTTATATTACTAGTTACATTTCTTTTTCTTAATTACTCTATAATTGCCTGAGATGCATCAGATGGAGGGAGAACATACAAAGGAGGAGTGTTCTTTAGGGTCTTTATTACGCCAACAACAGACTGGCACTGTCTAGCACAAATAACTACAAACAACTGTACTTGTTGTTTTTGCTGCTTGTGGGGCTGCTCGTTCATGTCACTCTGTCGCTTCGCAACGAGCTTGATGTGTCCGTGCTGTCGCTGCAGGTGCTTCTTCAAGTTGGAGGTAGAGTTACAAGCGGTGGAGAGCAGCTTTCTCCCCGGGCAGAGTGTGCACTTCACCGTCAAGTTATTTTCCTTCCGTTGAACATATTCAAAATAATGACTGAATCTCCACCCGTCGAAACTAGCTTTCTGTTGCTGGGAACCTTCCTCTGAAAAAGAGCTTGCCGTTGTTGACGCTTCCATTTTTCCCCATCTGTCTTTGAGGGTGCCGCTCTGCTGCTGGCTGCCGGGTGTCGACCAATCGGTGATGGTAAATGATACCTCGTGCCAAACCCAGACCAATCACTGTTCCATTCACGCCCTCCTCCCCTTCCCTTCTGTTCTCTGTGTTGTGTGCCTTGTGTGTGATGAAGGTGCTACTGGTAAATGTAACGCAAGTAACTAGCTCGGGAAAACTGTAATAATATTACCATTTTCAGACGAGTAATGCCTTACACTACCAGTTACTGAAAAAAGTAACTTTGTAACGCGTTACACTCAACACTGCTTATATTACAATTTTTAAAGTGGACTATCAAAATAAAGGGTTACCTTAAAGGGTCTGACTGAATCCAATGTATATAACACTTGCCATTAAACTAATGTAATCTGAGCCTAGTGTTTTGAGCATGTGCTCACATGGGAAATCCAGGTTTAAATCCAGCCAGTGTCGTTTACTGAACCTCTCTTTCCAATTATTCTTGCTTCAGCTGTTCTGTTAAAAAATGGTAAAAAGGAATTTCAAAGTGATGCTCATATCACAGCCTTGCTGGAGCTCTACTTTGAACAAAGCAGCATTAACTTTTGATTGACAAAGCATTGTTCTCCTGCAGGCCTTGATCTACTGCTCATTTTGTCCTCCTACTCACCAGATGCTGCCGAATTTAAACTCAACAATAACTCCCAATAAAGGCAGCAGACTGTCGTACAGGATTCAGAGGAGTCTATTATTTACTCAAACCTGGACACTTTCTGAACACCTCAAAGCAACATAAGACCTGGAAGAGTGAAAGGTTGATACTTAATGCATGAGTAGGTTTTTTTGGGGATTCTTACACCACTGAATCTAGAAAAAAAAAAAACAGTTGAGAAACATAGGTGAGTCGTCTTTGTATAGGCCTCCTCTCGTGCTGATTGGGAACGTGTTCCTCCCGAACTTTGTTAATAAAACATAATTTCGACTGTTCTCTCAGCATCTCTAAAACAAGGGTCCTTGATATACTGCATCCACTGTCCAATTACAGGGAGTACACAACAAAAATAGATACAATCAGAGAAGGGAACATTTAGATGTTTGGAGGAACAATTAAATGAAACAAATTACAGTTCTCCACCAAGGTTTTATGCTCATTTTCCACCCCAGCCACTTAGAGTGCCAATGTAAAAGTTCACCTTCATTTGTAAAAGCAATTAGGTCTTGCTTGACAGTGTTGTGGCTTTAGACATTTATACTGCATACATCACATTTGGGACTCGCATATGTAGTTTGAGCAATGGGATTATGCTTAGACCTCCTTTTAAAACATTTATAAACCATTGTTTTTATATTAACAAGCACGGTTGTTCTTTGTACCTCTATGGAAATCGTATTTAATGCAATTTGCACGCTATGTAGTTTATTTTTAACCCAGGGATGTCGGGCATCATGCATCAGTGTGACATCTGTGATTGTAGTGAATCATGCTAAATTTAGAAGGCTGTTTAATGAATCATCAGTTTAAAAACTCCAAATGTCAAGCTTAGCATCCCTTACTATTAATAGAAAATCTATTTTTTTTTTTTTTTTTTTTTTTTTTGCTTATTCAGGTGATGGTATTAAAAGTGAATTATTTATAAATAGCTCTGTGCAGCTCTGTGCATCAGACAAATAGCGCTCTTCTAGATTAATCTTTTTTCAATACATTTCTAAACTGTAATTAGATATACTTCTGTATTTCTATAATAGATATTTATCTTCATCTGTCATCTTGTATAGATGGTTGCAATACATTAGGAATACATGATGCCATGCTTTGGAATTTTGTATTTAATATGCTACTTTATATTATGTGGTTTTGGCTAACTTCTAAGGTCGCACTGCATGTATCGTTCACAGAGAAGGCAATCCCAAAATGCACTGAAGCAAGCTAAGTGAGGAAATCGTACAAAGTGGTGGCCTATCTCTCGATTCTGACTTTATAACTTGCAATTCTGACATTATATACAATTCGGACTTAATATCATGCAATTCTGCCTTTATAACTCTCAATTGTGAGTTTATATCTCGCAATTACGAGAAAAAAAGTCAGAATTGTGAGATAAAAAAGTCCAAAGTGTTCATCATATTTAAGTATTTAAGCAAGAAGCCATGTGAAAATAGGTCTTTATTAATCAATAATCTGCACCGTATTGGTGGTTTTATTGTCACTAGTGTTTAAATGAGCTGGAATCTGCAGTGAATGGTATGTTTAGGTATGTATTTGCAAAAATGTAGGTATAGGCATGTTTTTTTCAGTGAACCTGTGTTGTCCAAAACAGTCCCTTGTGAGATTGTATTTGAATTGGATGCTGCTTCAGAAGGCAGCTGTCTATGCAGGCAAGTGACGTCAAGGATTGATTCACTGTGCATGTTGTGGCAGAATTGTGTGCTGCCATCATCATCACCATCTTTGCCAGCTCAGCATCGTGATGCTCATAACCTTCAGTGAGGTGAGGGCTGCTCACTTTGACTTTGCAGAAATGTGCAATATTCAGTGGGTTTGAAACCTGGGCAGCAGTTTCTTTGATCGATGGTCACAGGCAGTAGAAGAAGAGCTGGCATTTGGATTTACCTGAAGGCAGAATCGAGCGAGCTGCTTCTGAGCCACTGGGTCTGTAGAACAACAAAAGCTATGAAAAACAAAGCCTTATAAGATCAGAGTTTATTGGAAATGCCCTACCCAACATTTCAGCACATCTCCAAAGGATAACTCGAGCTAATCATTTAGATAGAGTTTGAGAATTGGAATATAATCCAATGACAGAAAGCAGGGGGATGGGAACACTATAATCTTAGCTACAAAATTAATACAATCAAAAACAATTCCACAGAGTAATGGAAATTTGTAACAACAAAAAAGAAGAACAACCACTGGCCCAACATTACTTGTACTACAGGGCTGTTGAATGCTTGAATCTGACTGGTTGACAAACTTTCTAAGGTGTGCAATTATTTTCAGGGAGACGCACTGCTAAAGGAGTTCCAGGCAGGTCTTGACCGCATTACATGTCCATATCACTTCGCCAAATGATTTCAGTTACTGTATTTCAAAAGGCCTTTACAGCCTACAACAGCAAAAGAACCAAAACCCACAATGACACGGACCAAGCAAATAAATATTGTAAACAACAGAATAAAAATGACAAATTATTTCCATGTTTTTTTGCCACAAAATTACCTATTATGTTCTTAAAGCACATATAATCTCTTCCCCTCTCAAGCGCATACTCTAAAATAATGTTTTGGAATTAGCAATGGAGGCGTGGGATGAGTTGAGTAAGAAAATAGTCCCACACACAAGAGCATTTTAAAGACAAACACCTGACTAATGTCTTGAAATACAACATCTAAACAATGTCTTGAGGTGTGGTAAGCATAGTATAAGCAGAATAATTGACTCTGGTCCATTGAATTATTAGAAAATAATGCACATCTGCTTAGCATCGTGGCTGCATTACCACCTCAGGTGTGCATTATTTTCTAATAATTCAACTGCCCGTTGTTAAATATTATAGTACTAAGCCATATAAGGCCAAAACTATATCAGGAAGTACTAAAATGTTACATGTATAGAGTATAAATATGATATATATTTTACCAGATATATTATGAATATAGTAATCAGGTAAAATGTCTCTGGTTACTTGACTGTAATCCTGTTCCTTGAAAAAGCAGGAACGAGATACTGCACTTGATTTTAAGCACTATCTTCTTTTGACCAGTTGTGAACACGGCAAAAATTTAGGCTTAACCGCTGACGATGACATCAACAGAATGCGCACATCAGAGGCTATAAATAGACGTGAGACATGTGCGCTCATCTGGTCCTTTTGTCTGAGGAACATCCTGAACACGCCCTCAGTGTGGCAATGAAGCGCAGCATCTTGTTCCCGCTTTTTCAGGGAACAGGGTTACAGTCAAGTAACCCGAGACATTCCCTACACTCAATGCTGAGCTTGGTTTTAAGCGCTATGGGGAACGAGAATACCAATGCTGCCGCACTGGAAATGTCCGGACCCCTCAAGTTTGTGTAGTATGTGCGCACAAACTCAAGAGGAGCCTCAAACATGAGCTTGGGATGTCGACTCACAGACGTGTAAGCCCGGAGTAACATGAACATTCAAGAGTGGAGAATCTAATGAATGTGTGTGGAGAAGACCAGTCTGCCGCATCACATATTTGCTGCAAGGGGCGCCTCTTGCTAAAGCCCTGGAAGATGCGAGGAGCTTGACCGCATGCCTCATAGGCTAGGGCGATAACATCCCTCACCCAGTGTGACATAGTCTGCTTTGTGGTGGCTGCCCCCCGGTTACGGCGCGCATGGCAAATGAACAGTTGCTCTGACTTATGCCACTGGCTATTGTGGTGGACGTAAATCTGAAGAGCCCGAACTGGACACAGTAAGTGTTGTTTTTCCTGCTCAGGCGAAGGAGGACAGAAGGCTTCCAGGATGACTGGATGTATGGTCGAAAATGGAACTTTTGGAAGATAGTCAGGGTGAGGGTGCAAAATATCCTTAACCAGCCCAGGGGCAAAGTCTAAGCATGATGGCGAAACCGACTGAGCCTGCAAATCACAGATTCTCTTTAGTGACGAGATAGCCAAAAGAAAAGCCATTTTCAGAGTCAGAAGCTTGAATGGCGCTGACTCTAGCAGTTCAAATGGATTGTCGACTAGCCCCTCAAGGACCACGGCTAAATCCCATGAGGGAACTTTAATTCTGACAGGAGGCCTCAGTCACCTAGCCCCACATATGAAGCAGGCGATCATAGGGTGTTTCCCCACCGAAACCGCGTTAATCAGAGCGTGGCAAGCTGAAATGGTGGCCACAAAAAACACTGAGAGTGGCAGGACATGTGCCTGCTGACAGTTTTTCTTGCAGAAACTCCAGCACTGAAACAATCTGGCAGTGGACTGGGTTTGAGTGATGTGTAACACACCACCTTTCAAAGACTCGGGCTGGAGGAGTCAGAGAAAAGTAAAGGGGGCATTTCTTGTGAAGCAAAGAGGTCCACCTCTGCTTCGTAATATCTTTCCTATATCTGACTGACTATATCGGGATGGAGCCTCCAATCTCCGTGTGTAACCTCCCATCTGGACAACAAATCTGCTCCTACATTCGTGCTTCCAGGAATGTAAATCACCCTGAGGGAAAGGATCTCATCCTGAGCCCAAAGCAGAATCTCCTGCGCATGTTTGTTTAAACGGCCTGGCAATTTATTAACGTCCGCCCTGGCAATTTATATATGCGACTACTGCAGTGTTGTCCACCCGCACCAGGACATGGTTGCCTCTTTACTGCCGGATGAAGTATTTTAGGGCCAGAAATACAGCCATCAGTTCAAGGCAATTGATGTACCAATCGAGCTGACGGCCTCTCCAGACATCTTGGGCTGGGCGGCCATTTAAGACCGCTCCCCAGCCTGTCAGGGAAGCGTCTGTTGTTAGCATCTTGCGACAACAGCACAGACCTAGAGTGGGACCAAAGGTGAGGAACCAGGGTATGAGCCACATAGAAAGAGTGCGAAGCCTGTGACGCATAATCTTGTTTTGCCTCTGGGGATTGGCCCTTGGATGAAATCCCCTGGCTTTGAGCCACAACTGAAATGGTCTCATGTGCAGTAGGCCCAAAAATATCACCGTGGACACAGCTGCCGAGAATTCTTTGAAAATAACGGAGAGTAATCTTTTGACCTATAGCCTGAAATTGCTCAGGGTGTTCGAGATGAACTCGACATGTGCGGGAGACAACCGTGCCCACACGGTGACCGAGTCCCATACGACCCTTAGATACATAGTTCTCTTGGCTGGTGAAAGAACACTTTTCTTGGCATTGAGTCTCAGCCCCAAAGATTGAAGATAAGCTAGGATGATATCCCGATGTTGTAACGCAAGCCCTTGAGACTGGGCCAATAGTAACCAGTCACCTATGTAATTTAAAATGCGAATTGGGGAATGCCGGTCCCCAATCCTTATGAGGGGGAGCATGACTCGCCACGCTCTGTTTCTGAGCTTTACGTTTTTGAGAAGCTGGACCTGGTTGGGGCTGTGTAGCCGACAACCCCGACCCTTTGGCACGGTGAGGGAGAAACTTATCAAAGGCTTCCTCATGCTTTTTAGCCTCCCTAAATCTACTGACTACAGTATTAACTGAATTGCCAAATAGACCTAAGGGTGACACGGGAGCGTCAAGGAAAAACATTATATATTTTCTCCTTGATGCCAGTGAGGTTAAGCCACATATGTCTCTCCGTAGTGACCATAGCACTCATAGAACGGCTTGTGCCGTTTGCTTGGTCACTTGCAGAGAACAAATCTGTGGCATGGCGCAGCTCAGAAAAAAAATAAATAAATAAACCTCACTGACATTTCCCCTGCTCGTGCCCAGATCTTTAAGCAGGTCAGCTAGGTATACCTGCAAGACTGCCATGGTGTGCAGGGCAGCACCAGCCTGATCCGCCACCTGAAAAGCTTTCCCTTCCAGCATGGATGTTTTTCTGCATGGTCTAGTGGGAAGCACAGGCTTTTTAAGCGATGATGCACTGCCAGGGGAGAGATAGCTCACGAGTGTCTCTTCAGCCTGGGGCATCATCATGTAACCCTGTGCCTTCGCACCAATGAAAGTCGAATAAACCGATGTTCCTAGATTTAGATAAATCCTGATGTAAATCTGGAAAGAAAGGAAGGGATCATCTTTCTGATGTTTCCCTTTGACCACCCGACACAAATCTGTCTTCTAACTTGGATCGCTCACTCGTCATGATTTATTTATTTATTTATTTATTTCAACTTTTCTTTTCGTAGACAGAGAAAGAGAAAAATAAAATGAAAAGGCTTCACTCCTACCTAGCAAAACTAACTCCTATCAAAAGGGGATAGCTTGAGATGGAAAATTTGTTCAGCACACACGGTTATCAATGTGGTTCTGAAGACAAAAGAAGCTGATGAGCGCACCTGTCTCACATCTATTTATAGCCTCTGACATGCGCATTCTGATGACGTCATCATCAAAGGTTATTTAAGCTAAATTTTTTGGCATGTTTGCCACACTTGTTCACAACTGGTCAAACGAAGACGTCTTCCCCATAGCGCTTAAAATCAAGCACAGCATTGAGTGTAGCTTTTGAAAGGGAACACTATGAAATATTTAAAGTTAACAATGACTTTGTATTTAATATTTAATGTATTTACTATTGTATTTACTATGCAATAAATAGCACACACACACAGAGAGACAAGTATATATATATATATATATATATATATATATATATATATATATATATATATATATATATATATATATATAAAATTACAAATAACAATTAGAACGTTTACTTTCAAAATATAAAACATAAAAATGGCCAAATAGAAGATACCAAAATGTTACATGTATACTGTATAGATAAATGTATTTTACTTGAGATGTATATTTTGCCGTATGGAGTGAATTCATTGAGAATATCTTTATAATTTCTGGTATATACAGGGTTCATTTAAAGTGTTACTGAGATTTCTTTTGAATTTGACACTTTTGAAGTGAGAATTTTCTCGAGAGCAAAAAAAAAAAAAAAAAAAAGAAATACAGCAGAAGCGATTCAAGTGTGATCATTATCCAAATCACATAAGTCTGCTAGATGAGTGAAACATTAACTTCAACTCTTCTCCATGACACTTCCCTCCCTGGAGGTCAATCCTCAGTGATCAGTCCTTATGTTTGCTCATTAAATCTATAACATGGTTGGCTGAAATCGATGTTTCCCCTCCTCTAGCTCCAAGGTCAATGTTCTCCAGCTGTCTCTGCCTCTCCATCAGTGGGCAGTTGGGTCACCAAGCGTTGGTCCTCATTCTCTCAGAGTTCAACAATACTGAACAGTGGGGAATTCAATTGATGTTTAGTAGTTCTTCTCCTTTCTAAAGGTCTCTGTAAATGTCTGCACTTCTGGGACACAAATGCAGAAATTATATTTTGTCTTAGAATTGAAGTCTTGAAGAAACTTATACCCATTATTGAAACTTATATTTATAAATTATATATCTTATAAAAAGTTTGACAAACAAAACTGACAAGATACTGCCAGCAGTTTTTTCACTGTCATGACACTTGGCCACTTGCTCCTTTCGTGAGCCTGGACGAGGGCCAGTGACAGTTCTGGGCAGTGATGATTTGAGGAAAGCCAAATGCTT
The DNA here is from genome assembly GCF_018812025.1 of Megalobrama amblycephala. Lineage (NCBI taxonomy): Eukaryota > Metazoa > Chordata > Actinopteri > Cypriniformes > Xenocyprididae > Megalobrama > Megalobrama amblycephala. The sequence goes on along the minus strand of NC_063044.1, from coordinate 32,381,968 downwards.
CATCATACTGTCAAACTACAGCGCCTGAGAACAGAAAGATGATTGAATGTTTAGTTTTTAAACTACAGGAATGAGGTAAGCTGTGTTCAAGGAGCAGTTGACGCAAATTCTCGAAAATACAGTATCTCCCTCTGCCAAAGCCCTGAAATCTCATTCACATTCTTATTCAGATTTGTAGCCTGCTCCTCCTGCATATTAAGACTTAATTTAACATAATTTTAATGACTATATATAATATATGTAACAGCTTCACTAAAGTAAAGACAATACCGGACAGTGAGTAGAACTAAACTGAGGGCTTAAATACACAGGAGAAAGCAAGAAACAGGTGCTTGGTGGAACAGGGGGGAATGTCTATAGAGGGGGGACAACAGAGGGAAGGCCCAAGGAAGAGACACTGGAGGGAGGAGCTAGGGAGTGACCTAGAACAAACCCTTCAGGACAATGGTCCACAACAGAACCGACGGAGAAGGAGCCAGGGTGGAGACAGGAGCATGACCGACTGGGGTGGAGCTGGGAGAGGTAGAGACCTAAGCAGAGTCGATGAAGCGAAGACCTGGGGTGACACCGTAGGCCTGGGGGGCCAAGACCAGGGTGTAACCGATGGGAGTGAGGACAACTGTGGAGCCGGAGGGAAGGAAGAGCCCAGAGGAGCTGAAGGGGTGGAGGGAAGAGGCGTAGCCGGAGACCCGGAAGTCCGTGGCACAACCAAGGTGATGACTGACCAAGGCTGGATGATGGACCACGGTAGACCCAAGGGAGCATGGAGCCAAGGTGGAGACGATGGGTCGACAGTCCGAGGTGGAGTCCAGGGCTCAGAGACCCGAGGTAGAGCTAGGGGATCGACATAAGGGTGGAGCTGGAGACCTGGAAACTCAAGGCGGATCTGATCAGCTAGGTGGAGCCACTGAAGGTGAAGCCAAGAGGCTGAAGGGAGTCAGCGGAGGTCAGCCGAGGAACTGATTGGTGTTGTCAGAGGAAGAGGGAGTAGAAGGCTGGGCGGGACCAACGGTGATGAAGGAGACTTGAAAAGAAAATAGGAGTGTCAGAGCTCTGTCACCAAACCAAGAATAAACAGACTAAAGTGACAGAACCCTGACATGTTTTTGGTAATGTACAAGTCAAATGTGCGTTAAATGTATTCTGACCTCATGCACAGTGAAATAAGCAAACAAAATGTTAATTCTAAACATTTTTCACTTTAGCAGTATTTATGGTCCCATAATCTTCATGTTACATATTACCAAGGTTACACTTATCAAATAATAGGCTACTTTTTCAATGGTTCTGACTTTCTTCTTTTTTATTTATTTATTTTTATTTTTTTCGTGAGTAATTGATTTCATTTTGTTTGACGGATTTATTGTTTTTCTGCTTGTATATGAATTTCTATGCATTTATTGTTTCTTTAATATTATTTACCCAAACCATTTTGTTAAAAGTGCATGCTCTTTTTGCGCATATAATATCAAAGAGCAATAATTTGTTGCTAGAGTGCACGCTAGTGATTGAATAAAACCAAGACAAAGATATGGGTTTAATGTTTCTTTATTTAATTGTTTTGGATAATTGTGTCTCACCCATGGTTCCGCCTGGATCCGTGACTGCAGCATGGAACAAAGGCCTGTTATTAAAAAGAGCGCGACATTTCCTTATGTGCTTTATATATCCTTTGCTGGGAATTATGGGAAATGTAGTTTTTTTGGTTACCATAAGGGTTTGGATTGTTTGTTAATTTAAATTTATTTTTGTAAAGTTTATTTTTGTGTTTATTTTCATCATTGCTTTATGGTGAATGTAATTTCATGTTTATGGAGTTTATTTGTATATATTATATATTTTTCGAGGTTTGATTTACTGAATGGAGACCCCCTATAATTAAAAATGGTTTAGTCTGACTGGTTAAAAGGGATGAATTTTCTGTGGCTGAGTTAGTTCTGGTGAGGGATCCCTTGAGAAACAGCTGAGGCCCAGAACTCTGTCTGTTGATGTATAATTTATTATCTAGTTTTATTCTTTGTTCTCTTTTTCTTTTTTCTTTTTGCACCTTTGTGACCAGTACATGAGTGTGGCAATTAATAAAATGGGAAAAAATTAAGCTTCTATGAGTGCCTCCTGAACATTTTGTGGAAGAACCCTTGCAATTACATTGTCAATAACAAATAACATTCACACTTTTTCCCTTGCAAAAGTGCAAAAAAGAAAAAGACAGTGATTGGGGAGGTGTTTGAAATTTATCATAGCATCTTTTGTCTCAGATATGAGTCTGTGTATTAGATGAAAGGGAGAAGAGCCACAAAGGGACAGGAATAGGCATACTGTTTAATAATAAGTGTAAAGGATGTGAGGACTGTACTATGGTCATTGCAGAGACTAGACGACCAAAGTCTTCCAGCCCAGCTCACCAGCATACTGGCCATAGTGACGTTACATAAAGATAAAAGCATGTGCACCCATTTAGGTGGATTATCTGTGTCTCTGTGTGCAAAAGCAATCATGAGAGGGGTTCAGGAAGGACACAAGAGAATATTCACCACATACAACATCCCTAAATGGCCCAGGAATAAAGGAGTGTGAACTGATGCCTGATATAACGGCAGATAATGGTCTGTGTGACGCAAAGCGTCTCCCAACACCTCATGTCTTTTTACTGGTGAATAATTAGAGGCCGTTCCCTTGTGCTATAGATGTATTCTCTTATTTACTAAAGGCCAAATTAGATGTGGCAAAAAGATAGAAAAACTAATTAAATATCTCTTGTAATTCTTTTTAGGGAGCCACGTTTGCTCTGGCCCATTTGTAATATTGCCTCCATAAACCTTGTTTTGTCCCATGATGACTCAATGAAATGAATGAACAGCATTTGTCTCAGAAGTGCAACGTCAATGTTTTTCAGTGGTGCATATATGGTGCATAATTCATCACCTGAAACTGATGGTACCATAACAGTGACTCTTGGGTAAACAACATAAATCCAACAATATTTAGGACACTTACATGCCATGTTGCAAATGCAATGTTGGATTAAAAAAAAAATGTTCGGGATTATTATAACATTTTACAGTAAGGTTCCATTTGATTACATTAGTTAACTACATTAGTCAACAAACTAATTATTACAAATATAAAGCATTTATTAATCTGAATGTTAATTTCAAATTTTTAAACTAAAAATTTCTATCAGTTAAAAAGTTGTACCTGGGCTAAAATGGACTAACAATGAACATTTGTATTTTTATTAAGTACCGTTAACAAAATATAATAAATACTGTAGCAAATTAATTGCTCATTGTTAGTTTTAGTTCATGTATTCACTAACATTAACTAACTAGATCTTATGGTAAAGTGTTAAAACATACTGTATTTTCATTACAATTTATATCACAATACTAACTATTTTCTCAAAATTGCAAGTTTATATGTCGCAAATCTGACTTTATAACTCTCAGTTGCGAGTATATATCAAATATTTCTGAGCAATAAAGTCAGAATTGTGAGTTATAGACAATTGTGAGGGAAAAAAAGTCAGAATTGTGAGATATAAACTCGCAGTTTGGAGAAAAAAGTCACAATTGCTATTTAAAAACTCGCAATTGTGAGAAAAGAAGTCAGAATTGTGAAAAACTCAAAATTCTGACTTTTTTTTCTCAGAACTGTAAAGGTCACAATTTTTTTTGTTTGTTTGTTTTTTTGTTTTTGTTTTGTTTTGTTTTGTTAATTCCGTGGCAGAAACAAGTTTTTCAAATGTAATGTTTTCACAATCTGGACAGATTTTGTGAGATTCACCCAGTAACTTCATTGGGCCAATGCGATCAGGGTTCTCTCAGGGAGAGGTGAGAGGGACATGACAGACTGTAACTCTATTTGCATCTGCTCTATTTGGCATCTCAGTAAGTTGCAATCTCACAGAGAGAGGTGGAGAGAGAAAGATAGAGACAGAAAGATGAGAATGAAATATTTAGCCAAAAAGAAGTCTATTTATAGCTTGGAGATGGTGGGGGTGCTTCAGTTAAATTATTGATGTGAGAGTGTGAGCGGGGCTTTTTCTCAGGTCTGAGGGACGGCAAGGCCATGCAGTGTGAAAGAAAGAGTGAGGGAGGGAGGAATCACTGTAATGCAGTAGGATACACCTCCATGGGAGTATGTGGAGAGACAGAAGGAGAAATAAAGAAAACATGCATGAAGAACATGCAGTATTTTTTGGTCCCACAAATATTATATGTCAATAATACTATATGTTCTGCTATTATACAGATTTATAAAATGTTCAAATTAATATTTTAAAGTGCCCCTATTATAATTTTTCTGATATTACCTTTCATGTAGTGTGTACTAACCGATTCCTAACTAAACTGAGGCCATTGTTACTGTTTGTATCACTGTGTATCAAGTGCTAAGGAAGCCTCCAGAGCTGAAATTCAGATATGGTAATAGGCGTTCCATTTCCGACACGTGCTGTAGCGGTCAACCAAAAACAACAGACTGAGCCATCTGACCAATCAGAGCAGAGTAGATCAATCACAACAGACTGGGCCATCTGACCAATCAGAGCAGACTGGGCCATCTGAAATGAGGGGTTTGAGCCCGACTGCGGGGTTGTCTCACGTTGGCAGTGTCTGGGTCCAAAGTTCCCTTTCAGTCGGTCACGTTCGACGTACGTCAGTAGTGACCGACGAATTGGGATATTGCTAGAGAGCCCCTATCAGCTTCGAGAAGACTAAAACAAGCCAATGAACATTGGCGTGCGATATTTGCATAACGCACCCCTCCCCATCCGGGGCATATAAAAGGGGGAGGAGATGCAATCGCACTCTGTCTTTCGCTTCGGAGCCAAGCTTTGGTGTCCTACGGCTGAGAAGATCTTCAAAAAAAGAAGAAAACAGCACACTCTTACCGTGTTTGGCGCTACGACACTGCAGCGAGTCCACGAGCTTCCGGGTCCGGGCAGCAACATCGGCTGTGAGACAGCGTTCCGCTGTAATCCCAACATTGTTTGGTCTGCGATTTGGCCGGGTCCTGTGTGTGTGTGTTTAACACACTTCGTGACACTCCCTGTGTGTCTCATTCACAAAAGAGCTGTGAGTTTCCCCCTCTATTAGACTTTACAGACGAACCCTGCATCTGGGGAGATGGCATTTCGTCTGTGCGCTACTGGATGTGGTCGTTCCCTGGTCCCTGCTGATGGGCACAATCGCTGTATCACGTGCTTGGGCGTTCAGCACGCTGAGGCCGCGTTTGTAGATGGTTTATGTTCTCATTGTGGGAACATGACTATCGCGGTGCTGAGGTCGAGACTTTCGTTCCTTGGTTCTCAGGGAGCGGGGGTCCCCTCCCCTATGCCCCGTGCGGCCGTTTTCTCTGGCTTCGGTCGGAGTGACGGTTCGTCGGCGTGTAGGCAGGGTGACTTGAGGGTCACGGTTAGGTCTTCCCCGCCGAGCGTTGCTCCGCGGGCCCCTGCCGCCTCTACAGCACCGCAGCCAGTGGTGTTACCGCCGTGTCATGCCGGGCCCTCTTCGGAGCGTCCGGTATTGTCCTTCGGTGCACCTGCGGAGGACCAGATGTCGATCACGGTATCGGAAGGCGAGCACGAGTCCTCGGGAGAGGATGACTCGGCTGAGCCCCTGTCTCATGGCGTGGCGGCTGTGGCCGAGTCGGATCCTGAGTTGATGGCTGTGCTTTCCCGGGCAGCCGAGAGCGTCGGGCTCGCGTGGAACCCTCCACCCTGTCCCGGCCCCTCTCGGCTTGACGATTGGTACCTCGGGGCGGGCCGCGCTGGTCCTCAGCGTCCCGCCCCGATGCCTTTCTTCCCGGAGGTGCACGACGAGGTGACCAGGTCTTGGCGGACGCCGTATAGTGTTCGTTCGAGACCAGGCCCCTCGTCCGCCTTCACCACCCTGGATGGCGGAGAGGCTAAAGGCTATACGGGGATCCCTCCAGTCGAACGGTCTGTAGCGATGCAGTTGTGCCCTACGGCCGCCGGCTGGCGTGGTGACCCACGCCTTCCGTCCCGGGCCTGTAAGTTTTCTTCCTCTCTGACGGAGAAGGCTTATAGAGCTTGTGGGCAGGCCGCCTCCGCCCTGCATGCCATGGCCCTTTTGCAAGTATACCAGGCAAAAGCGTTATCGGAGATGCCGCAGGGTGGTCTTGACCAACATCTGTTGGGGGAGTTGCGCGCTGCCACCGATCTCGCCCTCCGGGCGACTAAAGTGACAGCACGCTCCGTTGGTCAAGCGATGGCTACTATGGTAGTCCAGCAGCGCCATCTATGGCTAAACCTGGCTGACATGAGGGAAGCCGATAAATATCGGTTCCTGGACTCCCCCGTGTCCCAGGCTGGCCTATTCGGCGACGCGGTGGAGAACTTCGCCCAACAGTTCTCCGCTGCCCAGAAGCAGGCTGAGGCGATTAAACACGTCTTGCCCCGCCGGCCCGCTGCTGCCTCCACCCCGCCGGCGGCGCAACCTCAGCCTGCTCGTCGCCGAGGGCGCCCACCCGCGTCGTCCTCCACCCCTGCTAAGTTGGCCAAGCAGCAGCCTCCACCAGCCAAACAGCAGGGAGCCGGCGCCGGCCGGGGCGCCCAGCCCGCTCAAGCCAAGCCAGGTGGCAAGAGGTCGAGGAAGTCGCGATCCTGAAGCGGGCGACCTGGAGGAGGAAGTTGCAGCTCTTCGGGGGGGATTCCATCTGCCCCTCCACTCCCGGGGGAGGGCCGGGAGAAACTTGTTGTGTCTGTCCCGCCGCTGGCTCTCCGGAGTCCAGCGGTACCCACCTTTTCACAGAAAGAGCTGTTTCCCTTCCATCCTCCAGGTCACAAGAGGGCGCAGTTGTCAGGACCCGGGGCTCTGCCTCGGTGTCCGCAGCCCCCTCTCATTTCGCCAGTGGGGGGCGCCCCGATGGTGCAGGCCGTACCACGTGTACTGTCTCCCATCGGTGCTGTCACCCCGCAGAATCTGACTCCACTTCGGGCCGCTGCGCTGTCCGAGTCGAGTCCCAGTATTCTGCCTCGCTGCCCCACTTCCGGTGCACCTGTGGTGCCCTTGGTCCCGCTCGTTCGGTGACTGGAAGCCTGGTTAGCGCTTCCCAGCCCGTCCCGCTGGCTCATCCGCACTATCAGGCTTGGCTATGCGATTCAGTTCGCCCGGCGTCCCCCGGTGTTCAGAGGTGTCCACTACACTCAGGTGTCACTGGACAGCGCTCCTGTTCTTCGGGCGGAGATTGCTGTCCTCCTGGCGAAGGGTGCAATCGAGCCGGTCCCTCCAGCCGATATGAAGTCAGGGTTTTACAGTCCCTACTTCATTGTACCGAAGAAAGGAGGTGGGTTACGGCCAATCTTGGATCTGCGAGTCCTGAATCGGTCCCTTCACAGGCTGCCGTTCAAGATGTTGACGCAGAAACGCATTTTTCAATGCATCCGTCCCCAAAATTGGTTCGCAGCAATAGACCTGAAGGACGCATACTTTCATGTCTCGATTCTGCCTCGTCACAGACCCTTCCTACGGTTTGCGTTCGAGGGTCGGGCATATCAGTACAAAGTCCTGCCCTTCGGGCTGGCCCTGTCTCCCCGCGTCTTTACGAAGGTTGCGGAGGCGGCCATTGTTCCCCTCAAGGAACAAGGCGTTCGTATTCTCAACTATCTCGACGACTGGCTTATTCTAGCCAGTTCGCGGGAGCAGTTGTGCGAACACAGGGATCTGGTGTTGGCTCACCTCAGCCGGTTGGGTCTTCGGGTCAACTGGGACAAGAGCAAACTCTCCCCCGGGCAGAGGATCTCTTATCTCGGTATGGAACTGGACTCGGTCGCCCTGACTGCGCAACTCACAGAGGAGCGCGTCCAGTCGGTGTTGAACTGCCTGAGTGCGCTCAAGTGCAGGACAGCGGCCCCACTGAAAATGTTTCAGAGGCTCCTGGGGCATATGGCATCCGCAGCCGCAGTCACGCCGCTCGGATTGCTTCATATGAGGCCGCTCCAACACTGGCTCCACGGCCGGGTCCCGAGATGGGCGTGGCAACGCGGCACGTTCCGTGTTTCTGTGACACTGAGCTGCCGCCGTGCCCTCACTCGATGGTCAGACCCCTCGTTCCTGCGGGCAGGAATTCCCCTCGAACAGGTGTCCAGGCATGCTGTGGTTCACACAGACGCCTCGACCTCAGGGTGGGGCGCCACGTACAACGGGCATGCAGCCTCAGGTCTTTGGACGGGGCCTCAGCTGCATTGGCATATCAATTGCCTCGAGTTGCTGGCAGTTCGTCTTGCGCTGGGCCGCTTCAAGGAGCTGTTGTCAGGCAAGCACGTTCTAGTCCGCTCAGACAACATCGCGACCGTAGCGTACATCAATCATCAAGGTGGTCTACGCTCCCGCCGCATGTCGCAACTCGCCCGCCATCTCTTGTTATGGGGTCAGAAGCATCTGAGGTCGCTTCGTGCCATTCATGTCCCGGGTGTGCTCAACCGTGCAGCCGACGAGCTCTCACGGCAGCCTCCACTTGCGGGCGAATGGAGACTCCATCCCCAGGTGGTCCAGCTGATTTGGCATTACTTCGGCGAGGCTCAGATAGATCTGTTTGCCTCCCAGGAGAATGCTCAGTGCCAGTGGTTCTATTCCCTGACCGCAGGTACCCTTGGCACGGATGCACTGGCACACAGTTGGCCCCGGGGTCTTCGCAAGTATGCGTTTCCCCCAGTGAGCCTTCTTACTCAACTCTTGTGCAAGCTCAGGGAGGATGGGGAGCAGGTCTTGCTGGTGGCCCCTTATTGGCCCACCCGGACTTGGTTTTCGGACCTGATGCTCCTCACGACAGCCCCTCCCTGGCCCATTCCTCTGAGGAAGGATCTTCTGACTCAGAGAGGGGGCACCCTGTGGCACCCGCGTCCCGACCTGTGGAACCTCCACGTGTGGTCCCTGGACGGGATGCGGAGGTTCTAAGTGATCTCCCGCAAGCGGTTGTAGACACTATCACTTCCGCAAGAGCTCCTTCCACTAGGAGTCTCTATGCGTTGAAGTGGAACCTGTTCGTTGACTGGTGCTCTTCTCACCGAGAAGACCCCCGATCATGCTCGGTCAGATCCGTGCTTTCCTTCCTGCAGGAGGGTCTGGAGCGAAGGCTGTCTCCCTCCACCCTCAAAGTGTATGTTGCCGCCATTGCCGCACATCACGATGCAGTTGATGGGAAGTCCTTGGGGAAGCACGATCTGGTCGTCAGGTTCCTGAGGGGAGCGAGGAGACTGAATCCGCCTCGTCCCCCCTCCATACCCTCTTGGGATCTCTCCTTAGTTCTTTCATCCCTTCGGCGTCATCCCTTCGAGCCCTTGCAATCAGTCGAGTTAAAAGTACTGTCCCTTAAGACCGTCCTCCTGGTTGCATTGGCCTCGCTCAAGAGGGTAGGGGACCTGCATGCATTTTCGGTCGACGAATCGTGCCTGAAATTCGGGCCTGGTGATTCTCACGTTATCTTGAGACCCCGGCCTGGATATGTGCCCAAGGTTCCTACCACTCCCTTCAGAGATCAGGTAGTGAACCTGCAAGCGCTGCCTTCGGAGGAGGCAGACCCAGCCCTGGCTTTGCTCTGTCCAGTCCGCGCTCTGCGCGTTTACGTGGATAGAACTCGAAGCTTCAGGACCTCAGAGCAGCTCTTTGTCTGTTACGGAGGCCAGCAGAAAGGGAAGGCTGTCTCCAAGCAGAGGATGGCCCACTGGATTGTGGATGCCATCGCCCTGGCTTATGATTCCCAGGGCGTGCCTTGCCCGTTCGGGTTGAGAGCCCACTCCACCAGAGGAGTGGCCTCTTCCTGGGCGTTGGCTCAGGGTGCCTCGCTGACAGATATCTGTAGAGCTGCGGGCTGGGCGACACCAAACACGTTTGCTAGGTTTTATAGCTTACGTGTGGAACCGGTTTCTTCCCGTGTACTCGCTTCCACGAGCCGGTAGACGCGTTGAACCTGTTCTATGTGTCGGCTTGCAATGCCATTCCCGCCCTCTGGGCTGGATACGTGCATCTTTGACTCCAGTCGTGTTCCCCGATCGGTGAACCCTGTCGAGTTCCTCCGCCTCCCCTTTCGGCTCGGACATTGCGGAGTGTCTGATGCCAGACCAACATCCATCTTCGATGTTGTCTGTTGGTTGGGTTCCATATGTTGCAATCCCTCTAAGTGAGTGACTCCATATGTGTATTGTCCACGGTTACTCCCTACGGTGAGCCCGTGTCTTCCCCTTAGCAGAGTTTCTGCTGTCACCTGCCAGATGAGTCTCCCCCTACTCAGGTGGGGCCATCCCAGGGACTCATATGCGTTCTGCCCTTCGGGCCAGGCCATATGTTCCACGTAAATTCCTTCCCCACTGGGTGGGTAGTGGCTCCGCAGCGCCCCCCTACGGGTTCGCTTCCCCAGTGTAGTCTAGTTTTACTTAGTGGGTATATCGGAACAGCAGTAGACTTCCCGGCGTAAGCTCGCCCCCTTCACCGTCCCAATTGGTGCGACGGGCGGCTGAGCTTGCGCTGGGCACTGGAAGGGGTTCGTAACTGTGGCGTTTTATTTGGGATCCCAATTCGTCGGTCACTACTGACGTACGTCGAACGTGACCGACTGAAAGGGAACGTCTCGGTTACGTATGTAACCCTCGTTCCCTGAAGGAGGGAACGGAGACGTACGTCCCGTCGCCACAGTTTCTGTACCCTCGCTGTTGTGTGGACACCAGTTGTCTCCTCAGCGAAAAACAGAGTGCGATTGCATCTCCTCCCCCTTTTATATGCCCCGGATGGGGAGGGGTGCGTTATGCAAATATCGCACGCCAATGTTCATTGGCTTGTTTTAGTCTTCTCGAAGCTGATAGGGGCTCTCTAGCGATATCCCAATTCGTCGGTCACTACTGACGTACGTCTCCGTTCCCTCCTTCAGGGAACGAGGGTTACATACGTAACCGAGACGTTTCCCTGACACACCAAACCGACGCTTGACACTTGACGGACAAGTAGCATGTCCGTTCTCCGTCTGCGTAAGAAGAAATGCCTATCCGTACCAGCAGGTGGCAGTAACTGAACAGCCAATCAGAATGATCCGATGGCCCGACAGACCGACGAGCTCCAATGCCAATTCAACATGTCGAATTGGCCGGAAAAAAGCCGACGAGGACCAACTTCACCGACGGTGCGGAACACACTGAGAAAACTTAGTCGGCCAATGAACAACTGCCGACCATCGGCTTGGTGTGTTCCGGACTTTAGAGAATCTGAATCCTTTTTTGAACCATTTCAGACACTGTGAGCAAAGAGTTGATGCTGAAATGTATATGTATGAGAAAGTGCTTTTTGACTTTGGATGTATGCAAACCTTTATTTAACTCGTGATTAACACCACAAACTACTGAACAGGCCAAAACTTCTATTATCCCTCCAGGAAAGAGAAATTAGATAGTGTTGCAAGTATTGTGCACGATCAAACTGACACTGGAAACGTGTTTAAAACTCCTGACAAGGTCAATAACGTGTTTTGGCAGTGTGTGCTGAGCGTGAGAGTGAGCCAGTGGGAGTGTGTGACTCAGATTTTTACATTTTGACAGAAGAATGGTGAGTGTGGTGATGAAGCTCACGCTACATCCAGGGCCAGATTGTACTCTGTGGAGAATAGTCTTGCTTTATACTGAGAAGAAATAAAAGAATAAAAAGCAGGCCAAGTGTGGGTCTGGTCTCATGTTCAACAACTTACTTACCACGAATGGACAGTCATTGACGGACAGTCCTTGATTCAAGCCTCTTGACTGACCAATTCCGTGCACCATATATCCTTTGGTGAAAAGATAAGTAAATCCTGACTTTTGGTTATTATGAACAGAAGTAGCAAAGAATAAAGGTCTCAAGTACCTTTAAGACCCCCTGTAATACAGATTTTTAAACTGCAATGATCCAACACAATCTTATGGTCATTTGAAAGTGTTTTATGGTGGTTAATACAAATGAATTTGTACAATTCTACATACATGTTATCGTACGATCTGCGTAGATTAGTCTTTAGTGGTAGACATTCATATACTTTTTTCTAAAGAAATTGTACGTTTTTGTAGGATTCACATTGCTACATGGCAAATTTTTTTACATTGTTACTGCAGTATTTTTCTAAAACTACTTTGAAGCAGTTTCTATTGCAAACAGAACTATATAAATAAAACAGATTTCCTGTGACTAAATGCGTATGAGCAATTCAGCATTTTTTTTTTTTTTTTGCATGTGTTAAGTTTGCACATGTTTTTATACACTCAAGCCAGGGCATATGAGAGCTCTATTATAAGATGGTGAAGTTTTGGGTAATTATGTAATCATCACCACTGAACACCTGTCATTGTGAATAATTAAAAAGTGAGGAAGTTCCTCAAGTCAAGCAATCGGAAGACTGATCTAGAGGAGCCACGTGACAGGATGAGGAATGGTAGAGAATGGACTGAGAAATGCATTTTTTATGTGCCTTTGGGTTATTGAAAGCTTCCCTGGCTACATAGACACCTGAATGCCTTTCCTGATTCATGTCTGCGACTATATAGAGGGTATATTACTGCTTACCTCACTACTTACAAGAAGCACGATGTTCAGACTCCTTCATTATTGATAGCAAGCCAATCCCAAACCAATTCCAAATCCATCAGGCATTATGAAAAAATCATTGACGTTGTGTAATGTGAAGATAATGCAGCTACCTTGGTTCGTGTATGATTATTTTAATGTTTTCTGACACATATATTCAGCCAATGCAATTAATATAATGGTTTATGAACAATATATACAATATATCCTCTAATACTCACTTTGCATGCTGAGTGAAACTGTTTAATTGAATTCAGTTGAACTATATATCCTACATTACATTCCGATTAATGTAAAAGACTGTAACCAATAAAATAATATTTTATTTATTACAAAAACTGACTGCTGATGCGTTGATTTGTAAACTTTGAGCAAGGACATACCATAGAGGAATTTTCTGTACAAGTGCTAGTTATAATTGAAGCCAGATTCAGCGTATGTTACCTAATCTATGAATACTAAGCAATAAGTTTAAAAGAATTCAAAAAATGCCTTAGGTTTAAGAAAAAAATGCTCATCAAATGGAAATCTCAGGAAATATGTTTGACATTACTGACATTGTTCAATAGCCATACCTTCTAAAAAGGCACTACATTCAAGGCCAGATTGTATTGCTTTATGGTTCGATAAAAAAAATAAAATAAAAAAATAAAGAGAGCTAAAGCTAGTTGAATGTGGTTCTGTTTCAAAATGGTGCATCATATTTGGTCTCATGCAAATTCTTCATAATTAATATAGCTTAAAGGATTAGTTCACTTTTTCCTCATAATTTACTGAGGCCCATGTCATCCAAGATGTTCATGTCTTTCTTTCTTCAGTCGAAAAGAAATTAAGGTTTTTGAGGAAAACATTCCAGAATTTTTCTCCATATAGTGGACTTCAGTGGGGTTCACTGGGTTGAAGGTCCAAATTGCAGTTTCAGTGCAGCTTCAAAGAGCTCTACACGATCCCAGACGAGGAATCTTAAAAAAAAAAAAAAAAATGTATATACTTTTTAACCACAAATGCTCATCTTGCACTAGCTCTGCGATTCGTATGACATAATCATGTTACAAAGGTCATGTGTGAAGTAGGCGGAAGTACCGAACGTGCAAATACTAAGCCAAACACCTTAAAAAAAAAAAAAAAAGGGTAAAACAACGATATCGGACTTCCATCTACGTCACGTGTGACCTTTCAACATAATGTGTGGCGGATCGCAGAGCAGTGCAAGATGAGCATTTGTGGTTAAAAATTATATACACTTTTTTTTTTTTTTTAGGAAACGACCGATCGTTTTGCTAGATAAGACCCTTATTCCTCGTCTGGGATTGTGTAGAGCCCTTTGAAGCTGCACTGAAACTGCAATATGGACCTTTAACCCGTTGAACCCCATTGAAGTCCACTATATGAAGAAAAATCCTGGAATGTTTTCCTCAAAAACCTTAATTTCTTTTTGACTGAAGAAAAAAAGACATGAACATTGAGTAATTTATTCATTCAGAAATGAACTAATACTTTAAGGTTACACTTTATTTCGATGGTCCACTTTAGACATTTTACTTAATATAAGAAACTTGTAAGCTTGAACTCAACAAACAGTCTTTTGCATTGTAACCCAACATCTTAATGGCTACTGGCTGTCTTTGATTCAAGCCTCTTGACTAACCAATTCAGTGCACACATATCCTGTTGGTGAAAAGGTGACTATTCACCATTAAGTAACTCAAGGAGAAAGACTTTTAAAGTGAAAAATAAAGGCCGCAAAGAGACATTCTTTACATTGTCCCTTCTCTTCAACAGACAATACCTCATCCAGGATTTCCAGAACAGAACCATTATAGTCAATAAAGGTGAACGTCCTTGTGAATCAGAGTGGAAAGGGGCAGTTATACAAACAATAAGTGAGTATTCATTTAGCAGACTACTTCAAATGTCCTCACATTTTTCACTATATTTGTGTAGACACAATGTTGGATTTTTATGTTCTGTGAGGACATTCCATAGACATAATGATTTTTATACTGTACAAACTATATATTGTATCCCCTAACCCTATCCCAAACCTGCCCATCACAGAAAACTTTCTGCACTTTTACATGTTCAAAAAAACATCACTGTATGTTTTATAAGCTGTTTTCCTCAAGGACCAAAAAATGTCCCCACAAGGGACACACACACACACACACACACAGCTAAATGCTGAATAAAACTAAAGAAACTACAAAAGCACAGTTCATCAAGACAGGCCTTGAATGTTTGTCTGACAAAGCATTGTCTAGAAGTTTAAAAAGGTTTGAAGGTTAGTTTGAAGTTTTAAGGTTATATAAATCTTGTATACTTTGAATACTTTTGCAGTTTGAAGAGAGATTTGAAGGGATATCAGCCTTGCTAGGCAGTTGCTAAGGTGTTCAGAGTGGTTGCTAGGAGGCTGTTTGGTGCTTCGACGGGCAGACAATATAATTAAGATTTAATCATATATTATTGCATTTCCAAAGATGAAAAATATTTATCAGGTTGACTCAATGTAAAATGATATCTGACTTGTGTACATTTGTTCAATCCTAATTTTTAGAATATGATGTTTGTATTATATGTATATATCAAATAAATGCTGGTTTGCTTTATGTGAACTGTCAAGTGTGGGATGAAGACATGCGTCGGGTCATTATTTAGTATTGTATTGTCTTTGGCTTTTGAAGAACATATAATTCAAGAGCTGTAATATTGTGAACATTAAACTTTTAACAGATGTCATAATTCAAGCACTCAGGCTCATACCATATGTAAATACTATTACCGTCTAATGCAGTCATTACTAGCAAACATAATTACCCGAGATGAATTATCCTGTTCTTTTAAAGTTAGTCTCCATCTGCATCAGAACTGAAATTACAAGACTATGACCACTGCATGCAGCTAAAATGGGAAAAAAACAAAACACGAATGATCTCTTACAGTTTGACAATTCATTATCAGGACATAGTTATTGTTGAAACATCTATCAAAAGCAAACCCTATAAAAAGAGCAGACAAGAAAAGGTACAAAGACACCTGGCTACAGACAACCATCCTTCCGATTACCCGACAACTCACTGCTGAGCATTGACAGTTAATGTAGAGCTAGGATTATTACTCTAGTGGCAAACTTTTGTTTAACCCTGCCGAGTTCAACAACTCATATTTATATAAGCTCAATAATATACAAACAGGCTCTCTTGCTGAATACGTGAGTACTGCTGAACCTTGAAAAAGGCAACATCCTAACCAGCATTACATTGTACCAAATAAGTGAATACTTGGGAACAATCTACATAGGCAGAAACTCTTCAAACAAATCTCACCCTTGTGAGAAAATAAGTACACTTGGCATACTAGTAAAAACAATGCTTATTATAGAAATAATATACTAGTTTGAACTTAAAGGGTTATTTCACCCAGAAATGAAAATTCTGTCATTAATTACTCACCCTCATGTCGTTCCACACCCGTAAGACCGCCGTTTATCTTCAGAACACAAATTAAGATATTTTTGATGAAATCTGATGGCTCAGTGAGGCCTCCATTGACAGAAAGATAATGAACACTTCCAGATGCCCAGAAAGCTACTAAAGACATTTAAAACAGTTCATGTGACTACAGTGGTTCAACCTTAATGTTATGAAGCGACGAGAATACTTTTTGTGCGCCAAACAAACCCCCAAAATAACGACTTTATTCAACAATATCTAGTGATGAGCGTTTTCAAAACACTGCTTCATGAAGCTTTACGAATCTTTTGTTTCGAATCAGTGATTCAGAGCATGTATCAAACAATCTCAAACTGCCAAAGTCATGTGATTTCAGTAAACGAGGCTTTGTTATGTCATAAGTGTTTTGAAATTTCAATGGTTCACGTGACTTTGGCAGTGCTCCGAACCACTGATTCGAAACAAAAGATTTGTAAAGCTTCGCAGCTTCATGAAGCAGTATTATATCTAGAAATATCAGTTTCAGAATCATTCCCGCATATTTAATATGTTTGGTGCGAAATCCTGCAAAAAGTGTGGAATTGTTTATGGGCAGGATGTCACAGAATACATAACATTATAACCTTTAATAAAACATAAGGACTTAAGGAAATCTAAAAACACAATCTGCAAAGCATTAGGAAAAGTCAAAAGAGAGAACGCTGCTCATGTGTGACCAGGAGGGATGAAGATTGCCTTTAATTAGTTGATTCAAGGCTATTTTTCATTTCACGGTATAGCTGGTATTTGAGTCTCTAGTTAGTGTGGTGACCCTAGAGTGACCGAATCCATCCTGTTCTGGGCAGGCAGGGATGATCCTGGCCCTCAGGCCCAGGGAAGCTTTAATTGGTGTTTATGATGAAGTAATGAAATTCATTCCTGTGAGCAGAAGAGCAGATGTGACACTGGTGAATTCAGGGTGTAGGTTAGTAGTTTACAAATGATATGGGCATGAAGTTTTTATAGAGCTTGTAGGCTTGTATATGTATGAAACAGGACCTGGTCAGGGTTTGTTCTCAACCCAACATATTAACACTGCAAAAAATGCTGTTCTTACTTAGAATTTTTGTCTTGTTTTTAGTCAAAATATCTTAAAGTTCTTAAATCAAGAAGCATTTTCTTGACAAGAACAAATTATTTTCTTGTTTTCAGGAAAAATAAATCAAAATTAAGCACGTTTTTCCTTAAAACAAGCTAAATAATCTGCCAATGGGGTAAGCAAAATAATCTTAGTCCAAACTGAAAACAAGATTATATAGTTTATTCTTGGTTTGAAATAAGATTATTTTGCTTACCCCATTTTGACTTATTTTTCCTGAAAACAAGAAAATAATTTTTATTTGTCAAGAAAATGCTTCTTGATTTAAGAACTTTAAGATATTTTGACTAGAAACGAGACAAAAACTCATTTTTTGCAGTGAACCTAAATAAAGTGTGCTCTCTATTTTTGGTTTTAAACTACTTTTTAAGAAATGTACAATCTCCCATTGACTTACATAAGAAGAATCCTCATTCAAAATGTGGCTACTGCTTGCACAATGAATTTTGTAAAAAAATGTATAAATATACAAGCACAATTTGGCATGTTTCATTGCGTTATCACAAATAAAACAAGCACAATTACACAATATGTTTACAAAATCATTAACAAATTGTTAATAATATTTGAATAAAGGGTAAAGATGTCGATTTTCTTAGACTGGACATCACTTTTGGCCACTAATGTATGTGTCGTTATTGTATATACAGTATCTGAAAATTTGTACCTAAATTGTTTTGGATAAACTCTGGAGGGTTACCGAAATACAAGCAGTTTGAAACAATATTTTTCTCACTAAGATTGCAAAGACCTGTTTCCCCAGACAGCACCAGCAAGACCACAATTCATTGCACATTATTATTTAGCACATTGAGGCTCTTTGATTCTTTGGTTATATTAGTGTACTGTGCAAATTGGGAATGGAAAGATCACCTTATAGATTACAGTACTAAATGCAGCTCAGTGAACAAACACAACTCTGATGGGAAGAGAACAGATAGCTTAATCCACTTGGTTAATTAGCCATGCAGAAAAATAGCCAGGTCCAGATGGAGTATGCAGTCATTTTCTGCATTGATTTTGTGGAAAAGTTTGCAGAATTCAGCCGAACGAATTCAAACAAGGCAAAATGTGTTAAATGGAGCTGAAACTACTACACTCTTATTGGTAGCTGAAAGCATAAATAATGTATCCTAAAAGATATTCAATGTCAGGTGATGAGAGGAACTATGTTGAATATGAATGATGGACATTTAAATTCTGCAGAAATCTGTGGAGTTCTGCGAATGTAGATTACGTGAGTAAGAAAAGTACTTTGCTCCAGCTTATGCTAAAATTTAAAACCTGGAATCATCCCACCCTTGTGAAAAATATATTCAAAATTCACAATTCTTATTTTTTTAAAGGAATATTGTAGTTTTTATTATAAATGATTTATCTGTGCACATTACTATTAATAATAATAATAAATTCATGAGTCATTGTAATCCTTAATCAAAATAACTTCTTTAACACATTTAGGTACTTTTAAAAAGTGCACTTTGTAATAATGTAAAGTTTTACTTTTAAGTACATTTTAAATCATTATGTTTTAATAATCTTTTGTCATCCTTTAAAGGTGCAATGTGTACATTTTAGTAGGATCTATTGACAGAAATGCAATATAATATACATAACTATGTTTTCAGTGTCTAAAAAGACCTTACATAATGAACCTTTATGTTTTTATTACCTTAGAATGAGCCATTTCTATCTCATACGCTACGGGTCCCCTTACATGTTAAGTCGCCATTTTGCGACATGTTTCTACAGTAGCCCTAAATGGACAAACTGCTCTACAGAGCGCGTTTGCTTGACTGGCTACTCTCTGCTGTCTAGATGACAACATCTTTGTCCTGTGTTGGCCACTGTAGCTTCTCTATATTGCAATCTGCAACCTTACCGCTAGATGCCGAAAAAATTTACAGACTGTACCTTTAAGTACAATTATTGTTGACTAACATACTAAAGCACATGTAAGTTATTATCATTTTAACTGTTGTGTGTTATTCAATATTACATTTAAAATATGATATACAAGATTCAATAGAAATTACATTAAAGTATAATTTTTATGGTATAGTTTAACATAAATGCTTGTCAGCACATTCAGCAGACATTTTACCATATTTCAAAGACAATAGAAGAAATTTTAAAATAACATATAAAGATGTATTTAGGCAAGGCAAGGCAATTTTATTTATATAGCACATTTCATACACAATGGTAATTCAAAGTGCTTTACATAAAGAAGAAGAATAAAAATAGAACATAAGGAATAGAAGAACAGTAAAAACAGAGAATTTTGCTATCTGGATGGAAGAGCTAGGAAGTCTTAGGGAGTTTTTTGTTGTTGTCCATTAGAGTGGATCTAAACGGATCTATCCATCAGAGCAGATCTAAATGGATCTTCCTCACACGACAGGACTGCTACCTGTTAAGGCACATCAAACTGATAAATAAAGTTTCAAATTTAAAGGGTTAGTTCACCCAAAAATGAAAATTATCCCATTTTACTAACCCTCAAGCCATCCTAGGCCAACCAAGGGGTTAAGAAAGGCCTTCTGAAATGAAGTGATGCGTATCTTTAAGAAAAATATCCATATTTATAAGACTTAATAGACTATAATAACTGGCTTCCGGTAACGGCCGTATGTGAGTCTAGTTCTGGTGAAAGAGTGAACTCTGATGTGACGTATGACGTATTGATGAACACGGAAGCGCAGAGGATAGAACAAAACAAAACACCAGTCAAGAGGCCTTTATTAACCCCCAGGAGCCGTATGGATTACTTTAATGATGGATGGATATGCTTTTTTGGGCTTCAAAATCTATTTACCCTTTCACTCCCATTATAAAGGTTGGAAGAACCAGGATATTTTTGAATATTTGTGTTTGGCTGGAAGTAGAAAGTCATATACACCTAGGATACACCTAGGATGGCTTGAAGGTGACTAAATTATGGGATAATTTTCATTTTTTGGTGAACTATCCCTTTAAATCCTATTTATGTGTGTCATAAAGCAATCTTAAGTTCAACTAATTGCATGTAATATATTAATTTAATTGCAAATAATAAGCACCTTTTTAAAAAGTATGCTAAAGTGTGCTTCCTTTTTACAAGGGCAGGTTTAAAGGTAGATCATGTTCTCAAAGTTTTTCTGATTGAAAACTCATTAGACAAAGTGAAAGATAATGAACAAACTCACAGTGCCAGAAGACCTGTGTAGAAACATAACTTCTAAGAACAGGGAAACCACAGAAACTCTGCTGAGGCATTCAAGAAATACACATCTCCCATTTATTAGCACTGTGCACTAACCTCTCGCAACCCTCAGTTCTTTAGAGGCCCTCAGTTGAAAACTGCTGTAAGATGAAGTGCCATAATACAACTTCGGAAGATACTGCCATCTTTTCCTAATGTACAGTAAGGTGAGAAGCCTCATGTGGAATTACAGTCATTGATCTCTGCCGTTACTCTGTGTATTTCTGCCATTAAGGGGATGCATGCATTATTTAGTGGCCGACCACATAAGGACTAAGTCTGTTTTGTAACGAAGCTCTAGAGTATTAAAGCATGTGTGCATGTGAGAGAGTAAACTAGAACTATTTCTCTGTTATATACCTTAATGAGAGAGAGAGGGAGTTTGGAAAACCTATCTTGGGAGCAGTAAATAGTACATTAGATTTACTCTTCCAGTAAGTTACCGTCTAGGGTTTCTGAATGGGCCGAGTAAACCCAGTCACATTAGTGCAGATACTTTATGCCTCTTTTTGCAAACTAGTATCTAATAATTAGGAAGAAACACATCGTCTTCTGTTCAGTGCGGATCCCCATAGAAAAGATTTTGCTTTTTTAATGTGGACAGTGTTCAGTTTGGACTAACAAATCAAACAGGAATTTCACCACGCAGGATAAGGTTCCACCGACAAAAAACTTGCATGTATATGATAATCATGACAATAACAACTAATCTAATCAGAACATATTCGAGATTTAAATGTGCAGATAAGTCAAGCAGGATTTTGGACCAATAATGCTGGGTTCAGACAACAAAATATCAGCCCACATCTGTTTTATGTAGGGTGTCGTAGTGATTCTTAAATGACAATGGTCATCGACTTTGGGTTGCAAGAATCGATAGTTTTCTCTCATATAGTGTGTAGTAGTGGACGATAACCAACGTCGCATCTGTGACACTTCACAACGTCCTGACCAGGGTTGTCAGGTTTTCACATCAAAACCCGCCCAATTGCTACTCAAAACTAACCCAAAACTAGCCCAATCGCATTTCAGGGGTGTAAAATCCACGCTTTTGGCGGGAGTTCCCCTGGTAAAATTTGCATTCCAGGGGCTAAATATCTTGTTACTTGGGATCGCTTCAACACATCGACATGAAAACAACCCACAGCAACAGTGTAAAAGTAGCCCAATTCTACGGGAAAACCACGGACTTGGCAACACTGGTCCTGACTGAAAGACTAGCATGTTTATTTTTTTCCAGTCCTCCAAGGTCCTCCGGTCCCTCCGGTTTCATCACATATGTGAAGTCGACCAATAGGAGCATAGAAGCTCTTCTGTACACAGCTTTCAAACGAATGAAAGAGAGACGATGGTATTGATGCGGCAAGGTGAAATTATGAAATGGAGGAAAGGTTTGTGGAGCTAATAGTATGGCAACAATACTCTTATCTTTATGATGTTTCCACGAGGAACTCCCAATGCTGGCGAGCCATATGCAGAGGCGCATTAGCAACCAAGTGAGTGCTGGACTTAGCATTAGGTTAATACAACCATTGTTTGTTTACGCTCTTGTTTCCAGAAGTCATTTGCTAGTTCCGCCTTCATGATGACATCACGCACATCATTAAAGACGGCAAGAGATGATTGGTCGCAAAGTAACATGTAGTCTGACATGTTTATTGTCTGCAGCGCAAGAATTTAGGCATCAAAATCGCATAATTTGACACAATCGTAACAGACAAAAATACTGTGTAGTCTGAACCTGGCATTAGATGTCTATACGGCATCATGTCACCTTTGTATAGAGTTAAAAGATTAGTTCACTTTAAAATGAAAATTACCATAAGTTTTAGTCATCCTCAAGCCATCCTAGGTGTACATGACTTTCTTCTTTCTGATGAACACAATTGGACTTATGTTGGATGCTTCAGGATATTTATTAATACAACTCTGATTGTGTTCATCAGAAAGAAGAAAGTCATATATTTAACGGAGGCCAGCTAGTAGTCGCTGCAAGTAAAAACCTCACTCCTCTGATCTCAAGAGATGCTCTAGCGACTGACGCTAGGGACTGTGGTCTTTAGCCTCCTTGTTAGAGCGCCCGACTCCCATGCCGGTGGACAAGGGTTCGAGTCCCACTTAGAGTGCGTGGTTCAGACAGGAGAGGTTAAATTGGTGCCGTGACCCGGATGGGAATGAGTGTAACGGAGGCCAAATAGTAGTCGCTGCGAGTAAAAACCTCACTCCTCTGATCTCAAGAGATGCTCTAGCAACTGACACTAGGAGTCGCCACCTTTAGCCTTCCTTGTTAGAGTGTCTGACTCCCACGCGGGAGACCCAGGTTCAAAACCCGCGCAGAGCAGGGCGAGTAGGACCTGGGTGAGGGGTTACATATACACCTAGGATGGCTTGAGGATGAGTAAAGCTTATGGTAATTTTCATTTTAAAGTGAACTAGTCTTTTAAAAATTTGTCAAGGATATTTGTAAATAAATTGTGTCATTTGTGTGGGTTGTGTTTTGTGCAGGAATATTTATGCATTCAATTAACTTTTGACATATCATTGAACTGACTACAGCAGAGTATTCACATAATTCAAGATGTTTTGGGAAGATTCTTTGCATTTTCAAGGATGCATGGGTGTCTTCTTTATACTACTGTTGCCTACACTTAAAAAAAAGGTTAAAAGGAAAGGAGCTCAGAAAAAAAAAATGTTATTCAGCTTTCAATCCTGGCACCAATGTGAATCTGTTTATGTAGCTGTATAAGAAAAAGCTTGACTGTCACAGGTTGCCAGAATATAATCATTAGACTGATAGAGGTGGAATCGCCCACTAGTGCTGCTATAAGCCCAGCTATTACACAACATGGAGGTGAAGAAATCGTTAAAAATATCTATAGCATTTTAAATGATTTGAGTCTTCAGATCTGCCTTTCGATTTTGAAGGAGCAAGACTAAAAAATAATGTCCATTCACATGCATATCTGCATTTCATTTTGCTGTTTTTAGATCATTTTTCTATGTAAAACATACACTAGACAGATGCGTTTGGGTCCGTGTAACGCTTCACAATTCAATTTCCAGATCATACAATGCAAATGCAAAAATGAAACATTTAAACCAGGAGTTAATTTTTCTTGTTTTTCGTGTACTTCTTTAAAGCTGCTGTCTGCAATTTTTGGCCCTCTAGCGGTTAATAAACAGAACTGCACACGTCTTGCGGAGGAACATTCTAGCAGGAGCTACTTTTCTCCGTGTATGTCTATGGCGAGTCACGCAGTTACTGTGATACTCTGCGGTGAGTCCTACCAGTCTGGTCTGAAATAGTCAGAATATAAACACTTATTATAAGTGTACCATAATGATTCAGGATAAGACAAAAACACGGTGTGGAAAATGGATTCATGTTGTATATTCTCATTATATAATTTTTGTACATTTTTAACACAAAAAAAGTTGCGGACTGCAGCTTTAATAGATACTTTTGCTAAATTATGACTTTAGAAACAATCATGTGAATAAATTAAATCTCGCCGATTTTCTATTTTTCCATTTTCTTTGTCCATTGTAATTTGTGCTGTACCATTAGCACAGGGGTGTGGCCACGGACTACTATCATCTCATTCATGTAACTACTTTATTTACACTGCATGCTGAGGAGTAGTTTAAAAGACTGAACACAGATTACCTTTTTCACCCAAAGTGCATTCATTTTCATTATTAATATAATAACTGCTAAATATAAGGCAGTCCCGGACTGGCCATCGTGAGCAGCTGGGAAAAGTGAAATCCCGGAATACTGTGAAAAGTGAAATACTAAAAGTTGAGTATCATTTTAAAAAAAAATTGTTGGGTTTTTTAGCTCTCGTTTTATAGCCTAGCCTACAATATTTTATATAGGCTAGCTATAGCGCTACAAGTCAAGAGCACTATTATATGTTATATTTTGGTTCATCGAATGTTGGATTCCCACAGTAATCATTTGGGTACACCACAGGCAATAAAGTAATAACGAATAAGTCAACAAATAACTACAAACAAGATGGGCAATGTGCCAAATCATAGTATTTGTATTTATTTATAGAAATTAATAATTTAAAATAAATCATAGTGCTCTTGACTTGCAGCAGATATATCAGATTCGCCTCATATTCGGCGAACCGCCTCTACTGTAATGAACAGAGTTAACTGTGCTAGATTTAAGGCATTTTAAGTGAACAAGAAGCTTGTGAAGTGCAGAAGCTCAAGCGGCTCAAGCCATGGTAACGAATGCCCGCTAAAAGAAAACATCTGCATTTTTACTGTACAATATAGAGCTAAAAACTTAACAAAATTAAAATCTTAACTAAATGATGCTCAACTTTTAGTATATTTTTGCTTGGTAGTATTTTAGCTTTCATATTGACGTGAAGGATGGCAAGCGCTGCTGCTCGATCTACCCTCCGTTTGCTGCCTATCCCTCTGAGAACTGGGATGTCATGGTTGTACTGTAGCCTACCAAATAAAATGCACCCCCTGACCAAGGGTATAATGTATATTAATAAAATAAAGTAATAACGAATAAGTAGTTAAGCACAAACAAGATGGACAATGTGCCAAATCAGGCAGGCCACCGGCATTTCACTTTTCCCAGCTGCTCGCGATTCAGTCCAGGACTGCGTTATATTTACCACAGTTATATTAATAATAAAAATGATTGCACTTCGGGTGAAAAAGCTCATCTGTGTTCAGTCTTTTAAACTACTCCTCAACATGCATGCAGTGTAAATGAAGTCATTACATCAATGAGATGATAGTAGTCCGCGGCCACACCCCTGTGCTAATGGTACAGCCCACGGTGCAAATTACAAGACAAAAAAATGGTAAAATAGAAAATCGGTTAGATTTCTTACTCAAATGATTGTTTCTAAAGTCAGAATTTAGCAAAAGTAAAATTGAAAAAAAAAGGGGGGGATGGCAAATATCCATTGATGATGTGACCAAAAAACAAGAAAAATGAACGTCTGGTTTCAATTTTTCATTTTTGCATTTGCATTGTATGGTCTGAAAACTGAATTGTGAAGCGTTACACGGACCCGTCCCAGCAAGCAATTTTATGTCTTATAGACATCTAATAGTAGTCAAAACATAGCCCGGCTGTCTAGGCTAAAACGAGGCAAAATTTGGGATGTCAGTGAAAATCTAATAGACGTCTAACCATAACCCAAGAATAGCCTAGTCATCAATTAAAAACAACATGTAACCAAATTAAAGATTAATTTGGCTAAAAGTGGGTTACACATAGCCGGACTATATCGGGTCTATAGTTAACCGAGATGGTTGCTTGCTGGGGTTTGACAATTGTGCTCGCATATTTTGCAAAGTCTCGTGCATGACATTCTAAAAATGCGCACTCAAGTTAAAAAGGTTCTCTAGACCAAGCAAGTTTTTTTTTTTTTTTTTTTTTTTCGTTCCTGACCTCCATCTCACATTTATAACTGCAAAAACATGTTATTTGTGAAAGGCCTCTCATACATTATATGTATAACTGAAATATGAGGCGAGTCATGCAAGTCTCATGTGTGGCCCATAAAGTTCTCCTCCTCACAGTTAATGTCACCAGTTAATTGAACCTCTTGTTTTAATGTGCTCTAAGACGAGCCCTTATCTAGGCAGGTCAGGGGCAATGATGGTCAATGAGCGCTTGTCCAGCAGAGCAAAGCACCTTGTTTTACATAAAGGGCTTAAGCTCTGGCTTGCCACTTCCTGTTTACTATGCACTGCCTCTTCATTCCATAAAGGATAGCTTAGCCTTATAAATTATCATTTTTCCTGTTTAGCCCTAGACAGTTACTGAGCACACATTGGAAGATGGTTCATAAAAACACACAGTAGGACCCAATTGATATTCGACTCAAAATGCTGACTCTACTGAACTGTAAAATTATATGCAAATCTTACATATGCACCAAAAACAAGGAATGTGAATGTAAATTCTGTTTCCAATTTGTAGGAGATTTTTTTTTTTTTTTAAAGTTAATGGAAAATTTGAAACTGACCTTATATATTTTCTTGATTCAAATGTTATCTGTGGATTTTAACAAGTTTTGACCTCATAAACTTTAATCAATAATATCATAACTTGCTCTTCCTCTCATATGACTCACTTGACTGATGTATGTAAGTTCATGATGCATGTTCAGCCAAACATATTCAGATCTGCCTCCATTATTCAATGCTCACTCTTCATAGTCCAGTCAACAACCCTCTTATAAAATCTTTTTTTCTTCTTCTTTGATAGCCACAAATATGTCACAATATGGTAGTAAAGTCGTTTGCAGCTTCTGTTTCATGCCAACTTTAATTGGCAATGATTGTCAAAATGCTACACTAAAAACCTCTGGGTTAAATATGTAAGAATTTTCATGTATTAATTGCCGATGTGTGAACAGTTTGTAACGAAACTTAAAAATGATACAATGGAGTATATCGCTGCAAAGTTGTTTCCAACTTGTTTTTAATACTAAGAAAAGAACAAAAAACTTTGATGTGAGTAAATCAGGCCCTTGAATGATGTTCAGTCTCTTGTACAATAGTGTCTGGCTGCAATTCACTTAACGACCACCGGTGTCACTAATAACAAGAGTTTCTGAATTCTACATGTAGACCTTTAACTGTATGTTACATTATCATATGGGCCTATGTCATGAAAAATATATTAGATTTAAAGGTGCAGTGTGTAAATTTTAGCGGCATCTAGCGGTGAGATTACGAATTGCGACCAACGGCTCAGCACGGTGCTCACCCCTCCCTTTCGAAGCACTTTAGAGAAGCTATGTTGGCTGACACAAATACAAATATGTCATTGTTTGAGACAGCAGAGAGTAGCTAGTGAAGCACTGAGGTTTTTTCTTACTTCTAACAAAGAACGGTCTCTGCTTCTAATAAACCTTCTTTGTACTTATTCATAGTGACGATGCAAGCTGCCTCTAAAAACACCAACAAACATAGTGACGAAACGCGCTCTGTAGAGCAGTTTGTCCATTTAGGGCTACTGTAGAAACATGCTGCCGCAATATGACGACTTAACATGTAAGAGGAGCTGCGGTGTATGTAGATAGAAATGGCTCATTCTAAAGTAATAAACACATAACAGTTCATTATGTAAGGTCTTTATACACCACTGAAAACATAGTTATGTATATTATATTGCATTTCTGTCAGTAGATCCTCCTAAATTTTACACACTGCCCCTTTAATAGAAAATGCATAAATGTGTGTAATGCATAAATTTTCCTTTTAAACTGCAAAAAAATATATTACCTGGAAGACCATTTAAAGTCCCTGTAAAGTCAATTCTGAGAATTCTTTCTAAACACTTTATAAAGGTTACAAATGTATTGCTGAAACACATTACAAAGTCTGTGAATTGAGTAATGCTTAATTGTGAAGTTAGAGCGTTAAACAGTTTTTCACCAAGTCTCTGCTCAGGATTTTTTGGGCGGAGTGATCGTTCTACACCGGACAATTTTACAAACTTTCATCAGACAGCTTACCATGTAGGTTATTTTGTCATTCAACATCAGAGTCTGTTAGCCCCTCCCCCTCCATCATGTAAATAAATCTGCAGCAGTTGAGTGCATGATGGCTGAAATCGCACACAAAATCGCATACTTCCCTACTATATAGTAGGCAAAAAACAAGAAGTATGCCAGAATTCACAGTACTAATAAAAGATAAGCAAAAAGTACCTGGATGACCTAATAATTCCAGTGAAATTCTGAAGTGTGCATACGATGAACATTATCCCATGAGGCCACGGGAAAGGATTTGTGAATGATGCTGGTAGGTCACATGATAATGAAAACATGGCGAATGTAGTACATCCAGATTACATTCATACTTCTCACATTCATAGAACATGCCTTTTTAGCAGTCGTGAAGTAATTACTTTTTCAAAATAAATACCTACTCAAGAGATTATGCGATTTCAGTCGCAGACAAAGTGTTAATTAAGTGCATCCAGGTACTTCTTCTTTTTGGAATTTTGAGTGTGAACACAGCTTGTGCTATTTATACTACAAAATGCCAATAGTGCATATTTACACCAATTGTGACGCACATTTTGTGTAGGTGACGTGCACTGGCAATATGTGTTTATTACTGTTTCATGACGCATTTTGGTGCTCACAGGGCAACACTGAAAACATTCACCACAGTTCTCCGCACGATGTGTGATGTCATGAGAGATGTGCAATGTCACACAAGCATGCCATTGTCAGAGTAGTCTATAGCTCCTGCAAATAGCTTTAACAACCATCTGCAGTAACATATCCTTCAACTAGTCAATAACAGAACCGCTGATGTTTCCATCAGTGATGCACTGCATGTACGCGTGTGTGTGTGTGTGGCAGAGGATCAATAATCATTCTGATACTGCAATTATGCTTCCATCACTAATTAAGCTGTTGTCTTCATGAGTCTTTTCAGACAACCATTTAGTGAAATGGACACAGCAGACAGGAAATGACAGCATCATGTTCAATAGGCTATAGAAACATTATACAGGCTGTTAATGCGATAAACTGAAGAAGCTCATGTTATTGCAAAGATTTAGGCTACACTGTTATCATTTTCATATATTTTCAGTATAACATATCAATTTTATATCTCAGATAATGTTTCTAAACCCTGTTTTATACACAATTATAAAAAAGTAAAATGTATTTGGGTCATTGACAAATAAGGTTTTTAAAAGTGTAAAAAACATAATGGAGATTTATATATATATATATATATATATATATATATATATATATATATATATATATATATAATTTTATTAAGTGTTAACAATATGATTATGTTGTTTTTATAATCAATTAACACTGCTTTTGTCATTTTTACAAGATAGACAAAATTTGTCTCCAAAAAAGAATTACCGAATTACACTTTTGGTTAAACCGAATGACAATATTTTCAAACAATGCTAACAGGCTGATATCTAGCTAGCTTGCTAGTTAGCTTGCTAGCTAGTATGCACAAGTACAATCAAACATTTAATATTTAGTACAAGTTTTTATAATATTACAACATATTCCATGTTTTATAGCGGTTGTACCGAATAACCTGATGTTTCGGGACATTTTGTATGAGCAAGAGAAAACATGAATTTTTCAAATTAAAGAGGATTAGTTACTTTGCTTCTGGTCCTTTGCATGTGTATGAATGATGTCACATCCTGTCACATGATATTGACCACATGACTTGATCCAAAACTCTCCCTTTATATTGGTTGCTTCTGGACATTCTTTCTCATAACAAAGCTACGACTTCTACACATAATTGTAATACCATTTTTAACTATGTTGATACATAATGTTATAAAATCATGCCAGAAGAAAATATATATATATATATTATTCCATTTTAAGATATTTTAATCACAAATGAAATGGCTGTATTGGCCTTTGGACGGTTAAACCAAATGACCTTTCGACACTTCAAAATCTTTAAAATATCTTTATATGTAGCAAAATATAATTTAAACGTTTTGGATTCAATAAAAGAGATCTAGTTGTAATATGTTTCTTTTTTTATTATTATTAAGGCCTTTGAACAAAAATGAATGACCTGTCATGTCATTGACCCATTTATTTATTTTAAACAAATTCTCTATTAGTACTGAGAGAGATTGTTTTCCAGCTAATGCAACACTGATAAATAATAAATTAGCTTATCTTGAAAATATTCTGATGAGCAATTATTCAGTCTTTTACTTCTCCTAAGAGAACACTGGGTGGGAACATCCTAGTGGTTTAAGAAGATAATGTGCTATGTTAACAAAGAGTAATGTTGTGATTGTTCAAACAGAAAATTATAGGAAATGCCTATTTCCTTATAAGATATTAATGTTGTTCATACTTTGTACTTTGAATAAACACAATGTTTTACTATAACGAATAGGCATATGTACTGCATATATGCTATAATAAACTTGTTTTTCCTGTAAATTATAACGTAATTCATACTTTCAAAAATGTATTTATTTATTTATGTATCTATTTATTCCCCGCAAAGACAAAAATCTTCCAATGATTGTGTGGAATTAACTGAGCTTTAGAAAAATAAAAATCCGGCCGCCGGGGTCAAAACTGGTTTCTCTGACTTACGGGATGGTTTTTTTCTGCTTTAATATCCAGGGGCGGGAGATCATGATCAGGCGCGTGATGCAGCTCACCGCCGCAGACGCGCGTGCTATATAAACCCCGAGCGCACCACAACCAGATTACAACTAGCACAAGCTGTCAGAGTGAGAGAGAGAGACGGAAAGAGAGAGAGAGAGAGAGAGAGTGCTGCTGAAATCACTTATCCAGAAGAGACTTCGGAAACAAACGCGCCATGGAGGCTGGAGCGAGAGGGATGCACTGGAAACTTTTGATACTTTTTTGTCTTTTATCGGACGGGATGAGCCAGGACTTCGGACAGACCCAGTTCATTTGCACGTCCGTACCCAAGGATATGGACATATGCGCCGCCACACTGCAGAACAGCGTGCCCGGGGAGGATCTCAAGAGCACGGTCATGCAATTGCGAGAGACTGTGCTGCAACAGAAGGAAACAATCATGAACCAAAAAGAAACAATCAGGGAACTGA
Organism: Megalobrama amblycephala; assembly: GCF_018812025.1. Classification (NCBI taxonomy): domain Eukaryota; kingdom Metazoa; phylum Chordata; class Actinopteri; order Cypriniformes; family Xenocyprididae; genus Megalobrama; species Megalobrama amblycephala. The sequence goes on along the minus strand of NC_063044.1, from coordinate 32,350,959 downwards.
CTTCCAAGCTGACCCGGTGTGAAAGTCAGAGCGCGTCCGAGCCTGGAGACGCGAGGGTCGGCGGACGACGGAAGGAAACGGGCACTAAGAACACAATGGGAGATGTGTCGAGGGGTCCGACGGACACACTGGCTCAACTCTCACAGACTTTACAGTCACTCAAACAGAGGCTTGAAAACCTGGAGGTATGTTTGTTCTTCTGGAGCGCTTTCATCCATCTACGGTGGATCATTATGATTTATTTCAGAACACGTTCATATAGAACGGTGTTGCGATACTCACAACTTAATTTTAGAATAGGCTACACCAGTTCACTATATTTTAAATACATCGGTGGTGATTAATGGCGCATAATCCTCTTTTAAAAGACGCATTACGCCTACTGAGACTGGTGACAGAAAACCGATTAAATTAAATAAATAAATAACTATTCTGAATTTTCTCACCGTGGCCAGTGAAATGAGCCTTTAACATTTTCAACGTAAACTATTTTCTGTTAATGGTTCGCATTCCATTCTTACGCATGCAATGAAAATGTGAAAAAACTTTAAACAGTGTATATTTGTTTCAACATAATCTAGACTCTTTAAAATGACTTTTATTTGTGTAACTTAATTTAGTCAGGTTGTAAACTCAAATTAAACATCTATCTCACAAACCCGATGTTTATCTTTCATAGCAATTTAGCCGGAATAACAACTCCGTCCAGGCGAACAGCTTGAAGGATCTTCTACAGAGCAAAATCGACGACCTGGAGAAGCAGGTCTTGTCCCGTGTGAACGGTTTGGAGGAAGGAAAGCCCGGGATGCGCAATGAGAGCGAGCAGCGCGGGCGCGTGGAATCCACTCTCACCTCACTGCACCAGAGAATAACCGACCTAGAAAAAGGTAACCATTCGCGTTTCTGCTCCGCCTATCACATACGTGTCGTGTAGATGTACGGGCGCTTTCCTTACCTGTTTTTTTCTAAGAGGAAAATACTCTCTTGAGCGAGCCAGCGTGGATAATAAATTGCCGCCTTGGTGTCGCAGGAGAGGAGGGGGTCTACAGAGCTGCATTGCTTTGCATATCCAATTCCACCCAACCAGCTTTATAGCATGATTTACAGATTGGAACCATAGAGTTTTTGCAAGCTCATGCGTTTTGAGAATTTTCATTCATGTGAATCACGTTTTTCAGTCATTAAAATGCATAATTTCCCACAAGCTTACAGTCTAAAAGATGTGAACTTTAAGGAATATGGAATTTCATCATTTGCTCATCCTCATTCTATTCCAAACAAATAAGACTTTATTTCTTCTGTGAAGCACAGAGATACTTTACAGAATTTACCATCCAAACAAATTGACATACCAAGCTCCAATGATGGTTTGAGACTATGAAAATAACCAGTTGCATAATTGATTAGTCACGTGTTTGCACTGCGCACACAGAACCTCACATTTAGGTTTAAGTAACTATATTTTATAAGAACAGTACCAGTAATGGGATCATAAAGAGTCATGTAAATGGCAGTAATGTGTTATTATGTTCAGAAAAGTTCATTTGTACATTGGGCAGGATTTGGAATAAAATAACTGATTAATTGATTATAAATGATGTTTAATATGTCTAGATACGCTATTTAAATAATGTACAGTGAATGGCAAGAATTTGGCAACAACTTGTAGTCTAACAAACAAATTGTACTGAGCTGCGTTTTTAACACGTCCTTTTATGTTCCATGGGGGACAGAATATTTTATGGGTTTGGAACAACCTGAGGGAGTAAATTATATGGCAGAATGTAGTTTTTGGGTGAACTATTCCTCTGCCTCAGACCAGCAATGATGCCTACCATTGATTGCGGCTTTTACTTCTTGTTACCTGTAGTGAGCATCAAACTCAAGGGTAGAAATAAATGAGACGAGGGAGGCTTCCAGGTGGGATGACAGAACTAGTGTGCTTGTCTTTCCCCAGGCAAAAAGAACCAAATAAATCAATACTGTAGATGTTTTATTATTTTTCTCTTAGAAGTATACTTTAAACACACCTCGTGTTTTGCTTTTATTGTAATATATGGATAAATTTATAGTCGGCAATGAAAAGAATTATGTTTAGAATTATGATTTTTTATATATGTATTTGACAAAGGTATTTTGAGAGATTGTCTAGTTTAGTGCTATACAGTAGACTGCAATGATTAGATGTTAAATATTGTATGAGGATTGATTTTTATATGTATTTATTTTTTAATAACAGGCCAAAAAGAAAATAGACCACTGGATAAATTTCAGCTGACGTTCCCTCTGAGGACCAACTACATGTATGCTAAAGTCAAGAAGAGTCTGCCGGAGATGTATGCCTTCACTGTGTGCATGTGGCTCAAATCCAGCGCCTCTCCAGGAGTGGGGACGCCTTTCTCTTATGCAGTCCCTGGACAGGCCAATGAACTGGTTCTTATTGAGTGGGGAAACAACCCGATGGAACTGCTCATCAATGACAAGGTATATTCCCACTGTATATGCATTGTGATAGATAGATAGATAGATAGATAGATAGATAGATAGATAGATAGATAGATAGATAGATAGATAGATAGATAGATAGATAGATAGATAGATAGATAGATAGATAGATAGATAGATAGATAGATTTAGTTACAAACTGAATTCGTAAAATGCATCAAAATGAACATGATGTTTAGGTTTCATCTGGTTTTTGCCCTCTTTTGATGTAGGTTGCTAAGCTACCTTTCCTGATCAATGATGGGAAATGGCATCACATTTGTGTCACATGGACCACTCGAGATGGAGTGTGGGAAGCTTATCAGGATGGCGTAATGAGGGGAAATGGGGACAGTCTGGCCCCTTATCATCCAATCAAACCACAAGGGGTATTGATTCTGGGACAAGAGCAGGTATGCGTCCTCTGTTTAAATTCACTCATCAATACATTATAGCAATGTGTGGTAGTTCAAGGTGTTATTCAAAGATGATTTAATGATGAGTGAAGAATACACAATGGCTCTGTTCCAAAACAAAGTGAGCTTCCCACGTAGCTGCATTTTAAGCATCAAAGGCTTTCTCCCATGCAGAGGCTCTTCTATACAGCAGCTGCCTTGTCAAACATTTAGTTTTGGCCAAAATGAAAGACAGCATTGCTCAGATAAGACAATCCCATAATTCATTGCTCAAGACTTCAATAATTAAAGACTTACTGTAAATTGACATTATAAAGAGTCTTTATTTAAAGTCTTATAAAGATATATTTGAAAATATGCATATGTTCTAATTGCTATTTTACTTGATATGTAATGCTTTGTATTTTTATAGCATAAGTGGATCAAATTATTACTCAGCTTAAAAAATATCACTATTGTGAGTTTGCGTATGGGGCGTAGTTTCCATAGCATTACAGCCCATGCGAATGTTCACTTATGAAGTTACATTTTAGTTAGGATGTGTGGCCACATTTGCAAAATTTCGCGAAGTTTCGTAGGTGAAAAAAATTCCTATTGTCAATAGTGTAGCAATGCATGTCACACAGATCACTTTTAAATGTAGTTCCAAATGTAGGTTCGGGAAGAACCTAAACATTCAGTCCTGTCAATCATCATTACAAGCGTATATAAGCAGCAGTCACTGCGTCATCCAGCGACAATTCTTCCACCATATCCTCCTCCCCATCTCCTCTATTTCTCTTATTCTTCCTCTACGAAGTACTGTTATAGGGGGGTTTACCTCAGAGCTCAAGCCTCCTTTGAGGACAGCAAGCCAAGCTTGTTTTACCTGAATAGGCAGATGAACTTGTGAAACCAAGCAACTCTTTTAATCTGCGCGACCAACTTGAACGCATTGTGAAATCTATCTCGCGTGGATTCCAATTAAAATAACTAAATTTTGCCTACGAAAAACCGGCAAACAACGGTTAACGTGACTGCAGCTCTAGAGGGCATTTCATACTTGAAATAGTTAACCCTGGGTCATTCTAAACCCTGGGTAAACAGAATCCTGGGTTATCTTGATTCAGGTTTCACATTTCTCATAATTTACATGAGATTACCAATTAATCCTGGGTATTTGTACGATGACGTTTCACCTGTTCCTAAACCCAGGGTTAACGTCCTTATTTGCGTATTTGTGGTGTCGGTGTCACTGATTGGACAAACGCCGCAAGTGATATGCTTACATAAGGGATCTAGCATTGCGCATCCTCATATTATATATTGCCAAATATACTACTATTATTATACTACTAAGTTTATCCTGAATGGACTTTTCGGACTCTAAAGGTAAGAATGAACCGGTCTCTTCTTCACTCCAATTGTTGCGTTTTCTATCGCCGTTTGACAAATTTTCCCCTCAAAAGATTAAACTACTGTTTATACAATGTGCGGCGTTTCCGTGACTGTTCAAAGCACGTCAATATAAGGCACGCTATTGGATGTCAGATGCTAAGCATCTAGTCGTAACGTTTTGCTTCGTTACAACTTTGGCACTACAATGCGGGACTAACCCTACTCTAGGGTTTTAAAACCCCAGGTAAAAAGTGGTGCTAAACCACTTCTAAATTACAAGTATGAAACATTCCTTTACCCAGGGTTAAAAGTGGTGTTTTGAACGACAGTAACCCGGGGTTAAGCGCAGTGTGAAAACTATTTAGAGGACTTACACACTAGATTTAGTAACAGAGACGATTATACAGAGATAGCATTGAAAACAGTCAGTTCTAAAATACTCTATTTGTAGCCCCGCCCCTTTTGTCCTATATGTATTTCCACAGCATGAAGGTAAAATCTTACAGATTTATAAATTAACCGCTTGTTTTACAATCTTGGTCAACTGACATTTGTTATGACATCCGCTTCAAACATTACAATGCTCATAATAACTTTTGTTGACTCTGCAAATCAGTAAATCCACTTCACCAGCTATCTACTCTTCGACAATGATGCCAAAGAAATATACAGACAAATCACAAAACTGGAAGTTCAAAGACAAAATTCTAAAGATGGCTCGGTGCTTGTTTCTCTGCCACATAAGATCTATAGCACAACCAACAGACTAGAAAGTTCTGGCTCATTTTAAATGGAGAGACCTTCAAAGACGACTGTAGGGATGAAATGCATTTATGAATCATTTATGGGCAGATTAGCTTCAAAGGTTAACAGGGACTAATCTTATGTCTTTTGAAGGCATTCAACGTTTATTTCATCAGCATCTCAAATAAATGTTATCTACCTGCAGGACACTCTCGGTGGAGGGTTTGATGCTACTCAAGCCTTTGTCGGTGACATGGCCAATTTCAACATTTGGGACCGAAAGCTGTCTGTGGGAGAGATTTATAATCTGGCCACATGCAGCAGCAAAGCACAAGTGGGGAACGTCTTCTCTTGGTTGGAAACCAACATTGAGATCTACGGTGGGGCTTCAAAATGGACATTTGAGGCCTGTCGCCAACTGAACTAAAAAGAGCACAGAAATCTCCCAGCCAATGGGAGATACGAGTTACCAGGTGTCTGTTACCAAATCATTCATCTTTAAAGAACATTTTCAACCAAGACCGAACATGGACATCAATGTCAACTGGAATTTTCTAGATATTTCAATATTTCTTGTCTAACACTTCTCAGTCCTAAAAACAATCACGTCTTTGTCATTTATTTTTGGATCATGAAGGCAAAAGCTGGTGTTGGTGATAAATTCAGAGTTTTAGCATGAAGGCACTGTGTGGTTCTGCTTTGGGCAAGCAACGCCTTAACGGAAAACTACTTAACGTGATATGGCTCAGACTTCCATCTTAAAAGCCTGGATCATTTGACAGCTCCCTTCGTACAGGAAGCCATGTAGTAATGCAGTAAGTTTCTGAACCACTTAGGTTACTGTTCCCCATCAGGATTATTAGATAGATCTACCCACTGCCTGGGATACTCACTGTGAACTTCGGATGTAGAATGCAAAACAAGCAAAGCTGAGTGTGTTATTATTTTTTTCTTCTTTTTTTCTACATGCTTTTTTCAGTCTTATCACTTCCTGCTTGAAGCATTTTCTTTGTTCCTTTTTTTTTTTTGTTGGTGTGTCTGTGTATGTGTGTGTGGGTTTGTAAAAAATAACTTGATAATTGCCAACACATTTCAAGCCTGGGTGCCTTGGGCTGTTGAAAAAGATCAGAACTCGACACATTTGTCATTATTTGCAGTGTACTTCTATTTATCTATTTCTTTCCTTGTGTAACTACTGATACGTTATGTTGATTACAACTTGTCACAATTCAAATGGTCAGGTTGGTAATTTAAAGTTGTTTAAATCGTGGCGTGCTCGGCAGGTGTTTGTATTTTTCAAGGAATGTTAAGTGTACAGAAAACAGCATGATGAACATCTAAATGCTGCAACAGCATCAATGAAAATCTGCTTTTATTAGCTCATTTTGGGTTGAGATTTTATACTGTATTGTTATATGCTAAAAGCATGGCAGCACTGAAAGATGAAAAAGGTCTAAATTTTGTAATAAAATTGTTATACAAAAAAATAGCAAGCGTGATAGTGCCTAAATGATTGGTTTGCAATGAACAAATGCCATATATAAACAATAATTGCTGGGGAAAAAATACATTAAAAAATTCAAAGGTTAGCATAACAGACTTTTTTTTTTTCTTTAAAACATTAAAGGATCTTACCAACCTCAAACTTCTGAATCGATTTTATACCAGTAGCCTCACATAGCCAGACTTTTAAATATTGGCACAATTTCAGTTTGTTCTGGTCAAGAACCACTCACTTAGACAGAAAAAGACCATCTGACCAACATGTAAAGTGTAGGCGTACCACTATAGTACACTGGTGCAGAATAAACTCAAATATTGCACACCAAACTATGAGAACTCTTGCAAATGTTTGTGTTCCCCCAAGAAATTTTGCATTCGTTAACAAAACTTTTGCGTTTTTTTGTGAGTGAACAAAGTTTCTCAAAGAGTGCAAAACATTTGCAAGGGAATCCAAGGTTTTGAGGGGAACACACAGGTTTTGTGAGCAAACACAAAGTTTGTTGGCAGAACGCAAACATTTGCGAGAAAAAGAAAATTCCTTTACCATGTCCTTTTAGGGCAGGGGTGTCCAAACTAAGTCCTGGAACTTGCCAAGTTCCAAGTTGGAGGCAACACACCTACCTGGACGTTTCTAGTATTCTGCAGGACAGTGGCCCTCCAGGAGCAAGATTGGACACCCCTGCTTTAGGGGTTATGTACAGAACACACTTTAGTGGAAAATTGTAAATAAACATAAGTACCTAAAGGGTTTGTGCTAAAAATGTATCAGGCAGTCAGTGAAGGGGCGGTGTGCAGTCTGTGGGAGTTGTCTCTGAGGATAGGAGACTATTTTACCAGTAACATTTGATTTGTTAGAATTTTTTTCTACATTTGTCCAGCAATTCGTGACTGAATGCAAGCGCTTCTGGCTACACAAGCTTGATATTATTCATTGTTGGATTCTGAAATGTGTCAGAACACAACTCATAATGCAATGCAGGAAGCACTGCAACTTCTTAAAATTCAATTTAAACCAGGTTTTATGTTGGGGTGCCTCATAAATTTACCATCCAACTGGGGAAAGGCTATTTTTTAAAAGCAGATGTTGTTTTGACTCTGGTTGTTCACTACTGCAGACTATTAGCTTAAATACTGCAGACTATGGATTCTTCGGCAGAATGCCCAAAAATTTTGTTCAAGACCTGTAAATTTAAATCAAAATTCTATAGCAACTCAATAGTACTGAGAACACTGTTGATCTCTTTATAATGGTTGTCTCAGAACATACATATTTTAGCATTAAAATTTTTAAAATGACAGAAATATTCATGTTTTTGACAGAAACTGATACTTTTATTTAACAAGATTGCAATACACTGACTGAAAAACTTATGCAAGACATATTGCAATTGCAAATCACTAAGCTAATCACAAATGATGCCATGATAAACTCTTTTAGCTAATCCTTCATTAATTATGTTTAAATTGTATTAGGGACACCTTTGGAAATGTTTCTGCATGCTTGAAACCCAATCTTCTGTTCAACAAAGAAGGTTCATTTTCTTTCTTTGGATTGTACCATACTGACATTTCAAGTTCAATTCGGTGTTATTATATTTATTTATTATTTAAAAACGAAGGTGCTTCCATGCATACGATTGCTAAGTAATTGAAGATTTCATACAAAGGTGTCCACAACTGCTTTGAGAAAAGTTCTAACAAATTCTGACAAAGACCAAGAACGGCTCAAGCAGAGACATACAGCAGGGTAAAATACATTCAGAGATGCTGGATTTAAAGGGGTGAAATTGGAAAATAAAAAGAAAAGATAAACAAGCAAAAAACACAAACACTGGACGGTGGGTGACTGACAAGAGTATTATGGACAGATGAGTTTGAGGGGTTTCGGTCAAGGAAGAGAGCGCATGTGAAACACAGGACAAATGAATGGATTCTTGACACCTTCTGTCAAGCATGAATGAAGTGTGATGGTACAGGGGTGCTTTGGTGCTGGTGAGCTGGGAGATTGATACAAAGTTCAAGGAACAAGAAATGTTACCATTTTATTTCACAATGTCATGCCATTCCCTGTGGTCAGCACTTGATTGGTTCAAGTTTCATCATGTGATAGTAGAAAGATTTGAAGCATACTTCAGAGCTATGCAAAAATCTGGGGAAGAAACAGAGAGCCGGAGTACTGTCTTTGGAATAGCTTAGTTATCGCCAGATTTAAACCCCAGTGAGGTCCTGTGGGACAAGCTTTAAAGTGTAAGGTCAGAGAAAAATGCCCTACAAGCCAGTCGCACCTCTGGGAAGTGCTGCAGAATGTGTGGGTTGAAATTTTCCCTGAATATCTTTAAAACGACAGCTAGATTTCTGCAAAGCTATATGCACATGGTTGCAAATGGAGAATTACTTGATGAATAGAACAATTCTATTTATTAATATATACAAGTATAATGTTTGATACACTATCATTTCTATACTGACCATAATCTTACTAAATAATAGTTAACATTTTCCATCTAAACATAAAATTCGAAACTTTTGAATGCTAGTACATATAATCCTGCTCTAAATAACATACAGCAGAGCCATTATTGTATTTCCTCCACATCATCCTGGAATATACGCCCTTCCCCCAACATGCACATCTTCCAGCATCCCTCCTATTCTCAAGTGTATTGCCTGGATAGATGTATCTCACCCTTGAGATGACCTCAGACCAGATAACTGCTGCCCTTTGTGTTGGACCTGGTGCTGAAATCTATTCATAGTAAACGGATCTGAGCTTCCAAACAGCAGCTATTGGCACACCCAACCCTGGTCTCACAGGAAAACTTAAATGTTTTACGAGGTGTTTTTAAAAAAAAATGAATTCATACAAAAAAAAAAAAGAAAGAAAAACGAAAGAATGAAGGTCCACAAACACAACCGTTAGTGGGGCGTAAGCGGATTGCAGAAATCCATATGAATTAGCCACCAATTTCCCAAAACATAAAATAGTTTAATGAGATAATAATGATAATAATAAGATTGTGTTGGAACATACCTTACCTGAATAAGTTGTGTTTTCCATCAGTGCCGAACGTTATTTGAGTGATAGTTGGTTACTTATCATTTTAAAGCCCACGTAAAGTGACCTAACTACAGTATTGTTACATATTTTTAAGTGAAACTGAATATTGAATGAGAAAAAAAATAGAGAACAGGGCTTGATTTTAGCGCACACACTCACCATCTCTACCTTGGAGCAGACTGATGGTTGAAGGTGGTTAAGGATGATTAGACCACCAACATCATTCCTAGAGGAAGCAAATTTTCAGATTCTGACTAAAGATTATGAAAATAAACATTTTAGATTAACTGCTCACCATAAGACAAGTAACTTAAAAAGGAAGGAGGGTTTGATTTGTGGACTGGTCATGGGCCCACTCATGCCTCAAAAGTTGTTTTAAAAGGTAAAGGCCATATCAAACCAAGTTGATAGTTGGGGATTGGATTGCCATTGAGAGTCTGTCAGCTCAGTTTTTGCGGTTACAGTCCACCCAGTGCATTAGATGGACCCTGTTGTGGGTTTTGTGGTGATTTAACACACAGAAGGCTCTTCTAATGTTACACTTCATCTTACCTGAGCATTCAAATACAGAAATATTTTCATAACGACATAGCTGTCTGGAATGAAATAAGTGAAGACCAACTAATGATTCATATCCAAAATAGGAAGCAAGCACTGCGTTGTTTGCAGTTTGTGCAGCCGCAGTGCTAGTTTCAGTTTTCCTCATGAATGACTACTGCCACCTGCTGGTGTGGAGAGTTGTTTCCTCTCACGCTGGTGCAGAACGTATGCGTTTTTGACTTTTGACATAAAAAGCAGCACCAAATATATCCCATAATGCATTTTTGATAAACTTTGTACACTGAAGATGGTGGATAAAGTGAGACAAATGTAATGTAATCCAAATGCACTCTACCATTTTTTGTTTATCATTGCTTATTAAAGGTCCCATGGCATGAAAATTTCACTTTATGAGGTTTTTTAACATTAATATGAGTTCCCCTAGCCTGCATATGGTCCCCCAGTGGCTAGAAAAGGCGATGGGTGTAAACCAAGCCCTGGGTAAATTGAGAAAATGAAAGCTCAAACGGCGCAATCTGGAATCTTCCCTATATGTCGTCATACGGGGAAAGGTTACCTCCCCTTTCTCTGCTTTGCCCGCCCATGAGAAAATGAGCTACTACAGTGAGATTCGAGCACAATATATACATTTTTTTTCTCGAGAGACACATCATGGCTTGTAAACGAGCGAAGTGACAGTTGCTCAGCGTTTGGATGTACAAATGAACACCTTAGTATTTTTTTAGTTCCTTCATCCGAGCCTATGAAGAAACAGTGGGTTCATTTTATTTTCTCTGGTAATGCGGTGATACAACTTCCCATAGTTTTGTATGTCTGCGCCACACATTTCACCGACGTCTGTTTCCTCAAAGTGGGCCAATACAGCCCAGTTACTGTCGCTAATGTAAAGGTAGGTAGCATCAAGTGTGTGTGTGAATACACACTGTAATGCGAGTGTTGTACATTTCTTTGTTGTTTGAAACCGTTCTGCTGGTGTTATTATGATGCACGCGATATCCACATTTCCAGATTGCAGAACTTGATGTAATTGTAATAAGACTGTAAAAATGTTAAGATTTATGAAATATAAAATATGTAAACAAATAAATGATGTTGGCATGGTAGCACATTTTCCACAATGGAACCTATCCGAAAAGGTATTTGTAATAATGGCAGAGGTCTGACTAATTTAGTGGCACTGGTTAGTGTCTATAGCTGATAATATATATAATATATATATGATAGCAAATCAGAGCAACATGAAGAGCCAACAATGTAGGCTAGCATTAGCTACATGATAATAACTGTAACAGCATACATAAACAAACTAAAGTACCGTATCCAGACACAATGTTTTAAACTAACCATTCGGAGATGTCCTGCTGTAGCCGCTGAGTTGCAACTTCTTCATCCGGTGCTTCTCCATCCAGATCAGATTCTGGGTCAAACTGAAAGCTTGAACGACTGTGTGTCTACGAGCCATTGCGATACATCCACTGTCAACATTAGCGCATGCTACAGTGGCCGCAAGCTGGTTAAGGCCACACCCACCCTCCACCTTGCCCCGCCTCCCTCCTCCTCATTAGCATTTAAAGCTACAGACCCAGAAACGGCACGTCCTGAGGAAAGCTCATTGTGGGACTGGCTTGTAGTGGCTGAAATTGTGCACTGAGGCTTAATTTCAGGAAAGAGACTTCAGATACAGTACTAGAGACCACTATATAAAAGCATCCAAAAAGTAGCATGTCATGGGACCTTTAAAGTACTGGATTGTTAGCTTAGCGACCTGCTAATGCCGAATCTTGTCTGTGCAACAGTATCTGTGCAACAGTAGGGTTCTGGAAAGAAAAATCCCATTAGTTTTCTTGATAGAAAATGATTAAGTGATGACATGTTTCTGTAGAAGCCACAAATCAGTGTAAATTCAACATTTTTAAAATATAGTGCTGAATAAACAAATTCCTTGTGAAGACCTACACTAACCCAATGCCCTATTTGTGTGGCACACAAAATTTTGCCTGCAGAGCATTCCAAATTGGTCAATGCTCTCTTTGAAGATGCTACTCTTTAGATTATGGAACAGAGCTTGTATTTTCTCCAAATCCTTGCAGTTTCTTTCTCCTCTGCTAGTGGGTGGATTGTAATGAGTCTGCAGTGGATGCTACAGGCTGGAGGCAACGTGCACAACATAAGTGACTGAGATCCCAGTATAGCACCATTTGGAGAACATCCACAAGTTTCACCAGCATATGAAGTATCCAGCCCCGACATGCAGCTAATAAACTTGCATGACCCAAAATACATCCGTGCCTGCTTGCCAGATCAACAGCTGCTCGTTAAGGCATGCATGGAAAATCTTTATCCAGCTTTCTGACTGCTAATTCTGGGATGAAAATCTGGGTACCATCTTGCATATTATAGAGGCCCTTCCCAGGAAAGCATGCCTGTTTTTTTTTCCTGGCTGACCTAGGGGCCTGTACAGTCTGTGCAAAGGCTGGTTGAACTATGATGGGATGTAAATTTCCCTCTCCTTTCTGCCACCACAGCACCTGATTAGAATTCCTAATGGCCACCGTATCCCCTGGCTGCTCTTCCAGTGGTGATCCATGAAAAATGCATGATCAGTTTAAGTAAAAAACAACAACTTAAACAACAACAACTGAAAGTGGGTCACTAGAAAAAGGGGTAAACGGAGGAAACTGCCAAGGATTTATTGACTTTGAACCTGATCCATATAGACATATCCCCACAAATGACCTTTCTGGGTCAAGAGTGATAATGAAGGGAATGGATGGTATTTCAGGCAACAAAAGAAAACTTCTAACATGTGGGAGGACAAGTCATCTATATTTATTAGAAGCGTGAGAGTATATCAATGTGTCATAATGCATCATCTGCTCCTTGATGAACCCTTTTCATCCACAGCTTTATCAGTGTCCTGATTGCCCATGAGAACAGCTTGGAGAAAGCTGTGAATTTCCCAGAGGAACCACAGAAAGGTTATTCTACATCCTTTCTACCCCCAGTAAATCGTTACAGATAATCATCATTAGTCATCTGAGCCCAGTATACTTGACTGAATTGACTGTGGTAGCTGCATGATAGCCGGTTAACACCAATTCAGGCAAAATTATTTTTTTATACTGAGATGTTTTTGATCTACTGTATGAGGATTCTTCTTCTAGAAGATGGTGTTGATCTTTCAGTGGTTCATGAGATGAATGAACATTCCTGATTGACTAAATCTCATCATGGGTTGGTCAAGGGTTGAATGGGCTACATTTTAATGCCTAAAGTGAAAAAGACTTCAAGTGAAAAAATCAATTTCAGTTGTTTTATCATTTTGTCAACTCATGTGTGCGTCACAGTTCCCTTCTGTCCCAGATTACATCTCCCATCACCTCCGTCTCACACCTGCACGCACTTCCTTATCAACTCCCCATCATCACGGATTCCCAGCACCTGGACTACTTCATTATCACTCCCTTTAAATGGACTGACTTCCCTGCACTCCTGGTCGGTTCTTATGTTTGCTTTAGTATGGTTGTTCTGTTTCTTTGTCCATTAAACGTCTATTTGTAGAAGTCTGATTCAGAGCATTCTCTACTGCAACCACACGTGACAGAAGAACCAACATAACAGTGAGGACTTCAACAAGAAGATGGGTATCTTTCTGGTCCCGAGCCCTCCAACAAGCCACAGACCCAAGATCTCAGTCGCCCTCCAGTCGCCCACGAGCCCGCTCCAATTGCCCACAAGCTGCTGACCCGCCATGGCTGCCTGAGGTCCTAGATCAACCCTGGAGACCTCCTTATCTGCCTGCACCTCCTTCACCCACGTGTAGGTCTCCAGGGCGCCCACCCCCCCTCCCCGGTTGTTCCATCAACGGCGCGAGGTCGCTCCTAATGGGAGGGGGAGGTACTGTCACAATTCCCTTCTGTCCCGGACTACATCTCCCATCATCCTCCCTGTCTCACACCTGCACGCACTTCCTTATCAACTCCCCATCATCACGGATTCCCAGCACCTGGACTACTTCATTATCACTCCCTTTAAATGGACTCACTTCCCTGCACTCCTGGGGTGAGTTTCCCGAAAGCATCGTTAGTGAACCATGGTCGTTAGTCCCATTGAACTCTATTGGTAACGACGGAACTTGCGACCATAGTTCGCTTTGGGAAACGCACCCCTGGTCGGTTCTTATGTTTTCTTTAGTATGGTTCTGTTTCTTTGTCCATTTAAACGTCTATTTGTAGAAGTCCGATTCTGAGCTTTCTCTACTGCAACCACATGTGACAGTGTGCCCTCGTGGGAAAAATAAGTGCAGTTCATTGTATTGAATGTGCACTTGTAGTGCACATCAAAAAGGTATAAAAAACCGGTCCCACTTTATATTAAGTGGCCTTAACTACTATGTTCTTACATCAAAAAATAAGTACAATGTACTTATTGGGTTCATATTGAATTGCAAAACACTTTTTCTGCTATTGAGGTGGATATGGGTAAGGTTAGGGAAAGCTTTGGTGGTATGGGTAGGTTTAAGGGTAGGGGTAAGGTGTAAGGGATGGGTCACTAAATATAAATGTAATTACAGAAATTAATTACAGATGTAATTAAATGCAGGTGTTTTTAAAATATAAGTACAATGTAAAAACATGTATGTACACAATAAATGCATTGTATCAAATGATTAATTTAAACGTAAGTACATAGTAGTTAAGGCCACTTAATATAAAGTGGGACCAAAAAACCTGTACTTGCAGACAGTACAATATTAAATATAGCTGTTAGCATCGATTATTGGGGCTCAAGCATTTTAAGGCACAATTATAAGATATTACGTATTATATAGAAAACCTGTAAACACCTAAATCTGAGACCACTTTTTACAATTTCAGGTAATTTACCATAGACATAATGTGCCTTTGAAACCTTTTCAACTGTTATAGTGCCACTTATCACCCGATCTCCATTAATGTTTGCACACTTATTTTGAATCATATGTCGCATGTGCTCACCTAATTTCGTGAAGTTCTGAGGGTTTTGTTTAGGAATTATAGGCTTTTGAGTACACTTGGCCATGCCCATTTTCTAAATAGGCCTCCAAATGCTAAAGTCTTTTGATAATTACTGACCTAGAGAGTCCAGAGAATTGTCCTGCAGGAGTTAATCTTGATCGAAAAACCTAGGACTAGTTCATGAAAGTAAGTTTTTCATATAGTCTCCAATATTTAACAAATAATTTGATTTACAGCAATGGTCGTATAGATGCAAAGTTGTACAGAATGAGAAGTTCTGTCATACGGTACGAATATCATGTGCATGTGTGAAAAACTGGGAAATACAGCCTATAATCAAAACGTGATGGAATTATGTAATTATGAAATTACACTTAAAGATGTTCTTAAGCCTTAACAGTGTCAAAAACTCTTGTAAGTTCAACTAATTGCATTTAATAACTTAAAATATAATAGGCCTGCATTTCCAGTTTTCATGCAATTAAGTATTTGATAACATTATTCAGTTTGGTCTGTACTATATTCTTTTAAAGTATATAGTTTCTTAGTACTCTTTTTACAAGTATGCTATAGTGTACTTTAGGTGTATTTGGGAAACATAATATTCTACCTATGAATATAGCCTCAGCAAGACTAGACCGACTAGATAAGACTGATGTTCTACTACAGAATGCTTTGAGATTTGGTGGAAATGACATTTGTTAATTTATAAAAATGACAAATACAAATTTAATACAAATTGAATAAACTAGTGAGTTTTAAGTGAGTTTACAGTATTTTCTAAAGGTCTACAGGGTCAAAATGCCCATAGTTGAAGAAATACTCATGTTGTATAGTCAAGCACTTTTGTTCTGTCAGTAACGAATCCTGTCAGTGCTGGTACACAAAAAATTCATCAATCAACACAATCCATAAACCCATTTCCTCTCCTCTCATCTCCCCTTCACTGCTGTGCTTATTCTCAATGCTTCATGCAAACTTCATGAATAATTGATTTCACTCCAACAGGGGAAATTTGTTTCTGATGCAGGGCATCATGCCAGCTCTTGACAATCCACTCCATGTTCTGGGCAGAAGACAGAAGGCCCTCAGGAAAACTCCAAAGAAGGACACTTTAAAGACCTTCTCATCAGCTTAACTATGCACAGAAGATATTCAGTATAAAATCACATTGCCTCTGCATATACTGCTTACACTCATTTTCCCCAGGGTCTCCAGAGGTGAATTTTGATGCTGACTCTCTGATGATCTGTTCAAACAGCATCTTAACTGAAATAGGACCTCATAATTGACAAATCTGGACATGATTTGGAACTCAGTTGAGTTTGCTAACAACATGGCGCTCTAAATAAGCATACAACTCTACAGTTCATAAAGATAATCACACAAATGTAGTCCAATAAATCCATTATTTAGATAACAAAAGACCTCACTGTCCTCACACACAACGAACATCAAAATCCATACCTTGTAGCCTAAAGTCTCATATGTAAAGCAGCATCAACTCAGATACCATCTTTGCATATTGTATTTGTAGTTGAGAGCTTCATGTAATCACAGTTGAATTTGAACTTTAGCTGAGTTATTTTCAGTCGCATCTCCTGGTATGCTAGTAATATCATTTGCGCACTTTAAGTAGCTTTCTCTTCAGATGTACTGCAGGTGTTGGACAGACTGTTATGAAGAAAAGAAGAAAATGTTCTCCTGCTTTGTGAGCTGCAGGGCAGCCAGAGGTAGAAAAGTTACAGGATGTGAGATGCTGATGTGTCCTGGGACCTGGTCTGGCAGGAGGTGTCTAAAAGTAGGAGTCAATCAAAATTGAATTTACTTGCTCTCTTCATAACTCACCCCTTTTAAAGATTAACAAAGGTAAGGTTCATAAAGTTAAAATAACAAAATGGAAATTTCATTACTTATTTTACTTGCCGTTGGAATTTATTTTTATTTTATTTATTTTTTTTTTTCTTCTTTTTTTCAGTTGGTTCCTAGCTTTTAAAGAAATTTGTATGATCCATTTTTATGGATCAGGCCCAGGATTTAGGGATTTTTAGGGATTTTACTCCAACATCCCTTAACCATGGAAATAGCATTATCTAAGCCAGTGGTTCCCAAACTTTTTAGCTTGGAGAACCCCTGAAGAGATTATCATTCTTCTTTGTACCCCCTCTCTTCCACTTAGACTTCCACTTTTACCTTTATGAATAATTAATTTATTTTATTAAATAATAAAAAAAAAAAAAAATGATAGAGAAATATGCAATGATGGTAAAAGTACAAATTTTAAATATTAAACTAAAACCGACAGTAGGTGGCAGCAAGTCACTGTTTTTATGAGTGAATCATCGAGTCATTCGAGTAACGAAGCAAGTGGCTGTGAATGAATCATTGAATCATTGACTCTCATGATTCGTTCAAAGCCGGATTGTTCGCGAAACACAGATGTGTGTTGTAGTTCTGCTGTGGTTTTCGTTAGAACTATTATTTCATTGCAAAATAGAGTAAATACTGACAGTACTGTGTTTAAAATGTACGTTTTATTTTTTCACCATTGTATAATGTCACTTTTGCAGTCATGTGGATATTTGGGAACAATTGCATTCTTGCTCGTTGTTATCATCATTAAATACAAGAACTCACACAAGGTATGTTTTTGTTTCGGAAAAAGTTTGAGTCTTAAATCGAAATTAATCCATTATCTGTGTCTATATTTGTTTTTCATGCGAGTAAGTGCTAAATCCCCACTTTTACAAAGGCGCATTGTTAAGAACGACAGTAATTTAGCACGATTTAAAGCAGCATGCTGCACGCAATCTATCATATGCATGCTGCTTGTGTGGATACTGTCATTTTACTGCAAATGATTAAGTAATCTGATTAAATGTACTGGATTTACGGCATTTTGGCAGTTAGAAATACATGCTCGATTTTAATATTATTTTAAGGTAGAATTAAATGAACTAAGCATTTTGTTCGCGTACCCCCTTTTGTCACGTCACGTAGGCTACCCCTAGCCCCAGGGGTGTGCGTACCCCAGTTTGGGAACCACTGATCTAAGGGATGCTTTCAATTTCTTAACTTAAAAGTTTTGCCAGCTTATTCAGGTTTCCAGTGTAAGGATAGAGGATTTGTTTCATGCCTGGGTTCATCTGCACAATCATCATCATCAGCTTCCGAGTTTGACGCGTCTTCGATTAACTTTTTCAACAATGCAATAATCAGTCTTTTGTAATGACCTTTAAACAGAAATTCTGTGATGCTCTTTTGGCTACATACAGCACCCATGATGGTGGGGTTTTGGTCACTCTGCATTCAAAATTGAGAAACCGTGCCAGAGATCAACGGTGTAGTGGACGACTTTTTCACAGGATTTGTCCAGAAGTTTGCCCCTGATTTCTTGTAGCTTTGCTGCGATGAATGGCTCGTCTTTTAATTAATGCAGAATAGCTCCTGCTGCTCCTTGAATTCGCTGAGGATGAGACTTAAAGCCGCACTGATGTAGGGCGTAGGCTATGATGGTCTGAAGATTCGGTTTAAACCAACCACCCGGTAGCGATGATTAGGAGTTACCCCATCCCACTCTGAGATGTACAAAGGTTCTTCTCCACAAGTCATCCAGATCTTTCCAGACACGTGTGTAAAATAAAGTCCAGTCTTTATCAGGAAATACCAGACAGGGGTATAAATTCACCAGCTCTGTCAGCGGTGTAGAGCGTCATGACTTGTGATGGTTTATGGAAGATGTAACCGAATACACGGTTACTATTCAACAAAAATTCATCTCTCACATACTCCGTATTCTCGTGGAGAAACTTTGTCAAATAGACATACCCACATGCTTTTCTCTGAGCCAGAGTCTTCTCTGTCTTCATCCCATTCTCTCTCAAGTGTTTCAGGAGAGTATAAACCAGCCATGTTTCACAGCTCTTTTCCGTTTACACAGAATGCCACAGTCTCTATTTATATAGATGTGATCTGCCCCGCACATGTGACCCTCAACCCTTTAAAATCATCCGTCTGCAATTTGACCATCCAGAAGACATCCAGAGGTTCACAGGGCAACATCATTATTCAAAATATGCTGTCAAAAGTCATATTGGTCCACGGAGGATCACCAACAATGTCGAAGGTAATTGGGGTGATACGGTCAACCATGGGGGGATGGGAGGGGAACGTCTTGGGTGGTCCCATAGAGGTCAAGGGGTCAGAGAGGTCAAATGTTGCGATCAATCATTTTGACAGTAGCACCATCATATCACTACTCACATATATAGGTATACATTTGAACATTTTGTGTAATTCTAAATATGGTAAAGGTAAGCTATATTACAGTAAACTTCCCAAACCTGTAACACCAGGGTTGCTTTCCAATGTGGTTTATAAGATTATACATATGAATTCTGGTATGCATATATTGTGTATACAAATCAAGGAAGAAGAAAACTTTGGGTTATTTGCATGATGAAGCCATTACACTGCAGATCCCAGGTCTTATTTTTGCTTCTGTAATGATGATTCATTTTTGCAGCTTTGCTTAGTTTACCACTGTGTGTGTTGTGTTGTTGTCATCGTTTTTACTTTTATAAACTGACCCCAAATGCCGGATGATGCAAATACATTAAGGCAAGCTACGGAGCATCAGCTGGCACCACAGGGAAGATCCTACACAGGTCTTACACAATTTCCCCATGATCCGGGAGTCATGCCAACAGTACTGCTCCATATTCAGGTCAGGCAGGAGCACAAGCAGCCATTTCTCAACAGTTAGTCAAGCCCAGGAGAGAAACCTGCACACAGATTTCCTAAGACTACCGGTAAGGCACGATAGGTCAGTTGGTCTTGTCAGTTCTGTTTATATCACTGTGAGTAAGCTTGTTCAATCGTAATATAGGCTACATAACATTAACAACATATTCCCTTTAATAATCACAGCTCATTCATACGATAAGTCCTCTTACTTCACAGTTAGTCTTACATTAATGTTCTGCAGTGGATCAAAGCAGAGCAGAGCTTCTGGGACTTAAAATTAACCTTCAAAACACACAGTCAGCATGGACGTGTCCTCCAAGACCGACAAAGGGAAAATGGCTCGCTATGGGTTGTCCTGCTTAAAGTGCATTGTAAATTTACTCAAATTTCGATGACAGAAAACAGTCATGGCCTCTTGCAGAGGTCATGGACAAAACCAAGCAATTGTGATAAAAACAATGTTTGGTGAATGTGGAACGTTTGTGGATTTATCACACTTAGGAAAGCATCGCAACTCCTTGCCAGATGATAAATGACTGCAGGAAAGATAAATCCGAACAGATTAATCTACACAGGCCCAAAGAAAACTCAGTAACTCTCAGAAGAGCTTCATTTGTTCAAGGTTTTGTCATCACTCATCAAATCTCGCATTTAGTGCACATAATTTTTTCCTCATTAAAAAAAAAGTTTCTTTTGATAAAACTTTTTTAAAATGATACAGTCTCGTGAGATGAAAACTCCAGGCAAATGTGTGAACTAGAAAAAAAAGCTTTTTGTATTATACAAGGAGCTATGGACTATGTTTGGTAACGTTGATTTACAGTGTCCTTGTTACAAATGTTGCATGTATACTTACTATAGTAAAAACTGAAAATTATGCATAAAAACAAGCAAATAAACCTAGACTAAACCCTAACCCTAGAGTAAGTACATGATGTCAATTAATTAATATTACTCAGTACTATTTGTGTAATTACACTGTAACTATTACACTTTATTTTAAGGTGTCCTTGTTACAGTGTAATTATACATTTAAGTACTGTGTAATACTATTTAACAATATACTCACTTTAGGGTTATGGTTTGGTTTAGGGTTAGTTGCATGTAATTATGCATCATTTACTGTTATTACTATAGCAAGTACATGTAACATGTAACAAACACTAAAATAAAGTGTTACCTGTAACCCTAAGTTTCTAAACACATTTAAGTGTTACGAAGCGCGCACTGTAAATGTAGAATGAAAAGTTTTGCTTTAAAGAACAATTTATATTATGTTTTAATAATAGTTCGTTGTTTAAAGTAGGCTACACTTATTTGGATGTGTTGACTAACATAGCACATGTACTTGATTATCATTTGTAGTATTACATTTAAATTACAATATATTTTAAATGTACTAAATTACAACATCATCATTACAAATGTGTAAAATGTGTTTAAATACATGACATACAAGTTGCAATCGAAATTATATTAAAGTATATTTTAGTTTACCATATATGCTTGTCAGTATATTCTGCAGCACACTTTAACCATATTTCAAAGACGTCTTATGTGGGTTAAAAAACACATTTTCATTTAATTGTAAATAACATGCTATTATGTGTCTCAAAAAAAAAAAAAGAAAGAAAAAAAAGAAAAGAAACATTATGTTTAGCTTGCACTTAAAGGGTTAGTTCATCCAAAAATGAAATTTATGTCATTAATTACTCAACCCCTGTTCCACACCCATAAGACCTTCGTTCGTTCATCTTCAGAACACAAATTAAGATATTTTTGATGAAATCCGATGGCTCAGTGAGGCCTCCATTGACAGAAAGACAATTAACACTTTCAATGCCCAGAAAGCTACTAAAACATTTAAAACAGTTCATGTAACTACAGTAGTTCAATCTTAATGTTATAAAGAAACAAGAATACTTTTTGTGCACCAAAAATAAATAAATAAATAAATTAAAAAAATAGCGACTTTATTCAACAATATAGTGATGGGTGATTTCAAAACACTGCTTCATGAAGCTTTGAGAAATCTTTTATTTCGAATCAGTGGTTCGGAGCATGTATCAAACTGCCAAAGTCACGCCCCCCAGTGGTGGACCATTGAAATTTTTAAACATTTATCACGTAACAAAGCCTTGTTTAGTGAAATCACATGACTTTGTCAGTTTGATATGCACTCCGAAGCACTAATTCGAAACAAAAGATTCATAAAGCTTTGAAGCTTCATGAAGCAGTGTTTTGAAATCATCCATCTAGATATTGTTGAATAAAGTCATTATTTAGTTTTTTGGCGCACAAAAAGTATTCTCGTTGCTTCACAACATTAAGGTTGAACCACTGCAGCAGGGCCGTGCACAGACCTTTTGATGGGCATGTGCTGAAACTGAAAAAAAGGGCACCACCACCCCCCAAAAATTAAATTAAAAATTAACACAAAATAATAGTCTCACAAGCTTTATATCTATTCACTATTAATGACAGTTTTATATATATATATATATATATATATATATATATATATATATATATATATATATAGATAGATAGATAGATAGATAGATATACAGGGTTTCAGGGCTTCTTTAAAAATTATTACAACAGCAATCTTCTGTGAGCCATGTGTTTGAAGATGTTTGACTTCACTGTGATCCAGGGATGTCCCTCTCAACACACATTAATACACGCACATTACATTCTGCATTATAAAATATAAAGAAGCACAGTGACCTGATGATTCTGTAATGTTTTTTAGTTCCTACAACATTACTGTAGTAAAACCATGTTTTACTACGTTTATACATGTGAAGAGCGGGGAGTATACAATACTAGATTAAAATTATCTAGCGAGCAAATACATATTAACATAGTAAACATTAACCATACTGTGTGACCATATATAATACGATTAAATGTTAATTAATTAAGTGTATGCAGATAGCCATCATAAATCAAAGAAAAAATTCCTTAGAAATGTATTTTACCTAGCTGACGACGGGGATCACTCAGTCGCTTTTTTGTCAAACTCAAATGCAGTTACGCCGGGTTTTTGACCAGCGAATATGTGCAAATGTGCAATTTGTCCGTCATTAAAACGATGGCATCACATTAGGCTACGTGTTACGTCGTCATCAATAGGTTATGAGCGCTCAATTTTTCCTGTTGTAAAATACGTTTGGCCAAAATCTCAATTTATAAAAGATGTAATACTACTGTACTGTATGCACAGGCTATTTAAGGCTATTGTAGGCTATTGGTATCGGCTATGACTTAGATGGCAAATGCTAGCCCCCTCCCTCTCTCTCCGCCGCCAGTCTCAGGCCTCAAATGCATAAAATATGAAACTTTATAGACATACTAATGTTTCTTTCGTAAAGACAACGTTGTAGCCTACTTATTCAAACAACAAGATATTTATTTACCGTAGCAAGACGTTCAGCTGCTCTGCTGTGGAACTTCAGTTCGCAGCACT
Source organism: Megalobrama amblycephala (assembly GCF_018812025.1). NCBI lineage: Eukaryota > Metazoa > Chordata > Actinopteri > Cypriniformes > Xenocyprididae > Megalobrama > Megalobrama amblycephala. The sequence goes on along the minus strand of NC_063044.1, from coordinate 32,327,601 downwards.
CAGGGGGCGGAGTTAAGAGGTTTGACTGACAGTTTGAGCGGATCCAAAAAGCTCTTTTTAATACCTTTATTAGGCTAAATATATTTGTAAATTTATTGATTTTTTCAAGAAAATTTATTGATTTATTCAAGAAAATAAATAAATAACATAAAACACGTCCAAAAAAAAGGGCACTTCGGAGTGTAAGGACAAAAAGGGCATGTGCCCTGCACAGGTTGAGCCCTACCTGTGCACGTGCCTGCACTGCAGTCACACAAACTGTTTTAAATTCGTCTTTAGTAGCTTTCTGGGCATTGAAAGTGTCAATTGTCTTGCGGGCAATGCAGGCCTCACTGAGCCATCGGATTTTATTTGTGTTCCAAAGATGAACAAAGGTCACATTAAGGTGAGTAATTAATGACAGAATTTTCATTTTTGGGTCAACTAACCCTTTAAGCATATCATTTTAAAATATATTATTTCAATAATAAGTACTCTTGAAAAGTATGCTACAGTGTACTTATTTTTCACAAGCAAAAACTTAGGATACACAGTAGGCTCTCAAGTGGCCAATGTGAACATCTCCACACCCTGAAATGCTTTCATGGCATAGCCACACTGCTGCAAACATTTCACAGTCAGAAGGTTTGAGCCAGTACAAACCCTAGAAACTGAAAATCTATTGGGATTCAATCCAAGAAGGTTCATTTTATTAAGAAATAAACAAAACAAAAGATAAACAAACAGCTCCGGTCTGAAGCAGCAGCAGCTAATGATAACATTTTTCATTATGGAAATGCTAAAACTGTGTCTCCAGTGCCACATTTTACATATTAAAGTAATTACTGTTTTAGAGGAAAGTGCAAAATATATGTTGTTCAATCTAATGGAACTACCTATTCATTTGGGTGTGTTGAAGCCATTATCTCTGTTTGTTAGGATGACATAATTATTTATATTCGTATATATTTGTACTCAGGGTAGAATAGAAGTTGGCGTGGCTTAACCAAGAAGCTGGTCAAAACTAAATGAAAATGTTTTTTTATGCAAATCATAAATAGTTCAATTACACCAAATGCAATATTTAATTTATATATTTTGTACAGTAAAGATAAAGAACAGTATTGTACTGTTTATGCATGATGGATAATTTAATATTTGAGATTTTCATTGAATATCCTGTTTTACTTATAAATACATCAGATTATGGAAGTAAAATGGGTTGCAAATTTATTGAAGTCCATCTTTAAAGGGTCATGAAACCCCAAAACACTTTTTTTGAGATGTAAACAGATATGTATAGGCTGCACATCATTGAAAACACTAAAGGTACTCATTAATGTTATTCATAACTGAAAAATGTATTTTTGCATTTTTCAGAGCGATTTCTGTCTTCCGGTTTGAAAAGCTGAGTCGGATCAAAAATCTGACGTAATCGTGTACTTTTGGCCTAAGTATGGGTATGCTGACGTAGACCGTTTCGAGCGATTCTCAACATATGTTCATGACATAAAGCTCATTTAATCCAATCACTGCGCTGTAGTATGCATACGATTATAATAGCTGTATTATGCATGAGGAAGTATCACTTCTCTCGCCTCGATCTCAGAGACATATCGTTGGTGTTCGTTTCCTCAGTGCTACAACACAATGTGTTTTCCTGAGACGCGACCAGAGCAGAGGTTTGTGTGCATGTGGATTGTTTTGCTGTAATCTACCAGCACAAATGGAAAATATGTTAGCATGAGATCGCATTACAGTGGAGAACTCAAATGTGCGGCTCATTCACCTCTGCCTGCTCTAGCTGCATTCATACACGAGTGTGTATGTTTCCCTCAGCACAGCAGCACATGTGTTTGTATTTTGCCTGCGATGCGGTCAGAACTGGAGTTTGAATACGAACATATGAAAGATACGACTGTTATGATATAGACGCGGAGCGCGCATATGATCGGTTTCAGCAAGGAGCTTGCCGTTGTTTAACAACACTAGCCACGTGGATCATAGCTCATACAGAATAAAGTATCCGTGTTTAAAGTTTTTATTTCACATATTCTCCTGCACCAAACATTAACCAGCACGGTCTTCTTCAAATGAATTATATGTGCAAACTGGACACTGATACAGTGGTGTAGCCAATCTGAACACGACGACACGATTATTCTAATAGACAAAAGACTGATTTTTGAGTACAGTGCTTGTAAACATAATCAAAGTAGCCTATTAAGTAGCCCTATTAAATATTCTTTCGCATTTCTCCCTTGTGCTTGGGAGTTTGTTGTCATTTTCTCCGTGCTCATATATTAATATTCATTATTCTGTATAATGAGTGTGTTATCTGTGCTTCATTGGTTGTTCTCTCCCCTCTTCTCCCCCTCTACATTCCCACTTTTACAGAGCTTTACATGCCCATTTTAACAGAGTTTTTGCAGCTCAGAGGTGTGAACAACCAGGGTAAAACAGCGGGGTTTCATGACCCTTTAATGTTGACTTTAATAAATAATGGAATGACAAAACTGTGCAGTACAGCTTAGCACTACAACAGTATGTTTGAATCATATCTGGGTGTTTCTTCACCTATGGCCAATTTTGGACTTGTAAACTCCCTTTTAACAATTTTCACACTTAAACTTATTTAATTTGTCCACTAACAAGTCTTCTTTTAGCTTGGTACTTTTACAGACAGCAAAAGTGTTTTGTGCTTTGGTGTGCTTTGTGCTCTCCTTTAAAGCACCACCGCAACAGCAATAAAAGCAGTGCTTGTGTAACAAATTTACCACCTTCAACAATAAATTTCAAGACAGTTACTGTCAGACTTCAGTATATCCATTTTTTATGGGTACTAGAGTTTTTTGTAGAACAAATTTTATAGTTATTTAGCTCAGTTTTTGGATTCATTCTGCACTATTTTGTATTGTATTGTAAATGCTAATCTATATAAACACTTTTTTTTTTTTTTTTGCCAAGTTAAAAATAGTTCAACTTGTGCCTTTTGTTTTGTTACACTTTATCCAGTTATTGGCAGCACACCCAATTATAATAGCTCCCATATGTAGTTTTGCATATCCCTAAAATATAACTAACTTTTTTTGGGAAAGGTAGTTTAATATTGTGGCGAGGGGGGCGTGGTTCAGCGAAGTCCGCAGCGGGAGAGAGAGGCAGGAGACGAGCGGTTGAGTGAGTGGGTTAAATGTAAATGACGAACACCTGTTTCTTGTTTCAGTAATTGGCGTGGAGAGAGTATATAACGCCAGGAGAAACAGGAGTGGCGGAGAGAGAGAAGGACTACTGACTGCTTACCTCCTGGATGCTGGAATTATCTGCTGGAGTTGCTTATGTTATATTTGACCGTTTTGTGCCTGTCTGCACACCTGTTTTGTTATTTTTGAAAACTCAAATAAAGCAGTCAGTAGTCAAGCCGACCCTGTCCTCTTCCTTCCTGACATTGAACTTTGTTACACTGGTGCCGAAACCCGGGAAGGGAGAGGAAAGCCGCCGCCATGCAAGCGTCCTCCGGAGTGCCATTTGCGGAGATTATCAGCAGCCTCGCGGGCCTACAACAAGAAACAGGTGTTCGTCATTTACATTTAACCCACTCACTCAACCGCTCGTCTCCTGCCTCTCTCTCCCGCTGCGGACTTCGCTGAACCACGCCCCCCTCGCCACAAATATCATTTTAAATGTATTATTCAGGGTGTTTCAAATAAGCTATTCAGCTTCAGGCAAGCCAGCACTTGCAACTATACAAGTATTCATTATCTCTTTAGTCAGCATAGAATTGTTTATATGTGCAATTTAATGTCATGCATGGAAAACAAAATCTCCTGGAAAAAGCAATATATTCCTGGAGTCTGTGTCAACATACAAACAGAAACGTTCTACTATTTGTCAAATTTAAAGCTAATCCATCTGCTGACGGCTAACAGTTTGTACTATAATCCAGAGACGACAGGCAAATGCCAAAAGGCTTACAGGCTCTTGCTGTATGATTTTTAATATGCATAAAAAAATCCAAGTGATCATTCATTGCTGTGAGCCGCAGGCAAGATTTACATTTCTCAAACCTTTGACGTAATCTCCATCATCTACATGAGCCACACAGTAACAACGTCACCATAGTCTCATTGATAAAACTACATTTCCTGGAATGCATTAAACCATCAGGTTTTATGTCTGTGTGGCTGATTATCTGTGAATTTCAAAAGAGGAAGATTGGCCAACAGGATCACTGATACGGTCAGAAATAATGAAATGCAATGACATGTCTGACCTATGGCTTGAGTAGGAACAGCACTGCAACAAATGTCTCCATCCGATATGGGTCTGATGGAGGAAAAGGTTTCATCTGATTACAGGGGGCGGTCGATATCAAAGCAAGTGGAAGTGGTTTTGTGTTGTAGAAAGGCACAGGATGTAAAGTACATCAGGGAATCTCTCAAAGACAGTACTGAGAAAGTCATATTTTCCCACAGCAATGGAATACCACAAAGAAGCACTGATGATTGGTGTGTCTGCAGTGTGTAATCATCGCAGCAGGATAATTGCAGCAGCAGGCATACATTGAGCTTTCACACTGACAGCGTTTCTGCTGCATGACAGAACTACAGCTCCATAGAAGAGATTTCATCAAGCAATTCTTTTGACAATGGTCATAAAATAGTTATCAGAAGTGAGATTTTTTTAAATCGTTGCTACCAGAAAACTGAGAAAAAGGTCTGTTGTCTTCCCTTTTGCCAAATAGGTAGGAAAACATCAATACCTATAATGCACTGGGCATGTTGCCAACCAAAGCCACTCCCAGTCTGCTCAGTCTCAAATAGCGCCTTGCTTGAGTAGGAAATACTTCTTAACAAATGGTTAGGCATAATGGTGTCGATTTGTTTTGTTCCCAGATGCAAAAATTCAAAGAGTAAACATTTAGCGGGGTTATTTTGGGTTTCCAGTGAAGAATCCAGTGTGTTGTAGGCAGTGGCTAAAGGCCACAAAGAATCATAAATATGGAGAGAAGACTACAAGGCAAAATCTGAAAAAACTCTGTTTGTAGTCAACATTTCAAACTGAATGACTATGAACAGTGTTTTAGGATAAACAGAGAGGAAAAAAACGGAAATAAACCACCATTCTGTCACTTAATTAGGAAGAAAAGAAACGGAGAGCACCTTCTGCCCAACCTCCCAAAAACATCTGTGTACTGTTGTTGTGTGTACTGCTGATTCAAAATGCCATTGCATACCAATAAGAAGGCTGTAGCCATAGTTTTATTTTATTATAATTCGTAATATCGTATTTCAGTGATAAACCTTCTCTTACAATAATTTACAATAGTTTTGTTAATAACCCTCTGCCGATCCAACTGTCCATGGGCATAGTATAATCTGTAGTTTTAACAAAAGCTCTGGAGCTGTCAAATGTACGCCAAATGACACTTTTTGCATCACCCGATGGAATTTTTGCTGACAAAATAAATGGGAATTTCCCATTCCAGGTCCAGGAGTAAAAAATTTTCATTGACTTATACTACACAGTGGACAAAATCGTCTTTAATTAAAGCAAAGCATCTCAAAGGCGAGTGATGGGTGCTTTGAATATCAAAGTGAAGAAATTCAATGACGCATTGCTAAACAGTTGAAGTAACTATGACTCTCTTAGTTACCAAGCACCTGGCTGGGGGTTCTCTGCTGGTTACTGAAACAAACAGGACTAATAAGAAACCTGGAGCCTCAGGAAAACAGGTGAACAACAGAGGCAAATCAGTCAAAGATTGCCCTATTGGAATATGATGTCTATACACTGAAATTATCTTGAAATGATTGCGAAATGGACTTCCCCTCTCATGGGAGCTTAGGAATGCACAGGCACTGTCAGCACCCCCTGGAGTTTAATGCAGAAAGAATAACATCTCTCTTAACCAAAAGAACGGTGTGGTCGCTCAAGGAGGATTTGGCACTGATCAGGCAAGCTAACATCAAGTGAAAGCAAGATCTGCAGAAGAAGGAACATCTGTTTCTTCTCCAAGCACTGAATGTACATTCTCCCTGCTCCAGCATGCCTGCAAAGGGATGGATGCCTGGAAGCCAGCTCATTGCTACATGCGATACTTAGGAAGGTCCATGATGAGACTGGACCCTTCTTTATGCTATTCCTAGACCTTGCAAAAACATTCAACACTCTATCACATGAGGCCATCTTGGATGCTGTAAGAAGGGTGGGAGCTCCGCCGCTGTTTATCCTCGACTGGGAAAAGTGACACCAAATCACACATGAAGGGGGAGAGAATGGTAACTGAACTTGCAGCGGCACTACTAAAACCATACCACAGTCTGGAGATCCATAAAGCATTCTTAATTCTGAAACTCACACACAAGCTAGTCCAAGGGACCTTGCAATTGATATAATGGTGCGACCCCAATTTCTGAAGTACAGAGGTTGCTGAAAGACATGCTGAAGGGGTAACATCAAGCACAGACTCAGGATGGGGGACTGGGTATCCCCTGTTTTAGTGTCTCCATCCTCCTACTACAGAAGGCAATATATGGAAAGCCTTTTTGTAGGAACACAGTGTGCAGAGAAGACACAGAAGTCATTTAATACGATTTCTTGCGAATTAACCTCCCCAGCAGGATTTGCAAGGAAGTGGCAACTTTAAGAAGTGAGGAAACACTCTTTGGATAGCCATGATCTGGCAGTTCAGAACATGGACAAGTCAAACCATTTCTGGCTGGATAATTCAAGCAGGGTGTTCCCACATTTCCATCTGTGTGGTATTCAGCTATGGAGAGGTGTGCTAACTATTAAGGCCTGTTGTGAAAGGGACACTCAATCACATTTTTCAGATATGTAAGGTAACATGACATCAGAGTGGAACACCCCAAGGATTTCGATTGAGCCAATCATACTCACACCTACCTCATTTATTAAGCCTGATGTGATCATAGACAGTGGGCAGTCTATTACAATTATGGATATGTCAGTAGTGGCAGGATACCGGATGGAGGAGACTTGAAAGATAAAAGTCGAGAAGTATGGCTCCCCGGTGAACACCGATGCTATCATAGTTTGGAATGGCACCCAGGTCCCTATTAACCATCTACCAATTATTAACCACAGGGAGTAGCCTTTAAGCGCTGGGCCTGACAAGGATAGATCTGTCTGACCTTTGCCTTTTGACAAGTGTTGCAGTCTCTATACAAGAGGAACCGAGTAAAGGAATGGATATAACTAGGACACTGTTATGCAAACTATGGCCCACAACTGCAGCGACAACCTTTGCTGGCAGAGTCACTAACGTCATCTAGCCATCTCCACCAAAGGCAGATTGATAATATGTAAATAGCCAAATGCCTCGTCATCTGATTAGTGACCCACATGAATGGATGAAAGAGATTTCCACTGTCCCTACCTGCAATATAGCCAAACCACAGCCAAAAGAACAAGATATTAACCAAGATATTATACATAAACCTCTAAAATAACTTTATGCAATAATGACTGTGTGAAGTGAATGAGAGTAAGCTAAGTGCAAATCAAATAGTGGAGTTGCTGTCTCTCTGCACTTCTCAGAAAATCAGAACTTTGACAAGAGTGATATCAACTAAGACACTACATCAGGGGTGTCAAATCCTGCTTCTTCTGTCCTGTAGAATTTGGCTTCAACCCCAATTAAATACACCTTAAACAGCTAATTAAGGTCTTAGTAAGCATACTTAAAAATTCCAGGCATATTCGTTGAGGCAAGTTGGAGCTAAACTGTCCAGGGTAGCATTTCCCAAAAGCATCGTAAGCCTAAGTTGATCGTAGCTCCATTGGTTTCAATGGAGCTACGATCAACTTAAGCTTACGATGCTTTTGGGAAATTCTGCCCAGGACAGTGGCCCTACAGGACCGGGATTGGACAACCTTGTATTAAATCATGCACATTTTATACTACTTAATATGTTTTTTGTACAATATATGTTTCTCTGTCTTTTGCATTTGTATGCGTACAAGTTGCCTTACCACTTTTCAACCACTGAATATTTTCTTTCAACTTCCATGTTCTCTTAGCTATTTCTTATTTGAGGTTGTGGATGATTGTCCTGACATAACTCAGCCATACACAGTTGATGTTCCTCTGGATATTTATGATGAGATTATTGCTTTAATTATAATATATTTTGATACATTTTATAATTATAATAAAACTAATTATTAAATGAGCTATATATGGCATATTTTCATAGTATGGGAACTATAAAGGGAACATAATTACATTTAAAATGGGTTTCTGATTTAATTTAATGAACTTCAGGTTAAAGTCCTACTCACTTTCGGATTTCTCCAAATACAGATACCAATACAAATAATTTTGGGATTGTTAAAGATATTAGCTTGGGTGCACGCCTCTATTTATTTTCACATTAAACAATGCAACATACGTTCATCACCCAGTTTAACTTCAACAGTGCTCTGCGAATAGTGAGCAGTGAACACTGTGTAGGGACCCTGTCAATTGAAATGCAGCTGTCAGCACTGATGCTTCTTGCAAGTGCTAAATTACAGCATGGTTCTTTTTATTTAATTAGAACTATGGTAAGATTATAGCTATAGTTAACAACATTGTGGGCACACAGCCCCTAATTGAGTCATCTGATACACAGATGCAATTTCCCGCTAAGATCTTCTCACCCATGGCTTTTCTTTGGCTGATGGTTCTTTCCTGTGCTGGTAATTAGTCAGTAATCAATACTGACTGACTAGACTATAAGAGGTGAAACCTGTTTCATTAACCCACAAACTGCTTTTTCTCCTGAGTGATAAAACCTAGACTACCAATCTCATTTAAGTATGCTGATCCTATGCTGAACTAATTAGAAAATTGTAGTTTTAAAAGAATATGCAGGGTTAAACGTGAGTTAATCTGTATGAACAGCAACTTTGGCTTGTTGTATTACAGAAAATTATTTAAATCTCTCAATTTATGGAAAAAAAGGGATTTTCTTTAAGCCTGGAGTTTACAAGTTGGGGCATGAGAATGAAACATGTTGAACAATGTTGAACACAATGGATGTTGAACACAAAACATGTTGAACACAATGGATGATGCATCTGTATTAATAGTACATTTGTTCAAATTATTATTATTTTTTTTTCATTTACAATAAAACTACGTCTAAGCTGCATGAAATGTAATATAAACATAGAAACGCAAAAACATTTACAACCAAAGGTATTCAAACACATCTGACATCATAATTATTTTTTTCCTATAAACAAATATATGAGGTCACTCAACATTCTTTACTTTAATTTTCTAAGTATGTTGAGTGAACTTATATATTTTGTATAAACATTTTTTTGTTAACCCTTAAATGCATACCTTGGGTCTTTAGTGACCCAGGACATCATTCACTACCCTCCTCCTCGTTCATTTTTTAAAGTTAGACATCAACCTTCTTGGTATTCCTCAATCAATTCATTATAAAGAATATAACAAGAAAAAAATCATAAAATTATAAAAGAATGCCTATTTTTGTATTCATTTTGTGTAAAAATTGTATAGTGTCGCTAACGACTCGAGCTGTGTATGAGTGTACGTATATTTTTTTCTGCACAACAATAATTTAATCTTAGATGACGGAATTAGTGCCATTCACCTTTATTCCACAAGGTGGCAATGTCTGATACACAATGCTGAAGTGACGACTCTTTCAGACAGAAAACCGAATAATAAAACAAACATGAAATGGCTCAGCGATTTATTGCAGAGCAAGTACTGAACGCAATAAAATATGACTATAACTGTTGATTGATTGATCTGGTGAAGCTGTTAGCGATCAAAATATTGATTTTGAAGATGTTGAAAATTATAGTTTTGAGAATACGTTTGAGATCGCGAATGGGCTCATATTCGTGACCTCAAACATAAAAATAGCCTATTATTTGCTGAATTTACTGGGAAATGAGCTCTGACGAGGACAGTGGTGATGGCATAAAACATCTGCTCAAACGGCGCTCTTTCAAGCTCCAAAAGGTAACAAAATACAATTTATTTATTCTTTTGTAATTGTTACTCTAATATCAGAGGAGTTTTATATTATCATGAAAGGTAGAGATCCTTCCGTGTTAGATATAGATCCGGGTCGATAAAGACCCGAATATGTAAAAATGATTGGCGAAACAGTCATGCATTTAAGGGTTAATTTCACATAAAATTACTTTGTTGAAGAACTTTGTATTAAGTTGAATTTACTTAAAAAGTGTGATGCTAAAACGGTGCATGTATATCCAACACATAATTTGTTATCCATCTAACTCCTAAATACGAACTTCCCAGGAGAACTTGAATGCACCAGTAGATGCAGCCTAAGTTGCATTTAACCTGGAATATTTCTGTAAAATTTTCATAACTCATCTATTTGAACACACCAGTCTCATAATAGCATGACCTACATAGAAGGTGGGAAAACTTGCAGGCGAAAGTCTGTTGACAGTGGGCTTTTCTAGAACCAGACCTAAAGCACTGCCAACATTGTTAAAACAGCTGAAAAGTGTCACACATATAGCCCTCATTATTGTGTTGCTGGAGAGGAAGAATGCATTAACATTGACACACTGTCACATTCTCTATACCCCTCCATATACCAGAAAGGAACATCACAATGTTCTCTGCGGGGCAATGCTGCATTGACAAGGAGGGAGGCGCTTCTCCTGAACGAGCCAAGACTAATGAGACACAAACACACACTCACACACACCTTCCTTCCTTCATTCTATGTCTCTGTGGATCTTTCCATCCTTCACATTCCATGGACTCCGTATAGCAGCCTGCTATTGCAAAGTCCATGAGTTATTGTCAGCAGCTGGGCAGCATCTGAACGTAGGAAGCATATTTTAAGAAGACATTCCAGTTGCATGTTTTATAAACACTAAACTACAGTCTGTGAAAGAGCAAATCATTTGGAATTCTTGCATTCTGTTATCACATACCGTATGTGTAGCAACCCAACAACTAAACAGAATTTTGTGGTCAACTATTTTTGTAAAAAGATGCTAAACTGCATAACTGTATAATAACTGTATAATATTTGTCTCAGCCAACCAATTTCTTAGCTGTGTTTATTTTATGTCTCTCCAATCTCTCTACACACTCTTTCTTTCTAAATAATAGTATACAGTAATATTACAATTCAAATCAATATTGTTCATTTATTTTTACAAGGATGGATAATTTTGTTCTGTTATTACAACTCTGCTTCATGTCCCCCACATGACTTGACTGTTTGTCTATAATGACTGGTTGACTGGATATTATCCCTTACATAATACTATCATCCTCCTCGTTCTAATATGAATCAAAGAGCATTTCAGAAGAATATGGCAAATGTATTAATATGTATCTACATCACATGTCAGCAGGGGGATGCATCGCCATTATAACCAATGCAGCTATCTACACTCAAAGCATGTATTTTTGACATACTGCACAGTTACTCCAGCCAATGTACTGTATCTGTTTTTTATTTATTTATTTATTTATTTTATTTTATTTATTTAGTCTCTGGCATCTGCTGCTGCATGTAATGTATAGCAATACTAACACTGTGTGTAAAATTATTTAAGTGACTTTTAAAAATAACCCATCCATAATCAGCTTTATAACAGTGGATTTAAATAAAGTTAGATTTAATTTCAACAGATTATATTTGCACTAAACTCTTGATAGAGTGTAGTGTTTAGCTCACAGATGATTTGTCCATATTAGTGAACATTATGTCATGCAGATTTGACGCCTACAGACTCAAGTTCGTTGCAGTACATGTCAAAGGTCTGTACTAGTGAGCCATTTCGAGCTGTACTGAATCATATCATGCAGTGGAAAAGCTCCATTAATTGTATGTTATTCGCAATTAAATTACATTTTAATTATATTATACAAAAAACAAAAAAATGAATCCCGCACACTATCAACTTGCAAAACAATAAGAAAGACACTTTATTAGCAACGTTTCGATCGTAAGATCTTCATCAGGCATAAACATTGTATTCAAACTCCATTGTATTTAAAACATCATGAATCACAAAGAATCATCAATATCCAATCAAGATCAGTGATTAAATAATCATTAACACCACATCACATTATTAACTCAACCATTATATTATAAAATAGATAGTGTGCGGGATTCATTTTTTTGTTTTTTCATATTTTGACTTTATTAGTCCTCTTTCCTACGCACCTATCTATCATCTACAGGTGTGCGACGCTAATCATTCATTAATTATATTATACAAAATTATACTTAAGAGTGCTTTTTTGATGCACTTAAGTAGGAATTTTGTCTTTGAAATATTGTTAAAGTTACTGCCGAATATACTGACAAACATTTACGGTAAAATCAAAAATACTTTAAAGTGCCCTTATTATGGATTTTTGAAAATTACCTTTCATGTAGTGTTTAACATAGTTCTAAGTGAATGAAAACATCCTGCAAAGTTTTAAATCTGAAAGTGCACTGTGTATAAAGTTATTGTCTCTCAAAAGTAAGAGTCGACTCTGAGTCAATTAAACGAGTCGTTTGTACGAACCCCAAGCCGCTTCGTTGTGACGTCAAAACAAAACATTAGCATATTGCCCGCAATTTGCATATTACCCACATACTGCCCTCAAACACTGCCAATAAGTGAAGAATCAGTGGTTAAAGTTCATCTTTACAACGATACCACAGCACTATAGCCCAAACCTTGTGCTGTGTTCCCGTCATTTTACAGACGACTGCTTCTTTACGCTAAATGAGTTCAACGAGGGATTCGCAAGCAGGTTGATATTGAAGGATGGGTCAGTACACAGTTTATTTGGACCAGCTTCTTCCACAATCTGTAAGTATGATTGATAATTGTTGCTGTTATGTTCTCCGTAGCATGCACAATACGTACAGTCTTTAGTTGTGTGTGTTGTGTACGCTGCACGCAGCTTGTAGGTCTCCGTCTAACCAGCTAACAGCAATATGTGTTCGCTCGCAATGGTCTAGAAATGTGTCAAATGTTTTTCATTGTTATTACTTGGAGTTATGATAAAGAATAGAGCAGTACATTGATGTACAACTGCAGTACTTTATCAATATGTTTCTGCGTTGGCCTAACACATATACCATGAATGTTTGAGTGTTTACCACCGAGCTGTGGGCTAGGTTCGCTAACATAAACACAAAACTACTTATTTCCTCTCTGAGTCTTTATTTTTAGAACAGAGCGGAGCACCATCATTATTATAATACAATGTAAATGATGCAAACTCAATTAACAAGAATTAAAAAAAAACGACAGACAAATCCAAATTAAACCCTGCGGCTTGTGATGACACATTGATGTCTTAAGACACTAAATGATCGGTTTGTGCGAGAAACCGAACAGTATTTATATCATTTTTTACCTCTAATACACCACTATGTCCAACTGCGTTCAGCATTCACTTAGTGAGGTCTGATCGCGTTCTGACAGTGGAAGTGATGTCTGACACTCATTGAAGTCTATGCGCGAGACATCACTTCCATTGTTAGAGCGCGATCAGACCTCACTAAGCGAATGCTGAACGCAGTTGGACATAGTGGTGTATTAGAGGTAAAAAATTATATAAATACTGTTTGGTTTCTCGCACAAACCGATCGTTTCGTGTCTTAAGATATCAATGTGTCGTCACGAGACACAGGGGGCCCTATTTTAATGATCTAAACGCAAAGTGTAAAGCGCACGGCGCAGGTGCACTCAGGGCGTGTCCAAATCCACTTTTGTTATTTTAACGACGGAAAAACGGTCCGTGCGCCGGGGCGCATTTTTGAAATGGGTTATCCCTATTCTCTTAATGAGTAATGGGCGTAACGTTCAATAAACCAATCAGAGTGTCATCTCCCATTCCCTTTAAGAGCGAGATGCGCTCGCGCCATGGCGGATTGCTATTTACATGGCGTACACGCGATGAGTCAGTTAATATATATGTGTGTGTATTGGCACGATTGTTCAATTAGCCAATTTCGTTCATCATTATAAGTAGTAATAGGCTGAATTGAAAATAGATAGCCTAATTCTAATACACGCAATGACTATTCATCATTACATTTTTATATTTATGTAGCCTACACAATAATATTCTTTTACACTGTAATCCTTTTGTTTTTAATATTTGGCATGTTTGTGTGATGCGCATCCCTGTGTGTAATAAGCAAAGTCAACGCTCACTGTGGACGCGCCCAGAGGCGCAGTTTCTACCAATGTGCTCTAACAAAAAAAAAATATATATTGCGCCATTGACTTTAGACTTTAGACCAGGTTTGAGTTGGTCTATGGCGCAGTCTATTTTCAGCTCCTTAAAATAGCAATGCGCCTGAACACACCTCTTTTTTAGACCAGCATGCCCATGGGCGCACTAACTGGCGCAAATGCATTTACTAATTTAAGGACGTGCCGCTGAACGGGAAAACGCGAACGGCGCCGGACGCAAACTAGCAAACACACTTGCGCTGCACCTTGCGTCGCATTGCGCCGGGTGTATTATAGGGCCCTTGGTTTAATTTGGATTTGTCTATGCAAGTTTTATTTACTCTTATAGTAGAAGTTCCCATCCACTAGCATTATAAGACTGGCAGACGGCAACGGTTGGAGTTAAAAATCATCATTTATGTTCTACTGAAGAAACAAAGTCACCTACATCTTGGATGCGCTGGGGGTAAGCAGATAAACATCAAATTTTCATTTTTGGGTGAACTATCCCTTTAAATACTTCCACACACGGTAGCATGAAGAAACTTATTTACAAATTGCCATATCGACAATATATAGAGAAAAAAATGTGCCAAAATGAAAAACCTTTAGAAGATATCACTGAACATTTATTTAACAATAGCAAAAGTAAATATCTTACTTAAGGTAATTTTTCATCTATATGTTTTTTTAATTTATTTAAAATTAGACAAATCTGATATTATTTTGGGTTTGGGTAGTTCTTTAATGCTTCATTAACTATCAGAAGACACTAACCAGGTTTAAAGTCCAGTTGCGTAGATTCGTTGTAACACTGCATTACAATGTGCCCTGCTATTAGAACTATATTATTCTATAGAGTTAAAATACAACTGGCATAATCAACTTTTATGATTTTCTGTTGACAGAAACAGAAAAAGTTTATTTCAAGAAATGTTCAGCATTTCTACTGTCTCGTCTATCTTTCTCGTTTTCTGTGAGAGCTGTGAGTGGAGGGAGAGGAGTTTTTTTGTTCAGCTCTGTGTTTTTTGAATGTCTGGATATGTTTCTTCATCTGTTTGCCTGTATTGTTTTGACCAGTGCTGTATAGATGTGTTTTACAGAGTGTTCATTGTCAAACCTCAAAATTATTTAAATTTGAATTTCTAAAAAAAAATGCTATTATTTTATATGAAAAAAATAATTACTGTCTTTTATTGACAAAATATTTTGGTTTGTCATGTATATTTTTTTATTTAAATTTTTAGCTGTCATATGGTCATGTTTCAACATGCCCCACCTATGGGGCATGTTGTCACATTTCACTTCCCTTCTTTCTGGGTAAATAAAGAAAAAAAGTATATACTGTATTAATGAAACAAAGCCACATACTTGTACCAGACATGTGCAAAATTAATGTGGAACAAAAGATATTCCCTGAACCCTAAGCAGATTTACACAAACTGAGAAAGTCAAAAAGCGTTAGGTTATGCCCCGCTCTCCCCTACTTCGTTAAAGCATGACAAATGTTTATTTAAAAAGTACTTTAAAGTAAAACTTTTAATTGGACATTATTACAAAGTGCACTTTTAAAAAGTGTGCTTAATGTAAGAAACTCTCATGAAAGTGTCTCTCTTTAAGTGCACTTAAATGGCCTTTTATTTCATTATTTTATATATTCTGAAAGTACAGTTTTTATGAAAAATAAATCAAATAAAAAATTGAAGTACACAAGTGCACATTCAATACAATTAAGCACTCTGTTTTTCCCACAAGGATAGCCCTACCATTCTATCCTTAGTTCAAGCCATTCATCTCCAGATTGTCATTGAGTGATTACATGCAGTGATCCATTTAAGCGCAAATTGACTCGTCTGCAGAAAAGATACTTCAGATGTCGAGTATGATCGTTTAGCGAAGCAGGCAGTCGGTACACGTGTCACTGATGTAATGGGCATGCACTTAACTGCCTTAATGAAGTGTGAACGACACGGCTCAGTGTGACCCAGGGGTCAGTTAACAGGGAAAAATGACTGACGCCTTGACATTAAATGCCTGACTTATCCTGTTCAACCAGCCAATTTAGAATTCCCCCATCCCCCCTCAAATTACTTCAGTTTGTATTCTGAAGAGCAAAATACCTGTAATATAAATTCCAGTTCCGGAAACTAATTATAATCTTATCAAATGGAATGAGCTTCAGTCTATGTGGTTAAATTTGATTCCAAGTGGAGTTATTTTGGCATTTGGGAAGATCAGAGAAAAACAAATTTGAATTAGTCAATAGTATGAACAAAGCTTGAGATGAACAATTACACATGTAATAGGCCTTGTTACTAAGATTAATAGCAACAAAAACTCTAATTGGGACACAATACGACAATTAGGAAGAGAAATGATATACAATAACGTGTATTTTTCATCTAGCATTGATGTTTCATTGGGCTAACTTCAGTGGATTGAAGATAAAAAGAACGTAGAGATGAAACAGCATGCAGAATGATGACTATAGCATGGAAAATGCTCAAATTAACATGCAGCGGCCACACACGCTTCAAAGGATATTGTTTCTGATTAATGCTGTTTGTTTGAGTCAAATGGGTGATTAATTATGCAGTTTAATTACAGCAGATAAAGACATATCAGCAATGCCCTATGAAAGATGAATTATGTCACTACTTAAGTGATAAAGTCTAGATTAAAGTTCACAGTGCTGAGCTGGATGAGATGGATAATATGAGTAATGTCAGGACACAATGAGGGCAATATTGAAGCGCTTTAATTTTTTGCACCATTAAATTAACACAAATTAAGCTGTTTGGACCAGAATCCCCATGTTACTCTTGACAATGTAGCAGTAATTTTAAGAAAGTGGGATTAAAGTGATAGTTGTTTTTTTTTTGTTTGTTTTTTTTTTAAAGAAGAAGAAAAAAAAGAGGAAAATTCTGACATCCTTTACTTCCGTTTATCTTCGGAAGACAAATACACATATTTAACGACATCTGAGAGATTTCTGTCCATGCATTGAAAGTCTATTCACCCAACTTTGATGCTTCACAACGTTCATGAAGAGATCTTAAAACTAATCCATATGAATCGAGCAGTTTAATCCAAGTCTTTTGAAGAGACACCATTGCTTTTTATGATGAACAAATTTAATTTAGGCTTTTATTCAAATATAAACACTGATCAGCAAATACTGTTTACCGCATTCAGATTTGGTCACAGAATCTCAAGCATGCTTGCTTAAAGCGCAAGAACCTTTGAGGTTCATTCTCACGTATCACATATCATGTTTAAGCTTCTGCAAGAACCAATGAGATACAGTCCGTCCTTCGAATGAGGCATTAAACTGAGGTCCTGACTCTCTGTGGTCATTAAAAATTCCAGGATGTTTCTCGAAAAGAGTAGGGGCCTGGCCAAATTTGCCCGTTGGCCTCTGTCCATCATGGCTTCATAATCATCCCCATATATACTGAATGGCTTCATCATTCTGGCACAATATGGCTGCCGTCGCATCATTCAGGTGGATGCTGCATATTAGTGGTGGTTAAGGAGATTCCTCCTTCTATATGTAAAGCGCTTTGAGTACCCAGAAAAGCACTATATAAATGTAACAAATTATTAATTGTTATTATTATGTTCTCACTTGTCAAGCAAGTACGGTTGAGCTTCGGTTTACCATATTTGATGTGCTCTATGTATATGCCCAGCATGCAAAACATACCAAATGCTGGTGACCATAGATTTTTCAGCAGGGTATTGACTTTCTTTTAGCTTTCTTTTTAGCTTCTTTTAGATATAAAGTATAGCAGCTCTTTTTGGCCAAGAACTGCCGGATGTTCAAATAAGTACACATTTCTTGCAAATATTTGAAGCCACTAACCTGGAAAACTTTGTCAAATCCAGTGAATATTTCATTCTCAGAAATGCTGAGCTTAGTACCTTGTAAACACAACAAAAAAATCACCACCTTGCTCTATCACCCCTGTGGTTTTAAACAACACATTTTGCTCCATTTTGACCATGGGGGAATATCCCTGGTTCTAAACAACAAATAGATGAGATCTAGGAGAGTGTTTTCCACTCAGTCTGCTTTTGGCTCTATCTTTTCCAGCATTTATAAAGAGCAAACTGCAGCCATAGACTGATACTTGGATTTACCCAAATCTCTCCTGTGGCCTTTGCTATGGGCACTGAATAATCCTCGCTGTCACTTCAAAGACTCAGCACCTCCTGTATTCTCCACAGTGATTCTGGGATAGCTTCAGTGAAGTTGCCTAAATCCCTGCCTGAAACATGAGTCCAAGACCAAGCTAAGAGCTGACAGAAGTGCGTGAATTTGGACCAAGTAAAAGGAAATGATTGAGAAAAGGGGATTTCAGTTTTTAAAGGCTCTACACGGTGTGATTTATATGGTAATTCATTATTCAATATCTGAATAATCTTCAAACAGAGTTCTAATACAGTGATAAGCCACGTGAGGCTATATGTTACAGTAATTTTACGCATACCACTATACCAGTATAATAGCTGTTCTAAGACACAACTGTCTTTGAACATATTTTTACCATCGATTTTAACTTAAAGAATTAGAGGCTCTAATCAAGTCTGAGTCTTATCCAGACGCTGTGCTTCACTGGGAGTCTGAGAGCCGTGTGAGCGTTTTTATAGAAACAAAATATTTGATTGCATTAGAACATTAGGCTTTTTATTGAAATATTTTGTCTCAGTTTGCTAATTCAGTTGATAATTCAGAAGCAGCATATAGGAGCAACACTGCAGACAGCTGTAAAAAGTAATACACTATATCTAATTAATAAAATTTTGGCAACAAATTACAAGCAATATTATTAATTAAATTCAACAATTAGAATTGAGTTAGAATTAATTTAATTAATTCCTCAAATGATCATTTAAAACAAGTCAAATTTAAACAAAAATATCTGAATAGACAGACAGACGTCAAAGATGAATTAAAAACTCTTTATTTTTTATTGCCAACATTGAAGACACCTGGTGATAACAAGCAGGATCATTGAAGGAAAGAGAAACACAAGAATTAACAGAAGTTTCGATGTTGGTATTGATTTTATTGAAAATGTTTGATCACCATTATGTTGATCAGTGTTTCATTTAGATGGCAATTTGACTCTATGCTTTTTATGTCAGTTTGTGGTTTTTGTAATGGTGTTTGCTAATTTTAAACATTTTAAATGGTTGACTTTTAAGGAACTAATTTGATTAATTCTAACTCAATTCTTATATGTTGAATTTAATTAATAATATTGTGTATAATCTGTTGCCATAATTTTATTGAGTAGATAGAGCATATTACTTTTTATAGTGTACAAAGAAATGTACAGATCTAAGGTCACATTTTGCCAGATTAGTGACACTGAAAGTGTTTTTGTTAGTACATAATATAAAAGATATTATGTATATTTTAAAAAAGACATCACAATACACATTAAGATCTTTTAAAGTTGCCTTCAAGTTATAGTAACTACATAACATTGACTAACAAAATATTTTTTAGTTAAATTCTGCTGTTATATTAGAATGAATCTAGCTTTTGTTTACAGTTGTAATTAAGTTATAAAGTCAAAATATAAAGTTATAAGTTTATAAGTAATAAAAAGCCAAAACTATTATAATGACTTACATTAATTAATATTTAGGCTTAATATATATATTGAATAAGTGTATGTTCTTTTTCATAAATAATCTCTTTTACCTTGTATGAATGTTTTTGTGTTTGAGAAAATAAATATATTTGATTATTAAAGAAATAATCAATGTAAGGTTTGAACCAAACCATAATATAATTGGAGAGGGGGAAATATAAATGTGGCTGTAACAAATTACAGTATTTTTTTTTTAAGTTGGTACATTAAAGTTATTATTATTATTATTATTGGCTGATATACATTTTAACTGTAGCTCCTTTAAAGAGATTGTTTGTCTGTGTGTTTTGCCCAGAAATCTCTTTGTTCTCACAGAGAGTTTAAAGGATGATGTTTCCCCCAGTCCCAGTGGGGAATTAATGTTGATTCCAGACCAACAGTGCTCAATGAGACATCAAAACATTTGGATAATGGTTTGTACCTCCTAATTTATGCATTTATTCTATTTAATGTTTGCAATGTTCTTTGGTATTCATTTTCAAAGCTGTTCCTGAACAATGATCCTTCAATTCTGGGCTTCACAATATGTGATTTACTTCAGAGCTGTCTTCACTAGGGCATTTTTTTTCATCTGTTATGCAAAAATGCTAGTTTTTAAATATTAAACATAAGTAATGTAAAAATATCTTTTAAAATATCCATCCATCCATTCATCCATCCATCACTTGTAGATGCTGTTGATATTTTGCATCTAATGCAATGCCATTCAACGGTGGCTTCAAAAAGTAATTGGACATAATTCATTGGTTTTACTGATTTTACTGTCAGAAATAGCAACCGAAAAGCTTTTCATGACTTTGTTGATATAACAGATTTCATAATTGCATTCACTCACTATCTACATGATTGTGTGGATGGTTATATAGGCATTATTTCTGTATGAAGAGTTCAGATGCAAAAAAGTCTGTCTTACGTTTTCTTTTAACCCTTAAATGCATGACTGTTTCGCCAATCATTCTTACACATTCGGGTCTTTATCGACCCGGATCTATATCTAACACGGAAGGATCTCTGCCTGTTGCGATAATATAAAACTCCTCTGATATTAGAGTAACAATTACAGAAGAATAAAATAAATTGTATTTTGTTACCTTTTGGAGCTTGAAAGGGCTCCGTTTGAGCAGATGTTTTATGCCATCACCACTGTCCTCGTCAGAGCTCATTTCCCAGTAAATTCAGCAAATAATGGGCTAGTTTTATGTTTGAGGTCACGAATATGAGCCCATTCACGATCTCAAACATATTCTCAAAACTATATCATTTTCAACATCTTCAAAATCAATATTTTGATCGCTAACAGCTTCACCAGATCCATCCAGTGACAGTTACAGTCATATTTGTTTGCGTTCAGTACTCGCTCTGCAGTAAATCGCTGAGCCATTTCATGTTTTTCTTATTATTTTGTTTTCTGTCTAAATGAGTTGTCACTTCAGCATTGTATCAGACATTGCCACCTTGTGGAATAAAAGTGAATTGCACTTATTCTGTCATCTAAGATTCAATTATTGTTGTGCAGAGTTGGCGCCGTCTCTTCATAGGTGTTGGTCATCTGAGGTCTTCTTAAGAGGCTGGATCCAAACTGAAGCTGATGTCCTCTCTAGTCACCTCGGGACGGGTGTCCCGAGGCAAAACAGAAAAGCAAATGGAGAATAATTAGCGTAGCTGCTGTTCATAACATTAAGCAAAGATAGTCATGTGCAATTGATCTGATCTGAGATGCATTATGTAAATGCTTGGCTAAAGAGATGCGTCTTTAATCTAGATTTAAACTGGGTGAGCGAGTCTGAGCCCCGAACATTATCAGGAAGGCTATTCCAGAGTTTCGGAGCCAAATGTGCAAACGCTCTCCCTCCTTTAGTGGACTTAGCTATCCTAGGTACAACCAGAAGTCCAGAGTTTTGTGATCTTAAAGAGCGTGAAGGATTGTAGGGCGATAGAAGATCAGTTAAGTACACGGGAGCTAAACTATTTAGAGCCTTATAGGTCATTAGCAATACTTTATAATCGATACAGAACTTAATGGGTAAACAGTGTAGAGATGATAAAATTGGTGTTATATGATGTAGCATATGCACATGTATCAGGACAATCAATAAACTTTGGAGTTTTCAGAATGCTTTTAACCTGATGAACTGTGTTCGTTAATCACTAAGTCGGCTCCGACCAGTCTGCAAAGATGAGCCCATTTGACATCTTTGTGGCCTGGGCGAGGTAAGACAGTGGACCCAATTTCCTAGCTTTTGGAACATCAAAGGATCAACCCCCGGTTGTGGGCAAGAAACTCAGCGCCAGAGACTGACCAGACAAATTCCACACACACACCCCACACACACACACAGACACACACACATATACAAACATGCCTAGAGATGGTATGTACCGTTATTCTCAAGATATGACTGTGCCAAAGTGTACCCGCTATATTTTAAGTGCATATATGCTTCCTAGTGTTTAGATTTTAGAGTTTAAATGACTGTAGCCATTCTAGTTTCATTCCTATTAATGTAATTTTGTCTGTAAACCATAACTTCTTCTACATGTTTCGTTTATATGTCAAGTCTAGATTCTTTTGAAAGCTGTTCATCTGATTTATTCCATAATGTATGTCACACTGCTGACAAATGCATTGTACTATTTTTAATAGTACTTCGAAGGAAAATGAACACTAATCCAACCTTGTAAATCATGCAAATGAGTTTGCAAGACAAAAACAAAGGGAAAGCTTTCCCGCCAACTTTGCACCCATGTTATTGGCTACCCCACCTCAAGGAGGTGTGTCGGCTTATCTGTCATAAAAGCAAAGACGCACAATTTCGTGTGTGTTCTCTCCCGATTGTCTCACGAGCATCTCGTGCACGTTTTTCCCGGACCTCTCCGGTGACCACGCGCTGCCACCGCGCTCAGCTTCGGGATCGCCATCTTCCAGCGAAACTCACTCTCGTCCTCAGTTCAAACCTTCCCGCTGAACGGAGGAAGCCAACGAACTGCACCAGCGCTAACCTGAAATTCGACACACGCAACCAATGCAAGTATACTGCCGTTTCTCAATCTTAGATGATGAAACTGATTTCCGTGCTGGCTTAGGACTGGTTGTGAGTTTGCTACTTGCCTTCTCTCTTTCCTTCTCTACTTCTATTCTTGTACATAGGTGTGTATTTTCTTGTATATTTAGATGTATAACCTCTGTATTCGTAGTTTGCATATAGTAAAACGTTATTCATGCTCGATTGTTCTGTTTGTTCTTTCAGCTGAAAACCAAGTCACTTTAACGTTTTTCGATCGCTTTATGCTTTAGTTATTTTCATGGCCAGAAAATAACTCTGTTTATAATATTCTGTGAGGGACTTAGTTTGCTGGACAAACGAACAGTTTCTCTAGATAATTATTAAACCAGAACTAATCATATATGTAATTGATTATAATTCGTTGTAATTGATTCACAATATATGTTTAATTCCCCGTTGGGTTGATATATGAATCATAATTTATTCATAACCTTATGAATTATTATATTCATATTTCATCCATAAATTAATTAATAACTGTACGAACCGCTACATTCGTTACAATGATCATATTTTCTTGACCTGGTAAGAACTCTAGCAGCTGCATTTTGTACTAATTGTAGCTTATTTATTGAGGAAGCAGGACAACCAGCTAATAATGTATTACAGTAATCTAGTCGAGACGTCATGAAAGCATGAACTAACTTTTCTGCATCAGAAATAGATAACATATTCCGTATCTTAGCAACGTTTCTGAGGTGGAAGAAGGCTGTTTTTGTAACATATGAAATATGATTTTCAAAGGACAAGTTGCTGTCTAATATAACACGGATGGAGTAACAGTACATCCTTCTAAATGCAGATTGTTGTCTGAGAGATTCTGTGTACAGGTTTTTGGTCCAATAAGTAATACTTCAGTCTTATCTGAATTTAATAGAAGAAAATTACTAGTCATCCAAAGTTTTACTTCTTTAATAAATTCTGTCAGATTTGATAATTTAGAGATTTCATCTGGTTGTGCTGAAATATATAACTGAGTATCATCGGCATAGCAGTGGAAACTAATTCCATGTTTTCTTATAATATTGCCGAGTGGCAGCATGTATATTGAAAATAGCAGAGGGCCTAACACCGATCCTTGCGGCACTCCATAGTTTACTATTGTGATCTTAGATTTTTCCCCGTTTATATAAACACAATTGTGATGGTCTTATAGGTACGACCTAAACCACCGTAATGCCTGTCCCTGAATACCAGTGTAATTTTGTAGTCGATCTAGGAGTATTTTATGATCTATAGTGTCGAACGCAGCACTGAGATCAAGTAACACTAGTATTGAGACACAGCCTTGGTCAGAAGCTAGAAGTAAGTCGTTTGTAATTTTAACGAGCACAGTTTCTGTGCTATGATGAGATCTGAATCCTGACTGAAATTTTTCATAGATAGTGTTTTTTTGCAAGAAGGAGCATAATTGGACCGACACCACTTTTTCTAGTATTTTAGACATAAATGGAAGATTTGAGATGGGTCTGTAATTTGCTAATACGTTTGGATCTAATTGTGGTTTCTTAATGAGAGGCTTAATAACTGCTAGCTTGAACGGTTGTGGGACGTGACCTAGAGATAAAGACGAGTTGATAATATTGAGAAGAGGCTCTTCTGCTACAGGTAACAATTCTTTCAGTAGTTTAGCGGGTATTGGATCTAATAAACATGTTGTTGATTTAGACGCAGTGATAAGTTTATTTAGCTCTTCCTGTCCTATAGTTGTAAAGCACTGCAACTGTTCTTGAGGGGCGATAATTGTACATACAATTTTTACAAAAAATGAATACAAAAATAGGCATTATTTTATAATTTTATGATTTTTTTCTTGTTATATTCTTTATAATGAATTGATTGAGGAATACCAAGAAGGTTGATGTCTAACTTTAAAAAATGAACAAGGAGGAGGGTAGTGAATGATGTCCCGGGTCACTAAAGACCCGAGGTATGCATTTAAGGGTTAAATGAGCATTTTTTACATGGCTCCTATGTTTAGGTTCAGTCATTTCACTTCAGTGGCAATGAAAATGTCATTAGTCAGTTAGTGAAATGCCTTATTTTCAAAAATGTCACACAAAATGTCTCATATGCACACCGTCATTCATCTTGAATCGTATGATTTGATTTGCATCCTTTTTTCTTTGGTCTTAGAGGATTTTGCTGACAAAGGGAAGTGGTGTTTAGTGGTTTCTGCCAATGAACCAGTATTTCTGAATGGGCTAACGCTGAGATTTAGCGGATTTGAAGCGAAAGTATTTGATAAACGTATATCATGTTTAGAGAGCATTCGCTTAATATCATCATCTCATTTTTGAATGAGGAGGCATTTAGCGGGTTTTGCATACTAATTTGTATATGTGTATGTAAAACCATCCATAGTTACACTTTATTTTGATGGTCCACTTTAGACATTCTACTAACTATAAGTAATTTGTCCACATGTCAACTAACTCTCATTAGAGTATTAGTAGACTGTTAAGTTAGGGTTCGGGTTAGTAGAATTGGTTGACATGTACTTGCAAAATTAGTCAGTAGAATGTGTGTTGGGGAGCAGCAAAATAAAGTGTTACCAGATATTAAGCAGACAGTCTACTAATACTCTAATGACTGCTAGTTGACATGTAGTTACAAAGTTACATCCAAAGGTAAATGATCTCTAACAAACATCTGCATCAGTTGTATTGAATAATAATAATAATCCCTAAAATTCAAAGGCAAGTGTCATGCCAGACTGTATCCTCATGTCGCCATGGTTGCAGGTTTTTAATCCAGAGTTTACTTAGTCTTATGCTTCCTGTGACCTTGAACTTGTATAACTTATAGAAAAGCCCTCGAGATCACAGTCAGTGGATTGAGGATGTGGATCATACAGGGATGGGAATGAAGTTGTTCAGGTTATATTAAGGATTAAATACGTAATATTTATTGGATACTGCACAGTATACATTGTATACAGTCTACAATTCTATTATGCAATGATAGTTCAAACAGAAGTATACTGTTACATGACAGCATCCTGTTGCATGTGGCATCCAATCATCATATCGGAAATAAAAATGGTACTAGCTGTAATTACTACTAGTTCATTTGTCACATTGGAAATGGAAAGTCATTGCATTACGGGATACAGTATTCCATGAAGCAAATGTAGCATGTTTTCCATGTGTATAAAAACACATTTTTTGCTATTAGAAACAAACTTGGTTTTTCAATAATAAAATAAAAACACATCAGCAAAGGCTGCTGAAAGGTGCAAATATTGCTCTCTGAAACAACAAAATATTTCTAAACTCAAAACTTAATCATTATTGCACTAGCAATGAGCCTGTAATTTAATTTTTAGCTTGTTTCACAATGGTTTTCCTGACACATACTATATTATAAGTTCTAAATTACTGCTGTGCTTAGTGTAAACAATGACTAGCCCAGGAACCCCATCTGGCATTAGTGCTAAGAAAAAGGTAGGGATTACTGATGATGGAGGATAATAATAACAACAGCAGATGTGTGCAACAACAAAACCAAAAAAGGACTAAAACAAAGAACCTGGCCCAGATTTAGTGTAATGTTAATCTGATGATGCCACTATCAGGTCTTATAGATGAACCTGTTTTTCAGCTCAGATCAGAAAGCCAGTGTTTCTGGAGGTGACAGTAATTTCCATAATAGTTGCACACCAATTCTTTCAAATGCAAATGAGTCAATTGTTGACATACAGCAAGCGTATAGAGTGATAAATCAATGTGGACAGCAGCTCAAATGATTTGGTCTTGTGAGAAAAGCTCATATTGAAATCTCTGACTTTAAATACACATTTTGGAAGTCTGGAAAAACTGGGGGGAAAAAAATAAAATAAACAAATAAATCTGTAGAAAAATGGAAAAAGCTTTGGTCATTTCCTGCCAGGGCAAGTTTACGGACATTTCTTTCATCTCTTAAACACAACACAATGCACTGCAATACATAATTAAAAAATGGGGAAACACTGTGAAAATTCAATATGGAAAATATTGGAATTGTATATTTTCTTAGAGTGTGCAACAAAATAACTGACATGACCACATGCTGTTTAGCTAAAAGTTAAATTTAAGCGATTTGGTGCTTTGTGTAAAAAAAATAAAAAATAAATAAAAAATCCATATTTAACAAGTTATGAAGTAAAATATCTAGCTTCTGCCAGACCGCCTTCCGTATTCAAGTTACAAAAAAAAAAAAAAAAAAAAAAAAAAAAAATGGCTTTGTGTCAGTTAATATTTTTCCGTAAGTTGAATAGATATAGATATAGATATTTTACATCATAACTTGTTAAATATGGATATATTTTATTTTACACAAATTCACTGCTTTGCTTCAGAAGGTTTTATTAACCCCTTGGAGCCATGTGGAGTACATGTTTATAACAGATGGATTTGGATGGAGGCACATTCTTCAGCTTCATTCTCATTGGTATCGCTCACTGCCATTATAAAGCTCGGATGCGTCAGGATATTTATTGAAATATCTCCGATTGTGTTCATCAGAAAGAAGAAAGGATGGCTTGAGGGTGAGTAAAGCTTTCCTTTGAAAGTGAACTAATCCTTTAAATTAATATATTGTTTAAATTAATACACTGTTATCTAACTCCGTGATTTGATTATGTACATTTCGGAAATTACATAACTTGGACACAGTCTCCTCTGTTAACAGATTACTCTAAATTGTAAAGTTAAGGTGTTTTCTGTAAAGCTGCTTTGAAATGTTATGCATTGTGAAAAGTGCTATACAATTAAATATGAAAATGAAATGGAGTTATGTTTCCTAATCCTGTTCTTTTAAATAGAAATGGTCAAATCAGCTGATCTGAGGTCTTCATGCTGAAGATATGGAGACTATGTGAACATAATGTATTTTCATAGGGCGTAACCTCACCCGAACTATTCTAATCCGTCATCCCTTAATCCTTTATTAATCAAAGCTTCCAAACACATTTATACAGAATGGATGGAAAGGCTCAATCCCACAGAAAAGGAAGCAAAGCAAGTCGTTCCCTTTTCATGCATTAGCGACCTTTGTTCAGATGGCTTGCTAGCATGGTTGTTAGCTTGCATAAAAATTGAGGATCTAAAAGTCTGCTCCTGTCTCTAAGAGTACACAAAGATGTGATGTATTAAAGCTCTTTTGAAGCAGTAAATATCATTACTCTTCCCAGCTTCAATAAGCACAGAGCTTAAAATGCCAAGTACCTCTATAAACAGTCAGACCTGCAGAAACTCTCCTGAGAGAAGCATAGTCTAGAACCAACTTTTAATATTGTTTCAGGAATAAATTCTGTTCTGATTTAGTTATCTCTTTGAGACATACTGTATAAACATTCTTTGATTTATATAATAGCCTCAAACCTGCTCTCATGACCTTATATGGAAAATGAGGTTGAATTTTGCCACCATTTAATCATGTGTAATGTGTCATTGGTATCATAAGAATATATGTGACAAGAGCTCTTTTCAGTCTGCTGTGTTCTGTTCCTCATTATTTTCTTTGTATTCAGCTGTAACAATATGGAAAATGCAACAGATAACTGCGCTCTTGTGGTCTGCTCTCCTGATTTAATAAACAATATCCCATGAATAATTCACTGAAATGCAAAAAAAAATATTTTGTTGTTCTCCTCCAAATCCTCACTCACGTCTCTTTCCTGGTTTTCTTTTTATACTAGCACTTCAAAACTTATCTCCCTCTTTCCCTTCTATTTTTCTATACTAAAGCAGGGAAATACAATATTTTGAAATATTATATTGAAGTAAATGTTCCAGTCAGTAAAAACTTTGCTGAACACAACATGCATATATGTTACATAATAAAAACTTGCATATGTTACTACATATTTAACATATTCATAGCATTGCTGTGGAAAGACTCATCTGAGCTTTTGAGAAAATTTGAGAAATTTGTGATTATTCATGGTCTGCTGAAAGTAATTTGTTAATACTTTTACAATTTTAAGTTTTCTTCTGATGTATGATGGTTGAAGGGTATGATAATAATGAGTACCGTTGGTACAAGGCAGGATGGATCCATGCTTTTATGCCAAATTCTAACCCTACTTTCTGAATGTCACAACAGAAATTGAGACTGATCAGACAAGGTAATGTTTTTCCAATCTTCTTTTGTCCAATTATGGTGAGCCCATGTGAATTGTACCCTCAGTTTCTTGTTCTTATCTAACAGGAGAGGCATCGGTGTGTCTTCTGCTGCTGTAGCCCATCTGCTTTAAGGTTCGACATGTTGTGCATTCAGAGATGCTCTTCTGAAGACCTCAGCTGTAATGAGTGTTTATTTGAATTAACTGTTGCTTTTCTATCAGCTCGAACCAGTCTGGTCATTCTCCTCTGACCTCTGGCATCAACAAGGCATTTTCGCCCACAGAACTGCCACTCACTGGAAAAAAAAATTCAGACCTTTTTTTTTTTAAACCCTAGAGATGGTTGTGCATGAAAATCCCAGCAGATCAGCAGTTTCTGTAATACTCAGATAACCCCGTCTTGCACTGACAACCATTCCACGTTTAAAGTCACTTTAATTAACCTTTCTTTAACATTCTGATGTTCAGTTTGTATTTCAGCAGATCATCTTGACCATGTCTACATGCCTAAATACATTGAGGGTCACCGTGATTTTGCCAAGCAAGACATGTTCCTGGTTCAACATATTTTGTTGATCCTGGAACAACATTGCCATCCGAAAACCTTTTCCCAACCCCTAAACCTAACCCTACCCATAGCTTATCCCTAAAATCAGAGGGACATGATAGTTGAATAACACTGTTGTGGAAGCACCTAACCCAGGTTGTAAGCCTAAACTTGACATAAATGGTAAACTTGTCCCTCAAATCTGATTAGTTGATTGGAATATTGATCCAGGAACATGTTGTATTTGGTGAAATCACGTTCACCATGGATTGAGTTGCTGCCATGTGATTGGCTGATTAGCTATTTGCATTAACGAGCAGCTGAACGGGTGTACCTAATAAAGTTGCCTGTGAGTGTAGTTTGACAGAAGCTACTCCCATAATTTGTGCAAATCATCATGGCAACATCTCCTTTTCGACGCAGTGAAAGGA
Organism: Megalobrama amblycephala; assembly: GCF_018812025.1. Lineage (NCBI taxonomy): Eukaryota > Metazoa > Chordata > Actinopteri > Cypriniformes > Xenocyprididae > Megalobrama > Megalobrama amblycephala. The sequence continues at coordinate 32,297,575 of NC_063044.1, read as the reverse complement.
GAAGGCCGACAGAACAATCCAAGGTGAAGTAGATGGAGTAGTCAGCGAGGAGATGAAGGAGTGAGGGGCCATATTGTGATGCACAGCAGTGCCAAGATGAAGGCCCACGGTGGAGGCAACAGCCAAGGTGGAGCAAGGAGTCTGTACAACTGAGGTGAAGCTGAAGATGACACTGATGGACTGGAGGGCCTAGGTGTAACCCCAGGCTCGCAGGACTAAGGCAGTTCACATAGAAAGGTACATACTTCAAGGACATGAGGATGAGTGGAACTCTGCTCCAAGATGTCCAACTCCCCCAGCATTCCCTCAGGGATGAACATCAGTAATGGCTCTCACACCTGGTCAGACTTGGCAGGCTTCAGCTCTGGCTTGTGGTTTATGCTTATAGTGAGTGCAGGTTCAGGCTCTGGGATGAAACCTGGTTCAGGATCGAGCTCCAGGGCGTACATTGGGTCTGACTCACACACCTGGACAGACTCTACAGGTTCTGGTGCTGGGTCTATAGTGGGCTCAGGCTTGAGGTCCTTGGTGGGCTTTGGCACTGGCTCTGGGTTCGTGGAGGGCATGAGGAGTGAGGAAAGAAGTCATTGGAACTAGGATAACAGCTGACTGGATGATGGTGGGCTTGTGCTGGGGAGGGTGGGGCTGAGAGGCGATGTCTTCATCTTCTATATTTCCAACCATGAATGCCAAGCCACTCATAATCCAGGTACTGTGCCAACGTGCAGGTGGTCACTCCCGCTGGCAGTAGTTGTAACAGATGGTCATCCAGCCCACTCCAAAAAACAGGTCTTTAAAGTGCCATAGCTCCAGGACACCAGGTGGCAAACCTCGAGGAACTTCTCCAAGTAGTATTCCAGGGGATGGCCATCTTGGGAAAGTGAGAGGAGAAGATCTTCGAGGAAGTGACTGAAAAATCCTGCTGCGCTCATCTTGCTGGGTTTGACCTTCTATCACGGTCAAGCTTGGAAGCAATGATCAGAACTGAGATAAAACTCAAACGGGTAGGTTTATTTGTAGATAAGGCAGGAACACAATGCATAAACAGGTAGATGATGATATTGGAGATCGTTAGCAGATGAGACAGACTTGTGTTGTTAACTTTCAGTCTTTGTCTTACAGAACCATTGGAGCACATACACGTGGGAACACAGCTGAGATGAGGGATAACTGGAAAAACGACTTTGATAACTTGATGACTGGAAGATTACTTGAATGACTGGAGATCGACTTGGATGAGTTAACAGCAGTACCTAGCAAGGTAGTCAGGAACATTAAGCAAGTAAGTAGTAAGGTAAGTAGTCTGTAGCATCAAATGCGGTCAGACCATAACTGAGGGAGTGTGTGTGTGCTCTATATAGTGCTGGTGATTAGGGCTAGATAAGTTCCAGGTGTGTGTGATTAGGTACCAGGGAGGATGATGGAAAATTCAGTCTGTGACATTAACAGTTAAAATCAATCTTTTTTTTAAATTTTCGAAACTTTGTAGGAGCCCTGAAGTAGTCTGTATGACCTAACAAAACATATCACAATACAATAACTTTGTGTGAAGAACAGACTGAAATTTCACTGAAAACTTTTTTCACTTTTTTATTTTTTTTATTTTAGTTTTCAGTCAGAAGAAAAGCTGATATTGGGCTCTAGCAGAATGTAGAAACCAGACAAAGAGTCATCCCAAGTTTGGTATCTGAAAACAAGAACATTTTGTCTCCATTATGGAATTTTCTTAGATTAGTTCAAAAGATGTAGACAAGGTTTGGATTTAATTCATCTGAGCATTTCAAACATAATTCATGGGAATACAGGAAGCTGATTTTATTTGGCAAGACAATTGTGTGTATCCTGACAAATGAAATATATTCCTTAATGCAATATGTCAAGCTGAATGTCATGTTGGTAAAGTCATTAGACTCAGCCAAATAAAATCAAGCAGTTTGCTTACCAGGGCATAAGAGCATTTATCTGACATTTTCTCTGCAGCAGTGTCATGATTTTGCTTGGTTTCTGAGCTCTCTGCTTTAATAATAATAAAACTAAGAGAAAAAATCTCATTTTGTAGGGCACAAGCTAAAAATCACACTCCCCAGGTGCCTATTGGAGGACGAGCAGTTTGACCTTTTCCAGAGTAACTCCAGGAGAGTTAGTAATGAAATGAACACCTCCCACATATGCTTCCACTGAACACAATTATAGTGATGCCACCAGTGTCATCCCACAGTCTGACAAAGTCAAGCATTCACCATGACAGGTCAAATGGCTCTAGTGGCCCAAAAGACATAATTATTGAGAGAAACCTATTACACATGAATGCAGACTTATTCTCTGTCAAGCACTTCAGTATGAAACTTTCTGTACTTATAGTATTGAAATATAAATATTAAAAACCTGGATGCTGCCACCTTGGCTTCACATTTGATAAGCCTGATGATCTGGTGATATGACGATACCATCTCAGCTCTCTTAACTTAACAGTTATGAGCAGGTCATGGTATGGTCTGATGGCTTGGCTGATTGTCTGCTGGACTTCATTGTTTGTGCTCTGCTAGATGTAGGGAATTCTTAGGAGTCTTTTGGAGCACCTCATCTCCATACTTTGGAGAGTACAGAAAGTGTATACGCATCCTTGATGTACAGTTATTGTCATAATGAACTAGCTACTAATGGCACCGTTGTGAAGGACTGCACTCTGACAAGGTTGAAGCTGATTTTGTACTTCTTCATGGGCATTCACAAAGTGTTTCACACCTGTGTGTGTCAAATGCTTTCTTGAAGGACACAAACATTTTGCTGATGTACCTCTCGCAGATAATTCTTAGGTTGAAAATCTGTTTGCTGGTACTACATCCTGCCTTGAATCTGACCTGTTCCTCTGCAGTTTTCTTTTTCTTGAGATTTCAACTTATTCAGTGTTATTTTTAGAAGGATTAATGGTGTGATCATTTTGATATGGCTGAAGATTGTTCTTTTCAGAAAGCATGATAATGAGCAACTGCTTGATCATGTTGCAGATGATGGCGAGGGTATGGATCATGGCTTCTCCCCTGTCCACTCCCACCGACTTTCCTTTATTCACTGATCGAAATGCTACTTCGACATTCATTAATTCCATCACAAATCTGATATGCCTTTTTGCTGTAATTCTTTGTAACACGGTTTGTAGATGTGGGAAGGAGGAGGCGAGAATCGGCGAACATTTAACAAACTTTAATATATAAATAAACCAAAAACCAAAGGAAAGTAATGCCGGCAGACCCTCACGGACATCTGCCGGCCACACAAACATAATAAAACATAACGTAAAGTCCAGGCCTGGTCCTCTCTCGTCCTTCACTGTCGTCGCTCCTCCTTTTATGCTTCCGGAGCTCCTCCGTGAGAGACTCAAGGCCGGTGCGCCTCCCAGGTGGAGCTCATTAACTCTCGCGCCACCGGCCTCGCGCCATTCCCTCACGGCTCTCGCCCACCACATTCTTGTTCAGACTACTTTCTATTTCCTGGCACTGGTCTTCTATCCAGGTCTGTTCATTGCTTTTCTGATTTCGTCATTAATCTCTCTGTAAGCATCAGCCCCCACAGGTGTATTCTTAATTTTCTTCAGATCTCTATGCTTGTCAATCAAGTTACGCAGTAACCCATGTTTTCTTCTTTGTGCATTGTTTGCCAAGAATACAATGGCTGCTCAACTGGATATGGTTGTCATGATGTTTACATCCACCTCTTCAGCATCCATAATGAGCAGTGGTGCTGATTTTTCTCCAATTCATTCATATTGAACTTCAGTCTGGTGCTTTTTGCCCTTTTGAGTGTAGGCGAAAAGACATTCAGAAGGTCATGGTCCCTTCCAGTATCAGCTCTTGGACAGCTGCGCTTGCCAATGTTGATGCTGGATTAAAAGCACTTTTTGAATAAGATGCAATCAATCTAGTTTCGGTGCTTTACACTGGGGCTATGCCATGTTCATCGTCTGGATGTCTTACAACACGCTGGGAAACATTAGACCTATTCCACCCATGAACCCACAGGGAACTATATAGTATATATTGCTTTATGTTAGTATACTGAATGTATATTGATAAAGTTGAAAGTATTAGACATCCAACTTCATATAAAGAGCTAATACAGTTTAAATTTTGTGGTGATATAAACACACGGTCGAGATTTGCTCTATAGTATATAGTTTTACTTTATGTATGAAATATTTTGCAACATCATAAACAATCAAGTAGTCGAGATTTGCTATATAAATGATGAAGTGTCATTGCTGTCATATAATTGAACACATTCAAGTATGAATGAGAGGTTACACTTTAATTTACAGTGCCGTAGTTATTACTAGTTATTACTTAGATAAGTACTGAGTACTATTTATTAACTACATGTACTTACTATAGAGTTACAGTTAGGGTTAGGGTTTGGTTTAGGGTTAATTACTTGTAATTATGCATAATTTACTGTTAATACTATAGTAAGTGCATGTAGTAACGTGTAACTACGGCACTGTAAAAAAAAAGTGTTACCATTATATATTTAAATGATATCAGCTTTGGTATAATTTAAATAATATTTATGAATATCTTAATGTCATTTATGATATATGCACCTGGTTGCATAACCCACAGACACGGCCAGCTTATTTAATAACAGACCAGCCATAGGCACACTGTGGACTAGGCTAAAGAAAAGAAGCTGCGAGTTGGGAGCTTCTCTGTGACACCCGAAAAAAAGACATTCTGCTCACTGATTTGATCTTCTGGGTTGGAGGTGTGCTGAGATTTTCAATCAGACTGTTCTACCATAGCCAAGCAACCAACACAACGGGACCCCTGTGCTTGAGGAAAGATGACCAATGTGATAACATGCTTGACAAAGTGTATGAGTCACTAGCTGAAAAGCCTATTGTGCATGTGAACATAGGCATATGTGTTGGAGGATTGCGTAAAGGACAAAAAATGAACAGAAAGCAAAGGTTGCTTTTCATTTTGACAATTTTTACAGTTTTGTTATATTTAATTATAAAAAACTAGAGTGGTACTGCATATCGAACATATAATGCTTTTAATTTGGCCATTACATACTTTTCATAAATTACACACCACATACATTCTTCTTTGTGCTCATTTAATGAAAATTATTTAGATATACTATATATTCCATGTAGTCTTAAAAAATATGTATTCTAATTTAGACTAATTAGAGATCTTTAGTGTATCGTCAAGCACTAATCTCAATCTCCCTCTCTGTCTTGGCAGAGTGAGTGATATGCCGGTGGGCTATAGGTGTCAGTGGATCATTTGTCAGCTTTTGTGGCCAAGCTAGACTGCCTGGAAGGGAAGATGATTCATCTGGAGATAGGCATTCTTGACTGACTGCTCACTAACCAGCGAGAGAAAGAGAAAGAGGGAGTCATGCAGATTTACACACGGAGGGGCTTTTGGATGATGGTGTCTTGGCCTCTCACTGACATTTCCATCAGGAGGATCAGATGACAGAATGATAAAGCCAGGTTACTGCTACTTATTCATCACTGAGTGTAAGGATTGGGTGTCAAAGATAGACAAATTTAACATAATTCAATAATTCACAGCAGGGTTTACAGCTACAGGCAGTTTGAAAGAGCTGTCCTCTGATAAAGGACACCCACGTACCGAAGAGATGTTGCATAATCTGTCAGAATATTCAGAATATCAACTGCAATGTATCACAGAAATGCTACAAAAGTACAAAGACTGCAATCTTAGGTTGACCAGTAACAGAAGATGGTCCCTCTAGTCAGTTCTGTCCTGGAGTTGATGTACTGTATGTTTAAAAAAAAAAAAAAAACACCACAAAAACCACAATAAATGAATAAATGAATAAATACCATGTCTAAACATGTACAATTCAGAAACACTGCAAATTAAACTGCAATGTTCCAAATGATAAATAAAAAGCAAAAATTTAGGAAGCATAGTTATATAGAAAATACAACCTGGATACATGACAACGTATAGTGAATTGTTTACATTAAATTCATTAAAGCAGTGCACACACCTAGTATAACAAGGAGACAGAAATTGCAAAATTGAGGTCATTAAAAAATATCTGACCTATAAAAGTTGAAAATACACGAGTGTATGATTAGAGTACAGGGAACAAGCTGGCTATTAAATTTTATACACTCACCACCACTTTATTAGGTGTACCTCTTCAACTGTTCGTTAATGCAAATATCTAATCAGCCAATCACAAGGCAGCAACTCAATGCATTTAGGCATGGCCAAGACAATCTGCTGAATTCAAACTGAGCATCAGAATGGGGAATAAAGGTGATTTACAGTGGCATGGTTGTTGCTGCCATTTTAGAAACAGCTGATCTACTGGGATTTTCACATACAACCATCTCTAGGGTTTACAGAGAATGGTCTGAAACAGAGAAAATATCCAGTGAGCATCAGTTCTGTGGGCGAAAATGACTTGTTGATACCAGAGGTCAGAGGAGAATGGCCAGACAGGTTCGAGCTGATAGAAAGGCAACTGTAACTCAAATAACCACTAGTTACAACCGAGTAGAGTTGTCAAAAGTACCGACTTCGGTACCTGTCGGTACTGAAATTTTAAAAATGTGACGCTTTGAGCACTGTTGAGTGGATTCGTAAACACCTCTGATTGGTCATTGTGTTGACGCGCTCATCAGATGTCTGTGAGTCTGTGGCTACAAGGATCAATGCATGGCAGCATTTGAAAGCACACGGAAGTGTTTGAATTTGAAAGCATTTCGAAAGCGGGAGCGGGAGTGTTTGAAATCAGGCGTCTATCAGGGGACTGGTCCGTGATAGACGCCTGCTTTCAAATGCTCCCATGTCTATCTGTGTAAGCACTTGGTGAAGAGCTTCATTGATGACTATTTACAATATTTTTACAGTGTTAATCATTGTAGTCAATCACAGACATATCCAATGAGTTATGAATACTATAGCCAATCAGAGGTGTTTACATATTCACTCAACAGCATCAAAGCGTCACATTTTTTAAATTTCAGTACTGAGGTTACAGCTGAGGTCTGCAGAAAAGCATCTCTGAGCACACAACATGTCGAACCTAAAAGCCTATAGGCTACAGAAGCTAGAACAGGAAACTGAGGCTACAATTCACACTGGCTCATCAAAACTGGACAAAAGAAGATTGGAAAAACATTCCCTGGACTGATGAGTATAGACTTCTGCTGCAACATTCAGATCATAGGATCAGAATTTGGCATTAAAGCATTGATCCATCCTGCCTTGTATCAACGGTTCAGGCTTCTGCTGGTGGTGTAATGATGTGAGGGATATTTTCTTGTCACACTTTGGGCCCCTTAGTACCAACTGAGCATTGTTTAAACACCACAGCCTACCTGAGTATTGTTGCCATATCCATCCCTTTATGACCACAGTGTACTCATCTTCTGATGGCTACTTCCAGCAGGATAACGCACCATGTCACAAAGCTCAATTAATCTCAACATGACAATGAGTACACTAAACTGAAACTGACTCTACAGTCACCAGATCTCAATCCAACAGAGCACCTTTGGGGCAGCTGACAAATCTGCAGCAACTGTGTGGTCCCGTCATGCCAATGTGGACCAAAATATCTGAGGAATGTTTCCAACACCTTGTTGAATCTATTCCATGAAGAATTAAGGCAGTTCTGAAGGCAAAGTAGGTCAAATAAAGTGCCCAGTAAGTGTATGAATCTTATGGCATCATTTGAATTCAGAACAGCAATGCTCATATTGATCTCTATTTCATATTTGATATCTATCCATCTCTGATTCTCTTACCATTTCTTTGAAGTAATTGGAGAACACTATACTTTTAAAGATTAACTGGGCAAAACATTTGGGAAACATCAAACGTAGTGCTAGGTGGCCTATTTTGCGGTTTTATTTTTGAAAAAATACACTTTGATTATTTGAATATTGGTCTTTGAATTTTAATAGTGGTTTCTAGAACATTTGTTGTACTTTGACTTAACTGTAATGTGAATTGTCACAAAAAATTTTGTGACTACACCGGAGAGCAAATAGGAAAACAATCTAACAACAAAACAAAGCTTTGTGAAAAAGCATCTGTTGGAATCAGAATTAGCTCTGATCTCCTGCTGTTTGTCTGATTTTGAGAGTCAACAAGCGCGTTTAGACTGGGGCAAACTGAAGTGTCAAGGTGTAGTGCTCTATGTAGATGAGGGAAAGAGAGAAGGCTGTTTGCATGTCTACAGGGATGAGTGTAGTATTCACAGAGCATCTGTCACGCATACTCACAGCTAATCACCAACATACGGCCTCTCTGCAGTCAAACACAAGCACACAGACTGATCACTGTGAAACACACACCACTACACACACAGCCACTGCTGCTTATCATATATATGAATCAGAAACATGATACATCAATAGAAAAGAAAGCTTATTTGCTGAGTATTCACATGAATTCATATGTCAGATGGGTTTTATCTGAAACCCATCTGAGAGAAGATCACAAATGAGTTTGCTATAATTTCTCCTAGACAGCAATAAGACTGAATGATAAATTAATGAAGACATTTCCTGAAATCTCCTCCTCAGAGTCCCTCCCCGAGAAACACCCACAGTAATCTCTCTTGCTCCCTTTCAGAAGAGATCTCAACTGCATCAAAATAACTAAAGATCTCAACACTCAAAATAGCTGTAAAAATAGGGTACAATGCGCTGTTAATGACAGAAATTTCTGTATTGATTTTTCACAGCTGTTTCCCCGTTTTTTGAATTATGCGTTGTATTGTGTTATATTAGGGTTTGAGGGAATTACTAGTATCTTTTCTGTTTTTCTAAATTTTTTGTCTACTATCAGGAAGAAAAAAAAAAAAAAGTGAGTGGTTCCGTTTAGAACTCTAGTGTTCTTGGCTCAGATTTAAAAAACACTTAATGCCAAAAGGTTCTATATAAGGAGAAATGTCTTTAATGATTGCATAATACTATGATATGGCAACACAGACATTTTATCGATTTACCAAAAACTAATTTCATAAAAACTTTTTTGAGTGGTGAATATGTCATCATAACTTACCTGAGATGATGTTAACAATTTTTTTGTTAATGTGACATGGGCAGGTCCTTGTTTGTTACTGACGTTTTAGTTTGCTTTCAACAACTATAGAGGGTATGCACGTGACGTCACCGTCGACCGTTACGACTGTGGTCATGCCCACTGAGTGGCAAAAGACTGAAAGGGCTCGCACACCGGACGCGAAGCTCAGCGCCTCGCCACGTCTTTAAAATTCGAACGCATTGTTTTCTATAAGTGTACGCACACTGGCGGCAACATTCGGCGCCTGTCCGCGGCGCCCAGCTACGACTCAGAAAAAAAATATAAAACAATGCATTTGAATTTGAAAGACGTGTCGCGGCGCAGCGCGGCGCTGAGCTTCGCGTCCGGTGTGCGAGCCCCTTGAGCGGCAGCATTGGTTTTCAGCGTGAATGTCGTGAAAAACACACAAAACACATCCAACACGGGAAAGAGCTTTGTGATTGACTGTACAAATAGCTTTGACACAAACCCTGAGGTATATATTTAAAAACTGCAGAAAGCAACGACAGAAATGTGGATTTGCAGTTATCATTTTGTGTAAAATTGTTGGATTTTGAGGTAAAATCATACCGTATATATTGTATTGTTATATATTGTGTTGACAACTGATCAATTAAATATTTTCCATCTTATATTCTGCATAATTGGGTGCTTTTCAATAAACAACACTGACAAAAACTATACTATAAAATTATATATGTTTTAGGGCTGGACAATATGGATTAGGTTTATTTGACAAGTTGTAAGGAACGCGTTTTCGCAGTTTCCCCTGTTAAATCAAGTCACGCAGCAGGTTCTTTTGCTACTCAGTCCAGCTGAGGGAGCGCGTTTTCGGCGGGAAAGTGGCATCGACGAATACCCTCTATACCGACAAGAGACTGCAGTCTGTCAGAAATCGCGCCACAGAAAAAAATTGCATGTCATGTGACTTAACCAAAGCACATCATTAGCTAAACTAAGGTCTTCTGTTACCAACACAAAAAAAAAAACGAGAATGTTCTCTTAAAGAGACAGTGGCAAGGAAATGAGCACAAAGAGTATGTTGCCATATGGCAACACTATGCGGTAGAGGGTTAACAAACTATTTATTAATTCATGTTAAAGTATGTTTACAAGCTTTTTAATTGATCCAATTTAATTAAAATTGAAAATAAATTACAATAGTACAAAAGTTTATATATATTTAGGCACTGACAGGACCCTTTAAGGTTCTATAACCTTTTCTTCTGAGACATATGCCTCAAACTGTGATCAGTTTTTTCCAACGTGTGCATTTGAAGTCAGAGATTTCAATATGAGCATTTCGCATAGCTACTGCCAAAGACCAAATGGTTTGAGCTGCTGCACACATTTATTTACACCTTTATACGCTTATGCCAACTAATTTGTGCCTATCTAAAGTATTTTGTGAAAAACAAAGTGAATACTTGAATTAAACAGTGGGAACTCAATTATGTGTTGTGGGGAATGAAAGACATTGACACAAATATATAAATGTTCAGATAAATATCAACATTGCATAAAAAAGGTTGTTTAAGGTGATTTTCCTTTAGGATCAGGAAACAGTTACTTTTGTTGTTACAGTTGTTCAAGTTCAAGCTTAAGGATAAAAATCTGTTATAAAAATATGTGATTTGTGTGTAAAATCTTTATTTGTAATGGAAACCTTGTCGTCATTATCCTATAATGAGTGTCCTGAATTCGCCTTCTGCTTGGCAGAAATCCGTCTTTTGCTGTCCTCAGCCTCACCTCCTAATTCCATTACAGCATTACAGCTAAAGCACACGGTTCACGGAAAAACATCGCCACAGGATCAATCACAGTCTACATGATGTCCATCTTCCTGCCGCCCCCTGGTTTCCCGCTCTGCTAATGTGTTACTCCAGATCCTGAGTAATGTGCTTTACTATTCTTGAGTAGCTTGAGTTGGTAGAATGTATAAATAAGGGAACAGGTGATTTGGTAGAGGTGGTGTGTAGATGACAACACAAGGCAGCTCAAACTGAGAGCAGGGAATCCTTAAGTCTGTGGCTGTAAACATACGAGGGCACAAGGTACAAGCTTAAGTTAATCACTGGAAATGATAAGAACCATGGATTTAAAAAGAATAATTTCATATCAGATCTTTTGGGGAAATTCATCATGACTTGAATTGATGAACTGAATTGAGGGGGCATTTACATAACACCATTTTCAACTTAAAAAAAAGGAAAACTTTTTATGTATTTTGGCTGCTTGTTTACATGTCAATGGCATTTTGGGGGCCTGAAAATGCAAACTTTTGAAAACGAGTTTCAAAGTGCAAGTTTTTTTTAAAATGATACCGTTATTATCGCCGTGCAAACTACAAAAATGTGAATTTGTGAAAACGGTAATGCAAAGCGCAGGCACATCTACAGGCACGTAGTGTTTCTTTACAAAGTAACATTGCCAACTACTGACCTCGCAGCATGATACAGCGTTTTTAAAGTTTTCGTAGATCCGTTATGAATAAGCATTTGCAAAAACAAGGTACAATGAGGTGACATTATTCTCCTCACTCTTCAACCATAGAACATCAAAAGGAAACTTGAAAGTGTAAAAGTATTAACAAATTACTTTCAGCAGACCATGTATAACCCCAAAAGCTCAGATGAGATTTCCTAAGCAATATTATGAACTAAATGCAAGTCTATATATTGTATATAATGTTAATCTAAAAAGTTCATTAACTGGAACACTGATGGATATTTCAAAGTGCTTTCCGTCATTTTGATAGATATTGTATTTTCCTATATTAGTAAACATTCCTTATAGTGATTAGAACTGAAAAGGGAAGAAAATTATGTTTTAAATCACCCATGTGCAATAAGAAAATGGGAAAGAGAAATGAGTGAGGATTTGAAGAGAAAAACAAGATTATTAGTGATTTCCAGTGAATTATTCATGAGACATCGTTTATTAAATCTGGGGAAAGCCAAACTACAAATATGCAGTATCTGTTGTCCTTTTCATATTACAGCAGAATGCAAAGAAAAAAAGAACATAATCAGGAGGAACAGAACACAGTGGACAGAAATTGCCATAGATACTTGGGATACCAAAGTCACATTAAAATGCCAAGTGTTACATCATTTTCATGATGGATAAAAATGAAGCATGACAGAAAATCCAGTCGGCTCATTCAGTCAAACCAACAGATAAGGATTATTTGTAGCGTAACCTTAATATTTGAACTGATTTGTTTCAGTGAAAGGGTGAAAGTTCCCCAACCCCAAAAGTGCCACCTATATTTTAAAACACAGTTGGCTTGTTTAGATTAAAAGTGGATTAGAGAAAGTGTTTGCATTTATTTATTTATCAAGTGATTGGTCAAGATGTGTTCTGAGATGACCCTTATTAAGAGACACGAGTTTAAGGGCTCAGTTCATTCTCATCTGAAGTCAAACTCATTTGTATCTCAGGGCAGAATCCATAAATCAGTGTGATTTGATGAATCTGAGCTCAGTGTCATTTGAAACACCTTTAGGAGTTTTATTGAACCATTCTGACACTGTTTAAGAAGAACAAAAGTTCATGAAAAACTGGGAGGAATTGGACTGCCCTCAAATTACTCTTCAAACAAACATTGCCTAGAGTTAGATAATGATACTAAATCTTATTACATGTACTTATCAGTATAAAATATCTGATTATGCAGTGGTGAACCTTTTGAAATTACTCTCAAATGGCAAATAATGGAAAAGGAAACAGGGACTCAGGGCCCAGATGAAATGGTGGACTTTTTTCACATTGTTTTCACTGATTTTGGTGCAAAATCACAAATCAAATTAGCCAAATATTTTATAAATGAACACATATGGGGCAGGGAATACTGTATGTACACTGTAAAAAATGACCGTGATTTTAACAGTAAAAGACTGTAAAAATGCTACAGTGAAAAACTGTCAATTGGTTTACAGAAAGTTTCCGTACTATATACGGCGAATAACTGTAATAGATCTAACGGTACATTTAATGTAATTTTACGGTAAAATACCGTTAAATTCACAGTTTTTGGAAGTGAAAAATAACAATTCATTGTAAAATTTACAGTGAAAAAACCGTAAATTGACATTCCCACAATTCCCTGCGTGACACTTCACATTTGATATATTTTCGTTGAAATAACTCTGTTTCTTCTCATTTTTTTTCTAATCGGTTATGTAAATTAGGGTTTTATGTTACACCTAATGTTGTTAAATTAATGTTTATTGCATTTTTAAAATTTCATGTGTGTCACCATGATGGTGTTTAGTGTGTGTGTGAATGACACTGTGTGCACCTTCTATATATTAGTATTGTCCTCCTCAGCTTGTGGAAAATCTGCTTGTGATGAACTTTGATTCATCATGTGACTCTTATCACCACTGTGTTTGGTGACTGTCAGTGTATTATAAAGGTACAAAACAGATATTAGTATCATATCATTTGGTTGGTAAATTAACATTATATCAGTTAATGAAATATGTTATTTTACTGTAAATTTAACAGATTTTTTTTTTTTTACGTTGCTACTGTATTTTTTACGGTAAAGTTCTGGCAACCACAGCTGCCGTTTTTTTACCGTAAATTTTACTGGGATTTTTTTTACAGTGTACAGTATATCTTTGTGAATGATGGACATTCAGAATCCATGGCAATCTGTGGAGTTCTGCAGGCATGTAGTGGTGTGAGTAGTACACTACATGTGACTGATGCCCAGAGTAAAATCTGGCTCCAGCTGATGTCCGACTGCCAGTGATCGGTCTTTAGTAGCCTTTGGCTCTGTTTCACTGCCTTCTAATCTGAGCCAGCATGCTGTGAGAGCTGTGATGTCATCCATTCATCACACCTCTGACTGCTGGTCAACCAGTCGTATATCTGCCAGACCTTCAGTATCAGCACTGACCATTAAATAAATAATAAAAATAAAAAATAAGGCTGGGACAATACATCGATTCTCAATTTGCAAAACAATCATTCTAGATAAATTCTGATACTTTCCGAATGTATCACGATTCTCTTTTGAATCGATTCTTAACTTAATACGCGCTTTAGAAACAGCCGTACTCTGCTTGCTTTCAATTCCTTACACACACCACTTAAACCTAAAATAATCATTCATAAAGTTTGAAAAGGTTAAAGCAAATTACAAGGGTGTTCACAGTGGTCTGTTTACATTAATCTCGCGCCATAAAAGCAATTCTGAGGCAAGGTTAAAGTGTATTTAACCACTTACATGACTGAACGCACAATCGCTTTACAGCACTCTTCTCCGTGAGCATTTGAGTGTGTGGTTAAAACTAGCCTAGAGGGCCATCTGCTGTTAAAACTAAGCTCAGAATCGATTCGAGAGAGAATCGCAATACATTCGGAACATATCAGAATCAATCCAGAATCACATTTTGAGAATTGATGTATTGTCCCAGCCCTAATAATAATAATAACTGGGCAATAATTTCGCCACAACAACTTTAAAACCCAGATTGAGGATGCCAGAGTAACCCTTCCACTTCCATTATGACAGATTATTCAGGATGTTGTTGAAGATAACTTGTTTTCATTGATTTTGATAGATGATAAAGCTCTCATGAAACACTGGACTAATCAGACTATGAGTGATTTGCTTACACCCCTGTTTATCTTATTCTTTCTCTCTTTGTAGATGTGATAGCTAGAGGAACCAATCCGTCATGGTTAATTATGAACAAATGACAGGAACGAGATTTGTGTCTTGGATGCTTATTTGACTAAAATTGCTTGTACATCATGAATAAGAGCATGGCAATAATACACAGGCCTTAGCTGTTTCAGTTTTCTGGGAGAAATGCAAAAACTTGATGTAGCTAAACCCAAAAGGCAATACTGTGAACTTTAGAATACCATATATGCTGGGCTTGACATTAAAGGTGAACATATTATTTTTCAGTAAAATATTTAAAAACCACTAGGCCAGTGTTATATATTTTGTTCACTTGAGTACTTACAATATCTCAAATGTTTGCAATTATTTGTAAATCGTGAGAAAATTGCAATTTTAACCAAGGCTCCGGGACGTGTGAGGAGTTGCCTGTCAATTGCATCATACCCGCGTTAATCCTCGGTTTCTGGTTTTATTTTGTTTTTTATTTTATTTTTATTTTATTTTGTAGAAACCATGGAAACACCAAAGATGCTTTAATATATTACACTTTTAATAGACAAGGGAACAACTGTTTTGATATATTTATAAACAGAAAACTAATTATTGTTATACAGCTCAACACGTTTAGTCTTATTGTTTAAATCTAATTTTCTTAATTTTTTTGCGAGTACCATGCTTTACCATGCCTCAGAGAAAAACACAATTTTGTCAAGTAGCTAACATAGCATAATCAGAGGCAGCTTTATTTTTAGGAGCAGAATTTTTCTCCATCATACAATACATTTTAAAATGAATTGCATGCCATTTATCAACACAAGCCATCCAGCATTTAATATGATATTCTAAAATCGATCTATCTTACTGCAGTGTGTCTCAAACAAGTGTCTCACAGCAGCCGCTGAGCGAACACACAGAGTAATGTTATAACATAATTTTCAACACACTCAAATGTATCTAATATGATAAACAGAGCTGTGTTACCTCATACTCATGACTGGAAAAGCAGAAGCAGTGCCGGCGACTTGTGGCATAATAAAAGTTCGCTCCAGCGGCCTCGTTTTTTGCTCACCAGCCACTGTGGCTAGTGGTTTTCTAAAGTTACTAGCCACTCAGCATTTTCACTGGCTACAATTTTGACATTGATACCATGGGGAAAAACTGCCATATATATATTTTTAATATTATCTCATAATTTGGCAGCAAAGGCTGCTGTCACTTTAAGAACTGATGCACAGATCCATTAAATTGTTACACATGCATTTTATTTTTCAAATGTTTATGTCCACTTAAAACATAACTGACAGAGTTTACGGGAATACTCACCATTTTGACAATATTTTGTGTTTATTCTATTGTTTAAGTGTAATAAGCAGAACTCAATTAGTACTGAGAGGTGTGAGGTTTATGTGTCTCACTTTGGGTGTGAGCCCAAAATCTACAGGAATAAGTAAAATTATGCGCAATATGTGCAATCCCACACCAAAATTCAAGCCCTGTAACACTAACAATATTCATCTGGAGCAAATGAAATGAGGCGGGTTTGTGTGTCAACTCACTGTCGGAGAGATGAAACAGCAAAAAAGCACAGTGATGAGTATTGGAAGCGTTTCAGATATTTCAGTATGGATTTTTGACAACACTACATTGCACTTAGTTTATTATTTCAGATGTCTTTAAAAGACTACAATTGAAAAATGTATATATTAATATATATTAAATTCAACCCAGCCAAAGTGGCTAGTAGGAGTGATTGTGTTACACGCCACTGCTGAAATCCACCCGCATCTGGCGGGTTGGTGGGTGTTAATGTCAAGGCCTGTATATATTTAATGTAACCAGTGTCTCCACAATGCTTTGCATAGTGCTGTGTAACTATGAGGAGGCTTGATATTGGAGAAAGAGCTCATCGTTTACGAGCACACAGGACTGAGGCGTCACAGCTCTCCAAAAGTAGTTACGGAAAAATTACATTTGAGGTGTACTGTATCCCTTTTGGAAATATAACAATGAAATTTGGGACATTTTTCACCTACGCCTAAGGCAGCACATATAATGAATTTTTATTGTTCCGCACAGACAATCCGTTCTGAATCTAGTGGAGGCTGGAAGCTTTTTAATCTCCAGCTTCATTTCCTATCGCAGTACCCATTTAGAAAAGTTCCTCGCAGCTTTGTGATCATGTTACAACCCTGGGGAAGTGAGCAAGCGATAGCACCGTGCTGTAATAATGAATTATTATTTCAAGATTGTGCATTTCTGCACAATAAGTGGACATTTTCAGGGTAACAAAGGGATTTTTACATCAGATAATTTGGTTTTCCTCTCTACCCAGCTTTGGAAAACGTTCCCCAGACTAATCAGGTTAAGTAAGGAAAATCCCCGCCTTGGCAACACCTACAGCCTCTGATCCTTCTTGAAAACATTCTTGAACCGCTGAGCCACAGTCACTGGCCTTTGATCTGCAGCGCAAACTGCAAATGCAATCTGAAATTTAGATTTACCTGTGTTTGATCTGATTCCAGCAGCTACTGATGTGACTGACACCTTGATAAATGTGAGATCGGAGCGAGAGGTCCTAAGATTGGCCTTCGTTAGTTGAAAGATTCAGCAGTGTTCATACTGCTGGGTGGGTTCTTCAGAGAGAATGAAGACTAGAAGTACTTTAATGGCTTCACTAAAGGGTGTCCCACTGTCCAACTCGAAACAACTTGTTTTCGATCAAGGGTATCAAGCCTACCAACCGTGTTTGCTGAAATTTCACTCCTTCTCTTCAGTACTATCTCACTCATCAATTAAGAAAGAAAAAAAAGTGAGTGGCAGACTAAACGCCTGCCTCTGACTTTTTTCTCCAAGATCCCAAAAATGGTGTAGGACATAACATGAAGATATACAATTGTCAGCTCAAGTCTAAATGTGTTTCACTGGCCAGAGAAGTGATTTAAAATCAACAGTAAACCCATTTTACTTACATAAATAATACATATTTCAGGGTGAAATGTAAAATTTCATTTTATCCATCAGCTGAATTCCAGAATGGTGGTAAGAAGTCAGCTTTATGTAATGGAGTGCAGTGAACAGCCTCCCATATGTATATATGCTGTACAGTGAAACAGTGCAGCCAGGTGGCAGGAGCTTATCCAACATGCATTAAGTTGATTATATTTACTCATTGAAAACTGACAATAAATACAGTATATATGCAGGGATTAAATTAAGGATAGTTCACCAAAAATAAATAAATGAAACTGTTATTTACTCATGTCATATCGTTCTAAACCTGTATGACTTTTGTCTGTAGAACACAAAATAAGACTCTTCACATGTCTTTCAAGCTTTAAAAAAGACACAAAGGCACTATAAAAGTATCATAAAAGTGGTCCAAATGACTACAATTCAAGTCAATTTGAATCATTTTTTAAGTCCACTTTCAAATAAAAAATTCCTGATAATTTAATCACATCCATGATCATCCAAGATGTCCATGTCCTTCTTTCTTCAGTCAAAAAGAAATTAAGGCTTTAGGGCTTTAAATGCAGCTTCAAAGGGCTTTAAACAATACCAGATGAGGAATAAGGGTCTTAGCCAAACGATCGGTCATTTTCTTAAAAAAAACAAAAAAACATAGACGCTCGTCTTGAACTAGCTCTCTTCTTCTTGTTCTAAATTAGAATTCCAACAGTGCAGACGCTGCTAAGTGTATTACTGCCCTCCACAGGTCAAAGTTTGAACTAAATTGTCATATACAATATGCTAGTGAAAGTATATAACAATTAGTTCAAACTTTTTTTGTTTTGTTTTTTTGAAAATGACTGATCGTTTTGCTAGATAAGACCCTTATTCCTCGTCTGGTATTGTTTAAAGCCCTTTGAAGCTGCACTGAAACTGTAATTTTGACCTAATTTTGGGGCCAATTGAAGTCCACTATAAGGAGAATAATCCTGGAATGTTTTCATCAAAAACCTTAATTTCAGTTTCAAAAACCTTTTCAACTGAAGAAAGAAGGACATGGGCATCTTGGATGACATGGGGGTGAGTAAATTATCAAGAATTTTTTATTTGAAAGTGAACTAATCCTTTAACTAGATCAACTGGTTCATTAAACAAATTTGACTCAAAAGAACAATGTGTTCATGAATCATACATTTCTACTTCTCTCATGAATGTGTTAAAGGGTTGTTTCACCCAAAAATGAAAATTATCCCATAACTGACTCTCCATCAAGCGATTCTAGGTGTGTATGACTTTCAGTCAAAAACAATCAGAATTATATTAACCAAGCTTTATAATGGGAGTGAATAGTAACCAAGATTTTGAAGCCCAAAGAAAAGCACACCCATCCATCATAAAAGTAATCCATAAGGCTCCAGAGGATTAATAAAGGCCTTCTGAAGTAAAGCGATGCATTTTTGTAAGAAAAAATATACATATTTATAACTTTATAAACTAGAATCAATGGCTTCTGTGCGCGAGTTGATTCCTGCGGAAGAGTAAACTTTGACCTGAGTATTATGTATTGACCCATGCGAAAGCTCAGAGGATCGAGCAAAACAAAACACCGGTTACCAATTAGAAGTCTAAAAAAATAATTTTTAAAGAGAAATGACGGAGGAGATTGCCAAGCCCTATTTGTTTGAACTGCAAGAGGCATCTACTCTCAGCTTACGCTTCTCGAACATCCTACTTCATACGCCAGAACTCGACTCTCTCGTGAACCTGTGGACGGACGTTACCGGAAGTTAGTGATTATAGTCTTTAAAGTTATAAATATGGATATTTTTCTTACAAAAATGCATCACTTCACTTCAGAAGGCCTTTATTAACCCCCTGGAGCTGTATAGATTACTTTTATGATGGATGGATGTGCTTTTGGGGGCTTCAAAACCTAGGTTACTATTCACTCCCATTATAAAGCTTTGAAGAGCCAGAATATATATATTTTTTTAATATAACTCTGATTGTGTTTAACTGAAAGAAGAAAGTCATATACACCTAGGATGAATGAGGGTGAGTAGATTATGGGATCATTTTCATCTTTGGGTGAACTACCCCTTTAACGTTAGCTAAGGCAAACTGAAAATCTTGGCATTTCAGTCTGTTCCTGATACTAAGCTATTGCATGACTTCAAAAGATGTTATATATAAAATATGAGTCATATGGATAACTTCACTTAAATCGTGTTTTAAGTTTGAAATCTTCAGCCTCAATTCCATGGCAACCAGTGACTAAACAATGAGAGAATTTTAATTTAGAATTTTTAGATTTATTCCTTTAGGATTTTGATGACAGGGATGTACTAAGATTTGGAGGTGATCTTGTTTTTCTCAGTGACCAGACTTGAGCATTTACATACAGAATGGAGTGTTTGATAAATGAACTGCAGGTGATATTTCCTTCTTTGAGTCAAAGGTGTCAAAATGCCATTCCAGCCCAATTTCACCCTTGCATATTTAGGATCACCATCATTGCTTTTGAGTGAATAAGACTTTGAGTGCAGATTCATTTTAAATTCCCCTCACAAGTTGAATAAAGACCACTGCTATTTGCTGAATACCAATTCTGATTGATGTGCTCTGTATGCAAATGATATGGCTGACGCAACTGGTTTTGCTTCAAGGCACAGATTTTACATTTTACACAGATTTTTAAAAGTGGCGTCCCAATACAGTACCAAAACTGTTGTACAAAAGTGAACAAAAATATCTAAACACAGAAACAGGCCTTGAATAGACCCAACAATATGCATTTTTTTCCCCTTCTTCTTCTTTTTTTTTTTTTTTTACAAATGACACTGGCCGATTATAGAATTTAATGCTCTCGGCAGCCAAATATTCACCACCAAACACAAAACAATTATAAACATAGGTTAACTTTAACTGCAAATGCACTTGTATTTAAGTTAGCCTAGGTCATACTTTCTTTAACCTTAAGTATTTTTGTTCATGGTTTTAGAGGATGGGATATGTCTAATTTGACTATTTACAGAGTTACAGTCAAATTTGTGCCCAAAATTGTTGAGTTTGGACAGATAGCTTTTATGTCAGTATGAAATATTGGAAGTGTTTTCTCCTCCAATTTTGGATCGTGACCCACCAGTTCTAATGGAGACTATTTAATTGCATTCAGCTGATCATTTTCTGTTTATTGATGGTATTTACAGCAATGGCTACACGATTCCAGTGGTATTTCTATTCTCAAGGTCAATTCTGTGCCTCCCACATCTGAGTTTATTATGCCTTTAAATGGAAATATTGAATCAGTAACCCTCCTCTGCATGTATAAATCACTAGCATCAGAAGTCAGGCTATGCATTTGCTCTCTGCCATCATCCCCCAAATCCTGAACATAGTTGGCTGGCTGTAAATAGGGTCAAATAAAAGGGCTATATTCTGAACGACAACAAGGCAGAGAGAGTTACAACCATTTGGTTAATGAACTCCTTTCAGAGTGAGCTGCTGTCGTACTGACGATGATAGAGAGAAAGAAATCTGCCTCTTTCCTCTGAAACTTCCCACGTTTCAAGGGTGTGGAATGAAATGAGATTTTAATTGAACGGCCATAAAAAAGGAAGAGTAGTTAATGTAAATTACTTATCCCTTGCTCTCCAAGTGCTTGTTGCTGCTAATATGGCTGTGAAGTGGACGAATGATTGGAGTGACTCTAGTGACAGTTAAAGTGAAGCTGTAACATTTGGTCGCCCTCAAATCTTACTTTGAGAGTTATTTTTGGGCTTTAGCATCATTTGATAGATAGCCAAAGGATAGAATGACAAGAAACTGTTTGAGAGAGAGGAGGAAAATGGGATCAGGACACACCAGATTTGACCTTGTGTCACCCATATGAGCACCACAGCTCAAATTGTCAGGAGCACACACATTAGCCAATTACAAAAATCTTAGTTGTTCATAACTGCACTTCACAATGAACATCAATACTAAACAAAAATACAAGACACCATATAAATGTGTCCCAAATTGCTGATGCACTATATATAAGTCTTACCTTCCTCCATAATAACTTGAAATAAAAACCAAGTTGATTATAGTTGATAAGTTAAAAACTTTGTTGCACTTGCCAGTAGCCTCTGCTGCTCATGTCATCGGGAATCGCCAGCTCCCCCTTTACACTGTAAATATCAATTTGTTAACTTTAACTTTATTTGTGAAAATTCTTATTGCCTCCCTCAGAAAAAAAATCTAGTAAAGTTTGTCAATATATTCAAGTTTGTATAACTTGGCTTCTGAGTAACAGTGTACTCATAGAGTGCACTGCGGCATGAATAAATTAAGCAAATTAAGGTCATCTTTTAAAAGCAACCTATTTATTACTTCTCTCCCTTTGAAACCACTGGATAACTGATAATAAATAAATAACTGATTTCTTGTTGCATAACTGCAATAGGAAAATAATTAAAGTAATAACAAAGGGAACAATGATCACCGTAATGGAGATTACAACACCATTTTAGGAAATCCACATCAATTTATGAAGTCAACTTATGTGACTTTCTCTCAAAATTTTCAGTTGTATTGACAACTCAACATTCAAGATGATCTTGGAAAATGAGCAAAGGCAACTAAAGAGAAAGGTAACTGAAGAAAACTATTACGATTTACCTCGCCCCAAAAATTCATTTTGCTTCACAAAATGGTACTCAAACTAATCAAGTAATCTTAACTTGGGTTTTCTGAGTAACAATGGCATAGTATGTGAATAGTACAGATTTCTAGATTTTTACAATTAAGTTCAAAAAATTGTTGGACATTAAGTAAAGATAGCTAAAAAGGGTTAGTTAGAAAAATTGTTAGAACAATATGCCACAGAAAGTTATATTTTGTATTCATCTGAAGGAAAAAAAAAAAAAAAAAAACAATAACGACACAGATTCTGGAATGACATGAGAGTAAGGCAAGTTTGTTCAGTTTGTTTAAGTCAGTTCATCCGGTGGCCATCTTGATGTTCTTTGTGTCCATAAAATATACATGCTTGTACTATGGGGCTGTTGCTTGATTCTGACTGATGAACATTCTAAGGTATGCCATTATTTATTCAGATAACACACAGCTAAAGTAGTTCCAGACAGGTCTAGACTGCATTACAGTTCAATGATTTCAGTTATTCCAAAGGTCCTTTACAGCCTGACAAAGCAAACAAACAATAGGATAGCAATGACAAACAATTTTCATGTTTTACAACTAAATTACCTTTTATTATCTATGGAAAGCACACTCTATTTTCCCACTCTCTAGTGGGAGAAAGTCCTACAAACAAGAGTATTTTAAAGACAGAAACCTGACAAATGTCTTAAAATAAAACATCTGAACCAAGTTTTAGGTTGTTAAATTGTTACTACTATTTGTAGTTGAATTCTGTTGAATTCTACTTTGCGTCATGGCCTCATTTCCACCTCAGATGTGCATTATTTTTATAATAATAACCAGATGTCGATTATTCCTTATATATTCTAGTTCTTAAATGACATAGCCAGTGTCCAAAATGGCATAAGTACTTCTTTTGTGACCGATAGCATCCGTTGCGTCACTTCACTTACATTCACAATTTCTCTCCTGTGGCCTCATGGGATAGAATCGTGCCGGAAGTAGTAGGTAATCTGGGTACTTTTCACCTACTGTTTTATGAATACTATGAATATGGACATACTACACTTTTCACATAGTATTTTCATCTGTTATAGGGAAGTTTGTGTTTCGGCAAAACAGCCAAGGTGTTGTCTTTACACATATATGGTCACTGGAAATACTACAACTGCAAAAATTGACATAGGGTTTAGGGTTTTGTCTGGTTCAGCATCTGCTGGACAGAACGAGGGGAAAGCATGTTTCTCTGTTGATGGTTTTTTAAAAGTAACCATCTATTTTGCTTTTGTTGTTGTTGTTGTTTTCAACATAAAGGCATAAATGAAAGGTGAAAAAGGGTTTGAGACAAAATGTTTCCAGTATTGATGATCGCACACTTCAGGGGTTGTTTGCACCAGACGGGCAACTGCCATGGCAATGAATGGGAATGTTAACAGCTAGCTCTCTCCAGGTACTAGAGGTCATCAGAAAAAATGCTGATAAGGTTGTTTTAGGTCAGAAGACTGACAGAGTTTTCATTTTCTCCATCCGGTACATAGACCCCATAATCCCTCCCACAAATAAACAATGTAGATCACGTTGTGATCAAATAAATCTGATCATGTAGGCCTACGTGTTTACGTAAGTGTGACTTTGCCTCTCAAGTGGCCTACACCAATGCAAAAGTTTATTTAAGGACAGCAAAGCCATTTTCTGTGGTGCAAGTATACTATCAGACAGGATTGTCTAACACATAACAAGTGCATAAAGGGATTAGAAGATCTGCACAGCTTAACGAGCGCAGATCCATGGTCTTATCCTTCTCTTAGGGGCTAATGCTTGGGTCCATTTAGACAAATACTCTTAAATTGGCCCATCCATGACATTGCGACCATGTGGGTGTCCACAATCCTTGAATTAAATCCTTTCACATCCATTGCAACTTTTGTCTTTTTCACCTTTGACAGTGATTTATTCACACTTGTCTGTACAGTATGTTACCATAGCAACCACTATTCGAAGGTTGCAGGAACAGCACCCTTGCAATGTCAAGCCCAAGATAATGGATACCAGCCAATTAGGGTAAAATAGAACAACTAGTCTGGCGCTTGTACAGTGATAATCATGTTGCAATGTGTCCTTGATTTCTAAGTATGTTTAGGAACTATATGTAAATGAATAATGAGAGACTTATCATTCAGTTGTTGTGAATACACTAATCTTTTGTGTCCATTCAGTTCTAAATGAAAAGTAAATAATCAAATGAGATTAACTATCTTCCATTTCTAAAGTATTAAATTCACTGGATAGTCCATAAATCAGCATTACTTTTCTGTTGAATTTCCTGTGAAAATAAATGTATAATGATGTACTGTTAACATGTGGCATGCAAATTCATGTTTCGTTATACTTAATGTTGACTCATTTCTCAAGTTATATAAACAAACACTTCTTACATTATCAAGAAAACAACAACAACATCCAATACAGTGGAATTTTGTATTTTTACATTAACAATGTAATTAATGTTCTATTCATTAAAACGACTTTTGCAAATCTAGGCATTTTTACATTTATTCCTAAAAATAACTATAAGAACGCAGTAATACATTTCATATTTCATGTATATTTAACTATTCTTTTCAACTTATTCTTGTATCATCCGTCATCAAAGTTGGGTAAAGACCGCAGGTATCATGATGGTCACAGATGTGACATATACCTTTAAAGTGGGGGTATAATGCTATTTCATGTATTCTGACTTATTTACACTGTTAAAGAGTAGGATTCTCATGCTAAACATGGCCAAAGTTTCAAAACACGAGTTGGACATATGACGGAGTATTTCTGTGCTAAAAATACTCTTCCAAATCCTCATAAACTTCATAGTCTTTTTTTCGAGTATGAGGCTGTGTGACATCATAATGGTCGGAATTCCTTGTACAGGCACTTTTCCCGGAAGATCGCGCGCACACATAGACCAGAGCAAGAGAGCAAAGGCACGCTCATCAACGCGCATTCTGCTTTACGGAAGTCGTCGGTAGCGCTGCACAGGTCACAGGACTTCACGAAATCAAAATTGTCAACAAAAAAGTGTGTTTTTGGTTGTGAGGGAAAGATAACCTTCCTTCCCAAAGAGCCCAGCGTTAAGTGGAGCTGAGAGAATTTGCGCTTGCGCTCTCGATATTTGTTATTAAAATAACCATAGAAACTGATAGTTGCAATCACTTTTTTATTGGTTAAAATGAATGGAGAATATCTCGTGTTTTTCCATGGCTACTCGAGCCCTCAGGATCGGTGCTTATGGTTTCATAAACAAGGCCCAGTTCTACGCTGGATTTACAGATCGTTTGTAACTGAAAAATAGGAGCGGTCACAGCGGTAATGATCCCGGTCATGAGTTGATGAGTTGGAACCGCAGGTGGTGGAGTAAAACTGCATCAAATGTCTGTTTTGTCGGCAATAGGTGCCTAAGTGCATATAATGTAAACAACATGAACGTAGTGAATTCATAAATTCATTTTTCATCATACGCTATATTAATTATAGTGATTCAAAAGTTATTCATGGATAATGCAATGATGCATTGTGTGTGTTTAAATACATTTGTTTAGCTGACCATTGATAGCTTGCAGACGATCGCTACGCAAGTCAAGTCAAGTCAAGTCAAGTCAGGTCACCTTGATTTATATAGTGCTTTTTACAATGCAGATTGTGCCAAAGCAGCTTTACATTGATAACTGGTATATAAAAAGCCATGCGTGCTTGTCACTCTTTAGCTCCGCTCACACGGCACGCCTCCAGGAGCTTCGGCTGTTTTCGGAAAGACTCAGTACAGCATATGTATCTTTTAAAAATATGATAAAACTAAAGACTTTTTGGAGATATGATGGATGCACTACTACTCTACAGGTACTCAAGATTAACATGAGATTGGGAGAAACTGTGTGAAAACACACCCTATCTTAGCTTTATAAAATATTAGCATAATATTGCTACTCACTCCAAATAATCGTATTCTTCATAAAAAGTGTAGGCGCTGATGGACTCTTGTGCAAACACTTGACACACGTGTATGCCACTTAAAGGTGCCATCGAATTGAAAATTTAATTTACCTCGGCATAGTTGAATAACAAGAGTTCAGTACATGGAAATGAAAATACAGTGAGTCTCAAACACCATTGTTTCCTCCTTCTTATATAAATCTCATTTGTTTAAAAGACCTCCGAAGAACAGGCGAATCTCAACATAACACCGACTGTTACGCAACAGTCGGGATCATTAATATGTACGCCCCCAATATTTGCATATACCAGCCCATGTTCCCAACATTATGAAAGGCATTACACAAGGGCAGCCAGTATTAACGTCTGGATGTGCACAGCCGAATCATCAGACTAGGTAAGCAAGCAAGAACAATAGCGAAAAATGGCAGATGGAGCAATAATAATTGATATTTTTAGTGATATTTGTAAATTGTCTTTCTAAATGTTTCGTTAGCATCTTTGCTAATGTACTGTTAAATGTGGTTAAAGTTACCATCGTTTCTTACTGTATTCACGGAGACAAGAGCCGTCGCTATTTTCATTTTTAAACACTTAGTCTGTATAATTCATAAACACAACTTCATTCTTTATAAATCTCTCCAACAGTGTGTAATGTTAGCTTTAGCCATGGAGCACTATCAAACTCATTCAGAATCAAATGTAAACATCCAAATAAATACCATACTTGCGTGATTAGACATGTTGCATGACGAACACTTTGTAAAGATCCATTTTGATGGTTATATTAGCTGTGTAAACTTTGTTTATGCAATGATAGAGTCGAGAGCTCTGGGGGTGGTGGAGAGCGTGAGCAATTAAAGGGGCAGCAGCCCTGAATCAGCTCATTTATAATGATGCCCCAAAATAGGCAGTTAAAAAAAAAAATATTAAAAAAAAATCTATGGGGTATTTTGAGCTGAAACTTCACAGACACATTCAGGGGACACCTTAGACTTATATTACATCTTGTAAAAAAAACGTTCGATGGCACCTTTAAGCTCACTATCGTTGTGGACCTCCAAGTATTTAAAAGAAGCAACCTGTTTAATGTTAGCTACAATAAAGCTCCTATCTCCCACTGGTCTGGGGTCTATGATGACCTCCTCAGTTTTCTTAGCATTAATCTCCAAGTGATGGTAATCACACCAGCTCACAAACCCTTCCGCAGCAGTTTTATAGTCATCAATACTACAGTCTCTTATTAGTAGATACAGTACACAATTACAGTACAGCATTAACTAATTTCTCCAGCAGGATATGTGTTTAATTTTAATAAAATGCAGAACTAAAATCAATAAAAAACAGCCTAGCATATGCAACCGGACTTTCCAGATGCTTCACAACAAGGTGATTTCATGTAGAAATAGCGTCAGTAGTACCACAGTTACTCTTGTATGCAAATTGGCATTGATCTAAGCATGGCATTGATCTAAGCACTTGCATACGCAGCTCTCCTATTATAATTTTCTCTAATGATTTCATGACATTGGATGTTAAGGCCACTGGCCTGTAGTCATTGTTGTCCTGAGGACAAGAACTTTTTGGAGTTGGAATTATAATAGATTTTTTCCAAAGCTCTGGGTAGCTGTATGTGTGGCGATGCTGAGGTGAGCTCCTCAGCAAATGTTTTCTAAAAGAAATCATGACATACCATCTGGTCCCGTTGCTTTGTTTGAATGTAAAGTTTAAAAAAAAAAAAACCCTTGAAACAGCCCCTGGATCTATTAATATTCTGTCATCACAGTCATTATACTTTACATAAAATTTCACAGCATTCCTTAAAAGTGTCAGTCTCAAATCTCAATTGTTCAGTTAATTTGCCCTATCAGTTTCATTGCAAAGCAAACACTGGTTTCCTTTTCAGGGTCAAATAAGTCATTCCCTGGATTGAGTTCCACAGTTATTTTGTATCTGATTTCGACAAATGTTGTTCAGCCCGTTTCTTATATTTTATCTGTGCTGCCCTCAGTTGCTGGATAAGGTCCCCCAGCCTACACTGTCTACACTGTCACTGGACCACACATTAACATCCTTAGTAGTTGGTTTGCTGACCAGTAAAATGACCAGTTGGCTCTCTCTCACTTCCTATATATACACCAATCAGGCATAACATTATGACCACCTTCCTAATATTGTGTTGTTTCCCCTTTTGCTTCCAAAACAGCCCTGACCCGTCGAAGCATGGACTCCTCTAGACCCCTGAAGGTGTGCTGTGGTATCTGTCGCCAAGATGTTAGCAGCAGATCTTTTAAGTCCTGTAAGATGCGAGGTGGAGCCTCCATGGATCGGACTTGTTTGTTCAGCAGATCCCACAGGATGCTCAATTGGATGGAAATCTGGGGAATTTGGAGGCCAAGTGAACACCTCAAACTAATTTTTGTGCTCCTCAATCCATTCCTGAACCATGTTTGCTTTGTGGCAGGGCCATTATCCTGTTGAAAGAGGCCACAGCCACCAGGGAATACAGTTTCCATGAAAATGTATATATGGTCTGCAACAATGCTTAGGTAGGTGGTATGTGTCAAAGTAACATCCACATGGATGGCAGGACGCAAAGTTTCCCAGCAGAACATTGTCCAAAGCATCACACTTGCCACCACCAGCTTGCCTTCTTCCCATAGTGCATCCTGGTGCCATGTGTTCTCCGGGTAAGCGGCACACAGGAACCTGGCCATCCACATGATGTAAAAGAAAACGTGATTCATCAGACCAGACCACCTTCTTCCATTGCTCCGTGGTCCAGTTCTGATGCTCACGCGGCCCACTATTGGCACATATTTACTTATATGTAAAATAAACAGAATAATTTCAACAACAAGTTCAGTGAGAATGCCAGTCTATCAGTCAAGACCGAAGATAGACAGTTATGTAAGCAACGCGTTATGGCAACAATGTCTCAGATACTCTGACGGTAGATAAAAATAAACAGTAAATAACATTTGAATAATTTGTTACAAACATGTTCATCAAATATGCTAAACATGGAAGCTTGAATGTGTGTATGTGATACACTAGAAAAGATTTAATCGGTTCTCATGCGTCAGGCACAAACATTCTTCTTTTCCTTTTAATTTGGTTGGCAAACCCACTTGAAGGTGCATACCACCACATATTGCATGACTACAGCTGACATAAATAAAGGATCGGGCTTAGTATACCCGATAACCAATCAGTTAAATGCTTAATCAGCCACAATACCGATCTTTGAGTTCAGCTCGTAACATCCATAGTTTGTACAATGTAGGGTCGCAGAAAAGAAAATCCTGTTTAACAATTTTATTTTATTTTTATTTTATATTTCATGAATGTATTAAATTAATGTTGTTTATTCTGATCTGAGGAAGTGTCCTACTTTCCTGCTAAGACTGAGAATGAGAGAGAAGCCCAAGCAGGTCGCTAACGCAGGACTCGGGAGCACTGAGAGTGCTCCAGGCACAGACATCGCCTCAGGCTACGACAGCGAGAGCTAGAGACTCACTAGAGACTAGTTTCAGTTTCATCACAAAGGGTTCGTGTTCCAGAGGGACAATGATCCCCAGAGGACCACTCAAAGCAGCAGATTCAACTCAATCCTTTACCTCCTCCTCACCGTTAATTTGTCAATCTCTGAAATCTCAAGATGTGGTTTGCAGCTAAAGGTTGAGCTAAGGGGACAGAGATGCTAATACCTATGGGTGGCTGATATATACTGGTTAAATATACCAGTAATGTTTTAATCAGTTGAAATTCAAGCATCATTTATTTGAGTTTGAAGCGGTTACACTTTATTTCGATAGTCCACTTTAGACATTCAACTAACTATAAGTAAATTTGCAACTACATGTCGACTAACTTTTATTATCATTAGTATTATTAGAGTATTAGTAGACTGTAGTATAAGTTGACATGTAGTTGCAATTACTTATAGTCAGAATGTCTGTTGGGAGCATTAAAATAAAGTGATAGCAGATATTAAGCAGATTGTCTACTAATACTCTAATGATTGATAGTTGACCTGTGATTGCAAAGTTACTCATAGTTAGTAGAATGTCTAAAAGTGGACCATCAAAATAAAGTGTTACAATTTAATCTTTATATTGAGTTATTAAGAGCTTAATGGACTTTTAACTATAAAGTATAACCTTTTGAGAATGTTTTTTTTTTAATACAAAGTTCTGTCAACTCTAACTGTGTGTTCACACCGCCGGCGGCGAGTGTGTCAAAGTGACGCTAGTCATTCATTTTCAATGAGAGCCGGCGGCGAGCTCCGGAGAGCGGCGCGGTGCGTCTTGGACGGTGAGAGCGTCGAAGAGAGTTGAAATTAGGTTAACTTTATGGTAATGAGCTATGACGCGGTTCGGCTGCAATCAATTGGAATGTAGAGTTCCTCGCTTGAGAGGCTTCCGATTGGTTGACGCGACTTGTCATTTACTTTGACCCTCCCGTCGGCGGCGGTTTGAACGAACAGTACAGCGTTGTTGGCAGGGCGGCCAAGGCGACTGTTGACGCTCTCGTCGGCGGCGGTGTGAATGCACGGTAAATGTGCAGTCCTTAACTCAACCTGCTCGTAATCATTATCTATAGGACACAGATGATTGGTTCCTGCGGTATTAGTAGCCAATGAGCTTGCATGCTCAGTCTTCATATACATGAGTAGCATTTGCTGTAGCAGTGCAGCACGCTTTAAGAAACCCTCCACCTTTCCCCAGCTCCACCTGTATAGATCTGCTACGGGTAATTCATGTACGCTATATTGTACAGCAGCAGCATGTCTTACTTGCTCACAGCAGCATGCCATGTATATATTGGCAGTAGCAAGTCCCGTATCAAGGAAAGTAAAATATTTATTTTATTTATTTTAAGAGAATTAGTTCAATTATGCGGTTTTATTTAGACACCATTTTTAGTTCCCAGCATGCTTTGCATATGGCTGGAAATGGAGAGTAAATATTGAAATTAAGTGTTATTTCAAGTGTTTTGGAGTGAAGCGAAAATATCTGTTTAATTTTCAGTTGTGTTTGACAACTGAAAGAGTTTCTGTTTTGATTGTTACCATTGTACAGAAGAGTAGAGCTTATAGTTAGGTTGTGAATAACTGCATGTACTAATACTGTGGAGCATGTTGCTTTGTTCAAAGAGAATTAACTTTGCTATTGCCAGTGCAGCAACAAGTTAGTTCTTACTTGTGCTGTGCTAGCAGCATACAGTCTTTTAATTGTATATCATAACTCAAAGTCAAATATAAACAGGTAATTTCCATTCACTCTAAATCACACACTTTTGATAGTCAACTTAAAATAAAAAAAGCTAATTTCACTAAATATATATATATATATATATATATATATATTATATATATATATATATTATTAATATTATTAATTGTGTCATGGACTAAATAATTTAGGAGATTTTACATGATTTATTCAAGTAGATTCCATTAAAGAAATCCAACCTTAACATATTATGTGTAATACTGTTACAATTTTTTTTTGTTTAAGTAAACAGCATATAACATTCTTTACAGTGTACTATTCTATCATAGTATACTGTATACTGTATACAGGGACTATCATAGTACAATGGTTTTATATCATAACATTGTTGTTGATTTGATAATGGCATTTTCAATAATTCATAGGATGAGTAGTTCATCACTCAAATATTTGTGAAATGTAATTAATGTGATTAATCTCAGAATTTTGTTTTTTAAATTTATTCTTATAGAGAAAATTAATTTGGAGCTGATAATAACTGTTTTACTAAATCTTAGCTATATTCTTTTTTTATCCTATTCCAGACATTTGCATATTCAAAAGTAAAAAAAAAAAAAAAAAAACTTCAGCAATATTGATGTAATTAAAAATACTTTATAAAATAATAAAAATAATAATTGTTTAACTTTTTCCTTGATGTTAGAGTTAACGTTATTTATTTTGATTCATACAATGCGTTAAATCTGTGAAATTTACAGTAAAAATTGTCAGTTGTGTTTGCCAGAACTTTACCATAAAAAAAGTACAATGGTTTTATATCATAACATTGTTGTTGATTTGATAATGGCATTTTCAATAATTCATAGGATGAGTAGTTCATCACTCAAATATTTGTGAAATGTAATTAATGTGATTAATCTCAGAATTTTGTTTTTTAAATTTATTCTTATAGAGAAAATTAATTTGGAGCTGATAATAACTGTTTTACTAAATCTTAGCTATATTCTTTTTTTATCCTATTCCAGACATTTGCATATTCAAAAGTAAAAAAAAAAAAAAAAAAAAAAAAAAACTTCAGCAATATTGATGTAATTAAAAATACTTTATAAAATAATAAAAATAATAATTGTTTAACTTTTTCCTTGATGTTAGAGTTAACGTTATTTATTTTGATTCATACAATGCGTTAAATCTGTGAAATTTACAGTAAAAATTGTCAGTTGTGTTTGCCAGAACTTTACCATAAAAAAAAATAGGGTAGCAACATTTAAGTTCTGATGGATTAAACTCAAATTTACAGAAGAAAATACCTATATAATACACTGACAACCAGCTTAAAAAAGGTAATAAGAAAGCCAGATAATGAATCAAAGTTCAAAGTTCATCACAAGTATAGCTTTTCCACAAGCTGAGGTATATTCATATAAGGTCCAAAAACATAAGTATACTACAAAATTACATGAAACTTGTTAGATTTATTACAGGTTTTTTTTTTTTTTTTTTTTTTTTTTTTTTACATATAGAGTAGGGAAACTTTGATAACCAATTCAAATCTTTATAAAAAATTTAGCATTTTTACACCGTTTTACTATGCAAATTATGCTCATTTGTTACAGTATACGCCTCTATGGATTATAATAGGATTTG
Source organism: Megalobrama amblycephala (assembly GCF_018812025.1). Taxonomy (NCBI): domain Eukaryota; kingdom Metazoa; phylum Chordata; class Actinopteri; order Cypriniformes; family Xenocyprididae; genus Megalobrama; species Megalobrama amblycephala. The sequence goes on along the minus strand of NC_063044.1, from coordinate 32,264,384 downwards.
TTTCATGGAACCGCCATTCTTCCCACTTATACTATTGTCACGGTCTATAATCTTCGACTGGCAGTAATGGAGGTCTGCAGGTAACTGCTGCAAGCTTTTTGAATGGCACAGACCGTGATTACAATTGAAACAGGGATAATTGAAATGTGTCTGGAAAGCAGTTAGGGTAAAACTTATGCCCTCTTTGTTATTCGAGTGTCAAGGTATGGGAAGAATTTTCAATTAAACCATGTGGATTGTGGCCAACAATCAGGAGACGAGTGCAAGGCTAACTACAGACCTGACACTTGTCTGAGGTGGGAAGATTGATGGCGGCACTTTTAACATTTTAGAAGGGGCTCACCCTCTGTTAAAAAGAGAGCACTGAGGGAAATGTCAGCGAATGAAAGAAGTCAGCTTGGAAATCCTTAGTGGAACAACAGCAACATCGATCCAACAAAACCAGGAAAACAAGAGTGGGTATAGAAAAGCCAAAGACAAACACAAGGGACCTTAAGTCTCTGGATTAAATTGAGGTTCAAATAATAATGCTTTTACAGGCCTTAAACACGGAGCCACGGACAACGCTGCAGCTCTGTTCCAAAACCTGCTCTCGTGTAGCCAGACCTAAACAGCAAAAGGTCAACATTGCAGCTTGTTCTGGCCAAGAACCGCCCACTTAAAGGGTTAGTTCACCCAAAAATGAAAATGAAATGCGCATCAAAAATATTCTCGTCGGCTTTATAATATTAATATTGAACCACTGTACTCACATGAACTGATTTAAATATGTTTTTAGTACATTAATGGATCTTGAGAAAGGAAATGTCATTGCTGGCTATGCAGGCCTCACAGAGCCATCGGATTTCAACTAAAATATCTTAATTTGTGTTCTGAAGATAAACGAAGGTCTTACGGGTGTGGAACAGCATGAGGGTGAGTCATTAATGACAGACTATTCATTTTTGGGTGAACTAACCCTTTAAGTGTCAGTCCCATTTTTGGGAGCATAGACCCCAAAATGACATTTCCAATTTAAATAGTTATAAATCTTAAATACTTTGGAGCACAGACTTAAGTTTGGTCTCTTTTTAAAGGAGACACTTGGCTGATTATTGTAGAAGTGAAAAAAAAAAAAAAAAAAAAAAAAAACATTATGAAGGTGAAATAAAAAGCTTATAGAAGTTTACGTTTATGAAAATGTAAATATATAATTCTATTTATTTTATATAAAATATATTTTTCAAAACATGTTTTACTATAAAACTGTAAGAAAATCAAAGTCATAAATCTCAACATGTTCTGTTCCAGATTTTTGGTTGATATCTCAAAAAAAAATTGCTTTCAGTAAGATTTTGTTTGGATGCAGTGCCAAACTTTTCCACTAGATGACATCCAGACTCAATAGGTGACCACATAAGGACACTTCCATTTCCATATATGGTTTGAGTGAAGTGAACCATATATTTCCAGAATTTTCATCCTATTTATGAAGTACACATCCTATTCAGATGTAATATGGGCAGGCTTGGCAGTATTTGATTTGAATTTAACCTCTAATGAAACACATAAAAGACGCACAAAGAACATGGATGTGTGTTGTAGCTCACCACTGCATCCACAAATGGAGAATCTATTCATTTTTTCTTTATATTTAAAACATTTTCTTCCTCAAAAGAATCTGAAAAAGTTATCCTTTGAACTCTTGGCATGAAATCAAATTGAGGTTGAATATTTCTTTTTTTTTTTTTTTTTTAATTTTTAAAAAAGCATTTTTTATGTTCGCTAAATTTAAAAATAAAGGTCTGAACATGCTCCTGAAACTCTTGGACAATTATCTGGATCTCAAACTGTGGATTTACTTTGTATAGATGGATGTGAAAAGGACTTTAGTTTGGCACCAAGTTAAGTGGCTGTTTGATGCTTACCTTAGTTATTCAGTGTTTGAGACTATTTGAGTTGAAAGCTTTTGAGAAGCTACAGGTATGGAAGATAATCCTATGTTTAAGTATGAATACTTACCTGAGTTACTGAGAGGTTACACACTCACCTGTAGCACTTAGCCATTATGATTCCTGTTTTCTTCAATAAGGCCTGACAGACTTACATACTTATCTACAGGAGGAATCAATCTTCATTATCTGTTCAGTTGAAGTTTTATTTAATTCCTATCGTTTGACTTGATAAAGCCTGATTTTTCAAACTGTCCCGATTTCAGAGAAAGGACTATTTACCTGTTTAGGATCATGCTGTGATGAAGAATGTTAATCCAATATCATCCTGTTAAAAGTGAAAGGAGATCTGTGTTCGAGACATAACCTACTTCCCTGAACACTCATTGCTGGTGATCTTCTGTTGTTCTTCCAGTCCTTCTTGTTAATAAAATTGGGTTTGAACTTGGTGTGTCTGTTACAGAAATAGTTTGTACTACAATTAAAGGTCCTTGTTAGAAGAATTTTATTTAAATAATGGCATGGGACCATTGTAAAAACATGAGTTCTCAGGCTGACTTATCACAGTTGATCCCAAAATGAAATTAGCATGTTGCTAAGCTAACCATGCTACATATGTAAATGCACATAAATATTCAGTTTTGTTATTTATACTATTTTTTTAATCGATACTCTGCAGTATAAAAAATAAAATACATTCTGTGAGTGCCTTCTTCAAGAAGGACGTGTGCGAATTTGGCTAAATCAAGGTATCTTAGAAAGAAGTGTAATTTTGCGGTAATTATGTGGATTCTCTTTTGCATCACACCAGCCTCTTAAATCGGCTAATTCTGAACCAGGAACAAGTATTGTCAAGGGTAAAAGTACAATTTTCAATACAACTTTTTTTTTAAATTAACAAATCATTGAACACATCAAGCACTCAATGCAGTGCCTCACTATATGCATCTTCAGAGAGGTCCACAGATCCCCTTGGCCGAGCAGCTCTAACAGCACAGTTTTGGTGGTGAAAGTGTAATTGTGTTTCTGTAACACGGCTACAGTGCAGATATGCTGTTTACAAGCATTTGACGACCTGAGCTACATTCTCAAGACAGATCAGAGATATACAGACTACGACACTGGGGACAAGTGCATGATCCAGCATCAGTCTCCTCTCAGCACAACACTCATTAAACATCCACAAATCAATAGCAATGGCTTCTGGAGGTTTGGCTGGAGACCAGGGTCACCCTGCGTGTCAGAGGCAGTCGTCTTCAATTACCTTCTCTTTACTTCATTCCTGTTATATGTCATCTCCTACATCCCACGGTGCCCTGTTGTACTGGTCACAATTACTATTAGTAGCCAGTGATATCCTGGTAATCCAACTGCAGTGATATCCTGGTAATTCAACTGCAATCCAACACTTTTTATGAAGGCGTTATAATGTGCATTATAATGCAAAGTTGGCCTTTTTTTCTTTATGCACCACTGTCGTAGGTATATATATATATATATATATATATATATATATATATATATATATATATAAACACGATTATAAATGTACTATATAGAAGTGCATAACAGTATTGTAATACTCGAAACTGAACAAGGACTCAAGTTTGTCTCATTTTCAACTTCATATTTTATTTGACGAGTCGAGACCGACTCATTCGAGACCAAGTCCAGGACAAACCCAAATGCTCCTGAAAATATGATCTTGGACTCAAACTTGAGTCCAGTGTTGTCCAGTCTCAAGTATTACAATACTGTTATGCACTTCTATATAGTACATTTATAACGTGTTTATACATATATATATATATATATATATATATATATATATATATATACACAAATATGACCGATCTGGCGAATTGAGTCGGAAGTCGCAACGTTCTATTTTAAGATATGGGCCGATAATGTGGAAAAACAATGAAAAAATCGATTTTTTTTTTTTTAAGCTAATTTCAAAGAACAGACTTTCAAAAATAATCTCCCAAAGTTTCGTAGTCCAGATAATTGAGTAAAGGTATTTAAATGGCTATTAAATTTGACATGGTTTTACTAAATTAGCTGGAAATGAACTTCTCAACTCCTCTCGTCACTTATGAGCATTTCCCAGTATCCCCTGAAACGTCATTATCTCTGCTCTACAAATATGGTGTTACACGTTGTATAGAACCAATCAAAAAGCTTAGAAATGTAAACACACTGACCTAAATGCTGATTTTTAACAATGGGAAGCCCCGTTTCGACTGACAGGCACGCGATCGGTCCAGCCATCCTCCTGTCAGACTAGCGCGCCTTATAAAATAAAACTCCCATTTGCGTGTCTCTCTTTAAAAGCCAATAAATATTGAATCCATATAGGTAGCACAAAAATTATTTTTGCATACAAAACCAAAGACTTTAAACTTTCATATCAAGCATCCAACATGCTTCTGTTGCGTTGTTTTCACCCTCTAATGAGTCTGAGTAATATGCGTTTACAACAAAAACAGCACAGCCGCTAACTGAATACAAGTATGTATCTCACGTGCTCATAACTTCATGAAAAATGCACAGATCATAAAAATGGCACATCAATATTTAAAGCAGATTCTCGAGATTAAAACGAATCCAAAATCAATATAATATATTGCGTTGAACACAAGATATTACTCACGGAATGATTTAACATACATGGCTAAAAACATGTCTCTCATCTCTCCGGGATGCAGTGTGTATCCAATGTTCCCGGACCCATCCATGTTCGTTTTCCAACGTGGAATAACACAAAATAGATATCATTTTAAAGCTTAGAATCTCATCTTTTTAATGCATCTAACCATTTTGAAAAACTCCTAAGGAGTGCTGAGAAGCACCTCTAAACCGGAGTTTACCGCCCGTTGGCGCCACCTGGCAGCGGAAAAAATGAACAACAATTTTTCAAACTATTCTTTATAATATCACCACGAAATTTGAACCAGATGCAGCTCACATATAGGAGAGCATCACCAAAAAAAGAATTTTTTAGCGATCTTATTGTGTTCCTGAGTTATTTCATGTCAAATAAAAAAAGAAAAATTATTTTTTAAAAATTATATATATTTTTTTGTCTTTTATCAGCTGTTTCTCAGCAAGAAAATGTCCAAATGTAATGTAATTTATATTTATGTAATTATGTAATGTAATTGTAATTTATAAATTTAAAATGTTTTCTATCAAATGATACCTACCTTTTGACTCTCCTTGCTAGAGTTTTGGAGTTATGAGTCTTTACTTTTGTGTGTGTCACTCAGAAAAAAAAAAAAAAAAAAAAAAAAAAAAAAAGAACTCTAAAAAAGCCTTCAGGTCTTAAAGGGTTAATTCAAATAAATACTTTAAAATAATTTGAGCTTCAGCCTAGTTTAATAGCATTTATATATAAATATATAAATGTCTTTGGTCAAATTAAGCTGTAAAATAAATAGTTTATCCCTTTAAATGCAATGGATTTTGAAAGTTACCAAAAAAAACGGGCAAAAAACTTTAAAAGCGATTTTCTCAGGTTTTCAATTGGAAAAAGAGGGCAGACGACCAAAATTCAAATGGGTATGTCTTTAAAACAATTCAAGGTATGACTTTGACTAGGATATCATTTTAAAGCTTATTGTCTCATCTTTCCATTGATCTCAATTTTGAAATTTGGGTCACTGTGACTCAATTTGCTGGATCTGGTACATATGTGTAATGTATTTATATAAATGCATTTAAATAAATTTTTAGTGATTTATGTGATATCATTTGATACATTTTGAACATTTTGTATACTTCAAAAAAGCCAAATATACAGTAAATAATTATAAAAAATAAAATATTAAATACAGTAAATATTGTTTAAAATATACTTATAATAAAAATGCATTTAATTAAAATAATTTGTCAAATATAATTTATCCAACTTTGGTGTTTACAACATATATTTACAGTGTTTCAACTGTATTTTGTCCATTAAATTAATCAATTATTATTATTATTATTAGTAGTAGTAGTAGTAGTAGTAGTAGTAGTAGGCCTAGTAGTAGTATTTGCTGTTTGAGTTAAAAAAAAAAAATGATATTGTTAGAACTGAGAATAAGTACTGAAATGAAATTTTAAAGTATACCATGGCATTAACATGGTTTTAAATGTTCTTTAAAAAAAAAAAAAAAAAAAAAGTAGCTTATACTAATACCATGTTTTTGGTGGCAGTTCACCAGTTTAACATTATAGCTGCACACCACAAAGAGCTTTCTGTCCTACCTACATGTTCAGATATGCTCCAACAGCATAAGCATCCTTCAGCTGATGAGTTTATGGAAATTATACTTATGTAAATCAGTCTGCAGCTCTTATTGCTATATGGAGATGAGAGACACGCAGATCAACAAATTTGTGCACAAGAGAACTCACAGATGCCATAATATCATTATCATAATAACTTATTACTTTACTTTGCAGAAAATTCACAAAGAGTATAAACAGACTTGAAAAGGAGATATTTATGCAGTCACTATAGGGCCTACCTGAGAGATGTTTTCACCCCCATAGTAAACTGTCATTGTCCTATTATCAGGATTTGATTAGGTCTCGTATATTTTCATGAGGCGTGCAAACCCCGCGAAACAGAAGCACAGTCCAAACTATACGTGTTGAAATCTGTTACTCTCATCTATGGTTTTGGGTTCAGTCCCTGACTGAAATTAGTTACTCATAACTAAGTAACGTGGCGCCATCTTGTGGAGAACACAAATAAAAGCACTTCAGCAATACAAAGACTAATTCAACTAAAACCAAGCATTTATTTAATCACAAGAATACTAATTTCTCGCTAAATGAAATGGAAAATATGGGCCAAAATCTACATTGAACTGACTTTTAACTGCAACTTTCAGATGCCATTTTATCCTTTAAGTGTCACTTAATGGCACATAGTCAATGGGATCATAGGCTGCGAAAGAGGAATCTATTTGGAGGATACTTGGAAATCAGCCTTCATTCTATGGCCTTCATTTTGTATCATCCAATCACCCACAATCTTTTGTGCACCCTCTGTGTCAAAACCTAGACACAATTTTTTGGCCATTCAGAATATAACTTGCTCACCTGCACCATATAAACCCAATACAATCCCGTGAGTGACACCAACAAAAGTGAAAGTCTAAAACACGCTGCCTATAGATCATACATCACACATCATTTTATGAAAGGATGAACAGAGTAGTTGCCTCACTTGCTAATAAAACAAACACATTATCATTAAATGACTCAAATGTAATTCATAAATGTCCATGGTAATTCTAGGTTTCATATAGAAGATCTAACGTTAAAAGGACATTTAATCAGACTATAGAATAACACTTATATAGTCTTAAAGGGACTTTGATTCAATTTCACCTCATTGCAGAGTGATGATAGAATATGAAATATCCATATTTTTTTTTTTTTGTACAAACATAAAACAAATTACATAAGCATATACAGACTAATGCTTTAGAAACAACTCAAAACAGCAAACAATTATAATGTTTTATAATTATATATCTGTATTTAATTAATTATAATAAATTAAATAATAACTGACAGACAATTGTTCTATATTTTATAAATGTGAATACTGATGCTGGACCACAAAACCAGCCATAAGATACAGATTTATACATAGCTGAATAAATAAGCTTTCCATTGATGTATTTGGTTAGGATATTTGGTCGAGATACAACTATTTGAAAATCTGGAATCTGAAGGTGCAAAACAAATCAAAATATTGAGAAAATCACCTTTAAAGTTTTCCAAAGTCTGTAGCAATGCATATCAAAAATACAGTTTTGATATATTTATGGAAGAAAATTTACAAATATCTTCATGGAATTTGATCTTTAAATTTGAATTTGATCATAAAAGAAATCAATAATTTTTACAAAGTATTGTTGGCTATTGCTAAAAATATTCACTTGTGACACATATTGTAAATGTGTGTATATAATGTAATATAAATGTGTTATTGTCTTCATCTGGAACACATAGATGGTTGTGTCCCAAACCATACTGTCAGTTTTTGTAAAGGAATTCATGAAGCAGGACTGAGAGTTGTTAATAGGCTAATAATATAATATGTTATAATATGTTATATAATATGTTATATATTATATAAATTTAGTTTTACCATCAAGCTACATTTTGCTGTATGAATACATCACAAACATTGTTTTGACAGCAGAACTATGAACTCATGTTTGTAACATACTACAGTACAGAGTGTCCCATATTTAGTGGCCCAAAATTTACCAAACTGTAGGCCTATTCTTCAGTTTGAAAAAGTAATTGTTTAAATTTTTTAAACGACTGCTAACTGATTCATTTGTTTCATTCTAAATGGCACTTCTAGTCCCTATCCAGAGCAGTATGCAGTACGTAAAGTACGTAGCCAGGAGTCCGTCGTCATCAACATCGACTGCTTTCGGTTTAACTTATGAAACAGACAGGTAAGTTCCGCTGAAAACAGGAGTAGCCAGTGTTTTCAACGGAACTTACCTGTCTGTTTCATAAGTTAAACCGAAAGCAGTCGATGACTGTGTGCCATTGCGGAGGATTTAGAATCAGAAAATAACTTTACATGTTAGGGTAAGTTCGTTTTATTTTTTCATAGCTGTAATACTGATCATATACGCCTAAATACACTTGTTTTTTGGGTTTTTTTTTTGTCAAACGACATGTGTTGATGTTTGCCGATAGACTTGGTACTCGTGATACTTCACGGTGGAAACGTCCACTTATAAAATGGCTGAAAATGGTTACACTTAAGCAGTTTTTTTTCCCTAACAGGAGCAAAGCATCGATCGCGGTTGAGGGTGCCTTAGGAATAAAGTGCATATGTAATGTTCAAGGGCTTTTAAGCACCACCGCAGTCAGCATATTTTCTTTGGCAGAAATCTTACCCAAATAAACAGCTGAAGTGCGGCCTAGGGTGCGTAACTCGCTGCTTTACTACCATAGTACGATGCGTCGTTGAAGAAATCAACTAGTCACGACTGTTTTAAAATTTATTTGGCAACTTTTAGCACCTTTTGAAAAGTGCCTCAAACAATAAAAAGGAATATTTTCATCTAAATTACACAACAAGAGGAAACCATTGAACAGCTAGCCAGCCAAGCAGCACATCAGCCTGAGAGAGAGCTGAAGAAAGATGCCTATAATAGTACGTCATATGTGAATTAAGTTGCTAGTTGCAAATTAATTGTTCAATAATAATTGTTCATTTATGATAGGCTACAGCATGTTGTTTAAAAAAATTACACTTTAAGAAAAAAATACATAGAAAAATGGAAAAGGTAGGCTACTGGTAATTTTCTGCCAGGACATTATCCGTTAAGTTGTAACCCTAAAATACAAAATGCAATGCCTAATTTAAAATACAGGTAAAACACCCTGTGAAAAATCAATACAGATAATTTCTTCATATTAACACAGTACAATGTGCCCTATTTTTAGCACACTAACTACCAATACACTGCTTAAAACTATAATTGCTCACAATGTGTAATTTTACTAGTTAATATGAAAATACATAAAATGTAATTGTTCGAAAATGTGTAACTCTTCAATAATTCAATGTTGTATTTAAAGATAAAAACATCTGATCATAAAGAATGTTGTTTATATGTTGTTTATATTATTATAATATTATAAAATGTTAATATTATTTTTTACGAACAAATCTAAATTAACATGTTAAATCATATTTTTCACTGAGATTTGAGTTGTGTATTCTACACAATAATGCACTTTTTGCGTCATGGTTACGTAATGACGTCATCACGCGGTGACATCACAATGCCATTTAGCAACTTTTAGCAATATATCGACCTGCCTTTAGCATCTTCCCCTGAAAATTAGTTAGCAACACTGTCCCGAAACTGTATTGTCGCAAACCTATTGTTCAGCCATGTGAATGATTTCACGCAGGTGTCGGAGTAATAACTCCTTTGAATGAATCTGTTTGAGATCGAATTAATGCTATATATATATATATATATATATATATGTGTGTATATATATATATATATATATATATATATATATATATATATATATATGTGTATATATATGTGTATATATATATATATGTGTGTGTGTGTATATATATATATATATATATATATATATATATATATACACACACACATATATATATTTTTTTTTATTTTATTTATTTATTTATTAATATGTTGCTATAAAATTACAGACATGGCATCTAAAGGCTAAATTTTCTAAGGACTAATTTTTCTCAGTTATTTTGCTTTATTTCCAGATTCAATCACAGGCTCGTCCTTACCAGAACATATAATTATGCACATGTGCACTCTCCAAAAACCGTGCTTAAAATTTCTTGACAAACTAAAATATGTAATTGTACTTAATGTCAGCTTGCTTATTTGATAACGATTTATTTAGTCCACGTCATAAAAACAAGAAACTATACTTCTAACCACAGCTCGAGGCCAATATCCACAGCTTTTGGCGGCAATATGGCCAAAATTTGGCTAAGACACCAAAAGTCATTATTTTACCATATTTACACTAGACTTACCCTTATGAAAATTAAAGGGTTAGTTCACCCAAAACTGAAAATTCTGTCATTAATTACTCAACTTTATGTTGTTCTACTCCTGTAAGATCTTCGTTAATCTTCAGAACACAATTTAAGATATTTTTGATGAAATCTGATGAAATCCCTCCATAGAGATCCAAGGCCCAGAAAGGTAGGAAAAACATCATTAAAGTTTCCATGTGACTCTAGTGGCTTAAACTCAATTTTATGAAGCGACATGAGTGCTTTGTTTGCGGAAAAAAACAAACAAACAAGCAAACAAATAAAAACATAATTTACCACTTTACTTACAAAAATATTGATCTGCAACGTTCGTTCACGAGAGCTTCACGACGCATGTGTGTTCATCCTCTCAGAAAACCTCTCAGACTTCATCAAAAAGATCTTAATTTGTTACAATAGTGGAACAACATGAGGGTGAGTAATTAATGACAGAATTTTCATTGTTGGGTGAACTAACCCTTTAACCATGCTCCTACCACTACTACTACTACTACTACTAATATAAAAAAAAAAAAAAAAATGGTAATCAGTCCAGCAAAAACATGGTTGTCAAAACCCATAACATATCCAGAGTCCCCAGAAAGCAGCCGTGGTTGAACCTTATCTGTGCCAGAGTCTCATCTGTGAAAAGACCAACACAAGACCAACCCCATTTAGGACTCCTCAAATTTAGATATTCGTTAAAATAAGAGGTACTTCCTGAATAATTTAATTTAAAAAAATAGCTAATGATTGTAGGGGGTTGTGCTGTTTAATTTAAAACTCATTAAATTAATCCAGGTTTTTCATAAATGTGTAAAATCACATATTGAAGCACTCAGTGAAGTCTGTTAGTGGAACTATTAAAAAAGGATATCCAATTACTGTTCTCTTCCTCCACATACAGGCCTCAAATCATCTAGCAGGAAGAGAAGCAGAAACCTGCCTGTAAAATGAGTGTGAATGAGGAGAGAGAGGAGGAGGAGGAGGCTTCTGTTCACACTCAGAGAGCAGCATCTCCAGGATTCAGTTATGTGTCCATGAAGAGTAACAACTCCATTGGTCTGCCGCCTGATCTCAGTGATGGACCTGCTCTGAACTCTGACTCTGTGTAGTAGAAGTGAAATTATCTAATTATCATCGTGAATCACTCACTGAGGTTTATTTCTCTGAAAAGTAAATCACTTTATAAAGACAAAATGAAGGGATGCTGGCCACCCACAAAGGGTCTATCAGGAGTTTTTTACTTTTCATGTGAAGTATGAGCTTTAAGCTTAAATCATCACAATGATTTTTTCAACACTGAATGAAATGGAATTCTCTTTAAACCACAATCTTAAAGTGTGTCTCTGAGGTCCACTCCTCTCTTTAAAATCCTCCATTTTGATAGGCATGCCACATTCAAGACATGGAAGTAAACGGCCACTGCTATGATTGGGTAACAGTTTTACATATTACAATTTTTAATGTACCCGCCATTTGAAAAATTTTAATGTTGAACAAAATATCATTACATCATTACTACTTCATGTAGTATTTACAGTTGTGCTCAGAATTATTGGCATCCTTGGTAAATATGATCAAAGATGACTGTAAAAAAATTAATCTGCATTGTTTATCCTTTTGATCTTTAATTAATAAAGTTTGAAAAAAATCTGAACCTTTCATTGAAGAAAAGGAATTGAAAGTGCGGGGAAAATCACATTATGAAATTGTAAGGAAAGGACCAAAATTAGCTCAAATTAAATAATTAATTTATAGGGAATTATAAAGAGTTATTTAGTTTATGACCGAGCAACTGAATCGTCCAGCATTCATCTGCTCGAGCCGTAATAAGCTCTTGTAGCGGATATGAATATCCACTATCGTGAAAACACTGATTAGAGCTCAGTAACTTTAAAGGTGCCATCGAACGTTTTTTACAAGATGTAATATAAGTCTAAGGTGTCCCCTGAATGTGTCTGTGAAGTTTCAGCTCAAAATACCCCATAGATTTTTTTATAAATTTTTTTTAACTGCCTATTTTGGGGCATCATTAACTATGCGCCGATTCATGCTGCTGCCCCTTTAAATTCTCGTGCTCTCCGCCCTGGAGCTCGCGCTTGCCTTTAACAGCATAAACAAAGTTCACACAGCTAATATAACCCTCAAAATGGATCTTTACAAAGTGTTCGTCATGCATGCGTCAGATCATGTGAGTATAGTATTTATTTGGATGTTTACATTTGATTCTGAATGAGTTTGATAGTGCTCCGTGGCTAACGGGCTAAAGCTAACATTACACACTGTTGGAGAGATTTATAAAGAATGAAGTTGTGTTTATGAATTATACAGACTGCAAGTGTTTAAAAATGAAAATAGCGACAGCTCTTGTCTCCGTGAATACAGTAAGAAACGATGGTAACTTTAACCACATTTAACAGTGCATTAGCAACATGCTAACGAAACATTTAGAAAGACAGTTTACAAATATCACTAAAAATATCATGATATCATGGATCATGTCAGTAATTATTGCTCCATCTGCCATTTTTCGCTATTGTTCTTGCTTGCTTACCTAGTCTGATGATTCAGCTGTGCACATCCAGACGTCCTGCCCTTGTCTAATGCTTGATCATGGGCTGGCATATGCAAATATTGGGGGCGTACATATTAATGAACCCGACTGTTACGTAACAGTCGGTGTTATGTTGAGATTTGCCTGTTCTTTGGAGGTCTTTTTAACAAATGAGATTTACATAAGGAGGAAACAATGGAGTTTGAGACTCACTGTATGTCATTTCCATGTACTGAACTCTTGTTATTCAACTATGCCAAGATAAATTAAATTTTTAATTCTAGGGCACCTTTAAGATCAACAGTTTAAGACATTGAATTTTAGAAGCACATAATACAAGACACTTTCTTTTAAAATCTACAAGAGACTTTATTTATTCTAACTCAAACTAATCTAACACAAACACACGCGCACATTCACACATTCATACGCATTGCAGTAAGAAAGGAAATGAGAGAGAAATAGTTTTAAGAGAGAGAGAGTGATATGATGAACAGGATTCCTAGCAAAATATGCACTTCAAAGGACCTGACCTGAACGAACCATGAATCATTAATTTAATGCATCAGTTCAGCTATAGAATCTGGAGGTCTTTGCTTGAGTCGACTTTAAATGTGAATCTCCTCGTCGGCTTGGAGAGAAGCGTTTTCCAAGTTGATCATTTGTCTTTTCAGGTCTGGATGGTGGTTAGGTAAAAAACAATTAAGGATACAAAGAAGGCCTGCACTCTAAAAAGACTTTAATTGAAGTACACAGGAGATAAATTGACAAACGTTTCGGCTTTTTCCCCTTTGTCAGTGTAACAATTTCATTCACTCTCAATAATATTATAGAAAATGCACTCTAAATCCACAGATGTTTACAATCATGATTAAAACAATCAGATAATTAGTCCAAACTTCAGTTCAAGTCCATAATAGGTCACAATTAAAAAAATGACAAGAGTAAATCACGTATCTGACAAGATATACAATGATTCCCAAGGCACCAGAATAGATCTTTCAAAAATAAACACCAGAATAGCCCCATCATTAATAAAGAAATATAAATGGGATACAATAACACATCAGGCAGCAAGCTGTTGTACCCAAAGGAAAGACAAAATAAATAAATAAATGAAAAATAAAAATTATAAAAAACAAGAGAGGTCATAGTCTTCATTTAAACCTACAGGGGACATAGTTTTTAAATTGAACATCCAAAAAGCTTCTCTTCTCAAAAGTTTATTCTCAATGTTGCCACCACGGTGAGAATTCTTTACAATCTCAATACCTACACAAGTGAGTTGTTTAATACGATGATTAGATTCAATGAAATGTCTGGCAATCGGAGAGGTTACGTCGTGTCTGCGAATAGCTGATTTATGTTCACTAAATCAGGACCCTTAAAGGTCTTGATGTTTTTCCGACATACCCCAGTGGACATGGACACTGGAGTAGGTAAATCACATTATTACTTGAACATGTTATACATGATTTTATATGGAAAACTCTTTGTGTGGCAAGGCACATAAAGCTTTTGCACCTCAGAATAGAAAAACATGATGTGCAATTGCGGCATGGAAAACACCCCTGTATGTATGCTTTTTTGTCATCATATACGACATTGATCTAACTAGCATATTTGACAAGTTTTGAGATCAGTTAAAGCACGAAATAAACACGACTAGTAAACATCTAAAGGTATGTTAAAATATACAGTACAACATACTGAAATCCGTATCATGTCTCGTGTAACCAAAATTTTAAATATCCAAACAGGTCAAAAGATTTTAATTAGGGCTGTGACGGTATGGGATTTTTTTCTTACTGTGGCGAAGAAGCAACAAATCACGCAGTTAACCGCAAATTACGCCTATACAATAGTACTTTGAGGAAACAATTAAAAATATTCCACAAAATGAATAGTCATGTTTTGTTTGTTATATGTAATTTTTACGACTTTCCAAAAATATAGAAAGATTGCTTACACTGGTCAGAAGCGAGAAATATGTCAAATTTGCCATTACTCCCTCAGCCGTTGTATTAGAAACACCCTAGCAGCGTTAACACTCGCAGCATGAGTCGGGAATTGTGCATCTCAGGAGAATATTTGTTTGTTTGTGATTTTTTTTTTTTTTAAATACGTTTCAAGCTTTCTGTAGATGTATGTTTCATGTTTGTGCGATAATTATTCTCTGAGTTTCAGTTCATTTTTTAGACGTTTAAGAAAGATTCTTGCAGAGACAGATGAAAGCGTGTTCTGTTTTTTTTTTTTTTTTTTACAAAAGCATAAGGTTTTGTTTTTGTTGTCAGTGTACATAAATAAAAGTAGACCATTTGTAGTTTGTAATGATGTCTTGCACTAATCTGTATCGCCAAAAATGATGGAGTAGTAGGTCTATTTTAAGTTGTTTCAGCTGTCATGAGGAAAATGAAAACGTTGCCTATTTAGTTTCATATTTATGTTTAAATATGAGGCTATAGCCTAATATTAGTTTTTAAATTTCATTTACTTTGATTATGAAAAGTGAACAGCATGACTAAGATAGGCTAATAAGATGTGCAATATGTCGGGAGACATGCAGTGGGTCAGACATGATTTTGACCACTTCATTACGTTTTGTTTTGTAGTAAGCCTTTCTTTAAAGTGAATTTCATTTTGTATAAATTGTATCTTAATTTTAATCAATGTTTCATCAACCAATTGCCTGGATTTAATAAATAACAAGAAAACCAAGAATGTTGGGTGTGAACGTCATAATTAATTGATAAGATTCTAACAATATATTTTAGTTGAACATTATCTGTAGACATCACAAGTAATGGAACCTAGCGGTTAATTAATAATAATTAGACACTTGCACAAAATAAATCCCCTAGGCCAGGGGTCATCAACTATATTTGTCCAAGGGCCAGAATTTTTCACTGCAGACACTGTAAGGGCCAGATACTCGTAATATAAAATAAAATTCGAATTGTATCCTAATACTGTATGTTATTATTTGATATACTAATTCTAATTCCAAATTTATGTTATTTTTTTACATATTACCTGTACTGCAGCAAGCCACCAGGGGGCGATAGCGATATTTTAGGCTTCATATTTGTGAGGCTTTCAAGCTGTCCATCACTGTCACGCAATTGTGCGCAAATCCCAGGCAAGGAAAATTTTGACATTTGTGAAAAAATGAGCACGTGAAACAATAAAAGATGTTCAATGAGAGAACACGTTTATCGTCATTCTTGACTGAAGGCAGGCTATGGCACAAGCTACTTTTCAGAAGGCTTTTTGTTTCGTTAGATTAAAAATAAAAAACGGTTCTCATTCCCCCTTGAATAAGGCCGGCGACACACTGGCTGCGTGAGCGACTCAGCTGCGTGGCGTGTCCGTTTTTATTTCGGCTCCCATATTTAACAGGTTGGAGTTTGCACACTGAGACACGCGTCTCAGGCGCGCTCGAGCCACGCAGACCAGCACCGACGCGTGTTCCAGCAACGGGAGTGTTCTCTGGCTAGAGCGCAGAACAGCGGAGTTTGTGCATGTCTGAGCTTGTGTTTTGTTGCTTTGACATTGTGGAAAACAGAATAATAGACAAAATGTATTAGCATTTTTACCCGTTATTATCAATCTAAATTAATCTCGTTTTTAATTTAACTTAATTTCGTTTTTCTTTGTTTAAATTTCTGTGTCAATTTGTTAGTCAGAAAATTATTAGACTACCTTAAAAGTATTGCTTAATTTAACAGACCTGTGTGTGTGCGTTTTATATCACTAGTGCAGTGACCGTTCTCGGAGCATAAGCCCTGCCCGCGTGAGGTGCGCCGCTTCCCGCTCGCGCTGCTCTAACTGTAGTTTACTAAAAGTTTATTAATTCTGAATGTGTCGCGTCTCGCGTGTCCATCTATATTGCACCAAATGCGACACTGCACTCCCCTGTGAAGTCGATTGGATGAATGGTTCTCGAAATAATAAAAATGCAAACGGATATACAGACACAGATTCCTGCCTTTATTAGAGAGAAAAATATGTTCAGCCCCTCTCTCCGAAGCTTTGAATAGTCGATGTTCATCAAAAAATGGTATTCGCACCAGCCCTAAACTTTTTCCTCTTACAAGGCTATTCCTGAATTCAGTATTATTCTGGGGGCCGGATGGAAATCTCTGGCGGGCCGGATTTGGCCCGCGGGCCGCCAGTTGACGTTGCATGCCCTAGGCCTATATGTTTGGACTATATGTCCTATATGTCTAGAAGCACTTAACATAAGACAGAAGACAGTAAATTATGATAAACAATGATTATTGTTTTTATAGTTCATATCACACACCATATGCACTCCTTTAATGTTCATCAGCAAAAATGTGGTTATGCGCTAATCGTCACAGCCCTACTTTTAATGCAGATGAATTTTAAGGATTTGGAGCAATATTCACCTAATATACATATCATGCTGCTGCAGGAGCCTCATCAGTCCCTTGAAAGATCTTTAGTAGAGACTGATGAGAAAAGCATCTATAAAACACACGTTTCTCTGTTATACAGTAGGGGGCGCAATTACACATCTTCTGAAAGAGTACAGAATCTCCTGATCAAAAACATTGGTGAAGAAGCAGAAACAAGTGATAACATATGTAACACAGTTCGGAAATACGGGAAGAAGGAGGCGGGAACCGGTGAACGTTTAAACAAAGTTTAATATGTAAAATAAACAAATACCAAAACGAAAGTAAAATGCCTGCAGTTCCTCACGGACAACTGCCGGTCACACAAACATAACAGAACATAAAATAAAGTCCAGGCCTGGTCCTCTCTCGTCGCTCCCCTTTTATGCTTCCGGAGCTCCTCCGTGAGAGATTTGAGGCCTCGCGCTGTTCCCTCACAGCTCTCGCCCGCCCTGCTCGTCACACATATGTTCGCAGATGCATATCGAAAATAACATGATCACCAACATTACCAACAGCATATAAATCAAAACTGCCTAATGTTACTGAATGAAAATTCAACCCAGGATGAGCTGTAGGACTGTGCAGCTTTGGGGGTGTTGATGGACTTTATCTACTCCATTTATGCTTTGATCATCGTTCTGAATCTGATCTGGATGTAGTCTGACAAAAATGTGATTTTCTCAGCTTTTTGCTCAAAATGTTGGCTTTTTTTAAATAATGAAACTTATTCAAGTGTTGATATATAAAAAGAATGCATAAATTTAGAATAAAACTTTTTTTATTGTGTTTTCATTTAGTAGAGAATACAGATCAACTTTAAAGAAGCAATATGAACTTTTGATGCCTTTTTCTCAGTATCATCAGCAAGAAGAGAAAGAGAGCAGCATCTCCAGGATTCAGTTGTGTGTCCATGAAGAGTAACAACTCCATTGGTCTGCCGCCTGATCTCAGTGATGGATCTGCTGTGACCTCTGACTCTGTGTGAGTATCATGTGCAACTCTGTGTTTCATTCCCCTGAATTCAGAAATTGATAAATGCCCTTTGACCCTCTCTGAGTGTAATCATGTAGGGTGGTACATTTAAAACAAGAACCAAGATTGTACAGAAAGATTATAAAACAAACTTGTTTTATTTCTGCATTAAAGTTCTTTAGCCAGAAAGAATAAATCAACTGTTGTCCTTTTTATAACAAGTACATCACAGTAATAGTAATCATGATGTAAAGAGCATGACTTTAAAGAAAGAATCAGCAAGGCCTTTGATAAATATTTTTTTTTTTCTTTGTTGTTAGTGTTTCTCACTGTTATTTCTCTTTTGGATGTACGTGACTACAATCCTTTGAATATACAGGTCCATCATTTGCCTTTAAATTCCTGCTGTGCATTATTAATCTACAGTATATAGGAAACAATATTGTCTTAGAAAAGAGCCTTCAGGAACTTAATTTGTGATGTCTGGAAAAATTTGGTTACAGTTTATATCGATGGTCCACTTTAGTTTACAAAGCCCCACAAATTGATGCTGTGGGGAGATGGGGAGGGCACCTTAAGCATTTTAAAAATCTAACCCTATATAACAACAAACTGCCAAAACGAGGGAGAAACACGGAAGAACATTTAAACTGTCTAAGGATATTTTCAGTACATTTAAGAGCACTACAGTCTCTGAACAAATGACACATGTAAGTTTAACACAGAAAGAATAAAGCAGTTAAATTTTTGCCCATTCTTCTTTGAATTGTCAGTCTGTTTATTAACTTACATCGTCTTCTGTGTAGTAGAATAACCCATCGTGTCATTGCGGTCGTGATCAGACGTACAGTTCAGTGTCCTTTGCATAACGTTACATTTCATTTGAAGAAGACATGATGAAATATGTGCGCATACATGCTTCTGGTTCATGTTTAGAGCACTAGAGTATATGAAATAGGTCCATAAAAAACTTAAACACGCTCGCTCCGGTCTATATATCCATGTGGAGAAAGTTTATCTCATCACGGCGCTGCGCGCAGAAACCGCTCTCTCACGCGATGCGTGTAGTTTGAATTCTCCCCTGTAATCAAGGGCTGAATCCGAAATTGCCCCCTATATCCTCAAATAGGGCATTATTTGAGGCGACAGCCATTTGTAGTGGTGTCCGAAACCATAGTGGACGTTATTGAGTGCACTCATTCAATCTCACATTGCACCGCAATCGAGTGTACAGCCGATGTACACACATCAGCTGTCCGAATTCACTCACTCGTTTACATTCACTCTTTCAAGTGAGCAATATAAGTGGATAACGTAGTAGATCTTCTGTAGGTTGGAGGTACTTGAGTTATGCAGGTCAGGCGCTGATTGCTGGAGCCAAAGTCCTCTGCAGAAGCAGTTGGGCTGCTTGAAGGTCCGTGCGGTGAAAGGTTTACTCGCAAGAGTATAACCTTGGTCATGCTATTGTTCTTCCCTCTTCAGGTCAGAAACTCAGAACAAGGGTTTGTTCACTTGGGAAAGCTTTTATTACTAATCCCCGCCTTTTCTGCTGTGGTGATGTGATGTAATTGTAGCATTTCAGGTGTCTGTCAATCACATCCCACCTTTCCATACTGTGGAACTTGTTGCATTGTCCCAAAATAGACAGTTAAATAAAACAATGTCTTTAGAACCTTGGAAATAGTTTATTTATTTTCCAAACCTTTCTCAAAGTCTATGTGGCAGTGTTCTGATCTCATAGAGTCCAAACTTGATGTAAAGTTGTTGAGGTATCACCAAGATGTCCATTTCTGTGTCCATGGGTGAGATTACATTGGCTGTTATTACAAACAGTTTCCTGTCCATTTTTGTGGTTTTAACCCAATATAGAGATTGTCTTTCTCTAGGAGCATTTCATTGTTCTTGCTGTTCTCTAGCCAGAAGGGGTTTGTTGGCCCTGGCAGTCCATGATCGTTCACACCTTGATCTTAGGCGTGATTGTTAAGAAGCATCACCTGTGCAATGCTCCGGTCTCTTATCTCTCACAGAGGAGCTCTGGAAACATAAAAGGAGGAGCGACGACATTGAAGGATGAGAGAGGTTCAGGCCTGGACAAAATGACAATTTTCACCTGAGATTTGGAGTAAAATTACAGGGGGGTAAAAATGACTTTAGAAAGATGGCAGCATCATTATTTTATTTTTACACAGGGATTGGTCTGTTAGTTAAATCTGTTGATTTTAGCAATCTGTTTTTCATTATATGCCAACAGTGACAATTCAAAAGTGGAAAAAAGAAAAAAAAAAGCACTTCTCGTGTTTTTTGACCTTAGTTTGCAAGCCTTTAACTCAAGAATAATTAAAGATATCTTAATATCCTTTTAGATTTTTAACAGACATTTGCTTTGGTATATTCATCTTCAAAGGCCCCATATGGTACAGTGCCAGAGATGTGGAGATTTCAATGTGGATCCATGAGTGAATTGGTCAATTGAACACATTTGCAGTGATTAAAAACCGAATATGGGTCACTTTGAATACAGCTGATGCTTTTTTCTTTTAAAGTGAAATATCTGAAGAACAAATAATGTAAATAAATGTATCTTGTGTTTTTCTATCAACACAATTGCATAGAATATACCTGAGTGCCATAAATATTACTTTTCCAAAGTTTGTATGCCTGTAACTCTAAAAGTTTTCTAAATATTATTCTGATTCTTAAACTTTTTTTTTTTTTTTTTTTTTTTAAATCATTATCAAGGCCATATATGGTTCAATCCCATATATATGGGGATCTCAGTTCAGCTTCAGGTTCAATTTGTTGTATTTTGCCCATTTTCAATGGTCAGAAACCAAATGCGGTTTACTTTGCACTAGTTTTGGGTGATATGATCCATTTTCATATCGTCCTATAGTCAGCCTGTGAGATTGGCGATACATGATATTATAGTGCGGGGGCCTTACTTATTTGGTTAGGTTTTTACCAGTAGTGAGATAAAACCTAATCTTTTGTGCAGGGTATACATGACTAGGAGTATTTTATTTATTATGTCTGTTGTGATGCTAAATGAAGCATTCAAATCTGAGGAATATTTCAACATGTCAGTGGAAATTTTACATTATCCTCTCATGCCTTTACAGATGCAGGATTTTGACTGTACTTCTGCAAGAGAAGGGTCAAGAAAGAGTCTGAGTTTGCGATTATATTTCCTCCTCCCTAGCAACCACGAAAAGCTCCCTCTGTCTGGATATGCTTAAATGAACACTATAGGCTAAGGATGCTTTGCTGTCATATAGCCTATCACATATGCACACATCAATAATCCCAAAGAATGCAGGGTACAGGGTTTACAGAGTAAGGGGCAAAAATCTAGCTGAGTCGATAGGTTTATGCTTAAGCCATTTATGACTTTACTCTAATTTTCTAAAAGAAAAGCCGGTTACCACGTTTACATGAGCACATGCATTGTTGGCTTAAGCACAATCAAGTTAAGAACGCGCATGTAAATGCGCTCACTTATTCTCTGAAAGAGAAAGCAAAAACTGACCAAGCCTTTGGCATCTGTTGCTGCATTAACAGAGCATTCTCTCAGAGACGATGATGACAAAAAGCTGATAATGGTAGCCTATATCAACTAGGGGGTAGCAGAAAATGTGTGTTTTAGTTTCAAACACTAGGAGTGAAATGTTACAAATTCACCCCATAGTCTGGGTTGGTTGTAACATACCCTGGGGTTAGATGTAACATTATGATATCCAGGGGTGAGATGTAGCATTATCAAAAAAGGATTATGACCAAAAAAAAAAAAATTAGTTTTGAAAGCTTTTTACTCAATGCAGACTTTTTAAGTGGAGTCAGTGGTGGCCAGTGGTGTCCAATCCTGTTCTTGGAGGGCCACCATCCTGCAGAGTTCAGCACCAACCCCAATTAACACACCTGAACCAGCTAATAAAGGTCTACTAGAAACAAAGGCTGTGTCCGAAATCACCCCCTATACCCTTAAATAGGGCACTATTTGAGGGGACAGCCATTTGTAGCGGTGTCCGAAACCATAGTGGACGATGTTGAGTGCACTCATTCAATCCCACAATGCACCACAATAACGAGTTTACAGCCGATGCACGCTCAACGGCTTGAGAATACATCCATTCATTTTCCAAACCGCGCTGGTCCAACATAGTATAAATTCCTTTTTAAATTGATCATTAAATTGTTTAATTAAGGTTTGTACATGCTAGTTTCCATGGCAGAGTTCAACATAAATATTCATTACTACTGGAGCTGCCAGTTTGCAACGTTTCAAATTATTATATTATACAGCAAGCACAAACTATGCAAAAATGGCAGACCTTCCGGTGCACTCAGTGTCCGATTTCACTCACTCCTTTCATTGACTCCTTCAAGTGGACTATACTAGTGAAGTAAAGTAGGGAATAGTGAATGAGGGTATAGGGGGCAATTTTGGACACAGCAAAAGAGTATAGAGCCCAAGAGGCGACATTCTGATACTTTTTGGGTAACAGCCACTAGATGGCGCTCCGGTTGCGCGGCCGCCATTATGGGGTGAAAATGCTAACTGGACCATAGAATCCTTCACATCTTACGCACTCAAAATCGTCGAATTTCACTGCCAAATCAGAAGCGCAATAGAACAGTTTTTTTTTTTTTTAATTAAGTCACCAGTCAATTTTATGGCTCCTACAGTAAATGTTGTATTGTCTTATATATTTTTAATTTTACCAGTTGTGGAATCCAACCATTCATCGATCTGAGGTAATGTAGTTAGCTATTTTGAGCATTTCCATTTTATGCAACTTTACACATTTATTAACAGTAAATTAATAATTAATAAATTTAAGATCATGTTTGCAGCGAACAATATAGATCAGACCTAGTGGAGTAATAGTAATAATAGTATCACTCCACTAGGTCTGAATTGAAATAGGCTATATTGTACATTTTAATGGATCACGCTACAAACATAACGGTGATACATGATGCATTGCTGTGTCCGTTATTGCATAATTCCCACTTTTGGACACTTTTGCTTTAACAGAAATTAGACAAAACAAGTTGAATGTCAAGAGTCCCCAACTAAGCAAGCCAGAGGCAACACCGGGAAGGAACCCAAACTTCATCAGGTGACAAAAATGGAGGAAAAAACCTTGAGAGAAACCAGGCTCAGTTGGGAGGCCAGTTCTCCTCTGGCCAACAATGAACAGTGCATGATTTTGATTCAAGCAGCTTTATGGGTCATACGTCAGATTGGGATCAGAATAGTCAAATATTTAATCCAGTTCCATCTGGTTGAATATCAGATTCATCACGCTGGCATGGAAACGGTTTTGTTGAAGATTCAGTATTAATTGTTCTTCAGACATTCCTCTTTAAACAATAAGTATCTGCTGTTTGAAAAGTTACCTACATGTGGTTTTTGTTTATTGAAAATGTGTAAAATTCAACTACATGTTGGTATGCCCATATCTATGTGATTGAATAAAGGACATTAAAAATTAAGATGCAAAAAGAAAAGTTTATTAGGAATGAGTATCTGGAAAGATACTGAGGTATGTTTAATACTTTTAGAGTTAAAGGCATGCAAACTTTGGGGAAAAAAAAAAAAAAAAAAAAAAAAAAAAAAAAAAAAATATATATATATATATATATATATATATATATATATATATAATTATTCGTTCAGATATTCCTATTTAAAAGAAAGAAAGAAAAATCAACTGTTTGCAAAGTAACCCACATTTAGTTTTTGCCCACTGAAAATGTATATAATTGACCAATTTACTCATGAAACCTCACTGACATGTCCATATCTCTGGCACTGAACCATCACGGGCCTTTAAAGCTGCAGTAGGTAACTTTTTTAAAAATGTATTTTTTACATATTTGTTAAACCTGTCATTATGTCCTGACAGTAGAATATGAGACAGATAATCTGTGAAAAAATCAAGCTCCTCTGGCTCCTCCCAGTGGTCCTATTGCCATTTGCAGAAATACACCGCTCCCGGTAAGAAACAACCAATCAGAGCCAGGAGGAGTGTCTTAGCAGTGTCAATCAAGCTCGCGTGCGCGCTGATCATGCTCCTCTCATGCACAGCGCCAGCGCCTACAGGCGTCAAATTCAAGATTACCGGTGTGCCGCAGCTTTGCTTATGCTGGACAAACAATCCAAACTGCCAATTCCTCGAGTGGCACCTGCTCATAAAATAAAGATGGGTAAACGGAAAAAGACAGATGACGATGATAAAAAAGCCAAAAATAAAGAATTAGATAGAGCCCGAAATAAAACAAGGGTAAATATCGGAGCGGCTTTTCCGAGGTGGAGGGAGCTACGTGTCCTGAAAGGATTAAAAACCGATGCAGAGTTAGCCACATTTCTGCTTGACAAGTAAGTATCCCTGCTTGATTTGTTTCATTTTTTAAGAACTACACAACTAAGATAATTTCAAAACAGGCCTGCCCGTCCCCTGCCTGATGCTCCGTGCACACCACGGCTTCCTCTTCGCCCCGCCCGTTGACTCCTCGAAGTCGCTGTGGGTGTGAATTCCTCGTCGGAGCCCATTGACTCGGTGTCAAAACTCTAGCCGCATAACATACAGATAAAATGTCACGCACTGTGCAAAGCAACTATTGAAACCTACTAATTCACTGGCTTGTCATGTTGCTGAAATAATGTATTAGCAAACCTTATTTAGCATTACATATCGATAGAATAATTACTTGCATACTGTAACGTTAGTTACCGTTATATCTTACTAGCTATTTATTACTTATAGAAATAGTGCAACGTCATATAGTTACATTACATGTATTACAAAATACGTAATGTTTTGAGGACCAAGTTTGTAGTCAAAGTATGGGCAGGCCATAGTCAGTGTAAATCATATTGTTGATGTTTCGTCTGTACCAGTGAATGTGCCATAACTGTTTATCCGCCTTACTAGCCTGCGCGTTCACGGCAGGCTCCGTTGTGATGGGGGAGGAGCTGTGGAGGGAGGGCTGTAGCGCAGCATAGAGCAAGGGGGAGTGACCTGTGAGTTGTGCTTGTTCAAATTTTCAGGCTAAGTCAATGTTTTCTAAAAACTCCCTACAGCAGCTTTAAAATAAAGATACCAAGAACCAGAATCTAAAAGGATATTAAGATATTTTTAATAATTTTTGAGTTGGGGCAACAAAACCTTTTCCTGTTTTGAACTGTCACTTTTGGCATATAATGAAACTAAGATTGCTAAAGTAAATAGATTTAACTAATAGACCCACTAATCTATGTGTAAAAATAAAATAATGATGCTGCCATCTTTCTAGATTCATTTATACCCCCCTGTAATTTGGCTCAAAATCTCAGGTGAAAATTGTCATTTTTTTCCCTTCTCTACAAAATAGTGGATTACTTAGTAATATACATTCATGCCATTTAATATTTTGGCTTTCTTCTTCATTTATGTATTTCTTTCAAAAGATGAAAAATGATCAAAATCAACATTTTTATCCAGGGACTTGACACTGTTGGAAATCTCAGAAGCATAGACCAGGAGACTTTGGGATCTCTTGAAGCAGAAGTTACTCTTTATTGAGAAACACGCTGTGCGTCGCTGTGGTCATCCAAAATCTAACTAAGGCAGTGACTTGGTGGTTCATATACATTCAAGGGGGAGGGATACATAGAGTAGAGGTGTGGACAATCTAAACAAAGGATGCAAATGCAGTACAGGAATCAGATCATTCCCTACATTTCCCAGCCATGATCTAATCAACATAAATGTGTCATTCAAATGCATAGGTGCTAATCCAATCAGTCTGACAGTATCACCCATACCTTTACATTATCATAGAGACAAAGGCACTGCTGTATCTTGAGCTTGTCCTGCCAAATGGTCAGGATGTAGGATCCGCAGATCTTAAACAGATTCTTAAATTTGTAATTCCACAACACAAAATTACCCTATATTCAGCATAATGTTAAGGAGCATCAAAATAAAGAATTTTCAGATATTAAGTAGACCAGGGTGTCCAAGCTCGGTCCTGGAGGGCCACTGTCCTGCAGAGTTTAGCTCAAACTTGCCTCAACACAACTGCCTTAAAGTTTCTAGTATGCCTAATTAGACCTTGATTAGCTGGTTCAGGTGTGTTTAATTGGGGTTGGAGCTAAACTGTGCAGCACAGTGGCCCTCCAGGACTGAGTTTGGACACCCCTGAAGTAAATGGTCTACTTATACTCTAATGGCTGATAGTTGATATTTAGGTGCAAAGTTACTTATAGTTAACATAATGTCTAAAGGAGACCATCAAAATAGTGTTACCATAAATTAGCCACAGTAGTGTAACGATGTAGCGGTTCGTACAGTTATTAATCAATTTATGGATGAAATATGAATATAATAATTCATAAAGCATTATGAATAAATTATGATTCATATATCGACCCAATGGGGAATTAAACATATATTGTGAATTAATTACAACGAATTATAATCAATTACATATATGCTTAGTTCTGGTTTACTAATTATTTAGAGAAACTGTTAGTTTGTCCGGCAAACCGTTGCTTCTCATAGAATATTATGAACGGAGTTATTCTCTGGCCAATGAGAATAAATTCCTATTATAGCATCAAAGCATAAAACGATCGAAAAACGTTAAAGTGACTTGGTCTTCAGTTGAAAGAACAAACAGAACAATCGAGCGTGAATAACGTTTTAATATATGCAAACTACGAATACAGAGGTTATACGTCTAAATATATATACAAGAATATACACACATATGTACAAGAGTGGAAGTAGAGAAGGAAAGAGAGAAGGCAAGTAGCAAACTTACAAAACAGTCCTTGAGGCCAGCGCGGAAATCAGTTTCATCATCTAAGATTGAGAAACGGCAGTATACTTGCATTGGTTGGGCGTGTCGAATTTCAGTTTAGCGCTGGTGCAGTTCTTTGGCTTCTTCCGTTCCGCGGGAAGGTTTGAACTGAGGACTTGAGAGTGAGTTTCGCTGGAAGATGGCGGTCCCGAAGCTGAGCGCGATGGTAGCGCGTGGTCACCGGAGACGTCCGGGAGAAACGGGCACGAGGTGCTCGTGAGACAATCGGGAGACTCAAAGAGAGAACAAAGGAGAAGGTGTGTGTCGTTGTTTTTATGGAAACCCAAGCTAACACACCTCCTGAATTGTAGCGACCAATAGATGCGCAGCACTATTTGGCGGGCAAAGTTCCATTGTTTGGTCTCCTAGCTGAATTTGCATACTTAATGACTATCAGATCGGATTTCGAGATGGAGTGCTTTCTTCACAGTATCATTAAACACAGAAAAATGCATTTGTCAGCTATGTGACATACCTCAGTGAATAGCTCGAGTCCGGAGCTTTACGGAGAGATCAAACTCGATACATCAGAAATGCATATAAAAGAAGTTATGGTTTACAGACAAGATTCCACTATTAAAATGCACACTAGCACAAATACACTCATTTAAACACTAGGAAACATGCATAGGCCCTAAAATACATGATGGATATATTTCAGCATAGTTGTATTCTACATATACAGTCAAAAATGTATGATTGTGTGTTTCTGTATGTGTCGGTGTGTGTGTTTTTGTGTGTGCCTGTGTGTGTGGGTGTTGGAATGTGGATCTGGTCAGTCTCTGGGGGAGGTGCTCCTTTTGAAGTCACCAAAGTGAGGAAGTTGGAGTTTTCTGTTTACCCTCACAGGTCCACAAACCTGCCGAAAGTCACAGTCGGTCGGAGCCGATTTAGTGATTTATAAACACAGTTCATCAGGTTAAAAGCGTTCTGAAAACTCCAAAGTTTATTGATTATCCTGATACGTGTGCATATGCTACAGATCCCCCCTTCGGCCACCGAAGTTCCCGTGCGATCTTCGTTGGACGGTAACCAAGTTCGATGGCACATGGATCCGGATGGTCACGCAGCAGGTGGTTCCTACTGGTCCTTGAGGGAGGGCAGATAAGCACTTGTCCATGGACTCTTGCATCCCTTTGATCCCTTTGGATAGGATGAAGGCCAGACCCAGGGTGTACTTGATTGCCATGGAGAGGCAACGGGTTGTGTTGGCAGGAGTCCAAGCTTGGGCTTTAGGTGAGCTGGACAGGACATGCAGTCGTGAGAGTGCTTGGAGGGCTGCATCGATAGGAGTACTGTCACTTAGCTGGGACCCCCCTTTGTCAATCCTCAGTTCCAGTCCTGGATCTAAGGTGTGATGGTGATTCCTGGAGGAGGATGGGATTTCCAGTTCTGACTGGTCCTCTTTGCTTGAGAGACAGTGCACTGCCAGATGGCTGCGGTGAAGGATGGAACCCTGGATCCACTTACTTGGATTGGGCAGGTTGACACGAGTGGCGGTGTTGCGCTGATTGTAGGTTAGGGTGGCAGCATGAGTGGGGGTGTGGACGAGCAGTTGATCACCCACAATCTCGGCTTGTGTTCCGATGACTGGGGTGCGAGGCTTGGCCTCGGCAGGGCAGCGTGTGTCGCTGGTCATGGGCTGCAACCGGCCCATTCCTTCAGTGTGGTTTCTGAGGAAGAGCTGGTTAGGGGAGAAGTACTGAAAGTCTTTGGTGAAACTACGCCTGCAAAAGTGGGGAGCCAGGCACAGCCGTGGGTTGCTGTTGTGGTGGGCTACCACATCTGAGGTGTGTTTCTTGGCATGGGTGTTACATTGCCACCACCTGATATTGACCTTGTCTTTGGGTCTGGAGATGTTATCCTTTTCATAGCCACTCTGTCCATAGAGAAGCTAACTTCTCGCAGCAGGTCTGTCATCAGAGCTATGACCAGCTGATTTTGGGCAAAGTCATTTTGGAAGACTGTAAACAGTTGCTTCCTTGAGTTCGCCGTTTGGATCAGCAAGAAACTGTGAGTACAGAGAGCAGCCACAATACCTTTCCGGGATTTGCAGATGGTTTGCAGGGTTTGGCTCTGTGTTGCGAGTTGTTCTCTCAGCTGTAGGCGGAGCTTGTTGCGATGCTGATGAGTGGGGTAGGCAGTACTTTCATTGAGAAAGAATGAAGGAAGGAAAAAGAAAGAAAGAAGGAAAGAACAAAAGAGGGAAAAGAAAGAAAGAAGGCAGGACGGAAGGAAGGAAAGAAAGAAAGAAAGAAAGAAAGAAAGAAAGAAAGAAAGAAAGAAAGAAAGAAAGAAAGAAAGGATAAAAAGAGAAAGAAGAAAGAATGGAATGAAAGACAAAAAGATAGAAACAGAGAGAAAGAAAGTGAGAAAAATGAAAGAAAGAGAAAGAATGTGAGTGAGAAAAAAATAAGGAAAATAAATAAAGAGAAAAAGTGAGAAAGAAAAAGAATGAAAGAGAGTAAGAAAGAAAGGAAAAATAAAGATAATAAAGAAAAAATAAAGAAAGTAAGAAAGGCCAAAAGAAAGAAAGAGAAAGGAGAGCATTTGTTCAGAATATGAGAAACTTCTGTGTTTCTGTGTTTGTATGTAATAACACTCTCTCTCTCTCTCTCTCTCTCTCTCTCTCTCTCTCTCTCTGTGTGTGTGTGTGTGTGTGTGTGTGTGTGTGTGTGTGTGTGTGTGTGTGTGTTTTCTAGTGTGGATCACAGAAGAGAGTTCATGATAACATCAAGATTACACAAATGTAAGTCTTCAATCACAGTTTGAGTGTTTGTTGTTGTAAATGTTGTTGTTGTAAATGTTGTTCTTGTGTTCAGACGCCTGTGATCTCACACTGGATCCAAACACAGTGAACCATTACCTCGTTCTGTCTGAGAAGAACAGGAAGGTGACGGATATGGGACAGAATCAGTCATATCCTGATCATCCAGAGAGATTTGATCATTATCCTCAGGTTCTGTGTGGAGAGACTCTGACTGGACGCTGTTACTGGGAGGCTGAATGGAGTGGAGATGCTGAAATATCAGTGGCTTATAAAGGAATCGAGAGGAAAGGAAACAGTGATGACTGTTGGTTTGGACGTAATGAGAAGTCCTGGAGTCTGATCTGCTCTGATCACAGATTCACTGTCATTCACAATAATAATGAAACTGTCATATCTTCTTCTTCAGTCAGTAAGAGAGTGGGAGTGTTTGTGGACGTGTCGGTCGGCACTCTGTCCTTCTACAGCGTCTCTGACACACACACACTCACACACTTACACACATTCACACACACATTCACTGATCAACCCCTCTGTGCTGGATTTGGACTTGATTATTCAAACTCTTCAGTGTCTCTGTGTCACATTAAACAACACTGACTGACACACACACACACAAACGCAATCACACACACACACAGAATCATGAGTTCAGATAAATAGAGGTGATTTTCCTAAGACAGAGAGCTGAAACAGATTCACTTTGAGATCTTTTGACCTGATACTGAAACACAGAACTGAATTCACTGAATCACACACAGACTGACTGTACTATCACAATATAAAGGTCTATTATAGAAATCAAGACTAAATTACTAAATTTAATGGGGGTCAGCTGGTGAGAGCTGCAGGTAAACTTCACTCCGTTGATCTCAAGAGATCCAGCAGTGACTGACATCAGAGACTACGGTCTTTAGCGTCTTTTGTTAGATTTTGTTGTATTTGGCCGTGCAGTCGTTTGGGTGGCTCGCCAATGTATTCGATTTCTCTAATACATAAAATAAGTAAGCTCGACCAGAGTTCTTGTGGGGAGAAGAATTTATTGAAGGTAGTAGTGTAGGACAGTTCTTCAGTGGCGATGTTAGCGTCAGCCTTCAAAATACCTTAACCCAAAGTTCTGTCTGTGGGACAGAACTTTATACAAGAGATAAAAAGGGCTACAAACAATAGTCATTCACACCCATCAGTTGCTGTGGGCCATACAGTATGTCTGTAGGGCCATTCGGTTCACACCTTTACAAACACAGAGTTGATTGCATCTGAGGCACAGTCACAATGCAAATGCATCTAACCAAAGACAATGAAAATACACATAATCTTTCACTTTGTTAGTGCTCCTGCCTCCCATGACGGAGACTCTGGTTCGAATCCCACTCAAAACATGTCCAGCAGACATATACACAACAAGAACGGGAAAATTAGGAACCACGTGACTGAGAAAAGAATGTGTTGATTAATGTGAGAAGAGGAAACCTGTTCACCAACATCTGACATTTCTCTGTTTCAGAGTGTATGTTTCTCCAGATGTTTCTCGTGTCTTGATAAAGAGGTCATTTTGTTGTTGTCTTCTGCTCTCACTACATGTATAACTAAGAGGAAAATCCTTG
Organism: Megalobrama amblycephala; assembly: GCF_018812025.1. Classification (NCBI taxonomy): domain Eukaryota; kingdom Metazoa; phylum Chordata; class Actinopteri; order Cypriniformes; family Xenocyprididae; genus Megalobrama; species Megalobrama amblycephala. Next base: position 32,232,695 of record NC_063044.1, on the reverse strand, counting down.
AGTTTCTTCATCTAGCATGTGTTGACAGCTGATTCTCCTGACATCCTGGACACACTTGGAGAAATAAAGACGAATTATAATGTGCTTTAATGTGTTTGAACACACTGGACTCGTCCTTCATCAGAGGGTTTTTATGGCGCTGATGAAGATCATCTTTGGGACAGTTATCATCACTGCGGGTCTGATGGAGCTGCTCAGTCCTGAACACTGACATTATACATGTATACATACTGACATTAACAAAAAATTGTAATCGAGTCATTAGATGTTGGAAAAGATGTTACAAAGTACTGCTGGAGAAAAGTATTTATATAAAAATACACTTCAGACGCAAAACCTTGCAGTTAAAATCATGAACCTCATCTGTATGAATTGGTTTGCTATATAATGTTATAATTTTAACCATGTTTAATGTTTTTTGTTGTTGTTAAAACAAACATCTGTCTGCAAGACCTCAATGATATTGATATCATTAGATATTTTGTATTATCGGTTTCAAACGTAATAAATTTATAAACGTTGTATAATTGTTCTTGCCATAACTTTACAGAATGAATAAAATCATGAACACAGACCCCATACTTTCAGTGATTCATGTGTTCTGTAAGATACTAAAAGAAGAAATGAAAGAGTTGAGATGTTTCAGTGAGTGGATCCTCACAACCTTAGAAATGATAAAACCTCATTATCAGAGGAACAAAAATGAAAATTCTGCCGTCATTTACTCTCCATCATGTCGTTCCAAACTTTCGTTCATCTTTGAAACACAAATAAAGATATTTTTAAAGGGTTAGTTCACTCAAAAATGCAAATAATGTAATTTATTACTTGGGTCATTCTACAGAAACGTCCACTTTTGGTATGACAAAATGTCCTAAAATGTGTTTCTTTTTCTAACATTTAAACTTAGACCACATTATTATATTACACTTTGACTTTATGAATACACATAAATGACAGCTTAATGATTTTTTTTTTTTTTTTTTTTTGTGCATTTATTTAAAGACAACATGTACCCATGTTATTGTCACTGGTGGTACCTTCCTTCTCTGGCATTTTTAAACTTTTTTTTTTTTTTTAAATATTGCATATTGCACATGCAGTCAGAGTTAGAATAATAATGATAATGCAAAAAATAAGGAGATTGCGTTTTTTTTAATCAGGTTAGTTAAAAGTGTGATTGAATGATGTTAATTCAATTTCGCAACCATGTATTTGCTATAACAATGAAATTATGTGCAAAACAGTTATAAAAAAGTAATGATGCAATCCTTTAAATCTTAATTCTTGAGTGTTGCAGAATTCAATGAATGTAAAATTATTACCATGTCACATATGACACATTTTATTTAATGTGAAAAAACAGTAACACCAGTGACACAATGAATCACCAGTGACGTATACACAAGACCAAAGATCCTTATTCTTCAACTAGAATTAAGTAGATGGAACTACATTTTTACATTTGGTATACAATCAAAGACTATCATTGACACTTAGTGAAAGCAGTCAGAAAAAGATCATAAATTGATCTTAATGAATTTAGCCATAAACCCTTAATTTAGCCATATCTGACCAAAGGAGGATTAACAATGAGAAAGAAAAGTTATAATCATGTAATCTTAGTGCTATTTTATGCAAAAGAACTTAATGAATAGCTTTAAATAAAGTTTATCAATAAACGGGTAACACCAGTGACAATTTTGATGAAAAATGCATTTTACAAAATGGCTGCTGCAGGTATCAATGCAGGTAGTTTTTTATAATTCCCTAGCAATAAAGTAGGTCACACCTGTGACTTCAACTAAAAGCTTCATATGAAATTATGATTTTCTGATTAAAATTTCTGATAACTGAAAAGAGACAGATTGGCCTTTCTTCATTGATCTTCAGGAAATAGAAGGAAGTCAAGTGATGTCATCAGTGTGATTTTTTTTCTTTCAAAATAAGAGATTTTTGTTAAAGGTAACACCAGTGACACAACACCAGGGGGACCACTACATTCATTATATATTTTATAATATTTATTTAGCATTTGGTTTTTAAATGTCATTTACATCATATATTTGATAGTTATGGATACATTATTGTATTTGAAATGGTAGAAAAGCCTGTTTCTGAGCTCAAAATAAAGCACTTTTCCTCTGTACATGACTGTGGGGACGAGCACTTCTGTGGTGTTTGGAATTTTTATAATTAATTAAAAAACAAATATTGCCACATTGATGGCTCAAGAAGGCTTAATTGTTCAAATAACATATTGTTTCATATTAAAATATATATTAAAAAAAAATTGTAATCCTAAAGTTTTTCAAGTGTAATATTTCTGTAAAGTCTAGGGACAGAAAGGTGGATGTTTCTGTAGAATGACCCACTTACCCTCATGCCGTTCCACACCCGTAAGACCTTAGTTAATCTTCGGAACACAAATTAAGATATTTTAGTTGAAATCCAATGGCTCCATGAGGCCTCCATAGGGAGCAATGACATTTCCTTTCTCAAGATCCATAAAGGTACTAAAAACATATTTAAATCAGTTCATGTGAGTACAGTGGTTCAATATTAATATCATAAAGCGACGAGAATATTTTTGGAGCGCCAAAAAACAAAACAACACGCTGGTAGTGAAATAACACGCTGATTCATTTGTGCTCCGATGCTTCCTGAAGCATTGTTTTGAAATCAGCCATCACTAATAATAAGTCGTTATTTTGTTTTTTTTGGTGCACCAAAAATATTCTCGTCACTTTATAATATTAATATTGAACCACTGTACTCACATGAACTGATTTAAATATGTTTTTAGTACATTAATGGATCTTGAGAGAGGAAATGTCATTGCTGGCTATGAAGGCCTCACTGAGCCATCGGATTTCAACAAAAATATCTTAATTTGTGTTCCGAAGATTAATGAAGGTCTTACGGGTGTGGAACGACATGAGGGTGAGTAATAAATAACAGAATTTTCATTTTTGGGTGAACTAACCCTTTAATATAGTAGTATCTGACATTTATTCACAGATATATTGTTATTTCTTTTATTCATGGATAGGCTATATTGTTAACTGGATGAATGACGGAAGTAAGCAGTTTCCCAAGAAATCTGTCCTGACAACTCAAAAATATTATTATTAATAATAAAGTAATTATTATAGACAGTTTGGAAGATGAATTCATGATTCACTTACTCATTTAAATTCTGAACAAAAAAAGCTAGAGTTTATCTTTATGCACCACATTAAAAAAAGTCACTCAATTAGACAACCAAGGTAAACAACATTTACAAATTTATTTCTAACAATGTACAGAAAACTATAATTTACAGAAAGCCTGAAGATTATTATGAGATAAACTGTCTAAAAAAGATCAGCACTCATCCAGGAGTTAGTTGTGGTTTAATGTGAGCCTCTATCAACACTATGTTCATGATCATTCATCATGTCCAGAAATGATCCTGCAGAGCTGAAGTCTTTCCAGCTGGATGAAGATGTCATCTTGAAACGGTTGAGCCGGTGTGTGACTGGTTGGAGGAGGTTGTGGCGGCGCTGAGCAGAGAGAAACCGCTGTGACTCGACTCCAGGCTGCTCATGGAGCCCCTGATGGAAACACAAACACACACACCTTTAAACACATCATTTGGTTTTTCAGATTAGTCCAGATGGTGTGCTTTTTTTTAGATTTCACTTTTCAATATGTAAATATCCAGACCTGAAGTCAGTGGACTGCAGCACCTCTGTGAAATACATGACTTTGCACTTGTGTGAGGAGACCTGCAGAGAGGCCAGAACATCGTCTACACGTGGCCGACTGGAGGAAGTGCATGTTGGAGTGCTGTAAAGACGCCACTGCAGGATGTAGAATCCAGGCCAGCGAGTCACATGAGAGCCCTGATGGGAAACATGGATCAAAGGAAGAGAATGAAAGTAGGAAGAAGTTTATCTCTCCTTCTGATCAATATATTTTTTAGTCATGCGAAATGAGGTTTCATGAGATTCCCCCACCTGAACACTCTCTCCCTCTCGGCAGGTAAGGGCCGTCTCCACCATGCTGTAGTCTTGTCCCAGCATCCACGATCGCTCAATGAGCTGGACGTTGTTTCCGGCGGGGCAGGCGAGGTTGTGTGCGTTCAGACCGTCTCTTTTAGCTGGCTGAGGAGCTCTTCTGGAGTGGTAGATGTTGAAGATCACGTCGCCTTTACACACGTCAAAGTCCCACGTGATGACGGACGATACGTCTGTAATCTCTATCAGCACCTGAAAATGAATGAAGGGATTTATATTTATTTCATAATGCGTAACACACAGCGCTGACCACCATTTTGAACTGAACTGAGAATCTGGGATCTGAATTGGTGCAGCAAACAGGATACAGAACATTTACATAAGAAAGTAGAATTGAAATGAGATTCAACAAATTACTCATGATATTGTCAATTTCTATTCAAATTCACAATCATGAATTGAAAGGGAGCCGATTCTAAATATGTCCACCTTGGTAACTCAATCATAATACACTATAAACTGTAAATATGTACAGATCTGCACCTTAAACAGAACTTGGCTAACAGTATTTGATCTTCACACTGCATGTCTTCTTAGAACCAACAGGTGGCACCAATTATCAACACGCTGTATATGAAACTGAACTTTGCAGAGCTGAAGTAAACAGCAGCAGATGTATATTATCGAGTGTTGTCTGTGAATGAGCTGTACCTCATGTGGAGCTCCCTTCAGCACACTCGCACTCTTGTAGATGGATTCATTCCACAGTTTAACCTCCTCATTTTCCAGCTCCTCAGCCGTGCGGTATAGAGACTTGGGAACCAGACCCCCCTCAGGAACATCACACTGAATTAAACAACAGTCATCCATATTAGATTAGAAGATATTAGATTGTTATAATTTCTTTCTGAATAAATACACAACTATATGTGTCCTGTAGTAGAGAATGATCTTTTGTTCTTTGGCTTCAAGGCAAAAGCATTTAATATGAATGCATTTGTTAGGGAAAAAAAGATAATCACAGTCAAGTTAAGGTCAGCATTTCCTCTGTGCTTTCTGTACAGCATAAATAAAAGAACATCACGAATATACTACCAAACAATCTGATGGTCATTTCACATGGAAAGTCAAAGACAGCAGATTTCAAATCACATGCTTTTTTGGGCTAGCCAAGTCAGTCCCATTGAAATGAATAGAAATGCTATTGGATAGCTTTCTAGAGGTATCATAATCTTCCTTGAATACAATATACAAACCACAACAACAAACAAAGTGATATGACAAGCAAATTATGACTATAATGGCAATTTGTTAAATGTAGACAGTTATATCAATCATATTATATTACATCAGCATGATCCCATGTCATGATGATTTTACATTATTTTACCTCACTATTCCATTCCTGGAGAGAAACAACATCACACTGTTGGTATTATATATTCTCTTGTGAAAAAGAAGTGTGCTTAATTGTATTAAATGTGCATTTGAAGTGTTCTTCAAATCTTAAAAAAAAACATATTTTTAAACAAGATAATATAATATTTTAATAAAAGGCCACTTACTGTAAATGCACTTGAAGAGAGTATGTTTTTTAACACACTTAAAGTGGGCTTTGTAATAATGTCAAATTAAACGTTTTATTTTAAAGTACATTTTAAATCACTATGTTTTAATAATGTTTTGTCATGCTTTGAAGTGGACTTTAGTTTTAACTGCAGTGTGTTATCCAATGTTAAATTTAAAGTAAACCATAAGTTTAACCATATTTCAAAATACAACAGAGGTAATAATGAAGTTACATATGAAGATGTACTTAAATGGGTGAAAAACACTAAGTTCAGCTAATTGCATTTTATATAAATCTTAAACTACAATAACGTTTCATTCAGTTGCATTTAACATGAAATTAAGAGTCTGAAAACATTATATTCAGTTAAGGAGAGTCATATATATATATATATATATATATATATATATATATATATATATATATATATATATATATACATACACACAGTACACTAAGATTTTTTATGTTTTAAAAGAAGTTTCGTCTGCTCACCAAGTCTACATTTACTGAATTAAAAATACAGTAAAAAAACAGTAATATTGTGAAATATTATTACAATTTAAAATAACTGATAGCTATTGGTATATTTCACAAAGTAATTTATTCCTGTGATCAAAAGCTGAATTTTCAGCATCATTACTCCAGTCTTCAGTGTCACATGATCCTTCATATATCATTCTAATATGCTGATCTGCTGCTCAAGATATATATAATATATACAATTGTATAAAATATATGTGTACAATATTTTTTTTTCAGGATTATTTGATGAATAGAAAGTTCAAAAGAACAGTGTTTATCTGAAATCTAATCTTTTGTAACATTATAAATGTCTTTACTGCCACTTTTGATTGATTTAATGCATCCTTGCTGAATAAAAGTATTCATTTCTTTCATTTCTTTTCAAAAAAATAAAAATTCTTACTGACCCCAAACTTTTGAACGGTAGTGTATAATGCTACAGAAGCTTTGTATTTCAGATAAATGCTGTTCTTTTGAACTTTCTATTCATCAAGGAATCCTGAAAAAAAGTACACAACTGTTTTCAACATTGAAAATAATCATAAATGTTTATTGAGCAGCAGATCAGCATATTAGAATGATTTCTGAAGGATCATGTGACACTGAAGACTGGAGTAACAATGCTGAAAATTCAGCTTTGCATCACAGGAATAAAATTACTTTGTCAAATATATTTAAATAGTACACAGTTATTTTAAATTGTAATAATATTTCACAATATTAATGTTTTTACTGTATTTTTAATTAATTAAATGTAGCCTTGATGAGCAGACGAAACTTCTTTTACATTAAAAATCTTAGTGGTTCCAAACTTTTGGACTGTACTGTGTACTGTAGTAATAAGTGTACTTCTGTTTCACAAGGTTTTAGCTGACTGAGCTGCAGTGAGGAGTGTCTGTTTGACACAAAGCACTGTGGTTTTTAATGGTATATGTACACACACACACACACACACACACACACACACACACACACAAAAAACTATTTAAATATAAATATGCAAAAGCTTATTTGAGAATGACTTGTTGGTCTAGGGAAGGTGCATGACATGTTCCTTATGTCCTATCAATGCTACACAGATGATCCACAATGCTTGATTGCGTGCTTGCAGATGATGACCTTCCAGCTTGATGGCCCCATTGTATCAACATATATCCTAAAGAAACAGCAGCTCCAGCTCAATCTAGGTCACATGCACCACATGACCACATCTCAATGGCGCCCTATCATACAGAATTGCACTATACAACATGTAATACAAGACCTCAAATTTATCCAAGGCTCTTATCATCTCAAGGCTTGATTACTGCAATACCTCTGTAATAAACATCACTGTAATACCATTAAGCTTCTATATGTAATAAAGAATGCAGCAGCACATCAGGTTTTCAACCAACCAAAGAGGGTTAATACAGGAGTGTCAAACTCATTTCCTGGAGGGCTATATTCCTGCAGAATCTAGCTCCAATCCTAAATAAACAGACCTGAACCAGCTAATCAAGGTATTCAGGATTAACAGAAACTTCCAGCCAGGTGTTTTGGAGCTAGTTGGAGCTAAACTCTGCAGGACAGTGGCCCTCAAGGAGTGGAGCTTGACTCATGTGAATTAATCTGTAGATTTGAAGACTCACCAGAGAGTCTCCTCCTAAGAAGTCAGGGATGAATTCTCTGTTGATGTAGTCCACCAGACCTCCAGGCCCCTGGTAGTCGTTCCCAGCATAGATGAGAAACTTCTTCCGTGTGTTTTCATCGATGAATGGACTCACCTGATAGCAGAACAGGGTGCAACAAAAATCAGCAGGTCATTTTTCATTAGCACTGCTAACACAGACAAAGGCAAACATGACATTTACAGAAGCCCGGTAATTAAACAAGGCCAGATGAGTGAAATAACACCACGCTAACATGACATTCAACTCTGATGGGTCAACGTGTAGCAACATTTACAACCATTGAATGAAGACTGAGTATGTGCTTATCTATATAGTCTTTCCCAATATTTTAAACTATTTGTTAACATTCTAACTATTTGTTCTAAGTGTGTCATAATGTGACATCCTATGAGTTTGTTTCTGTGTGTGTGTGTGTGTGTGTTTACCAAAGTCCAGAGCACAGGAAACACTCTGGGTGCTCTTATTATGAGGAGACGGCCAAGTGTTTCAGGGTAATTGGCTCCTACAACTTCTATCATCCTCAGCAAGGCTTTGATCGCCGGTCTCCACAGATGCCTCATATTTAACCCCTCAAGATCCACCAGACATGTCCAACAACTACAGCACAAGAGCAGTTATTTCTTTGGGGTAGAGGCACCATGTACAGTAAAACACACAATGTGTATGGCCACTAGGGTTGAGGACTAAGAACTGATTCTTATTCATTTATTCAGTTCCATTTAAAATACTGGCTGGTTTTCATGAGGTTCGGTTGTTAGCAGTTAGCTAAGTGGAGTTGGAACCAAATCCACAATAATCTATTTTTTCTTTTGATTCCCATTTATTATGGCCATTGTTGGGTAAGTTACTCTAAAAAGGTAGTTGATAACTAGCTACTAGTTCCATCTTCACCGATGTAATTACATTACAAAAGTATCGCATTACTTATTATTACTAATTACTTTCTAAATCCCATATCAACCTCGACTAGTTGAACAATACAAGAATAGACATGAAACGGCTCTTTTAATTCTTTCAAATGAATAATAAAATTGCATAAATTATTCTTGAACAGTAAATAAATTACTTAAATAACAGTATTTAAAGGGAGAAGGTTACAGTAAATCATACATTTTAACATTAGATGTTAAATCCACTATAGTTTTATAAAGATTTGTTCTAGTCTATACAGAATTTAATGCATTTACAGTTGATGTAACTGTAATTAAATTACAGAAAAATTAAGAGTAATCCTTTACTTTACTTTTTCAAGGGAACAGTAATTTAATTACAGTAATTAATTATTTAGTAATGCATTACACCCGACACTGATATAGCCACTATACATAGATTAATACATGATCTGTTTGGTAATGCATGAATACAATAAGTACCTGATTGGTTTTCCAAATATTTTGGTATTCTCTTGACAGTGTCTGAGACCTTCCTCATTGATGGACAGCACCTAAAGTTTGGGTCAAAGGTGAAGGGGGTCAGTGAATATGGTAATTTCATCAAATTAAGCCAGAGAACTGGCATCTCTGGTGTAGTCTGGTTTATCACAAGTCATTTTTATACTGCTAACTCCAAAATGGCTTGCTCACTGTGGGATTAAAGCACTATGTGGTGACTTTCAGCTCCCTGTTTAGAAAAGGGTGATATGACCAACATCTTTACCACAATATAAGTGATTTTCAACCACTGTTTTGAAATGATGTGTATTATTCAATTTCATTTGACTATGACTGTGAATATTTTGATTTATAATTTTAGAGTATTTGTATTCATCTAACTCTTACATGTCTCAGAAGAGTCTCTTCTCCCAGCGTCCGCACTAAACCTTTCGTGTCCATTTGTCCAAGTCGAAGGATATAGAGAGGACGGCCATCTACATAATACACACACACAGAAGCACAGAACCACATTAACTTCTGCTTGTTTGATATTAATGCAGCCTATGGGAAACATCTCGCTCAGATCAATTGCTTCAACTGATCTTTATTTCAAAGGCTGACTGTATGTCTAGCACAGTTATGACTTACACGCATCCTGGTTTGAGAGGGAAAATGCCTCTCCATTAGTTATGTGGCACATAGTCATGTTTTAAATGTCTAAAGTCAAACTAAATGTGATAGTAGAGATGGACCTTTGTCATGGTGATGCCAGCCTCCGGTGTAGTAGTCCTGCAGTAGCTGCGGAGACTGCCACGTGTCTAACAGGAAGTCAATTTGATGCTGTTTCCTCCATGTGAGCGTCTGGCACAAAGCCTCTCTGGCCTTTTCCAGATTAAAGTCCCGTGAGCGCAGGAAGCGCAGCACATGCTCGTCTTTAGGGATCTGAAAGGATTCATATACATATGTAATTAAGTCAAATAAAATCCTTCAATCTATCCCAATCTAAATATAACCATGTCAAGTAAACAAACAGAATGTTTTGCACCAAATATTATACTTTTACATTTACTTAAATTCAAAACTGCTGATTTAACAAAACTGAAAATCATTAACCCTTAAATGCATACCTCGGGTCTTTAGTGACCCGGGACGTCATTCACTACCCTCCTCCTCGTTCATTTTTTAAAGTTAGACATCAACCTTCTTGGTATTCCTCAATCAATTCATTATAAAGAATATAACAAGAAAAAAATCATAAAATTATAAAAGAATGCCTATTTTTGTATACATTTTTTGTAAAAATTGTATAGGGTCGCAAACGACCTGAGGTGTGTATGAGTGTACGTATATTTTTTCTGCACAACAATAACTGAATCTTAGATGACAGCATAAGTGCAATTCACCTTTATTCCATAAGGTGGTAATGTCTGATACAATGCTGAAGTGACGACTCATTCAGACAGAAAACGAAATAATAAGAAAAACATGAAATGGCTCAGAGATTTACTGCAGAGCAAGTACTGAACGTAATCAAATATGACTGTAACTGGATGGATCTGGTGAAGCTGTTAGTGATCGAAATTTGATTTTGAAGATGTTGAAAATTATATAGTTCTGAGAATATGTTTGAGATCGCGAATGGCTCATGTTCGTGACCTCAAACATAAAACTAGCCCATTATTTGCTGAATTTACTGGGAAATGAGCTCTGACGAGGACAGTGGTGATGGCATAAAACATCTGTTCAAACTGAGCCCTTTCAAGCTCCAAAAGGTAACAAAATACGATTTATTTTATTCTTCTGTAATTGTTACTCTAATATCAGAGGATTTTTATATTATCACGACAGGTAGAGATCCTTCCGTGTTAGATACACACTGCGTTCCAAATTATTATGCAAGAGACAAATCAGTAAGATTTCTGTACAATAAACATTCAGATTTTAGTTTTTCTAAGAAAATGTTTGTTCGTTTATTTATCCATGTCTTTTTAGATAACTGGTGTCAATCTCAGACAAAATAATTTGCCAGAGGTACTCAGAGGTCGTTCCACATTATTAAGCAAGTCACAAATCTCATGCAATATGGGGGAAGAAGGACCTTTCTGAAGATGAAAAGCATGAAATGGTGCAATGCTGTGCAAAAGGCATGAAAACAACTAATACTGTGTGAAACTGAATGGAGATTATCGAATTATCATAAGATTTGTGAGTGATTTAGAGAACAGCAGAACTCGGTCAGATAAAGGCTTATTAATGAAAGTTCCTGTCAAAAAAATTAATTGTATTAGAAGGGCAGCTATAAAAAAACCAGTGTTGAGCAGCAAACAGGTATTTGAAGCTGCTGGTGCCTCTGGAGTCTCAAGAAGCTCTCCATGCAGGCTGGCAGTTGTGCGTAAAGATGCATTTCAGTCATCACTAACCAAACCTCACAAAGAGAAACATTTACAGTGGGTTTAGAAATACATGAAGACTCATTTTTAAATAGTTTTATTCACTGACTAATGCCGTACTACAATGGCCACCACGTTCCAACAAGATTGCGACGTCAGCAAGGAGCTGGCGGGTGAGGATTTGGGCTGGAATACTGGGAAGTGAGATGGAGGGTATTAAAATGACTTTTGCAAGATATGTGGAGTTCATAACTGGCCATTTTCAGCTATGGTATAAAAACGAGGATAGTGCATAATACAATGCACTATTGTACAATGCACTATTCACTATCCCATGCTGCAAAAAAACCTGACAGCAATAAAACTGTTTGAAAATATATTTCTACACACACTGTAAATGTTTCTCTTTGTTAGGTTTGGTTAGTGGTGTCTAAAATGCATCTTTACGCACAACTGCCAGCCTGCATGGTGAGGTTCATCACAGATCCAGAGACACCTGCAGCTTCAAATACCTGTTTACTGCTCAACACTGGCTTTTTTTAATAGCTGCCCTTTTAATACAATTCATTTTTTTGACAGGAACTTTCCTCAATAAGCCTTTATCTGACCGAGTTTGGCTGTGCTCTAAATCACTCACAAATCTTATGATAATTCGATAATCTCCTTTCAGTTTCACACAATATTAGTTGTTTTCATGCCTTTTGCACAACATTGCACCATTTCATGCTTTTCAACTTCAGAAAGATCTTTCTTCCTCCCCATAATGCATGAGAACTGTGACTTGCTTAATAATGTGGAACAACCTCTAAGTAGGGTTTCCACAGATCTGGCAAATTATTTTGTCTGAGATTGATACCAGTTATCTAAAAAGACATGGATAAATAAACAAACAAACATTTTCTTAGAAAAACTAAAATCTGAATGTTTATTGTACTGAAATCTTACTGATATGTCACTTGCATAATAATTTGGAACGCAGTGTAGATCCGTAAGAATGATTGGCGAAACAGTCATGCATTTAAGGGTTAACAAGACTTTTGTCTCGCAGTATATTTTGGTAATTTTATTGATTCTTATTTGCTACATTAAATCTATGACATTTGAAAAACATTAAATATTAGATCAAATTAGTGCAGAATCAACTCTGCCCATGTCAAGGATCAACCAAATTTCCACATGCATAGTGAAACCTGGATGTTTAGGAAGGTGCTGCAGTGAGTTTTGTGCAATCTAGTGGTTTACAGAAGAAAAATAAATCAATTGCGCATTTTACCCCTGGTCCAACTTTATCCACGCTGTCCCCTACAAGTACTTTATTCTGAACATTGTACTCACTTTGCCTTTGTGTGTTTCCTGCAGCCACTGTCGTAGGCGAATGAGGCAGCTCTCCTGGAAGGGGGTCAGCTGTCCCAGATAGCGTGAGATATAGTCTGCATCTAACTTGTCTACAAACAAAACGTATTGGCGTATAATGGCATTAGTCTAGCAACACACTAACACAAATCTATTTTCATGAGTTCACATTTACAAATAATCAGATAGAGTATGCATATTTGGCATGCAGTCCGAGGGCAGGCTCCGAGCTCGGAATTTGGCCTGAACCCAGAGTACTCCCCCCCGTATCCCTTGCTGTGATATGCAACTGCAATCACTCATGTCTTGGACTGGGCTACTGTCTACTGTCTATAAAAGTTATTATGTGTGAAATGATTATTTGTTCCTTATTATTAATGTTAAGCATCCTTGAGCTTGGAAAAAGCGCTATATTTATTAAACATTATTATTAATACTCAACTAATACTCTAATGAAAGACAGCTGGCATGTAGTTGCAAAGTTACTTTTAGTCAGTGGAATGTCTAAAGTAGACCATCGAAATAAAGTGCAACCACAAAACTATCTTAGAATATATTAAGCAGTGAGGTTTCTTTCAGGATGCAGTAGGATGCTGCCTTTGAAAGTACAGAATCTGTCAAAGCAGGCTGTAGATGTCAAGGCAGCTCACTAGATTTTGGACATGCTGATGCTCAATATCATTTCATTCCCCTCACATTATTATATTTATGAGCACACGCTCACGAGGCAGCAGTATGATTCATCTCACCATCCGGAGAGCCTGGCAGGACGTCTGTGGAGCTGGGGTGAACTCTGCTGCTGCATGCTGGGATAGCTCTGGCTGAGCTGACAGGAGGTTGGTGAGGTGTGGTGGGGACGGGAGGAGGTACCCAGCGGGGCATGTGAGTAATGCCCTCCTCCTCCAGTTGTTTGAGGTGATATTCAATAATCTCTTTTCCCTGTGGCGCAAGAGAGACAAATAGAGATTGATACAAGAGTTTACGCAAATGAAGCAAGTAAACATTGGCTTTAGTTACACAGACGCATGAAAACATACTCTTACACGCAAGCCAGCCACAACTAGGACATTACAAGAAAACAGATCCTGATGGTAGACAAAGGAATCTAAAAGCAGGAAGGAGATCCTTGAAAATAAAGCAGTAAGAAACTTGGCAAGTCAGTCAATATCACCGTCTAGGTCTAGATAAAGTAAACATTTATTCAGTGAAATAAAAATAAGAATGTTTCAAATGCTTTAGGGTTAACATTTACTTCTAGTTGTCTAGGTAACTTTTACAGAGCCTCTAACAGAACTTTTGTACAGAGCCTCTGAGAGGACTGGGTGATTGGAAAAAAAAGATGCTTTCGCAATGCTTTTTTTTTCCTCAATGCTTTTGAATTTGCTTGCAAAAGTTTTACAGTGATGGAAATACTATGAGATGGGAAGAACTATTTTTCCAATCAGGGCTTGACATTAACACACACACAAAATAATGTCAAAATGCCGGTCTTGGTGAGTATTTATGTAAACACAGCCATTTATGTTTTAAGTGAATGTAAACAGTTGAGATATGAAACGCATGTGTAACAGTATATTGGATCCATGCATCAGTTCTTAAAGTGACAGCAGCTTAATATACCAATTTATGAGATACTATTAAAAATATCTATATGCCAGTTTTTTCCTATGGTATCGATGTCAAAATTGTGGTCAGCGAAAATGCCGAATGGCTAGTAATTTTGGAAAACCACTAGCCAGAGTGGCTGGTGAACAAAAAAGTTAATGTCAAGCCATGTTTCCAATGCTTTTGTGAGGGAATGCAAAGTTTCTCAGGGGTATTCAAAAGTTTTGCAAGTGAACGCACCGTTTCTGGAACATTTGAAATACTGTGGGAAAAACACAATGTAACAGGCCAGGAGAAAGTTGAGGTGTGAACTTCAAAATAATAGTTTTTTGGGAACAGAGATGTGACGCACAATAGTTTTGTAAGTGAACGCACCGTTTCTGGAGCGTTTGGAAACACTGTGGGAAAAACACACTGTAACATGGCAGGCCAGAAAGTAAAGATGTCGACTTCAAAATAAGAGTCTTTGGAACAGAGATGTGACATACAAAGGTTTTGCAAGTGAACGCAAATTTCTGGTGGTGAAAAAATGTTTCCTCCTCATAGTTTTAAGGCATATCTCTCATGGCTTTTTGGGTAAAATAAGAAATTATTTTTTTGCCTCAAAGAAAATTAAGCATATTTTTGAAACCATTACTTTATTGTGTGTCTGTGTGTTTTGTCATTACTATTGTAAAAATGATTTTTTTTACTCTAAATGTGTCTTCATTTGGCTTCACTTATTTTTATTTAGGAATGGTTTTAGGTATTGATATGGGTTTAATAGATATAGGTTTAATAGAATGAATTTGGCATGTCACATGTAGTGATTCATCCATCCAACCAACCAACCGTCCGTCCATCCATCCATCCATCCATCTGTCCATCCATCAACCATTCAACTAACCAACCATCCATCCATCAACCATCCAACCAACCATCCATCCGTTCATCCAACCGTTCATCCGTCCATCCATCCAACAACCAACTATACATCCATCCATTCAACAACCATCCAAACAACCAACCATCCATCCATCCATCCATCCATCCATCCATCTATACATCCATCCATTCAACCACCATCCAAACAACCAACCATCCATCCATCCATCCATCCATCCGTTCATCCGTCCATCCATCCATCCATCCACCAACCAACCAACCAACCAACCAACCAACCAACCAACCAACCAACCAACCAACCAACCAACCAACCATCCATCCATCCATCCATCCATCCATCCAAACAACCAACCATCCATCCAACCAACCAACCAACCAACCAACCAACCAACCAACCAACCAACCAACCATCCATCCGTTCATCCAACCATTCATCCGTCCATCCATCCACCCATCCACCAACCAACCAACCAACCAACCAACCAACCAACCAACCAACCAACCAACCAACCAACCATCCATCCGTTCATCCAACCATTCATCCGTCCATCCATCCATCCATCCATCCATCCATCCATCCATCCATCCATCCACCAACCAACCAACCAACCAACCAACCATCCATCCATCCATCCATCCATCCATCCATTCAACAACCATCCATCCATCCATCCAACCAACCAACCAACCAACCAACCAACCATCCATCCATCCATTCATCCAACCGTTCATCCATCCATCCATCCATCCATCCATCCAACCATCCAACCATCCATCCATCCATCCAACCAACCAACCAACCAACCAACCAACCATACATCCATCCATTCAACAACCATCCAAACAACCATCCAAACAACCATCCAACCATCCATCCATCCATCCATCCATCCATCCAACCATCCAACCATCCAATAAGAATAGGAATGCAAACAATCAACCAATAAGTATAGGAATGCATACACACCTTTTTTATACTAGCGGCATATTGCTTCATTGCGATTTTCTCTGCGGTGCTCTCAAAGCCGAAGAAGGATTTGATGTCCATGCTGGCAGACTGCTCAAAACAGGTCCAGTCTTCATTCTCCGGGTGAACCTGAGGAGGGATTGTTCAAACATCAGGATCTCGCTTAAACCAGCTAACACATAAACACATGTCTATAAGTAAGAGGGAAATGGCAGGATGTGGCTTCAGACCGTGTAGCAGCAGTGTTCATAGACATTGACTCTGCTGGAGAAGGACTCGTTATAGGCCTCTATGTGCAGAGTTCTCTCTCTTCGGTCCAAAGAGTTCTTCTGGATGAAATATATGTAGTCCACTCCTGCTATCTGTACACACAGTCAATGTATACAGTAATTATATTATTCTAATGTACACATTTTAACCAAGTGAAATGCTCATCATGTCACAGGTTATGACATTTTGGGTTCTATAAAATCAAATACCCTCTTCAGAAGCCGAGGGGCCTCAACGTCCACGGTACACCTGCGTTCAATCACTTGTGTCGCCCCATCTTCACTATGACACTCACTGATGATGTCACTGTTCACAAACATGGGTATCAGCGGACAGTTTGGGAATCTTTTCTCATAGGCCTATGAGAGAAAAGGATGAGACAGATGTAAGTGTGGGAGATGAAACAAGGGTGAAAGAATGTCTCCCCTGCTAACAGGGAATGTTCTCATAATTTTGGCTTACGTTCTGGCAAGTTCTCTCAAAGTTATAAATGAATGTTATCTGGCCTTTAATATTGTTCTCACAAGGTTAGCACAAAAATTGTATTTATATACATTGTAGAAGGTTTTTTTTTTATGTCCTCATAATGACAGAGTAGTGTTCATTTAACACAGAGGATTTTGCTGTGAAGAATGTTGAGTTGTTAATAAAAATTATGTTTGAAAGAATGTCTCAGGAACATCATACCAACCTTTAAATGACATTCTATTAACACTAAGAAAGCTGGACATTTTTATGTTCATGGAATGCTTCAAATCAGAATTCTTAGAATGTTGATTTGTTGAAAAAAATTAAGTTAAGCGAGTTTGGAAAATGTTCTTTTAACAAAAATTTGTTCTAATTTTTTTTTTTTTTTTTTTTTCCACACAATACAATGTTCTTAAAAAATATGGTTCTCTTCAGCAGAAAAAAAAAACATATAGATTAGATATGTTTCTGAAAATCTGACACGTGTCTTGTGATATGTTATTGTTTTATTTTCAGTTGATTTAGTAGCTCATTTGACCAGGTTTCCAAGTACAGTATGTCACATGATGTCTTAAGTCAACGATACCGATTAACTACAGGTACGCCTGTCAATATTTACTCCCTAATCTCTCACTTTTTAAGGTTCCCAACTGTAAGAACAGTACATAATACAGAAACAATATACTTTATATATATAAAAAAAAAAAAAAAAAAAATGTATATACGTGAATAAACTGAACTGAATAAAATGTTATTTTATTGCATGTTAGTTGCAATTAAATATACATGTATTATAGTTTACATTTATATTAATGCAATTATTTTAATAAATATTGCAATTTATAAGTTTTTTGCCACTTAAGTAGGACTGAAGTACATGTTTATACATAATTTCATTATTACTTTTATTGTCTCTGAAATACAGTTAAAGTTACTGCTGAATGTACTGACAAGCATGAATGGTAAGTTAAACGAAAATATTTCATGTAATATCTATTGAAACGTATGTATTTGTAATTTGTGATGAAGTTGCAGTTTAGTTTAAAATATATTAACTTTAAGTGTAGTGTGTTATGATTAGAAAGTGTAGGCAACTCTCTTTAATCACACTTATGTGGCTTTTTTTTCATTAATATTATATTGTCTGCAAGTAAAATACTCAGATATATACAAATAGTCTGTTTTGAAACATTTGCATATTATTGTAAAAATCCTTTTTTACCAACATTCTTACTTCCAGAATGTTCTGCTCTATTTAGATTGGTCTCTGATGACGCAGATATTACACACTACAGCTTTAAATTGCATCCACGCTAATGCATTAGCCATCAGTGCAGATGTATTTCTGCTGAACTGTGGATGAGGTTTTTCCCAGTATGTTTGTTTTAGTATGTGTACTCTCCTATTCCACTGAGAGTCACGTAGATTAAACAGCAGCAAGATCCTGCTAAAAATCAAACAAAATTCTATTATGTACACATGTGCAAAATGTAAATGATCTATAGACTGTGTGACCCACTAAACAAAGGCAAGCTCCTTCCCTCTGCACACTGGCTATATGTAGAATAGTGTATGAAATGGAATACATTGTCAGTATAGCGTGCTACATTGTTGTCACATGATCTGATCATGTAGCTTTCAGTTATGATCTTAGTTTAGTTTATTTATTTAACATTTAATCCATTTTTTGCATAAAGAATTGTCATGCTGGAATGGAAATTCTTGTAATTTTGGTCACTGTAGAAGCTCATATGCATACTGAAAACCTGCAAACTGCACAGTATACATTAAGTATGGTAGCCTCTAAAATTCTGCCAATATCTCAACCTTTGTGTTAAATCAATGAAGTGATGATGTCCATGGACGTCATCCATTAAAGTGATTGATCAAACAATGAAATGTTTTCTCTGGACTAAACACAATAACAGCATTTATGTAAGAGATGGTATAGCATTGTGTATTACTTCCTACTTTTAGGAACAATAAAGCCTCAACTACAGCAGTCCTATAGCTGTTTGTGAGAAGTTTCATAATTCAAATAAAAATTCCTTTTAAATGCATGTTTAATACCTGAATATCAATTGAATGCAACTGAATTACAATTCTGTACAACTCGAGAATTATAATGGTAATTTAAATTTAAAGTAGAATTAAAATAGAATGAAATTCAATAAATTTCATACAACTACTTTGTTTTTTTTTAATTTCTCATCATGAATTACCAAAACGTCTGTTCTTACACACAATATATGTGCAATTTCCAGAAATATTAGATTTTTTTTTTTATAAATGTCATTATATTTAATGAACTAAAATAAATGTATTCTCTATTTTTATCCTGGAATGTCCATATCAGGGAAACATATACATAATTAGTCAATATGAATGATCTGTGGTGTTGAACTAATGAAATGCCTCTGTTGTGTGACTGTGTTGAATTTCTTTGAATTGCAGTTCAGGAAATTCCTCTTCCTGTCATTTCAGAAAGTCATGTGGCCAACAGAGTGCAACAGTCAGGTTCTGGAAGTAAAAACTATAAAAAAACCGTATAATCTTATAATCTTTAAAGATACT
This sequence comes from Megalobrama amblycephala, assembly GCF_018812025.1. Lineage (NCBI taxonomy): Eukaryota > Metazoa > Chordata > Actinopteri > Cypriniformes > Xenocyprididae > Megalobrama > Megalobrama amblycephala. The sequence goes on along the minus strand of NC_063044.1, from coordinate 32,213,041 downwards.
GTGAGCTACATGGTAGTTAATCGATGGTATGTGTGTTTGTTGAAGCCATCCGCCTGCATTAATTCAACTTAGTTTTAAAGTAATAGTGTTTAACAGTGGAATTTGTGGTTTTGTATCTGCTGTACAGAAAATTCCTCCAATCAGAGAATCAAAACAAGCAAAACATGCCAAAAGATCTCTTAAGCTCCACCCACTTCCACGAAGCACTGCGAACGACGACTCTCTCTACGCTCTCAAAATATTTAAATATTTTGTATATGTATATACATATTTTGCAATAAACTTAAAATATATATATGCAATTAACCTTTTTAAATGAGTAGTTTTATATTTGTCCAACATTTTTAATTCCATTATGATGTTTGCAATGCTCCATGTGATTGTAGTTCTTTTACCTTTATTTTTTTGTCCAATTTTCAAAGTTTGTAGTGTTATTATTTACCTCGTAAATGATTGGTTTTGTTCATGGCTTATAGCGAATTAACAGAACTTTTCTAAACCAATGGGCTGAACATTGGGCGGGCACTAATGCACTTGGTTCAATTCAAATTCTAGCTAAACTGAATACCAATACTTCAATTGTGAATTTTGTTCATCCTCGGTGGTCTACGTAGAACAATCCCTGAAGTTTCTTCTATACTAACATAATTACTTGTTGAAGTGGGCCTTATATTGTGAGCAACAAGCCACTGATCAAATCAAAAGCTCTTCCACAGCTGTTTCATAAGCACAACACCGCTGTAAGCCTTTGTGACATTAACCCGAGGTTTCTGCCGCAGAGGAGATTTGATTGACAGGAGAGGCTGAGTGTGCGCACTGATTCATGTCAAGTGTGAGCAGCAGCCCATGCTGACTAAACCGTGACGTCAAACTGTGCACTCAGCAACTCTGAAAAAACAATTCACAATAATAATGTTGATAAGAGCGAACGATTAGTACTTTCGCCGGGGGAAATGATGTCATTGTGGGGGTGGCGAGGATCAATGCATGTGAACTGTAACCTAATTAACCGACTGATCAATCATGCCTTGAGATTACACGACGCTTAAGCCTGCTGCTGTGCCAGAATTAATACTGCGACTGAGACATTCAGACCATTATTACTTGGCATCCATATGTGAAATAAATCTTTTTTTTAGTATATTTATAAGAATGAAAGCTAGATATTGAGCATTAAAACTTCACAACCACAAAATGTCAAAATATACTTTCTTTTGAACAGTACATCTATATTACTATTTAATGCATTGACAAAAAGTAATACATTTTTAAATGTGGCTCTTTCCCTTGATAAAAAAAAGTATGCTTAACTACATTTAATAGGCACTTGTAGTGTACTTAAAAATCTAAAAAGTATGTATTTTTATAAAAATGTACTTGCAGATAATATAATATGAATGAAAATAAAGCCGACTTAAGTGTACTTACAGTGGATAAACTTCCATGACTATGCTTCTTAACACACTTAAGTACACTTTTAAAAAGTGTACTGGGTAAAAAAAAATGTCAAATTACAGTGTATTTTACAATGTTTAATTGCACTTATTTTGATGTGTTGACTAACATATTAAAGCACATGTCCAGTACTTCATTATAATCAGAACTAGTGTCATTTGATATTACATTTAGGCCTGGTTTCACAGACAGGGCTTAGCCTAAGCCAGGATTAGGCCTTATTTCTATTAGGGTATTTAAGTAGCTTTTATAAATTTACCCTAGAAAAATAACATTACTGGTGTGCATCTTGAGACAAAACAATGGCAGTGACATATTTTAAGATATGTCAGTGCGAGTTGCTTTCAGTTAAAACAGCTCAAACATGCATTTTAGTCTAGGACTAGCTTAAGCCTCGTCTGTGAAACCAGGGGTTAAAGAATATTTTAAATGTACTAAATTGCAGCTTTACAAATACATTTAAATGCATTACTCATTTCAATAGAAATGACATTAAAGTATATTTAGTTTATCATAAAGGCTTGTCAGTTCATTCAGCGGTGACTTTTACCATATTTAAATTATTAAATTACATATAAAGATGCACTTAAGTCCAACTTAAGTGCATCAAAAAGTCCAACTAATTGCACTTAATATAAATATAAACTGTAATACATTTTCAGTTAATGCAAATAACATGCAATTAAGTGTCCAAAACATAACATTAAGTTAAAACTTCATTCTTTTAAAGTATATTATTTCCATAATAATTACACTTATTTTAAAGTAGGCTAAAGTGCACTTCTTTTTTTACAAGGTTTCTCAGGTCATGGTAAGTGTTAATGATCTGGTAATGATTGTGTAAAGAGTGAGATTTAAAGGTCACAAGACAGTCGTAAATGGATTTAAGCGTGTACTGGAGTGCTTATGTCATCTGCTCTTATATCAGCCTTATCAGGGCAGCTGCTGATGTGGAGATGGGCAACTGAGATACTCCAAAGATCCAGATTTTGCATATTAGGCACCATGAAAGTAAATTGAAATGTTATATTCTTATTCAATTTATTTTTATTACCAAATAGCTTTGGCTTAATTCTAAAATGAGAAATTGTATTTCTTTCAAAACAATATGTTCATGTTAATTCTCAGTAAAATTGTCAAACTTCTAAACATTCTTTCATCGTGTGAGCCTCCACATGCAAAATGATCCATTCAATTATCAAAATCTGTCGGATATGCATGTATATTCCATAAATAGCCTACATAAAACATGGAATGTTTGTAATGTCTGGTGAACTGGTAAATAACCTGCCATTGTAATGATAGGAATCACAATCTTACCAATAAACCAATCAAGTTTGGAAGCATATGAAGTTTGACCAGCACCATCCCTAACATTTTTGAACATGGAGGAACGTCTAAATGCCTAAACAGCAACAGCAGTTTATTTTTGTCAAAATGTGTTACATGTAAACTGAAAATTCACAGTTGCTTGACATGTATGAGCATTAGAAAGACAAGCAAGAATGCATGGTGTTGGTGATGTTAGGGGAAGACATAATAGAGTGTGTAAAAAAGCAACTGTGAATTTTCAGTTTACATGTAACACATTTCTAAAAAAAAAGAAAAAAGAGAAATTGTGCTGTATAAATATAAATAATTAGTCCCACTTTATATTAGGTGCCTTCAACTAATGTGTACTAACATTTACTGTAAATGAATCATTTGATATAATGCACTTATTGTGCACATACATGATTTTACACCTTACTAGCAGCACAAGTGTTTAGCAATACAATATGAACACAATAAGTACATTGTACTTTTTTTATTGATGCAAGTACATAGTCGATAAGGACACCTAATATACTGTAAAGTGTTTTTGTGTACTAATGTATCAACTTTTTCCAGCAAATTTGTACCTACTGCTTAAATTTGTATCTAAAAAGCTCAGTGTGATACACAAGAGCATTCAGATAGACAAAACTGACATTCTTGTATAGTGTAGAAAACAGACAGTAGAAAATACACAGAATTTGTATATAACAAATAATTACATGGCGAAAAAACATCTAAACTTTTTGACCAGTATGGCTCACACGATAACAAAACACTTTTTTATTTTGGTGGCATTGGCCAATTTACTGACACAATAACTAGGTTTTGAAGCATGAATTAAATGTTTTGGGCGAATTGTTACTACATTTTGCAGACATGCAATAGAGTTCTGATGTTTCAGCAAACAGTTGTGACATTTGCACTTACAGTTTACAGAATGTAGACAGTTTCAAAAAATGTGTCAAAGTGACTGAGAAAGACTGTAAACCACATCTGTGAAGTTAAACTGACATTTGATGCATGGTCTCTGGAACTGTGCTCAAGAACACCAAGCATTAGTAAGTGTGTTAACAATGTAGAACTATACTGTGCATTACCAGAGGATATTAAAGCAAGAAAACACTCAAAACTGTTACGCAAATTGTTACCGAAGATATTGGTAAATATTTATATAATATAAATAACTGGAAAATTGGATTAATTCTTCTCCCAAGCAATAGCAGAAGCAATTTGAACACATTAATCCAGATCAATCATAATTGTGTGTTTATCTGTGTTTTACAACAGCTTTACATGTTGCTTAACTAATCAGAATTTAGAATCATCAAAATCTAAATTAAATATAATGTATCTGTTTTATAACAGATATAAAAGTTAAGATAAAGTAAAATAATAGGGATATTATTTCATCATCTCAATGGCAAAAAGTGTCCCGATTTATCTGAATTCACCCTACCAGTGAACTTCAACTGGATTTCAGGATCAACATTTCATATTTTGCATAAAAGTAACAAAAAACACTATTAAAATCAAATATTGAAATGTATTTCTTTTCAAAAATGACTATTACCATGACCTGCCCAAAGATATGCTATTATGAACATGTAAGAGGCTAAAGGGCAGACTAGCAGTTTTTAAAATGTATAAATATAGTAAAAGCAGAACTGTGATTTGCAGTCTTAATAGTTTTATTATTTGACTATGTATTTCTCTTGAATTTTGATGGTTTTATGCGCACGGCAGGCAATAATCCACTATTACTGTATATTTTAACACAACTGAACTGCAGAAGCGACCGATTAGCCAGGATGGGAACTTGTAACTATCCATTTTATAATGATGAGCACATGAAACACTGGTTCAATTCAAACCATAAATGCTATTAAAGCAATAAAGCAATAGAAAGTTGTGCTCTGAGGTTAAAGATTTACATGTATTTGCACTGGCGACTGATCTAACAGTCTAGTGAACTCTAGAGCAAAGCAGCTTTGAGATAAAGAACAGCTGACTAGACAAACTATGTGAACATTACTCGATAAAAAATAAATAAATAAAAAATACACATGTGCATGTCATTTCTTAAAAACTCACCGCCATTACGAGTTCAAAAGGGTACTTGTAAACCCTCACAGGGGACTGATATTTTTGCACCATCACTGCACTTCTATTGAAAAGCCCTTCCTAAGGAGAAAAAAACCCAATTATAAACCCAGAGGTTAAAACCAAACTGATGAACATCATTATTAAACACAGAACCATCATCTATATATCTTAAGGCTTTCACAATGTTTGGCATTAAATCGCTCAGTGTTTGTACAGCAAAAACATCATTCTTTAATGTGGCCTCTATGCATGTTTACATGAGCAATGCTACAATAACAACAAGTTCAAACTGAAAATACTCGGTCACTGTGTACAACCAGTGACCCAATATAGGCCCGTGGACACATTGTCATAATTGAAATTCGTTGTTGTTTTATCTTTAGCACTTGCGATTTAAAGGAAACACAAGACTGTGAAACTTCCTGTAAACAGACTGACTCCAATGCGATCGTAAGGTAAACGTTCAGGACAGCCGTGAAATGAACTCTTAAACTTTACCTTTGAAGTTAAAGGCGCAGAGAATGCAGTTGAATGGATGTCTTGATAAAACCCGATGTGAAGGATTAAAAATCCAGTCTGGGTTACTTTAGTTGTTCTGCTTCATTCTACTGCGGAAGTGAAAGCTGCAATTGTGTCAGATGAGGTTTCATAACCCACGTCACTCACACAAACTCCGCCTCAAAACTCCAGTTTAGTCCACTTGTTCAGGCACAAATATGGGGTGAAAAAAGAAGCATTTCTCTTTTCTAGTTAAATTTATTTTCAGCATGAATTGACAAGATTTTTTATAAGTATGAGTATGTTTGTACAGGAATATCAAAATAAAATAGAAAGGGATTGTTTGTCATGATCTTTGATGTTCAAAATCCAACTTTGGTGACTTTGAAAAAACTGGTCTAAAAGGTTTTCTTAATGATAGTGTGCTAAAAGTGGTCTATCAGGACAGAGAGATAGACTGAAATATACATATATAGAGTACATTGACAGACAGGCAGATCTGTCTAGCTCAGTCAGATTTGACTCTGGATTAGACCAGTGAATCAGGCCACAGAATGATGATTATATCACCAGCAATAAGTAGCCAACATCTTCTGATCGGATTTTCTCTTGCATTTATGCCACAAAAAAATATGCTTTAGAAAACAGTTAAAGAAACCAGAGAAAAACTAATATTAAAGGTGCCCTAGAATCAAAAATTGAATTTATCTTGGCATAGTTGAATAACAAGAGTTCAGTACATGGAAATGACATACAGTGAGTCTCAAACACCATTATTTCCTCCTTCTTGTGTAAATCTTATTTGTTTAAAAGACCTCCGAAAAACAAGCGAATCTCAACATAACACCGACTGTGACGCAACAGTCGGGATCATTAATATGTACGCCCCCAATATTTGCATATGCCAGCCCATGTTCAAGGCATTAGACAAGGGCAGCCAGTATTAACGTCTGGATCTGCACAGCTGAATCATCAGACTAGGTAAGCAAGCAAGGACAACAGCGAAAAATGGCAGATGGAGCAATAATAACTGACATGATCCATGATATGTTGATATTTTTAGTGATATTTGTAAATCGTCTTTCTAAATGTTTCATTAGCATGTTGCTAATGTACTGTTAAATGTGGTTAAAGTTACCATCGTTTCTTACTGTATTCACGGAGACAAGAGAGCCGTCGCTATTTTCATTTTTAAACACTTGCAGTCTGTATAATTCATAAACACAACTTCATTCTTTATAAATCTCTCCAACAGTGTAATGTTAGCTTTAGCCCGTTAGCCACGGAGCACTATCAAACTCATTCAGAATCAAATGTAAACATCCAAATAAATACTATACTCACATGATCCGATGCATGCATGCAGTATGCATGACGAACATTTTGTAAAGATCTATTTGAGGGTTATATTAGCTGTGTGAACTTTGTAAATGCACTCTATATAGAGTCAAGAGCTTGGGGGCAGGGAGCGCGTGATTTAAAGGGGCTGCAGCCTGTTATTAATTAATAAAAAAAAAAATCTATGGGGTATTTTGAGCTGAAACTTCACATTCAGGGGACACCTTAGACTTATATTATATCTTGTAAAAACTGGTTCTAGAGCACCTTTAAAAAGTCGAGGCTGGTCAAGAGCCCAACTAAAGCAAACACTGATCACCATAATGGTGACAAACAATATTATTTTCAAAAAACATCAACATCTAAACCTGTGTTAATACTCATTAAAGGTGCAATATGTAATATGTTCTGTCCGCTAGAGGTCGCTAGAGGCCTATTCAAAACAAAGGCGTAGCTTGATGACGCCAAGTTTGAGCGCGGAATCTTGGGACATGTGGTCTTCATCTCAACAGACGGTGCAAAATAATCGGGATAGGACTCGGGAAAAAAAATCATGTTCCTGCATGCGATTCTTAACGTTACTGTAGTATGAAGCAGAGCAGGACTGAGTGTTGTGGGAGCTGAACAAGGCCGCTGGAGTGATTGCGCAACACACGCCTCACGAGCAGCAGAACTTTTATTATGTCACAGTCGCCGGTGCCGCTTCCACTTTTCCAGTCATGAGTATGAGGTAACACAGCTCTGTTTGAGAGTGTTGAAAATAATGTTATAACTTTACTCTGTGCATTTGCTCGGTGGCTGCTGTGAGACACTTGTTGCACACCGCAGTAAGCGAGATTGATTTTAGAATATCATATTAAATGCTGGATGGATTGTGTTGATAAATGGCATGCAATTAATTTTAAAACATATTGTATGATGGAGAAAATTCTGTATTACTGTTAATAAAAATAAAGCTGCATCTGATTATGCTATGTTAGCTACTTGACAAAATAGTGTTTTTCTCTGAGGCATGATAAAGCATGGTACTCGCAAAAAAAAAAAAAAAAAAATCAAGAAAATTTGATTTAAACAATAACACTAAACGTGTTGAGCTATATAACAATAATTAGTTTTCTGTCTATAAATATATCAAAACAGTTGTTCCCTTACCTATTTAAACATGTAAATATTAAAGGGTCTTGGGTGTTTCTGTCACATTCCTGTTCACTCCGGACTCCATTTCCCATAATCCTCCCTTGCCTATCACATGCACTCACTATACCAATCACCTATTGCCACATACTCCTGAAGCTCTTTACCTGGACTATTTAAGACTCACTCACACACCACCTCATTGCGAGGTCTTGCAATGTTTATTGTTATCTGGACTGTGAACGATATCTGCCTGCCCTGATCTACTGCCTGTATTCTGACCACAATTCTGCCTGTTCCTTGTGATTTTCCTGATTGCTCCTGTTTGACCCTGCCTGTATGACCACTCTCACTTTAAATAAAAGCTTTGCATTTGGATCTCTGCCTGAGTCCTGCCTCGTTACAGTTTCCATGGTTTCTACAAAATAAAACCGGAAACCAAGGGTAACGCGGGTATGACGCAATTGACAGGTGACTCCTCACACGTCCCGGAGCCTTGGTTAAAATTGCAATTTTCTCACAATTTACAAATAGTTGCAAACATTTGGGATATTGTAAGTACTCAAGTGAACAAAATATATAACACTGGCCTAGTGGTTTTTGGATATTTTACTGCAAAATTCTTACATATTGCACCTTTAAGAACTTTTGTATGATAGTCAAACTGGATTGTAATAAGTGAAGATGCTAAGATCTTGAGAAATTTGTCAATGTTTAATGTGCTGTTGCTTTGAGTGTTTTTATGTTATTTATTGATTGATTGATTGATTGATTTTTACAGTGAAGGTTTTTGATCATATAATTCAGGAAATACCTGTAAAATAACAGTGTTTTTCTGTAAAACGTTTAATGAAAATTTATATGAAAGTTTTTGCACTTTAATATTTTACTTTGATTTTATAGTTTCTGTTTGACAGCTTTTGCTGCCAGTCTTTTTAGAATTACAGTGTGAGCAATGGTATCAATGGTCCCTTTGCGCCATCTGATGGCAGCACTACACAATGGATGACCTGCAAAAGGTCTGATGACCTGCAAAAGGCTGTAAATTGCTCAAAATCCTTAGTTCATCTTTAAAAAGTAAGTATTTATGTCAATGAACATATCAGTGCCAACAAAGCCCTTTACAAGTCCTTGTGTCATTGTTCACAAACAAGACAGTCAAAATATTTAGCCATGTTGTCAATATAACAGTGTGCTCTGTCAGTATTTTCAGATGTGATCTATGTCTATGATTTTGATGACAATGACTGAAAATGCACATTATCTGTACGGCATATATACATTTCAACAGTACAAATTTACACATTACTCTATGTGGTATATTGATTGCAAGAGACTGGATTCATAGTTACACTATACATGAGACACACACACACACACACACACACACACACACACACACACACACACACACACACACACACACACACACACACCTCTAAGCTATTTTACAGAACTGGTTGATCATTGATTGATCTAATGCTTTACATTCACCTTCATTACTGAAATTCAAAATTCACCTCCACAATTCATCATCAAAAAAAAAAAAAAAAAAAAAAAAAAAAATCTTATAGAATTATATTGTAAATATGTTTGACAGTTTATGACAACTAGTTGAACCATTTTGCAGCTAATGCCTAGAATAGATATTTTGTTGGACTATTCAACAGAGAACCATATGTTACATTTTGATCGAAATTACATAAGCAATTGATAATGTAGGAAACAGCAGACAATTGTCCATCATCAATTGCATGAATGTACCATTTGCAATTTTTTCAAAAGAATGAGAAATTGCTTTTATCATGTGCGCGAGTGATAGATAGATGGCACAATTAGCCAGAAGATGGTGCTGTTGACTTTTTAAAGTGATCATGACTGCCTGCTATGCTGCATCGCACTGTCCTCCTATCTGTCTAAGTTGTTTTGTTTTTTTAAGGTTAAAGTATGGAATAAATGGAGTAAGTTGTTTAGTTAGTTAGGTTCAGTATGTTAGATGTGCTCAGGGGGATGTGTGGCGGATGCTGCTTGGCAATGTGGGAGTTACAGCAGTGAAACCATGCCTGAACATGAGTGTGGTTGGGAAGAAGAGGAGGTGACTGATAGAAGCGAATGTGGGAATAAGAAGAAGTGGTGGTCAGACTCATGGGACAGAGTGTAGGACGTTTTTGTTTAGACATGTGAAAGTTGCATGGGAGCTGAAGGAGTTGGAGAAACTGGGATATTGTCTTTACCGCAGGTAGACTTCATTGATGTCATATTTACCATTTACTGTTATAGACAGAGAGCTAAACCATTAACTGTATTGGCTAATGAAAATAATCAACCAATTTATTTTACATTATATTTAATAAAAATTCAGTGACAAAACATCTGTGCACTGCTAATTAACCAAGCAGAAGAGACATGAGGGATCTGTTAATGTTATGATGAACATCTGTAAGTCTGTTTATCTGTTTGCTGAGGGTTCCATACAAACAGGAGTTAGGTCAGGTCGATAGATAGATGGTTGGACTTTAGGTCGTATATATCAGATATTATATATATTTTAGGGCCAGTGTTTGAGACCAATCATATTGTACCAATCATGATATTGCATGGATTTTCCTGAAGCAAAAAACAATGGAGAAATATAAAACTACTAATTTAAAAATGTTGATTATATAATCAATATTATCAAATTTCATTGCAAAATATGCATATGTAATATATAAATATTATAATATAATTATTTTGAGAGCATAGGGTGGAGCTAAAGAGATCTTTTGGCACATTTTGCACATAATTTTCTGCACAGCATCACAAATTCTGTTGTTAAACATGATTATTTAAAAACTAAGTTGAAATAATGGGGACTGACGGCTTCAATAGAAGCAAATACTATCGATTAACAACCTCGTAGGACACAGTATGGCTGTCTTTAAACGTTTATAAGTTATTGTTAAAAATCAATTTCCCTATGAAGAAAATTAATGGAGTTGTTACTTACAGAAACCTGACTGTTGCACTTTTTTTCTCTTTTTATTTATTTATTATTAACCAGAGAAATATACAATAATATACAGAAATATGACTATTGTACTCTTTAGACTAGAGAATGTTAAGCTGACGTCAAGTTTTGTTTATATGATTAATAAGAAAACATTATCTAATTCATAACTAAGTAAACCTAATGTGTAAAACCTTATATGACTAATAAAATAATCACACAGCTGATTTTTTTATTTTTTAACAATTAGGCCAAACTGAGGAGTTACCTTTGTGAGTATGACTGTGTTATGACTAACAAAGTTTTCTTTAAGTCAAATCATTTTTATTTAAATTTTGTTTTATACATTACAGTTTCAATAAAAAAGTGTAATTATACAATATAGTGTAATTATTCCGCGGAAGTCAGTTCAATAACTGAGTAAAGTTAATCAGTTATGAAATTAGTTCAATTCAGCTGCAGCTCTACAGAAGACAATAGTGTCGTTATTCAGCTCAGTTCAATGTTGAATTAATTCAGTTTGTAACATTTAATCTCAAGCAAAGTGTATGCAAAAATGAGATAATTCATGATTTGAAGATAAGCAGGTATTGGTATCAATTTCAGTATGATTAGCAGTGAGTGATCCTCACAAGATGGTTTATGATCTACCATTAATGAGTTATGATGATGTTTATCGTATAGTGTCTATATCATACCTGCAAACTCATCGCATTTCTAAAAAGCAGGGTAACCGCTATATTTCTTCTGTTGAATAAGTGCTGCCTACTGGCAGAAAGGGAAATTGCATTTTCATTCAACAGGTGGATTGAAAAGAAGCTTATGTGTATTATAAAAATCTAAACAATCTCTTAAAATGGTTAAAATAGGTTAAATGCTGAAATGTGACATTTTATGGTTTAGATGTTACCATAGACATTGCTCTACCCTGCTCATATGGCTTTCTTTTTATTTGTTTAAGTCTTAAAATAAAGCTTTAAAAAGCCTTAAAAACTGATACATATACCCTACACTCATTACCATATATCAAAGCAACAATGTATTTGGTAACACATTCAGCATAACTGTACTATGGCACCACTGTACTTTTTATAAGAAAACACAAACATAATGTTATTCACTCACAGAGAATCTCAGTTTCAATACCTCTTGTAGTTGTACTGTGTCTGTCTTCTATGAATGACTCTGGATTCTGATTTTAGGCTCCTTTATATTTCCCTCAGTTTACTTTGTCACAACTGAGAAAGCAAATGAATATTCAGAAAGGCGATAAGTCAAAGAAACATCTGGCGACGGAAATGGAAAGCAATTTCTAGATCCATGCTGATGGTGATAAAACAAGGAAAAGACGTTGTGAGCACAGAGAAATGCTGCTGAAGTCCTTGTTCTGTGCAAACACAGATGTTTTCATAAATATCAGAGTTACAATAAACATACTGAAACTGATAAACTTTAAATACTGATGATAGTTCAGGCTCTAAAATCTGATTGGATGAGTCAAACTTTAAGCCGTTTGTTACATGATCTCAGCTGCAAGTACTGCAATGAGCAGCAGCGTAGCCACATCGGTCCAGGGCGGCACTGCCCAACCAATCAAAGTTGTCACTTCCAGAATATAATAATGGTGTGGAAATAAAAAGAAACTGCAAAATCAACACTTGTGTTGTCTATATGAAATGCATTTTTAAAAATAATATAACAATAATTTTATTTCACACCTGTAATGCTGTGAGCTCTATGAATGTGTTGTGCGGAATGATTAGTTATGTAGCACAATGATTGTTGTTTTTGTCTCATTTTAATTTTTTTTGTATTACTTTACTGCCGAGCAAGAGAAGGTAAACAACCACACTGTCTGCTCTCTCTCAGATTGGTAAGTCCAGTTCAATTCAGTTCATTCTAAACAGACCGTGTTTACAGTACCTCTGGAAAGCCTGATTCATTCTGCCGACAGTTTTTGTGAATTCATATTCATTTCCTAAAGATCCACCGACTTGGAGAATTCTTGCCTCACCAGTCTTCAAAACAACACGATTGCAAGCATGGAAAGGCTTTAAAGAATTAGTCCACTTTCAAATATAAATTTCCAGATAATTTACTCACCCCCATGTCATCTAAGATGTCCAAGATGTTCATGTCTTTCTTTCTTCAGTCGAAAAGAAATTAAGGTTTTTGATGAAAACATTCCAGGATTATTCTCCTTATAGTGGACTTCAATGGCCTCCAAACGGTTGAAGATCAAAATTACAGTTTCAGTGCAGCTTCAAAGGGCTTTTAACGATACCAGACAAGGAATAAGGGTCTTATCTAGCGAAATGATTGGACATATTCTACAAAAAAAAAAAAATAATAATAATAATAATAAATAAATTATATACGTTTTAACAATAGATGCTCATCTTGAACTAGCTCTCTTCTTTTTCTTCTCTATTAGAATTCCAGCAGTGTATATGCTGCTGAGTGTATTATTGCCCTCCACAGGTCAAAGTTTGAAATAATTGTTTTATACTTGCACTAGCATATTGTATATGACAGTTTAGTTCAAACTTTGACCTGTGGAGCGTCAACACTGTCATAACTGTAATAGAGAAGAAGAAGAAGAGAGGTAGTTCAAGATGAGCATTTATAGTTAAAACGTATACAATTTTTATTTATTTTTTTTAGAAAATGACCAATCGTTTCGCTAGATAAGACCCTTATTCCTCGTCTTAGCCCTTTGAAGCTGCACTGAAACTGTAATTTTGACCTTCAACCGTTTGGGGTCAATTGAAGTCCACTATAAGTAGAATAATCCTGGAATGTTTTCATCAAAAACCTTAATTTTCGACTTTAGAAAGAAGGACATGATCATCTTAAATGATATGGGGGTGAGTAAATTATCAGGAAACTTTAATTTAAAAGTGGACTAATCCTTTAATACAACAGTTCAATAAACAACACGTTTATTTTGAGTACAGAGGATACTTTTCACCAGTGGTGTATCAATGTATCCTACAGAAAGACTCACTGCAAAATTTCCATCACTAATGCATCCATACTAAGTAATGTATAATACAATTTCCTTTCAAAAGCTACTCTCAATGCTGCGTTAAGTTTAGTGCTATGAGACATCTTTCTGTGACAGGTTGTGAAGCATGTGTGGCAAACACGCCAAGGAACTTGCCTTTAAATATCCTCTGACATTGACATTATCAGAATGGAACTCATTAGAGGCTGGTGTGCTTTCAGGTTTCTTTTTCTTCAGAGACCATATTGTGTGCTGTGTGTGCTACCTCACTCTCAAACTATACCCTTTGTTAGAAGTTAGTTTTGTCAGGCAGGACTGAAGCCTTTCTTATTCTCTTTCTCTGTCCAACTGAAAGAAAAGAGAGTTATCATGTCATGTGAATCCACCCTTTACACGGCCCATCTCAGAGGATGATCCACATGAGTCCTGTCCTGCATCACTTGTCTGGGGGAACATTGTACTGTATCAGGACTCGAGGACGCAGAGTGCAAGCACTGCAATTTATTTTTTATTTTTTTTAAAAGTGCTCTGCTTCAGCCTTACCCTCTTCTTCTTTCCAGATCTCCATGACGAAGTAACAAAGTCATGAAGTAAGCCTTTTTCTTCCCTTGTCTTTGTGCCTGCAACATCGGTTTAAGATGATGTCTCAAGTTGAAAAGACCCTTTCAGGCTATCCCTCCCCTGGTTTTCTACATTAAAAAGTTCAGGCAAGAATGAAAAAATAAAAAATAAAGAAGTAAATTCTATAATAGTACACAATTCAAAGCTTGTAGAATTAAGTAGTTTGTACAAAGATTAGTCTTGTTTGATCTACGTAATAAAATAATGCAAAAAACAAATTATAAAGTTTTTAAAATAAATCAAGCATAACATTTTTATCAGTGTAGGATGTCTAAGTCCACTAAAGGAGGGAGAGCATTTTTGCATTTTGCTCCTAAACTCTGTGTCTGAGCCCTGAACATTTTCAGGAAGGATATTCCACTCTCCCAGTTTAAGTCTAGATTAAAGACATTCGCATTCACGTAATGCATCTCACAACCTTGCACTCCAGTTACTGCAAATCAGATCAAAAGCACATGACTATATATTGCTTTAAATGTTATGGACAGCAGCTACTCTAATTATTTTCCATTTGCTTTTCTGTTTCTACCTTGGGATGCAATCCCAAGTAGAATCCCTTAAGATTTCAGACACCCCAACACCTGTGAAGAGAGGACGCCAACCCCTGCGAAGACTTCAGATGACACCAACTCTGAATAAACATACAAAACTGCCAAATTGTCTATATATTGTCATCATTATGATCACAATTTGTAATAATTGCTTTAACTCTTTCCTCACCATTGACAGAATTTTCCAATATTATATTCCTGCAATACTGGAGGCTGCAGTTTCAGGACCGCAGTTCTAAGTTATTTACCCTATTTTTTTTGTTACAGCGCCACTAGCCAATTCTACTCCAGCAGAGGAGACCTGATTCAATCTTCAAACAAACAGATGGAAAGACTAGATCTGTCTGAACTGTATGATCTTAGAACTGTACATTCTTACATATGGACATTACTTTGACAGTATTTAGCAACATGTATTTTCTATCAAGCTTCTTTGAAACAATATGAAATGTGAAAAGTGCTATAAAAATAAATGTAGGCCTACTTTTTCAAAAAATAATATTATAGCCTAATATGTAATACATATGCTAATAATAATTAAAAATTAACAATAACTGCATGATTTCTGTTCTGATATTTGCCCCAATTTCCAGTCTGGAGATCATTTAGAGTCTAACTCTTGCGTTTCTCATTTGCAAACACAACTTCGCTCAGTCATTCATATGCTCAGAGCTCGTAATTACGACTGTTTGACTCCACTTGAAGGACACATGAACACAGAAGGAAAGTGACTCTCCTTGACCAGGAATAAGGAAACTGCTTTACAGACACACCTGTTTTCCACACGCCACTCAAACACAGAAGCAGGAAACTATTTCAGCTCCTCAGTACAGGGAAACAGAAACTGAAGAATTGTTGAGCTGATTTGTGTTTGTGTCTCTCTGTATTTATGCAGCAAAATGGCAGAAGCCAGGATTTCAGGAAGTTCATGTGTCCAGTGTGTTTTGATCACCTGAAGGATCCAGTGGCTTTTTCCTGTGGAAACAGTAACGGTTGTTTCACACCGCAAGCATGAGTGGCGCGTCAGATTCACGTCAGCTGCAGACTCGCGCGACACTGGAAGCGTTTGAACAGCGTCACAGCAGCAGCTCCAGCTACATTAGGTGAGTATTTCTTTACAAAGACAACAATGAATTTGTTTTTAGATATTGTTAATTTAAAACTTATAGTTTGTTAACATAGGGAGCTGTACAACATTCGCATGCAGATGGTAAACAACAAACAAACTAACAAAAAGCCTCGTGTCATCCATTGCTGCACACCATGAGCTTTGTGTTTACGTCATCTGCAGCGTGCACATGTTTACAAGACGGCAAAGTCGGCGGGAGACCGCACCTGCGTTTGATTTGGGTAGTACTACCTGTCTGTATAATAAACTAAAAGAAAGTTTATATATCATATTTTCTGGCTAGTTTACTTTAGTTTTTTGTAGTGCACCATACTTTCACCCAAACTGAATAATTAAAACCAAGTTTAAAAATCTTCTAAAAAGATTTTTGATTCTTCATTTTCATTTCTTGACATATCCTTTTCAGAGCTAGTCCTTATGGAAGCTTGTTTTCACCACTTAATAAAAAATAAAAGGTAATTGCGACTTTTTTCTCTCTCAATTCCTCAATTCTGACTTCTTTTCTCAGATATGCTAAACTTGCAGTTGCAAGCTATAAAGTCAGAATTGCGAGATATATTGTCAGAATTGAGTTATGTCAAAATTCCGATCAACTCACAATATAAACTCACAATTTAGCATTATAAACTAAATATAAACACAATTATGAGATATGAACATGCAATTTTGACTTTTTTTCCTCGCAATTGTGACTTCTTTTCTCAGAATTGTGAAATGGCAAGTTAGTCCAATTCTGATAAAAAAAAAAAAAGACAATTGCGTGTTATAAAGTCAGAATTGTGAGATATAAACTCAGAATTCAGAAAAAAAAAAGAGTCAGAATTGCGAGATAAAAAGTTACAATATGCATTCTCCAACTCCAAATATATTATTTTATTTTTTTATTCAGTGGCAGAAACAAGCCTCAATAGGTCCTAGACTTCTAGGAGGCCTAAGTAAAACTTTGTCAGGGGCCCCTGTCAGTGCGTTCATAAAAATTCAACACAACCTCATGGCAATTCGTAACTATTTTATGTTTTGCTGAATTGGTGGCTAATTCATGTGAATTTGTACAACCTCATTTGTACATTTTCATATGATCTGTTTAAACCCCAGTGATTGGTATGTTTAGGGGCAGGGTTAGGGGTGGTCCTTCATAATGAGATTAATTTACAAGTCAAATTGTACGAAATTATATGAAATCACCACCTCATAAAATAGTTAGGTTTTCCCATGAGATTGGGTTGAAAAACCCCCAAATAACCCCCAACCCCTTTAATCTGTTCTTTCAGAGCAGTTTCACTGTCAACAAACAACAGTGAGTTTAAACATTCAGTACAATAATAAACATACAATAAAAGATAAAATTACAAACAATAGGACATATACACCAGAAAAAAAAGTTATGAATGAAATAAACAATTTAGCCTACCAATGAAAATAGCCTACTATACAGAAATTGAATAAAGTAATCAGATGTCAAAAACAAAACAAAAAAACACATTGCAGTCTTCACTGTATTAATTTAATATACATTGTGTTGGGAATCTCAGAAGCGAAGACCAGGAGATTGGTTGTATCTACCGCACAATTCTTTATTGAGAACACGTGCTATTGGTCGCTGCAGTCATCAAGTCTGACTCAGGCAAGCAAACATTGTATTTTAAAAGCATTCAGTGGGCAGTCCTTTTCCCTATTGACTTTACAGCCAGAAGTGAAACCGAGGTCAGAAAAGAGACCCACAATTGTGAGATAAAACAGACCTTATTTACATCAAATGGCCTAAAGCCTTGTGAGCACCAGTATGCCTAGATTCAACAGAAGTACCACCTGGTCACTAGAACTAAAAGATTTACACACAGTTTGACTCTCTGTAGGAAGATCAAAGTCTGCCAACCGCCCTTTAATGGAAACTATGTTGACAAGCATTCGATTACTTTCCATAACTGTTCATGATCACTTTAGACATAACTGTACTCTAAACTCTAAATGACAGACATTGTGATTTCATTTGAAACCAAAATCAAAAATGAAACCGAAAGACAGCCCTAGTCATTAAATCTTGAGAGCAAAGGGTCCCCCTGGTGGTTCAGGGGAACTACGCAACTTGTGTACTTTGTGTATAGGGAGGACCGGCTCAGCTCCAGTTCATGTTAAAACACACTAGACATGCTTATTTTGTGCATTTTGAGCATTTTTTTGTGTGTAATCAAATTTACATTGTCCATTAAAAGTGTGCTTTCAATTTAAATAAGCGCAGCAAAAATAGACTTGGTGCCAAAACCATAGCTTCACTGCTGCTCACACGATGCTCCTGCTTGATGCTCACATGCTGCTCCTGCAATGCACTGATTGGTTAACATAGATGCCGATAGTGTCAACTTCCGCTTGCAGTAGGTCACTTAAGTCCTTTGCGTCCTGTCCAGAGACCTCATGGTGAGGTCCTAGAGGTCAGGACACAGGTGCCATATGGTGCCCTGTCCCTGACAAAGCAGGTCCTTCCTCAAGGTAATCCAGCAGGGAGGGGCTGTCGCAAGGAGCATCAGTTCTGGGAACCAGATCCGGTTGGGCCAGTGTGGCGCAACTAACAAGACCTGTTCCTCATCCTGACCTTGCACAGTGTCTGTGTGTGAAGGCTCACTGGGGGCAACGAGGAGTGCTGGGGCCCAACCCGGGAAGCACAGCATCCCTGAGTAAAGGGACTCTGCTCAGTGAGTCCCTTGAGGGACTGGGCAGGGAGGCCTGAAGAGGTGGTGCACCCTCGAAACAGGGACTCCCTATCCTTGTTGAATGAGGGTGTGGTCGAGAGTGAGGAAGCGGAGCATCGCTCACTGTCAGCACAGACCCAGTATAGCCCAGAGGTTTTGGAAACTGCACTTTTATTGGTAACGTGGGTACCACTGGCGTTTGGGCTAGCGGTGGAACAAAGAAAACAAAACAAAAAATTCTCCACCTGATCCTCCTCTGGGGGACAGAGTGGTGTGCTCTCCTGAATCAGAGCAGCTCCTTCTATCTCTGGGCCACCCATCTCAGGGCCTCTTCAATGTGCCACGCTTGGAAGGTTTAACGGTCTGGACGGGCTGCATCGCCTTCCTGCGGGTGGCTCGGGGGGGACGGGATGGCTCTGGTCTCCCTAGTAAATAAATGGCCATGGCACCACAATTGCATGCCACCATTGTGGAATGTCCATGTAACCCTTTTCGGCACCGCCATCAAGGGTAGTGAAAGTGGAAGAGGCAGAAGAATGGCTTTGGGCAGTAAAAGGTGCCTTCAACATGGAGAGTTCCACTTGAGCCCAATGCCCGCGGTGGCCCGAGAAATCATTGCCACCAACTCTAAATCCTATCCAGTGTGAGCAACGACCATGGAGGGGGGCAGCTCAGCCAACTCATCCTCTCCAGAGAACAAAATGGGATGGGCTTGGGTAGAAGCAGAGGGGACTCATGCCTCAATATTAAAGGTGGAGAGTTGCGACTGCAATGTCAACATGGACATGCTCTCACAGTGAGAGCATGTGCCATCCACAAATGATTTCTCAGCATGCTGTCTGCCAAGGCATGCGAGACATCGATCGTGGCCGTCGGATGAAGTCAGGAAACGACCATATCCAGAAACACACAAGTGAAAAGACATCTTGAAAAAGATGCTGAAAAAAATGCCTGTTCTTACTCTTTTATGCAAAATGCTCTGAATATGGAAGCGCAGAAGGGTGAAGCTGTGCACTGTCTGTGCACAGCAAGATGGGTGCGCTATCACACCAGCAGAGAGATCAGGCAAAGCAAAGCAATTAATATTGCTGTTTGCTCTTTCTGTATCAGAAAATCTGCTCTTTGTATGAAGATGAATGGAAAACAGTGCTTTTACAACCACTTGGCTCCAAAGCAAAATATGAATGAAGTGAGTAATGCCAGTCCCATTTAAACCAATATACGTGACCTGCAAAATGAGTCACAGTGACCTAAATTTCAAAATTGAGATTTTGGTATCAATGGAAAGATGAGACAATAAGCTTTAATGATATTAAATGATATCCTAGTCAAAATCATACCTTGAATGGTTTTAAAGATATACCCATTTGAATTATGGTCGTCTGCCCTCTTTTTCCAATTGAAAACCTAAGAAATCACTTTTAAAGTTTTTTGCCGTTTTTTTGTTGATATCTTTCAAAATCCATTGCATTTAAAGGAATAAACTATTTATTTTACAGCTTAATTTGACCAAAGACATTTATTATATATATAAATGCTATTAAACCAGGCTGGGGGTGAATTGTTATGACCACAGGCGATGCACGTGTGCATGAGCCGAACGCGTCTTTCCACACTCATGGCCAAAGGAGTTTCTTTAAAAGGCTTGCGGGAAATGAAGTATACCCGGGCCTTAACCGCTCTAAATTGTAATGGACTGGAGCTCACATCGGGAGAAATGGGAACATGGGGGCACCGCGATGCGACCGCAAAGGGTACTTTCACTTTCACGATCAAAGTGCATGCCACTGATAAGCATTGTAAATGCAATATTACGTATACACATACCAATTAAATGCGCAGGTCTCCTCTCGTGCGTCCTCCTCACTGGACTTTCGTTTCACTTTCATATATCTAATTTATAGATGCCATCAATGCTTTTACCTTTCTAGATGTAATTACTGAAATCAAAACAGTCCATAAACTATAAATCCTCATGAAAACTTCAGTCTGAAGGACTGTCTGAAGCGCTAGTCTGACAGGAGGATGGCTGGACCAATCGCGTGCCTGTCAGTCAAAACGGGGCTTCCCCTTGATAAAAATCAGCGTTTATGTCAGTGTGTTTACATTTCTAAGCTTTTTGATTGGTTCTATACAATGTGTAACACCATATTTGGAGAGCAGAGACCTTTCAAGGGATACCGGGAAATGCTCATAAGTGATGAGAGGAGTTCCATGTCAAATATAATAGCCATTTAAATACCTTTACTCAATTATCTGGACTACGAAACTTTGGGAGATTATTTTTGAAAGTCTGTTCTTTGAAATTAGCTTAAAAAAATATTTTTTTTTTTCATTGTTTTTCCACATTATCGGCCCATATCTTAAAATAGAACGTTGCTACTTCTGACTCATTTCGCCAGAGCGGGTCACATATCTGGGTAGGTGTGCAAATCTCACTGGCCAGTGATCATTGGCACTTGGAGATGATTGGGCTCCCAGGCAAGACCCCATGACATCAGTCTGACTTAACATCGAATGTGACTGACTGAATGGGAACAAACTGTATTATTACTTAAGACAGCATATTAGAAAAAGTAAATAAATTGAATAATTCTTGGGATAAACAATTCACGGATTTCAATGCACAGTACACTAATTATATAAAACTATACTGTCAGCAGATCCTGAATATCCGGATCCTGAAGATCCATCATAAATTCATAAAATTCATGAAACTAAGCATGATTGGTCTGTAGCGTCTGGACCAATCAGGTACACAATTATTCATTATATTTAATGAATTACCCATAAACTCACTCTATCAAAGTTCTGTGAACCAATCCCCCTAAAACTGCAACCAACCTCCCAAATGTAGCTAAAACACACAGGCAGAACTAGGTGTCCTGTTAGAGATACATGGTACTTTTACGATCAGAAAGAATGTTGTAGTGATTCATTCTTTCTGAGAAGGACAAATTAACTCTCTTAATCCTATGTATTCTCTGTATAACCACTTGGGAAATGTATAAACAGGTATCCAAGTTTCCCATCTCATGACTTTCCTTTTATATGCTTTATTCTATGCATTCATTTTCTCTTTTGAACTATTTTGGTATTAATATTCCAGAGCTGCAATATATAGTTATCTGAAATCACACGGGTAACATGTTTGGTATCTACGGACTCCAACTTTTGATTCCTATTTGGTAATTTATGTTATATGTCCATACCTGTGCAACACATCAGTATTACAAGGATCTTTAATAGTTCTTGTTCAAAAACTCAGCTTGTTAATCTTTCTTGGTCATAAAAGCCCTGACAGGAGGTGTGTTGTCGCACGGAAATACAACACCTTCATTGGCTACATCAACTTTAAGAGGTTGGACTTTGACCAGAGGTTAAAAGCTAGAGAACAATGCCACTCCCTCTCTTTCCTTGCTTCTGGACCACTGAACAGACATCTCCTTGCTGCAGGCCTCTTCAGGCCAAGGCCTGTAGGCCTCGGCCTACAAACCAGCCATGTGCTCAACATCCAACATAGAAAAGACTGGCAACAATTTCAGGTGAAATCCTCAAGATCTCTCCTCAACCTGCCAATCCGACGCTCCTCAGCCTAAAGGCATCTTGCAAGTATTGTACATTTTAACACTAAACAGCGATTTAGTATTGATTTGTAAGACTTACCTTTGCTATTGCTGAAGAAACTGATGATTCCCTTCCAGATTGTCTTTGACTTTTTCCTATAGCTCTAGAAACAATACCTCTTCCGGTTCAACTCTATCATTACTCATTCTGACCTATGTATGTGTGTGACCTTTGTGTATGTTATGTTATGTGTTTGTTAGTTTAGTTATGTGTTTGTGAGTTAGTTAATAAAGACTGTGCACAATACCTGTTTGGTTCTGACTCCATCTGCTAATAAATTGCCTCTTAAGTGATTTAGATCCTGACTACATGCTCTAAGTATCACGGTACAATAAGAATGTTATTTTTCCATAACCTGGAAATGAACATTTCTAAGAATTAATAAACAATCAACACTGAGTGTTCACTGGACAACAGGTTAATTGATTGTAATATTAAGCTTAATGTAGCTTTATCCAGTTAATCTGATTAACAGATTTACAAATTCATAATTAATCATAATTAATAATCATATTGAGTTATGAATAATTATTAATATTTCCCCTTTTGAGTTAATTCGCTACAGCTTTTGGTGGAGAATGCGGGCATCATTTTAAGCAATTGTTTGCAGATGGACCAGTAATCAATTATGTGTTTTTTGCATAATCTTTATTAACATCTTATACATGCACATACAAATTTCTGATAAAAATTAGCAAAACTGGGGCTTGAATGCGCATTCCCTTGAAAGGCAGAACGTTCCTCGATGCTATAATGCATGTTTAAATTGTACGAAGAAGCTAACCTGAAATTATCGAAGAAATCATAATTTCAGTTGTTAAACGAGCATAAGACTTTTTCTGACGACGGAATCTCAGATTAGCAGCGCGTACAAAAGGGTACCAAAATAAATTAACCTGAACTTGGGCGAAGAAACCCCCACTTTCAGCTTTAAATGCATAAATCTTTTTCTGACGATGGAATCTCAGATGAGCAGCGCGTACAAAGGGTATTAGAATAAACTAACCTGAACTTGGGCGAAGAAACCCCCACTTTCAGCTTTAAATGCATAAGTCTTTTTCTGACGGTGGAATCTCAGATTAGCAGCATGTACAAATAAACTAACCTGATCTTGGGCGAAGAAATCCCCACTTTCAGCTGTAAATGCATAAGCCTTTTTCTGATGACGGAATTCCAGATTAAGCAGCATAAATGTACTTGTGTGACGAAGAAATCTCACTACAGCATTTGTAATGGTGTTCTGGGCGAGTCTCCTCAATCACCGATTAAGGCCTTTTTACTATTCGTTACGTCACTGTATTCATATTAATGCGCTGGACCGCACATATGAAACACACGCAACAAATTTGTGGTGTAAATTCTAGCTTAGCTAACTAGCAATCCACCACTGTCTGTGAAGTGATGTGCTGTTGTGATATGTGAGTTATGCGTGACCACACTGGAGTTCTCAATGCGGACTTGCAACACGGTTAGAATTCTGCTCTATTCTGATCGTGTTGCAGGCTGGCATTGGTCTCCTGGCAACGCATGACAACAGAGCCTCTAAACCTCTAAAAGTCTGATAGCAGCACACCCACATCACAGACTGTTGTGCAAACAACAAACCGCGTGTAGCCAAATCTAGCTCTATAGAAACCCTACACGTATTCCCTACAAGTTAAAACCCTTTACCTCGACTAAAAGCTACTAGCACCCTGCTAGCACCTAGACATGTGCCAGCGTGCAGCATTCAAGCTGAAAACCTTATAGACTTTGGGATCCCTTTTAGGAGGGATTTTGATTTGAACTGTTGATGGGAAAACAAAGCTTTGTGAAGCTCAGAATCAAACGAATCAATTGAGTCACAAACGATTCACTGTTTCGAACCGTATGCGCCCCTTGCGAGTCAGAACAGTAAGCGAAGACTTAACGAGACATCTTTAATAAACCATTCACAAATGTTTTATGGAAGTTGTAATAAATTAGAAGTGATCAATGAATCATCTAATATCCTTGAACATGAGGTTTCTGTTAAGATATGATATTTCAGTACACTGTAGAGCTTGTTGATGAAAACTGGACTATACCAGACAAACATGACAATACGTCTCTTCCCTTTGTCAAACGTGTCATTTAAATGTGTTATACACATTTCATATACCAGTCAGGTATAGACATGGGTTCATGGGACTTAGAGAACCATTGACATTTCAAATCACGTTGAAACAGCTATGACGCATTATGAAGCCTCATTTACTGAAATCACGTGACTTTAGCAGTTCGACACACGCTCCGAATCATTGATGCAAGACAAATGATTCACACGGGTCCGAAGCTTCACAAGGCATGCCTTAAAGTAGTGCTGTAGTCCGGACTCGAGATGTTTTTCTGTTGTCTCGGACTTGGTGGTATTTGCACTCGGACTTGTCTCGGACTTGGTCATTGGTCTCGCCCAAAGTTCTAGTTGGTCTCGACCGAGTCCAGCAGGTCAGTCTTACTTCTTTACAATTCCGAGCCGATCCGTTGTTACCGGCGGCGCATTCTTGCTCTCTTCTCTCCGACGGTGAAGTGACACACACCCGCGCGGGTGCCTCCTTTCTCTCTCACTCGTCTCATTCGCTCCGGTTCCCGCAGGTTTCGTGCTCACACCAAAAGCGCGCGCACCACTGATCTATATTAGTGGAGCGAACAAGCCACGCTCAGTCTCAAACAGAGACAGAAGTCAAATAGAGTCACAAGTACCAAAATGAGTGACTTACTGCACTTAAAAGGTCAAAAATGCCCATCTTGGTAATTATTCAGATAAACACAGTCAGTTTTGGATCGTTAAATAGCTAAGAAAGAGAATGCATGTTGTGTAACGGTATTGGGTCTGTTCATAAACTCTTAAAGGGGCAGCAGTCCAATATTCCTGCTGCTGTCTGTCATGTTATTTAAAGAACAAAAGACAAAGAAAATCACTTTCTGCTCTTGACTGAAAACGTTTAATAACTTTAATGGTAAGAATCAATCTGTATTTAATATTTACAATAAAGAATACAGAAATGAATGTAACCGATTTAAAATAACACTGGATGTGTTATTTTACATTTGATTACTTTAATTTCTGTAGTATTTCTTACCGGAATAAAAACCTACTTAACTTAGTTTCATAGCTCTCTATTCTATTGCATTTATTTGTGCTGTTGTTTGCAATTTTTTATTTGTTTTTATTTTATTATTGAGTTTTACTTTTTTATGAAAATAAAACTTTGCGTTGAAAAAAAGTAGATTTTTGTTTGTACAGTATATGCTGTCAATTAATTGCAATCGGCGCATCTCTAGTTCCAACGAAAGCCACAGCAGAACTGCACTCATATCGATGTTTTGTGAATGAATCTGTGGCTGTGAAAAAAACATGAGTAAATGATTCAATTACCCTTTCAAAAATACCGCCACTTGCTTCGTTACTGAATGAATGAATGACTCGATGACTAACTCATTAAGACAATGACTTACCGCCACTTCAGCTTTATGTGTTTTAGTGAAATTGCTATACCTAAAGTAGATAAAATGGCCTGATTTGATCCTACAGTGTTGCTACTCTGCACATGCTTTTTGATCATTACAAATAATAATGTAAAATGATTATCTTAGAAGATATGCTGTCTCTCGCATTACATAAATTATCAATAGTTATGTACGTGGTCTTGAAGAGGATTCTTTTTTTTCCCTGTCTCTGTCTTGACTGTCTCATTTGGACTTGGACTTGACTTGGACTTGAACCTCTTTGGACTCGGTCTTGACTTGGACTCGAATCTTTTGGACTTGGACTTGACTTGGACTCGACAAAGGTGGACTTGACTACAGCCCTACCTCAAAGGTACCCATCTCTGGTTTAAACCATTTGTGTGTGCGTGTGTGTGTGTGTGTGTGTGTGCGCGCGTGGTGTCACTCACTTTGTTAAGTCCGAGTATCACTATTCAGTCAAGTTGAATTTAAATTAAATTTAAAATTTAATTAAATCAATTTATTTAGTTTCATATCTCCTAGAGCTACAAGGAAATTCCAAGTTTACTCTTTATTTTTTTTATTTTTTTTTTCCCTATTCCTTTATTTTATTTCTACTTCATTCTAATACTTCGTTCACCTGACTATCCCTATGCAGCCAAGTTGAATTTAGTTAAATTTGAAAATTTAATTAAATCAATTTTGTCTATGTACCTTTCCTTTTAGATTCCTAAATCTATAAGGAAATTCTGTTCATTTTTATTTCGACTTGATTCCTCCTCTATGTGTCATTTTATTTCATTCTTCTTTTGCTTAAGCCTGAATATCTCTATCCGGCCAAGTTGGTTTTAATTAAACTTAGCATTTAATTAAACCAATTTGGGTATTCACCTTCCCTTTAGGTTCCCTAGAGCTAAAAGGACCTTCTGTTTTTACCCTATTGTTTTTTTTTTTTTTTTTTGTTATTCTACCATCACCATCATCCATCTTTTTATAGGATTACAGTAGTAATCCTATAAAAAGTAGTAGTCTAGAAACTGTTGTTTCCTTAAAGGCAGGCATACACTGTGCGATTTTTGTCCGATTTTGAGCCGAATTCTGACTCGTGCGACTCTTTTTTGAGTCGGGCCGATTTTCAGCTTTGTCGTGTGTCGTTTGTCGTGCAGTGATCGTGTAGTGTACACGGGGAAACGAGTGGCGATAAACCTCTCCCGACTGGCAATCGCATGGTCGGATGAAGTTCTGGCATGTCAGAAATTTGGTCGCCCCTCGTGAGGATATCGCACAGTTGAAGCAGAGCTACGAACCGACTTGCCTAAACTCAGTGTTTTTCCCCCCACTGCGCCTGCGCGAAAAAAGAAATTAAACCAATCTTCAATGCAGCAAGAAAGAAAACGAAAAGAGGGAGATCTTTAAGTTCTGTAGCTATCAAACTAGCTGCAATTTAGCAAAATGTTGCTTACCTCCAGTTCGTGTTGCATGATGGATAAACCCACTTCTTTCAAGCCACCTGGGTGTACATAACCGGTGCCTCTTGTATTAATTTTCTTGATCATTAATTGATATGTTTCGCTTTTCACTTTCTATTTACTCATGTAGGCTATTTAATATTCATTTAATTTTATTAAATGCGGAAATGTGAACTGTTGTCCATCATTTGGCAATTGGTGATAAAGAAAAATGTCACGTCGCATATAGGATTTTTTTCCATTTTAAACCAGGAAGGCGAGTCAGTGTCTACTTTATATCACACAAGCAATGTGCAAACTTTGCGCGAGAGTTATGCCGATGAAGACGTCTCAATCCCCTGTCAATTATTCACCAGCCTTTACAAAAAATAAAAGTAAAACCGACGAGCTTTCGGTGCATATTCTCTCAGAGACAACGAGAGATAAATCCTACTTCAACCTGATAACGGTAGGCTACATATCATAATTTATTATCTTAATATTTCTCTTGTGGCCCATAAACTGTATGTAGTGGGTGAAAAAATGAGAAGAGAAGTATTTCGTATTAAACAGGTTGTTTTTGACGTGAAGCTACTTTTCATTGACTGATTATTGCAGTCTGCGAACACATAGGCTACTGTTAATAATTTTAATTATATGCCTTTAATTCATTGCATAAATGTCTTTAAATAATTTTCAGTGAGGAGTAATTATAAGCTAATCAAATCTTTTATTATCCTCGCAGCGCGTCAGTTATGCGGTGATGCACTATGAAATATTGCGGGCCAAATGAATTGTAGCTAATATCAATTTAATATTAAATCGGCCTACCCTATACTACTACTACTACTACTAATAATAATAATAATAATAGGCTAATTATTATTATTATTATTTAATATATGAATTGGAAATGCTAAATCCTCTTGATATCCATAGCTGATGCTTTTGACAATATCTCTGGAAACATATTGTCTATCGTCGCATCCCAGTACGTGGGTTTATCGTGCATATTTCAAACGCATAGTGTGAGCAGTCAAGTCACGTCTCGACCATCGGACCGCATAGTGTGAGCACATAAATCGTGCGTTTTGGCTTTCCATCGCGCGCGATCTACTCGTACTATTTGAGTTGGTAACCTTGCTGAAATAGCACAGATATCGCACAGTGTATGCTCGCCTTAATGAGGTATAATGAGTTATAGGTTATTACTATCCTAATTCCTATCTCTTAGCTCCCCCTCCTCACTCCTTAGTGCCGAGTACATGAAGTACAGCCACCGTCCAATCCACTTTTGGCTCCGGCAAGGACTAGAGACTCTTCCCTTTGTTTCTTTTCCTTTTGACATGAAGGCATCTGGCGTTTCTCTGTTAACCTAGAGATTAGGTCATTACTTGAACAAGTGTCACCTGCTAAATAGAAAACTAAAACTAAATAGGTAAAACCTTTCTTTCCTTCCTTTCCCCTTTCTAATTTCATCTAACTGTTTTCTCCTACCAGTTTGTTCTATTCATTTACCTTATGGTGATAATCTATGGAATGGAACCATATTCTGAGTAATAGTTTAATGACATGTACCAGCCCCGTCATCAGTCAACACAGCTTACAGCTGTCATCCAAGATAGTTAAACCCCTTAGTCTCATACTGGCTTCCCCCACTTCAGCTATTCAGTCCCTACATGGCCCACATAGCTGTATGAACTTGCATTTGCCTGTGCCATCTCTCTCTCATGTCCCCATAAGTGTGCCAGTCTGCCCAGGACAGATGCAAGGACCACGACAGAGCAGAGCAACTGAGGGAGGTCACTACTCTTCAGGAAGCTCGGACAGTTGTTGAACTTTGCCATTTAAAGAACGTAAAGAACTGTTTGAATTTAAAGAGACACTAAAGCTAAGGCCCTTGAAGGCCATCCGCATGCAGAATTGAAAGCCAAACACTGACTCCACAATTCAGCAGCATGAGAGACAAACACATTATGGTCCGAAAAGAACTGAAACAGTCCGAACAACTGCAAATGGACCACACAAGGAACCTGCAACCTGATGGACTTCACAGCAGCAGCAGCAGCAGCAGCAAAAGCTCCCCCAGCCATACACAAAGGGGGGAGGGGCCAGAGCCTGCAGCTTAGAAGACCACAGCGCCAATGCCAACAAAATAGACATTCCCTTTGCCCAAAGTCCCTGACTGGTGTGACCTATCAAGACAGGCTCTCTGTTATGGATCACACCCCACCAGATTCACGATGATTTCTGACTTAACAGCCAGAAAAACTCCAATCAGACTATCAGCAGCTGAAACCAGTCTGCATAAAGGATTTCTCAGACTCAGAAGTCTGAATGCAGATTACTAGTTAGCATAAGGCATAAAGCACATTGTACATTGATTTCCATGACAACAACTTGTCAAAGGAAATGCTAACTCCAGATATCACTATGACACTAGATTGAGTGGGTCAAGCTAGCATGGCCTAACGCCACTCGCTTAAACCAACTAAAAGTTTGTTTAATAATGTATAACTCCGAAATGACATTTGACACGACATTCGATTTGCATGTAGATCGGTGGTTCTGGCTTGCTAGATGCAGATAAAACTATAGCTTGAATTGACACCTCTGCTGTAAAAGAGAGAGTCTTGCCACATTTTAATATGTCAAATGGTATCAGTGTAAAGTTAATCTGATTTTAGCAAAGAAACCCTAAATTCAGTATTAGAGCGTAAGCCTGTTTTGACGAAGGAATCTCAGCTCAGCAATGACATGTACCAGCCCCGTCATCAGTCAACACAGCTTACAGCTGTCATCCAAGATAGTTAAACCCCTTAGTCTCATACTTAGACCCCTTAGATTTCTCAGACTCAGAAGTCTGAATGCAGATTACTAGTTAGCATAAGGCATAAAGCACATTCTTGTCAAAGGAAATGCTAACTCCAGATACATCACTATGACACTAGATTGAGTGGGTCAAGCTAGCATGGCCTAACGCCACTCGCTTAAATCAACTAAAAGTTTGTTTAATTATGTATAGCTTCGAAATGACATTTGACACGACATTCGATTTGCATGTAGATCGGTGGTTCTGGCTTGCTAGATGCAGATAAAACTATAGCTTGAATTGACACCTCTGCTGTAACAGAGAGAGTCTTGCCACATTTTAATATGTCAAATGGTATCAGTGTAAAGTTAATCTGATTTTAGCGAAGAAACCCTAAATTCAGTATTAGAGCGTAAGCCTGTTTTGATGAAGGAATCTCAGCTCAGCAGCATGTAAACTGTACCAGAAGTAATTATTCTACTTTGGTTAAAGAACAGTATTTACCTGAGAAGGACTCAGAAGCACAAGCTTCTGACCACTCACACAAGACCACTCAGACCTGCTCAAGTTGACGCCGCCACAAGAGCAGAGGGTCGCAGCAAACTTCAGACTCCTTCTGACTGAGAGCAGAGGTAACAAACATCTGCTGTGCTTCTGTCATCAACCCTAGATCAGTCTGAAACACACTCCACACTACAACTTCCATAACCTCTTCCTGCAACCACCTGATTCATGGGTGTCCAAAGACAGGTGACACTGTCAAGTCACCTGCTACCTCGATACCTGCTGAGCAAGCTCAAAGACCTGAACCTTGCCACCAGCAAACATCTCGCCCACACTAACTGTACCAACACTAACTGACAGGTGACACACTGTCAAGGCACTGGCTGCCTTGATTCCTGCAGCACCAGCTCAGAGACCTGAGTTTGCCTACTGGCTGCATCAACAGCCATGGAACGACCACCACTCCAGGAGACACATACAACCAGAGTCCATCATAGCCTTCCAGCCATGTGTGCTAGTGGTGTGTCTGATCTTTCTGCACCTTCAACGTCGCTCGCTGTGTAGCCTCTGGACCAATCAGGCACACAATTATTCATTATATTTAATGAATTACCCATAAACTCACTCTATCAAAGTTCTGTGAACCCATCCCCCTAAAACTGCAACCAACCTCCCAAATGTAGCTAAAACACACAGGCAGAACTAGGTGTCCTGTTACAGATTCATGGTACCTTTACGATCAGAAACAATGTTGTAGTGACTCATTCTTTCTGAGAAGGACAAATAAACTCTCTTAATCCTATGTATTCTCTGTATAACCACTTGGGAAATGTATAAACAGGTATCCAAGTTTCCCATCTCATGACTTTCCTTTTATAGGCTTTATTCTATGCATTCATTTTCTCTTTTGAACTATTTTGTATAATTATTCCAGAGCTGCAATGTATAGTTATCTGAAATCACACGGGTAGCATGTTTAGTATCTACGGACTCTAACTTTCGATTCCTATTTGTTAATTTATGTTATATGTCCATACCTGTGCAACACATCAGTATTACAAGGATCTTTAATAGTTCTTGTTCAAAAACTCAGCTTGTTAATCTTTCTTGGTCATAAAAGCCCTGACAGGAGGTGTGTTGTCGCATGGAAATACAACACCTTCATTGGCTACATCAACTTTAAGAGGTTGGACTTTGACCAGAGGTTAAAAGCTAGAGAACAATGCCACTCCCTCTCTTTCCTTGCTTCTGGACCACTGAACAGACGTCTCCTTGCTGCAGGCCTCGGCCTACAAACCAGCCATGTGCTCAACATCTAACATAGAAAAGACTGGCAACAACTTCAGACGAAATCCTCAAGATCTCTCCTCAACCTGCCGATCCGACGCTCCTCAGCCTAAAGGCATCTTGCAAGTAACGTACATTTTAACAGTAAACAGCGATTTAGTATTGATTCGTAAGACTTACCTTTGCTATTGCTGAAGAAACTGATGATTCCTTTCCAGATTGTCTTTGACATTTTCCTATAGCTCTAGTAACAGTACCTCTTCCGGTTCAACTCTATCATTACTCATTCTGACCTATGTATGTGTGTGACCTTTGCATGTTATGTTATGTGTTTGTAAGTTTAGTTATGTGTTTGTGAGTTAGTTAATAAAGACTGTGCACAATACCTATTTGGTTCTGACTCCGTCTGCTAATAAATTGCCTCTTAAGTGATTTAGATCCTGACTACATGCTCTAAGTAGCACGGTACAATAAGAATGTTATTTTTCCATAACCTGGAAATGAACATTTCTTAGAATTAATAAACAATCAACACTGAGTGTTCACTGGACAACAGGTTAATTGATTGTAATATTAAGCTTAATGTAGCTATATCCAGTTAATCTAATTAACAGATTTACATATTCATAATTAATCATAATTAATCATATAGAGTTATGAATAATTATTAATATTTCCCCTTTGAGTTAATTTGCTACAGGTCAGATTGCAACTTGCAAAGATTCCCAAGAAGATGAACCCAGAATATGAACGCAAGCGTTCAGTTTCACATGAAGTGTTTTCCCATAGAAAGCCATTAAAACTTGTGATGTAAAACTGTGCCTTGCGTTCATATTCTGGGTTTATCTGAAATGTCAGAGAAAATTGGTTGTCCCTGGTTGTTGTTATATTAGCCATGTTAAGAGGTGTAAAAATGTACAAACAATAAGCTGATTCAAATCCAATAGTCTAGTATTTTGCAGATTGCCAAGTATAAGATATGCAGCATAGATCAGATGTATCAGGTGAGTTTGTATTACTGTGCGCAAATTATGTTATCGTGCTTTGATAATGTTTGAAACTAAATAAATTGCTTAAATTAATACATATTTGTTTTTGTCAAATGCTAGAGTTTGTGGGATTAAATAATGAATATGAGAAGAATGTAACTGATTGTGTGAAAGTGCTGGATTGAGGCGAGTTACTGAAGATCAACAAGAGCCGCACAGATATGATATAGTGCAGGTTATTGTCTGAAGTTTTGATTTGTGTTTTCTGTAGAGTTTCCAGTCTCTTTCAGCATCTCCTGAATCTACAGATGAACCCGACGATCCCTTCAGTTTTCTCTTCTCTTTTGATGGCATGAGAGAATCTGTCCATCAGGATTTCTGCAAAGAGGAGATCAAGAAGATCTCTGACAGAGGTAAAGGCCTGGAGATTCATCTGCTCTCAGAAATTATCATCCATCATCTAATATCATAGAGCCTCAATTTAGAAATTAATGTATTTTATCTTGTCATTTCTCTTCACACTGTTCATGTCTGTTTAAAACACAATGATTTGTTAAAATCAAAAACAAGATATTTAAGGAATACCTGGAAAAAATAAATGATAAAATACATTTCTTTCAAAGATTCAGCAAAGAAACACTCAGTCATGACTGAAATACCATAGGAAATGAATACGGGTCATTTTTGACCCATGTGTGTAAAATTGATGTAGACATACAAAAACTGTGTTTTTGTATGTCTGTGTTTTTTGTGTTTTTGTTTATAACTGTGTTTTTTGTTTATAAAGTAAGAAAGAAAAAATGAACATAATGATTTTTGACAATCAAAAACAAGTTATTTAAGGAATACATGGAATAAATGAATGATAAAATACATTTCTTTCAAAGATTCAGCAAAGAAACACTCAGTCATGACTGAAATTACATAGGGAATGAATACGGGTCATTTTTGACCCATGTGTGTAAAATTGATGTAGATAAACAAACAAAAACTGTGTTTGTTTATAAAGTAAGAAAGAAAAAATGAACATAATGATTTTTGTCAATTAAAAACAAGATATTTAAGGAATACCTGGAATAAATGAATGATAAAATACATTTCTTTTAAAGATTCAGCAAAGAAACACTCAACTGTTATTGAAATTACATAGGAAATGAATACGGGTCATTTTTGACCCATGTTGCGCATTAGAAGGGGTTTTCATAGCTTGTGCATCAAAGGGTTAAAGAAATCATGATAGAAGAGTATGATGATTTAGGATATCTGGTCAGCTGTACTGAGACACTGATGATACACTGAACATTGAGCCATGAAGAGTTCAGACACATTAAAAGATCAGATTCATAATTCTGATTCTGATATGTTTCTCTCTATCAGATTCCCATCAGCTCATTCTGGATCTGAACACAGTGAATAAACACGTGTGTCTGTCTGAGAGGAACATATTGATTAGTGACACTGGCACAGTCCAACCATATCCTGATCATCCAGACAGATTTGATTGGCATTATCAGGCATTGTGTAAAGAGAGTGTGTGTGGACGCTGTTACTGGGAGATTGAGTGGAGTGGTGGTGTGCATATCTCAGTGTCATATAAAAGCATCAGCAGGAAGGGACTGGGTATTGAGAGTTGGCTTGGATATAATGATCAGTCCTGGAGTTTGAACTGCTCTCCCTCGAGTTACTCATTCATGCATGATAGCATTCACACTGTTCTCCCTGTAAAGTCTATCAGCAGTAGAATAGGAGTGTATGTGGATCACAGTGCAGGAACACTTGATATATTGTCATATTAATTTAGAGTATAGACAAACCTTATATTACTGTGACATCAAAAAACACTGCTAGGTCATTATTTAGTAGAATGAAATAACTAATGTTTCTCTGTCTTTGTCATTCACTCTGATAAGCATTTTAAATCAGTCCACGATTGCTGTCTGCATGCACAGTAAAAAAAAATGTATCAACTTTTCACAAATGAGTCAGCTTTGGTTCACAAAAGTTGTACAGCTAACATAATATTTTGAATTTCTGTTGAATATACTAATCTCTTTCTTTGTATCAACTCATATTTTTTGTATAAACAAACTCAAAAATGTAAGGCAACCAAGACTTTAAGTTAAATCAACAAATCTTTTTTACATTTTCTAAAGTGTTTTCATGTTCTGTTTTTGCTGGAAGAAAACAATAGTGTGATGAGTGGTGAATGCAGCAAAAACTTTACAGTGGATGGAAAACTGTCATGTCGCATTATGTAAATGGAATGCATGACAAAGAACTGCAGATATCATGACAATCTCAATCACACCTTGTTCACCGCTTCTGCTGTTATCGCTGTGGACTCAAGAACTCGCTGAATAACGCTGACTGAAAAAGACGGGGAGGAGCCAAAGCCTGCTGCCATTTTAAAGGGGTTTTAAAGGTTTAAAGGGGACCGAGGCGATCACAAATTTGTGTAGTTTTTCCTTTATTGCTTACACACAATTCATGAAACAATTTACTATTTTCTCATAACTATAAACATATTCTCAGAACTACCAACCAACTTATACAAATCTCAAACTGTCATGTCAAAATCAAATATTTTAGTCAAAATCACATTTTCTTTTGTCAGAGTTTTTCAATGATTGTGCATGAGATTTGCAAATGGTGTCTAACTGCCTGAACTTGTTTAATGTTTTGCAGAAAGAATTATTTATTAAAAAAAATGGGTTTAGTCCATTGAGCATTTGTTTCCGAGAATCAAGTTTAGTGTCTTAGCAATTGTGAAAAACTGTAATAGAGCCTATCCCAGCATCTCGGGCTATAGTAAAAACAATTTTACTCTTAATTTTAGTCTTAACAGAAATTTGTTCTGCTCAATAATGACACATTAAACATATATCACATCGCACTCACAACTTACAAACTAAGCAGTAGGAATGTTATTTGAGAAGGTGATGACTTCAGATGCAAAAGCCTCTAAATGCCATCTGAAATTTTCTTCTAAAATGAGCATTTTTATCAAGCTTGTATGTTTAGGGTCAGTAATTTCATTCTAATGGCAATTAATAGGTCCTTTTCAAAAGGAAAATTACTGATCCTAAACATACAAGATTGATAAAAATGCTAATTTTAGAAGAAAATTTCAGATGGCACACACACACACACACACACACACACACACACACATATATATATATATATATATAATATTTACTGGCTTCTATTCTGTCTTGTTAAAACTTCAAATATATAGTTAAATAAAAATATTCTGAATGCACAATTTATTGAGTCTTTCCTTCTCCTCAAATGTTCTAACCACTGTGATTCTCTTTGAATAGCATTAAAGTGCAACTGAATGTTTTTCCTTCCTTTTTAATGATCTCCATGGTTCTGCTGAGACCCAAGAGTAATATTAAGGACAAAGCTTATCTGCTTCAGCCTTTAATATGAACATATTGTTGCTATCATTGGTTTTTCTTTGCCTCTGACATCTTTATGACTATCAAGCACAGCTGGATTATTAGCCAAATAAGTTGAATTGAAAATAGAGGAAAATCATTGAATCTAACAGGAATTGACACTGTTCTCTTCAGTGTATATATTTATATATATATATTAGTTGTGTTTGCTAAGGCAAGAATGTTAATATTGCTCAGACTTAGGTTTGTGATTTGAACAAACCCTATAGACATACATTGCAGGAGGGATCTGAGCCATAGACACAACAATTCACACTGCAGATTACAGTATACTTTTTAACCACAAATGCTTGTCTTGCACTAGCTCTGTGATCCACATGCATGATCACGTTACAAAGGTCATGCGTAACGTAGGCAGAAGTATCGATCCACCCTGGGCTTATCCCTATGACCTAATCCCTTCAAAGGGTTTACCCTACAGAGGGAGAGCTTCGAAGGGAAGAAGGGTTTAGGGGTCAAAAAAAAAACATTTTTTTGGAACACACTTCAGCGTCATCTTAACGAGGCAATCAAGGAGGCGCCTTCGTCTTTTTTACTCTTTGTATTAATTTACTCGTATTAGTTTACTCTTTGTATTAATACGCATTCATTTACTGTAGTAACATTATAAGCTACTGTCGGTCTTTTACGTTAAATATAATGTATATTGTGTCTATGTATTTGAAACATTTGAATGGACTGATAAAGGTAGCTGTAAAGTTTTTTTTTTTTGAAGTACAATGTCATTTTGTCCATAATACCAAATCTAACTCGTATAAATATTGCAGTACTATAGAAAAATACAATACATACATTTATAGGTAAAATCGAACTCCGAGCCTCCTGTACCCATTCTGTGACGTCAAACAACTTCCCTGTGTTAAATGAACACATTGTTAAGTGAACATTGTTAAGTGAACACAACATCTCCCCCAGACTTAATTGATTACATCTATACTGCATTTCACTGAACATTACCAACAATATAAACAGTATTCTCAGTTAATTCAAATGTTTTCTGATTTGATTTTCTTTCTGTTACGTTTCACCAAATGCAGAACAATGCTATAATAACCAAGCATGTACAACATGAACATTTATATGTGCATCAGTACAGTTCAACTTAACTTTAAACAATAACTAGATGAGTAAAGTTCGTAGACAAACTTTAAGTTGGCTTGAAAAAGCCTAGCCAGAAGGTTTGGAGTAGTTTTAAAAGCTTGAAGTTTGAAGCTTTTCAGTTTGAAATAGTTTAAGTTTTAGTTTAGTAGTTTAAAAGATAGATAGATAGATAGATAGATAGATAGATAGATAGATAGACAGATTAAAAGATTAAAAGATAGATTGATTAAAAGATAGATTGATAGATAGATAGATTAAAAGATAGATAGATAGATAGATAGATAGATAGATAGATAGATAGATAGATAGATAGATAGATAGATAGATAGTTAGATGTTAGTAAGTTAGATAGTTAGTTAGTTTATGAGTTTGAATGAGTTTAAATGGCTTATAAATAGTACATAGAATGGAAGCTTCATTGAATCTAATGGGCTTCAGTGTGGTTTGATTTGAATTTGACAGTTGGAGGTTGATGGAATGTTCTGATTTTCAATGTAAGTCTTATGGGAGTTTTTCCAAGTTTGATCAGCATTTTTAGGAAAAACGTAAGTCGGATCAGTTTGAAAAGATATAGCAACCCAAGTCAGAACAGTCTGAAGGTCTGGGCCGAGTTTGGTGGTTGTAGCTTTAAAGCTCTAGGAGGAGATAGTGTTCAAATTTTCGGTCTGAAGAATAATAATACGTTTATGTAGCATATCAGTAAGTTGGCTTTTTCAAGCCAACTTAATTATCACTTGAGTTGACCGTTACTTTCTTTTCTTTTTTTTTCTTCTTACTGTAAGACCTTAAGTTACATAGTCTTTCAACCATATTGGCTTCCTTCTACAACAATGCCTCTCTGCTTGGATGGAGGTGGTGGAGCAGAAACTGGTTGTTCAACCAGAGTGAAATAAGTAGGGGTGCCAAATCAGACATGTCCAAAGTTCGTCCATTGTTAAGCTTGTAACTGTGTGTTTTGATTTCCCTTTCCTGACATGTACAGGTTTTCTCACCCTTACAAGGTCACCTTCTTTGAGTTTCGGAATCCTTGCTTTACGCTTTGTGTCCAGGTATGCTTTCATCTTTTGTTGATATTGCATCACTTTTGTTCTTAGTTTATTCATGTCAGGGTTCAGATTGCACTGTGGAAGGACTGAAAATTTTGTTCTCATTCTCCTCCCAAACAAGAGCTCGAAAGGAGACATTCCTGTGGCAGCATGGGGTGTAGCTCTATAGTTTGCCAGAATTCTGCAATAAATGATGTCCATGGAGCCTTCACTCTCTCCGCAGTCAGAATGGCATTCTTTAGTACCTTATTCCAACGCTCGACAGCTCTATTTCCTTCAGGATGGTATATGGAGGTGCGAATGTGCTTGACATCTCTTTCTTGCAGGAAATGTTTGAACTCGAATGACAGGAACTGAGGTCCATTGTCGGTGACAATCTCCAGCGGATTCCCCTTTTGGCTGAACACTGATCTCAGAAAACTGGTAACAGTAGACACAGTCACATGAGGTGCGAATGCGACCTCTGGCCATTTTGAGTGGTAGTCGGTTAACGTAATGGCATATCTGCAGCTAACAGAGCCTATCTCAAAAGATCCCACCACATCAATGCCCAGTTTCTGCCACGGACCGACTGGATACTCAACTGGAGTCAGTGGTGAATCCATCTTGGGCCACCAATATAAGTCTCGGAGTCGCTGTTTGGTCCTCACAATTCCTTGATGGCTTTCATGTGCTAGAGTGACCAAACGTGAATGTAAGCTAAGCAGCACAATCAATCTGTGAGTTCCTCTGGAAGACCATCGAGCCATTCTAAGTCCAGCAAATCCCATGCCCTTCATTGTCAACAGGGTAGTGAGGGTTTGGTGGTCTGATCTAAATTTGAATTGTTTGCCCCACAGATACGTTCTCCAACGCTCAATGGACCAGACAGAATCGAGGCCTTCTTTTTCAACTACAGAATATTTCCTCTCTGTAGCTGTCAAAGTTCTGGAAGCAAAAGCCACAGTCCATTCTGACATATCTGGATGGATCTGAGTCAGGATACCTCCTATGCCATAGTCCGAAGCATCTGTTGTAACAATTGTGGGCAAAGCGGGGTCAAATAAAGCCAATGCAGAGCTCTCTGCAATCAGTTCTTTCACTTTCTGGAAACTTCTATGTGCTTTGGTGGTCCATGTGAAATTTGCGTCTCCTCTGAGCACATCTCTCATAGGCTGCGTAGCTCTGAATAAATTTAGCATACCAAGCAGTAAGACCTAGAAACGATCTTAGAGTGGATGCATCTGAAGGAGCTGGGGCATTTTGTATTGCCTCCAAGTGGCTGTTGTCTGGTATCAGTCCTTCTTTCGAAATTTTATGTCACAGGAATGTGAGTTTCTCCTGGTGGAGAATTTTGTTCGATTTTGTCATTTAGATGCAAACCTGCTTCTTGCAGTTTGTGCAGCACTCTTTTGAGGTGGGCATGATGACTGGCAGCAGAATCACCAAATACAATTATATCATCCAAATAAAACTGGACACCGGGAACACCGTAAGTTCATTCGTTCCGTAAGTAGAATAGGGAAGGCGTAGGACATACAGCGTAAGCTTTTTGAAGAATACGAAAGTGCGGCTTTGACGGAACCACTTGGAAGGCGATAATTTGTTTATATAAAGTATATACATTTACATTTTTCTAGAAAATGACAGATTGTTTAGCTAGATAAGACCCTTATTTCTCGCCTGGTATCATTTAAAGCCCTTTAAACTGCACTGAAACTGTAATTT
The DNA here is from genome assembly GCF_018812025.1 of Megalobrama amblycephala. Lineage (NCBI taxonomy): Eukaryota > Metazoa > Chordata > Actinopteri > Cypriniformes > Xenocyprididae > Megalobrama > Megalobrama amblycephala. The sequence goes on along the minus strand of NC_063044.1, from coordinate 32,172,759 downwards.
TGGCCTTCAACCGTTTGGAGGCCATTGAAGTCCACTATAAGGAGAATAATCCTTGAATGTTTTCATCAAAAACCTTAATTTCTTTTCGACTGAAGAAAGACATAGGGGTGAGTAAATTATCAGGAAAATTTTATTTGAAAGTGAACTAATCCTTTAAATGAACACAACAATTTCATTCTACCCAACTACTTGCAAAGCTGAAATACTACTAATACAGGTCAGAGTTTCCCAAAAGCATCGTAAGCTTGCCACCAATGGAGCTACAATCCACTTAGGCTTACGATGCTTTTGGGAAACTCTGCTCAGGTCAGTTTATTTGTGAGGTAATGCAATTTCGCTTGGTCTCATGTTACACTATCATATTAAACTGCATTTGAGTGTGTTAAAAGTTGTAATGTTATTCTATGTATTAGTTTGTTGGCTGTATGAGACTAACATTAAGTTAGATCAACATTAGAACGTCATACTGATGATATTCTAACATTTTATCGTGTTGAGCTATATAACATTGATTAGTCTTATGTAGCCTACATTTGCTTACCTTGTCTAATAACATGCAAGAGTGTCAAGTCAAAGTTGTCGCAAAGCTCTCACCATCTTGAAAATGCCACAGCGATATTGTTCCTTCTTATTTCTTCTTTTGTCCCAAAATTTGCTTGCCCTGGTCCATAATGATTGAATGAAACAACAACAGCATGAAGCTAGATGTTACGCAACTGTTGCCATGGTTACTATGCAGTACAAGAAACCAGGGATAACGCAAGTGACAAGGGAGGGACGGGCACTATTTAAAATTGTGAATTCCTCTGAATTTACTAATTCTTGGAAACATTTAGGAGAATGTAAGTACACAGCTGAACAAAACATATAACAATTTGCAAGTGTTTTTTGGATATTTTAATATAAATATCTTAGATATTGTGCCTTTAAACCAGGGGTAGGCAAGTTCAGTCCTAGAGAGCCGCTGTCCTGCTGAGTTTAGCTCCAACCTTAATCAAACACACCTGAACAAGCTAATCAAGCTCTTCAGGATTACTAAGGATATAGGCAGCTGAAGGTTTTTTTTTCATGGTTGGAGCTAAACTCTGCAGGACAGTGGCTCTCTAGGACCGAACTTGCCTACCCCTGGTTTAAACCCTTGCTTAACAAACCTAGTGTTGACCAGCTGACCTTCAAATTACAGACATATCAATAACCAATTTATCTTTTATTTCTAAAATCTTAGAGAAAGTTCTTTTGGAACAACTGCAGAGTTATTTGGAATCATTTGGGGTTTTCTTCTTCTGTATCTTTTTTGGATTACGGAGTCCCTCGGGGCTCCATTCTGGCCCCTGCTTTGTTCTTGTTGTATATGCTTCCTTTGGGGACTGTTCTTTCTAAACATGGGGTGTCATTTCACTTTTATGCTGATGACACCCAAATCTATCTGCCCTTAAAAAAAAAAAAAAAAAAAAAAGACAAAAAAGCTTTAAGCTCATTATCAGCATGCTTGTTTGATATTAAAGGTGCTCTAAGTGATGTCACGCGTTTTTAGGCCAAAAAGTTCACATACAGCAAACATCTCCTCACTATCCGCTAGCTGCCTGTCCCCTGAACACACTGTAAAAAAAACACGGTCTCTGTAGTCGCCACAAGCTCCGAAAAGGGCAATAAAAACAAACTGGTGCGGCCTGGACCACAAAACATAATAAACATGCTCCAGCCAATAACTGACAAGAATGATTTTAATGATTTCATTACTGTTTCAGGAAGCATGGAGGGGAGGGGGAGGAGGAGGAGGGAGGGTCTAGCTAGCCTCTGTTTTGTTTGACAACACTTCGAACGTCAACAGGAAGTTACTCCACCCAGGATCACTTAGAGCACCTTTAAGTCTTGATTTTCTTTTAAATTTTTGCATCTAAACGAGAGCAAAACTGAGATTACTGTTTTCGGGCCCACAGATGTTTTAGCAAATTCTGATGGTGACCTGGGAGATTTGGATCCCTTATGTAAAACACTCTCTGAAAAACTTGGGTGTTTTTTTTATTTTGCCCTTAAATTTGACAAAGAGATTAATGCTGTAATTAAATCTATTTTTTTTTTCAATTAAGATTATTATGTAAGGCTAAGAGTTTTCTAACATTTGCAGAGTTTGAGAGAGTGATCCATTCGTTCATTTCATTGAGACTTGACTATTGTAATTCTCTTTATATTGGAATGAGCCAATCCAATATTAGTCATCTTCAGATGGTCCAAAATTCAGCAGCAAGGCTGTTGACTGGTACACGGAAATGTAATCATATTTCCCCAATATTACAAGCGCTGCACTGCGGCTGCCGGTTTGTTATAGAATTGATTTTAAAATTCTGCTTTTTGTTTTTAAAGCCCTGAATGGATCAGCTCCAAAATCTCTCTGAACTTTTGAAATTAAATAACTCTGCTAGATCATTAAGGTCATCTAATCAAAGGTTGCTGATGGTTCCGAGATCTAGACTTAAAGCCTGCACGGTATTTGGCTGTCCCAGACGAAAGATTGCCATCGTGAAACAATCGTGGCAATTTCTGTGATCGTGGCCCTTAATCGGTGGTACTGTGTCGTATAGTGAGATAGGTTCAAAGATGACCATTTTCCCAGTCTTGTGACCAAAGATAGCCTACAATCATTTTGTGACAGTATCAGAAATTCAGCATGATCATCACATAGTGTGTTTGCTGCTACGACCTACGTCTACTGACCAGCCTATAAAAATGCGGCATGAAATCAATGCGATATGGTGCTAAAACTTAAAACTGCCTACTTCAAGCTCTTTTCCCTTCTTCTTCACCGCTTCCTTTTTATTTTCAGCACACATAAAAACTACAACTGCCAAAGTGTGATTCAGCATGGTCTTTTTTTACCACTAGCGCATGCTGATGACGTTTTATTCTTCTATAGAAACTTACATCGTAGCCTACGAGTCAATAGGTGTCATCATCATACAGTCTACATGCTTGTTGTACCCAAGTTCAATGGATCCATGTTGCACAGTATGATTTGTAATAATCTTATTGAATTGCTAAAATCATGCAGTGTATTTTTAACATTGATTTTTAACGTTGAATTTATTTCTGATAGTGTTTCTAATGTAAACTCCCTTTATTGCTTTGTGGTCTTTCTTGTTTTTTATTTAGATATTTATCCTCTCGTACAGCACAATGGCCAACTACTATTGATATTGTGCTATATAAATAAAATTTTGATTGATTGATTGATTGATTGATTGATTGAAATGCTCTTTACAAAAAAAAAAAAAGTGATGTAAAAATGATATTGGACGATTTTGAAGTTGGAGGAGAAAATTAGATTGTTTTTTGCTCTACCATGGTACTTCCTTCTACCTCACGCGTGACCTTTCAACATAATGCGTGGCGCATCGCAGAGCAGTGCAAGATGAGCATTTGTGGTTAAAAAGTATATACATTTTTATTTTTCCACTAGATAAGACCCTTATTCCTCGTCTGGGATCGTGTAGAGCCCTTTGAAGTGGCTCTGAAACTACAATTTAGACCTTCCACCTAGTGAAGTCCATTATATGGAGAAGATTCCTAGAATGTTTTCCTCAAAAACCTTAATTTCTTTTCGACTGAAGAAAGAAAGACATGAACATCTTGGATGACATGGGGGTGAGTAAATTATCAGGAAATTTTAATTCAGAAGTGAACTAATCCTTTATGCAACTACCCAGAACACCTTAGCAACCATGTAGCAACACCAAGACAACCACCTACACCCAGACAAACATCCCAGCATTGCTACATGGGCAAGCACAGCTTGCATTTTCTTCAGATTCTAGTTTTTATTTGTATCCACCGGATCAGACTGGAATTATCCCTGGTGAGTTGGTCTGAAGGGAAATATTGTGAGTTCCTTATATATTTTAAATACAATTTTATTTGGTCTTCTTTTTGATGTTTTGGAGGTCTCTCTGGGATAGGAAGATCGGATAAGTAGCCACAGGTCTATAAGCAATGAAAAGTAAGAAATTAAAGCCAGGGCACTAAAGCCAACTTGACAGAAAGCCCACATTTAAACTCTAAGGGAAAACCAGTTCAAAATCCAATTATTATGCACCAGCTCTGAAACTCCCTCTTCACCACAGACTGCCTCTGCATACAGAGTTACAGGAAATGAAAATATTGCTGTGTGTGCGTGCGCATGAAATCTATTGACAGAAGGAGCTTGTGGCTTTAATGACTTATGGTGGGCATCACGGTGCAGTATCAATAACTCATTAAAACTGCCCACACATATATTGACTAATCTGCATTGAATATTTCAGAAAATACAGTCAGTATGCACCAATTAAAAACAATCTTAAAAAATAGATTTTTGTAACCCTACGAGGTATTAATTAGGTAGACATTTACCAGAAAAGGTCAATTTTGAGCCCCTGAAAAAATAAATTTTACATTTTTGGAAGAAAATTTAATTGGTGATTATCACAAAAGAATCACCACCACAATATGATAGGGTTTTCTTGGTGGTTCTCACAGCATTGCAATGCAGTTGCTAAGGTGTTCTGTGTGTTTTTGACATGGACTATTTGTGGGTATCAACCTGTGGTTGCCAGGTTTGCTTAACAAAACCAGTCCAATTTCTATTGAAAAGCCACCCAATCACATTCCGAGGCGTAAAATTCGCATTCTGGGGATTACATATAGAGTTCCAAGTCACTTCAACCAGCAAAAAAAAAAAAAAAAAAACAGGGAAACAATGTAAAAGTAGCCCAAGTCGGTGGGAAAACCGCAGACTTGGCAACACTGACTAGCGGTAATTAAAAAAATACCACAACTGAAAATTTGTAGCGGTCATTAACTACATATTGGAGAGACGTAGCGCAGACACTAGACAAGGATGCAAAAGGCCTGTTCACACCAACAGCAAAAAGTATAATGATAAAGATATAGTTCTAAAAATCTTCTGAATGTAAAAGAATAGCAGAATTAACTAAAATGATATCAACACAGAGAAACGATATAATTGGAATCACTTTTAGAGCGTTTTTTTTTTTTTTTTTTCCCCCAGCTGATGAATGATAAAAACAAAGACAGCCAATCAGAATCCATCCTGCTTTAAAGAGCTTGAGCATTTAAAGCGGCGGTCGACAAAACTGCAGCACACACTTACACAGAATAAACAGAAGCATCTGTTGGTGTGGGCGCTAACATAGTTATCTTTACAATAGTTATTCTTGGTGTGAATGGGCCTACGAGCTATGTGTTCGGCTGTACATACACATCTAACATAAAAGTTTGTAAGTATATAAACACACACATTTACCTTAGCAACTGTTTAACAAAACACTAACAACTATTAAAAAAAAAACTTAGAGAACCTTAGCAACCATCTATAATAGCATCGGCGAGTTTCATGTGAGGTTTTCTGTTGACTACAGAGTGAAACTGATATATGGTAGATTCAGAAAATGTAAGTATAGGTAAAGAAGATGAAGAATATATTATAAGCAACCTCTTATGAAAAATGTAACATCTGTTATGGTTGAGGTTGAGTCCTGTTCTTACATGGACAGAGACTTCATCATTATCCAATACACCCCAGAACTCACACTGATCCATATGTATGACTGAAGGAGGGATTGTCAGCAGCAATATCCGTCTGATGTATAGCACACCTCCCCCAGAATGTCAGCATGTGATAAGAAACGCTTGCACTTTCAAAGTTTGTTTAGACTGTTTTTTCTTTTTCTTTTTTTTTCTCAACTGTACCACAGTGGGGAATGTTATTGTGTGTTTTTGCTTTACTCAAGCTGCAGTAAAGAAGCCCCAGGGGGTTCCTTCTTCTTTTAGAAGAACTAAAAAAAAAAAAAAATCTTATTGCTGAAGATATTATACAGTGCTCATCCCTCAGTGCACCTTCTTCCTTCAACCCTGAACACCTATGTAAAGCTGTTTAGCCCAGGGTTGTGTACTATTCAGAGGTGAGCTGAGAATACCTATGAAATCCCAATTCAATTTCTGAATTTCTGTTGAGGTAGGCAAACAGAATGAATTATACTTTAAATTAGAAATAAGCAGAGTTAAGATGGTATAAAATTCATTTAACTGCTCTATATGTACTTTTTAATTATACCAATAATTTTTAGTACAAATTGTTATCATAAACACAACATATGTGTTTATTCTTTCTGGAAACATTTCACTATGATTCAATCATGGCTTTTAGAGTCAGAGATACTGAGTGTGAGTTACATTGAATCTAAATAAAAATACATGATAAACCAACAATATTTAATTCAATGTTTTCTTAACTTGCCTAAGAGAGTAGCCTGAAAGAAACAGTTTCATATTTAACAAAGTTTCTAGTTTGAAGGCTCCCAAATGAAGTTCCAAACGTAGGTTTGTGAGGAGCCTAAACATTCAGTCCTGTCTGAATTTTCACCATCCTGGTGAAAATTTTTCCAGCATCCCTCCTCCTCTTTCTCCTCTCCAGATAGCAAACTAACTCCGCAACGGATCCACCCCGGAGGTATCACGAGCTCCGAAATGTATCCGCAAAACAGGTCCGGAACAGAGTCAACTTGCACAGCGCATCGCATCAGATCTGGAACAGATAAGGATTGTGGATCCAGATCAGATGCAGGGCAGACCCGCCACGTGTCCGCCGATAAAGTAGTTCATCTGCCGCGGATCCAATCTGGACCCGTTTATAAAGCAGCTGAGCTGCCACAGATCCAATCTGGACCCATTTATGAAGCAGCTAATCTGCCACGGATCCAGTCCGGACCCGTTTATTAAGTGGGTCATTTGGTCTAGATACCTTTCAGATCACTCTCTTCTCTTATTCTTCCCCTGCGCAATACTGTTATAGGGGGGTTTAGCTCTGAACTCGAGCCAAGCCTCAGGTTCAAGCCTCCTTTGATGTATTCTGTACCTTTGTGCTTTTATTTTGTAATGGTGACTTGTAGTTATGTTTCTAGTTTCCTGTTCTGCTTGTTTGCACCTGTGTCTTGTTAGTCTAATTGAGCTTATGTTTATATAGCCAATGGCTGCATCCAAAATCTCATACTCTCTTGAATAGGTCATTATTATAAGTACTTACTTTGCGACAGCTAAAAAAGTATGTTCTATAGGTTTATATTATGAATCTGTATAGCATGAATGTAATCTGGATGTACTACATTCGCCATTTTGTCATTATCATGTGACCTATGATGTCAGTTGTGTCACTGCACTGCCATTCACAAATCATCTCACATGGCTGTGACGTGCAGCTGATACTCGTTAACACTTGCGTCACTCGCCCTGCCCACGAGACTGCGCTCTACTCCCCCCCCGCTCGGTCCTCAGCCAGCCGAGAGGCTCTTCCTCTCGGTGCCATGAGATGGTACTGGACCCTTGGTGGATGGCTCGATCCTCCTCCGCCCCTGTCGGCCAGCGATGGCTCCTCCGACTGAGGGCAGCCGGCAGCGAGTCCCCCATTCCCTGCTCCTCCCCTTCCTTAGCAGGCTTCAGCCCATGGCAAACGGCGGCGACTCCTCCGCTCCCTCTTGGACGGCAGCCACCCCACCTCATCCCAGGAGCACGGCAGCGAGCTCTCCGTCCCACCTTTTGATAAATCACTCCAGCATCACTGCCTCGGGCAGCCACTAGTGGTCTTCACATTCCCGCGCTGCCCGACCTCCTTAGCACTGTGATCCCTCTCAGCAGCGAGGGCTCTCCGACAGCATGTCCCTCCTTCCTCCGTGAGAGATTTGAGGCCGGTGTAACACGCAGCTGATGCTCGCTAACACTGTTTACATGTTGTTTACATAGAGACTGTTTTCAAAAACTTGCATTTTGAAACCCGTTTTCAAAAGTTTACGTTTCCAGGCATCCAAAACGCCATTGTCATGTAAATGAAAGGCCAAAACGCATTAAAAGTTTTACATTTTTAGTTGAAAACAGTGTTGTGTAAACGGCCCCAAATAAATCAGAAAAAGGCATAATTAGTTCAAATGAATTAATTATTGATATTGTGCCTTGAGTTTTGAAATTCTTCTGTTGCGTTACTCTGCTGAATTTCTTTTAATTATATAGTAAATTGCTATTCTTGCTATTCCAGTTCCAAGTCAACAATCATGTGGCATGAGGCCAGTTCAATCCAGATGCACACTCATGAATTTAAAGGGAGCAATTTCTTGCATTTTGCCTGACCTTGGTTCAAGTAGATATTAAAATGATACATAAATCCAACAGCAGCAAAAGCTGTTTCTGCAAAATGGAGACAATCAACACATTGGTCATTTTAAATAGCACTTCCCAGACAGATGCATCTGTTTATTGACGTTAGGGCACTGTTGTGCAGGAATATCTGCATTTACTGTGTACGGCTTGCAAATGTTCACTGTTTTCTAAATGTGAAAGATTTTCTGCTCGCTGAGATAATGTGATATCAGAGGAGGCCATTAGCAATGAAACAGTATGCCACAAAATAACACAATTAAGATAATTAATACATTTAACATCCTGACGCTTTTCTTCTGAAGTGAATGGTTTTTAATCAATCACCTTGATTTTGCGCAGCCAAGCACTATGAGCAGAACACATTAGTGCACATATACAGTACAGAACATTCAGACAGTATTCAGACCACTTCATCTAATCTTTTCACATTTTGTTTGGCTAAAATGCTTTACGTTGTTGTAGTTGTTGTTTTTTCTGATTAATCTACACTCCATACCCCATAATGACAAAGAAAAAACTAGATTTGTTATAACTTTCAAATATATAAAAAAAAAAAAAACACAAATATCACATTGACATAAGTATTCACACCCTTAACTCAGATATTTGTTGAAGCTCCTGTGACAATGAAACCATGCTTACACTATCTTGGCTGTGTGTTTAGGGTCCTATTGGAAGGTGAGCATTTACACTACCCAAGCAATCCGGTCGAATGTGTTTTCGACCTCTGAAAGGGGTTGAAAGTGGAGAAGCTCAAAATGTTTTAGATCCTGTTTATACCTGTATTTAGCATTGTTCACCTGTTATCAAATCAACCAAAAACAGAAATGTTTTTGCAGGTTTTAATAAAATGTTATTTAATAACAGTAGTCATATTGCCAGTACGTGCCTCAGGATTGCATTGTATCATCAAGTCACTCATCAGAATCCTCTGCAAATTTCGACAGTCAGTTGGACTGGCTCATTTGAGTCCTCGGTAATCCTCGGCAAACTTTGAAAGTTGGTTGAACCGGCTCATTTAGTTCTTTTTGAGTAGGATGTGCTACTTTGGCTGTGCGTCTTGCATCATCAACCCAAACTAAAGTTCGATTCAGTTCCATTAATGAACCGGCTCGACTGGTTACTTCCGGTAAAGACTAGAAGGGATACATCGATACAGACACTGGGCATGCGCACATTAATATTGGGTCATTTAATAACTGTATTTGCATTATTGTAAGGGTAGGTTTATGGTTGGGGTAGGTGTAGTTGTTAATAAAACACAATCTTATAATTAGCAAATTCTCAAAAGAACGATTAGTTCAAGAATTGAACATCACTAGTCTATAGGCGCATAGTGTTTCTATACAAAGTGACATTGCCAACTACTGGCCTGGCATGAAATTACAGCGTTTGTAGTCGTGAAGGGGGATCATTTTGCTAACGTTGTCATCTGTACACACAGAAAAAAAATAAAAAATAAAAAAAATCTTTTCAGTGTTTAATACATTGTTGTCGTAAATGTACCCAAAGAAATATGAGTGTGTTGAGATCACTATCCAAAGTCTGTCTAGGGATTATGGCACCAGATTAGATTTCCAAGCACAGAAAGCAGTATAAATATAAACCTCAAAGAACTTTCAAAGCAAATTATAATTAAGAACCCAGTTTATTCTAATTACTAGTCTTCATCTTTGTCTGGGAAAGTGTCCCAGTCTGCTCTTTTCTAATTATTGAGTGTTGACGAGGCAGCTGGAGCTGACGTCCTCGTTAAGCACTCCAAACGAGAACAATTAGTGCTGTTCAAAGCTGAACATTATACATGCCTCAAGATGCTCATCTGTTTTTGCAGCAGCTGACATACAAATGTCGACACTTGATATTACTTCAGCTTACTGTCAGTGATGCCAGAGTGCTGATTTTTCTTTCCAAATTATTGTGGCCTTAAAGAGCTATATATCAGCCAGACTAAAAATGTCAGCTCCCCTTGTGTCACTTACAACGTGTACTGACTGCCTTGTCAACTGATAAGACACACTTTCAGTTTTCAAACATTTTTAAGTGATTTTTATTAGTCACCATGAAATCAAAATTGACAATTCTTATTTTTATAGAATATTGCAGCATTTATTATAAATGATTTATCTGTGCACATCATTATTATTTTTTAAATGCATGTTCCCTCGTAACCTTTAAAGGGTTAGTTCACCCAAAAATAAAAAAGAAAATTCTGTCAATTATTACTCACTCTCATATCGTTCAGGCTCTGAACCACTGATTCGAGACAAAAGATTCATAAAGCTTCGAAGCTTCATGAAGCAGTGTTTTGAAATCGCCCATCACTAGATATTGTTAAATGAAGTCGTTATTTGTTTTTTGGTGCACAAAAAGTATTCTCGTCGCTTCATAACATTAAGGTTGAACCACTGTAGTCACATGAACTGTTTTAAATATGTTTTCAGCTTTCTGGGCATTGAAAGTGTCAATTGTCTTGCTGTTAATGGAGGCTTCACTGGGCCATCAGATTTTATCAAAAATATCTTAATTTGTGTTCTAAAGATGAACAAAGGTCTTACGGGTGTGGAATGACATGAGGGTGAGAAATTTTTTATTTTGTATTTTTGGGTCACCAACCCTTTAATCAAAATAACTTCCCCTCCCTCTTGCAATGACATCTCTGATGACGTGTTTACTGCCGTGAGGGCGGGGCAACCTGTCACTCGCATGAGATCCACCAATAGCAAACCACAACCATCCAATCAATTCCCCATGAACAAACTCAAGCTCCACCCTACATTTGTTCTTGTTCAAGAAGCCATTTTATAGGGAAGACTCATATACTGTTTCATACAACTCTGTAGAGTTAAAAAGTATGTGCTTTCCCTTTTCCCAAGAAAAGTACATAGTTGAACTGTGAAGTATGTAAATTACTCATTACATTTTGCATGGCACCTTACTTTTTCTGCAGGATTTTGTTTCTGCTATAAAGAAGCAATATCTCCATCTAAGGACATTAAAGGAACTATATCTTGTGCGTTTTGCCTTTACTCACCTGAACTTGTCAACAAGGTTACTTTACGTATTTTATTCATCCGCTATATTGACAAGACCTTTTTGAAGGATATTGGTTTACTTATGACCTTTTTGTGCACTTGAGCTTAACTGAGACTTCAGAGTTTGTAGACATTCAAGAGGTTGTGTCGTTGCCTGGAAAATCCAGCCTCACCACTGTACCAGTGGATGAGTCTGGTCGGCCATTGAATCAATTCAATTTCTAGGGCGGAGCAAATCCGAGCAAACAGGAAGTGGAGTAAACCAATCAGAGAAGGGCGGATATGACGTTAGCAAAGCAACAAGAGAGTCAACAGCGAAAAGTAAATAATTAATGTGTTTTTGGTCATTTAAAACTGAATTCACGGCTGAATAGAACAAACTCTCGGGTCTCCTGTGCGCAATCTTTGTTGATATTGAAGGGACTTTCGCCGCACTAGAGTGACGCTGTTTGCGTCACTGAAATAAACTAATCTGGTTGCACGGTTCGGTTTGGAGTTGACTTGAATCGCGACGGAGAGCGGACTGACCAGACTGATATATCTTGTAGAAGATATATCAGTCTGGCCTTGCCAGGCAAGTTGTGTCGACCTTGATTTATTGCAATATTGAGGTGTTCAGTTTTATTATTTTAGAAAATATACATGATTTCTCATCTTACATATCAACCGTTTCATATTTTCACCAACATGTCTCTCAGGTTTTGTGGACTAGTGCATTTTTGAGCCTACATTCAGTACGAGTTAAATTATATAAGTACTGTTAAAATCAGATACTTTAAGACTTTTACTCAAATTGTATTGGAATTGGTTACTTGTAACTTGTAATGGAGTCATTTTCGACGTAAGGTCAGTACTTTTACTCAAAGATGGTTTTCAGGTACACCTCTACTTATCTTAATTTCTCTTTTACCTGGGACAAAATATCACTGAGAGAACATTGCCTCCTGCAGGTGTCCGCATAGACTGTTAAGGTGCTGGTGCAATTGTTTATTGCACTGCAGGCATGGAGAGACATGTTATTAATGGCCTCTGTGTTGAGCTCTAAGGTTTTCCAGATAGAAATTTGAGTGATAATCCAGCTGGAAGGAAGTGGTTTTTTTTTTTTTTTTTTTTTTTTTTTCTCAGAATAACCGCAGGCTAGTGATGTTATTCTGTTCAGATTCAGAACTATTACTGCAAGTAAGGATAGATGCCATGCTTTGTTTTTTAATGAGCCATGTTTGTGTATCTCTGACTTACACAATAGGCTACAGCACATCGTTTTTATAGATGTAACTCTTTTGTTTGCTAGGCAAATACAACATTTATTTAGCTTTTTAATGCTTTTTATTTGAATATCAGCCAATTTGGATGCTAAAATATGACATATCATCATTATATTAATGGCTTATATAAAAATAAATTTCTACCAAAATGTTGCTTTTATTGAAAATAAAATATGCTTTCATTAAAATGTTGTAAGCTTTTTTTTCTTTCTTTTTTTTTTTTTGTGTGAAAATGCAGATTTTGTCCTTGTTTCTTTCTGTTCACCCCTGCTATGTTGATTTTTTTTTTTTTTTTTTTTTTTTTTTTTCAAAGAATTTAACTTTTCATTATTCAACAAAACACTGAAAACTGAAAACTGGAAATATATACAATGTTGCACCATTTCCTGGCTTCTCCTTTGATACTTCCTTTTATAAAACACCCAGGCTTTGCATTCATATTTTTTCATTTTCATGAACAGTACATCCTCTCATAGTTGGCAACAGGGTCATGCCCTGTATAATATCTTAAATGCTATTGCAGAATAATTCATAAAGTAATGACTTTAATGACTGAATGTAAAGTAATTCATGTATTAAAAATTCAATCTGCTACTGTATATCTACACTAGTATGCTTGCTATGGCTTTCATATCAGCAGTGCTTAGATTTATTACAAGACTCACTGAAATTGAGTGATACAACCATAAATTACTTTATTCAAAGGTATATGAATTCCAAACTCTGTCTAGATAAGCATTTACTTTTAACAAAGGGGCAGCCTGTATTTATACAATGGGTATAAAAAGTCTACACAACCCTGTTAAAATTGCAGATTTTTGAGACCAATCCAAGTAAAATCATGTCAGATAATTGTCTGCATTAATGTAATATTGAAACTTACAACATTTATGTAACAAACGAAAGGAAAAAAGGAAAAATAAAAGACTTAAAATGTCCTGGTTGTGCACACTTGGTCTCAACTAATGCTTGATTGAAACACATTTTGCTTTTAATACAGCATCCAGTCATTTTGAATAAGATTATATCAACTATATCTCCTGTGTAAAGCCCTCTTCAAGTCACTGGAAAATTCGATTGGATTTAGATCTGGGCTCCGATCGGGCCATTTCAAAAAAGTTATTCATCTTATGAAGTCATTCCTTTGTTGACTTAGATTTGTGTTTGAGGTTATTGTCATGCTGAAAAATTATATTCCTCTTCATCTTCAGATTGTAATGGAGGACTTCAGGTTTTGTGCCAAAGAGGACTGATATTTGGCACTATCCATTATTCCATCTATCTGCCCTAGTCCCAGCTGAAGAGAAGTAGTTGTATAGTATGATGCTTGCACCATCATATATCATAGTCGGTAGGGTGCTTTTTGGTTGATAAGCAGCCTTGTGCCAAATGTAACTTTTAAAATTATGGTCCAATGGTTAAATTTGGTTTCATCTGACCATAAAACCTTGATTACACATGATTAGCTTAAAAGCTTCTTTTTTTTTTTTTTTTTTTTTTTGTAAATAATGTCTTCTTTCTGGCCACCCTATCCTACAGTCTAGGCATATTAAGAATAAAAGATATCACTGTGATATGCAGCATGTAAACAGTACTTGCCAGATATTCCTGCAGTTCCTTTTATGTTGCTGTAAGTCTCCTGGAAGCCTCCTTGGACAGTTTTCATCACGTTTTAACATCAATTTTTGACATTGTCTTCACATGATGATGGACTTCCAAGACACATCTAATGTTTGGAAATACTTTTGTATACTTCTCCTGATTGGTACCACTTCACAGTGAGATGTCACACATCCTTTGTAAGGTCATGGCTTCAGCAATATGATGTGACCAAGAAAAGACCCAGGAAACCTGAAACCTTCAGAAACAGCAGATTTTTATTCAGGTTTGATCAACATCACTTGAATGATGACTAGAGCATTATACTTACTTTTGGTAAAACTTTACTTCGATGGTCCACTACATGTCATCTAACTCTTATTAGAGTATTAGTAGGCTGGCTGCTTATTATCTGCTAACATTTTATCGTCATGGTCCCCAAACAGATATTCGACTGACTAAATAGCTTTGCAACTACATGTCATCTTATTCTACTAACCCGAACTGTAACATCTAACCCTAAACTAACAGTCTACTGATACTCTAATGATAGTACATTGTAACGTCTGGATGGATCCGTTCAGAGTCAATAAACTTTGGAGTTTTCAGAACGCTTTTAACCTGATGAACTTTGTTTGTTAATCACTAACTCGGCTCCGGACGACTGTGACTTTCGGCAGGTTTGTGGACCTGTGAGGGTAAACAGAAAAACTGCAACTTCCTCACTTCGGTGACTTCAAAAGGAGCACCCCCCCCAGAGACTGACCAGATCCACATTCCAACACCCCACACACACAGGGACACACAAAAACACACACACAGACACATACAGAAACACACAATCATACATTTTTAACTGTATATGTGAACTACCACTATGCTGGAATATATACATGATATATTTTAGAGCCTATGCATGTTTCCTAGTGTTTAAATGAGTGTATTTGTGCTAGTGTGCATTTTAATAGGGGAATTCTGTCTGTAAACCATAACTTCTTGTCTATGCCTTTCTGATCTGTCGAATTTGATCTCTCCGTAAAGCTCCGGACACGAGCTATTCACTGAGATATGTCACACAGCTGACAAATGCATTTTTCTAGGTGTTTGATGATACTGTGAAAAACGCACTCCATTTCGAAATCTGATCTGATAATCATAAATCATGCAGATTAAGTCGTGAGGCCAAGCAAAGGGAAAGCTTTCCCGCCAACTTTGCACCCATGTTATTGGCTACCCCACCTCAAGGAGGTGTGTCGGCTTATCTGTCATAAAAGCAAAGACGCACAATTTCTTGTGTTCTCTCCCGATTGTCTTACGAGCATCTCGTGCACGTTTTTCCCGGACATCTCCGGTGACCACGCGCTGCCATCGCGCTCAGCTTCGGGACCACCATCTTCCAGCGAAACTCACTCTCAAGTCCTCAGTTCAAACCTTCCCGCGAAACGGAAGAAGCCAAAGAACTGCACCAGCGCTAAACTGAAATTCGACACGCCCAACCAATGCAAGTATACTGCCGTTTCTCAATCTTAGATGATGAAACTGATTTCCGCGCTGGCCTCAAGGACTGTTTTGTAAGTTTGCTACTTGCCTTCTCTCTTTCCTTCTCTACTTCCACTCTTGTACATATGTGTGTATATTCTTGTATATATATTTAGACGTATAACCTCAGTATTCATAGTTTGCATATATTAAACACTTAATTCATGCTCGATTGTTCTGTTCGTTCTTTCAACTGAAGACCAAGTCACTTTAACGTTTTTCGATCGCTTTATGCTAATAGCAAGTTATTTTCATGGCCAGAGAATAACTCCGTTTATAATATTCGGTGAGGGACTTAGTTTGCTGGACAAACGAACAGTTTCTCTAAATAATTATTAAACCAGAACTAATCATATATGTAATTGATTATAATTCGTTGTAATTGATTCACAATATATGTTTAATTCCCTGTTGGGTCGATATATGAATCATAATTTATTCATAACCTTATGAATTATTATATTCATATTTCATCCATAAATTGATTAATAACTGTACGAACTGCTACATCGTTACAACATGAAGTTGCAAAGTTATTTATAGTTAGTAGAGTATCTAAATAAAGTGCAACCTTACTCTTTAGTAAGAGTTTGAATGTGATTAATTCCAAACACATTAAAATGCCCCATTATATTAGGGTGTGTACACTTATGGTGTAAGGGATAATCTGGGCTTGTTTCTGTTTTGGGTGGGTTTGTCACATGTTTTAATCATGCGTCCTAGTTTTCAGTTCGTTTCGATGTATTTTCATGGTTTGATTCATTTGCGCACATTCATTTCGTTGATTGGTTTGTTCTGTGTATTTAAGCCCTGTATTTTTTCAGTTCTTGTCGCATTTTACCTGGTTGTTTTGTTCATAGTTTGTTCATAGTAGTTTCTATTTTTTTTGTTAATAAAACTAAAACTGCTGCAATTAGATCTGTTCTTTCATCTTTATTTTTGCTACCAGAAGCATTGACCAATGACAATGATCTAGCGGCAGTTCGTATCCTCCTCTCCAAGGGGGACAGCTCCCTCGAGAATCACACACAGGAATTCTTGGATTGATACTACCTTGACCACTATGACGATGACAGCCTGTGTGTTTTTCCAGGCAGGCCTAAACGTGGAGACGAGAGTGAGCTTGCACAAAGACAGACCTCAGGGGAGCTTTCAGAAGTTCATGGATTGGGTCCTATTTCACTGCCGTTCCACCTTTACCATTGGCAAGATGGAGGAGGATCAACTAACCACAGCCCACACCACTCATGTGCCACCAGTCAACACTGTCCCAATGGATGAAAAACTAGAGCCCACCGCAGACACATAGTCCAAGCCGACGCCTGAGCTATATATTGTCCCGGAGACCAAGCCAACCAAGTCTGACCAGGTGCATGAGCCGACAACATCGTCCATCACTGAGGGAATACTGGTGGATGGTGTGGAGCTCTGTCCCATCATCTAAGGCGAGTGCGGATGCGCTTAAGTCTGAGCCCATGATTATATTTGAGGATATGGAGGATAATAGCACCGATCCTTTTTCATCAACCAGCACAGAGTTATTGAAGTCCTGCCTCCCACTCCCACCTCCTCTGCCTGTTCTGAGTTGGCCAAGAGAGCTGTGTCTGAAAATTCTGCCTGTTCCACGTCATCCTTTCCTGAGATGTTGGCCAAGAAGGCCATTCCAGAGATGTCTTTCAGTCCTGTATTGGCCAGGAAGGCAGTGTATTAAACCCCTATCTGCACTGTCCAGTCTGTCAGCCCTGTCTGCACTGCCTCGCATCAGCCCTTCGTCTCCTCCTGCTATGTCTGCTTGATGCTTAGTGAATCCGCCTCGGGCTGATTGTCAGACCCTGGACAGTTGACCCCATTAGCTCAGCTAGAACCTCAGTGCCCGTCACTCCACCTCAGCCTTTTGACCTTTCAGTTCCACCATGGCTCTTCACCCCCTCGGCTCCACTGCTGTTGCTACGGCTACACCAGTTGTTGCTCTGCCTGTTTCATAGACTTATAGGCCTTCAGCTATGCTTTGTCCCTCCACCCCTTCATCTCCGCAGGCTCCACCTTCCCTCTGGCTCCACCTTCCCTACTGCTCCTCCTCAGTCCTTGGGCACTCTGGCTTTGCCTCAGTCCTCCTGCACCCAGGCTTTGCCTCGGCTGCTCGTCCCTGTGTCTCCGCCTTGGTCTCCAGGACCTTCTGTGTCACTAGGACACTTGGCTTTGCAGCTCTGCCTGGGTCTCCATCACCATCTGCCTCGTCTCGGTCAGTCTCCCCCCTTTGTTCCGTCTGCAAAGTCTCAACCATGGCTCCTCCCTCCCTTGACTCTGCCATGGGCTTTTGTCCTGGGATTATGGTTGGGGATTCCATCCTGGCTGGTCCTATCATTAACTCCTCCCTGGCTTGTGTTTCTTTCAGCTAATTGTCAGTTCTCATTGCGTTTTAACTGGTTATTTTGTTTGTGTTTCTATTGCTGCAATTAGATCTGTTCAATCACCTTTATTTTGCAACCGGTTGTCACGGTTATGTTCTGTCTTGGCTTAGTTTTGTGCTCCTAGTCCCTGTGGACTTTTTCTGTCTTCCTTAGTTGACTTAGTTTCCTAGTGTGTGCCTATCTGTTGCCATAACCTATTGTGTCCACCTGCCTATTGTTAACTTACTCGTTTAGCCCTGTGTGTATATACCCCCTGTTTAGCTCCATCTTATGTCAGTTCTTGTTGACATTATGTTTGGTTTTCAGTTCTTCTGCCTGTTTGTATATCTCCTGAGTATTTTGGTTTATTATTAAAAGACAAATTCTTGACATTCTCCTTCATTTGATTGAACCACGCAATTACAGTGACATTGTGCAAATTTCCTATTTGATTGTTACATGAATTTTGTTGGTTTCAATATTACATTAAAAGATTAGTCCACTTTCAAATAAAAATTTCCTGATAATTTACTCACCCCCATGTCATCCAAGATGTCCATGTCCTTCTTTCTTCAGTCGAAAAGAAATTAAGGTTTTTGATGAAAACATTCCAGGATTATTCTCTTTATAGTGGACTTCAATGGACTCAAAATGGTTGAAGGTCAAAATTAGTGTATGTCCTACGCCTTCCCTATTCAACTTACGGAACGAACACAGCGCCAGTTCAGTTTTTTCCGTAAGTAGAATAGGGAAGGCGTAGGACATACAACATAAGCTTTTTGAAGAATACGGAATCGCGGTCTGGCGAAGCACTTGCAAGGCGATCATTTGTGTTTATAAAGCATATACATTTGCATTTTTTTTTTAAGAAAATGGCTGATCGTTTTGCTAGATAAGAAAATTTATTTTTAAATTTTTATTTGAAAGTGGACTAATCCTTTAAAGGTGGAAAAAGATCTGACATGGTTTTAGATTCATTTTTTTCCATCTTAAAAAGCTTTTTTTTATTTTACTAGTGGTGTCTAGGCGCCTTTATACTATCTATCCATATGTTTCATATCGCCTGGCATACAGTAAACTATATATATGGTTTATATATCCTAGTAACAGTCTTTTCATGGCCTGTAGTAGAGTAGGTTTAGTGGAGGGGAAAGGGATAAACAGAGTACGCTTTATGAGCCACAAATATATACACCTTTTAATGTATAATATTATTTTTATGGTATGTTTTTAAGTTTTTAATACTGTCACTTTTAAGGCCAGAAGGGAGAGATGAATTCATAATTTTATCCAAACACTAATTTTTGTCCTTTTAGATGTTAATATCTATTTCTAATAATACTTATGTTGGAGTTATGTATAGAAGTAATTAATACATTTTAATTTTACATGAACTCATCCTACTTTTCCAGCAGTTCAGAAGCATTGAGAATAGTGTGTTTTAACTATGCATAAGCTATGGTATAATGGATGGTGGAAGTATACATTAGTATACATTAGAATTTAGAGTTGAGTTTAGTGAGGCTGACTCGATTATTTCATTTTGCTTCCATTTTTAAGTTTCATGGTGAATAGTTTTTCAGGATTATGGTTAGTGTAGTTTTTAACTGTGAATTCATCTGTTTTTATATATTAATTTTTTAATGAAGCTCTAATGAAGTCAAACTGACTTTTTAATGACATTTTAATGAAACCGCACAGGCTTATGGCTTCTACAGAAGCATATATCACCGACTAACAATCTCAGAGCTCATGGTAGGTCTTGAAAGGTTTCCCTAAAAATGTGTTTCTCTATTGAGAAAATTAATGAGATTCTTACATCCAGAACCCTACTGTTGTGTTTCCATTGATTTTTGATGAATTTTTTTTTTTTTTTTTTTTTTTTTTTCTCTCAGAGTATATGAAATACTAGATACTATCTTTTTGCAAGCTAGTTAAGAAAGCAGAAATAAAGCCCACTCCACATGATTGTGCTGGTAGCTGAAATACCCCTGTGCAAAGCCTCAGTGTAATTGGAAGCAATCGTTCATCCATAAAGGTATTTCTGCATAACGATGAGCAGATGGTGTGCCACTTTATGGTGAGGAAACTTAAGAATGCTCCAAGTCTAACAGGCAATTACACTCCTACTATGCACAATTTACTCAGCCGTAAGTAGCCCAGTCATGCTCCTCTGAGAGAGGTGAATGAGCCAATTTCACTTCAGATGCTCCAGCAATTAAAGGTGGAAACACTTACAGATATGTGCTATCACACTTGCTAAGGGAGACTACAAGAAAGTGAAAGAAGAAAAAAAAAAATGAGGGACTGAGAAAGGAAGATGTTAAAAGTAAAAATAGTAAGTGTTGAAAAGGATCATGAAGTTAGAACATTTTTAAAGGGTTAGTTACACAAAAAATGGCTATCTATCTATCTATCTATCTATCTATCTATCTATCTATCTATCTATCTATCTATCTATCTATCTATCTATCTATCTATCTATCTATCTATCTATCTATCTATCTATCTATCTAATGTCCATTTGTTCGCCCAATCTCCTACCATCCCTCAATCTACCTTCCATCCAGCTCTGCTTTTAATGAAAAGTGTTAGCTGAACTAATCACCTTAAATAGTCCAATAATAATGTCCCACCATTTAACAAAGTGACATAGGATATTTACAGCTAAGGCACTTAAGTGCTTTTGTTCTCAGCAGGGTAGATTAGTTTAATGCAGTTCACATTCAGCCGCCCACAGCTACAGTTCCTCAACAGTGACGTTAATTTCCCTTTGTGTCACTCAATATATGACTATACACTCCAATGTACTTTACAATACTGCTGAAATGTATTCTGATACAAATCTAATAACTTATTCATTAGTCTGATGTGCTGTTTCCTGTCAGCTATTCTGTCATTTATGCCTCTGCAGTTTGATTATGAAGAAGATTGAAACAGCAAGAATGAGGTTTATTGTGATAGTCTGTGGTCTTTCAAGGTGTCTTTTGAGACCACATAACACTAAATTTTGTCTCAAATGTCATCTGAGTCTTGCACATCATCAATTCCTGTTCTTCCCAGTGGAGTTATGTGGCGGCTGCAGTCAGAGAGTGTTCAGTGGACTTCCCAATGTGTTCAGCGGCTGTACGGAGCTCAGTTTAATTGCTCCTTGCCTTCAGCAGAAGGTCGAGAGCACGCATTTGATTGGAGCGGAAATGAATGAATCTCTTACAGCTTGTTTGACTTGTATGGACGAGTGTGGAATGAATTCCTCCACCTTGGGAGGAAGCTAATATTTCAGTGTGATTATTCTGCTGGATGCAAGGCAGAATGGAATAGAGTGAATTTTACAGTATCCATCCATTCCCCAAACTACTTTTCCTGTGTAAAATTTTATGTAACATTGATTTTATAAGACCAAAGTTTATGCGGGTGTAACTTGCCTTACACACACACACACACACACACACACACACACACACACACATATATATATACATATATATACAATTAAAGGTTAAATACAATTAAATTAAATACAATTAAAGGTTTAGTTCACTTTCAAATAAAATTTTTCTGATAATTTACTCAGCCCCATGTCATCCAAGATGTTCATGTCTTTCTTCCTTCAGTCGAAAAGAAATTAAGGTTTTTGATGAAAACATTCCAGGATTATTCTCCTTATAGTGGACTTCAAACGATACCAGACGAGGAATAAGGCGTCTTATCTAGCGAAATGATCGGTCATTTTCCAAAAAAAAAAAATGTAAATGTATACGCTTCATATAAACAAATGATCGCCTTGCACATGCTTCCGCCAAAACCACACTTCCGTATTCTTCAAAAAGCTTATGCCAGTGGTTCCCAACCACGATCCTGGAGGCCCACCAACACTGCACATTTTCCATGTCTCCTTTGTCTGACACACCCATTTCTGGTCTTGGAGTCTCTGCTAATGAGCTGATGACCTGATTCAGGTGTGTTTGATTAAGGAGACATGGAAAACATGCAGTGTTGGTGGGCCTCCAGGATCGTGGTTGGGAACCACTGGCTTACGCTGTATCTCCTACGCCTTCCCTATTCTACTTACGGAACGAACGCAGCGCCAGTTCCATTTTTTCCTAAAGTAGAATTTGGAAGGCGTAGGACATACAGCGTAAGCTTTTGAAGAATATGGAAGTGCGGTGTTGGCGGAAGCACGTGCAATGCGATCATTTATTTATATAAAGCATATACATTTTGAAAATGACCAATCGTTTCCCTAGATAAGACCCTTATTCCTCGTCTGGTATCATTTTAAAGCCCTTTGAAGCTGCACTGAAACTGTCATTTTGACCTTCAACCATTTGGGGCCAATTGAAGTCCACTATAAGGAGAATAATCCTGGAATGTTTTCATCAAAAACCTTAATTTCTTTTCAAATGAAGAAAGAAATACATGAACATCTTGGATGACATGGGGGTGAGAAAATTATCAGGGAATTTTTTTTTTTTTTTTTTGAAAGTGAACTAATCTTTTAAGCACATTAATTTTTAGTTTGTATTCATTTATTTATTTTTTACAATCGCTAGGACACATTTCTCAATGTTTTCTTTTGTAAAATGTCTTTACAAAACAAGAATGACACTCTCTACTGTTTAGAATTGAATGCAATATATGTTATGATCCATGTTTACATTACAATACACAATTATTCTTAAAATGTGCCCTTTTAGATGCTGAAAGACTAACAACTGGTAGCTATACAGCTATATAATTGTTTTGATGGCATTTCATTTTTAGATTTGGAATATATATAAAGTTCAGTCACGAAACTCTAGATGGGACAGGCTGATCGGTCCTTTACAAGCAATTACATCATTAATGCATGGCACAAGCTGATTGGCCTCTGCTGATCCTGCAGCCAGTAAGATTGCTTGCTTAACATTTAAACAGTCTGGGGTGCGTTTCCCAAAGCGAACTATGGTCGCAAGTTCCGTCGTTACCAATAGAGTTCAATGGGACTTACGACCATAGTTGGCTAACGATGCTTTCGGGAAACTCACCCCTGGTTCAGTGTTCTAGTCCTATGCTGCGTTCACGCCACCTCGTATTTACCGAAATCTTGAGATGACAACACGTGACGTTGTATTCAGAGCTGTTCACGTCCTTGGACTGGGATGCGTTTCTATGGCACCACTATCAACGCCTAATGAATCTACAGCGGTCAGGTTGTATACCGGCCACGTGGTACATTTGGGAGCTTTCAGAAAACTCCCAGCTTACAAGCTGTAATTACGAGCTCTACAAGGACGTGAATGCTTTTTACAAGCTAGAATCTCGTAACTACAGGAATTATGAGGCCGCGTGAACGCACCTCTACAATCCGGATTTCTCTGACATCCAACCACTTAAGATAAGGGAACTTTTTTTATTATTTCACAACACTAACCAATGTTGCATGGTCTGCTTTTATCAATTTATAAATTAAACAATCATACAAGTTCAAAATCATGTTTGATGTTTTACATGTTGCGTAGCCTATGATAAGGCATGAATACTTATAAAAGCAAGCCTGAATGAGAGCAAGTATTTTGAGTCAATAGCAAAAGCAGCTGCAGGAGGAAGCTTTCATGAGAACATGTTTTAAGCTAAATTATGTATTTTTCATGAAGATAGAATGTTCTTGTTTGCATGTAACCCTGAGGTTTGCTGTCACGTGACCGTGCTTTTGAAGGCTGTTCTGAACACGGCAAAATATGAATAATTGCATGCAGCATGTAGGCTACTTGCTCAGGTGGTTGCTGGGGGTTGTTTTCTCTATCTTCATCAGCTTGCAGCATGATCTTATTTGTTAAAGTCACATACATGTAGTGTGAGTTCTAATACAGTACATTTGAGCCACATTGGCTCAGGCACATAGTGGATTAGGTTAATAATTACATAACAAACCTAAGAGTTTGGCACCCATGTACATGTTACTAAAGTCACTAGTTAAATGCCCTTGGGCTTTGCTATAGTCCAGACCATGTTTCCACCTTGTATTAAGATGTGTTTTGGTCAATCGGATCACAAGTGATGACTCTGAATACAGGTGTAAACGGGGTGTAAAACATTTTGTGCTTGTCCACTTTCGACCACTTCCAGAGGTAGTCGAAAAGACATCCGACCAAATTGCTTTCATAGTTTTTTCTTCAAACCAATGTTCTCTCACCATTTCTTTTTTCTTTACAGTGTTCGGCATAGTATTACGGCTATCAGAGCAGAAACGAAAACTAATGAGAGACAGATTAAAATACCAGGTGGAAACGGGTATGCGTCTCCCTTGTCCACTTGTGATCCGTTCGACCAAAATGCAGTTTAATACCAGGTGGAAACAGGACCCCAGATACACTTAAGTCAAGCCACTCTTCGGAGCAGCAGCAGTAGGTCTTGGTAAGATCTGCTTGTTTTGGGGGGCTGTGGTGTTCTATTTTTTTTTTCCTATTGTCTATGTGTGAGGATAATCTATGTATATTATATATGTTTTTTTCAATCTCTAGGACACATTTCTCAATACACTGTAAACCCTAACGCTCAAAAAAATTAATTGGTTTGAGTAGGACAAACTTATATTAAACAAATTAGAGTTGA
This sequence comes from Megalobrama amblycephala, assembly GCF_018812025.1. Lineage (NCBI taxonomy): Eukaryota > Metazoa > Chordata > Actinopteri > Cypriniformes > Xenocyprididae > Megalobrama > Megalobrama amblycephala. Next base: position 32,148,138 of record NC_063044.1, on the reverse strand, counting down.
ATTCAGTCAAATTAACTTTTATGCATATTTTTTTCTTTCAAGTTCAAAGAACTGATATATTTTAAAGGTGCCATAGAATTGAAAATTGAATTTACCTTGGCATAGTTAAATAACAAGTTCAGTACATGGAAATGACATACAGTGAGTCTCAAACACCATTGTTTCCTCCTTATGTAAATCTCATTTGTTAAAAAAACCTCAGAAAGAACAGGCGAATCTCAATATAACATCGACTGTGATGCAACAGTCGGGATCATTAATATGTACACCCCCAAATTCATGCATATGTTACAGTTACACATACACAGTTACAGAAATCAGGCGGAAATTATAAAAAGTTACAAAAATCTGTATGTTGACCCTCACGTATGCATAATAAGTGAAGTATACTTTGGCCTTTAGAAAGGTAATGATAAAAAAAAAAAAAAAATCATTCAAAAAGAAAGGAAAAATTAAAATAAAGATTTGTTTGAGTAATACCTGGAATAATGAATGATGAAATGCATTTATTGTAACATATGTGATATAGAAAATAACTCATTCAGGTCACTTTAGACCCATGTTGTATATGTCCAAAACTGTTACTTTTCAGGAACACTGACAGACTTATAGGGTGACCAATTAAAAATTATGAAATATGTTGCCTAATATATTAAATATAATAAGACTTACATCCATCAAATATACAAGCCTTGTTAAGATGAAATGTGTGGCAGATGAACAGTTGTCTGCAGTAAATATGTTCCTACTTGCAAAAATGTGCAAATATTAAATATTTCTATATGGGTCATTTTTGACCCATGTGTGTAAAATTGATGTAGAAACTGTGTTTGTTTATAAAGTAAGAAAGAAAAAAATAAACATAATTATTTGTAGAAAATCAAAAACAAGATATTTAATGAATACCTGGAATAAATAAATGACAAAATACATTTCTTTCAAAGATTCAGCGAAGAAACACTCAACCATGATTGAAATTACATAGGAAATGAATACGGGTCATTTTTGACCCATGTTGTGCATTAGAAGGGTAGTGATACAAAAATGATTTTTATTCAAAAAGTAAGAAAGAAAAAATGAAAATGAGGATTTGTGATGATCAAAAACAAGTTAATTGAGGAATACCTGGAATACTGAATGATGAAATTAATTTCTTGCAAAGACATAGAAAATAAAAACTCAGGCGGGTCATTTTTGACCCATGTTGTGCATCAAAGGGTTAAAGGGATTTTGATTTAAAGGGGAAGCACACTGAATCTGTGCATATTTATTGATGCCACAAAATAGGCAGTTAAAAATCAATAATAAAAAATCTATGTGATATTTTGAGCTGAAACTTCACAGACACATTCAGGGGACACCTTAGACTTATATTTTATCTTGTGAATAAAGGGTTCTAGGGCACCTTTAAGTAAACTGAACTGTTTCAATGTTCTTGAAAGGGAGAGTAAATGCTAAAATTAAGTGTTATATAATGTTTATTTTTGTGCAAGATTACAATGAAGTGGGAGATTTAGTAGTGATTAAAGTTTTGTTATGCTAATTCAGAAGAGTTTCTGTTAATGTGGGTTTTTAGAAAGTGGTGCATGCGGCTTGGTTTGAGAGCAAGTATGTTAAATGCTTTATATTGCTGTACTAATTCAGCAAGTGCTATACCATGCTATTGTTAACATGCTAACAAATTAGCAAGTTAGCATTTTTTGAATTGGCTTGTTAGCTAGCTAATTTTACACTAATAAAAATGTTTACATTGGGGTTACATGATCATTTTAAGGTAAATGTATGAGTGTACTCAAACATTTTAAGTTAAAGGTCCCGTTTTTCGTGTTTTTTTTTTAAGCTTTGATTGTGTTTATAGTGTGCAATATAACATGTGTTCATGTTTCGCGTGTAAAAAAACACAGTATTTTTCACATAATTTACTTATCTGTATACCGCTGTTTCCACTGTCATAAAAACGGGCTGATGACTTCCTTGTTCTATGAAGTCCCTCCTTCAGAAATACGTAACGAGTTCTGATTGTGCCAGCGGTTCCTGTGTTGTGATTTGACAGCAGCTTAGCGAACGTTGCCCGGAAAGGTCACGCCTCTTACCATAACGTGGAGATGCATGCGCTCAGTGTAATTGTAAACATGTCTTTAATTTTACCCTATCAATTTGAGCCGGAATCAGACCCGGTGATTGGACTGCGGGATGAAAATAACAGCGTTTCGACGACATGGCGACAAACACACTCTACAAACGCAACTCTTGTGTATTCCTGTGGGCGGAGGTTAGTCAAAAAACTGTTTTAGTGACGTCATTAAAGAAGGAAGTAGAGGGATGTAGTCCAAACTGGCCGTTCGATGTAGGCGACTTCTGTTAAATAAAATATCTCGCTTGGCATTGAACTTTGAGCTTTAAAATTTTACAGATTTTATTTATACTCTAACAACAACATTACACACTAACTAAAGTTTGAAACATGGGATCACGAAGAACAGGACCTTTAAGAACATTTAAAATGTATGAGTACAAAATAAAAATCTTCCAGTTCTGCTTACTTAAACTTTTAATTTCTTAACTTAAAAAATTGAGGCAACTCCTAACCAAATTTCAACATGGAACAGCAGTTAATTTCACATTCAAAATACACTAAAATGACCAAAATGCTTCATATGTCTCATTCTTCCATAACACTAGCAAAGGTATTCGCCCAACAAACACACTTTATAATATTAGTTTTTAATAAAGTTTAATAGTTTTAAAATGAGTATTTGTGTGCAAATTGGCCTGTTGGTAGAGTTTTGGCAGTAGTTATGTATGATATGAATGGATTGAGCCAAAGCAAAGGAAAATGATAGACTGCTGTTTTGCTCATGGTGTGAAGAGTTTTGAAAAAGTAACCCAAGTACTGTGAAATGGGTCCTAGTGATTGTTTTTCTTGTTTTGTTTTTTTTAACTGCTTGCAAAATTTAATTCTCCACATTTTTTTTTTTTTTTTTTTTGTATTGAAATATGGCTATGTTTATGACAGGTTTTGCATGTTTCATTTGAGAACATTTAGCTCCAGGGAAACGGCCCATTGCAAATAATGAATAAGATGCTTTGGAGGGAAAATTATTGCTAAAAACACTGGATTGTATTTGTGGATGGTGTCTGCTTTTTTTTTTTTTTTTTTTGATGAAACCCAGGGCCAAATCATTAAAGTCGGTCATTCTGATGAGGTCTCGCTCAGTGACTCAAGAATATTTAGTTGACCTTTTCTCATCTTCACAGTTTGTCATCTCACAACCATGATGTGCATGCTAAGAAATGGCTGTATACCACTCAACATCATGGTCGGCAGCACTAGGGATTTGTCCTAACAGGTTTAATTAAACTCTGAAAGGAATCGGCTGCTTATTTTGGTTCTTGTGAAGGTTAGAAGGACAATTAGATGGAAGCATGTTGGCCTGTTCTACTAAATTATTTTCATTGACTTAATTAGAATGCTAAATAATTCAGGTGGTTGTACATAATGGAGCTGAGTATGTTCTGCATGTTCTTTTCTCCATTATATTTGCTTGAAATTAAATTAAAATTAAATTTAAACCTAATTGTTAGTTGTGTGCTTAAATTGCCATGACATTGACCTGTCATGCATGATTATGCACAGTATTTATGACCACGTGTTTATTTATCACATGGCAAGGTCATCTAATATGAAGTATGGAAATTTGTGATTAAAATATTGTGACCAGTTAAAGATACAAGACCTAGGATACACCTTCCCAAATACAAAATGTGAAATATGAAAATATGCAAACGTCATACACATCGTAAGAAGCACAAGCAACAACACAAAGTTATTTAAGAAAGCTAGTTTAATGGATATTGCTTTTGTGAATTACTGGCAAGACTTAACAAGCAGAAATTTCCCGACAGCATTAGCTTCAGCATACGATAGACAGCTCCAGCATGGTCTGGCAGGCTGAGATGACTGCAGTATGGAAGATAAAGGTTTATTGGAAGACATGAGGTTTCACATGGAATCATTGACTATTTGAAGTCAGAGCTCAGGGCTATGGATCTTCTCTGCCTTGAGCTCCTCACACTCTCATTTATTTATGTATCCATCCATTTTAGCCCTGCAGAGATCCAAGAGCCCTATGTCACCTACAGAGTGCTGAAATAAACAACCTGCTACCAGCATCACAGACAGATACATAAAGACGGCAATAAAAACAGCAAGGGTGCAAAGAACGAGTCAAGCAGCCACTGTCTCTCAAATCTCCCAGGATTCAATAGTTATGAAAACTGACAAAACCATCTGTGATTTAAAAAGGCAAAACCTAATCTAGTTTCTTGCAAATGTGCAAGTAATTATTCAAGACTCCTCTTTCCCCCCTGTTTCACAAAGCTATGGCATCTTTCTTTTAATATGAATATGTCTCCCTTGGTTAGCTACATAATTGGACCTAATGAAACATTCATATGGCAAACATCATTTGGTATTTTAGAAACAGCAGTGAAATACTGAAACAACATTTAAGTGCAAAGCTGCTGACAATTGTCATTCAGTTCAAGTAGATACCATGATGTCAAACTAAAGTGATTATCATTTGAAAAATCAACACATTTTTAAGTTTCAAAATAAGCATGCCTGAAAAACTATGTTGCTGAAAAACTCAAATTTCCTCATGGTGCACAGATTGTCCACTACACTTTCATGGATATGACAGTTAAGGCAAGAAATCTTTATGGAATAAGGTCTAATCAGTACATGAACTCACAGACATGAGACATCCACTGTTGATAACTGAAATGCAAACATTATTTGGAAATTTAATTCTCTGCTCTGGACATTGATATTTTGTCCTTTTTTCCTTCTTTTTTTTTAATCTTAGAATTTATTGGCATTAAATTTGTTGGTGATTGCCACCCCAAAAATCATTTTCTAGACCCACCACTGTTTCTGTGAGATTCCCCATTGTCTCAATACATTTTAAATCATAAGAGGATACCACAGAAAGATTTGTGAAGGACAGCACCAGCAAAATAACAATGCAGCCTCATTCCTTTTTCACACATGTCTTGGCATGATAACATAAATTGTGACAATTTTTATTTTAAAATCAAACAAAATGGCTCAAAACAACTTGCATAAAACAGGTTAAGGGTCAATGGGCATGATGATAGTAGACCTTCTTGTAGAAGAATTATAACACTGATTGCCCTTTTTCAATGGTAAAGGGGCTTCAGGAAGAATGAACTGTCATTACAAGCAAAATGACATTTGGGAAATCAATGGAAAGGCCTTTTAGTAAAGCGCTTAAGATTTCTGTCCCTGTTTAGAAGGCTGCCTTTATGTCTGTGGCAGCAGAGGATCGATTTGAAATTACAATAGTGATGGAGACTAGAAACACAGAAAATGGCTCTGTTCAGAATACCATACTGCCACAATACTCTTACAATTTCTGCAGTATATATTATGTATACTCTGCACAGTATACACTGCACTGTATTTTATACATTTTTCTGTATGAGTGGGTGGCATGTACATCAAAACTGAGCATGGGATATGTTGTAGCCAATCACACATTTCCATTTTGATGAACATATTATGAGCTACGACTTATTGTTTCACTTATTATTTGTAACTTTTCCCCCACCAGCATATTTTTATAAGTTGCCAGCCAGTGCCAGCATTTTTGGTGATCTTCATAAAATTTCATGGCCCCCAGAATATTTTGTTGTGTGAATATCTAAACATGCTATATATATATATATATATATATATATATATATATATATATATATAATTTAACCCTTAAATGCATACCTTGGGTCTTTAGTGACCCTGGACGTCATTCACTACCCACTACCCTCCTCCTCGTTCATTTTTTAAAGGCAGACATCAACCTTCTTGGTATTCCTCAATCAATTCATTATAAAGAATATAACAAGAAAAAAATCATAAAATTATAAAAGAATGCCTATTTTTGTATTCATTTTTTGAAAAAAATTGTATAGGGTCACAAACGACCCGAGGTGTGTATCAGTGTACGTATATTTATTCTGCACAACAATAATTGAATCTTAGATGACGGAATAAGTGCATGTCACCTTTATTCCACAAGGTTGCAATGTCTGATACACAATGCTGAAGTGACGACTCATTTAGACAGAAAACTAAATAATAAGAGAAACATGAAATGGCTCAGCGATTTACTGCAGAGCAAGTACTGAAATCAATCAAATATGACTGTAACTGTTACAGGATGGATCTGGTGAAGCTGTTAGCTATCGAAATATTGATTTTGAAGATGTTGAAAATTATATAGTTTTGAGAATACGTTTGAGATCGCGAATGGGCTCATATTCGTGAACTCAAACATAAAACTAGCCTATTATTTGCTGAATTTACTGGGAAATGAGCTCTGATGAGGACAGTGATGATGGCATAAAACATCTGCTCAAACGGAGCCCTTTCAAGCTCCAAAAGGTAACAAAATATGCTTTATTTTATTCTTCTGTAATTGTTACTCTAATATCAGAGGAGATATAGATCCGGGTCGATAAATACCCGAATATGTAAGAATGATTGGCGAAACAGTCATGCATTTAAGGGATATATATATATATATATATATATATATATATATATATATATATATATATATATAGTTTCTTACCCACTGTATATAATTATTTATATATATATATATATATATATATATATATATATATATATATATATATATATATATATACAGTGGGTACGAAAAGTATTCAGACCCCCTTAAATTTTTCACTCTTTGTTATATTGCAGCTATTTGCTAAAATCATTTGTTCATTTTTTTTCCTCATTAATGTACACACAGCACCCCATATTGACAGAAAAACACAGAATTGTTGACATTTTTGCAGATTTATTAAAAAAAGAAAAACTGAAATTTCACATGGTCCTAAGTATTCAGACCCTTTGCTGTGACACTCATATATTTAACTCGGGTGCTGTCCATTTCTTCTGATCATCCTTGAGATGCTTCTACACCTTCAATTGAGTCCAGCTGTGTTTGATTATACTGATTGGACTTGATTAGGAAAGCCGCACACCTGTCTATATAAGACCTTACAGCTCACAGTGCATGTCAGAGCAAATGAGAATCATGAGGTCAAAGGAACTGCCTGAAGAGCTCAGAGACAGAATTGTGGCAAGGCACAGATCTGGCCAAGGTTACAAAAAATGTCTGCTGCACTTAAGTTTCCTAAGAGCACATTGGCCTCCATAATCCTTAAATGAAAGACGTTTGGGATGACCAGAACCCTTCCTAGAGCTGGCCGTCTGGCCAAACTGAGTTATCGGGGGAGAAGAGCCTTGGTGAGAGAGGTAAAGAAGAACCCAAAGATCACTGTGGCTGAGCTCCAGAGATGCAGTCGGGAGATGGGAGAAAGTTGTAGAAAGTCAACCATCACTGCAGCCCTCCACCAGTCGGGGCTTTATGGCAGAGTGGCCCGACGGAAGCCTCTCCTCAGTGCAAGACACATGAAAGCCCGCATGGAGTTTGCTAAGATGGTGAGAAATAAGATTCTCTGGTCTGATGAGACAAAGATAGAACTTTTTGGCCTTAATTCTAAGCGGTATGTGTGGAGAAAACCAGGCACTGCTCATCACCTGTCCAATACAGTCCCAACAGTGAAGCATGGTAGTGGCAGCAGCATCATGCTGTGGGGGTGTTTTTCAGCTGCAGGGACAAGACGACTGGTTGCAATCGAGGGAAAGATGAATGCGGCCATGTACAGGGATATCCTGGACGAAAATCTTCTCCAGAGTGTTCAGGACCTCAGACTGGGCTGAAGGTTTACCTTCCAACAAGACAATGACCCTAAGTACACAGCTAAAATAACGAAGGAGTGGCTTCACAACAACTCCGTGACTGTTCCTGAATGGCCCAGCCAGAGCCCTGACTTAAACCCAATTGAGCATCTCTGGAGAGACCTAAAAATGGCTGTCCACCAATGTTTACCATCCAACCTGACAGAACTGGAGAGGATCTGCAAGGAGGAATGGCAGAGGATCCCCAAATCCAGGTGTGAAAAACTTGTTGCATCTTTTCCAAAAATGTGTATTAGATCAAAAGGGTGCTTCTACTAAATACTGAGCAAAGGGTCTGAATACTTAGGATCATGTGATATTTCAGTTTTTCTTTTTTAATAAATCTGCAAAAATGTCAACAATTCTGTGTTTTTCTGTCAATATGGGGTGCTGTGTGTACATTAATGAAGAACAAAAATAAACAAATGATTTTAGCAAACGGCTGCAATATAACAAAGAGTGAAAAATTTAAGGGGGTCTGAAAACTTTCTGTACCCACTGTATATATTAACATTTTTAACAAAAGCTGAGAAATTGCTTGCTTTCATAACTTTTCTTATATTCTTGTGAACTGACTCGTTTGCTATACTGAACTGCCAATCCGAGTTCTCTCTCTCTCTGACGGCCCGATGCGGATTCAACATGTTGAATTGTCCGGAAAAAAGCAGATGAGGACCAACTTCAGTGCAGAACACATTGAGAAAACATAGTCGGCTGACACACAAAAACTGCAGTGTGTTCCGGGCTTACAACGCACATAAGCAATGCATTTATTACTTATTTCTGCTGTTTTTTTTTGTTTGTTTTTTTTTTTTGTCTGTTTTAATCCAGAGATTCTTTACTCTTTCAAAAGATGTGTAATGACGCCCCTTACCGTATAACAATGAAAACACGGAAAGCTGGAAAATTCTGTCATTGGTGGGGCGGGAAAGAGTTAAGGTATAGTATGCAGTATACAGCTGTTACGTATTCCTGGTTTTGTGTACCTTGTGTTTTTGTCACTTGGACTTAAAGGTTGCATTCTACCTGTTCTTGTCCTATGTTTTTTGATGATTAGTTCACTGATTGTGTTATTGTGTGATTGTTGTTACTCTATTACCCTGTGTATATATAAACCCCAATGTTTCTTGTGTTCATGGTAAGGCCTTGTCCTTCAATGGCTGTTATGTTGGCAAGTTCAGTTTTCCTGTGTCTTGTTTTCCAGTATTTGTTTCTTTGTATTTTTTGTATTGTTCTAATTACCCTTCTGCACTTGGATCCAACTCTCCCTCATCATGTTAATTGAAATTTAATGAAAAAGTATTATAGTCTAAATTTAAATTAAATGCAATTAGCTGAACATTAGAGAGCTTTTTGATTCACTCAAGTAGTACTGAAGTACATCTTTAGAAGTAATTCCATAATTACTTCTAATGTCTTTGAAATATGTTTAAAGTGTGCTGCAGCATTTATGTTAACCTAAGGTTATGTTTAGATGACAACAATGCCCAAAAATTAAAAGTTTTTCCTTTGTGTTTTTTGCATACATATGACAATGTTGTCAAAACAAACGCCGTTCACACGGATCCGTAAAAACTACTAAAATCACTGCATTTTTTATGCCAGGCCAGTAGTTGGCGATGTCACTTTGTAAAGAAAAATCCGATAAGTTACGGTAACTCGAACCATTTGAGGAAACCGATTGCCATAAACCATTTAAGTTTTAAAACCAATGAGTATTGTAAACTTATACATAGAGTTAAATTCACTTATATTTTAGTGTTGGTTTAGTCAATCATTAGAGTAAACTCAACTTAAAGATTTTAAGTTTATTTTATTATTTTATTCAGTTTGAATTCAGGTAACAAATCTATCTAATTCAGAGGTCTTCAACCCTGCTCCTGGGAACCCACTGTCCTGCAAAATTTATTTTCAACCTGCTTCAGCACACCTGCTTGTAATTTTTAAGTGATCCTGAAGATCTTGATTAGCTGGTTCAGGTGTGTTTGATTAGGGCTAAACTCTGCAGGACAGTGGGTCCCCAGGAGCAGGGTTGAAGACCTATGATCTAAGTCTTAACAACTATATCATTACTTGAATGGTTTGAGTAAACTGATTGCCGTAAATAAAGTTACATAAGACTAAGCAAAACCTAACATTGGCACAAAATGTTGACAGAACAGGAGCACTGTAAACTGATATTACTTTCAAAAACTTACACTTTGAAACCTGTTTTCAAAAGTTTGTGTTTTCAGGCCCCCAAAACACTGTTCTTGTATAAATGAACGGCCAAAACGCCAAAAAGTTTCCATTTTAGTTGAAAACGGTGTTGTGTAAACGGCCCCTCAGATATATATTTTAATGCCATTACTATTGAAACTTGTATGTCATGCATTTAAATATATTTGTAATGAAGTTGCAATTTAGTACATTTAAAATAGATTAAATGTAATATTGAATAACACACTAAAGTTAAAATTACACTCAATTACTGTACATGTGCTTTATGTTCAACACATCAAAATAAGTGTACTTTTATATCACAAACATATTATTAAAAAAATATTTAAAATGTATCTTAAGCTTTTAATTTGACATTATTTCAAAGTGTCATGAATCATGAAAGTGTACTTTCTTCAAATATATAACTGCACATTTAACACAATTAAGCACACTTCTTTTTCACAAGGGCCTAACTTTACTGCATTCAATAGGTATTAAGTTAGTATTCCATTCTAAATATAGCCAGAGTGTTAAACCCATGAGAAAAGCAGATGTCTCGCAAAAACATTGTGACTGAAACACATGTATCACCATCTGAAGTTATTTTGTTGACATTTTGGCACTAAAATGACAGTAAAAAATGCATCGTATTTGTCATTGCCAGAATGAGATGACTTACAAGCGTTCGAGTGCCATGACTGATAAGGTCAGAAATGAAAATGTGTTGAAGCTTCACATCACCATGTGAACTGTGTAACAGATTGACAGCAAACAAAAAGCGATTATGGTCTAACAGGAATGGAAATAAGCAGGATCAAAGCAACACTGACTGGATGTCGTGAGATCTTCAGAACAGTTTAGGGACACCACTGCACAGATGGTTTCTACATGACAACCTGTCATATGCGCAAACATCACACAGCCTTTTAAATCACAGAGAGAGGGAAATGTGTGCTGATAGATCACCCAACAATTAAAATGCCATCGTTTACTCACTCTCATGTTGTTCCAATCCCAAATGACTTGCTTTCTATCATAAAAAGAGAGATATATTGCAGTTTGTGAAGCTATTTTTTTCCATACAAGAAAAGTGGACACGTTAAGCTTCAAAATGGAAAAAGTTTGAATGTTTTCTGTAGCCAAAAATGACAGCTTTGTGTGAGTTCTGTCATGACAACTCTTGGAGTGTTTGGCAATGTAATGGGTATGACAATATTGATATGTTTGGTCTTGGCGGAATACATCCGCTACACTGCTGCTGCTGTTGGTTATTGCTGCTGCTGCATTGCAAGTACGGGACCGATACATACACGACATGCTGCTGTGAGCAAGTAAGACACGTTGCTACTGTACAATATAGCATACATGAATTACCCATAGCAGATCTATACAGGTGGAGCTGGGGAAGGTGGAGGGTGTTTTGAAAGTGCGTTGCAACTACAGCAAATGATGACCAGTATTTGAAGGTTCAGCAGCAAGCTCATTGGCTACTGATACAGCAGGAACCAATCCGCTGTGCCCTATAGAGAATGATGTGATTGCAAGAAGATTGAGTTAAGGACCTATCAGCCTGCACCATCTAGAGTTTCATGACAGAACTTTTTTTTTTTTTTTTTCACAAATCAACTAACATTTTACTCTTTACTTAAAGTTATCCTACGGTTTCAGAAGACTTGGAATATAGCATTGGAATATAGTGCAATTATCGTATATAGTGCATTTATGGTATTTCTGACCTTTAAGAGCTTGACCACCACTGGTCATTATATACTTTCAGTGCATGGACATACTGAAAAACATCTCATTTTTTGTTTCACAAAAGAAAGAAGCTCTTATATATTTGAAGCAGCATTAGTGTAAGTATATTTTTGTGTTGTTTTCAGTAAAGTGCATTCACAAGGCCTTCAGTTCCCATTGAGTAATGTGCAGTTAAGTGGCTTTTTCAAGGGCACACTGGTGATAACACATCTTGGCCTCATTTTACAAATCTCCCCTTCTGGGATTTGAACTAGTGCCCTTCAGATTATTAGCCCAGACCTTTAAGAGCTGCCATCATTGTGTTTTTCCCTCATGGTGATAGCAGTAATAATAGACCAAGCAGATTAATGTTTGCTGGCACTTTCAGCAAATAAGGTGTGCTCTGGTATCCCATTACTTTATTTATTTATTTTATTTTTTCTAATGCAGGCACAGATCTCATCCTTGTGTGGTTAGATTACATAGTGTAAAAATGTACAGTGTAAAAAATGCGGTAGGAACATTTTAAGTTTTACAGAATGAACTTAAATTTACAGTAATGTTAATATACTAAAGTACTAAAATCAGTTTTGTACCTTTGTACAGCCACAATAAAAATGTGGTACTAAGAAAGCCTCATGATGAATCAAAGTTAGCTTTTCCACAAGATGAGATAAGTGTCATTCACACAAATGGAAACACCATCATGGTAAGACACAACACTAAAATAGTGCAATAAACATACAGTAAGATGTTACATAAAACACTAATGTATATAAATGATAACAAATAATAGGAAGGAAAAAAAAAATTATTTGAGATTTTGTTTAGGCGCTATGTCAAAAATAGCCACCAGGTGACAAGCATTCCTTTTTTTTTTTTTTTTTGATGTATTCTCTTCTAAAAAATGAATACATTTGTCACAATATCACTTATATCACAAAACATTCACCAAATATAGAACCTTGAGTCAGACCAGTATGTGTTTCAAGATTAGAAAAAAAATAAATAAAAATATTTAAAATTCCTTTTGTAATATGAAACGACACCGCCCACTAGGGGGAGGAGCCTGCTAAAAGGTTATAAAGTACTGTTTCCATGGTAATGCAATGTCCGATTTCAAAACGGTTTCCACAGGATGAATTATATTTTTAAGCTTTTGAATGATTTATGATGTTTACCAAAATATGTGATAGGAAAAAAAGGCAAAAAAAAAAAAAAAAAAGTACCAAGTGTCTCGCTAACAGGGTGGTGATGTAACAAACTGCTCCGAGACTTTAATGTTGAGGATCTAAACGCAGTATTTATTGAAAGGGGTAATCCACAATCGAAGTCCAAAAAAAAAAAAAATAAACAATACAAAAAATGTCTGAGATGAGGGCAGAGGTAAACCTGAGAAATCCAAAAGACCATGCAGAATATCAAAAACAAGACAATTAGAAACCAGGACACAAAGTTTAGAGTTGCAGTACCAACTCTAAATGAAAGACCTAATGAAGAGCGACTGAATGCTCCAGGCTTTTATAGACAGAGCTAATGAAGTAATGCGAAACAGCTGTGGACATTCAGTGATAATGAAACCAGGCAGAGGATGATGGGAAATGAAGTCCAATACTGAGTGGCAATAGTCTGGGATGGAGTGCCCTCTAGTGGACAACCAGGGCACTCCAGCTGATGATTGTGTCATGTGACAGTTAAAGGGACAATATGTAAGATTTTTGCAGTAAAATATCCAAAATCCACTAGGCCAGTATTATATATTTTGTTCAGTTGAGTACTTACAATATCCCAAATGTTTCCAACTGTTTGTAAATCGTGAGAAAATCGCGATTTTAATCAAGGATACGGGACGTGTACGGGAGTCGCCTGTCAATGGCGTCATACATTGACCTGTTAGCGAGACACTTACACTTACAAATACTTTTTTTTTTTTTTTTTTATTGCCTTTTTTTCCTCGTTACCCTCGGTTTCCAGTTTTATTTTGTAGAAACCATGGAAACACCAAAGACGCTTTAATATATTGCATGTTTTATTAGACAAGGGAACAACTGTTTGGTTACATTTATAGACAGAAAACTAATTATTGTTATATAGCTCAACACGTCTTATTGTTTAAATCTAATTTTCTTGATTTTTTGCGAGTACCGTGCTTTACCATGCCTCAGAGAAAAACACTATTTTGTGAAGTAGCTAACATAGCATAATCAGATGCAGCTTTATTTTTAGTAACAGTAATACAACATTTTTTCCATCATACAATACATTTTAAAATTAATTGCATGCCATTTATCAACACAAGCCATCCAGCATTTATTAATATAATATTTTAAAATCGATCTAGCTTACTGCAGTGTACAACAAGTGTCTCACAGCAGCCGCTAAGCGAATGCACGGAGTAACGTTATAACATCATTTTCAACACAGTCAAATGTATCTAATATGATAAACAGTGCTGTGTTACCTCATACTCATGACCGGAAGAAGCGGAAGCGGTGACTACAGCATAATATGAGCTCCACTGCTTGCGAGGCATGTATCGCGCACATCTCTCATTAGCAATCGCTCCAGTGGCCTCTTTCTGCACCCAGCACTCGGCCCTGTGCTGCTTCATACTACAGTCATCCATGAACATGATTTCTGCCCGAATCCCGTCCCTTTCCACCGGCTGTGAGGTGAAAATGACATCTCCCAAGATTCCGCTCTCAAACTTGGCATCATCAAGCTACGCCTTTTTTGAATAGGCAACCTCTAGCGGCGAAAATATACATATTGCAGCTTTAAGGGGTTCAAATTTCTTTAAAATTATGAAATTTTTTTCAGTGCATATGTGAGAGAATCTCTTTTTGGAGGTTGCTTACTGACCCAAGTCAAAAAGCCCACCCTCAAGTCACCAATGATATTCTGCTCTCTAGCCTCAAAACAAAATTTTTGTCCATTTTATAATCTTCCAAGTGTAAATCATAAGCCTGTCTGCTTAGAAAAGTATCAAAACATCTCCTCAACAAACTGCATGATTTGAGGTCTGTGAAATTAAATTTAATAGAGTTAGAAGTTTGTTCAAATCACTAACCCCTACTATGAGTAATAATAGCGATGCTTGACTTGGCAAACACCCATCAGTGAGGTTGAATTTTTAAGTCTATTTGATTTATTACACAAAAGACAAATCAACCTCATTCTCTCACAGAATAGGATATAGAGACATATTGTACAACTAACAATTGAAAAATGGCCTCTAATTGATCCTCCACTAATTATATTATGCATGCAGTATCTTGATGTGAGCGATGAGGCACAAATATTCTCCATTATTTATGAGGTAAATTTCAGGATTATGTTGCTGTAATCATCAGTGCTTTATGCATCTCTGAGTTCATCTCTGTTCATTATTGAATCCACTGATTGAAGAGCAACTCTTCATGAAAGGTTCGTAGAGTCACGAGGACTGTGAGACACTGTTAGGTTTTCAGATACTCAGGAGGGTTTTCTGTTAGAGCTAATGAAAGTCAAATAGGAGAAATCATCACACAAAGTATGGTGGCTGTAATCCTTCTTTCCAGTTTTCTTTGGAATGGGGATTTGCAATATGGTGATTGTAGGAATGAAAATTATGCTTTAAGCCCAAAGTATATTTTGAAAGGCAAAAAACAAAGTATAGCTACTTCATTTGACGTACACGTACACGGGTGGTTGACACGTGAATTACGACAACTTGCACTACTTCCCTTTAAAGTCTTTGTAGCCCTGACATATCTGTCATGAAGATATTTACAGATCTTTATAATCTTTTAGGCTAGAGTTGTGCAAATTTGAGGACTTCTAATCTCTTCACACAATCCACGTAGCCATCCATTGTTGTTCACATTATGAATCAATGGCCCTGTGGCACTGTTGCCAACTAATTAGTGCAAATAATAATAAAATAAAAAAAACAAATTAAATAAATGTGCATTCCATCACTGTTGGGCAGAAACCTCCTATCTCCAAAAATGCTACTTTTCAGGAAATTGAAAAAAAAAAAATAATAATAAAAAAAATTAAACACCACATTGTCAAAGTTGATAATAATGTGGCTTTACACATGGTCAGACACTTTCATGTGTCTTTTATATTATTAACATTTACCAAAATCAAGCTCAAATGGAGTTACCAGCGAATTTTGTAGAATTCGGGATGTGTTTTGTCCGTCATTAGAACAGCCGCATCTTAAGCCCGGAACACAACAAGCCGACGCCAACGAACTAGTGGCGAAGAAAGCAGACTGTGGGGTTGGCTCACATCGGCAGCGTCTGGGTCCAAAGTTGCCCTGACACCATGCACGGCGCCAGACTTTTTTTCTCTACTGGTGCTAAGGGGGGGCTAGACCATTATGTGGGGGGTGCTAAGAAAATAATCGATATTCGTGATGTCAGAGTTACTTCATAAAGAAATTGTCGTTTTTTGTTATTGTTTTTTATAAAAACAGCTATGGTACACACCACATTCAACAGAAGTGTAGTTTTAAATTATATTTGGCCAAAGAATATTCATTTAAAAAAAAAAAAAAAAAAGATATAAGCTTAATACAACTGACCAAAAGATAACGACAAAAAACTTTTACATGCAAAGGTGAAAGACTTCAGCACTGGAGTGATTAAATATTCATGTCACGTCTAAAAACGTGTGGAAAACGCTGGCCGCGCTACTATCTCATCTTTTCAAAAGCGCTCGGGAGTTTGATCTCCTTTGGTGTCTGCCATTGCTATGAGCTATGAAGATGAAGAAGTTTCAGCAAAGGATAAATGAATTTCTATCCCTTGCATTCACTCTACTACTAAATATATTTATGGAGATGATAAATAAAAACCCGTCCTGTACAACTATGATCAGCTGTTCGTCCATCTCGGCTGAGCTTTCGACGTTTTGTTATGGAAAGGCTGAAGCTGATTGGTTTGTTCTTGCCACGTGACCTGTGGTGGACTTGCGGCATTCTGAAAAGTTGAGCTTTTTTCATCTCACTGCGCCTGGAAAAAAACTATCGCGTCACACCACGCTTGCTGCACGTCTACATTTTAAACAACAAACTTGCGTGTGCGCAAAAAACAACATGTGAATGGGCCCTAATGCAGGAATCTGCACTCACATGACGCGGAAGTTACTGGCGTCAAAGAAAAGGGCATCCTTCCACTGCTCTCTCGAACCTTTCTTTTTCTGACTCCTCTTTCAATTCTCCTTCAAAATTCTGACGGGGCTATAGCCCCCCCTAGGCCCGGTGTAGCGGCGTCATTGCCTGACACACATCAAACCAACGCTCAACACCCGATGGCCAAGTAGCATGTCCGTTCTGCGCCTGCATAAGAAGAAATGCCTCTCTATACCAGCAGGTGGCAGTAGCTGAACAGCCAATTGGCCCAACTGACCAATGAGCTCCGATGCTGATTCAACATGTCGAATCGGCTGAAAAAAAAAAGCAGACGAGGACCAACTTCAGCCGACTGAGCGGAACACACTGAGAAAACTTAGTTGTTCGACGAACAAAAACTGCCCGATGGCCGACCGTCGGCTTAGTGTGTTCTGGGCTTTAAGCAGTAAGTGCATCGCATTACATTTTCATCAATGTGTCTGGACCAATTCATTATATTTAATGAATAATCCAGAAAACTCTTCCACAAAGTTTTCTGTGAACCCATCCCCCAAAACTGCTACTAGCATCCCAAACGAAGGTAACACACAGGCAGAACTACTGTAGGTGTCCTGTTACAGGTCACAGGAAAACATAAGAACTTTTTATGATCAGAAAGACTGTGCAGAGACTTGTGACTCTTTTAATTCTATATATTCTATAAATAACCATTTGGGAAATGTATAAACGTGTATCCAATTTTCCCATCTCATGATTATCCTTTTATAGAGTTTGGTATTAAAGGATTAGCCCACTTTTAAATAAACTTTTCCTGATAATTTACTCACCCCCATGTCATCCAAGATGTTCATGTCTTTCTTTTGTCAGTCAAAAAGAAATTAAGGTTTTTGATGAAAACATTCTAGGATTATTCTCCTTATAGTGGACTTCAATGGCCTCCAGACGGTTAAAGGTCACAATTACAGTTTCAGTGCAGCTTCAAAGGACTTTAAACCATACCAGACGAGGAATAAGGGTCTCATCTAGTGAAAGATCGGTCATTTTTGAAAAAAAAAAATACAACTGTATATGCTTTATAAACACAAAATACTGTCTTGCACATGCTTCCACTTTCCACATTCTTCAAAACACAACACTGTATGTCTTACACCTTCCCTATTCTACTTACAGAAAAAAAACGAAGTCTGGCACCGTTTTCGCTAGATAAGACCCTTATTCCTCGTCTGGTATCGTTTAAAGCCCTTTGAAGCTGCACTGAAACTGTAATTTTGACCTTCAACCGTCTGGAGGCCATTGAAGTCCACTATGAGGAGAATAATCCTGGAATGTTTTCATCAAAAACCTTCATTTCTTTTCAACTGACGAAAGAAAGACATGAACATCTTGGATGACATGGGGGTGAGTAAATTATCAGGACATTTTTATTTAAAAGTGGACTAATCATTTAATTCTCTCTTTTGAACTCTTTTGGTATTATTGTTTCAGAGTTGCATACTATGGTTAACTAAAATCACATGGGTAACATGTTTGGTATCGATGGACTCCAACTTACATTTCCTATTTGTTCATTTATGTTACATTTTGCTAACTCTATGACACACTTGTATTATAAGAATCTAGTAGATTCTTCTCTCATGCATCCAATCCAATGTCTTATGCTAATCTCTTGCTACAGAACAACGACTTTTAAAAGTTCCCTCCGAAGGGACAACTCCTTATTGGCTCAGTCACCTCAAGAGGGTGTGGCATCTTCACACTTTAAAATCACTGATCACAAGATCACAGTGTTCTTCCTTTTTTACAGAGAAAACTCTGATTTGAAGATGATGCTAAGAAGCTAGAAGCTTCTAAGCAACCCCAAGCTTGTGCCAGGCTCTGGCCTAGACAGTTCATTCACCAAAAATACTCTGAATCCAACTGGTTCTCTTTCATCAAGACAACATTAGCAACGATCAACGGGAGCCTCCACAAATTGCATCAGGACAGTTTAATTCAAATTGGCGAGACATGCAAGTATCAAACTTAGTCTCATTATTTGTTACATTAAGTATCCTTATCCCATTTAAAGAAGGGCATGTTAGAACTAAACTGATGGTTTGCTCAAGGCTGTGATCTGCTGAATTTCAAACAATGCTGTAACTTCTTACTTTCCTGTATTCTGCTTCAGCTCTCTCTTTTCCCTTAGTTTTCACTTAGTATGCATGTACTGTATGTGTGTGAATGTTAGAGTAGTTTAAGTGTTTAGTCTTGTTCATGTCACACATAAAGTTGTCCGTGTTTCATGCTCATATACTGGAGTCCCTAATCATGCAGATTTTGACTACATGCTCTGAGTAGTACTGTACAATAAGAATGTTATTTCCCATAACCTGAAAATGAACATTTCTTAGAATTAATAAACAATTAACACTGAGTGTCCATTGGCCAAACAGGTTAATTGATTGTAATATTAATTTTATTGCATTAAGTTAATTTTATCCAAATATTTATTATTAATTATAATTAGTTATGATTAATTATTCATGTTTCCTTTGAGCTAATTTGATACATCAACTTACAGGTCAAGTTTACTGTATGTGGGTGCTCAGTTTTTCTGTCATTTGGCTAAAATCTTATGTTATTAAAGATTAAGGGCTACGCACAGGCTATTTAAGACAGTATTGGCAGTGACTCAACATCAAATGCTAGACTAAGAAACTTCTCTGCTCTTCAAATACCTAAAACATTAGCATTTAAAAATTGTGTGTTTCTTGACAATTAAAACACTGCAGTTATTCAAACAACCAGTTCTTTATTTACCCTTGAATTGCAAACAAGCAGAGACGGTCCAAACTGTGTGCGACACTTTATTCACTACAGAGGCTGGTGGAGTTGTGAGATTTGACTGACAGTTTGAGGATTCAATGGAGTTACTAGGTTTAGTCATAAGATTTTTTAAATACTTTTCATTGGTTAGATATTTGCAAACCACACAGACTGACATAAAGGGTGACCAATAGTAATGATTTATGAAAAAAAAACGAAAAAAAAAAAAAAAAAGGAGATACGAGGTTTCCGCCCAACAGTGACGATTTGCGACCTGCACGTACATCGTACACACAGTTAGAAAAAACGGGCTGTGGATGTACAATATGTGCGACTGTGCTGATGATGAAATTCACATCATTCGTACTGTACACAGACCCGTAAAAGTCAAGTACGCTTTGGGCTTTATAGTAAAAAGGCATGCTCAATTAAATTCTAAACGGTGCACAAACACACGTGCAGGAGGTAGGTGTGAGGAGCGCACCTCCTCCTCTCTGCAGGAGATCATTTGTCAGTTGGGAGAGTTTCTCTGGGATGGTCCTCCAGAGATACTGGAGCTGCCAAATCCAAAGCCTCTGGTGTTTCTGAGCAGATGCTTCAGCAGAGAATGTGTAAGATGCCACAGACCTGCTGCTAAACTGGTTTCTGATATTTCATTATGAATTCTCTGATGGTTTCACCGACTCACATCTTTCATCTAGACTTGAGAGAATGAAAAAAGGGGCATAAATGCATCACAATCTCATGCAGGGCTGTTAAAATTCATTTCAGAGTGCTGTATTATATTCTAACCCTTCCATTTTGATAAAATAGTATGAGTAATACGTGCAGGAATGATCTGAAAAGTGGGGGACACATTATAAATCTCATCAGCCTTTCTAAAATAAACATTATAAATCTCATCAGTTTACAAATGACTAGTTTCTATGGATACATTCACATGAAATATTATTTGAAAGTTTAAAAAGTAAAGTCAGTAACTGTAGAATCTCAGTAATATGAGTTCAATAAGTAGGTCTAAAACATTGTTACAATAATGCTGAAAATAAAAATGGTAGTGCTAATATAAATGTAGGAACTGAACTGATTACAGTCACAAACAGAAAAAGTAATTTTATTTTTTCATTAAAAATTAAAACATTATATCTTAGCAGGAGCAGACTGAATTAAGGTGCTGTTCACACAGGACACTTGTGAAAAATGAAAATGAATTAATTCATGAAAAAACTGTCATTAATTACTCACCCTCATGTCATTCCAAACCTGTAAGACTTTCGTTCATCTTCGGAACACAAATTAAGATCTTTTTGATGAAATCTGAGAGCTTTCTGTCCCTTCACCAATATTAATTGAGAAGTTTATCCAAATTTTCTGAAGAGACTCAATCATTTATGATGAACAGATTTGATTTAGGCTTTTTATTCACAAATAAACATCAGAACATAAACAGAAGCATAACTGAACCTGCTTGACGCGCAAGAACAAACCTCTTGAGGAAGCACAAACGTGTTGTGTAACACATGAGAATGAACCTCATTGGTCCTTCAGGAAGCTCAAATGTGCTGCGTAACACGAGAATGAACCTCATTGGTTCTCACATGTCAAGCAAACATGCTTGAGCTTCCGTTTACCACAACTGATGTGTGATCTGTTTCTTCTAAACGATCTTTATTTGCATTCTGAAGATGAATAAAAGTCTTACAGGTTTGGAACGACATGAGTAATTAATGACAGAATTTTTATTTTTGGGTGAACTAACCCTTTAACTTTTAGGCATTATATGACTGGTCTCAACCAACCTGGTTTACTGAGGTTACAAAAAACAATGAAATAATTAAAAGTGCTGTAGATCTTTCTGAGAAGCGCTGTTGAAAGTGGATTTGAAGAAAGACTGTAGAAAGAGAGATGGCTGAAAGACATTACAAAAGAGAAAAGCTCAGAGGAATATCATTGGAAAAAGAAGATTTTGAGTGTCATTTTTTGTCTGAAGCTGCTGTGCTCCTGCAGACGACTAACAACCAACTCTTGCTTCTAGTTTTCCATGGATTGTATGTTCATTATTTTGTTTTTCCTTGCCGTTCATTAGTCGTCTTCACTTTATTTTTCGTGAAGCATTATACTCCTTTTGCTTCAGCTATCATAAAGAGACATCCACTTTTGCATTGCATGTTTGTGCATTTTGTGGGTGGAGCAATAAAGGGAGGGGTGTGTTTCTCAGAAATCGCTTGCTGCACCTTTTAAAGGTCCCGTTTTTCGTGGTTTTTTTGAATCTTTGATTGTGTTTATAGTGTGCAATGTAACATGTGTTCATGTTTCGCGTGTAAAAAAACACAGTATTTTTCACATAATTTACTTATCTGTTTACCGCTGTTTCCACTGTCATAAAAACGGGCTGATGACTTCCTTGTTCTATGAAGTCCCTCCTTCAGAAATACGTAACGAGTTCTGATTGTGCCAGCGGTTCCTGTGTTGTGATTAGACAGCAGCTTAGCGCACCTTGCCCGGAAAGGTCACGCCTCTTACCATAACGTGGAGATGCATGCGCTCAGTGTTATTGTAAACATAGTTTTACATGTGGATTATAATTTTTGGAACCGAGTTAAACATAAATTGTAACCATTGATCTCTAAGTACAGCGTCCCTGGGAAGGCCAAACAAAGGTGATTGGACTGCGGGATGAAAATAACAGCGTTTCGACGACATGGCGACAAACACACTCTACAAACGCAACTCTTGCTCTTCTCCGTGGGAGCGCAACAAGACCATGCCCCCTTTTTTGTGTATTCCTGTGGGCGGAGGTTAGTCAAAAAACTGTTTTAGTGACGTCAATTAAGAGGGAAGTAGAGGGATGTAGTCCAAACTGGCCGTTCGATGTAGGCGATTTCTGTTAAATAAAATATCTCACTTGGCATTGAACTTTGAGCTTTAAAATTTTACAGATTTTATTTATACTCTAACAACAACATTACACACTACCTAAAGTTTGAATCATGGGATCACGAAGAACGGGACCTTTAAGTAAATGAGTCAAATGTGTTGATTCATTGTGTTATCAATGATTATATACACAATAGTATCAATCAAATAATAAGATCTGTATACATGTATGTCTACAGAAATTGTTCACCCAGGTGAAAAAAGTACACTTCCATAATGTACTTAAAATGCTCTATTTTTGCGCACTAATTTTGTACTTAATATACTAAAAAGTCTTTAGTACTGTGCTATTTTAAGACAACATGAATCTGAACTAAAATGTGCGTTTAACATACTATCTCTGTATTAAAAAAAAAAAAAACGTTACCACTTGAACACTTGAACACATCTCTGTATGAAAGATGGGTTCAAGTGTACTACAAGTAGTAACTAAATACATTTTTAGTTAGAATGATAGTATGTTAACCCTCATGCACTGATCAATTTCTGGCGACTGCCCATATTGTCCGGGTCAAATTGACCCTAACTGGATTCAATACAATTCCCCGAAAATCACACTATGACAAAACAAACAAACAAAAAAAAAAAACCATACAATCATGTTTAAATAATTAACTTTTTATATCAATACGTTTCAGACATTACAAAGAATAAATATCTGAATTTATGATTTATAAAAATATTTTTAACCACTGTTTTTAAGACTGCCCCTCCCCTGACCTATGGGACATTTACCATTATACATTTTTAAAAATAATATCTTGGTATAAACCTAAACAAATCTTGACAAACTATATACAGATTGAAAGCTTACAGATGCTATTTTTTATATTTGGTGACTGATTTTCAAAAGAAATGACAGAGCAATATTTGTGATGCAGTGCCAAACTACAACACATGCTCTGATTCTTTCTGTATGTTTTTTATATGTATTTTAGGGATCGAATTAAAATCAAATATTAACATTACTGCACAAACTTCTTCTGAATAGGATGTCTACTTCATAAATATTTTGAAAAAGTATGGAAAAATATGGTTCAGATCACTCAAACCATATATGGAAATCGAAGAGTCACCAGTGGAGTCTAGTTGTCATCTAGTGAAAAAGTTTGGTACTGCGCACAAAAAAATCTTACTGAAACTTCTTTTTTTTTTTTTTTTTTGAGATATCAACCTAAAATTCGGCACAGAACTTGTTCAGATATTTCACTTTATTCTTCTTGAAGTTTTAGAGTTGAACATGTTTTGTAAAATATATATTTTATATAAAATATATATAAAAAATATATATTTGATATATTTTCAATTTTTATAAACAAACGTCTATAACTAGCATGTCATATTACGTTCAGAATGTGCTGAAGAGCAGCTATTGATAGGTGAGTGCTAGTCTTTGCACTGTGATCAAGCAAAATAAAGCTTATTGACATATAAAAATTTAAAGTGTATGTCTGTAAGCGGGGAAATGTATTAGTTTCTACAAGTGCAGACGTATAATGGCTGCTACGCCTTTGAGTGCTACTGTGGTTACATCAATTCATTACATGTGTGTTTGTTTGTCCATTTGTCTCATTTCCTGTTCTCGTCCCCCATCCAAGACCAGCTCACAGTAGAGTGATGAACGTATATGTGGAGCGTGTATCTGCTCTCTTCATCTGCTGGATGCATTAAAGATAAGAAACACACATACTGGCACACAAGACTTTTAACCGAAAGGAAGAGCCTGACACGCAGCAGGGCGCCTACTGGAGTGTGCAGCTCTCTGTTTATTATCTTACTCTCTCTGTCTCTGTCAGACTAAACACGCACACACATTGTAGAAAAGCTTGTTTCAGCAGAGAGGTCCAAATGCAGATCACACTGCGCTAGACTGCTGATTATTTCCACAAAGACACAACAGTGTTTACGGATGTCAGTGCCTCAAAACAGCAAAGGCTTTTTTTTTTTTTAACTGTCTGAATTGTCAATTCTGGGGAAATCATTTCTTTTTGCTGTCACATCAAATATAAATTCATGGGGAAAAAATACACTTTAACCAGCTGTTATAGTTTTATTACAGGAATGTTCTGTGTTCAGTGAAGTAAATTGATAGCATTTGTGGCATAATGTTAATTACAACAGAACATGTCTCAGGTTACGGTAACCATGGTTCCTTGAGAAGGGGACAAGACACTGCCAAAAAGCTCATTTAATAAGACTCACAGAGAGCCTAATGACTTGGTCCCTAGCTGAACTCAAATGACAAATTTCCTTGTAGTATGTCCTACATTCGTCAAGAAGAGGATGGCCAAAGAACAGCAAAATAAATAAATAAATAAATAAAAATAAAAAAATACTCCCAACACAGGGGCACCAAAGGAGGGTCACACAGAGAGCCTACAACTAAGTGATACTGCATAATCTGGCTCAGAGAATGTAGACCTCAGCATGATGATTCTCTAAAGCGAGAGGAGGCCTAACTACATTCTATGCTTAAGGCAGCTTCCAAGGAGGCTCAAAGAGAGCCTACAACTCTGAACTACTATTCAAGCAGAGCTCATGGGGAGCAGAGACCTAATTGTAAAGTTCTCTTAGGAAAGAGAAGGCCTAGATGGAGGCCTCAACATGATAGTTCTGAAAATTGAGAAGAGAGAATGGCCATTGATGAGGTGCACCCCCGGGCAGAGCTCTGGTGAGTGGAAGATCCAGCAGAAAGACTCTCTACAGCAAGAGGGAGCCTAACAACACTCCTCTGTAAAGGGAGTAGCTAAGGAGGCTCAAAGGGAGCCTAACAACATGGCACTACTCTGAGTGCGGAGGCCTCAACATGACGACTCTTCAAGTGGGAGGAGGCCCAACTTCACCCTACGCTCAGGACATTTCTAAGGAGGCTCACAGAGAGCCTATCCTCGGAATTGCTATCCTAGTGGAGCTATAGAAAGCGGAGTCCTCGAAGACTCTCATAGCAAGAGAGAGCCTAACAACACTCCATACCTAAAGCAGAGGCCAAGGAAAGTCACAGAGAGCCTAACAAGCTGACTAGTTCCTTCTGTCATTTCAGTATAGAGTAAACTTGGCGGTTAGGGTCAGGCAGCGGTTGTAGGGCTTTTTCCATTGGTTCTTTCAAATTCCGTCCCAAGGCTACTTCTGCTGACGTAAACCCTGTACTTTCATGCCAGGCAGAATTAATGGCATACCTGAAGTTTTCCCAAATGTCCACTCAGAGGAATGTCATGAGCATACTGTAAGAATGATTTTCATAGGGCAGAGGGAATGATTAGTTGGAGTTTTTGACCTTTTTGACCGTCAGGTACAATGCGAAATAGAAAGCCATTTTCAACAACATAGTGAACTCTGGCCATGTCAAGTGTTGTCTGTTTCCCTGATTTAGTGACTAGTTCTTGAATCTCATCATCGTCGTTTTGAGCTGTGACAATTTGTGAGATGTCAACTGGTAGGTTACACGGCGGTGAAATTATTTTTGTAGCAGTAGCGAGTAACGTGAGTAACGTATCCTGGGGAGCATTGTGACTTCTCGACAACACGTCAGGTACTACATTGCACTGACCTTTCTGATACCTCACTGTGAAATGAAAACCTTGCAATCTTATGGTCCATTGTATTGAGGCGTGAGAAAGGTTTTAGATGCTGGAATGCCCATGTCAAAGCAGCATGATCTTTTACTACCTCAAATGTGCATCCTTCCAGATACTGCCTCCACTTCTCAATGGCCCACACTATTGCCAAACACTCTATTTCTGACACTCTGTAGGTTTTGTCTGCTCCTCTCAACAAATGTGATGCATAAGGAATTACATGCTCCTCTCCATCTACCTCTTGTGTGAGAACAGCTTCTAAAACAAACTTCACTTGCATCAGTTTGCACTCTGAACGTCTTAGAGAAATCAAGGGTAACTAAAACTGGGGCTTGTACAAGGTCTTTTTTTATGGTGTCGAAAGCTTGCTTGTATATGAAGACTTGTTGAAGAAGCTGGAGATGTTCTGAAATGGTTTTTGAGTAAACAACGAGATCATCAATGTATACCATAGCCCTTTCCTTTCACCTCACGTAATACCTGTTCCATCAGCTGTTGGAAAGATGCTGCAGAGTTTTTCAGGACAAAAGGTAGACAAAGAAATAAGTATAGTGACTGCAGATGTTACAAATGCTGTTTTTTTAATGCTATCTGCATCCATTTCCAGGTTCCAGTAGCCACTTTTTTATGTCTAGAGTGCTGAAAACTGTTGCTCCATGCAGAGACTCTAAGATATCCTGAATTTGAGGCTTAGGATAAGCATCCAGATGTGTCTTGGTATTAAGGCCTCGATAATCTACACATAATCTGGAACTTCCATCCTTCTTTTGAACTACAATGGGTGAGGGCCAAGGTCGGATGGTCGGTTGATTCCTTTGTCTAAGAATTCCAATACTTGTGACTCTTTTTGACTCTGAATTGCTTCTTCTCCATTGAGACCTTGTAAGTTTTCTTACTGGAATTTCATCAACAGTTATGATATGATGCTTGATGCAGTTAGTTAATCTGCTGAGTGCACACAGTAGGCCAACTTAACATAAGATCCTCTATTTTCTTCTGTGTAGTGAGATCTGTGTCTGATGCTTGGGCTAACCTGTGAATCTGCTAGAGAGTTTCTTCATCACAGGTAGGTCCTAGTAGAGTGAGATATAAATATGTAGAGGGTTGAACATGGTGTTGTTCAAAAGGGAAAGTTTTTGCTTCTGTTACTGCAGGCATACTGTACTGGGCTTTGTGAAAATCCAATACCATCTTGGACTCTAACAGAAAGTCGATTCCTAGAATAACTGGAACAGTTAGATCAGAATCTTGCATGATGAAGAAAGTTACATCCATCCTTGGACTTCACATCTCTGACACATTTTGCCTAGGGAGTTTTGTCTCTGTCCATTGGCCAACAGAAACATTTGGTCTCCACTAGGTTGACATTCTTCTTGATGACTTAACCATTTCTGAGATCTGGGAGAAAGGGAAGATGATGAGAGTGATAACACATCATAGTAATCCAGCAGCTCGCCCTCGTCAGCTGCCGAAGAATGAGAAATATTCATACCTTTCTCAAATTCGTCATCAAGCTCCACCTGTGAGCCCCATTATTTCAGTCTCCTACTTGTTTCAGCAGGTCCTGAATCACAAGGAACAGATGATTGTCCCAATTCCCTTGAGAAAAGGGACACACGAGAGCAAAGTTTCATATAGCCCCCTCAAGGACTGAGCTTGCATGCTCCTCACACAGGCATTTAACACACATATCATGTTTGTCAGGTGTCAGATAACACTGACATGGATAAACACACCTCCTAAAACTCTTAGCACTAGTGCTTGCCATAGTCACCTTTTAGACATGTTTCATACACGTCCTGAAGACAAGAAAGAGGATGACGTATTCTACAGGTGCCCTTTTATACTCACAGTAGCACCAGTAATGACGTCATAGGCTGTCGCCGGCCAATGTCAGGTTAATTGTTGTGTTTAGACTCATGCTTCGGATGCCAGTCATGCTGGAGACATCCCCCCTGAGGATGCAGTGTGTTCATATTCAAAAGCGAACAATTTAGTCTTATAAAAACAGTAGTCACAGCAACGCAGTATCAATGGAGGTAAACTCGACCAACATTATATTGGCTATTATAAATGGCACTTTTGGTACTCGGTCCTTCTTTTAAATAAGTACTTACTTTGCAACTGTTGCAAAATGTAAGTTATAGTAAGAATGTGTGTAGTATCAATGCAATCAGAATGTACTGCATCCTTTATGTTGTCTTTATCATGTTACAGTGTCAGTTGTGTCACTTCACCGCCATTTCAGAGACTTCAATAAATAAATAGCTGCTCAGAAGCATTGCAAATTTGGCCACCAAGTGAAAAGACTTTCCTTGAAAAGGACTTTGGCCATTTACAACTCATCATGGCATAGTAAAGTGTCCATTGGATGCTCACTGCACAAACTCATCGGAAGTAGTAATACTGTGAATTTGCACATACTCTTTTCACATGCTCTTATTTGGCTGCTATAACTTGGAACTTGTATTCTTGTTTAAGTACTCATATTGTTCAGAATTAATGTTTTTATTACATGATCTGTCAATTTGCCTAACCTTTTATGGTGCCTGAAGTACAGATGAACTTCTGGTTATGCATTACCAACAATTCCTGTAACTGAGTTTGTGCATTGTAAACGGTCCCTTTTAAATATCCTTTCCAAAAGCTACCAGATTTAACAGTGAGATGTTGTCATGACATTGAAATTGAATGATGATTTTGTATAATTTTACACAGTTAATGTTAGTATGTGACTCAAGGTATGACGTCAGAACCCAGAAGACAATTTTGCCCCGGTTCCTTCGAGATTTTCCTATAGGGTTTTATAATGGTTTTGTTGTTGTTGTTGTTTTTGAAAAGTAAATAAAGCCTGTGGTAAACATAGCTTGACTATACTTTGAAGTTTTGTTCTACAACATAAATGACACACACCCATCATGAAAATGAGGATTTGAAAACGAGCAACCACTTGGTTACTATTTCGTGAAATAGCCATGAATTCTAATTGTTCCAGCATCCTGCTCCTCATAAGTTCCAGAATATTCTGGCTGTGATTGTATTGTACCATGCATTATTTTATGCACAGATACTACAGTCTGTCAACAGAGAAACATGTTTTTGCCAGTGCAGTGTTGCAGCTACAGCATATGCTAACTGCCAAAGCTAACATGAATTTCCATTAATTTGAACATTTTAACATTTAGTCTTTGGTAAAGTGAAGGAATCTCCTGAAGGAGTGCAATATGGCAGTAAACAATTTGTTTCAAAAGTGACATTTTGGTGATGAACAATAAAAGTCACGAGAGTAATGTTTCCTTATGAAAGTGTTGGAACAGCTTGCTTTTGAATAAATTCAGGAGAAATTGTTTGTAGTTGTATTAATGTGCCTGAAGCGGTGTGGCAGAACAGCTTTTCCATCTCTGTGGTCCATTATCGACCGAGAGCCGAGCAGAGTTACCTGAGCCCAGATGACCTTGTGCTGAATGTGTTCAAAGCGCACCAGAGTAGAGCTGATAAGAGACCAATTTCCCATCCCCTGCTCGCTCTATCAATCATGTGTCATTGTGTGTGTGTGTGTGTGCGTGTCTGAATTCAGTCTCAAAGCCTAGCCATTTTCATCACTAACAAATAAGCAGAATAGGGTAGGCAATACAAGTGACCCAAGCATTATCCAATGAGCAGAACTCAAAGCTAGCTGTTTTATGCCTTTATGGTCTTCAAATATAAAGTGTGTGTGAAATGGGAGAGAGTGGGGGAAAAGAGGAAAATAGCTCATCCAAACAGGAACATTATGTCATAATCTACGCTTCCCTCTTCTGTAGGTCTCAAATATCATTTGTGTTCACATATGCAGCAGCAAGATGCGTCACACCAATTTTGACACCTATGACACTGAATACAGTGACACTGAACAAGTCAAACAAGTCAAGATGAGGTAGAACTATTCAGGGTTGTTGCTAGGAACAGTGCAAAGCAGAGTTTCTTGAGTTCTCACGTACAAATATTCAGTTCACGAGTTCACACTTACAAAAAAGTCAGGTAAATTAATTGGTAAACGTATTTGGCGTGCTGTCCGGGGAGAGGGCTCCGAGCTCGGTAATCGTCCCGAACACATGAAGTAACCCAGAGAGTGTAAGGAAACAGGGTGGTGGAGGGATTCTGGAAACTGTCGAGGATCCTTGGGTGAGTTTGACTGTGATTATATATAGGCCTGAACTCATGATTGGGTAGATATGTTGATTACAGATTGTTGACAGCTGGTTGAGATGACGTAATGATTGTGTAGCCAATTTGACTTGTTCCTCCCGAACTACATTAATAAAACATAATATAGAGTAAAAAGTATGCACATTTGGTGTGCTGTCCAAGGGGAGGGCTCCGAGCTTGGAATTTAGCCTGAACCCAGAGCAGTCCCCCCATATCTCTGGTTAGGATAGTAACCAGGCGATTGTGAGGAGACTCAGTGATGGAGAGAAGCAGAATACTATCGAGAAACACAGTGAGTCGGCTATGTATAAATATAGGCCTCCTCTCATACTGATTGGAAAGGCAATTTGAACGTGTTTCTTCCGTACTTAGTTAATAAAACATTATTTAGTGATTTATGGTTGGCGAGCAATGTCACAACATGCAAATAACATGACAATTTCATATTTATTCTGAGTCTTTCTAGTAAAATTTTCCATTTAGTCTTTTTTTTTTTTCTTTATTCAAAAAACAAACAAACAAACAAAAAAACACCTCTCCCTTCATTGCTCCCCCCAAAATGCATGAACAGCCAATGCAAGAGAGGATGTTTCTTTATCATAGCTGAAGCGAACCAAAATAATGGCTACAGATGTGTTGTGGTTCTCGTTCTGAACCACTTTCAACAGTGTTTCTCAGAAATCTCTTACTGCACATTCAATGGTTTGAAACTGTGTTAAGAAACATTGCCTTGAAAGTATACTCTCTTTAAGTACACTTTTTTTATTTCATTCATATTAAATTATCTGCAAAAATGGTTTATTTTTTTATTTATTTGAAGTAAACTGCAAGTGTCCATTCAATACAATTAAGCACACTTCTTTTTTAAGGGAAATTATGAAATTATGAAAAATGTATGAACAAGTTCTAAATTAAAATGAAAAAAAATATAGGTAAAATACCCTTCATTAATTACATTGAATTTTATTATATAAATGTAAATCTGTATATTATTTAAATAAATAAATTAATAAATACATTGTATTCACTATGAATAAAATAATGCAATGAAATAAATAATATTCTAAATATCAAATGACACAAATACATTTTTAGCATTGTATAAAATTACCCCCACCACTACCACCAAACACACATACACCAGATTGCAGCAGTCAAACCGTACGTCAATACAAGCTTTATTGATATTGTATGAATTTTCCATTCATGTAACTCAATATGTTCAGTGCTTTATACACCATGTACTATTTCTGTATTTGGAAGTATGATTGAGATAATTATTTGGATCACACCCCTTCAAGTCTACAATCTCATTAGCACAACATGTTACTGTACGCATCTGTACGGCAGCTGAGAAGTCTTTATGAATTCTGTATGACAACATAATGCTCTCCTACTGTGTCCTACATTTTTGATTCCAGTAGCTCTGTAATTTCTCTTCGGTTTTCTCTCTACAGTTCAGCTGAGAGAGATCCCTTGATGTGCAGAACGCATGAGATTGAATAATGCCATGAAATTAAATTATTTTTTTATATTTTTATATTTAACACATAATGCTTATATTGGCAGATGTTGAGTCTGGCCCCTGATTTGAACCCACCCTTAGAGAAGAATACATAATCAGATCAGTTCTATGCATTTCCTATGAATTTTCAAACAACATTTCAGTAACCATCAGAGTCAAATCAAGCTCTTTTGGGTCCTAGCAATCAGCTAGTGCTGTATCCATACTAGGGGCCCTGGGGACCCTAGTGGTCAGCGCTGAGGATGTAACCATAGCAACAATACACTGAATAAGTGCTATCCTTTAGGATCAGTATTGGACAGAGCATTGACAAAGGTGTGGCATTAGAGCTCCTGATATCAGAGCCTGTGGTAAGGATATTTCTGTCTGTCACACTCTTGCACTCTCACTCTCTTTCTGTGTCTCTCCAGGTCTCTGAGCACAAGCGTCATCACACCTGTAATTCGTCTTCATGTCCAGAGGGTAATGAAAATGAGAGGGTCACCGGTAATGAAATGTCAGTGAAACACAAGCTCCCTCGGCTGTACAGAACCTCATTCAACAGGAACAGTGCATTAAAGACAGTGAAAGAGCACTGCGAGATGGTGCATGACTGTAGCTGAGTTCCAATCCACATGCTGCCTACATCGTGCTCACTGTTCCCTAAACAGTGAGCATGGGATATGTTGAGAAAAATCAATTAAGTGAAAATCAGTGAGATCTTTAGAAGCAGAGTGGGTTAAAAAAAACAAAAATGATTTTGACGCTCCCTCTATGTCAGCTTCACAGGGCGCTATTGGATGATTGGAACATTGTATTTTATAAAACATGACAGTTTTTATTAAATATACCATTGTCTGTGTCCTTTAAAAAAACACACGTCATGGAAAAACTCGTGTTTCCAGCAGGAGTGATTGATAATAAATCAGATTTATCGTGTTTTGACAGGAAACATCGGAGTTCCTTGTATTTGATGTGAATCTGTGCTCTGCTTTGACACTGACAGCACACAGCCAGCAGGAATAAAGATGAGAATAGAGGGACAGCAGCTGCTGTGGAGGAGAGAGTATCATAAACCTCTGCAACAGCTGGAGAACAGACATCTGTCTATTCCCTACAGAGAAGAGACATGAAGTAAGCAGTCAAGAGGGGAAGCCAATCAGAGCATGTTGCCTTAGTGAAATCAGTGGACTACAGTGGCACACCTATCAAATGATTATGGCCTTAAATTACATATTAACATCAGTGTTGTCTGCAGTAAAGGAAATGTTCTTAAAAAAAAAAAAAAAAAAAAAAAAGTCATCATTTGCTTTCAGGTTACTTGTGATGCAATCAATCTCATAACATGCCATAACAAGTGATGACACACTGTGAGCATAAATGTGCCATTTTTGAATATGAATGTGACAGAGATTTCAGACCAACACATACTGGATATATATATATATATATATACAGTTGAGCTCAAAAGTTTACATACCCCTTGCAGAATATGCAAAAATGTTAATCATTTGAACAAAATAAGAAGGATCATGAAAATTGCATGTTATTTTTAATTTAGTACTGTCCTGAATAAAGTATTTCACATAACAGATGTTTAGTCCTCAAGTCCACAAGATAAAAAAAAAAAAAAAAAAAGCTGAATTTATAAAAAATGACCCAGTTCAAAAGTTTAAATACTCTTTATTTAGTTTAAATAGTTTAAACAGTTTAAATACTTGTGATGGTTGTTCAAGAGTCTCTTGTTTGTTCTGAGCAGTTAAACTGAGCTCTGTTCTTCAGAAAAATTCTCCAAGTCCTGCAAATTCTTTGATTTTCCAGCATCTATTGCATATTTGAACCCTTGCACGATGCATTAAGAGCCAGAGGGTGAAAACTTTTGAACAAGAAGATGATGTGCAAGTTTTTCTTATTTTGTTTAAATATCATATTTTTTTCATTTAGTACTGCCCTTTGGAAGCAACAGAAGATTCTTGCATGTTTACCAGAAGGGAAAAAAGTATAATTTACCCTGTTCATCCAATTCAAAAAGTTTACATCCCCAACTCTTAATGCACAGTGTTTCCTTCTGGAGCATCAGTGAATGTTTGAACCTTTTTTAATAGTTGTGTATGAGTCCCTCAATTGTCCTCAGTGTGAAAAGATGGATCTCAAAATCATTCAGTCACTGCTGGAAAGGGTTGGAAAATCAATGATTATGCAGGACCTGGAGATTTTTTTCTGAAGAACAGAGCTCAGTTTAATTGGTCAGAACAAACAAGAGACTCATGAACAACCATCACAAAACAAACAAAAGAAAAAAACAGTTGTAGATCATCCAGGTAACCACACACAGTATTAAGAATCAAGGGTATTTAAACTTTTGAACCTTTTGAACCTAAACTTTTTTTTTATCTTGTGGACTTTATGTAAACATCTGTTATGTGAAATAGTTTATTATGGACAGTACTAAATAAAAAATAACATGCAATTTTCATGATCCTTCTTATTTTGTTAAAATGATTAACATTTTTGCATATTCTGCAAGGGGTATGCAAACTTTTGAGCTCAACTGTATATATATATATATATATATATATATATATATATATATATATATATATATATATATGTGTATATATGCGTGTGTGTGTGTGTGTGATTACCTACTGCACGAGGCCGCAATTAAGGCCATGCTGATATACAGTCATACAGTCATAAAACAGTTTGATGGCACAAGTGTGTAAATAAAAAAAACAAAAAAACAAAACAAAACAAAAACAAAAAAACAACCGAGTGTCTTTAAAAACACTCCTTTGTGCAGAACTACTTCCTTTCACCATGGATTCAAATCTCAAGTTGACAGTTTAACAGTTGAGCTAAAGCCTCCGTTAATAATTCTAAAATGTCACTTCAGAACTACTAACGAAGAACACTGAGTCACTTCATTGAAGCTTATTGTATTATAGAGTAGAGTATTATGAGAGAGATCGACTAAACGAGTGTATTACCTGCATCTGATTGCATTAATTCTGCAGGTCGATGTCCATAATATTATATACATTATAAAAAATCTGTTTGAACGTCTTCTGAGGAAAGCGATATCTTTGTCTTTGTCCTTTTAAAGTTAAGTGGATATCCCATTATAGCATTAAAACAACTTTCTTGTTCTGACTCACTCATAAAGACTTTGACAACATCTAATTGCGTAATAATATAACTTTCACTGAAGTCCATTTCATAATCTCCAACGG
This sequence comes from Megalobrama amblycephala, assembly GCF_018812025.1. Lineage (NCBI taxonomy): Eukaryota > Metazoa > Chordata > Actinopteri > Cypriniformes > Xenocyprididae > Megalobrama > Megalobrama amblycephala. The sequence goes on along the minus strand of NC_063044.1, from coordinate 32,112,995 downwards.
ACCCTTTCTCAATACCAAATATGGCATATTAATTATAGAAAATATTAATTGAACAACAGTTTTTAAATTAACAATAGCCATTATAAAAGACATAAACAAACAATTTAGTCAAATGTACAAAAGCAGCACTCTAGTAGAGGATTTAAGTTAAATATAGCCAAAATATAAAGTTATGAATTTTCCCCTTAACCCAAATCATTTTGCTCTGGAACAAGTAGTAGATTAATAAGACCAAAGCTTGCCTCTTTGGTATACCCCAAATGAATTATATCTCATGTTTAACCACTATCTGCATAAGATCTAGTGGCAAATTCCAGAAGGACTGGCCAAGATAAGGCTGTTCTCTCTGGGTAAATGAGCACTGCAAAAGCGTCTTAACAAATTATAAAATAAGTATTATGTTTATTATATATGAGTCACTGTCATGTACTGCTCTGAGACGCGAAGGTTCAGGATCCAAATGCAGTATTTATTAAAAGGGTAATCCACAATTGTAATCCAAATACCATGTAAAAGGTCAAACACAGGATTAACAGTCCAAACATAAACAGAACAGGAACAGGAACACAGACAGACAGAGTAAAACCAGGATCAGGCAACAGGGTCAAAACCAAGGAACAGAAAACCAAAAGAGCCCTCAGAAATGCAGTGCTGACACATACAAGACTTCACAGCGAATAACAGAAAGTACCAGGCTTATACAGGGTGAGCTAAAAAGGCTAATGAGCCACAGCTGAAAACAATGAGTGCTGATGAGTCCATGCAAAGGATTATGGATAATGTAGTCCTTGATGGAGTGACAAATGTCTGGTGCGGAGTGCTCTCTTCTGGCTTTCAAGGGTACTCCAGCTGGTGATCATGACAGTCACATATTTGACATCTAAATAACTACATTCTCATCTAAAAAAAAACCTTTTCTTGACACAACAACAATGCTGTGTCAAAATTCAAGAAATTCTCTTTTGTGTTCCACAGAAAAGATCAAATCATACAGGTTTAGAACCACATGAGAGTGACTATAATGACAAAATTTTCTCTTTTTTTTGTTTGAGCTGGTTTTGAGCTGGATTTGATCATTAATTTAAAACCTTCACATTTTAGCTTGACATTTCACTGAAAATGCATGAGAAGATAACAGGCTATGAAGAGGGAAATAAGAAAAAGAGTGGCGACTTTAAAGCTTTTTCTCAGAAAAGGATGGAATTGGTCACTTAAGGCTTTCCACTGCCCATCACTCAGTCTGAGATCCATCCTTCTGGCTATTTGTAATGAAAACACATGTACAAAGGAACACCGTGTCAAGGGTGATTGCGTGTGTATGTGTCTCTTGCACACTCTGTGACCCGGAGATTGAATGGAAGAATAAAAAGGTCCAAAGTACAGGTGCATCTTAGGACTTTCACTCAAGATGCATTGCATTTGTTTGTGTTTGTGTTGAATGCCTGTGGCTTTGTTGTAGTGAGTGCAGTTTTTTTTTCAAATGTTGGATGATATTACTTAATTAATAATGTGAATTTAAATCTTGCACTCTGTATCTACATATAGTCAAAGTGAATAATGACCACTGCAACAGCGAATCCACCTCAGCCATGACAACATTTAAGTGTTTGCGTCAAGCACATTGCTGTAGCAAATCGGCAGTATTAATTGAATACAGTATTAATCTGAAAAATACAGTATTAATTGTCTATCAACTCTCAGAAAAGTATATTTTCCATGGCCACAGAAAAAAAGAACTCTTGCTTGCTAGGTACAGTGCTACTCAAGGGCATGTAGCTGCATTGTTAAAGGGACTTTGTTTTGCAAGCAGTGACAACAGTTTTATTCCGTTTAGTTGGTTAAATGTACAATACTTGGACAATGCCTTAGTCATTGAACGAGCCTCCGGATATGCCTCAGTAGAAAGTTTTGATGGTTCAGTAGTTCGATGGTGGTGAAGTTGCAACAGGTATTCTGGGTTGAGGGATGATGAACTTCAGCGATGTTAGCCTGACTCGGTTATGGTCGGAGAATTTACAATAGGGCTGTTTGTAACTTGAGGCCCCTTCGGCTCCACAGCTGCGCACTGGGTCCCGCAGCATCCTTGTCAGATGTCTCAAGTCTTTTCCACACGAACAGCAACCAGAAGAAAAAGAGAAGAGGAGGGGGGTCACTGAGATAGTGCCCTTTTAACTTCTGCAGAGGTCACACCTCTCCAGTTTGGCTTGACCAATGATAAATGTTTAATTTTCAAGTTGGAAAGGTTTCTTTGTTCAGAAGCTGACTCATTTGCATGGTCAGAGTGAGCTGGCAGTTCTTGTCCCTTTATACGCTCAATAATATAACAAGCATACCGTGCATGTTATGAGGAGGTGATATACATCAATGTGAAAAGTGTTAAACAAGGATTATTTTGATTATTTTTATTTTTACATTAACTAGTGGTTCAATCATAAAGCATACATAAAACAGTATACAATACAAAAGACACTATACAAGACTATACAAGTTATAATAATACACACAACGTCCTGGAAATATGCATGTTCATTCATAGAAAAGTTTCCCTCTGAATTAACAGAAATAAATCATTTTTATGGGCCTTCTATGGCCTGTGCTATTGCATGTGGTTCATTCCCTCACTAGGAATGACTCGGAAGTTCCTTAATTGCCTGGCTAGTGTCAGCATTGGATAATGATCAGTGGGAAGCAGACTTCTAGGAGTCTGCTTGGACCATTGCTTGTTACATTCTTGAAGGGTCTGTTGGATTATTCCTCAAAAATAACAAATAATTGTGTGCCTGATTGATCTAGCAGCTACAGTGCATTTGCTGTCCATGGTGCTGAAAGACTTAGACAGGATCAGTTGATACTATCAAGGTTCAGACTGGTAGCTAAAAGATTTTTTCAATGGCCAATGCCAATATCTAGAGAACATGGGCTGATATCATGCTTATGTGCTGTATGTGTACCTGTAACAGTCTATAAAATCTTTAAAAAGAGCATGAACTACACAGACTATCACAGCAAGCAAGTTAAATGGGTCAATCACAGCTTGCAAGATTTTCTTTTTCTTCTTTTTTAAATTGGTGCTACAAGACTAAAGGTAAAAAAAATTAATAAAAAAAAGGCTGTGGCATTCCTTTTTGCCAAAAAGGTACAGGGAAGCTTAATCCACTCATAAAGCACTGCACTGTGAATGCTAAAGTATGCTATGTGTTTTTCCACAAAAGCCCTGTATGTGTCAAAAGTGATGGATGACGCATTTTACATTTTATTGCTAACAAATAAATGGGTATATCTTGGTGTAGGTAACACTAAGCAACAGTACACGTTAATTTACATATACTACCTCCATTGTAACAATAATACAAAGCTGGATGAAAATCTGCAAAATTATCCTTGGAGCTGAACCAATATGAAAATCAGAGATGCGTTGAAAAAACCTTGGATATATTAATATTTTATAAAGCAGCTGTTAACAGCCACACACACTATGAGTCCATGAATATTTAAAAGAAAAATCAATGTTTTGGGTGTCATAGGTTCATTTCTCAAATTCACCCATGAAAGATAAAGGATAATGAAGACATGTTAATGTTGCTGTTTTATCAGTGACAAGCCATTATAAATTGTTTATTTAAATGAATTGAGAATTGAAAATAGTCCACCCCCAAGCCTCTGGTCCCTGTCAGTCTTTAACTGGGATTTTTTCCACCCTACCTGTTTATCATCTGTGAAGTACAACAGCACAATTCTGGGTGTCTCAGAGATTTGAACAAACCCTTAACCCCAAATATCAGTCTTGAGCCCTATCATCTTGAGTCTTGATTTTGTTATTTCTATCATTTCTGAAGACTGCAGTCAAGATTTTCAAGTTAAGACTTAAGAGGTCTGTGGATGCAGGTCCAGTGTCCAGCTGTCCTTACTACTATGTTGCTTTTAAAGAGTGTTTTGACCTCAAATATTAAAGGTTTCAATGAAAATATCAATTAGATTTTCAATAGTTCCAGTGGACCGATAGCTCTTAATGTACATGAATGAATGAGAGCATTTAGAGTGCACAGAGCGCACAGTGAGAGTAAATTGAATTTGATGAGTTGTGAGCCTGAAGTGCTTTATTGGCATCTAAACACACAAGTGACTGGCTGGCTTATGACGAACAGACTGAGATAAATTCGATTTCTGGAAGGCAGGAGTAGCCCAAGAATGTAAAACTAGCACTGTATATCTCTATGTGTTGCTTTAGTAATGTGTATAAACCACAAATTATAAGATGATATTTAATTCAGTGTGTGCATTTTTTTATTTAATTTTTTGTCAGTGCTGGATTTTCACTCATAAAAATAAACCAATTGGATGTTACAATTAATTTGCATTGGGTTCAGAGAGAGAGAGAGAGCATCAGAACATTGGGGGTACGAGTTGAAGTCAGTAGTCCATTACAGCGTTATAATAACTGTACTCTAGCTGTCATAATAAAACATACACATATTCTACACATAGTCATATTCTGTTATTATTTTGGTAACACTTTACAACAAGGTCCCATTTGTTAACATTAGACAATGCATTAACCAATTTTAACTGTAACAATGAACAATACATTTGTTACAGTATTAATCTTTGTTAATTTTAGTTAATAGAAATTCAACTGTTCATTGTTCGTGTTAGCTCAGTTCATTAAATAATATTAAGAGAAACAAATTTTGACTTTAATGATGTATTAATAAATGTTGGAATTAACATTAACTAAGATTAAAAATGCTTTAAGAATTTCTCATTGTTAGTTCATGTTAAAGGCACAGTATGTAAGTTTCGCCTATAGAGGTCGCTTATTGAAAACAATAACAAAGGACTGCACTAAAATGTGCAGTGCTGGGGGGCTTCAGGACCAGGGTTGGGAACCACTGTACTAAGTAAATGTTGATTGACTCAAAGAGGTTTAATAACTGGAGAAATCAGCATTCCCATTCATCTCAATGGCAGTTGCTCAGCTGACACAGAACTAGAAGTAAACGTGACGTGCATGCAGCTATCTTTGCTCACAGGCACTCAGTTTTGCCTGAGCCATAAATGTCATGTGACTAATCTCTTTGTAGATGTAACCCCTCTGGTTCGAACCACCCTCTCTAAGTGGGACTCGAACCCTGGTGCGCCGGCATGGGAGGCGGGCACTCTAACAATGAGGCTAAAGAATGCAGTCTCTAGCGTCAGTCGCTAGAGCACCTCTTGAGTTCAGACGAGTGAGATTTACACGCACAGCTCTCACTAGCCTAAGTCTGTTATGTAGACACAGGAAAATAAAAATGCTGATTGTTTGATGACACCACAAGAACAGTCACAAGCTCTTTACTAATGACGTCAAACACAGCAGACCGAGAAAAACATGTCAGTTTCACTCATTTCCCTGCAAATATAATGAACTATTTGTGATTTATGTTGCATGCAATTGTCTCTAGTCCAAAAGCTTCATTAACCGCAGCCATTTAGGTCTGTCATTTGTAAGGTTTGTGTTCCACATGCGGGGCGCAGGTTAACAAGTCCAGACATTGTGTACCCTGCTGACGGCAGAGAACTTTATGTTCCTTGTTTTTCTTGCATCTGTGGTGTTGTTTCAAAGAGAAATTTATATAGAAAGTGTGGGAGCACTAAAGAGCATCAATCAGTGCATGCCGTATGTCTGTTTTGTTAGACAAGACAATCATCTTGTTGTTCACTTTTCCCTCGGCTATAGTCAAAAATCTCTCCATCTTCAAGTAGCCCTGAAACAATATGGATTCTACTCAGCCAAAAAGTTTTGTACACCACTGTCCTTTTTTGTAGTTGTACTGCTGTACTCTGAGACTCTGGGTCTAGGAAATAGAGAACTATTGATTTTCTTTTTTTGAAAGCAGATCCTCAGCATTTTAAACTGTACAGAGAGAAGCTTTCATTAATAGCCGATCTGTCAGACTCACTGCTGGATATGAAGTGTGTCACCCGGAGGTGTGGTCTGCACTGCTAATAGTCCTCTGGGTTTTCAGGGCTCAGAAATGATGGGAATGAAACTAGCAGAAACCATGAGCTAGACCAGAGACAATGTGTTTGAGAGTGCTTGACTTCCTTTGAGTTTGTTCATAATCCTCATTATTCTGAATGATGACTCTCATTAGATTCTCATTATTGTTCATACTGTAGTGAAACATATCCTGTCTAGACACAATGATAGTGTAAGCATACAGCATAGATCAGCATACATTAATGGGGTCATGTGATATGTTTTCCTTTCCCTTTAATGTGTAATGCATGTATAAGATCTGTACAGTTACAAAGCTCAGTCTATAGGGATTTATTCTATCTAGCAGAGAACACTGATCCAGACCTGCCTTAAAACACCACAGTCGAAGTCCAGATAATACTTCTGCAAACACCTACGTCACAATGTGAAATATTAATGCCCGCCCAAAGGCATGTGCAAAGAAAGAAGGCAAGACTTCAGTGAATAATGTCTGGAGACGCTGTGTGTTTCGATGAGAAAACAAAATCGCTTTGTTTAGCAATCCGAAAACTGATGAAATTAAGGTTTGCTTGTGTACAGTGCATTTACAGAGGACAGCTTCCTGAACCTGCTGTGTACAACGCTGACTATAAAAACAAAAAATAATAAAAACTTACCACTGTGAAAAGTTCTGCCCAAGTTGTGCTTGCAAATTTGGTTCCAATTGGATCTGCCTGATCATCTGCATATTCAGAATCTGACTAGGAATCGAACTGATAAAACGATAATACCAACAAGATTATAAACTGCGTGTTTACAACTGCTTTAGAAGCCTTAAAATCAGAAACTTGCGATTATAGTAGCAAGGTGCATTACATTTCTGGCACATGTTTGAGGTGCTTGACCACTCACAAGTTCCGTTATTACCAATAGAGTTCAATGGGACTTACAACCATGGCTAATGATGCTTTCGGGAAATGCACCGACTGGGAATAGGGGTGCTGCAATAATGTTCATGTGAAAAACAATGTGTTTTTGAACATTAAACCATATGAACCTATTCTAGTACACCGAATAAAAAAAAGTATCGCTCCTTTAATCTAGCAAACTGTGTACAATTTTTTGTCACATGATATGTTTAGAAAGAGTCTGTCATATTCAAAACAAGTAACTGTCAAAGTAAAGTGCCAATGTATAAAAACATAAAGTATTAGTCTGAACTTTAGCCATGAATTATAAAATGAAGCATTTCTAATGCCAGCAGTGCAGTAAATTGTTCAGACATGTAGACTTAAGCTGTGTTAGTGGCTCAACTGATAGCAATATTAAGCTTTGTCTCCAAATCTAGGAAATACTACAACTATTACAAATTATACATTGTATTTCACTACATTCAAATATTAAACATTATTTATTTTTTCCCTTTAAATAGACTTGAAAATAATGTTGAAAAAAGAAGACATGCGATTAGCAAATAGATTTTTCTCACTTATACCACTTGACATCTTACCTCTAATATGGGACAAGTTGTGGACACTTAAGGAAAAATGGTACAGCTTATCCCACAATCTCAAATAATATATTACACTTTACAGTAATAAAAATTAGGTTGTCGTTTAATTGCTGTGAACGCTTCATTTTCTTTATGCAAAATATAACGTTTTTTTAATTATTATTATTTATTTAAGGGCAAAATATGATGCAAATTTGGGGGATTTAGTGCACACTCTTAAAAATAACGGTTCCAGAAGGGAATTTCCACAGTTCTTAAAATAACTATTTTTCTTATAATATGAAGAACATTTTAAAAAATATATACAGAACCCTTTTCGACTATAAAGAACCTTTTGCGGAATGGAAAGGTTCCATGAATGTTAAATGTTCTTCATAAAACCAAAGATGGCAATAATAACATTATTTTTAAGAGTGTAAGTACAGTAACAGCACCTAAACAAAACGCTGCATAAAGAAAGATCCAATTCGTCATATCTCAGATCGGATAATCCTAGTAAACTGGTAGAAATCCATCGGATGGCGCTCTTGATGCCTTGGAGCTGATGCGCAGGGAGCTGTCCACGGCTCTGAAACTACAGCGGAGCGGTTTAAGCTTTCAGACGCTTCATGCGAAGCAGCTGAACCATATTCTTCTTTATTTTGAGCCACAGAGATAACATTATTCTCAGAGAAGGTGAAAGTGATGGCTGACATCACAGAAAACGCCAGTCGTGCCGCTGAATTGATCAAGTGTCGTCGCGCGCTGCGCAGGGAGTTCTGACGCGGTTATTCCCCTCACGAGCTTCTACATTGATACTTCACCAAAATGTACAGAGATGGACCAGTGTGCTGGATTACTTATGACGCTATTTGGAAACTATTATGAATAGGAGTTCAACATCACCAAATGAATGACCAGCTGCTTACTTTGCTCAGCAATCTTCGGATGTTTTTCTTCGAGCAACTTCATCAAAGAGCTTTCATTTAAAGAAAGGCTTTTGCATTTAACTCGCATATTAAGTAACTAAACCGGGGGAAAATAATAAAGTAAATTATGCCTTTGAGTATGTTGTTGCACAGCCCGCGTGAAAAATGATTGCTGTAAATAGCGAGTGTATAACTATGATGAGAAGATGCCTGCTGACGTTCAAACCGTTCAGGTAAGACTCGACTATCTATGACTTATTTGAAATGTTCAGATATTGCAGATATTTGACACACCATTCAGACAGACCTCGTATTGTCACTGTAGCGTTCGACCACTGTAAGTGAGGTCTTCGTTTCGTGTCTGTGGTCAACCACAAGGTTAAGTTCTTACAAAAAATGCACCATAACCGTAAGTTTCCACCAAACACAGCAGTAACAGAATTTGTTAATGTAAAATCTTACTAAATTATGTGAAATCTTAATAATATGAGAGCAGACATTGTAACAACGTTAATATTAGCCTACAGTCGTTTTGTTTAGTTTCTTTATGGTAGTGTACAGTAGTTTTGTTGTGATATCTAGATAGATAGTTGTTTTTTTTTTTTTTTTTTTGTATTCGCAACAAACTTGATTTATCGACCTCGTCAAGTTCGCGCCCTCGAACAAAGCTGAACAACGCTCTCAAACTTCGTCTTTCCACTATTGTTACTACATGAAAGTACAAAGAAAGACATTATTGCTTACTGTAAATAAAATGATGTGACTTTATGGAGGTTGTGGTACTATTCTCGGCTCTTGAGAGGCTTTCATTGTTGTCAGAGGAGCTTCAGGAATGATGTGAGGATGGTGTAAGAAGTGAGTCTCTGATGAGCCTTTCGCGCTGTTTTGCACAGTGGCGGGAATCCAGCAGCGCGAGGATGTGGGTCATTCTGTTCCGCAGGAACTCTGCAATTTTTAAAATGAACATGCTCTACCTGTCGCTTATGCAATTTGCCCCTTATATAAAAGAGTATTACATATTACAGAAATATTATTGTATTAATTAGCATATTTAATTATATAGTGGCAAGAAAATGAAAATTATGCCTAAGAGGAAGGAAGTAGAGCTAAAGTTACTTGCTTAGTTTGGGAATTACATTTAGGTTACATTAACATTGATATTTATTTTGACTTTTGAAATTGATATTTTCATGGGAGTTATCAAATATTTCCAACTGAGACAAACCAAATAATACCACATCAAAAAAGTATCAGTTCCATTTTATAATACCTTTTGAAGTTTGAGTTGTTTAGCCACCAAAAATGGTCGCTTTCTGGAGAATGATGTCATCAAGGATAACAATATAGTAGGGGAGACTAGGGAGTGTTGTTTGAATGAACTCAATAGACCTTATTCCGGGCAGAGCAGAGACAGGTATGAAAGCGAGGCTGTGAGAGATAGACTTACCATGTTTTCAGTGGCATCCGCTGTATGAAGCTTCTAGATCACTATCATTTTCCACAGCTCATATTTTCTTGTATTTTTTGTCTACTGAAATTTCCTGGAAAGATATCTTTGCAGTTTTTCATCAGCAGAACAATTCAAAAACACATTAAATAACAGTACAACCCACTGAAGAGATGTAGCCTATGTCTATCCCTCACAGCCTCGCTGTCATTCCTATTAAAATCAAAGATGGCACTGCTGTGAATAAGGTCTATTGAACTCAAAGCTTTTTTTTTTTTTTTTTTGTGCTACACAGTACATTTCTCAAACTTTGATATACTGTAATATCCCAAAATATGTCTTCTACTAACTAAAGTAGAAACCTCTAATCACTACTTATCCCTAAACCTGGGCTTCTCAGCTCTGCCCCTCGAGGCCCACTGTCCTGGAGAGTTTAGTCCAAACCTTGATCAATCTCATCTGCCTATAACTTTCATGTAATCCTGAAGACCTTGATTAGTTTTTTCAGGTGTTTGATTAGGGTTGGAGCAAAACTGGCCCTCAAGGGCCACAGTTGAGAACCCCTGCTCTAAACAGTATAAATTAACATCAAGTACAAAGAGTGCTGTTACAATCTTGAGGTGAGTTGTAAGACAAACGGAAGACATTTTACATGAGATTCACCTTAGAATGAATATGAATTATTATTATTATTATATAAAATAAGCACAGGTGTACTTGAACAGCAGGGTTGGTTGGGTTAGTTTGGTTATTTCTGCTCTAGCACAAGCTGCCATCCTACAAAACAAAAAAATTTCCAAAAAAATTATTGTTCATTTAGTTTAATTAAAGGATTTTATGTGAACAGAGAAGTCAATGGAAATGCACCAGTGAAGGTTAAAGAAACAGTTCACACAAAAATACATTTCTGTCATTATATGTACACAATTACATAAAATGTATATGTTGTTATTGTTCTGCTCTTCTTTTCTATATAATGACATGATCACTATACAGTGCTCATGTCTGAGAAGCTCTAAACAAAATATCCCCACCATTACCACATACAGCAGGCCAAATGACTCATGTGTTATATTCCAAGTCTTCTGTAATCATATAATAGCTTTGTGCTAGGAGCAGACCTAATTTTAAGTTGATATTACTGAAAATAATGACTTCCACACTGCTGCGACTCTCATCTTTGGTCTCCAATCTAAATATTTGAACCACCACATTGTGATTGGCATTTATTGATGCACCAGCACAACAGTTTTAGAGTGCTGCAGGGATGACGTATGTTTAAAGGCCAAAACCTGGAAACAATTGAGTATTTTAGTACTTCTGGTTCCATCGTCCCGAAGTCAGTGTTGTTGTTTTTTTTTTTTGGTTAAATGTCTGAAATAAGTTCTGTGGTTCACACAAGCTCAAGATATTTTCATGTTTTAAAATACATCAGTAATACCCCCTAGTGATTTTTTAAAGCTTTTACTTTAAAAGCTAACTAGTGTCTAAATGGGACTACAGAGCTTGTCAATCATTAAACGCCATCAGCCGAACAAGTAATCTACTCACTAGTCGCTTTCACAGCCTCATTTTGTTTTTAATCGCACTCTTGCAAACTATTCTAACTCACACTTTTGGGGAAGATGTTTGTAAACAAAAAACTGAAAGAGTTGTTTAGAGCTTAATGATGGTGACGTTGAAGTCATGTGACCGTGGTACGGTCCATTTATAGCCTATGTTTTTACTTCTGCTGATTTTATTTAAGCTTCAAAATTTATAAAAGTTGTGTTCATTTGTGAAGATTAGCATGATGAACAAAAGACTCATGAACTTTTGTTGACCACAGTGCTTTTTTTTTTCTGCAGTAAACCAAAAGCCAATGGAAAAATCCTGTTGGGTTTTTGTAGAGGGAACCGGGGAGATGCTTAACTTATGGGTCGGTCTACAAAAATATAATATCACTGCAGCACTCTATTAATCTATTAAAGACAGATTGAGGAGTTAAGTGAACTTTAATTTATTGGGAGAACTATACATTTAAAAGAAAATTTTCACAAGGATAATGTATTTATTTTAATAATATATTCTTCTGGTCGTCATTGTCTGGCTGGAAGTTTTTCTTATTTTTTCACCCCAGCACATTTATACATCTGTCTGTCTCTCTTTGTCTGTCTGTTGCAGGATATTTGTGGCGGGAATCGGTTTCTTCAGTCTGTGTTTCTTAATGACCTCTCTGGGGGGGCAGTTCTCGGCCAAGCGACTGGGCGATTCCCCATTCAGCATCCGAACCGAAGGTACATTAATAACTGGCAGCTCTGCACGTCCACCTGTGCTGACCATATGCATATCTAATTCATCCGGTGGCATTTGGAAAGTGTCATTTTATGGGATCTTTAATGGGGTCAATGGAGGGTTTTGCGCTGGCCTTTAACAGGCTTGATTATCCAGGGGTCGGTGTGCTGTGAATAGCATCTCTGGCTGCAGAAGACCCCATTTGTCTTCAGTCATCACCTTTTGTGTGTATTAAAATAAATCACACCAGAGGCTAGAGGTCTCGCTCACTGCAAATGCCAAAAAGAACCTGTCCATGAGAAAAACTCACCCTGTCATCCTTTACTTACTCATCAGGGGTATTTGTGAAAGTTGATAAATGAAGTGTGCTCCTAATATGATGAAATCTGCCAACACAGATTCTTTGTGGACTAGTTGGGAACGTCTTCTCCAAAAAAGATGCATGCGATGCTGACTAAGAATTTAGCAAGGCAGCATAATTATGCTGTCTACCTTTTGTGAAAGCTTTCATGTTGGAAGCACACCTATACTGCTTTAAAATTCTGCCAACATGAGCTCACTACAGAGGTTTTGGAACAGAGCCAGTATGTTTAATATTCAGTTCCTTTCTAGTTTCAACACCGCTGTGCCCAACAGGAAATGGTGTACCCAAATGTGGCAAATAGCCATCTTAAGAGCTCCACTCAGTTGCTGGAAAATTGGAAAACTGCTTCATGGTGTGCTCAGCAAACCCCAGTATAAAGCTGAAGATGATGGATTAGTGTTCTGTGATGTTGTGGGAGAGGTCGCATGGAGAGAGAGAGAGAGAGAGAGAGAGCGAGAGAGCGAGAAAGCACAATCTGATTAATTAACCACTCCCAGACTGAAGTCTTGAGAAAGCATCTGGCTCTCGCTCATTAAACACTGCCTGCTGATCATCCAGGGATCGGCGTCACTGTGTTTTGGGAGCCCAGCTCTGACATGTGAGATGTGAGGACTACTTTGAATTCCAGTTACAAATGACTAATTATTTTAAACTAATTACATCTGAATTACTTACAATGTAATCAGTATCCAAATTCAGATATCACTACACGTATTGCAATTAAGGGGCCGTATCCACAAAACATTTTAACTTACCACTAAGAGTTCTCCTAAATAGCAGTAAGTTCTTAGGGTAAGAGTTTCCTCTTAAAACCTATTCACAAAGCTGCTGAGACAAACTTTTACTAAGGAATAGAGAGAAGTCTTAAGCTAAGAGAAAGGGCAGGGTTGACCTCGTTGCTATGGATGATGTCAACACCCTTCATCCCTGGATATACGTTGTTTTTTAGACATATGCGAACGTACACGCACAGTTGAATGCACAGCCTTCCAAAGTATACTTCATTTGACTCGTATATGCGCACACAGGCATTTGATGCATATGCAGTTTTGATCTCTCGCCACGAGTTACAACACGTGTAAATATCTTTGTATTCTTTCATGCTACACTGTAAAAAAAATCCCAGTAAAATTTACAGTAAAAAACCGGCAGCTGTGGTTGCCAGAACTTTACCGTAAAAAATACAGTAGCAACGTAAAAAAAATCTGTTAAATTTACGGTAAAATAACGTATTTCATTAACTGATATAATATTAATTTACCAACCTAATGAAGTACTAATATCTGTTTTGTACCTTTATAATACACTGACAGTCACCAAACACAGTGGTGATAAGAGTCACATGATGAATCAAAGTTCACCACAAGCAGATTTTCCACAAGCTGAGAAGGACAACACTAACATATAGAAGGTGCACACAGTGTCATTCACACACACACTAAACACCATCATGGTAACACACATGACATTTTAAAAATGCAATAAACATTAATTTAACAACATTAGGTGTAACATAAAACCCTAATGTACATAACTGATTAGAAAAAAATGAGAAGAAACAGAGTTATTTCAACGAAAATATATCAAATGTGAAGTGTCACGCAGGGAATTGTGGGAATGTCAATTTAAGTTTTTTCATTGTAAATTTTACAATGAATTGTTATTTTTCACTTCCAAAAACTGTGAATTTAATGGTATTTTACCGTAAAATTACATTAAATGTACCGTTAGATCTATTACAGTTATTCACCGTATATAGTACGGAAACTTTCTGTAAACCAATTGACAGTTTTTCACCGCAGCATTTTTACAGTCTTTTACTGTTAAAATCACGGTCATTTTTTACAGTGTAGAGTTGAGGGCACTTTCTAACCTCTTCACATAATCTCTCTTCTATGTAGGCCTCCTTTGTCTCTGTAGCTCACATGCGTTCTGGTCTTTTCTGTTTATGCAGTTTTTCTTCGACTACCTTGTGAATCAACGTCCCCAGGGCATGGTTGCCACCTTGTGGATAAACTAATTACTGCAATTAAAACATTCATCGCTCTCTCCCAGCTAATCAGGTGCCAAGACCTATATTTCAAATTAAGAATACAAGAAAGGTCTGCACTCTAAAAAAACTTTAATTGAAGTACACAGGAGATAAGATGACAGATGTTTCCGTTAAATTTAAATCCGTTAAATTTAAATGTTAACGTTTGTCATCTTATCTCCTGTGTACTTCAATTTCAAGTTTTTTTTAGAGTGCAGACCTTTCTTGTATACTTAAACTAATTACTGAAAAAAAGTTAAATGCAAAATCCGGTGGTGCGTGTACTCTTCTGATGACGAAATTCATGTCATGCGTACTGTACGCTGACCCTCGCGAACACATAAAAAGTGAGGTATACTTTGGGCTTTACTAACTATGCACACAGTGATTGGCTGATAGGGGAGGGGTTTCTGTCAGTGATTCAATCATAGAAATATTGTAGAATAAGGTATGTTGCCATATTCAAATAAAGATTTCAAAATGAAAGCTAAGTGTCACTAATTAAACAAGCATATGTTAAGATAATTGTCAGCCTCTTACATGTGTGCATCTCAAGAGATTGCAGAATTCAGGTGACAAATTATGCTTTATAAACAAAGCTCAGGAGGAGAACATTCAAATAGTATATCTAATCATCTTGAGAGGAGCTTCACCTGTTACCTCGACAGATTTCTGCATCCCTCTGCCATCCTGACTCATCACTCTCAGCAGGTTCCTACAGGGGAGTACTCTGGGATTGGGTTAAATTACATGCTTAGAGCCTCCCTTTGGACAGCATGCCAAATACACTTATTATACTCTTTTACTCTATTTGATCATTTGTAAGTGAACTCAAATTTGAGTCACGTGAGCTGCCTACAAGGCTATCGGCGCCGACGATAGGATATTATTTTCAACTTGACCGCAATGTTTTATTCTCCATCAATGCCCAGTATATTTTGCCTGTACATGAATGAACCTTTATGTTATGTCATCGCAGATTAAAATCTATAAATCAAAATATTTATTGCATTTATGAAGAAAAGGCTCAGCATCCATCTCTATCACCTATTGCCTCAATGGTGTACTGTGTCTGTGGGTGGACTGCCGACAACAGGCATTTTAGGATTGTTTGTGATTTGGTCTTGGTAACTTAGGAGTCCTCTTGACTACTCCTAACTTTTCTCAGATTTAGGAGCTGGCTCTAAAATGCTTTGTGAAATACTCTTAGAGCAAAAATTTAGGAGTCCTAAAATTAGGACTAACACGCCCATTATTTTTAAGAGTTTCTCCTGAATCGGCAAGTTAGGAGCTACTTTTAGCCTTATGATGTTTTGTGAATACGGCCTTTGGCTTTTTTGTCATTTTATATTGCTACAAGAAATGCAAATGCAAAGACACAAGAATAGTAATATCTGCTAGATCAGGTGTTTTCAAACTGAGGTCCGTGGATCACCATGGGGCCGCAAGGGAGTGACATTAAATTTAAGAACGTTGAACGCCGGGTCGTTATTTTCATGTCAATTTCTATATTTCATGTCATTTTTTATTGTATTACAGTATTAAAGTAAAATAATGCTGAAATATACAAATTATGTATGTAATAGAACCATTATGTGTAAATACTTCTCAATTTACATAATCAGATTTTTTTTTGCATTATGTAATTTACTTTAAAAAAAAAAAAAAAAAAAAAACATTTATTTAACATTCATTAAATAATTATGTTTTTCACCTTTTTGATGTGTAACAGAATACAGTATTCACTTACTGTATAACACTGAGTGCTGATCTAACACTAATGTTCAGCTCTAGTAGTATACATGTTATCTCAATGCTCTCTTTTGGTCCCTACGAGAAAACCTGCTGATTCTCTAATCCTCTTCCACATAAGATATCCTCCAGTTTTTACACCCTCACTCTGGCCATGTTCTAGCTTGAGTAACACCATCCAACATATGTTCTGGGATTATGCCTCTAATGGATACTAATGGCGATTCTAAGAGAGGTTTGTTATTATACATTTTTAATGAAAGCTTGTGTGTGGGTTGATGCAGGGAGCACTTTGTCAGTTTTAAATAGCAGACTTGTGTTAGTTAAGCAGGAAATACAGGATGCCTAGCATTAGAGCCAAAAAATCAATGAGTTCAAAATCTCATAGCATTCAGAGAATACATCCCTTCACTGGACACACTCTCATTTATTACTATTCCAATTGAAAATAACCTAACAGATTTAATCTAGCCGCCTGAAATATTGCTTTAATGTGTAGTTTTAGATGCTTCATTATTAGGGATGAAAATCTTCTCTTTTCCATGCAATGAATGTAGATGTTTCATATAGCCAAGATCAAAATTAAAAAAAAAAAAATGCAATGAAAAGCAGGACTTGTCCACTATTTTCCTTGTCTTCTGATAGCTACGATAGCTTTATGTCATATTTTTCTGACTTGCCACATCTCAACTGGTCACATTAAATGCAAGAATTTTTTTTTCATCAATGTCGTTCAGCACAGAATTGAAGAACTCATTACAGCATGGGTTGATCTTTGGTTGACCAACCAGCCAGGGGTGTTTATGCCCTTTCACAACACTTTATCCATTTTCTACCCATGAACCTAAAAATAAAATTTCTGCTTATTTAATTTCAAATTGAAATGCAAACTATCAGAAGATACACAGACCTTAGTAATACACTTTAATGGTCATGATATTGTTCTATTATTATTTTAATATGTTCCTTGAGGTTCACTTATAATGTTAATAATGCTTTTACACAAACACACACACACACACACACACACACACACACACACAATCATTTTCAATTCTCATTCTGACCCTCTATCTGAAATGATTCGTTTTTAAGGGGTGGCTCCTTTGAAGTGCCCATATTAACTTTCATGTAGTGTGTTATATAGCTGTTAAAAGGTCTGCAAAGTTCTTCAAAGATCAAAGGATAAATAGAGTTATTGTCTCCCAAACGAAAGAAGTGACTCTGAACTGCCTGGAACGAGTCGTCAGTAATTCCAGTCTTACTTCCTACTCAAACTTCCAGTTCATAAGTTTGTAACAAATTTGCATAATTCCAGTCTGTGGTCATTTGACACTCAATGCTGTAGTTGTAGCTGAGGCTGGAAGAATTTGGTTTGTGTTGCCGACATGTCTAGAAGATGCAAAAGCAAATCCATTTCAATGCACTTCCAAAAGGTTGAGACTCAGGCTGGAATTTATACGGCAAAACCGATGCTATTGTTGCTGTTCGTATGACTATGTATCAAGTGCTGAGGAAGCCAACAGACCTGAAATTCAGAAATGGTAATGAGTGTTTCGTTTCCAACAAACGCTGTAAGTGGTTGACAAATCACAACAAACTGGGCAATCAGACCAGAGTAGGTCAATCACAACAGACTGGGTCATCTGACCAATCAGAGCAGAGTATAGGCTTTCAGAAAGAAGGGCTTTAAAGAGACTGAATCCTTTATCGAACCATTTCAGACACTGTGAGATAAGAGGTGATTCTGCAATGTATACTATGAGAAAATTAAAGTGTTTTTTGACCTTGGATGCTATTGTAGGAGATTCCAAAACAAAATTAGGAACCTTTAAAATAGCATTTTAAGTGCACTTTAAGACATGTCAGTAAACAGCCACTGTTATGATTGGCTAATGTCATTGCATAGGAAAAGGTTTCAATGCCCTCTTGTTATTGCACATGAGTAAGCGAATGCAAGTGTGTGATTGTGATCAAGTGATCAATGAAAATTTAATTTCTCATGTCATGACCCCTTTAATCCTACTTTTTTACATTCAGCAATTCTGAATCTTGTTTGCTAGCTCAATTCTATTCTGAATGGTGCACAACCCGGTTAGTCAAGTCTCCTGTGTGCTTTGTACTGTGTTTGGCTGCCAGTGACATATAAATCTGTGGATTGCAGGGCTTTGACACAGCATCCTCTAGGAAGGTCTTTAGATTTCAGCTGGAGTCGTCCCTGTGCTCCATCACAATCCGGCAGATATCTGCACTGTTCCAAGATGAAAATCAGTGCTTCTCTTCCCTTTAGACAGTCAATGCAGGGTTCAAAAACTGTGGCCTTTGACAGTTGTTGCACACAGGCACAGCAGAAGATGAAAACACTGATTCTATTATAAGCCTATATCTTCTTGTATTGCGGTCTTTTTCTCTTGTATATACAGTGGGATCCAAATGTCTGAGACCACACTGAAAGTCTGGTCTTAGATCTCAGATTTAAATTTAAAGTTTTGGAAAAAATGAAAATGTATGATGTAAAATTAATTAGAAACACTATTTCTAGGTCACAAATCAAATGTAATCAAATGACTGCTGCAAAATCAATCACATCTATTGCATATTATTGTTATTATTAATGTTATATTTTCAAGGAATTTAATGAATTGAAAAGACACAGCAGTAATATAATCATCCCCAGTGCTCTCACCACGAGACGTGCCCTAGTTTCACCGGCATCCATGTTTTCCTCCTTGCACTGTTGTGTATTTATAATGCTAAATGACGGTCTAATGGGAATGGGAGCCGAGTTCTTTCACGCACACTCTGAAGGAGTCTGCTGTTGGATTCTTGGGGTGAAATTAACACTATAAATATTTGCTTCAGCACATTTTCGAAGACTTCTCTATAATTAAAATGATAATAATAATTGCAGATTAAATCAAACATTTTGGAGCTGACCTTAAAGTGAACATGAAATGAAATCCATTTTAATTCTGTAATCTGGTGTATTTCAGAGTGAAACAGGATATTCAATGAGCATAAAAAAGTAGTGCGGGACTTGATTTTCTTCTTTGGGAGTTGATTGGATCATGAGATGTATTACATAACAGTATGGAATCAGGTGGTTGGAGGAAAGGGGTAGAAAAAAGTAAGACCGAGCACAAGCTTACGAAGCACCGTTGTAATTTGCGAATGTGTTTATGCTCTTAAAAAAACATGCAATGCACAATAGTTACTATAGTAATGCAGTTACGCAATAACTGCAGAGCGGCAGTGCTGATGAATGGAAAAGAAGGCAGGGTCTCGAGCGCGAGACACGGCATAATGGTCACGTGTTTGGCTAGTGCATGTTTACATAGAGAAACAATTAAAAGCTTTATGAGCTTTATGATTGGCCCAAAGCAAACTTTTTACGTCAGCGTACGCTCGTGGCGGTAATCTTCATTCTTTGTTCACACACAGCATCATAACACTTATTTACTGGTAATGTTGCAACTTCTGGTCCCACTTTATATTAAGTGGCCTTAATTACTATGTACTTACATCAAAAAATAAGTACAATGTACTTATTGGGTTCATATTGAATTGCAAAACACTTTTGCTGCTATTGAGGTGGATACGTGTAAGGTTAGGGAAAGCTTTGGTGGTATGGGTAGGTTTAAGGGTAGGGGTAAGGGTTAAGGGATGGGTCAACAGTGTAATTATAAATGTAATTACAGAAATTAATTACAGATGTAGTTACATGCATGTATTTTAAAAATATAAGTACAATGTAAAAACATGTATGTACACAATAAGTGCATTGTATCAAATGATTAATTTAAATATAAGTACATAGTAGTTAAGGCCACTTAATATAAAGTGGGACCCAACTTCTCATATTGAGAAATTGCCAGAACTGATTTACTGGTATTTTTGAAAAGGTCCTGTTCGCACATGATCTCTTAATGGGGATATATGCCCCTTTCACAAGATGTAATATAAGTCTCTGGTGTCACCAGAATGCATCTGTGAAGTTTCAGCTCAAAATACCCCACAAATCATTTATTATAGCTTGCCAAATTTGCCCCTATTTGGGTGTGAGCAAAAAACACAGCATTTTTTTGAGCTGCTGCTCCCGGCCCACTTTCCAGAAGAGGACGGAGCTTTAACAGCTCGCGTTTCAGTAGCCTCAACAACAACAAAGCTGGACAATCTCACGCAGCCAAAATGATTATTGTCAGTAATGGTGTTCAGCCTTACATTGTTCAAACCGGAGTCGGACACTGATGGAGAGACTCGGGAAGAAGTTACAACTTTTAGAATGCATTTGTTGAGTTGAGTTGATTCAACTCATCGACTAGCATGTGTCGTCATGTTAATCTTTTGTGCAAATCCAGCATTGAATTGACCCTCGTTTGTGAAGCAGTCTGGTGTAAATGACGGCATCGTAACAACACTCTACTACAACAACTCTTCCTCTTCTCTAAAGCAGCCCAACATGGCCTAGCCTCCTTTGTTGTGTGTTCTCGGGGGCGGGGTTTATGTAAATATTAGGGTTAGTGATGTCAATATCCCAGGAAGAAGCTTGTTGTATTCCCTACCAGCCGTTGGTTTTAGTCCTTAAACCGTGAATTCTTTAAAAGAAAATATCTCCCTTTGCATTGAACTTTGAGCGTCAAAATTTTGTAGATGTTGTTTTTGCTCTAACAGCAACATCACACACTGATTAAAGTTAAAAAAGTGAAACCACAATCAACCACCACTTTAACTGTAATTTACCAGTTAAGATTGTACATGTGAAAAAGGCTATTGAAATGAATGCAAAACAGGTAGCTTACCAGGTACATGTATTGACTTCCTTGCTTGTTTATTTTCTTTGTAATAACATGAACAATATCATGTAAATGGGATCAATTTAAATTTCAAGTTGATTTACCACTTGTATATGTATGCCATCAAACCCCCTCATGCTAAATATCTTGGACAGATGTGGGCATGCATAGCATTTGGAGCTAGTGATTTTGGTGACCTGCTACTCGTCAGAAGCCCTCAGGTCATCTTACAGCTATAGTGAGTCATAAGTAAACTGATGCAGTTTCACGGCAGCATCTCTTGTCTTCTATCGCGTACTCCCACGGCTGCTGTCAGACAGAGTCGAGCAAAAGAGCTCCAGAATTTCACACTGACTCACTAGACATAATCCGGGTTTGTTTTCTTCACATTTTACCACAAACATACCTGGGGGAAAAATAGGTGGAATTGACTGCACTTAAAAATTCCAATGTTTGAATTGTTTGTACTCCTAGTTTGCATGCATAAGTATAAATATTATTACATGGTATTAAATAATTTACAGTGATTATTATATAATCACATACATATCATTTAGTATATTTATTATAATAATGTTTATAATGCTGTTTACACAACACCGTTTTCATCTAAAAATGGGAAACTTTTTATGCATTTTGGCAGTTAGTTTACACAACAATGGCGTTTTGGGGGCGTGAAAAAAGTGTTTTTATTTTTGAAAAGATTAGTTATCTCTATTTAAACTACAAACACGTGAATTTGTAAAGACAGTGATGTTATGCGTATGCGTATTATGTGTTCAGTCTATAGGCGCGCTATAGTGTTTCTTTACAAAATGACATCGCCAACTACTGGCCTGGCATGAATAATACAGCATTTTTAGACGTTTTCGCGAATCTGTGTGAACAGGGATCATTGTGACAACGTTGTTATCTGTATGTGAAAAACACAAAGGAAAAATTGTATCCATTTTAGTACAGCATTGTCTTGTAAACGTATCCTGTATTATCCCATTTAATTTTATTTAAAAAGAAAATACTTCTAATTTATTCCAATTACCTTCATATGGACAGAGTGACAAATGTCTGTGTCCAATAATGATGTGCAACAAAACATTGTTAGTTTCTTACAGTGTTAGATCTTACATTTATCTCAGATCTCCATCAGTAGAAGGTGGATGAGCTGCCAAATCATTCTTGATCCGCATTTTTCCAGTCCTTGTCTTGGAGTAGCCCAACACTTCATAATGTGCCTGCTATCATTATCTGACACACCTGAATACAATTTTTCAGCCTATTAATGATTATTTTCTATACAATATACAGTGTTGCTCAAATGTTTACATACTTCTTGCAGAATCTGTGAAAATGTGAATAATTTGAATAAAATAAGAGGGATCATACAAAATGCATGCTATTTTTATTCAGTACCATCCTGAATAAAATATTTTACATAAAAGAAGTTTACATATAGTCCATAAGACAATATATATATATATATATATATATATATATATATATATATATATATATATATATATATATATATATATGAATGACCTGGTTCAAAAGTTTACATACCTTTGGTTCTTAATACTGTGTGTAGTTACCTGGATGATCTACGAATATTTATTTATTTTTTTTTTTGTGATGGTTGTTCATGAGTCTCTTGTTTGTCCTGAACAGTTAAACAGCCTAACATTCTTCAGAAAAATCCTCCAGGTCCTGCAAATTATTCAGTTTTACAACATCTTTTGCATATTGCATAGACTATATGATTTTGAGATCCATCTTTTTACTGAGGGACTCAAACACAACTATTAAAAAAGGTTCAAACATTCACTGATGCTCCAGAAGGAAACTCGATGCATTAAGAACCAGCGGGTGTAAACTTTTGAATTTGAAGATCAAGGAAAATTGTACTTAATTTGTTTTCCGGGAAACATGTAAATATCTTCTGTTTCTTCCGAAGGGCAGTACGTTAATGCTTTACCCTAAACCAAACCCTAACTGTAACTCTATAGTAAGTACATGTAGTTAATTAATAGTACTAATTACTTTTTGAGTAATTACAATGTAACTACAGCACTGTAAAATAAAGTGTAATCGGCAGTACTACAGTAAAAAAAAAAAAAAAAAAAAAAAAAAAAAAAAACATAGAAGAAAAAAAAAATGTGGACATCTTTATCCTATTAAAAAGTTTTCACCCCTGGCTCTTAATGCATCGTGTTTTTTAATACTTGCGTTTGAGTCCCTCAGCTGTCCTCAGTGTCAAAAGATGGATCTCAAAATCATACAATCACTGCTGGAAAGGATTCAAATATGCAGAACATGCTGGAAAACTGAAGAATTTGCTGGACACCCAGGTAACGACACACAGTATTAAGAATCAATATATAAACTTTTGAACAGGGTCATTTTTTAAAAATATATATATCTTGTGGACTATACAGTATGTGTACATCTAATATGTAAAATATCTTACTCAGGACAGTACTAAATAAAAAAAAACAACACATTTTGTATGATCTCTCATATTTTCTTAAAATTATTCACATATTCGCAGATTCTGTAATCTTTTGAGCAACACTGTATAGTAGGCCTATGTCACGTCTGCTTTAGGTTTTGGTCATGTTTATGCTTTCATGTCTTTTATTTTGATATTTGTCACAGTCTGTTTCCTGTTTGTCATGGGAGTTCCCTTGCCCCTCATGCGATTTCAGGTGTGTTCAACTTGAAGCGGTGCTGCACAGACCAATCGGTGTATGACATCAAAGTACTGCAAAAACGATTAGAGAACAGTACCACTTCAAGTTGAACACCTCTTGTCTTTTGGTTCTTTTAGCTCATGTGTCATGTCCTGATTGGTTCCTTTGTCTCATGTGTCATGTTCTCATTGGTTTATTGTCTTGTTATCTTATTATCAGTTCTGTCTTTACATTGTTTCTTGTTTGATTTTGTGTGTGTGTGTGTGTTTTGCCAAAAAAGACGCGTCTTCAGCAGTTCCTTGAAAATGGCTAAAGATTCAGCAGCTTGGGTTGAGTTAAGCTGGTCATTCCTCCAATAGGGAACAGTCCAGGTAAAGGTCCATGAAAGTGATTTTGTGCCTCTTTGCGATGGTACCACAAGGTTAAATTATTGTATATCTTTTAAAAATTCAAAGTCATGAATCTTGTAAACTTGGTCAAATTGACCAGGGCTGCATTTCCCAAAAGCATCATGTAGATCGTAGAAGCCACCAAAGGTTTCTGCAATCTATTTAGGCTTACAATGCCTTTGGAAAACACAGCCCAGGGTAGTTCTGTCAATTTGTAATAAAAAAGTCAAGTTTTTTTTTATCTTGTATTTTGGTTATGGTTATAAATAAACCTGCACTTGGGTTCTTACTTTGGCTTCAGTGAGCTTTGTTACAGCCTGTAAATTAACTTTACGGATCTATTTCATTAGCTGTGATCAGTAGGCTAATTGAATGGATCACAGTGTTTTTGCACTTTTACTGTGTTACCAAATTGTTTACCACTGAGAAAACGTTAAAGGCTTAAAAGAGGAAGTCAACTAAACCCACTTTACAAAATATTGACAGAACTACTCTAGGCTGTGTTTCCCAAAAGCATTGTAAGAGAGACCTTTGGTGGCTTCTACGATCTACGTGATGCTTTTGGGAAATGCAGCCCTGGTCAATTTGTCCCAAGTTTACAAGCTTCATGGCTTTGAATTGTAAAAAGATATTCTAGAATTTTGAATAAAATGTGGAAAACAAAGTGAGCAGATTCCTCATGGGACCTTTCATGACTAATACAATTGATGTGCTTTATGATAGTCTGATATTCTGTTGCACGAACTCACCTTTGGGTCAGACTGTGCTGGTAATTCTCAGTTATCTGGATGCATTTTTAGATGATTTCTTAGACAAGCTGATTTCTTGGGTCCAACTTCATTAAAATTCAGAAAATCCATTCACAAGAATATGGTTAGACCAAGATAAGACATAAAATGGCCCGGCTCTGACAGGAAGCAACATATTAATGATGATCTGACAGGCTCTTGACAGGCAATTAATTTATTCAGCTTTACCCAATGACTGTCAATGACATAGTTCACAGTGGGTGTGTTGACTTTGCTGAGTATAACAAACTTTTTTTATTTATTTATTTATTTTAAACAATGACAGAACAAAGGGGGGATAGTAAAAATGACTGATGACCATACTCAATTCGAATGGCAGTAATTGCTAGTAGCCTACAGGACTTTCCTGTACTTTGCAGGGAGATTAAGGACATTATTGAAATTCAACATTAATTTATTTAGGCTATTACTGATGTATTGTGTTTTATAGATTAAAGTTTGTACATTTAGCTTGGGGCCAGTTGCATAAGTCACTTTGTTAAGACTGTGTTATAAATACTAGTCTGACCAACTAGCAGTTAGATAAGGTGTAATCAGTCTTACTTTTCAGATTCCAATTAGACCAAACTACATTTGCGTAACTGACGTTAAACAAGTTATAAATAAATAAATAAATAAATAAATAAATAAATAATGGATGACTAACTTGTAAAACCAGTCTAAGCAGTTTATGCATTCGGCCACATGAGTTGACAAAATGGAGGAAACAATGACAAGGAAACATGGAGGAAACATGAGCTTTGTTGTCATTTATAGAGAAAAATAGATAAAACTTTTTTTTGTTTGTTTTGTTTTGTTTCAAAGGTAGAAGTTTTGTTTATTAAAGATAGCAGAACCAGTAATAATGATGGACATTTTTTAACAAATCTGTTGAGGGAATGATTCAATGGCTGAATCAGTATATTTGGTGGATTAATTCAACAGATTCAATAATTCAAAATTGTTAATATTGCTTTTGTACATATCATGAGGAGTACCCTGGATCCTTTATGGTACAAAAAAAAAAAAAAAAAAAAAAAAAAAAAAGAAAAGAAAAAAGATAATGGACAAAATACTTATGTAAATACTCATACTAAGCAAAATTATCTGAGCAGTGGAGACATTAATTTGGTTGTTCCACAAAGAGGGTGAGGGTTGTGTAATTGCCCTGGTCCAATGTGTGATGTGTCACAAGAAAATAAACAAATGCTGTTTGAATTCTGGAGCCAAGGCACAGTAAATCCTTTTTTAATGATTTCTTTATTTTCTAATGACTTTAATAGGAAAGCCAGTTGAATAATAATAATAATAAAAAAATCTTATTAAGAATGAAAGAGCTTTTAATATGTGAACTTAAGCAAATTTGTGATGCTGTCAAATTTCAGTTTCTGTCCTTGCTTAATTTGGAGTTCATCAAATAATTAGTGATGTCCAATTCAAGAACAGATCGATTTCTGAGTCATATCTTCTCAATGACTTGGCTGGTCCAGTTAACAAAACTGGTCTGAATGATTTATTCGCAAATTCAACTGATCCAGTTTTTGAGTTCAGTGGATGATCACATCGATTGTTAGCTCAGTACCTTAAATTTTGCTGTTTGTCACACAAAGTATTCACATCGATTTGGAATATAGTGCACAAATCATATGGAAGACTTTTATGGTGCTTTTGCATCCTTCTCGAATCCTAAAAGCCTCTGCCCCCATTGATAATTCTTCAGAATTTTCTTTTATTTTCCCAAATCATGGGTTTGGAATTTTCAACTAATCCTTTAAAGTCATACCTACACTTGTGTTGTCAAGAGTGCATCTATGAAAACTAAAATGTTGCTATTGTAGGTCACTAGCTTTTAAAACAGAGCTTTTGTTTTCCTACAGCTGAAAGCGATATTGGGATGGTGGCACATTGAGTGGTGGCCACTCATGCTCTTCTGGATGGCAGTGGTCATTGTTTAAAGTGTATGAGCAGTGGAGTGTGTGATGAAGAGCTGTAGCCTGAGTCATTCCCTCTCTCTCCATTTCTGTGGAAATATATTCTGGCACTCGGCTCTAATATTCCTAATCGTTCTACTGCTCTTTTTTCCCTTTTCTGTCACATGCTTTCTAATCCCTCCCGCAAGCCTATTTACTTCAGTTTCGTATCCCTGAGTGAGTGTTTGCTAATTGAAGTACAGACACACATACACACACACACACACTCTTGCATCCCTGAGACACAGATGAGCCACAGTAAGACAGGACAGAGGAAGTCTGCTCTACTAGATTGTGAAGTGTGGAGAAAAGCAGGTGAAAAAAAAAAAAAATGGTGATGGGTATTGATATTTATTTATATATATTTCTCATTACAGAACACTGAAGACAAGGGATTAAATTTTCAAGAGAAAATTGAGAATTTATTACTTTTTTTATTCTGTCCCTAGTGTACCTCCTTATTACATTTTTTTCTCTCAAGTGACTTCATCCAACAGTACTATGAAAAGCTAGTTTCAATTTCATTGATATGGCAGTTCATTTGGTAGGGAAAGACTTTAGTAGCTTTTGTTTTGACATGTGGAATATATCCACACCTGCACTCATAAAATGGGCATTCACTGCGACTAATCATCACTAACGTTTTATGGAGAGGTATGGTGCAGAATTTAAATTCGTGCTTGTGTATTTTTGCAGAAAGAAAAAGTACGTGATCCAATTATGTCAAGCTACTTGTTTGCATTTACTAAATGAAAATACACTATAAGCATATCAATAACACACACACACACACACACACGCCTCGGTTTAATCTATAGCCATGCATGTGTGGGTGTGCTTTCTATGTATTACACACACTAATATATATATATATATATATATATATATATATATATATAGTATCATTTTAAGGGAAAAATACGTTTTAAATGAGCCTTGGCCCAGAGAAAACGCCTGCGCTTCTGGATCATGTTTAGATATGGCTTCTTTTTTGGCCTATAGAGTTTTAGCCGGCAACGGCGAATGGCACGGTGGATTGTGTTCACCGACAATGTTTTCTGGAAGTATTCCTGAGCCCATGTCGTGATTTCCATTACAGTAGCATTCCTGTATGTGATGCAGTGCTGTCTAAGGGCCCGAAGATCACGGGCATCCAGTATGGTTTTCCGGCCTTGACCCTTACGCACAGAGATTGTTCCAGATTCTCTGAATCTTTGGATGATATTATGCACTGTAGATGATGATAACTTCAAACTCTTTGCAATTTTTCTCTGAGAAACTCCTTTCTGATATTGCTCCACTATTTTTCGCCGCAGCATTGGGGGAATTGGTGATCCTCTGCCCATCTTGACTTCTGAGAGACACTGCCACTCTGAGAGGCTCTTTTTATACCCAATCATGTTGCCAATTGACCTAATAAGTTGCAAATTGGTCCTCCAGCTGTTCCTTATATGTACATTTAACTTTTCCGGCCTCTTATTGCTACCTGTCCCAACTTTTTGGAATGTGTAGCTCTCATGAAATCCAAAATGAGCCAATATTTGGCATGACATTTCAAAATGTCTCACTTTCAACATTTGATATGTTATCTATATTCTATTGTGAATAAAATATAAGTTTATGAGATGTGTAAATTATTGCATTCCTTTTTTATTCACAATTTGTACAGTGTCCCAATTTTTCTGGAATCGGGTTTGTAAATATTACATACAATAGAGAAACCAAATACCATTCTATTTTGTGTTTTTACATCATAACTATATAATTAATTTTCTATTCATTAAAACCAGGTATAAATCTCATCCAGTAACTTTAAACCTATTTATATTTATTCCAAAATAGTAACTAAAAGTACAATTTAACAATTGAAACAATACATTTTATTTGTCAACTGATGTTCAGCTGTTCTTTTTAACAGTTAACTTATTTCAGTCATCAGGCTCGGTAAACACTGGACACAGATGAGTATGTAGTAGGCTACCTTTGATTTCACCAAGCTAATTTCAAGTTTGATTTTGACATGACATAAAGCAGTAATATCTAAATGGCTGAATTGTTTACTTATTAGTCTTCCAATTAAACTCATCACATTGTTTATTCCAATTGATTCGCGAACTCAGAATGCACACGAAAACAAGAGGCGGGATTTATTGCACAAACCAATCATTTCAACCATAACCAATCATATCCAATCATAGCGGAATGGAGGCATTGCCTCCTCTCACATGACTTTCCCCCCATTCATTCCTTTCATTACCCCCACAAAATCCTGTAGTAGGACAGTCATTAACAAAAAAAGCCACATTTGTTTGGCGGTGTCTGGGTTTTACACTGTATAAATTAATAAAGCAGAGTAGTGACACATAACCTGGCATGTATCTTCATTCACCAACTTGCAACACAGACCACCTTGCTAAAACACACATATGTGGGAGATGAGGAATGGATAGAAAAATAACAAAAAATTAAAAGAAGACTTGAATAAGCCCATTAATGGCATGCTTGAGTCATGCTCATAACGAACTATGTTTTATTTCCATATTGTGAATAATAAATGAGTATCATTTTAATTTGCTTGTTACACAATGGAGCCTAATTTATTGTAATAATTATTTGACGTAGCTTACTTTTACACTCATTATTCCATGGCATCCTCACGTACTAAACTCAATTTTTTTTATTGTTTGCGTGCTGGAGGTATGCTATTACGTTGTGTGCAGAGTGATTTTAACATTTAAGCTAGCTGGTGAGAGAAATACTCAAAGAGTCAAAAGAGGAAAGTTGACAGCGAAAATAGGGAATACAAAGAAAAATGGAAAGACAACTATACCTGGTTTTGTGAATGCAAAGCCGATGAGTCTTATCTGCAACGAAGTTGTCGCTATTTGCAAAGAATATAATATTAGGGGCCATTAACATGTCGCGTCTAAAAAGTGGAAAGTGCGGCCGCACCTTTTTCCTTTCCAAAGCGCTTGCGCTTGCGCTCCCGTGGTATCTGTCGTTGCTATGCAACCATGAACTGCGCTCTCCAGACAGATCTATTTCAGAACCAGCCGCTATCAAAGTAATCTGGCTGCGGGCATGGGCCAGATATTATTGCTGGTGGTCCAGTTTTGGCCCGCGGGCTGCCTATTGCCGACCACTGCTTTAGGGTGTCTGTTTTAAGTCAATGGGATCAGAGGAGGCACCTGTGGGTGTCGTTGTTGGACAGTGTTACTTTAGAAAAATGAGTAATTTATACATGTTTTAATGTCACATTTTGTAATGTTTGCGTTGTTTTATTATTCTAATATGGATTATTTTCTCATTCCATTTTTTGAGACACTGCCTCTTTACCTCCCCAGAGGAATTGCCCCTGTTGATATTATCAATGACATACTTTACCCAAAACAGTGATAGTTCACCCAATTATCTAGTTTCCATGTCTAGATCAGAGCTGCTGCAGAATTCGAAATCCACATTACGGCATTCTGCACTGTAAAAAAAACCTTGAACATAAAAAAGGCATCCTCTCATGCTCAACTTGCTAAGTTGACTCAACTAATTTGCTCCAGTTAAAGTCAACGTGAATAGTTTTGTTTATCTAATGAGTAACAGATAGTATTTTGAACTTAAAAATTCTTGTCAAGGCAACTAAAGAATGTTTAGCATTCAGCAAGCAATAGTCCCATGTTTGATTTTCAAAGCTAACTACATGATATGAACGTTGTTTACCTCTTTAAACTAGAGTCAAACATTTTACTCATTTTACCCGGGCAAATATAGCACAATGTGACTTTATTCTTCTGCCAATTAGTGATAACACATCTGTATCTTCTGCACTCACACTGCTGGAAACATTTCCTCCAGCTGTTCAGTACAGAAGACTCTAAACTCTTAGAAGACAGATGCACTGTATTGATCCCTGAGGGGAAGTTCAGGAGTAATGAGCAGTCTTAGCAGAGGATGGTTTCTATCCGTTGACCTTTAGGCATATCCTGCCTCACTCAACCTAAACTTAGCCCAGATGAGACTGAAACCCACAATCCCTGGTTTAGATGGCCTGTCTTATGCACTTAGCCAAAAGGGCTTACAGCATGCTACAATACCAAGACACAGTCAATCACAGCGGTACACTTCTCCATATTCAGGAGCTTGCAGCCAGCAGTGAATGTTTACCCAACAGCCTGTGCTGACTCAAAGTGTTTACCTATCAGCTTGCTGCTTGATGCTCCAAAAGATGCAATAGACTACAGTATGACATTGATTAAGGTTATATTAAGTGTTATATATATCAAAACTGTGAAAGTTGTTTTAAGTGTTGCCAGTGGCTTGCCTTATGAAGTACTGCATGTGTAACTCACAGTACTTTAAAGTTTATGAACAAAAAATACCTGTAACGTGGCAAAAGTCTATGTAGACACACATTAGGGCTTTTCACACTTTAAATAGTTAACCCCGTATCATTTCACACTTCTCATTAATTCACCCGGGGTTATTTATTCCTGGATATTCATAAGCTTAAGCATAACCATTTCACACTGTATATTCCTAAATCTTCTGTTAACATTTTTATTTGCGGTTTCAGTGTAATTGATTGGACGAACAACGCACGCAATCTGTTTATATAAATGTGCTAGCATTCCGCATCCCAACATATATGGCTATATATGTTATGAATAAAACTCTTTAACTCCAACTGACATGTTTTCTATCACTATTTGACATTTTTTCACCCTCAAGTGCTGAAACTATTCTTTATACAAAGCATTTTAATGACTGTCCAAAGTACGAGGATATGAGGCACGTGATTGGGTTCACTTACTGAATCTATGCTGTGAAAACCTCATTCAGATTTACAAATTGTATTGTCATCACAACCATGAGCACATCTCTGCTGAAAAATCAAGCACAAATTCCATGTTGATCCAGCCTGGTTTATGCTGGTCAGTGCTTGTCTAGGTGGACCTGCATTTTTACGTTGTTCACAAGCAAAACAGAGCTGGAATTTTCAGCAAATCAACACCTATTCATTATCCAGCAACTTGACCTGGTCCGATATGAACTAAGGCTCCATTCCAAATGTCGTCCTCAACCCTTGTGGTACTCTTTAGAGTACACAATTTGGTGACAAATTGTTGCATAGGCTGTTGGGTATTAGACATGGGCATCTTTGAAATACTGCAGTGCACCCTTAAATTATTACTGTTAATTCTTTGTCTGATGGTGGATATATGATGACCTGAGATTCATTTTCTCTGAGATTTCAGCAATCATGTCATGTCTGCATCAGAATTAGTGATGTCAGATTGGGAATGAATCCCTCTTTTGATCTAATCAGTCAAACAAGCTAATCAGTTTGCAAAAAATATTTACAATTGGACAGTTTACTCATGCACTGGTTTCTCACAGCATAACTGGATCATTTGTAAGTCAGAAAACAAAAAGGAGGTGCTGGATATTTACTAGTGTATGAAACAGATCTTCCAAATTCAGTTCAGTCTGTCAGTGATTAAGCTGTTTATTGCACATGCAGTTTGAGAACGACTCTGTACTGTGTGTAAAGACAATTTATATTCATATTTCTATAACAGTATCACAATATGAGGGCACTTTTTCCTTTTTTTTTTTTTTTTTTTTGATGGCCGGCCTTGCCCCAGTACTAATGAAAGGATAGAAATACTTCTCATAGTAGACCCAATGTATGGCACATGTAATGGAAGCAAGCTAATAAAAACTGTGCAGGCAAAACAAGAGGCACACTGGCGACTGACGCAAGAGGCTGCAGTCTTTAGCCTCCTCGTCAGCGTGCCAGCCTCCCATGCTGGAGACGCCCGTTTGATTCCCACTCGGAACTGGTCAAGTAGGATTGGTTACATTTGGTGCCGTGACCCGGATGAGAGTGAGGTATGGGGGGGTGAGTGTAACAGAAGCAAGCTAGTAAGAGAGGTGCATGTAAATCTCACTCCCTTAGCCTCGAGGCATGCTGGCAACTGACACCAGAGGCTGCAGTCTTTAGCGTCCTTGTAGGTGCGCCCGCTTCCCATGCCGGAGACAGTAGTTCGAATCCCGCATGGAGTAAGTCGAGTAGGACCGGTTACACACAATCCCAAGGGTCTCCACTAGTGTCTAAAATAGGTAAGATCGGTCAATCAGGTATTTAGATATAGGCACATTGTTGTTGTTTTTTTTTCAGTTCTAATGGTCAGAGTGAGGATGAAAAATTGGTAATTTGATGCAAAAAATAATATGTGGACTTAAGGGAAAATAATTTAAAAAATAATACAGATTAAAGACATCCCCTGATGGACTGAAACTGACTCCCAAATCCCTAAGCAAGACTCTTGAGAGACTCTTTTCAGCTTTGATCTGCAAAGCAAAATGTAGTAAATAAATGTGTCATAGAGAATGCTAGATACAGTATTACTGTATTGCCCAAACCTCTTCACCCACACATAACACACGTATAATGGCCTTAAGGATCTCTAACACAGACACCTGCATACATGCACACACAAGCATTTCCATCCAAGATCCGGCTCCAGTCAGCAATATACAGCTGCATGTGGGAGTCCTGAATCACTCTATCAGCCCTCGCTGTTTAACAAATGGGGGATTTTCAGCAAGCTAATAAATACATCAGGAAGCTGAGGCAGCATACGTTAGTAGGATTAGCAGGCACACACTGCTCGCATCATTCACTGATCCAGAGCTTTGAAAATGGTGTCCGCATTAAAGTCAACCTTAGAACATCACAAAGATCAAATGTATCGCTTAAAGTTCAAGAGGGTTTAGGGAATCAGGGATAATGATTTTACATCTCAGCTGGGATTTGACTGTGGTATGGTGAACATAGTTTTGAAACATGTACTAATTCCTATAGAGACCTTTTGCTAATCTAGAGACTGTTAGGTCTTGTTCAATAAAAATTGACCTGGCACAAGACCAGAATGAATTAGCAAGCTTGTCTAGGCTTGTTATAGTGCTTGGTTGATGCTGGCCTTGCTGGTGGACCAACACTGGCATGGTCTTTAAGTTGTCTTTGAGATAAGACCAAAACCAGAATAGGGTCAAATCCAAGTTTAAGTCAGGACAGATACCTAAAGAGATCTGAACAATTCAGGCTGTGTAATCATGCTTTCCTTTGGGGTGAACAATCACAAAAATCTCCACAGCTCACACACAGTGGTCCAGAGACATAGTAGCACAGAGTAGATAATATTAGCAAGCCTGCACAAACCGTAGTTATGGTGTTGTAGTAGTTATGTACAGTTTAGAGTCCTAGTCAAGACTGAGTCCAAATGCTCCTGAGACCTAAGAAACCATGAAAAGACCAAAACCGTGAAAATATGGCCTTGGACTTAAGGGAGACTCAAGGCCAAATCTGGTCTCAAGTATTACAACACTGGCTGGTTGACGAAGTCAGTCTTGTTGGATAAGATAGTCAAGAAGACCCAGCAAGCAATTTGCATTTAAAAGATGTCTAATAGCTGTCCAAACACAGCCCTGACATCTAAAACAAGGCAAAATTTGGGCTGTCAGTGAAAATTTAATAGACATCTAACCATAGTCCAATAATAGACTAGTCATCAAAGAATGGACTAGTCATAGAAATGAAACCAAATCACTGTTGACTTTGCTTATATGATGGAATATCATACATTTTGTAAGTTATTTAGCAAAAATGACATGTAACCAAATTCAAGGTTATTTTGGCTAGAAATTAGTTACTCATAGCTGGACTATATCGGGTCTATAGTTAACCGAGACCGATGGGTATTGCTTGCTTTAGGCCTTATTGAAAAACCAACATATCAACAACCAAAACATAACACACTGCTTTCTAGCTATGCTATTAGTTTTAGCAGGGATTCTCAAAGACATTAGTATTCCATACTTCAAACACTATGGAGTTCATCTCCAATTTTCAAAAGCAGAAATTAATCTCATCAGATTAAAAACCCAATAAAATCACGTATATTCTAATTAAGCAAATGTTGGTGACTTTCTCATGAACAGTAATGACTGAACTGTGCTGCTGGTTTTGCTATCTGTACTGTTCTGCCTGCATAATAGGGTTGATTAAGGAGCACAATAGGAAAAGTTTTGAGTCAATTTGAATGAAATTAGGATTCTCTTAAAGAGATGTTCCAGGTTATTTTTAATCCAGTGTCTTTTACTAGCTGTCAGTAACCTCTGACGGAAATTTCAACTCACCCTTCAGTAAACAAATGAATGGGAAATGTATAAACTAAGTGTACGATTGCATGTTAGCATATGATTGGTGTTTTTTTCCCCCCCCCCCCTTTTTTGGCAAGGGAAATAAATGTGAAATAAATGTGACGCTATGCAACTATTCAAAAATCACTCACTGCATCCTAATTTGCATACAATCTGTCCTGAATTGTATGCATGATTAAAATTTGCATTCCAAATAATATTATACCTATGCTGAAAATAGTATGACAAGATGGTGTATTTCAGTGGATTTTTGAAGTGTGCATCTGAGCATTCCCCCCCCCCCAGGTTAATTTTCCTTCTGGGAAAAAAAACAGAAAAAAAAAAGAAAAAAAAAAAAAACTTGCCAACTTACTGGTCTGGTGATAGTTTTGGACAGCTGAACACCAGCTAACAACCTAGTCCAGCAAACAACTTTGTAAAGAATAGTTTGTAAAGGAGTAAGTGAAGTAATGTGTGGTCAATAACAATGAAATAATCATACTGCTTATGCTTACATTCAGATGCATACAGCAAGTCAAAATGGAGTCTGATGAATCAAAACCATTTTATGATGTCATAATACTCATTACTTACTCAAAATGTACTTTCCCAACCACTGATGTTGCTTACAAAGAAGTAACAAACAAGATTCAAGTTTATTGCTTTGAGGAAAAAAAAGAGCATCAAAATTCTGCTTTTTAAACCCCCGCCTGCTTGAATTCCTAAGTACTTACAGTGTCACTAAATTTCACATTTGTTTTTATAAACCAAAGGATGTTGAACCAAATCCAGTATTTTTTTATTTTTATTTTTAAATTTATTTATTTATTTATTTATTTATTTATTGTCAAGTTAAAATACAGAACAGTGCTTGAGATTATTTAGGTCATTCTCAACTAGCACACTGCAGGCCAAATCCAACCATTAATTGTTTTTTCAAAGGGTTCCAGTTGATTTGGATGAATGTTAGTGCACGCTGCACAAATCTCAGAGATCAAAAGCACTCAGTGATCATCCAGTTAGTTAACATCTTGACCAAAATGTTTCTAAACTCTCTCTGGGCATAGTTCAACTACTGTACAGTAGTTTTCCAGATATTAGATATTACTTTCCCAGATATCACTTATTTGGCTCACATAATTGAAGTCATATTTGCTTTCGAGCCAGACCTTCTCAAGAAAATTGTGAACATTAACTAATGGTAGGTCACAATAGTTAAGTCCTCCAGGAGTTTTTAAAGAGT
Source organism: Megalobrama amblycephala (assembly GCF_018812025.1). Lineage (NCBI taxonomy): Eukaryota > Metazoa > Chordata > Actinopteri > Cypriniformes > Xenocyprididae > Megalobrama > Megalobrama amblycephala. The sequence continues at coordinate 32,076,677 of NC_063044.1, read as the reverse complement.
GTTGCATTTTAAAGTGCCCCTATTATGCCTTTTTAAAGGTTCCTAATATTGTTTTGGGAGTTGATTAAGGAGCAGAATAGGAATAGGTGACATTTCTCTATGGTAAGTGTCACCTTAGTTTGCTTATTTATAAGATGTGATAGCAGCGTCACTGTTATACTTTATGTGTGTTTCAGAATGCCAAACGAAGCTGAAAACCTCTAACATAAGATAAACATTTAGGCCAGATGTGTACACAGACTTTTTCGTCATAACTATTAACAAAGTAGAAAATGGCTATATCATTGTTTGACATTACAATGGGTGTTTACTCTTTACAGCGAGAATATTTCAACTAGTTAGCGTGGACTAGCATCTTAACATCCTATTACAATACAGATAGAGCTCCATACTACTGTAATAATAAAAACGCAGAGGAAAAAAAAAACTGTTTGTTTTACAGTTGTGTAAGCGAACCGGGCCCACAGCTATGTTGTAAACTCCCACGTTAGCCGAGCACAAACGTGAATAGCTGATAATGCATTGCACTTTGTAAACAAAAGTCGTGTTCCATCCTTGATTATTGTTCCAAGTAATAAGACAGACAAGCTGCATTAATCAACATATTTTTAGACAATATTGGACCCACATCTGAATAGTATAAATACAGAAACTTGAGTTAGCAGGTTAGCTGGAGATACACAGACTAGGGTGTACGTTACACAACATAACATACAAAACTACGAATTTTGAACGATCACTAGAAAATATAAACATCAGTTATTAATCATACTTACAGGTCCAAATAAACTGGGCATTGATCCATATTTTAAGACCAAGCATTTTGTGAATCCTACATTAACCCTCTGGAGTCTGAGGCTGATTTGGGCCCTGGAGCAGTTTTGACATGCCCTGACATTTGTGCTTTTTTCAGTTGTTCATTAACATATTAATGGAAAGGTGTCATTACACTGTATTCAGCACAAACTAGGCTACCATAATATGTGAGCAACATGTATGTACATGTTTGTATTTTTGAAGGAATAAAGTTTATGCGTTTTTATTGAAAAAAACAAAAAACTTAAGTCACTGAAATTAGACCACAAAACTAATATTATATTGTGTTCACAAGACTTTTGGGTATTGGAGGTTGTAGACTAGAATTTTTGCTTCAAAATAATATATTGATTTCACTTTTTGTCAAGAGACACAGTATGCGTGGAGGCGTGAATCTTCATGAATAATGCTGTGATTCACACCTAAAAAGACAAAGACCTGCATAATGACCCCCATAATGAGCTCTATCAGTCAGGTAGGCTATGTGAAAAAACCCTCTGTGATCATGTCTCAAGCTCATCATGGTGTATATCAAACATACAGAAAAAACAGCAATACTGTGAAATATTATTACAATTTAAAATAATGGTTTTCTATTTTAATATACTTTAAAATATAATGTATTTCTGTGATGCAAAGCATATGAACATCTCTATATCTACCTCTATGAGCGCTGGAAACTTTTTTTCAATTCATACTTGCAGCCAGAGGGCGTTCTGTGCACCTTTAGTCCACAAATACCTCAGTGAAGAACAGGCATACCATGTGACATTCCAGGAACTAACAGAGGCTTCCAGAGATCGCTATAATCATGGCTTTAACATGCAGATAAACACTTTTGAAGATAATAAATACACGATTGCGACGATGTATACATGTATTGCCTCAGAATCTGCGTCTGAATAGCGCTTACTCCGTGGGTGTGGCTGCATTAGCGGATAATGAGCTGAATCACGGACGTCTGATGTGTCTCTTTTCATTCAGATTACATAAACAGAGAATATTTGTTTTCAATTTGACTTACATGATTTAAAAACTTACATTTCAACGTTTCTTTTGACATAAGTCTGATTTTTGTGTCATTAGTATTCACTAAGTTACACTTCATTTTCTGAGAACTATCAGACTGGACTTTGTTCAGAGGGAGACAAGAGATCACACGTCATGTTAGTTTCCTTTATTTTGCAAAAAGCACAACATTTTGTTTTTACTCTGAGTGTACACAAATAAAAGAAGACATTCTATAGTTTCAATTGATATATTACTTATGTCTCTATGACAAAAAATGACAGAGTATTTTTTGCTGCAATGTGAAAAAAATCCTGCAAAACGCACCGGCGCGTTTCCCGACTCCAAAGGTTTGAGAAGCAGTCATCAGTAAAATGATGGGAACACAACAAAAGATTGCACTGCTGTGGTATTGTTGAAAAAATGAATTTTCCCTGGCGTCTGTGCACGTAATAAGTGGGTGGGCAATATGTTAATGTTTCATTGTGACGTTACAACGAAACGGCTTGGGATTCGTTTTACAAACAACTCATTTAATTAACTCAGAGGTGACTCTTCCTTTTGAGACAATAACTTATATGGTGCACTTTCAGATTTAAAACTTTGCAGGATGTTTTCATTTTTGTGAACAATTCATCCAGACATGTTTTATTTTTAAATTCCCACCTAATTTTATGTCATATCTGGATTCTCCTTATCATTCAGATCAGCCTTCAGGCAATCACCAACCAATAGAACCAAGTCCCCACCATACATTTTTTTCTTTGATAAACCATTTGGTAACACTTTATTTCAATGATCCACTTTAGACATTCTACTAACTTTAAGTAACTTTGCAACTACATGTCAAGTAAATATCATTATGGAGTATTAGTAGACTGTTGTAGACTGTTAGGTTAGGTGTTATAGAGTTCAGGGTAGCGTTTCCCAAAAGCATCGTAAGCCAATGGAGCTTTCGATGGAGCTACGATCAACTTAAGGTTACAATGCTTTTGGGAAACGCTGCCCAGGTTAGTAGAATAAGCTGACATGTAGTTGCAAAGTTACTTATAGTTGTCACAGTTAAGTTTTTTTAGTTTAGTCATTCACAGACTTTTAGTATGTTTTCGTTATTTTTCTGTGTCCTTTGTTCAGTTTTCCAGCTTCTCATTTGTTTACATTGTTTTCAGCTGTGTTTAATTAATTAGTCTCATTTGTGTTTCTTCTTAAGTTGTTTCTTCACATTCATTATCTGTTCGGTCACGTTTGCATTTGGTGCGTTTCTCTGCCCTGTATTGGGTTATTGCTTGTTTGGATTAAACTCTGTATTGGAATTTTATTCTCCAGAATCTTCATCTGTCTGTCTGCTATATGCACAAATCCTATATTGTGACAATATTCAGTAGAACCTCTGTTGGGGAGCATAAAAATAAAGTGTTAGCAGATATTAAGCAGACAGTCTACTAATAATCTAATGACTGCTAGTTGGACCGCCCATGGACCGTTGGCTGAATGCCTGATGCATATGGCACACTTGGAAACACTGGAAATGCTTCAGGATTTTCGAAGTCGAAGACAAATCCTAAAGAACATGTGTGTTGCATTCTTTAATGATCCGCCTGGAAACAAATGCCATGACACCTAACCCCCTTGTGGAAGAAGAACACTGTCTTATTTACAACTGTGACAATGAGCGCTTACCAGAATCAATTAAATGCTGGATTTTCAAAAGTATATGAAGTTTGTGGCTCCATTGTTGTAGTAAACTTGCACAACATTCTTGAATGAATAATTTATTAGATGCATGCCGGTCTGTTATTGTAGGGACATCGACTTTACATTTTCATGCCCCTAAACATGAACAAAATGAACTGTGATTGGTTGCATTACATGTTAGTCAAACGTCCTGGGGGATCCTTGGCGAATCCTTCCCAATTAGTTGAGTCAGAATTTTTTTTTTTTTTTTTGGTCCCACTTTATATTAAGTGGCCTTAACTACTATGTACTTACATTTAAATTAATCATTTGATACAATGCACTTATTGTGTACATACATGTTTTTACATTGTACTTATATTTTAAAAAAACACCTGCATGTAATTACATCTGTAATTAATTTCTGTAATTACATTTATAATTACACTGTTGACCCATCCCTTACACCTTAACCCACCCTTAAACCTACCCATACCACCAAAGCTTTCCCACCTCAATAGCATCAAAAGTGTTTTGCAATTCAATATGATCCCAATAAGTACACTGTACTTATTTTTTGGTGTAAGTACATGGTAGTTAAGGCCACCTAATATAACGTGGGACCTTTTTTTTTCTCCAATGTTGTTTAGACTCCAACATTCTTCAAAATATGGTCCATAGTAAACAATCACAGAATTTCATTATGACAAATTAACCCTGTTTACCATCATTATGAATGTGAACATGCTACTTACAATGAAAGTACAAATATCCAACTGTGAGAATTGTTTGACCCTGAAAGAAAGTAGTCTAGTTCTGAGGAAGACCAGCCACAGAGGCCTTAATCTGGGTAAAAGACACTTTAAAAGAAACTCGGCTGTAATGTTCTTGTAGCCTTCATCATTAAAAAAGATTCATTCCCTTCAGGATGATCTCTATAACAGAGAATGTCAGAGCAGAGTGTTCTGGAGGCCTACTGACCTCACAGCTGTAGATGTGTTCTGTTTAATTGGCCAGGTGAGAGGCATCCACTCACTCGCACCATCTTCCCAGGAAACAGACAGCAGGAGCTCTGAAAGCTCTGAAATTAAACTCGACTGTCAGCCTAATTGGTCCCCTTCCTGTATTGTGCTGTTTGTGTCCTTTCTTCAGTGATGAGAGTAGAAGTAGGCTGCTTCATTGCTGATGCTCTGGAGAGAGAGAGAGGCTGTGCTAATGAGACGCTTTTGAAATGTTGTTGAATAAAACCCTCAGCCTGTTGTTGGTATTATGAGTAAATACAACTAATATGCCAGCGAATTTGAGTTCAGTCTCCATTTAGGCTCTTTGTTTTGCCTTGACTTTGTTTTTGAGCCTTTCTCAGAAGAGAGTGTAGCCCTAGAGAATCTTTATCTCTGTATTGTGTTTCTCCTCTGCTGAACAGCTTAGGCCAACATAAATTTCCATGTTGGATTGGTACTTGCCCTTACGGAAAGAAAATATATTTCCATATATTTATGATCAATATACTAAACGGTTTAAATGTATTGAAAAAATATATTGTGTTAATAATACATAAGGAATTGCTGCTTTTGATATATAGAAAAACATGTTACAATATATTTACTATGTTACAGTGATGTGTATTCAATTTCCTTCAATTGACCGTTCGCAAAGACCCGCCCCCTTTAGTTACTGTTGCTACGTCCGAAAGCTATGCCACACATCATGTTCTTATGCAGTGAAAAATACACTGACAACATGCCAACAGACAAGACAGAGCAGGTTACTTTTGATATGAAACAAAGTCTCTCCGATCATCTCTTCCTACTAGTTCATTTATATCATCAAATAAACATGAATAAACATCATAAGGAATGTTGTTTCAATTGCGGAAAGATGTCAATACACACAATTTTTCAAGTTCAAGTCCACCTACATTAATCTGCTAACTCCCCGACTGCTTTGTCAGACAAAATGGCGGATTTGGCGTTATGATTGGTAAGCTCGCCTGTCAATCAAACCCCTGGCGAAGGGTCAGTTAGGTTATGTTTCTGCTACACAAAATATTTGAGTTGGGTTTACAAGGAAAGTTGTGTTGGTATAACTTAAGGGTGCATGTTGAAGACATGTAAAGTCTAAAGTCTAGTGATAAACCTTGGGATTAGATCTGTGAATCAGGATACATGATGATCAGATCCAACAGATCATCCCCCAATTTTTCTTGGCTTTCTTTGCCATGGAAAATGTACCTTACAAACACACATTTACATTGTCATGAATATATTCAGTTTAGTTTGTATTAGTTTCTCTTTCATTGACTTTTAGTTTATCACCAGTTTCCTGTTTCCTTTGTTCCTAGTTTCCTTACAGTCATTAGTTTCCATGGACACTCATTCAATCATCACAGCTGTTCTTTATTAGTTTATCATTCACTGTGTATTTAAGTTCCTCCTCGTGCTCCATTCAGTTGTCCGGTATTGGTTGTGTTTACACACTGTTTCATTTGCTGTTACGCTTTGGATCTACCTGTATTTGGTTTATTTAATAAAGACTGTTGTTATTAGAACTTTCTTCGTCATCTTTGGAACTAAAATGTGACAGACAACAGCCAGAGAAAAACTAACGTTAAAAAATCAAGGATCAAGAGTAGAGGTCTTCACAGGTCCACTTAGATCTGAAAACCCGAGGTCCAACCCGAGACCCAAGCGGGTTCAGGTCCAAAACTTTGACGAGTGCCTCGGACACGGGTCGGGTTCAGTATTAGTAACCTCAGGTCTTGGGTAATTTAAAATAAACGTTCTTTTTCCGAATGGACTTGAGAAGACCCGAATAATAAACTTTAATCATCTTATCGTCAGGTAATATTACACCAATAGATGAGGTTACAGTGATGAGTGATTGACATTTCAGCACTTCAGTGCGTACTTGCACATTCCTGTCAAGTGCAGTTTTAAGAAACGCACGTAGAAAAGGAACAAACGCTTGTAACCTTGCACACAGAAGTCCATCTTATAGCTATGAGATCCATCAGGAAAAGCCACTCGCTTCATTATGCTGCTTGTTCATGCAGGGCTTTTCTTTTTTATGTGCAGAAGCCCTTTGCTGGAGATGAGATAAATAGTTGCAGACAATACTAGTGAATGATTAATTAGGCTTTCCTTGAGCTAACTCAGAAATAACTTGTATCCATTGGGCAGACAATAATATAAAGTAATAAGTAAATAAATGGGTTAAATTAAAGTAATGGAGCAGTGGCCAAATCAGTCAGCAGGACACCAGGATTTTTCCTGACTGTGGGGCTGCAGGCTGTGCACATATCAATGTAATTTACGTTCAGTTCCAGTTTGGTTCATGTCTTCGGGTCAGGCCGGATTCAGGTCTAATTTTATTGGGTCTGTCTCGGGTCGGATTTTTCTTTAAAAAAAATATATATATATATATATTTATGCATGCTGGGTTTGGGTAAAAAGTGATTCAGGTTGGGTACAGATTTTAGGACCTGAGAAGACCTCTATTCAAAAACCCAACTAAATCAAACACATATCACCATAATGGTGACTTCAAACTAAATGGTCTATCATTGTCCCAACACTCTTTTGTATGTTTTTGTATTAACAACTTAAAAGGTAAAACATGCTTGAGAAATTTAAGGCAACAGTTTCCACACACTGTACAAATAAATATATATTTTTTTAAATAAAAGCTGATCTTATCAAAGAAATCAAAAAAAAAAAACAAAAAAAAACATTCACAATAATAAGAAATGTTTCTTGATTAACATATCAGCGTATTAGATTGATTTCTGAAGCATCATGTGACACTGAAGACTGTTAATAATTAATAATTCTAAAAATTTAGCTTTAAAAGGTTGCTTCTATCAATTTAACCCTAACTTAACATTCTGGTCTTTCCAGCAGGGTCTCTTAGCAGTACATGACTGCTTTTTGTATCTGTCCGAACTTACATGTACTCATTGTTTTGTGTCACAGTGTTGGGCGGTCTGGAGTCTCGTGGGGTCCTGAGAAAGATCAGTGATATGTTGGAGATAATCATGAAGAGGATCGACACCCTATCGAAAATGAGCAACAACAGCGAATCCCACAAACTGGAGGAGCTGAGCTCCGCTCTCCACAGGTGCAACTTCACATTCATGATTACCGTGCAGCAATATCATTCTCAGTGACATTCTTGAATTCAGGTGTCACTTGCTGCCTTCAAGTCATGTAGGGATAACTGTATTTACGAGATGAGCGTACATGAACGGCATCGCAATGTTGTAATTGCCAGTTATCTCCTTGTTTATCTTTTTGCTGTGTGAAGTGAACAGTAGCAGTTAGTGCATGGTTCAACTGAAAATGCAGTTCAACATGGCTTGAGCACAAATTAATCAAGTTGAAATTGAAATAGTGAAATTACTAACTAAAAAGGAACCAAATGAGATTTGACTAAAGAAGTTTTAAGTTGAAGAATTTTGTTTGATGCACTACGCTGAAACACAACGATTTGCTTTCTTACATGTTCATTTTTAAACCGTTGTCCACTTCCAAGAGAATGTGAACAATGGTTTACATACATTTTGTGTATATGATGAGGAATAGCTTGGAAAAAGCTTGCCAGAAAACACTAGTAGCTTCTGGTTAATGAGGCAACTGGCCAGCATAATCAAAACACATCTGCCATCATTTTCTGTGGCTGCATGAGAATAAAAAATAATATACACTCTTAGAAAAAAGCAAAAAAAAAAAAAGCAATGGGGTTCTATATAAAACCCTAGGTTTCTTGATGCAGTTTATGCCAAAAAGGTTCTATGTATTTAAAAAAATGTCTTAAAGGTGCCCAAGAATGCTTTTTCACAAGATGTAATATAAGTCTAAGGTGTCCCCTGAATGTGTCTGTGAAGTTTCAGCTCAAAATACCCCATAGATTTTTTTAAATAAATTTTTTTAACTGCCTATTTTGGGGCATCATTAACTATGCACTGATTTTTTCAGCGCGCTGCCCCTTTAATTCGCGTGCTCCCTGCCATACGAGCTCTCGATTATATTACAGCACATTTACAAAGTTCACACAGCTAATATAACCCTCAAATGGATCTTTACAAGATGTTCGTCATGCATGCTGTATGCATGCTTCGAATTATGTGAGTATTCTCTATGAGTTTGAGGCTGTGCTCCGTGGCTAACGGCTAATGCTACACTGTTGGAGAGATTTATAAAGAATGAAGTTCTGTTTATGAATTATACATACTGCAAGTGTTTAAAAATGAAAATAGTGACGGCTCTTGTCTCCGTGAATTCAATAAGAAACGATGGTAACTTTAACCTCATTTAACAGTACATTAACAACATGCTAACGAAACATTTAGAAAGACAATTTACAAATATCACTAAAAATATCATGCTATCATGGATCATGTCAGTTATTATTGCTCCATCTGCCATTTTAGCTGTTGTTCTTGCTTGCTTACCTAGTCTGTTGATTCACCTGTGCAGATCCAGACGTTACTGGCTGCCCTTGTTTAATGCCTTTCATAATGTTGGGAACATGGGCTGGCATATGCAAATATTGGGGCATACACCCCGACTGTTAATTAACAGTCAGTGTTATGTTGAGAGCCGCGTGTTTTCCGGAAGTCTTTTAAACAAATGAGATTTACATAAGAAAGAGAAAGCAATGAAGTTTGAAACTCAATGTATGTCTTTTCCATATACTGAACTCTTGTTATTCAACTATGCCAAGGTAAATTCAAATTTTGAATCTAGGGCACCTTTAAATGATTGCAAAATTTCTAGTGATAAACTGTTTATGAGCTGTTTAATTCCTAAAATTTAATCAATTAAAACAAAATGAATTAATTTAAACTAAATTCATAAAATGATCCCATGATGGGAACCTTTTATATATGAAGCGCCTGAAAGAATCCTTAATTGAAGGTACTTTATAGAACCTTTTCTTCTAAGAGTGCAGAAATAAATAGAGAACACAGAAAATACACTTGTGCATCCCTTGGCCCTCACAAAAATGCTGTCTGAGGATGGAAGCTCAACTCATCCATTTTAGTACATCCCTGCTTGAACACACATCACACCATAGTGTAAGTTCATAAGTAGGAAGTTCCCAATAGGTCTTGAAGGCAGTGGTAGTCTGAATGTTTCAGACAGTCAACTACTTGCTGATGAGTTAGTCAAGACACTTCCCAGAGTTTTCACCTGTCTCCATGGAAACAGATGCCTGTCACATCAGAAGTTCAAACGGTTACTGGTGCCTTGGCTTTCCTTGTGATATCTTCAGACATCATCTAATCTTAGAGGATAAAAACACCCACATACCCCAGGTATACAATCTTTGATGAGCATCAAAGTCGTAAACTTTTTGTTTCTTCTGTGTCACTGAAAAGTAATCAGTGAAGTGATAATTTAAAGCTGAAGTGTGTAATTTCTGCACCTCTAGTGTCACCAGTGGAACTGCAAAAATAATCAATGTTTTCAAACTCTGTGCTTTCACAAATTACCTGATTGATATTTTTGGTATATACACAAGTGTTAACACAAGCAGCAGTGTTTGGTCTATTTACCAATGAGATATCATTCACACATTAAAACCAAAATACCCTAAGCTCTGTGATGTCAATCAACAGAAATTACCTTTTAAAAGCTGTGCCGTCATCCTTTAGTGTCAGACTCAGAAGTCAAAAAATGTTGTGACAGGCATAAAGGTATGTTCACACAGAACATGTTTTTGCTTTTAAAAATTAGTGACAATAATATTAGGGGTGTAACGGTACACAAAAATGACATTTCAGTGCATACCTCGGTTTTAAAGCCATGGTTTGGTTTGGTTTTTTGGTACAGAAGGGGGGAAAAAACATTTTTAAATAGTGGTTTATTGAGCAAACTGTGTCTGTTTTTAAATGTAAAAAAAAAAAAAAAAAAAAAAAAAAAAAGTCTGTCAATATTGCTGCAGATTATGATGCTGTTGTATTTGGGGAAGAGATTTGAACACTTCTGGATAAAATATGTTTGCAAAATATTTTAGAATAAGGATAGAATTATTGCACTCCAATTCTAATCCGCTTTGTTTATTTGACGTGCATGCATGCGCCATCACACATTCATAGAATATTTATTACTTCTCTTCCTTTGAAACCACAAATAACTGATTTCTTGTTGAACCGCTGTGTCAATAGAAAGATAATTGTAGCAATATCAGTCAGGTTCTAAGGTCCAACCAAAAGGAACACTAATCACCATAATAGTGATAAAACCATTTTAGGAAATCAACATTCTTTTTTTTTTTTTTTTTTTTTAATTTAAGTTAAATTTACTAAAGTCAACTCATGTGATGATCTCTCTCTCAAAAAAAAAAAAAAAAAAAAAAAAAAAGTTTTATTGACAACAAATGAATGAAAAGTCTATAAAGAATTGCCCCGCCTCAAAGACTTTTTTTTGCTTGACAGAATGGTATCCAACCAATCAAGTAATCTTAACTTGAGTTTTCTGCAACCTGGGGCCCGTTTCAGAAAGGAGGTTAAGTGAGAACTCTTAGTATGTTAACCCTGAAATGAGGGAAACTCTGGGTTCCCTTTCCATACTTCACTCATACTGCGTATGGGGGAAAGCTCCTTTTTTCCTCCTCACTGAAGCCTTTTTCAATAGCGCAGTGTAACTGCACATCGATTGGTTCAAAGAAGAAAACTTTTTGAACCAATGACGGCGCAGCATAGGTGCGCGAGCCTGTGGCGATACAGCGCGCCAACGAGTCCACCAAAGCGGGCGGGGCTTACTATATAAGCGGGCATAGGATTTCAGTTCTCTCTCCTTCCTTCAGCGGCGACTGCACATCTCTTCGCTGTATTCCGCTGAATGCCTTCGCCGCCTGGAACAAGCTCTCTCCGCTGTCGAAGAGGCACCGCAGAGGACCAGCTGAGACCGCCGACTACAGTAGCGCCGGCGCCCTCGCAGACTGCCGCTCTCGAGCCGCCCGCTTCCCGCTTCCGGCCGCCTCTCAGCAAGTCTTTTGCCGCCATCCGGCGAATAATTTAAAGATGTCCAGCGGTTTTAGCCGCCTAAAAGAGCAATTTCTCCGCCTTTTCACGGCGTTCTCTCGCTCTGCGGATCTTCACTCTCTAGCAGCTGTTCACCGCTGCCCTCGTGCCGCCTTCAGCATCTGAGAGCGGCTCATCCCCTGCCGTCTTCCGCGGGTGAGTACAGAGCTTATTTTTCAATTTCTCGCTGGTGTTTGCTTCAAATGCTGTTCCTCCGAACACGTCATTTGCCAGGTCCACCCCGGCAAACCGCGTTCGTCAAGGACTCGTGCTCTCACTACGGGTCGCACGAGAGCGAGCTCTCACTTTCAGCTGAATTTGACATGATGTTCTCCCCTGACTTAGGCGAGACTCATGATACATTTTCAATCTGATTGAGTGTATTCTCCATATCTCTGTGCGCGTCCCTTGCCGGTCCCGCAAGCCGCGTCCATTGAGAAAATATAACCTGCTATTCCCTCTCCTCTTGAGTGAGACCTGTTATATATATTCAGCTGATATAGCAGATTTCTGTAAAAGTTAGTTTTTTTCTCAGCGCGTTGCTTGCCGCTGTCGTCCCGCAAGTCATGTTTATTGATAACTATATAACATAACGTTCTCTCCCGTCTCGGGTGAGACCCATGTTATATACATTCAGTTGATATAGCATATTTTTCTCTTGGTCACTTGCCGGCCCCAACCCCGCAAGCTGCATCTTTCTTCCAAGAGCGGCTGGACAGAGGCCTCACACCCTCCATGCTCAAGGTGTAAGTAGCAGCCATCGAAGCTTAGAAACAGCCTTATTGTGCGTTTCTTGAGAGGTTCTAGGCGGTTAAACTCCCCTTGCCCTCTCACTGTTCCCACTAGGGACCTTTCTACAGTCCTCGCAGCCCTCAAGGGTCCTCCCTTCGAGCCACTGCAGTCAGCTGACCTCCAGCCCATGACGCTTTGAACCGCTCTGCTACTGGCACTAGCATCGGTCAAGCACATTGGCGACCTGCAGGCTCTCTCTGAGCCCTGCATGCCTTGATTTCGGGCCCAACGACTCAAGTCGTTCTGAAACCCAGGCATGGCTACGTCCCTAAAGTGCTCTCGACCCCGTTCAGAGCGCAGGTCATTTCCCTCTCAGCGCTACCTCCTTCTTTGGACGAGCGAGAGGTGGAATTACTCTGCCCTGTCAGGGCATTGAGGACCTACATTGAGCGGTCTGAGCCGTTCCGGAAGTTCGACCAGCTCTTCGTCTGCTTTGGCGGCCGCACCAAAGGGTCTCCGGTCTCAAAGCAACGTCTCTTGCGTTGGATTGTCGACGCTATTGCTCTGTTACTCCTCTATGGGCCTTGACTTCCCCATAAGAGTAAGAGCACACTCCACTAGAGGTATGGCCTCTTCATGGGCCTGGTCTAGTGGTGTTTCTCAAGACATCTGTGAGGCGGCCGGCTGGTCCGCGCCGTCCACTTTTGTCAGATTTTACAATTTGGACATCCCGGCCTTGCATGCCTGGGTCCTCTCGGTGTGACACGACCACCTCTATCGAGCTCCGTCATCATGCCACTGTCAGGGAGTATCGCCCTCTACCAGTGTAACAAAGGGTTCGATGGCCCATGGCCCTCTCACTTATGCTCTGGGTCCCTAGGCGCCCAAGATAAGTTCAAGTCGTTCCCTACCGTGGCACGGCGCGATTGTATTCGTTCCCCATACACAGTATGAGTGAAGTATCGAAAGGGAACGTACTCTGTTACGAACGTAACCTTGGTTCCCTGAGATACGGGAACGAGTACTGCGTTTGATGCCGTGCCACGAGGCTGCCGCTCAGTATCGTCGCTTCAGTCGAATGACCTGAAATCCTATGGCGAAACACCTGCTTATATAGTAAGCCCCACCCGCTTTGGCGGGCTCGTTGGCACACTGTATCGCCATAGGCTCGGGCAGCTACGTCGCGCCGTCGTTGGTTCAAAAAGTTTTCTTCTTTGAACCAATCGACGTGCAGTTACACTGCGCTATTGAAAAAGGCTTCAGTGAGGAGGAAAAAAGGAGCTTTTCCCCATACGCAGTACTCGTTCCCGTATCTCAGGGAACCGAGGTTACTTTCGTAACCAAGTACGTTTTCCGTTTCAGAATGGGAGGCATGTCAAACCCGAGAAAGCAGGTTAAGTCAAGCCTGTTTCTGAAAGAGTGGTAACTTTTACTCAGAGTCAGTTACCCTGGTAACTTACTCTGTGAACCTAACCTGGTCGGGAGCAGGTTTACTTTTGTGAACCCAGAGTTTCTTTTGGTCTCCTCCCCCTTTTTAAAGTGCAAGTGATGTTTAAATAGTTCATTCATTTGTTCATGCTGCAAAGATGCTTTTCTGAGTTTTTTTTTTTTTTTTGTTCTATTTCAAGTACAAGTATCTAAAAATTCTTAAATCAAGATGAATTTTCTTTATAAGAAAATGATATAAGATATTTAGTCGTGTTTCTTGGGGGTTCTAAATTAAGTGCATTTTACTTGAGTAAAATTATCAATATCGACTAATGTGGTAATAAAAATAATCTTAATGCAAACGTAAAACAAGATTATTCGGATTGTCTATTACAGCAAATTTACAGTAGCCCCACCCACTAATGTCAGATAAGGTTAAAAACAATGCAAGTAATTTACAGCTTCAGTGGTGTAAGTAGTAGAGTGTTGGGTGCGGAGAATTTCCTTGTGATGCGATTGATTGGGTTCAAATCTGCCTTAAGCCAAGCTCGCTCTTCTTCCTTTTCCCATCACATCAGGAAGGCATTTATTTTCAATAAAAATGAAAGTAAATTGCTTAATGAGTGTTTAATAATTATAGAATAATTTACCCCCTGATATTATTGCATCCTGTTTATTTACAATACTGAGGTGCAAATAGTATGTATCTGCCAGTATAAAATATGAAATGAATATTAGTTCAATAACTTACCATTCTCACCTTTGATATTATAACAGTGATAAGAATTAAACTTGCATTGGCTCAGAAGCATACGGATGTCATTTTGTCACGTGCTGTTGCCATGGTGAATTGTAATATCGGAGCTCCATTGATGATGGCTTTTCATAGTCTTGGTGCACGCACTTAACTCCGACCTAGTCGATTGAACTAACTCAATTCAGCTGTTCTGAAACAGAAAACTCCAAGTTTCCCATTTCAGGGTAAGTCAACTCAGAGTTCAGGTTTGAACTCAAGAGTTGGTTGAACCTCCTTATTAAAACGGACCCCTGGTCTCATGGAAAGTGTTGCAAAAATATGTACCAATATGTACATATCACTGCAGTTTCCAACAGAAATTAACACTAGAGGCAGCAAAACAGCAAGCGCTTTTAATCGTTTTCATACACAGTTATGATTACAGGGTCAGATTATAGATTAATAAAGACTTGTTTTTATGTCTCCTAGCACAATATTATGTTATGACTTCAAAACGCTTTTTATCAAAGTGCATGATTTCTAAACGGACATATTTTGGACATTGCATCGGTAGCTGCATATGTTTCACTTTCTGACATAACAAGCTTGCTCGGTAGCTCAGCTGATACAGAGTTGTAATTAGGATTAGGAAGCCTTGGGTACGAATCCGGGGAAAAATGAGTCACGATAAAAGAGCTCAAAGATGAGAGATCAAAACAAGCTAAAATGGCACGATTATGGATGCTTTTTGTCACATTTGCTTTTGTTAATACTATCGGGTAAGTTTAAGTGTAGTGTTGGTGGTACATCATTTTAAAAAATAATGGAGCATTACACTTTTAGCACCACTCACCGGACAAAATTTCAAATCAGAACTGCACTGATTCGTATAAAAATGAACATCATAAAAACGTACCATATTCATGTTTATCTGTTCTAACAAAAAAAATGAACATGCTTTTAGTGCCACTCAGTGGACATTTCACATTGAAACTGCAGTGAAATGTACGTATTATGTATTTTGCGACTCAAAAAAATATTCCCACAGGTAAATTTTTTTTTTTTTTTTTTTTTTTTTTTTTTCTAATGAGACCAGGCTCGTTTTCTGAGTAACAGGAAAAGGGAGCCTCAGTGGCTTCCCCAATTACAGATATTTCACGTCAATTTCCCAGGAAGTGACTTGTTTTTTTTTTTCTCTTTAACACATGGGATGGAAATGCTGATTTAATTGCAAATGTTTTATGCGATATTCAAAGTTTGCACACAAGTTAAATTTGCAGCATTGGATACATAATGCAGTCCACAGTCATGCCAGAACTCGTTTTTTGTTCAGTCTTTGTAACTACTACTATTTGTAACTATGCAATTACATTTGCTATATAGTAAATAGTGAACGAGTGAACATTGTTTAAAATACTGTCATGCCTCTGATGCTTATATTATCTGATGAGCTCACTTTCCATACTACTGTACTCTTTGTTGTGGTAGAAAAAAGTCTTAGAGCACCTTATTGTAGCTAAAGTAATTATTGCAACAACCAATGTAGAAATAACGTATATTGACTACACTGGCTGAACAAAGTCATCATTCGCAAAATGTGAAAGTCAGTCCTAATAATTGAAAATACAGTGCAGATTGAATTGAATGCAGCATAAGCAAAGCCTTAGAGCCTTTACCTTGTGTTTTCGAAATGTGTCTGTTGAACTGAAAAATCACCACTGAAGTTCTTTATAAAGCTGATTTGATTGGTGTGGATCCAAGACTACAGAAGGTAAAAAGCTCTGACAGTATCTAAAAAAAGAAATCTCAGAAGTGCAGTGAATGTAGAAGTCAAACATGCATGTGACAGCTCCGCCTAAGCGCTTTATTGTCTTTGAGTGTGAAGTCAGAAAGGTCAGGGTTCAGACACCGTGGTTTTGTGAGCGTTCAGCCCTGTGCTGTGTAAAGGTGACATTTATTGGGGGTGACAGAGTTGCTCACAGAGGGGGTGCTGTTTGCTTCAGCGTGTTGCTGATGTAGCTGCAGGGCACGAGGTTGCAGGCGGTTCATGCGAGCTGTATTATGAAGAAATCAAACTCTTGGTGTGAAACAAAGATGACAATGCATTCCCTGAGCTTGCTAAAAGACATTTTCCTGTCTCTCTGACAGAGAATCTTTAAGTCTCTTGAGATAACTGAAATAAAACCTATTGAGGTTTCATTGAAATAGTCTCAGATACAAGAGGAAAAAAAAAGTCAAAAATAACTAGAATGTCACAAAGCTCGAGGAGAATTACAGTGGGTACAGAAACAACATTGACAACCTGACAAAAAAAAAAAAAAAAGTTTAGGATTTTGTTTTTGCTGTGGTATAACAAAGTCAGAGCATTGAGACATTCAGACTAACCACTGAAACATACACAGCTAAGATTATTCAATAAACTCTTCCCTGGATTTCTGAGTCAGACTCTAAGTCTAATATCTTCTGGAAGTGATTTGGGTCGGATTACTATGTGTGATATTTCTGAAGTGGATATCCATCCAATTTAACATTTTGCCGTTATCTGCAAGATGTCTGCACAATCTAACAATTTAATCAATTTGTAATTGATGGCCTGCATACACCCATGAGACAAACACTTTTAAACCTTGTATTGTGCCTTTTTTCAGGGCAAATATGGGCTAATATTTTGATATTTTATTTGGTCAAAAATACAAAGAATTCTATTATTTTGTTATTTGTCATTCAGTTTCTGTTATTTTCTATTTTACATCTATCAACATTCTTGCATTCAAATATTTGTAATGAATTTTAAGTACTGTTGTCAGGAACTGCTTAGAGACACAAAGGTTGAGGATCCGATTGCAGTTGTTTTGGGGGGCAATCCAGAATTGTAAGGCAAAAGATCAAAAACCATGACAAGGAAACCAGAAAAGCACTCATAAATACAGTGGTGGCACAAACAAGACTTCTCAAAGAGTGAGTGAAAACACAGGGCTTAAATAGGCAGGCATTAACAAGATAATTAGACAGGTGCAAGTAATCAAACATAATGAGTCCAGGCAATGGGTAATGGGAATTGAAGTTCATAATGGGAAAACAAGATCTGAGCTTGTAACTCAGAGTTCAAATTCAGAAATAGGTGATTCTTCAAATTTGTATCCCATCACTAACTGTCCCATTTGTAACTTTGTGTAAAAATTAACATACACATTTTTACTTGACAAAAATGGAAAGTTGGTAACACTTAAGGTCCACCGTATGGTCCCATTAGTTAACATTTGGTAATACGTTGACTAACAATGAGCAATACGTTACATAAGATACAGTATTTATTGACTAATGTTGTCAAAGAAACCTTATTGTAAAGTGTTAAAGGTCCCGTTTTTCGTGTTTTTTGAAGCTTTGATTGTGTTTATAGTGTGCAATATAACATGTGTTCATGTTTCGCGTGTAAAAAAACACAGTATTTTTCACATAATTTACTTAACTGTATACCGCTGTTTCCACTGTCATAAAAACGGGCTGATGACTTCCTTGTTCTATGAAGTCCCTCCTTCAGAAATACGTAACGAGTTCTGATTGTGCCAGCGGTTCCTGTGTTGTGATTCGACAGCAGCTTAGCGCATCTTGCCCGTAAAGGTCACGCCTCTTACCATAACGTGGAGATGCTCAGTGTTACTGTAAACATGTGCTGTACATAGTTTTACATGTGGATTATAATTTTCGGAACCGAGTTAAACATAAATTGTAACCATTGATCTCGAAGTACAGTGTCCCTGGGAAGGCCAAACAAAGGTGATTGGACTGCAGGATGAAAATAACAGCGTTTCGACGACATGGTGACAAACACACTCTACAAACGCAACTCTTGCTCTTCTCCGTGGGAGCGCAACAAGACCACACCCCCTTTTTTGTGTATTCCTGTGGGCGGAGGGTTAGTCAAAAAACTTTTTAGTGACGTCATTAAAGAAGGAAGTAGAGGGATGTAGTCCAAACTGGCCGTTCGATGTAGGCGACTTCTGTTAAATAAAATATCTCACTTGGCATTGAACTTTGAGCTTTAAAATTTTACAGATTTTATTTATACTCTAACAACAACATTACACACTAACTAAAGTTTGAAACATGGGATCACGAAGAACGGGACCTTTAAGTGATTATTTTACTCTTTTGTCGATTATCATTAATTAAAAATCGAATAAAATAACTTTAATGATCAATATAATGACACAAAAGGAATTTGAAAATAATAAACGCATAGTTAAAACTTTCCTAAGCTGTTTTAATGTTAGCTTTATTTAACAAAAGTGGTTAGTAAATCTTAGATTTAATAAAAATCCACCCAGGAACAATTAAATGAAGCAATGTTTCCCTTTCATTTTAACCCAGGTGTTTTAATCTCTCAAATCATTTCTAGGCTGTCAGCAACAATGGAATTAAGTTACTGACTTAATTGCTGTAACATGTTTTTCTCTCAGGGCCAGGCCTAAACATGCCGCATGTCATTTTCATTATCTATCTATGTAAATGGTGTCAGTGCAGAAGCATCGCTATTTCATGCTTCAAGCATATTTCAAGCAATTAGCATGTCCAATAGGTAATAGCACCATTCAAGTATGCTGCAATTCAGTTCCACAATAAATAAAGACACGTCTGCTTCAGTAGTGGCTAGAGGATACATCTTAAGACCTTGTGTCTTCTCATTTCTCACATTTATTAGTCACAGACACTGTAAGGTGTGCCTCATTTCCATAATGCATATTTTAAACTCATCTTTTCTCATCCTCATGTTGGTCTAAAGTCTTATTTTCTTCTGTGGAACACAAAACAAGAGAAAGTGGACTGTGATTTATACTGCCATGCTCAAAAAACACCAGAAGGGATTATCAAACTAGTCCAGTAGCCTCATTTTGGGTGAACTATTTCTTTAATAGCTGGACATAATTTCTCTCTCTCACTTCTGTTCATTTTTCCAGATTCCAGCCGGTAGGTCTGGTGGAGCGAATCCAGGCCATCGCCCAGAACGTTTCTGACATGGCTATACGTATGGAGCAGATTCTCAAGAATACTAACATCCCAGGCAGAGGTGAATCTCTCACTTATGTTTGGGTGGCACAAATCAAACTTTCTTATTGTAAGGGTTGTTGTAGGAAGGAAAAATCACAAATGAGATATTTTTAATGTCAAAACATTGGAAACACTTTACAATAAGGTTCCATTTTGTCACTGTCAAACTTCACGACTCCACTCGCCTCTATTGTGAATGAAGTGCTTCCATCTCTGTTTGTTTGCAATGCAAAGGAAAATAAAGAACTGTTTTTTTTTTTTTTTTATAAATATAGTATTTTCTTTACTTGATTTGCTGGTCAAAAAACTTGTAACTCCATTTGAGCTTGATTTTGTATATTTGGTATAATGACACATGCAAGTGTCTGACCATATATAAAGCCACAATATCAACTTTGACAATGCATATACAGACAAAAAAAGTCCCAATAATCTCATATTAGTCTTTTTTTGCATTTCAAAAGAGATTAATATCTAAGGCTATGCATAGATTTGCAAAGATACCTAAATATGCAGTCAAAAAGATCTAATGATCTGAGCTAAGATAGCGACATGTATTTCATATTTCCATACTCTTCCATACTTTATAATTCACTATACATCAAAAATGGTCTCATTGTGTCTAAACTTGAGTATAAATTAAGTCCATTAAGTACACTTTTTTTTTTTTTTTTTTTTTTTTTTTTTTTTTTTTTTGTCTGATTACATATAACAGCACACAAGATTGATTAACTCGCCAAAAACTCTGATCTTAGTCTCTTTATAGTGAGCCAAATTCATATTAAAAAGCGCTGTTTAAAATTAGACATGAAGAGGTCTGGGCTCAATGCCATTTTGCAGGACAACACATTCGCTCTTTATTATTTAATGCAACTTGATTGGACTTCATCGCAATAATGCCAGTCATCTCTTGCCGCTATTTGTACAGCGAGGCACTCTGTAGGGTTAGATATCTCTAAAGTTTGCCAACAGAGTTTGGTAAAATTCCAGCAGGTTTTTTAGCGAGCATATGTGCAAGCTGTGTGGGAGGTTTATTAATGTAAGACAAACATAATTCTTACTTCTGATCTGCCATTTGGACAGAAAGTACAAGGATTCTGCTGAAACTCCATTTACTTTGTTAAGAGAACTTTAATTTCGAAAAATAGCACCTCAGTGTGCTATTGAAATTGTATTTTTAATGATTTTTTGGACATTTCTAATTGTAATAGTTCAGTCTTGACAGTACTAAAAATCTTTTGCTCTCAAGTCATATATGTGAAAATGCAACACAGCCTGACACAATCACAGCCAATTAGAATGTACAGGTCCAAAATTTGGAATTTCACTTTAATGGCAATGAAAAGGACCTATTAATTGCCATAAAGTGAAACTACTGAACCTAAACATACAAGCTTGATAAAAATGCTCATTTTGCAAGGAAATTTCAGATGGCACTTAGAGGCTTTTGCATCTGAACTCTTCAAATATAGTTAGTAGAACATCTGTTTAAGAACCATAAAAATAAAGTGTTAGCAGATATTAAGCAGACTGTCACAATTATGTTCTAGTTCCTATTGAGTCTGTATGAGTTCTCATTAGTTGCTATGGTTTCTGATTAGTTAATCTTTGTCCAGCTGTTCCTGTTTAGTGTCCTCATTTACTATGTGTATTTATACTCCCTGTTCTGCTCAGTCCTTGTCGGTTACTCGTTTTCAACATGTCGTGTATCTTCTGTGTTTGATATTGGATTAAAGACTAATCATCATCTCCTTCATTGTGCACTTTCTAAGCAACCATACCATGACAAAATAACCAAACCTCAAAAATGAGTGTTAAAACAAACTAACTATGGACTCATCAGCACTGCGTCTCCTCCTTCACTCAGAGAACTGAAGGTTGCGGGAGTATTTGGGCTGGATGCTCGGACACGGCAGTCTCTCCCTCATAGCCTGCTAGTTCAAGGCAGTCACCGAGGTCGCCCTGGAATCAGAGCAGGATACCAACAAAGCCCCAGAGTCTATGCACACTGACCAGTCCATCTCAGACACAGGAGCAGATATAGACCTGATAGATCTGTGGTCCGCGGATCCAGTTCCCGCCCAAGTCTGCACCTCATTCCACCATCAGCATTGTTTCGGCTCGACACTCCCTCGTTGACTCTATGGCCCGTCTGCCCTTAAAGTCTGCTGAGCTCCCTCATCACTACAGGTCGGCTTTCGGCGGACGTTGCTCAGCTTCTGCCAAAGAATTCCGGGATTCCGCCAGTGCCTATACCCTCCACCCCATGACATCATCGGGCTCCTCCCTTCCTCTGGCCTCCCCATGGTCTTCGTCCACTCCAGTGTCACCCTGGCAACTGAGTCCCAGCTAACTCCAATAGAGTTTAGGATGTCTGTAAATGCCAATCCCATTGTGTCTTTATCATTATCTACATGGATATTAAAATCACCAACAACAAGGACTTTATCCGCAGCTAGTACTAACTCCGATAGAAAATCAACAAATTATTTGATAAAGTCTGTATGGTGTTCTGGTGGCCTGTATACAGTAGCCAGCACAAATGTCAACTTGCATAACGTTACATAAAGCACCATCACTTCGAAGGAATTATATTTGAAAGACTTTTGAGTAATTCTAAAGATATTACTATAAATTACAACAACACCTCCCCCTTTGTCTTTCCGATGCGGTTCGTGTTGATAATAATAAACTTGAGGGCTAGACTCATTTAAAGTAATGTAATCGTCTGGTTTTAGCCAGATTTCTGTCAAACACAGCACATCTAGATTATTGTCTGTGATAATATAATTTACAATAAGTGCTTTTGAAGAAAGGGATCTAATATTCAGCAACCCAAGCTTTATCATTTGTTTATCATTATTATCTCGGTTTTTTATTTGTTGAACATCAATTAAATGTTTACCCTTAAATGGGTTTGGAAGTGTTTTTTTTTTTTGCATTTTCTTATTCGGGCTACAGACACAGTCTCTATGTGATAATATCTAGATGAAAGAGTTTCTATGTGTTGGGATTTATCTGACTTCTGTGACATGAGACAGCTAGCAGATGGTCGGTTTAGCCAGTATATCTGCTGCTTCCTGTCCTGGGCTCCAGTTTGTCATGTTTTAGCTCTAAGACTATGTGCCATATTACTAAAGAGAAGAGCGGCACCATCCCAAGAGGGATGAATACCATCTCTTTTCAAAAGGTCAGGTCTGCCCCAAAAATGGTTTATGGGTTCTGATTAGTTCATCTTTGTCCAGCTGTACCTGTTTAGTGTCCTCATTTACCATGTGTATTTATACTCCCTGTTCTGTTCAGTCCTTGTCGGTTAGTGTTTGTCAATGTGCAATATATCTTCATCATTGGATTAAAGACTTATTTATCACCATTTCCTTTATTGTGCACTTTCTTAGCCACCATACAGTGACACAGACAGTCTACTAATACTCTAATGAGAGTTAGTTGACATGTAGTTGCAAAGTTACTTATAGTTAGTAGAATGTCTAAAGTGGACTATCAAAAAAAAAAAAAAAAAAAAAAAGTGTTACCAGATTCATTAATGTTTTTGAAAGAGGTCTCTTATGTTCAGCAGTGCTGCATTTATTTGATCAAAAATACTGTAAAACGGTAATATTGTGAAATGTTATTACAATTCAAAAATTAAGCAGCAAAACATATTTTCACATTGATAATAAGAATGATTATTAATGATTGATCATCCATATCAGCAGATAGTATTATATTAAGATTATAAACCTATCCATACAAAAGTAAAATCATTTATCAGATCTCTTTAACACTTCAGTTGTTTCTCCAAGATGTTTTTTTTTTTTTTTCTCCTTTCAAAAGAGATTTCAGCAATTTCTTAGACTGTTGGTTTTCCTGTTGTTTTCCAAAATATCAGAGTCTGCAATCAAAAAGATTTCAATAGGGATCCCTGCAAAGTTTGGGGAGTGACAACCGCAGGACATGGGAGTGAATCTCATAAATTAATGTTCCATTTGTACAGAATACAAGAGTCAGTGGACATCCTCTCATTTAAGGGTTCAAGGATGTTTTTCTGCTGCTTACTGTCTTTTCATAATCAAGCAGAATAGCAAATAATTCCTTTCTCTGTGGCTTCTTTATGGATCTGAAGTAGCCTGTTGTACAAAGAACAACCTTTTTCTACATTAATTAGGTTGACTGGGACCGGCTACCAGTGAGAGATGGGAGTTTATTAATCAAGGAGAAGGGGATGTTTGCAATTGTCTGTTCCTTTCGTCTACCCTAGTGAACAGAAAGCAGTACAGAGCTCCTAACAAAGCCCTGAGCAAGCCTTACTCAGACAAGTACGAGATATGAGGCCAAGAGGCCACTTTCATAATACCTAATAAAGCAAGCTTAAAGAAAGTTGAGGAGAAGGAAGAAGATATGGAGGACTCTCCCAAAGCCTCATTAAAGCCTAAAGCATTTGTATCCCACTGGTGTTCCACACCGAAGTTACTGTACTGTGGAAGAGTGTTATCAGACTGTGACTGCCTGTCCTTTTCATCTACAGGCCGAGATGGAGTTATAGGCCAGTGCGAAGTCCCTAAGGATCCTGGGTACCCGGATTGCGGCAGTAAAGTGGATGTGAGTTGACAGAGATTTTTTGAAAAACTCTCACACTCCTTTATGTCTGTCTGTTTTCTTCCATGGTTGCCTTAGAGAAAAATATGTTTTTGGAAGCAAACACTGGCACCCAACAAATGGATTTCTTTGCAGAGTGTTTTCACACCTGTTTCATTGATTGATGATGTTGTTTTTTAGAAAATCTGACCATCCCAGATTGTGTAAAACAAGTCTCCCTATCAGTAATTGGCTCAAAAAAACTCAAGAAATCTAGAGTGCATTTGCAAAAACAAAAACTAGTACCTATTTTACAATTTGTTTAGACACTTTCACAGATGTGAGCTCCAGGCCATCAGCAGCCATTCAGTGCTTATGTACCCATCAAGAACAGCTTAATCTCGGCCAGTCCTTTGGACATTTGCCGCTGACTCTTATGTAGATAGTGGGTAAACATGAAATATAATTCATTTGGGGTATATCAAATTAGGTGATCTTTGGTTTGCTTTAATCTATTACTTGTTCCAGAGCAAAAAGATTTGTGTTAAGGAGAGAATTAAGTTTCATAACTTTATCCTGTACTACAGCATTGCTTTTGTATGTTTGACTACGAATTGTTTGCTTGCTGTTTATTTCCTATTATCTTTTATAATGGCTATTGTTGTTAATTTAAATATTATTGTTCAATAAATATTATTTTATATAAATAATATGGCGTATTTGGTATTGGGAAAGGGTCCGCTAGTGATCATGATATGGACTGT
This sequence comes from Megalobrama amblycephala, assembly GCF_018812025.1. Taxonomy (NCBI): domain Eukaryota; kingdom Metazoa; phylum Chordata; class Actinopteri; order Cypriniformes; family Xenocyprididae; genus Megalobrama; species Megalobrama amblycephala. The sequence goes on along the minus strand of NC_063044.1, from coordinate 32,051,869 downwards.
CTTTATGAGTGAGTCAGTAGCAAATTGAAAGGGACTGGTTGTAAACAAGGATGTTGTTTTAGCGCTGTAATGGGAAATCACCTTAACTTTTAAAAGGACAAAGACAAAGATATCGCTTTCCTCAGCAGACATTCAAACAGATTTTTTTATAATGGATATACTATTATGGATTTCGACTTTAAAAAATAAATACTATATCAAATGCAGGTAATACACTTGTTTAGTCGATCTCTCTAATAATACCTTAATACTCTACATAATCCAATAAGCTTCAGTGAAGCGAATCAACGTTCCTTCATTACTAGTTCTAAAGCGACTTCTCAGAATTAGTAATAGAGGCTTGGGCTCAACTGTTAAACTGTCAACTTGAGATATGAATCCATGGAGGAAGGAAGTAGTTCTGCACAAAAGAGGGTTTTTTAAAGACAATAACATTGTTGTTTCCTATTTGTTTACTCACTTGCGCCATCTGTTGTGTAAACGCAATATCACACTTGTGATAATGCGTTCTCAATGTTTAAGTTCATTAAACATTTGGATCTTCTCTGTCTTGCTTAATTTTATATTGCTAGCAGAATAATAACAAATATATTGTGAATACTGGACACATCAGCTAACTGTTCACTCAGTCCTTTCACACCAATGCAAATATTCAGGGGAAAAAAAAAAAAAAAAATGAAAGAATTCACATTGTTTGTGGTGAACATCCTATATCAGGGCATCTGGTGGCACTAATGGACTGAAACCAGCATTGAAGCCAAAAACGCATGGAGCTGCTGATTGCCTTTGTACTCCACACATTTGAGCATAAGCCTGAACATTACTTAATAATAAAATATTTGCAGTTCATGAACTCTGTTTTTTTCATGAACTACATGCATAACCTGTAATAACCAAGTTGCCCATATAAAATATTCAGCAAGAATTTACACTTTTGCCCTGCATGACACAACCTCATAAATATTTTTCTGCTTCTATCCTGCACATATTTACACTTACCTACATCAACATTCTTTCACCACATATTTTACATTTGCATCTTTTCCACTTTTCATTAAAAATATTTTTTTTATGAAATATAGAGCCGTCAAAAGTTTAAAATAATTATGATGACTTTAATGATTTGTATTGTAGATACTGCACACGGGGGAATTTATTAAGAATGAATTGTTCCTGCTGAAAGCTGTTTATTTGCATGTTCTGTCTGCACTGCTTTAGCCCCCGATCCACTAAATTAATTATGCAGATCAGGCAACGGCACAAACACACACATAAAATCTGCGCTGAACTCAATTTGCACATGGCTGTTCAGATCTCAGGAGCAGTTCAGAGTGCTGTATTGTGGAGAGCACAGTAGATTATCATGACCTGATATATTTCACATGGAGCATGGAGTATTGTGAACAAAGCACAAATTATAATGAGCCTAATTGTGTGTTTGAACTGATAAGAATAACAATGACTTAAAATACTGATGTTTAAACTACACTATATCAATCTGGATACACTTTATTTCGATAGTCCACTTTAGACACTCTGTGGCCACATAAACACTGTAAGATTCAGGAGTGACAACCGCATTTAAATGCGGGAGTGAATCCCCTAATTTATCGGTACATGTGTGTACGGAACACGACACGCTCTCAAAAATGCGATGATTGACAGCTTGGAAACCATAGCGAAGTTCTGGCATCTCGTTGTGTTTGGTATCCGTTATTGTGACCAAAGTAATATTACAGTGACAAAACACTCATTAATTTTCAGCAATTTAACTAAACACACTAACACAGTCAACGGAGGTGTTGTGTTTTGTTTATGCATGTACAGCCTGTTTCACACAGTGCGCTCTTTGTGTGTTGCCATAATCACTCATTATAAGTGTTTTTGGGCTTGTTGTTTAAGCTCGTCTCAAAGCGAACAGGTTTATTGAATTATTAAAGTCAGCAGACATGTAATTGCTATATTTTGGTCTTATTTTCAGCATAAAGCATTTGGATTGATTTTTCGGATTATTATGGGCTTATTCTTGTTTGCAGATTTTTCTAGCAAGATCTGGTAACTCAATTGAGTCAAGGCTTGTGCTTTCCATGTGATTCACTGCGCATACAGAAGAGAGACACATCTCTGATGAACGTTGAAAAAACGTCATTAACAACTAGTTGTTCAGTTCGGTTCCGTACACACTGCATAGAATTTCTGTAAATGCGGTTGTCACTACCTGTATTTTAATTCGGTCACTACCTGAGTTAATTCGGTTGTAGAATAAGTTGGCATGTAGTTCCAAAGTTGGAGCTAACTTTTATAAGTTAGTTACTTATAAAATGCCTGTTGACCATCAAAATAAAGTGTTATTATATATTAAACAGCCTACTGATACTCTAAGAAGAGTAAGTTGACGTGCAGTTGCAAAGCTACTTATAGTTAGTAGAATGTCTAAAGTGGACCATTGAAATGAAGTGTTAGCAAAAATCTTACTGACCCCAAACTTTTGAACTTTATGAGACCTGCAATAATTAAATAATACATCAAATAAACTTTATGGACTTGATCTTACAAATGTTTTTGCTGCTGACTGTCACTAATTAACTCTTACACCACCATTAGTGGAATTTTCCATTTTTCTGCGTTTTCACTGTTATATGGTAGGGGACGCTATTACCAGGGGTTAAATTGGGCCGGGGCTGTCAGGGCTTGACATTAACGCTTAATTTTTTGAAAGGGCAAGAGAGAGGTCACCACTGCGTGATTACGTCTTGAAGCACTTGTGAAATCGAACCAATGGCGTGACTGGAACATCAGAGGCGGGTGACGTCACAGACCAGGAAACTATGGAAACTACCAGGAAACCCAGAACAAAGAAAGCCAGCTTCAGGTGTCTTCAGCAAGCGCTCTGTCTTATCGTGTGTCCTGGTGCCTGGTGTTGTCTGTCAGTTACACATACAGAAAACGATCTCTTTGTCTGAGGACAAGAGTATCTTCGTTACACCACACACTATATATATCTCAAAAGACACTATAATGGCGAGCAAACAGCAGTTTGTCAAGTGTGTTCATCCCTGCCCTCGTTTTATTATGGGTGGGGATACACACTAGATGTGTGTTGTTTGGAGCATGCCCAGGCAGCTCTCGAGGAAGCTGTCTGCGTGCATTGCGAAAAGCTTACATTAAGAACACTCTGTTCTTGCCGGGCGCTCTTTGATGAAAAAAGAGAGGGCACCGTGGCCAGTGTTCCCTGCGGATCAGGCCCCACTTCTGCTGAGGCAGAGCGGTGGCTTCATTCGTGGGGTTCACAGATGGATCTGACAGAGGGGTTAGAGATGGGCCCAGCCACTTGGCGTCAGGAGTGCATCTAGTGCAACAAAGAGTTTTGCCACCCGTGCTCCCCCGCAGAGAGCTTGGGGACAGGGATGGGCAACCCAGCCGAAGCCTTCGAAGGGTAAGACAGATCTGAGGACTGTCATTATCGCTAAGAAGGCTTCGAAGAGGCTCGAAGGCTCCTAACACCAGTGGTGCGGGACCTTCGAGGGCAGCCCCCTCCAAAGAGGGTCCTATAGCACATGGTATCCGTCCCTCTTTGGTGCCCTCAGGGGGCCACTCTGCCAACCTTGCCACCTCATGTGTTTCAGGGCGCAGCGGTCTCCACCAACCCTCCAAGGAGGGCCAGTCGACATTTGATTTGGTTGTTCCCTGCTGGTTCACCGCTTCAGGGCGTCGAGTCGAATGCTCAAAAACACCACAGGCCAGTCTCGAGAGACTGGTTCCCTTAGTAGAGTTTCTGGCAGAATGGAAACTTCTTCCAAATATTTCTCAATGGGTACTGCTCACAATAGAAAAGGGTTACAGAATTCAGTTCGGGTCTCGCCCGCCCTGGTTCAATGGGCTCCTCCCTATGGTGGTGGACCCCGAGCAGTCTCTGGTAATGGAACAGAAAGTTCTGACGCTCTTTAAAAAAGGAGCTATAGAAAGGGTTTCTCCTCCCAGCAAGCTGTCAGGGTTTCACAGCTGATACTTCATTGTTCCAAAGAAGGATGGAGGGTTGCGTACTATTTTAGATTTACGCGTGTTAAATCACGATGCTTGCACTCAAACAGATCATCCCACAGATCAGGTCTGAGGACTGGTTTGTGACAATAGATCTGAAAGATGCTTACTTTCATGTATCCATCCATCCTCAGCACAGAAAGTTCCTCAGATTTTCTTTCAGGATCGAAGCTTATCAATACAGGGTTCTTCCTTTCGGCCTAGCACTTTCACCCCGCACCTTCACAAAATGCTTGAATGCAGCTCTGGCTCCTCTGAGACTCCAGGGTATACGGTTGTGAAATTATTTTGATGATTAGTTGATTTTAGCTCAATCCAAGCACATGGCAGACCAACATTGAGATGTTGTTCTGTCTCACATAAGAAGGTTAGGGCTGAGATTCAATGCCAAGAAGAGTGTGCTTCTTCCAGCTAAAACTACCAACTATCTGGGGGTAGTCAAGTCAAGTCAAATTTATTCATATAGCGCTTTTTACAATTGGTAATTGTTTCAAAGCAGCTTTACATGTTAGAAGCACAGAAAAAAGAGAAGTGGTTATAAATAAGCTGTACAAGCAAGCGTGGTAATATGTAACATATACAAGATGGTGCTACATTAAGCCAATGTCGGCTGACTCCCAGGGGTGGAAAAAAAACCCCTAGGAGAAAAACCCAGCGTGCTAACACTGGGGAAAAAAGTCCTAGGAGGGAAAAAAAACCCTTGGAAGATATATAATATATGTAAATGGATATGGAGATCAAAATCTGAATTATACATTTTTATTATAGAGATTAAAAATAGATTATATATAAATATATGTAAGCGGATACGGGGATTAAAAATCTGAATTATAGATGCAGCCAGAACTGGATCTGTAGGCCCATTGTCTCCTGGGCTACGTTATAGTCAGGTCCAGACACAGGTTCTCCATCTGATCTGGATACGGCCTGGATCCAGCACCCGGCAAACCTCAGGATAAGCAAAGAGACTGATATTAGCGTAGATGCCATTCTTATTCTGATGTACAGGTATATCTAGTGTTATAGGAAATGTTCTTGGTTCCGGCCGACCTAATTATTGCAGCGTAACAATCCTTTAACGGATTTGAAAAATGTCAATGTATTGATAATGTGTTATGTGTATGCAAGAGCAAAGAGATGTGTTTTTAGTCTAGATTTAAACTGACAGAGTGTGTCTGCTTCCCGAACAATGCTAGGAAGATTGTTCCAGAGTTTAGGTGCTAAATAGGAAAAGGATCTGCCGCCTTCAGTTGATTTTGATATTCTGGGTATTATCAACTGGCCTGAATTCTGAGATCGCAATAGACGTGAAGGACTATAATGCACCAAGAGCTCGCTTAGATATTGGGGAGCTAAACCATTTAGAGCTTTATAAGTAAGTAGCAAGATTTTAAAATCTATACGATGTTTAATAGGGAGCCAATGTAATGTTGACAGAACTGGGCTAATATGGTCATACTTTCTGGTTCTAGTAAGAACTCTAGCTGCCGCATTTTGGACCAACTGTAGTCTGTTTAAAAGCCGAGCAGAACAACCACCCAGTAGAGCGTTACAGTAATCTAGTCTTGAGGTCATGAATGCATGAACCAACTGTTCCGCATTTGTCATTGAGAGCATATGTCGTAATTTAGATAAATATTTTTAGATGGAAGAAGGCGGTTTTACAGATACTAGAAACATGACTTTCAAATGAAAGATTGGTATCAAAGAGCACACCCAGGTTCCTAACTGAGGACGAAGATTTAATGGAGCACCCGTCAAGTGTTAGAGAGTATTCAAGGTTTTTTCGTGAGGAAGTTTTTGGTCCAAAGATTAGGATATCAGTTTTTTCTGAATTTAATAATAAGAAAGTTCTTGTCATCCAGTTTTTAATGTCAGCTATGCATTCTGTTAGTTTTGTGAATTTGTAGGTTTCGTCAGGGCGCTAGGAAATATAGAGCTGAGTATCGTCAGCGTAGCAGTGAAAACTAACACCATGCTTCCTAATTATCTCTCCTAAGGGCAGCATGTACAGAGTGAAAAGCAACGGTCCTAGTACTGAGCCTTGTGGTACTCCATATTGAACTTGTGATCGATACGACATATCTTCATTAACTACTACAGACTGATAACGGTCAGATAAGTATGATTTGAACCATGCCAAAGCAATTCCACTAATGCCAATATAGTTTTCAAGTCTTTTTAAAAGAATGTTGTGATCGATAGTGTCAAAAGCAGCACTGAGATCTAATAACACTAATAGAGAAATACAGCCACGATCGGATGATAAGAGTAGATCGTTTGTAACTCTAACGAGAGCAGTCTCAGTACTATGGTATGGTCTAAATCCTGACTGGAAATCCTCGCAGAATCCATTTCTTTCTAAAAAGGAGCACAGTTGTGTTGAAACTGCCTTTTCTAGTATCTTTGACAGAAAAGGTAGATTCGAGATTGGCCTGTAATTTACTAAATCTCTCGGATCTAGTTGAGGTTTTTTAATAAGAGGTTTAATAATAGCCTGCTTAAAAGTTTTTGGCAACCTCACAGTCTGGGATTCCACTACGATGCAGGCACACCTGTCTCCTGCTCATATGAATTCCATTCTCTCAGCCATGAATGGGGTGAAACTAGGTCAGTCACTCACTGTAAAACAGTTTCAGAGGCTGTTGGGTCTGATGGCAGCTGCGTCCAATGTGATACCTTTTGGCCTGCTGCACATGAGACCCTTAAAGTGGTGGCTCAGAACCAAGGGGTTTTCTCCAAGGGGAAATCCATTTTGCATGATCAAGGTCACGTAGCGATGCCTTGGTCACGTAGCGTCATGTATCAAGGTCACGTAGCATTCTGGAGAGGGTTCACTGGGACAGGGTCCTTCTCATATTGATAGCCCCGTTCTGGCCGACCCGAGTTTGGTTCACGGACCTTGTGTCTCTTCTTGATGGCTCTCCTATGGAGATTCCCATCAGACAGGACCTCTTGTCTCAAGCAGGCGGCATGATACTTCACCCCCGCCCAGAGTTGTGGAAACTGTAGGCCTGGCCTCTGAGGGGGTTAGGCTCATAGAATCCGGTCTCTCAACTGAGGTTGTGGAGACCATGCTCCACTCCAGCCTGGGACTTGGCTGTTGTGTTGGAAGGGCTAGCTTCCACTCCCTTTGAACCATTAGAGGAGGTTTTGGAGAAATTCCTTACTCTAAAAACTATCTTCCTGTTGGCTATTTCATCTCTCAAAAGAATTGGAGATCTTCAAGCACTTTCGGTTGCTCCCTCATGTCTGGAATTTGTGCCTGGTATTGTTAAGGCCTTTTTTTTTTACATCCTAGACCTGGTTATATACCCAAGGTCCCCACCAACGTCCCAGGGCCGATTGTACTGCAGGTATTTTGTCCTCCTCCATTTTCCAGTTCAGATCAGGAAAGACTTAATCTGCTTTGCCCGGTTAGGGCTTTAGACACTTATGTCCACAGAGCTGCCCTGCGGCGTAAATCTGAACAACTGTTCATCTGTTACGGGTCTCCTAAGAAGGGAGGCCCTGCATCTAAGCAGAGAATGAGCAAATGGATGGTCGAGGCTATCTCACTTGCTTATGAATCTACCAGACAGCCTTCTCCTTTGGCTGTCCGGGCACATTCTACCAGGGGTATGGCCGCCTCAAAAGCTTTAATCTCGAGGGTCCCCCTCCATGATATATGTGATGCAGCTGGGTGGTCCTCTCAGCATACGTTCATCAGGTTTTATAACTTTGACTTAGGTTCCACTCCAGGGTCTGCTGTGCTCTCAGCTTAAGATAACAGACAGGCACTTGGCATTATGGTGTAGTTGGGATAGGGTTCCCAATGCATCTCGACACAGCTCGAAGTTCCCATGAAAGGGAATAGTTCCCTGAATAGGAAACGAGACGCTGTGTCGCCTTGCCATACTCCCTTCATGCCTGTGAGCGTCTTGCTTCAGCCAATCAGAAGCTGGCGTTCTTTGTTCTGGGTATGCTTTATAGTTTCCTGGTCTGTGACGTCCCCTGCCTCTAACGTTCCGTCACGCCATTGGTTCGATTTCACAAATGCTTCAGAGGTGATACCAATGAGTCTCGTTCCCTATTCAGGGAACTATTACATTTAGTGTAAGTGGTGATTGATAATGGATAATAATAATATAATGTATAATGTGCTGACAGTAACAAGGTTGCGCTGTTGAGGCTCGCGCAGCCTCTCGAGGAAAAATTGAAACAAATGAGTGCAGCACAAGAAAACATGCTGCTGTACTTTTATACATTCAAGAAAAAGTTAATTAAGTAAATTCAATATAAGTTAATAAAGTCACTTACATTTTAGACACATTACTGACTGTTTTTGTTCTATTTCAGCAGTGAAAATAGTTCCAAACAAACATCACAGCAGAACCATAGAGCATCTCTCACAGCGACACTCGGTTGTGTTTTATTACTGAATGATTCAGCGTTTTAAACGAATCAGTTGAGTCAAAGATTCAATGGCCCATTCCTAAACACCTGCCTCATTCTTGAATGAATCAGCCGTTTGAATGAATCATTTGAATGAATGACTAGGACAGTCACTTGCCGCCAACTACTGGCGGTTCAGTTTCATGTTTAAATTTTACCAACATTTCTTATTTGTATATTCAAAAATATTTAAAGAATATCATAACATTATTTAATGCAGTTATAATTTTTCAGTGTAAATTAATAAATTTGATTTGTAACAGTCCTGTCTCATTTTTCTTATTGAATTTATTGATCAAATGTAAAAAAGATGAAGCATGTAATAAGATTAGAGGAAAAATTGCCCTTTGGGTAAATATCACAAATATGCAGATATAAATATGCAAAAGCTGATGGAACACTGTTGAGAATATATCTTCAGAATAAATTATTTTTACACCCCCCCCCCCCCCCAAAAAAAAATCTAAATTTTTTCCAGACAAGCAACTTTTTTGCTCAGACAAGTGACCAATTTACTTGTCCAAAGGTCAAGCACATGACAAGGCTTAATGTCGAACCCTGTATTTTGTATTGATATGCTCTCCTTTAGGCCTACAGAAAGATTTTATTGTTATCAGATGTAGGTTTGCACACTGCCAGCATCTAGAATGATTTTGATTTGCATTTGAGTGTTCATAGCAGAGGGCTCTGTCAACTTATTTTTTACAGTTTGTCAATTGATAAGATTTTGTAGGCTTTGCATACACATGTGCACTCCCCAAAAGCCTGAAACCACAGAGCCCCCCACATAACAAATCCCAATTTAACCCCTGGCTATTACACGTCTTCTGAAAGAGTAGCCAATCTCTGGATCAAAACAAAAAACAAAATATTCTAGGGGTCATGGAATTTTTATTTTTTTTTTTTTTTTTTTTAATTATCAGAAAGTGTCAGGGAAAGAGTTAAATTCTACCATACAAAAACGCAAAATAATTTAAAACAAAATAATCTTTTTTTTTTTTTTTTTTTTGGGGGGGGGGGCTTAAATTAGGGTGTTGAATTTGATTGTCCTTTATCCTGTGCTTCTGATATTCAGACAACTGACCAGCTAAAAGATGCATGACATCATCTTTTGTACCAATATATTTTCCTTTCATTTAGTTGGATGGATATTTGTTCTGTTTTTGGTGTGAATAGACATTTCCAGTGATCTGTTTCAGTTTTTTTAATTCACATTTGGTGTGAAAGGGTCGTTAGACTTGTCCACTCTGTTCAATGAGTCACTCAGGTCTGGACTGATTTGGCACCATCATCATCCATGTGAAGTGGCTGTTTTATTTATAAGAGTTTCTTTGAGGTAAAATTTTTGTTTAATACTCCCACTCCCCTCCCAAAAAAATCCTGAAAGCAGCCAAATCAAACCAAACAGTATACATTTGGATAATTAAAAGAAGAAGAAAAAAAAAGCTTGTGTAAAAGTCAAGTCACCCTTCATTTATATAGAGCTTTATACAATACAGATTGTTTCAAAGCAGATTTACAGTGATAAACAGGAAAATAATGATAACTCACAGTTCAGTTTGCTGTGCTCTTTTAAAGGTTAGCAGAGGCATTAAGATGAAGACTGAACCCAACACGTAAATAAGACCCTGACCTGAACTTACCTGACCTGACCTTTTCTATTAAAGATCACCATGCTCTATCAGTTCCTGTAGCTCAACTGGTAAAACATGAGGTGGACAATGCCAAGGTCACCATGCAGGGAATGCCAGCACTGATAAAATATATAATTTGAACGCACTCTACACTTTAAAATTTACAGTAACAAAATGGCAGCTGTGGTTGCCAGAAATTTACCGTCAAAAATATGGTAGTAGAATTTTGGGTTTTACAGATTTAACTTAAATTTACAGTAAAAATCGTAAGTATCTCAGTATACTAGTATAAAATAAGTATCTCATTAACTGATATAATGTTAATTTACCAACCTATTGAAGTACTAATATCTGTTTTGTACCTTTGTAATACACTGACAACCACCAAACACAGTGGTGATAACAGTAACATGATGTATCAAAGTTCATCTCAAGTAGCTTTTCCACCAACTGAGAAGGACATTACTAATATAAAGATGGTGCACACAGTGTCATTCACACAAACACTAAACACCATCATGGTAGCACACATGACGTTAAAAAAATGCAATAAACATTAATTTAACAACATTATATGTCACATAAACCCCTAATGAACATAACTGATTATAAAAAAAACTAAGAAAAACTAAGAAGATGTCACTTTAACCTAAAAATACATCAAATTTGGTGAATTTTGGTCAAACAATGACTTTAAATTTAACTTCATTTAAATTTAAATTCAACAACTGTAAATTTAATGGTATTTTACTGTAAAATTACATTAGATCTATTACAGTTATTCACCGTATACTCACCAATAATTTTTATACAGTGTAAGTTTCTTTGGATAGATTGTCTGCAGAATACAATGTAAATATAATCACAAACCTGAACATAGAAGAAAACCCAAGTTATTCATAAAAACTGATCATTTGATGGGTCCCGTCGTGCTTGGTTTGCATATCACACCTTTGTCCTCTCAATGTTAAATATCAAAATAGTGACAACCTAACTGTTAATCTTCTCTTAATGTTCAAGTGGATGAGAGCCAGGTGGACATCTGACCCTTGCTACTCCTTTTATGGAGTAGACGGCTCCGACTGCTCTTTCCTTATCTACCTTAGTGAAGTAGAGTGGTTCTGCCCCCCCACTGGCCTGGAGGAATCAAAGCAGCCACCCCACAACCAGCAGCCTCCCAAGAAGACAGGTGAGTGCCTGAAACAGTCAATAATTATAAAACTGAGTTCACTGAAACAGAGAAGGTTAGAAGATTGTGAGATGTTATTGTGGCTAACCTTAAGTTTATAAGGCTCTTTTCCTAAACCTGATGAGTTGCCTACATAGGCAGCATTGCAGGTATCTTTTATAAAAAAAATTTAAAAAAAAATCCAGAAAAAAATAATTTTTTAACACTCTGAGGTCTAAAAACGCGCCGGCGCGTTTTGCAGGTTTTTTTTCACATTGCAGCAAAACAGACTTAAAATACTCCGTCATTTTTTGTCATAGAAACATAAGTAATACATCAATTGAAACTATAGAATATCTCCTTTTATTTGTATACACTCAGAGTAAAAACAAAATGTTGTGCTTTTTGTAAAATAAAGAAAACTAACATGATGCGTGATCTCTCATCTCCCTCTGAACGAAGTCCAATCTGATAGTTCTCAGAAAATGAAGTGTAACTTAGTGAATACTAATCACAAAAAATTCATACTTATGTCTAACAAAACGTTGAAATGTCAGGTTTTAAATCGTGCAAGTCAAATCGAAAACAAACATTCTGTGTTTATGTAATCTGTATGAAAAGAGAGCCATGTCAGAAGTCCGTGATTCAGCTCATTACCCACTAATGCGGCCACGCCCACGGAGCCAGCGCTATTCACAGGCAAATTCAGAGACAACACATGCATTCATCATCTCAATCGTGTATTTATTGCCTTGAAAATTGTTTATCTGGATGAAAAAGCCATGGTTAGCGATCTCTGGAAGACATTCAGTAAATTCCTGTTTGTTTTCTTCTATTGATAAGTTTTAAGTGAGTTTTTGTTTCTTTAGCGCCCTCCGGCTGTAGTATGAATTGGTAAACACCATTCATGGAATATCGTCTTCTTCTTAGGTGAATTTGTGGACTAAAATGCACAGAGCGCCCTCCGGCTGCAGTATGAATTGCAAACACCAGCGCTCATAGAGATAACAATGAATATTAAATAAAAAATAACTCCTCTGTATAGAAAATTGACATAAACATATGAGAATCCTATATTTCTCCAAATGTGCATGCTTTTAAACTAAAAGCCTATATTCAGACTCTTTGCATCACAGAAATACATTATATTTTAAAGTATAATATAAAACCATTATTTTATATTGTAATAAAATTTTTCTGTATGTTTCATATACCATGATGAGCTTGAGACATCACAGAAGTTTTTTTTCACAGCCTACCTGACTGAAATGCCTCATTAATATGCAAGTCTTTTCAGGTCATTACTATTCAATTCTTTTGTCTTCACAGGTGAGAATGAGCCATTATTCATGGAGATTCACGCCTCCTCGCATACCGTGTTTCTTGGCAAAAAGTGTCTTACAAAAACTAAATCAGTATATTGTTATAAATGAAAGAGTAGTCAGCATAATTTTTACATAATTTTGAAGCAAAAACTCTAGTCTACAACCTTCAATACCCAAAAGTCTTGTGAACACAGATTTAATATACTTTTATTGGCATTATATCAGTGATTTAAGTTTTTTGTTTTTTCAGTAACCACGCATAAACGTTATTCCTTCAAAAACACAAACATGTACACACATGTTCCTCACATATTATGGTAGCCTAGTTTGTGCTGAATACAGTGTAATGACACTTGTGTCATTAATATGTTTATGAACAACTGAAAAAAGCACAAATGTCAGGGCATGTCAAAACTTCTCCAGGCCCCAAATCAGCCTCAGACTCCAGAGGGTTAAAATATATTACAATTGTTATGTGTAGTGGGTGCAGAGATGAGGCATTCACAGAGATCCAGATCCACAGAGATCCACAATTAACGGGTATTTATTAACAACAAAGGAGAAGACACAACCAAAACACATGTTGTATAACATTAAGAACGGACAGGGAGTGAAGGGAGTGAGTCCATTATAAAGGGAGTGCAGATGATGAAGTCCAGGTGCAGGTGATGAGTGTTGATGGGGAGATGACGAGGAAGTGAGTGCAGGTGTGGAAACAGGAGGATCTTGGTAAATGGAGTCCGGGAAATGAGGGAACTGTGACATTACCTCCCCCTCCCGGTAGGCGCGGCCTCACACCATAGGTGGAACAACCGGGGAGGAGGGGTGGGCGCCCTGGAGACCTCACGCAAGTGCAGGGAGAGGAGCGGACAGGAACGGAGGTCTTCAGGACGGATCTAGGAGTTTGGGCGGCCATGGCGGATCAGAGGCCATGGGCGGCCATGGTGGGTCAGGAGCCGTGGGCGGTCATGGCGACGTCAGAACCCCGTCCAGGATTTCCCCACCCACGGGTACATGGCCCCCCCCAAAAAAATTCTTGGGGAAGTCCCAGGTGGTAAGAAGGGATCTGTGGGCAGGAACTGGAAGGCAGGCTGGAGCGGGCTCGATGGTGGCTGGGGCTGCTGGTTCAGCCCAAAAGTCTAATAGCCATCCCGCCTCTGAAGGCAGTTCTTGGATGGCTGAAGCGAGCTCGGTGAAGTCTGGAGTGGGCTTGGTGAAGGTTGGGGCTGCTGGTTCAGCCCAAAGTCTATTAGCCATCCTGCCTCTGAAGGCGGTTCTTGGACGGCTGAAGCAGGCTCGACGAAGACTGGTCTCTTTGCCCGTCTGGACCTCGTGTTGGCCCTTCTTTTTGGATGGCTTGGGCGTTGTATTAGGCTGGAGCCCTGGTGCACACCCACTGGAGTGATAGGTGGAGGAAGTTGGTGGCTGGTGAGCTGGCCAGGCCACCATTGTTTCTGAGGGAGCTGGACGAGGTGAATACGATCGCCTATGAACCTCTTCAATTTCAAACTCGGAACCATTGAGGAACAGAACCAGATTAATAGATTTAACTAAGGAATAGAGGCACTCAGGTTCACAATAGCAGATCGTATCCTCTTCCAGACCCCTCAGAAAGCAGGAATTCAAAATAGCATCTGGCCAGCTTACCCTAAAAGACAGCTCAGCAAATTCCTCCATGTATTTCTCCAGCAGGCGGCTGTCCTGTCTGGCAGTCCAGAGCCAGTCCTCAGCAGAGAGTTTGCGTTGATGTCTTCTTGAGGGCACAGGGACAAGGTAGATACCCATTCTTGAGTTTGTGGATATCCAGTCGGTATTGGTCCATTCTTCTGTTACGTGTAGTGGCTGCAGAGACAAGGCGTTCACAGAGATCCACAATTAACGAGTATTTATTAACAACAAAGGAGAAGACACAACCAAAACACATGTAGTATAACATTAAGAACGGACAGGGAGTGAAGGGAGTGAGTCCATTATAAAGGGAGTGCAGATGCTGAAGTCCAGGAGCAGGTGATGAGTGCTGATGGGGAGATAATGAGGAAGTGAGTGCAGATGTGGAAACAGGAGGATCTTGGGAAATGGAGTCCGGGAAATGAGGGAACTGTGACAACAATAGAAAACAGTTATTTTAAATTGTAATAATATTTTACAATTATTATTATTACTTAATAAAATTTGTACAGTATTTTTAATCAAATAAATGTCTTCTTTAAAAGCATTATCTTACCAGCCCCCAAATATTGAACTATAGTGTATAATTAAATGAAAAGTATTGATAAGTTAAATAAAAATAAAAATAGCACTGCATTTTTGGCATCTTAATGAAATAACACATTGTTAGCTTATAGCAATATGCTAACACAGAGCTTTTTTTAGCTATTGTGTGTTGACAATGGCTAAAGCACATTTCCCATGCATGTGTTTGTATGACACACAAGCTGCTACCTATACAGCGTTCCAAATCAGTCATTCATGAATTTTCATTTCAGTAAGGATGCTGCCTTAGTAGGCGGTAGAAAGCAATGCAGCTCAGTAAGTGTGCAGCATGTGCGATCTCACCTGGTTAGTAGTTACTCTCACAGCGTGTCATTTCAAGTGAAAGAATTCCAGCTGTTTGACACTTATTCACAACATCACTGAACGCTGCTAAGACTGAAATTAGATATTGTTTTTTTTTTCAAGTCCCCCCCCCCCCCCAGAGCTTGAAATACTGTAGCATTTTCATGTCTTGCAAAATTACCTCTGTAAATTCCACATAGCTATTACCAGTATATGTCTGAACTGAAAATGACAGTTCTTTCCTTTGTAAAACCCTGATTAACCTAAGCCTCATGCAGTTTAAGTATTGGGTTGATTGCTTTTGAGCCTTTGAGGCCTAATCACTGGATTTTCCAGGTTAGTGGCATCAAATCTTTGAAATATATTCAGAGTCATTTTGTAGTAAATGTAAATAGTAAATATCCAAGAGAAGAACTCAAAATTACTGTATACCCTTGTTAAAAAAAAACAAAAAAAAAAACATGATTGCACATGATTGTATTGAATGTGCACTTTTAGTGTACTTAAAATATTAAAAGTATATTTTATAGAAGTGTACTTGTACAAAAAATAATAATAATGATATAAAAGGCCACTTAAGTGCACTTAAAGAGAGCACACTTTCATGACTGTTTCTTAACACACTTAAGCACACTTTTAAAAGTAAACTTTGTAATAATCTCAAAATAAAGGTTTTACTGTAAAATACAATTTAAATCATTGTTATAATAATTTGTTATTCTTTAAAGTACACTTATTTTGATGTGTTGACTAACATACTAAAGCATATATAATTTTAAATGTAGTGTGTATTTCAGTACATTTAATTTTTATATATTATAATAGTAACTTCATTATGAATGTGTAATTACAAATCTATTTAAATACATGACATACACACTTCAATAGAAATGACTTTAAAGTGTATTTTAGTTTACCATAAAAGCTTGTCAGCACATTCAGCAGTAACTTTAACCATATTTCAGACAAAAGAAGTAATTATGAAATTACATATAAAGATGTACTTAAGTCTCTGCTTAAGTGCATCCAAAGCTCTTCAAAGTTCAGTATTTAATATAAATTTAAATTATAATTATAATACATTTTCACTTAATTGCAGTTACATATAAAATATAGAGTCAGACATTCAGTTCACACTTGAATATTCATTTAAAGTATATTATTTCAGTAATAAGTACTACTAAAGTGTACTTCTAAGTGTAAGGGTATATGCAATTGTATATGTGACCAATGGACCACAAAACCAGTCCTAAGTCGCACTGGTATATTTGTAGTAAAATTATTGATTTTTATTTTATGCCAAAAATCGTACTAGATACAGAATGAGTCCTGCGTAGTCTGCCGTTTAGGCAAGGCACAACGGGGGAAACTCCTGTTTTCACTGATTTCTGATGCCTTTTTCAATCACGTAGTGAAACTGCATGGCCATTGGTTCGTGGAGTACAAGTAAACGAACCAATGACGGTGTGGCGGAGCCGTGCGAGCCAATGGTGAGCGAGCCTGTATGAGCCCGCCGGAATGGGCGGGGTATCAGGCTATATAAGTGGCCGTCTCACCTTGGCAAACTGATTTAATTCGACTGAAGCGACAACATGAGACAACCTTCGAATAGCACGGCAAAGTATGCAGTACTCATTCCGTATCTAAGGGAACCGAGGTTACGTTAGTAACCGAGTATGTTCCATTTCGATACTACACTTGTACTGCAAGACGTTTAGGCAAGACGCAACGGGGATAATACAATCATGCCGTACTATGAAGGGGGACGACAGAGCATTCTAGTGGAGCACTAAGGGCTTGCAGCGGATGCACATAGTATAATGCATCCCGGAAAAAAAGGGACACTGTAGTCATCCTCCCATTCCCATACAGCCTAGGAACTAGAGCATATATAGGGAACAGAAAAATAACTAGAGCATAACTACCCAGACTTGGCCAGGGCCATAGACGAGGTTCAAAAGCTGGTCACATTGGTGAGGCTTATGCAGAGAGAACCTGTGTTTGCAACGCAGGAACGTCTAGGTTATAAAACCTGACGAACGTAGACTGTGAGGTCCAGCTGGCCGCCTCACAGATTTCCACGATGGACACGCCAGTGGACCATGCCTCTTGTGGAATGTGCCTTAACACCTATAGGAAATTGCAGGGAAAAGAACCAGTGATCATTTTGAATGAGTGCTTTATTAGGTCCCGATTCAAGCATCTGAGGTCGAGGATGGGTCTGAGACCACCATCCTTTTTGGGAACAAGTAGAAGCCTGACTCGCTCAATGCCGGGGGAAGCACTTCTGTGGCTCCTTTTGCCAGCATAGTGTTTACCTCGGAGCACAGGACGTGCATGTCCTTGCTCTCTACAGAGTTTGGACCACTCCGTTGAATAACTGGTCCCTTTGAGCGAACTGGTACATAACCTCAATTTTTTACACCCATTACCCATTTTGACACTCCAGGGATGGTCAGCCAGGCCTCGGCCCGTGTGGCAAGGGGTTAAATCGATTCGAGCGATGGGTCACTGCGAGGGGACCCGACACTTGTAATCTGGTTGCTATGACAGCAATTAATTGCATGGGTGCGGGAACTTGAGCAGGCCCAGTGCTAACAAACACATTGTCTCCTGCACCCGGAAACAGAACGGGGTGTTAGGTGGCATAAAAATTCATGAAGAAAGCTCTTTAGACAAAATAGTTATATGAGTCTCCATTTAGCTATAAGGGAGAACGTCATACATTAACAAGCTGTTAGCACTGCATTCAGCTGGAGTTGTGTCAGTGCTATGCTTGCTCTCACAGCATGCATAGCTGGGGAATCCCCTTGCTGCCGGGTGGATGAGACACGCGGGAATAGACACCTAGCCCCATTCAATCAGTTTTGTGATTGCATTGTTCTTTTGTCTCAAGCCAGAGATAAAAAGAACAGTGGAGGTCAAGGGGAAGAGCCGTCTTCAGAGAAGCGGTCTGTGAACGCTGCGAGGCAAGACTCGTGCTCTCACAAGTGATGCACTCAGGAATTCTGCATTTTCACACAAACACCAATGAAAATGTTAGTTTAGAAGAAATATATTCCATAAGTCTCACCTGAAAGTTACAGGGGAGATTGTCATGACATAATGCTGTCAGTGCTGCACTCAGCTGAACCCTAAATAGCATGCACAGCACCGGGAAGAGGGAGACACTGTAACCCTGTAACTTTTTGTTTCTCATTTCAGCTTGAGAGAAGAGTGGAAAATGAGGGAAGGAGCTGCTTTGTAGAAAAAGCAGTCTGTGAACGCAGCAAGGCTTTTCTTATTGTGAGAGTGCTTGTTCTCAATGAATGTGGCTTGCAGGGGCGGGGCAGGGCCAGGCAAGCAAAATGCTCAGAGGTTCAGCTTTCACAAACACCAGAGAAATATGTTTTCAGAGTTAATATATTCCATGAGTCTCGCGATGGCGCGATGCGCTGATCAGGCTGCTTGAGAGCGGCGTGGAGAGCAGAGCTGCTTGAGAGCAGCGAACTGATCTGGCTGCTGACGAAGTGGCGCGCTGATCAGAGCTGCACGAGAGCGGCGGACAGAGCGGCAAGCTGGCAGAGCGGCAATCTTAACAAAGCTGCAGGCTGCTCATGAGCGACGAGTTGCTTGAGAGCAGCGAGCTGAAATAGAGAGAGGTGAGCAGAGGAGAGGTGAGCTGATCTTGCTGCTGCAGAGAGGCTAGCTGATCAGTGGCGAATTTCAGCTGCTTGCAGTTGAAGGCGGCTTCAAGTCTCGGATCAAGTGAAGAGATGTGATCTGTGTCGCTGAAGGAGAATGAATCAGTTTGCCAAGGTGAGACGGCCGCTTATATAGCTCGATATCCCACCAATTCTGGTGGGCTCATGCAAGCTCGCTCACCATTGGCTTGCGCGGCTCATTTACTTGTACTCCACGAACCAATGGCCATGCAGTTTCACCGCGTGATTGAAAAAGGCTTTAGAAATCGGTGAAAACAGGAGTTTCCCCCGTTTTGTCTTTCCTAAACGGCAGACGACGCAGTATGAGTGTAGTATCGATAAATTTCCTACCGTAAATATATAAAAAAAATTATTTTTGTGAGTGGATATGCATTGCTTAAGACTTCCATTTGTACATCTTTAAAGGCGATTTTCTCAATATTTAAATTTTTCAAAAATTTTTTGCACCCTCAGATTCCAGATATTCAAATATTTTCCTATTCTAACACACATGCATCAAAGGAAACATATTTATTCAGCTTTCAGATGATGTATAAATCTCAATTTCAAAAAAATGGACCCTTATGACTGGTCTGTGGTTCAGGGTCACTGATTCATGTTTTCCGATTCATGTCTGTGAAATAACCAGTACTTTAATGTGGACACAAATTTAATTTTTACACTTCTTTGCCTGTTAATCTCACTTTTTCTCTGTCTATAGGCATTTTTCCGCTCCGATCTGTCTTTACTGTTGGAACGGGTCGGCTCGGGCAAAGAATCCTTAAGCTTCATGAGAAGGCGTATGCGCAGACTGGCTGCGCAGTGGGCTACAGCTGCACGCAGACTTGAGGAGCGCCTGCGCGGTCAATACAGAGAGCAGAAGAGGGTAAGCTGTCACACACTGTCTAAAGAAGGTGAATTAAAGGCGCTATAATGAAGTTTCCTTGTAAAACAATGACTTCATTGGCACTATTCGGATGAGATTTGTTTTTGAAGTGACATTTGTGTTTTGATTATTAACAGAGGATCATGCATTGATTTGGATGCAACTGGGATTTCAAACCAGACGTTTAGCTGTAGCTATGGTATTTGATGAAGGTCAAAATAAATGAGAATTATAAACCAATCACAGATGTTCCTATCTGAACGGGATTAGATTTCTCAGAGTTAGAGAAAAAGAGTAGGGAATTTTCTCCACAGTTTCTATAGAGGTTGTTTAAGAAAAACACAAGCCGTGTTTGATTTGGATGATTAAAATCAGAAAATATGTCTGCAAAATACAAATTTATCTAGCCTCCTCAGAAAAAAACAAAAAAAACAAACTAGTTTCGTCTGAATAGGAACATTTATTATAAAGATTATTAGCAGTAATGTTTGTACCATTTCCTTTCTAGAAAATCAGTTACAAATAAGCCTATACAGACTGATTATTTTCATTTCCTGTCCTGAAGCCAAGCCTGAATAAAAAACAAAAACAAATTGTAGATTAAATTAAATCAATCTCACTGTGAGATACAGCCTCGATACACACTCTCAATTCTGTCACAGAAAAGTGGTTTTCTGTAAAGAGATTGACTGTGACCATGACAAAGCTTTTTGCTGTAGGTGAAGAATGCTGCTATGAGTTTGTCTGGTAAGTAAATGATAATTGCAGGTGCTTGTGAATTGTTTGTGATGGCTGGTTGCACACATTTCCCATGAGCTTGTTTTTAATTATGGCCTCTTTGTCTATTTGTCTTCACGTGTGCTTTCTCAACATTCCGTTTCCTTTTGATTGGTGCACTTTTGATGTGCCCTGTTGAGTTATTTAACATCCTTTCAACAGTCTTGGCTGAATCTGCCTACTGCTATTAATTGTTATGGATTGCCAGCTGCCTGTGTTTACCATGTGTGTAGGAAGTTTAATTATTTTGGCTCAGAATTGATTTCAATTAATGATCTTGGTTCGTTAACGACTCCATTAACATATATATATATATATATATATATATATATATATTATAGTAATTTAAGAAAGCCCAAGTAATAACTGTAAACTAGATAAAATACAATGATATTTCTGGTACACATATATATATATTATACATTAATAAAAGTATCATTTATTACGACAATGTGTTATTTGTTATATGCTGTTATAAAGTGATGTTATTACAGTGTAATTATAGTTATATTTAACTACATATCCTTACTATAGGGTTAGGGTTTGGTTTTGGGTTAGTTGCTTGTAGTTATGTATAATTTAGTGTTAATGACATAAATAATAATAAAAAAAAAAAAAATAGTTAAATTAGTTTTAAATAGTTAAAAGAGATTTAAAGATTATTTGGATTAGAAAGTGAGGAACTAGATACATAACAAGCAACTTGAACATACAAGAAATAAAATTAATGTAAAAAAAAAATTGATACATGGAATTTATGGATGAAAACATTTTATTTGAGAAAGACAGTGAAAATAAAGCAGCTGAAGTAGCTGTGCTGCACATCTAAACGTGAATCGATTGTGCGCTTGATCTCGACTCCATGGTCATCTATCACTTTATCAGCAATTCATTTTCATTGAGAGTGGTCTCATTGGAAAACGACAAACAGAGAAATGGAGTGCATGTCTGTGTGCGGGGAGAGCATTGTAGCTTATTCCAATATTTGGTTTCAGTATTTAGAGAAAAAAAAAAAGGTATGCTGTTGTGTAAGCTCTTAATCTTCAAATAGATTAGTAAAGTTTGATGACAACCTTTGATGTTGGCTTGACAAAGCTGTGTGCCCTCACGAAAATTAACCATGGTTTTACTACACTAACCTTTAACCAAGGTATTGCAACCAAAAAAAAAAAAACTGTGGTTACACATAGTAATAAATCTGTTGAAAACAAACAAACAAACAAACAAACAAACAAACAAAACAAACAAAACAAAACAAAACAAAAAACACTACTATTATTTTATTATAATAAAACCAATAAAACCATGGTTAATTTTTGTAAGTGTTTAAAATGACACTAAAATATTTTAACATATTTCTAGCATGATGTAGCATATTGTTAGCATTATTCAGCATGTTTTAACATGTTGTCATGTTGTTAACGTGATTTAGCACATTGTTAACATGTTTAATTTTAATTTGTTAGCATGTTTTAGCTTGTTGCTAGCATGTTTTAACAGGTTGCTACTATGTTTTAAGATGTCAACTACCATTTTTAAGTATATATCATGTTTAGCATATTGCTAGCATGGTTTAACACATGGCTGACATGTTTTAGCATTTGGCTAACATGATTTAGCATGCTCTCTAGCATATTTTAACATGTTGTTAGCTTGTCCTATGTCCAATGCTGTTATGCTTTGCTAGTGATAAAAAATCTTGGGTAAGCTATTTTTGTTTTGATCATCTGGTTTATGAAACATAGCAAAATGAGTCATCCTGAAGCTCTGACTCAAACGCTCGAATGATATACTGTTAGGAACTTGTCCTGTAGCCTCCTTCATAAGACACTTAAGTGGTAAATCAGTATGCTTTGTCAAGCCAACTATTCACAGGTCTTTTGTGCACAAATATATGTTTAATACATATTCTGAAGCAATAGTAGAAAATTATAGACTTTTGAGTTTGTGATGCTGAGACAGTATCAGGCCATTTCTTGTTTCCAAAAGTGTCATTTGTAGTATTTCACCATTCTAAGAAATGCAGTACACGCAAATATTTCAGAGGTGTCAGTCTGTCATCATCTTAAGAGAGGCCATGCAACTGTTTCATACTTTTGCACCATGCTTCTGAAATGGACAAAAAAAAAAAAAAAAAAGTCTAGGATAAAAGCTTCATTAATCATTCTGAAATACCTTGAAATATTTGAGAGCTTCATTACTCATCTACAGTACATTCAGTGACATTCGTTCAATAAACCATCCATACAAAGATGGTAGTTCATCCTAAATCCTAAATATCCTTAAATTAAGTGTTTTTCCCTTAAAACTAACAAAAAAAAAAAACAAAAAAAAAAACAACAACAACTATCAATGTCTTTCTACATACAAAACGGGAACATATGAGCATCTGTGGGGAGTATAAAATGCTGGAAAGAGCTGTCTTTTAGCATTTACATTCATCTCAATAGCAGTTAATAAGCTGGAACATGGAGAAATAAAAAAAATAAATAAAAAAGAAAATGACTTTGTCATCTTTGTTTATAGACACTAAATTATGCTTTTTTGAGCCAATCATCTGAGCAGTAAAGACATACCATGCGACTGAATACTAACTAGCCACAGGGAAACGATGTCCTGATTAATACAGGCATCTGAATCCTTCAGCATAGTCTCTGACATAGCACATGTTTGTTTATACCAAGACTAGCATATAGAGGGATGAATGACAGGTAGACATAAGAATAATTCAAGAGAAAGAAACAAACAGCAAAATGTAGCTAGAGGCTGCTGTCAATTAGTGCTGATCCATTAAACCTGTATGTTACTTCCCCTCAATTAAACATTAAGGGAAAAAACTTTTGCATTCATTCACATTCAGTGAGATGTCTTGTGTGTTGGGAATATTCATACATGTTGATGTGGCCAAACAAAAATGACTTGTCAACAAGAGTACAAATAGTAAGCACAGACTTTAATGATAGACGCAAAATCGAGGAATCAAATGAAACAGTCTTTAATAGTATTCAAAATCCAACAGGTACACAGAGGACTCAGGAGTAACACAAAGGCAGAATAAAACCAGGCTTGAACACAAATAACATCAGGCGAATGAACTAAGGAAACTCAGGCCTTATATACTCTGAGAAAGTAATCAAGAGAGAAACAGAACAGGTGCGTGGAATTAGGAACTATGGAAACTAATTAACAAACAGGGAAGCTAACTAGGTGATAAGGGGAACGGGAACAGAGCAAACAGTGTAAATGAAACTAAAACATATCATACACATTACAATATTAAATGTTTAGAGAAAATATAAAATAAGTTTTGTGTTGAGGATAATATTTGATACATCATATTTGGCTGTATCAAATTGAGCTTTTATGCCTCATGTTAGGGATGTGCCCAAAACCCGAATAGTTCGGAAAGAAAATGGTGCAATCTATGAAGCACTTAAAGGGACTTGGTGATTTAAAAAATATGAGATGGGAGGAAAAATACATTTCAATGCTTTTGTATTCTCTTGCAATTATATAAGCAATTATGTTGTATATAATGTTGTATATAATTTGTGGGCATCAAGGATATGCTATTAATATGCAAGCTATTAAAATTGCTTTTGAATGCAAGCTCACTTTTTTACTTTCACTTTCCAATTTACGATCATGCGTACTCTGAGCGACGGTACTGACCTATCGTTTCACAAGATAATATGTTTGTCAATGACGCTCAGGATCTGTTTGCGCACCAAATCCTCTGACATTATCTTGTCAGTTATCTCTCTTCATGTGATAAGTGTAGTCTGATGTACTGTAATGTAACCGACTACCACAGTGCAGAACCTGATTTTGTCAAGTACAACATGTTCCAGGATCAACATCTTTGTTGATCCTGGAACAACATTCCATTCTATCAGATTTGAGGGAAAATTTCACAGTTTATGTCAAGTTTAGGCTTACAATCAGGGGGGACCTAAAATGCAATGCAATACAATGATGATTGAGAGATAATATAATAAATATATAATTAATATATAATATACATGGATAATTAAGTAAACCTACATTGTTTCAGTCCAGCAAGTGTTCATCTTGAAATATAACAATATCATTTCAGATGACAGAAAACTTTCAGTAGTTTTGATGATTATATAATTATAAGCCTCAGAAATATATGTATAAAATATGATACAGTAGGTTTAATGTGGCTTATGATGTTATACTTTTCTTTTCTTGGTTTTTAGCAGTCCTCATTTGTAAGTAATGAGGACTGATAAATGAATAAATATTAATGTTTTGACTGGACATGCCAATAGTTGTTACATGTACTGTGTCCTGTGACCTAGTTTTTTCCCCAGTCTGTCTGATTAGTTCATTTGATCCACCTGTGTCTCGTTTATTATCCCATCACCTTGTTTAGTTCCTTTGTTAGTCACTTGTATTTATACCCTGTGTTTGCCTTCACTCATCGTCCGTTCTCGTTCATGTTAATGTGTGTATGTGCTTTCGCTCCTTGATTATTATTAAAGACCCATCTTGTGGATCTCCGAGTACGCCTCATCTCTCTAACATACACCAACTGTAACAGAAGAATGGACCAATACCCCTGGAGATCCAACAAGAACATGGGTTTGTTCCTCATCCCTGAGGCTGCAGCTTCTCCCATGCCTCCTTCACTGATGTCGGCAGCGGAGCGTCTCATTGGGCTCTTTCAGGTGGGACGTTCGTTGGAGAGGTATGTGGAGGAGTTTGTAGAGCTAGCTTATTTGACAAACTGGTCAGATGCTCGTTTGATCGATCTGTTTCTGGACGGACTGGACGAGAACACAATCCGCTTTGATGAACCTGACGATTATGTTTCCTTAAATGATACTATTAATTTAATTTTGTATTTAAATGGCTCCAAATTCTTTGTTGAAGAAGTTCAGGATTATAAGTGTGACTCTCGTCCAGTCCTCCCGGAAACACGGGCGGCCTGGCCAGTTTGTCAAGCTCCGTCTTCCTCCACATACCCCTCCAGTGAATTGTTCCCCTGTGTCCTGCTGGACCCACCTACCTCCGCTGGGTCCAGAAGAAGGAGGAAGATGAAAAAGGTAGAGCTAGCCGCTCCAGCCGCCGCCGAGCCAGCCGCGCCACATCCAGAGACCAACCATCCGCCATCGACTACGTGCACGATGGAGAAACAAGAGCCCACCGCAGACCGCAGAGATCAACCTGCCGGGACGATTGAGACCGAACCTGAAGAGAGGACGGAAGGAGTCGTCGCCCCGGGGTGTGAACCGCTAGGTGTGTCTGACCAGGTGCGTGAGCCCGTTACATTGTGTGCTGTCGAGGGAGTGTTAGTGGAGTTTGAGGGCTGGGAAGAGAGCCCCAACCACAACATCACCACGGTGGATGGCATCGTCATGTCCACAGAAACTTTTCTGGATTTATTAGATGTGTTTGAGGAGGTAAATTCCCCTTGTCTTGTCTCCCCGCTGGTCCCGTCCAGCTCAGAACTGTCTGTCTCCCCGCTGGTCCCGTCCAGCTCAGAACTGTCTGTCTCCCCGCTGGTCCCGTCCAGCTCAGAACTGTGTGTGTCCCCGCTGGTCCCGTCCAGCTCAGAACTGTGTGTGTCCCCACTGGTCCTGTCCAGCTCAGAACTGTTTGTGTCCCCGCTGGTCCTGTCCAGCTCAGAACTGTCCGTGCCCCTGCAGGTTCTGTACAGCACTGTGTTCCCTCCCAACCTCCCTCTCTCGCCTCCTCAAACCATCTCATCATCTCTGCCTCCTGTGGTACCCTTCAGCCTCTCATCAACTCCATCACGTAAACGCATGGATCCGACTTGACGCTTCAGGCCACCAGTGTCACCGTGGACTGAGGTTCTCCTGGCTCCACCTCCAGCCTTCGAGTCCAACACTCCACCGCGGCCTGTCGACGCTTCTCCTTCGCCGTGGCTCCTCCCTCCCTCGGCTCCACCGGATACCCTCAGCCTCAAGACTCCACCGGGCTCCCTTGTCCTACAGGCTCCGACTTGGTCAGACGTCGTCCAGCCTGCACCTACGGTTTCGCCTGGCTCCTGCTTCCCCCTGTCTCCTCCTTTGTCCTCGGTCGCACCGCCTCCATCTCAGTCTTCAGGTTCCCGGATTCCACCTCGGATGCTCGTTGTCCCGGCTCCAGCTCGGTCTCCAGATCCAGCAGCGTCGGTCGGGCTCTCCGGCATTCCAACTCCACCTGGATCACCATCATCGCTGGCTTCTCCATCGGCCGTCCCCAGGGTGGCGCCTCTCATCTCCCCACGATGGTGCTCCTCATCCTCCACTCCACCCTGGGGCCTCATCATGGTTGGTCTCTGGACCAACATCTGGCTCCTCCTGCTCCAGGCTTCCCCTTGGCTCCTCCCACCCTCCACTCCCTCTTGGACTATTTTTGTTTTCTATGGATTTTTGTTTATTTCTTCCTTTGCCCTTCGCCCTCCTCCAGAGCACCCCCCCCCCCCCCCTCTGTTGGACTCCATACGGCGCGAGGCCGTGCCTACCTGGAGGGGGGCAATATGTTACATGTACCGTGTCCTGTGACCTAGTTTTTCCCCAGTCTGTCTGATTAGTTCATTTGATCCACCTGTCTCTCGTTTATTATCCCATCACCTTGTTTAGTTCCTTTGTTAGTCACTTGTATTTATACCCTGTGTTTGCCTTCACTCATCGTCCGTTCTCGTTCATGTTTATGTGTGTATGTGCGTTTCGCTCCTTGATTATTATGCTTTCGCTCCTTGATTATTAAAGACCCATATTGTGGATCTCCGAGTACGCCTCATCTCTCTAACATACACCAACTGTAACAATAGTGCACTTGAATTATATATATATATATATATATATATATATATATATATATATATATATATATATATATATATATATATATATAATGCTTACACTATACCAAAAGTTTATGTGTCTGCCTTTACTTTATGTGTCCACATGAACTTTAATGACATCCCGTTCTTAATCCGTAGGGATATGGAGTTGGCTCACCCTTTGCAGCTATAATAGCTTCAACTCTTCTGGGAAGGCTTTCTACAAGGTTTAGGAGTGTGTTTAGGGGAATTTTTGACCATTCTTCTAGAAGCACATTTGTGAGGTCAGGCACTGATGTTGGACGAGAAGGCCTGGCTTGCAGTCTCCGCTCTAATTCATCCCAAAGGTGTTCTGTCGGGTTGAGGTCAGGACAGTCAAGTTCCTCCACACCAAACTCGCTCATCCATGTCTTTATGGACCTTGCTTTGTGCACTGGTGCGCAGTCATTTTGGACAAGGAAGGGGCCATCCCCAAACTGTTCCCACAAAGTTGGGACCAGCCCAACCCCTGAAAAACAACCCCACACCATAATCCCCCCTCCACCAAACTTTACACTTGGCACAGTGCAGTCAGGCAAGTACCGTTCTCCTGGCAACCACCAAACCCAGACTCGTCCATCGGATTGCCAGACAGAGAAGTGTGTTTTACACTACTGCATCCGACGCTTTGTATTGCACTTGGTGATGTAAAGCTTGGATGCAGCTGCTCGACCATGGAACATTCCATGAAGCTCTCTACGCACTGTTCTTGAGCTAATCTGAAGGCCACATGAAGTTTGGAGGTCTGTAGCTATTGATTCTGCAGAAAGTTGGTGACACCTGCGCACTGTGTGTCTCAGCATTCTCTGACCCCGCTCTGTTATTTTACGTGGCCTACCGCTTTGTGGCTGAGTTGCTGTTGTTCCCAATTGCTTCCACTTTATGATACCACTAACAGTTGATCGTGGAACATTTAGTAGTGAGGAAATTTCACGAATGGACTTATTGCACAGGTGACAACCTGGTACCACACTTAAATTCACTGAGCTCCTGTGAGCGACCCATTCTTTCACAAATGTTTGTAGAAGATGTGTGTGTGTGTGTGTGTGTGTGTGTGTGTGTGTGTGTGTGTGTGTGTGTGTGTGTGTGTGTGTGTGTGTGGTTATAAACTCCTAATTACTTGTTAAGTTTAGGTATTGGGTAGGAATTGGATAGGATTAAAGGATGTAGAGTAAAGGCATGCAGAACAAGGCATTAATATGTGCTTTATAAGTACTAATAAACAATCAATATCCTAGAAATATGCATGCTAATAATCAGCTAGTTATTAGTTATTAGTATTTGATCCTAAAGTGTTACCAAAAATGTATATAAAACATAACATTATAATGTTACATGTTTCCAAAATTAAAAAAAAAAAAAAAAAAAAAACTTTTATATTGTCATTGTACTAAAGCAAATTGTTGAACTGTTTAAAAAAAAAATCCCGATTGTGACCGTAGTTCGCTGAGAAGGGAAGGGAACACAATGCTGCATATGAATTGATGACGCTATGGGAGCGCCTTTGTGTGATTGTGTCTGAAGCACATGTTCAACAAATTAGAATGTCATTGGTGCAATGTCACTCCATGACGTGTGTCAGTGTACCATGGAAGCAATAAAGGATACCTGGAGCACAACAGGGTCAGCTTCTGATTGCCTGAAATAAGTTGCTCACAGGCATTCCAGAAGTATGGCAAGATGACCCAGCATCTCATTCAGGGAAACATGGTTACAATAATAACCAAAACATTCCTTTTTGAGGGAACTCTACTCTGCATCTAAATTGATGATGCTATGGGATCGGAACACCCACTTTGCCATACTGATGAAATGCCTGTCCTAGTGTGAATCACCTGAGCACAGCTTAGGACGAAAGCACTTGAGACCCTGGTGTAGAGTCCAAATCTAGGCTGTCAATTCTGATGAATGTGTTTGGAGAGGCCCAGCCCACTGCATCACACACCTCTTGGAGGGAAACTCCTCACAGTAAAGTCTTACATACCACCATACTTCTAATAGAGTGGGCCCTCACAGCCAGAGATGAAGGAAGGTCACACACCTCGTAGGCCGTAGAGAAAGCCTGAACAATACGTTTACTTGATGTTTGCTTAGAAGATGGGAAATTCTATTCGGATGAAGCAAAACATATCAGCAGCTGGTCAGTCTTACACCCCTGAGCGGTCCGGTGGACATAACACTCAAAAACCCTTACTGGACAAAGCAAGTTTAGCATCCTAGACCATAGCCTAGTCTAGGGTGAAGACATGTATAGCAGGCCATAAACCTCAAAGAGCCACGAAAGAAACAAGATATCAGGTGATGTCTTCCCAAAGACCCATCGCCTAAAGGTGCATGGTAAGCAGCTATGGCCTTCACATAAACCTTCAGCATGGAGGGGGATAGATCGTCAGAAAAATGATCCTGAATGAACTCCAGCACTGGACCAACTGGGCAGTTAACTGGGTCCAACTGGCGTTCTCTGCACAATTAAGTGAAGACTGTCCAGTTTAAGGCATACAGTTTCCTTGTGGACTCTAGAGTTTAGGATGGTCTCAACAACCTTAGTTGAGAAACCAGAGTTCAGGAGTTGCCAGAATGGGGCTATGAAGGAGCTAGATGCAGAGCTGGATGCATGAGGAAAACCAGTGCATCATCTCCTCTAATGCAAAAAGGTCCACTTCTGCCTCGCAAAACTTCCAAATCAACTTCACCATCTCAGGGTGGAGTCTCCATTCCTCAGGCCTCAGCCCTTGCATCGACAGGATGTCTGCTCCCTGATTCTGGTACCTAGTGATGTAGACTGTTCTCAGGGAGAGCAACTTGCCTTGAACCCAAAGAAGGATCTGGCGTGCCAGTTTGCAAAGAGAGCACGACCACAGACGCCCCTGGTGATTTATGTTTGAGACTACTATTGTGATGTCTGAGCAGACAAGAACAAGCCTCTGAGGTCAGGAAGGAAATACCTCAGTGCTAGAAATACAACCATCATCTCTAAGCAATTTATGTGCCATGAGAGATGATGACCTCTCCACAGACCCCGAGCTGAGCAGCCATCCAGGAATGCACCCCGGCCTATGAAGGTAGTGTCTGCTTTTAGCGTTTTGCAACAACAAGAGGACCACAGTACAGGTCCCTGGGATAAGAACCAAGGCTTCTTCCACATCACTAGGGTATAAATACATCTGCTTGTAATGATATGAAATCAACTAAATCTCCCTCCTCAGGGAAAATCACTTGGTCCTGAGCCAGAAAAGTGGTGCTCTGTAGTGGAGAAACCACAATATTCAGTCCTGTTTAGAGTTATCCTAATCCTAATCCCAAGCACTTTATGTGGGTGAGGATGACATCTTGATGCCAAATCACCATCTCCTCTGACTGTGCTAGAATCAACCAGTCATCGATGTAATTGAGAACACGGATACCCTGGAGTCACAACAGTGCCTGAAGCAAAAACCCGATATGCTTCACCCCCAAAAGTGAACCTGAGAAACTTCCTGTGTTGAGGAAAGATGTATACAGAAGTATGTGTCCTGTTGTGAAAAAACAGTCCTTGGATCTGACTCGAGTCAAGACAAGGCTCATGATTAATATCTTGAACCTGTACATCCTTGAGTACAGTCTAACTGCTGAAGATCCAAGATGGGATGCAACCCCCCATCCTTCTTGTTAACTATGATGTACTGGCTGTAAAACTCTACGGGAAGAGGAAAATGAACTTTCACCAAGAGAAACTGAACCTCCTGTTCCAGCACCTGAGCCTGCTTGGGGCTGACTACCTGGACAAGAGTCAAACTGAATTCTGTACCCCTTTCTATATTCTGCAAGACCCATCGAGACGTTTGAAGTTTCAAAAAGAACAAAAAGTCTACTAAGGGAATCAGTGTTTTGAGACTGACGTCTGGTGCATCCTGAGTAGTATGCTCGAAGCCCTGAAGCAGATGGCTGGCAGGGAACAACTGAAGACATTGCTCTATAACCCGCCTCGGAGGGGGCAAGCCTCCCAGTGCAGCAACTGATTTGTTTAGACACTGAGCAATGAGCTTGCTGGAAGCTTGCTTTTAGTTTTAAAAGCCCTGATGTGTTTGCCTTCAGTCCACCTTGTATCTCCTATATCAGATTTTTCTTCAGAGTCTGTGAGTGAAATTGATCCCTTAAAAAATAACAAACAAACAAACAAACAAGCAGATAAGATAAATGAAACCACAGTTTGGTACCCATCTCGAGTGTAATGAAATTCCTGAAATATTTATATATGAAATGTGTAGTATGAATTGTGTTAATGTAGAAGTTTATATATATATATATATATATATATATATATATATATATATATATATATATATATATATATATAGATAGATAGATAGATAGATATTGTTAGTTTTTTTTTTTTTTATTATTATTTTATAATGCATAGATATGTGTCCTTAATAGTGACATACCAAACCAATCTGACTGAATTACAAGCTGAACTGTGAGAGATGTAAACTATCACTCAGTTTGGTGGAATTTGCTAGTTTTGTTATCTGTCCTTATCTAGTTGGTAGTTACATTAAAGCTGTGGATTGTCAGAACTGCTGCATGAAATTTCTGTTGTTAACTTCAACTTTATGGAAGCTCAGATGTTCATCCCGTTTATTACAGACATATTGACTCAATATTGATATATAGCTTTTTTGGCAGTAAAATTGATATTATATTACGATTCATTTATTTTACTGGAAACAAATTGCTTATATTGGCAATTCTAGTAGGTTATTCTGGTATGCTCTGCTTACAGAAAATTTGCATGATGTGCACAGTAGACACACTGTTCTGCAGAAATATTAGTATGTATGTGAGTAATATGGTAATATGTTATGTTAATGCTAGTTCTGAACATAGCCTCTTTTCCCTTTTTCAGATCCTGGTGCATGTTGGCTTTCTGACAGAGGAATCTGGTGATGTGTTCAGTCCAAAAGTGCTGAAAGGTGGGCCACTTGGAGAGATGGTCCAATGGGCAGACATCCTCACCACCCTTCATGTGCTGGGACATAACCTCAAGATTTCACTCTCAGTAAAAGAACTGCAGGGGTGAGTCTTGTGATAATGCTGCTCAGTC
The DNA here is from genome assembly GCF_018812025.1 of Megalobrama amblycephala. Taxonomy (NCBI): domain Eukaryota; kingdom Metazoa; phylum Chordata; class Actinopteri; order Cypriniformes; family Xenocyprididae; genus Megalobrama; species Megalobrama amblycephala. The sequence goes on along the minus strand of NC_063044.1, from coordinate 32,019,426 downwards.
ATGTTACCTAATTAATATTTATAGGCCAACTGCCTTGGTACTATTTATTATTTGATGACCTGTGCAGATGCGCTTCAGCTGCAATGTTTTGATGGTGACATTGAGATCTGCTCAGTTTTGGTGGACTAGATCTGCTACACTGCTGCTGAATGAGTAAAGGCTGCCAAACTGCAGAAACATGTACATAAATACTGTGAATAGAATGCGAGCTGCTGCAAGGAAGTATGGGAGAACCCCCTAGCAGATCTAGGCTGGTGGTGCTGGGGAAGGTGGAGGACTAGGAAAATTTCCATAGTGCATTGCACTGAGTTGAGCTGGTTCGGGCAGAAATAAATAAGTTAAGTAGATAGAACAAACAGATTGATTGGCCAAAGCTGTTAGCTTTAAGAGAACCAATCAGATGCTCGGAGGAGTTTCATGAGTGAACCCTACGGATTCAGCTGGACAAAAGTTTGGAATAATGATGTTTTGTTTTTTTGTTGTTGTTTTTTGGTTTTTTTTTATGTTTTGGAAAGGCTCTTATGCTCAGCAAGGCTGTATTTATTTGATTAAAAATTGATTAAAACTGTTGCCAAATTTTATAATATTACTTTTTTTAATTGTATTTTTAATCAATTAAATAAATACCTCATCTTAGGTATCAAGTGAGCAAGAAACAACAGGTGCTCCTTTAAATTCCTGCAAACAAAACTAAGAGTGTATTTCAGCACTATGGACAGCTCCCATACACACACAGCAATCTGTCAGTGTTTGCTCTAGTTTTACACAAAGTATGTCTGGAAGATTTTAAATCTCTTCATTTGTTCTTGTCTTGCTCTAGTTTGTATTATATCTAAAGAGAAATGTAGGGGTGGCACCTGCTTGAATGTGTGCATGCAATCAGTCAGACTGTGTCAAATAGTTGGCAAGAAAGCGGTAAGTGTGCACAGTAAATATATATATATATATATATATATATATATATATATATATATATATATGTGTGTGTGCTAGTGATCGCTTTGATATATATTGCAGGGAGAAAAAAGAGCCAATGTCGAACATTGAACTTTACTGTCTCTGGATGCTTCTAGTGAATTTAAATTAGTTAAAAAACTGAAGCGCCATGACAACAGGTTTTTATGTAGCTTCAGGCTGGATAACAACTAGTTTTACCTTCTCCTGTGCAAAGCTGTACATTTTTCTTTGTCTTCTTCTTCTGATGTAACATACAGATGTGAAACTTTAAATGGAACACATACCCCCCAACTTTTTATTTTATTACCAACACTTATTTTACACTATCAAAATATTAAACTTTAAAATATCAGTTTAAGTTAGTGATAATTCAAGTGTCAGTATAGCATATATAACCAAATTTGTGTAAATATGTGGCAACAAATAGTATAAAAATACAATGTATAGACATCACATGGGGCAAAATGCATTAACATTTTAAGAGAAATGCTATGCAAACATACTAGCGATGTCATGAACAGCGGGGAAGATGCATGGACATTAATTTGTGTTATGTTACCTAAAATCGCCATACAGATGGTGACAAAAATGCAGACTTTTCCCACATTTTACAGCATATTTACTTCACAAATAACTGACAGTCATGAGCTAAATATGATTTTAATGACAATAACCAGTACAAAAACTCAATATTAACTTAATTTTCGCACCATCAGTTGCACGCACATTCAAGCTCTGTGGATATTCCTGTTCTTTTGATCACTGAATCAGTTAGTTGGTGAGTCAAGAACAGTTGCAATTGTATCAGTCCAATTTTTAAATGAATCATTCAGTGTTATATGTGAACCAAATCAGCAAGTTCACACACTGGACACACTGTAAGTAGTAATATCTACTCAATAAAATTGTGGCAACAGATTACAAGCAATATTATTAATTAATGGTCACATTTTTCGTGGTTTTTTGAAGCTTTGATTGTGTTTATAGTGTGCAATATAACATGTGTTCATGTTTCGCGTGTAAAAAAACACAGTAAATTATAGTATCACATAATTTACTTATCTGTATACCGCTGTTTCCACTGTCATAAAAACGGGCTGATGACTTCCTTGTTCTATGAAGTCCCTCCTTCAGAAATACGTAACGAGTTCTGATTGTGCCAGCGGTTCCTGTGTTGTGATTCGACAGCAGCTTAGCGCATCTTGCCCGTAAAGGTCACGCCTCTTACCATAACGTGGAGATGCACGCGCTCAGTGTTACTGTAAACATGTCTTTAATTTTACCCTATCAATTTGAGCCGGAATCAGACCCGGTGATTGGACTGCGGGATGAAAATAACAGCGTTTCGACGACATGGCGACAAACACACTCTACAAACGCAACTCTTGTGTATTCCTGTGGGCGGAGGTTAGTCAAAAAACTGTTTTAGTGACGTCATTAAAGAAGGAAGTAGAGGGATGTAGTCCAAACTGGCCGTTCGATGTAGGCGACTTCTGTTAAATAAAATATCTCGCTTGGCATTGAACTTTGAGCTTTAAAATTTTACAGATTTTATTTATACTCTAACAACAACATTACACACTAACTAAAGTTTGAAACATGGGATCACGAAGAACGGGACCTTTAAATTCAACATATAAGAATTGAGTTAGAATTAATCAAATTAATTTCTTAAAAGTCAACAATTTGTCAGTCAACAACAACCACAAAGAGTCAAACTGCCCAACTAAATGGAAGACTGATCACAATAATGGTGACCAACATTTTCAATAAAATATGTAAACCTCTAAACCTCTGTTAATTATTTTGTTTCTCTTTCCTTCATTGATTTTGCTTGTTATCAATAAAAAAAATAAAGAGTTCTTAATTTAAACAAATATTTTTGTTTAAATTTTACTTAAATTTTACTAGTTTTAAATGGTTGACATTTAAGGAATTAATTTGACTAATTCTAATTCAATTGTTGAATTTAATTAATAATATTGCTTGTAATCTGTTGCCAAAATTTTATGGAGTGTATATATATTGTATTACGTTTTACAGTGCATCTCTATCCTATCTAAGAATATGGTGGCAATTTCTTCAGCTCAGAATAATGAGGAATGACATGTTTTTATGGAATGTAGTGGAGTAAAATGTACTAGATTATTCTTTGGAATGTAGTAAAGTAAAGTTTTCCCAAAATGAAACTACTCAGATAAAGTATAAATACGTGAAAAATGTACTTGAGTACAGTAGCAAAGTAGAAATACTTTGTTACTGCCCACCACTGTTTTCACAATACATTTTGTTTCGAAGTAGCTTTACAGAAAATGCTTGTTTCAATTTTACAATTTAGGAAGTTTTCTATTCAAATTACTACCTCAATGTTAATATTATTATTAATTTTTTTCTTGTTGTACACACATACACAAAAAAACATTCCAATCACAAAGTGTAAAACTGTCATTAGAAAGACATGCACATTTTCTAGTAATCATTGGCTGTGCCAGGCAGCAGATGGGGTCAAAGTTGGAATTGTTTGAATGCCACATTACAATGCTTGACTGACAACATGGCACTGGAGGTAATGTTGTAATTGATGGTTTGCTCAACAGTTTAATGCACTGAGCCATCTAGACGCAGGTCATGTGAAAGGCCTTTACACAAGTGTCAGCCAGTCTCTGAACAACAGACAGTTCCATCAGCCCTTCTCTGATTAATGCTTCAATACACTGAAAGATTATGCCATTCTCACTCTCTAAAGTTCAGCTTTTGACTTTTGCCAATCTCGTTATCTGTCAAACCTGAAATGTGTGAAAATTGCTTTCAGTTACAGTTTTTGTGTTTAACTTGAAGACATTCTTCTTTAATCTGTTTTGTCAGAACATGTGAGGCGGCTGGAATTAATGCTCTTGCTGATCCATATCTCTGTCAGACTTCAAAATGCTGCTTTGAAGTTAGATGAAATGCAATTTCTATAGTCTTTTCATGAGGAGGAAAAATGAATGCTTTTATTATGATCTGATAATTTGGGCAGTGAAATAATGAAACGTCTATGTGAGAGCCAAAACACTAACACTTTACAAAGTCTTTGCGTTCTAGTAGAGTCATTGGAAATCATCTGTATTTCTCTTTTGCTCAAGACACTGCTCAGATTCACTCGAGTGATTTATTTTTTTTCAAATAAATGGTTCCTCATCTCTTGCATTTGCCAGCCAAAAAAACCCCTAAGCTTAGCAGGGACCTGAGCCATATCTAGGGACCAAAATATCTCAGGCTGTGTTCCAAAACCCAGTAAGCCTTCTAAGGCAGCATCCAAACTAAAATAGAACTTCATAAATCTCAACACAAGTGATTTTAAAAGTGATTTTGATATTAGCATGTTGCTAAGCTAACAATGTAATGTTAAATACCCTTTCAACGAATGTCAGTTCACTCGACAGCCATATTTGCGATGACTATTTTGGACATGCAAAAATATTCCTATCTACTTAAATGGCAAAATATGCAAAACTTGTTGCAAAACTAATTATAATATTTTTATTATAATATTTCTTATGCTCAAAAAACATTAAAAAAGTTAATCTTGCCAATGCACATGTGCAGTCACACGCATGCATCTCAGGACACTGATTGTTTCTATGAGCTTCTATCCACAGTTGATGACTTTATCAATAGGCAGTTGACTCTTTTATTAAGAGGGCATACATATTGCATCCCCTTCATAGTAGTACAAGTGAACCATTTTGATATATTTAGGCTGCATCGCATACTCTCTTTAGTAGGTACTTATTTTGAATAAGTAATTACATAAACACTAAAAAGTATGTTCTATATAGTATGAATGTACAAACCCGATTCCAAAAAAGTTGGGACACTGTACAAATTGTGAATAAAAACAGAATGCAATGATGTGGAAGTTTCAAATTTCTATATTTTATTCAGAATACAACATAGATGACATATCAAATGTTTAAACTGAGAAAATGTATCATTTTAAGGGAAAAATAAGTTGATTTTAAATTTCATGGCATCAACACATCTCAAAAAAGTTGGGACAAAGCCATGTTTACCACTGTGTGGCATCCCCTCTTCTTTTTATAACAGTCTGCAAATGTCTGGGGACTGAGGAGACAAGTTGCTCAAGTTTAGGAATAGGAATGTTGTCCCATTCTTGTCTAATACAGGCTTCTATCTTCCTCTTTATGATGCGCCAAATGTTTTCTATGGGTGAAAGATCTGGACTGCAGGCTGGCCATTTCAGTACCCGGATCCTTCTTCTACGCAGCCATGATGTTGTAATTGATGCAGTATGTGGTCTGGCATTGTCATGTTGGAAAATACAAGGTCTTCCCTGAAAGAGACGACGTCTGGATGGGAGCATATGTTGTTCTAGAACTTGGATATACCTTTCAGCATTGATGGTGCCTTTCCAGATGTGTAAGCTGCCCATGCCACACGCACTCATGCAACCCCATACCATCAGAGATGCAGGCTTCTGAACTGAGCGCTGATAACAACTTGGGTTGCCCTTGTCCTCTTTAGTCCGGATGACATGGCATCCCAGTTTTCCAAAAAGAACTTCAAATTTTGATTCATCTGACCACAGAACAGTTTTCCACTTTGCCACAGTCCATTTTAAATGAGCCTTGGCCCAGAGAAAACGCCTGCGCTTCTGGATCATGATTAGATATGGCTTCTTTTTTGATCTATAGAGTTTTAGCCGGCAACAGCGAATGGCAAGGTGGATTGTGTTCACCGACAAGCCCATGTTGTGATTTCCATTACAGTAGCATTCCTGTATGTGATGCAGTGCCGTCTAAGGCCCGAAGATCACGGGCATCCAATACGGTTTTCCGGCCTTGACCCTTACGCACAGAGATTGTTCCAGATTCTCTTAATCTTTGGATGATATTATGCACTGTAGATGATGATAACTTCAAACTCTTTGCAATTTTTCTCTGAGAAACTCCTTTCTGATATTGCTCCACTATTTTTCGCCGCAGCATTGGAGGAATTGGTGATCCTCTGCCCATCTTGACATCTGAGAGACACTGCCACTCTGAGAGGCTCTTTTTATACCCAATAATGTTGCCAATTGACCTAATAAGTTGCAAATTGGTCCTCCAGCTGTTCCTTATATGTACATTTAACTTTCCCGGCCTCTTATTGCTACCTGTCCCAACTTTTTTGGAATCGGGTTTGTAATATGAATGTACTACATTCGCCATATTGTCAGTATCATGTTACCTACCAGCATCAATCGTGTCACTTCACTGCCATTCACAAATCTGCCACTGACAAATCTTCATGGGATAGTAAAGTGTTCATCTATTTCTGGCGAGATTCTGAATAGAAGATGGTACATGGTAGAATACATTCTAATATACAATGGAAAGTGCCTATAATGCTTTACAATGCTGTCTCAGTAGGTTTATGAACACAGCCACATTGGGACAACCTCATTTGACTTGGGCCAGTAAGAAACTACATAGCAACCATCCAGAGTGCCCTAGAAACCACATAGCAACCATCCAGAACACATTAGCAACTGCATAGTAACGACCTAGCAACTATCCATGACATGCTAACATCACCTTTCTATTTCTCTCAGTGGAATATTTCAGAAAAGTCTGGTGTGTCTTGATTCTAGCTCCATGTCTTGACTCTCTGAAATTATCAGACACACACTCAACCTCTCTGATGAATCTCACTAAGGCAACATGCTCTGATTGGCTTCCCCTCTTGACTGCTTACTTCATGTCTCTTCTCTGTAGGGAATAGACAGATGTCTGTTCTCCAGCTGTTGCAGAGGTTTATGATACTCTCTCCTCCACAGCAGCTGCTGTCCCTCTATTCTCATCTTTATTCCTGCTGGCTGTGTGCTGTCAGTGTCAAAGCAGAGCACAGATTCACAGCAAATACATGAAACTCTAAAGCTTCCTGTCAAAAGCCCAGCACACGCTACAAGGCAGAAGCTTGTCACCCTTTCATGTTTTAAAATGTCATGAAACTCCCTGTTTCAGCACAGGTCAGTTCTCACCACAGTTATAAAATTGTAAAAAAAAAAAAAAAAAAAAAAAAAAAAAAGGCATGCATGGAAACCTGTGGAATGAGGAAGGAGATTAGTTTCATTATTTTTAAATTAGATTAGTTTTAAAATGCCAGAATGAGAGTATAGTTCCTAGCCATATCGGCCTAGAAAATCGAAACTTTTCATTTTCCGTAGGTCTTAGTACACGTAACTACAGAAGAGTCAAGTTTTAAATAGAAAAAAATATTGAAACTTTGTGGTCATTTTTGAGCGAGATGCTAACGGTCTAATCAGATTCAATGAATTATGCTAAGCTATGCTAAAAGTGGTATCGCCAGACCCAGAGATTGGCTGAATGGATTTGAAAACGGTAAAACTCAACTGGGAGTTGGAAAATGAGCCTATTTTCAAAAAAAGTGGAGTGTTCCTTTAATAACATGATTCACAGATATAATCTTCCTAATCTGTTAACACACTGACAGTAAGGATGGATTGTGTTTGTGATGTCGAGTTTATCAGCGTCAGACTGTGTTGTTTCACATGAGCATCAGTCCACCTCTCCATAAATCTAGAAATCCTCCCGTAATAAATGACCGTTGCACACAAACATTTCAAAGCTGTCAGCGGTTGACTGAAAGCTTGTAGCTCTGTCAGCATCGAGGGAGAGCACCATATTTTTTCCTCCATGCATGCAAACACTTGTGACCTATGTGTGGTATAAACTATTTGAAGTACCTGTCTAACGAAAAGGTCATGTGACATCATGAATAATTATAAGACAGTGCCTTCACACAGGACAAGGCAGTGCAGCCTCATGAATAATTATGAGACACCAATGACAAGCACATACTGTATACATTCTGTGATGTTGACTCAGTGTTCATTTCAAACACAGAAGACAAGAAAGCCCTGAAATGCACCCCAGTTGATCAAAATCACTGGCTAGTTGCGTAGTTTAACTAATAACATTAGGCCATATCCATAAGTATAACACCATGGCATCAACAATACAGCCACTTGCTAACCTCCAACGATACAGTGGCTATATATGTTAACACCCCATGAGAGGTTTAATGGCAATAAGGGACTGTATTATAGACATCATTGTGTGAATGACATGAAGTCCCGGGCATCTGCAAATATCAGGTTCAGTTAGAGGGAGGGCAGAGCACAGCTTGCAGACACAGTTTGTCACCAAGCCATAATGCCGTGTGTTACAAGATGCCAGAGGTGAGAAAAGAGACAAAGACAGCTGTCACGTCCCATCAGGGATCTCTTGTACAACAGACTGGTAATTATTCAGCATCAGTATTAGCTAGAGAGAAATGAAATTAAGATTAATGCAGTGGTAATGTCATCTATTACATTTCATTCTGCCTTAGAAAGTGAAGCAGACTCACACCAGTGTCTATCTGATATTTATTCCTGTTAGCACCCTTTCTCCTGTCATACTCAAGGGAAAATGAGCTGGTGGCAGGCATAAATGGGGTCTCTCCTACCGTGAGGGGACAGCAGTTTAAAAACTGTCATGCACTGCACTTTGAATTAGAGGAGCATATGTCTGCACCGCAGCACTGCGGAATCATCAGTTGTGCATTTCAAATCACCACTGTCTTTCACTGTGAGGAATGTTAATGATGTACATAATTTAAAGCAATAGTTCAGCGAGAAATAAAAATTCTGTCATCATTTACTCACCCTCATGCCGCTCTGAGCCGGCATTACTTTCTTTCTTCTGTGGAACCTAAAAGGCAAAAAAAAAAAAAAAAGGCATTTGAAATGGCATTTGAAAGGTTCTTATTTTTGTTTTGGGAGTCCCCAAAAACATGTTTAAAAGCATGCAAGGTCAAAAAAAAAAAACACTTTCATTGTCTTATAATATGCATTTTTTTTTTTTTTTACCTTATTTGCTCAACGACTCCCAAACGATTTGCTCAATGATTAATTTTTCCAAACCCCTCGTTTGTGTGATGCTAATCTGCAGTGATTGGTCAGTATACAGTGCTTGCATAATTTACATTGTATTATAATAATGATGGTGCTCCGCTCTGTTCTAAAAATAAAGACTCAGAGAGGAAATAAGTAGTTTTGTGTTTATGTTAGTGAACCTAGCCCACAGCTCAGTATATGTGTTAGCCCAACGCAGAGACATATTGATAAAGGACTGCAGTTGTACACCAACGTATTGCTCTATTCTTTATCATAACTCCAAGTAATAACAACGACAAACATTTGACACATTTCTAGACAATTGCGAGTGAACACATATTGCTGTTAGCTGGTTAGACGGAGACCTACAAGCTGCGCAGAGCGTACTGATTCCACTGATTCTTCACGTATTGGCAGTGTTTGAGGGGTTTCAAGTTTTCCCTGGCATCTGTGCGCACAATAAGTGGGCGGGCAATATGCTAATATTTCATTTTGATGTCACAACGAAATGGCTTGGGATTCATTTTACAAACGACTCGTTTAATTGACTCAGAGTCGACTCTTACTTTTGAGAGACAATAACTTTATATATGGTGCACTTTCAGATTTAAAGGTGCCCTAGAACCAGTTTTTACTAGATGTAATATAAGTCTAAGGTGTCCCCTAAATGTGTCTGTAAAGTTTCAGCTCAAAATACCCCATATTTTTAAATACCCCATAATTTTTTCAATTATTTTTTTTAACTGCCTATTTTGGGGCATCATCAACTATGCACCGATTCAGCGCACAGCTCCTTTAAATTGCGCGCTCCCCCCCCCCGAGGAATTAAACAGACTGCAAGTGTTTAAAAATGAAAATAGCGACGGCTCTTTTCTCCGTGAATACAGTAAGAAACTATGGTAACTTTAACTACATTTAACAGTACATTAGCAACATGCTAACGAAACATTTAGAAAGACAGTTTACAAATATCACTAAAAATATTATGATATCATGGATCATGTCAGTTATTATTGCTCCATCTGCCATTTTTTTGCTATTGTTCTTGCTTGCTTACCTAGTCTGATGATCCAGCTGTGCACAGATCCAGACGTTAATACTGGCTACCCTTGTGTAATGGCTTGAACATGAGCTGGCATATGCAAATATTGGGGGCGAACATATTTATGATCCCGACTGTTTCGTAACAGTCGGTGTTATGTTGAGATTCGCCTGTTCTTCGGAGGTCTTTGAAACAAATGAGATTTACACAAGAAGGAGGAAGCAATGGAGTTTGAAACTCTTTTCCATGTCTTTTCCATGTACTGAACTCTTGTTATTCAATTATGCCAAGGTAAATTCAAATTTTTTATTCTAGGGCACCTTTAAAACTAATTTTCAAAAATCCATAATGGGGCACTTTAACATCTTTTTTTCCCCATGTTTTTGAAAGAAGTCTCTTATACTCACCAAAGCTACATTTATTTTATCAAAATTACATTAAAAAGAGTAATATTGTTAAATATTTCAATTAAAAAACAGTTTTGTATTTTAATATATGTTAAAATGTAATTTCCTATAATGGCAAATTTTCATCAATTGTTAGTTAAAGGGTTAGTTCACCCAAAAATGAAAATTCTGTCATTAATTACTCACCCTCATGTTGTTACACACCCGTAAGACCTTCGTTAATCTTCAGAACACAGCAGAACACAATACAGTAGTTTAGATCTTCATTTGTGTTCCGAAGATGAACAAAAGTCTTGTGGGTTTGGAACAACATGAGGGTAAGTAATTAATGACAGAATTTTCATTTTAGGGTGAACCTTTTCAGTGTCTTCAGTGTCACATGATCCTTTATGTTACGCCTTCCCATTTCTACTTACAGAAAAAATGGAACTGGTGCTGCGTTCATTCCGTAAGTTAAATAGGGAAGGCATAGAACATACAGCGTAAGCTTTTTGAAGAATACGAAAGTGCGGTTTTGGCGGATGCACTTGACCTTCAACCGTTTGGAGGCCATTGAAGTCCACTATAAGGAGAATAATCCTGGAATGTTTTCCTCAAAATCCTTAATTTCTTTTCGACTGAAGAAAGAAAGACATGAACATCTTGGATGACATGGGGGTGAGTAAATTATCAGGAACATTTTATTTTAAAGTGAACTAATCCTTTAATGTAACATCAAGTTGTTTTGTTATAGCATATAGCACAAGTTTGACTATTATTATTATTTTTTTTTTTTTTCCCGAGCTTGATATCCCCACTCTTCATTCACTTTCATTATATGAAAAAGAGCTGCCAAGACAGTCTCCCTTGTGATCATGCAGAAAGCCATGTGGGTGTAAAATGATGAAAGAATTTTGATTTCTAGGCGCACTGTCCCTTCTATGAATAGGATTTACCTTATTCCATATGCAGTATGTACTATATCAAAGAAGCCCATAAGCATCATTTCTCATTTATATGTTGCTGACTTTAATAGTGATCTGCAGTGAACACAAGGCCTTCAGAGTTTCTCCACAGGTCTCAGATCAGACAGTTTGTCCTTCGTAATGTTCAGGGCTCTTATTATTGTACCCTACAGTCAGTAGTAAAGGTGCCAGCCTATGTTGCACAGATTTTCTTTGAATGCGCCCTTGAAACGCTAAAGAGGATTTTTTTTCTTCTTCTTGCATTAGCTGTATTTTTAGTGCCACAGGGAACTTACTCTTACTCTTTCTGCTTCCCTCCATCACTGCACTTTTGTTCCGATGCTTTGAAGCTCTATCTAGAGCAGCAGCACTCCGGTTGAAAGCAGCGTTAGGTGCCTAATCAAGATAACAGTGATATGATACACTGCACAAATTCACTAAGACACATGAGACCTTTTATGGGCACAAAGCATGTTGTTATATTATCAACTGCCTGTGAGGGTATGAACGCTGTCCTATCACAGAATTATATATTCTGTGAATTATAATATAATATATTATGGGACTTGGAAGACAAATTTGTGCCCTGTGGTACAAAGAATGGATTTCCATTACTGAAGCTGCTCAGTAGAGAAATGTTCAGCAAATGAACAGTTTATGTATACTGCTCTGAAGATGTCAGTTATTACCGAAACAATAACAGTCTTATTGCTTACAGGCCTGATTCAATTTACAGTGTTAGGCTTTAAAGGGGTTAGGATGGTTGCAGTTTTATTTTTGAACAAATACTTTCCTATCATTGGGAGTCTTCAGAAGCATATGCAGAGTTGAAGGTGCTACACATTCAGTCAGAAACAAGGTTTGACATGTACATGTACAGGACCTGTTTCTGGGTGTTAACATGAAGGCTTTTTCAATCTGAATGCCATCAATGTGGTTATAAACCAACTATTTTGTTGCATGTAAATATAGCTAGTGACATGTCAGTGTGTGTGTGTGTGTTGTTGTTATTATCTCATCTCAAAAGAAGAAGTACAATTTGATTTCTCATGTTGTGACCCCTTTAGTGGTCCTTCAAACATTGTAGGCAGTTTTCAGTTTTAAAGTATTTTATTCACTAATATAAAATAAAAACAAAAGGTTTTGTGGACATTTTTCTAATTATTTTGGTCAATAGCTCCAGATATGTGCTCTGATCTTCAACAAATTAGAATGAATCACATCAGTCGTATTTAATCGCACACAAGAGATTACTGTTCATTGGACTAATCAAAGTAAACAAGGTTATTGAGTTATTGAAAGGAAGATAATTAGAGTGCCATCCATTCAGGTGAGGGTTTGGTCTGCCATGCTTGGTTAAAAAGACTTGGGATACTAACCTATTCCAGTGCTATGTGACCCGAGCTTAGAAAAGAGATTGCATTTCCTTTGTAAGTCTTCATATAAGATCAGATCACATTTCAAGGACCATTAATGCATTAATATCAAAGTACATATCTATAACAGATTCATTCTTCAACTGTAAAGGAAGCAAGTCATGTAAAATTCAAGCAGCATTGGATATGAATCCTATACATCACTAGGGGAATCATTTTAACCGCCTGACAACTTCTGAAAGTTGTGTTAATGTTCAGGGGTCAACAATAAGGTAAAACAAAAATCACTTTTTCATTTGCCCCAGTGACATAAATGGTGGAAATTAACTTTTAAGTTTCTGATTTCTTTATAACCACTTTATTTTTAAAAGCAAATTATCTCATGAATGAATTATTACTTAAACAAGAATATAATCACAACCATCTTATGTGTATTACACAACCATATACTTACATACATACATACATACATATTAGGGCTGGACGATATGGACAAAATTTATATCACGATATAATTCTTAATTTCGGTCGATACGATATAATTCCGATATCGATATGAACTATATAATAGCCTCAGAAAAACTGCCAAGAACGGCCACAATGGATGTCTGTACCTACAAATGTCTGAAAAAAGAATTTGCCAAATCTATGAAATCTCTTCCTATAAAACTATATAATATTTTAGAAAAAAAAAACAGTACAAATAAATTTATGTTCAGCTTTTATTTGTATTTAGCCTTCATACAAACATAAAAAATAAACATAAGACTCAATCTCTTTAGTAATATTAATATCTTTAACATTAAACTATAATGTAGGCTGATTTTATTATCCTTAATATAGATTAAAACAAAAGTGCTTCAGCCAAGATAAAGATTGTGAACAGTAAAAACAGAAAAAAACTGTGAGAAACAACAAAAACACATTGCTGGGGCAGGGACGCTGTTGAGTGTTGATGACACTAGGGGTACAACGGTTCAAATTGCTCACGGTTCGGTTCGTATCACGGTTTTAGGGTCACGGTTTTGGTGCGTGCTATTAGCACATACTGAACCGTACCGAAACCGTGACCATAAAAATAGGACTACTGTCAAATAAAAATAAAGAAAATAAGAACAAACAATCAAACTACAAGCAACATCACAAATAAGTACAATAAAGCAAATATTCAAATAAAATAAACAGTGCTTTTCAGGTTTTTCAGGTATCTAACAGTAGTTTTCAGGTACAGAAATTGGATAAAGTAATAAAATATAAAATAACACTGCATATTATCCTCACTGTATAAAATAAATAAAGATGAATCATTATTGAAGTTACAAAAACTATTCAGTCAAGAGCAGTGAGTGATTTCTTTGTTATTTGTTGTTTGATTTAACATTAAAAACAGGCAGCAGGAATATTTTTTTCCCCTTTAAGACATGCACGATCCAGTACATATACTGTTACACATGCGCTGTCTTTCTCGACTGTTATACGTTCACTTAAGTCTTAAGACATAACTGACTATGTTTGCTAGGATACTCGACAAGACGGGCATGTTGACATAATTTTTGTATGAATTTGTCCGCCGAAGCGCAAGACTTGAAAGAGAACTCAGTATTTGCGCGCTGACTGAAAGAAGCGTGTGCGCGCTTCGGATGAGCGCACACAAATCTTCTCACAGCGCGCGAGCTCTCTTTCGCGTCTTGTTCTTGAAAGTTTAAATCAGCAAGGCTTAAATGAGTTTAGTTTAAACAAAGATAGCAGCGTGTGCTGTTCAGGTCTCACCTGCACTCGCGCGCTATCAACGGGTGATGACGGCGTAAATGACTGGACATTAGAGCATACGGCACTAGCTGTTAACAGTTTACAAAGAGTGACTGTTTTGTCCACGCTTTTTGATTATCGTTGTTGTAACGTTTTGCGCATCCATCGACTGAAACATACATTATCTGAACTCTGTCTGTCTGTTTTCCACGTTGCTATTTTAAACAAAGCATATTAACCAATAGATATGCTGAGCACTGGCTGATGGCTGCGTGTCTATGTGGTGTACGTCATCACGCAAATAGCCAATCACGTTCTGCTCTTTCTAACCGCTGCGCCTCAGAGAAATGCAGTAATGTACGTTATATATCGAAATACCGGAAATGTGTTTAAAAATCATATCACCGTTATCGAAAAAAAATATATCGCGATATATATTGATATTGAATTATGGTCCAGCCCTAATACATATATAGCGAAGCGATGCGTTTGTGTAAAAAAATCCATATTTAATAAGTTATGAAGTGAAATATCTAGCTTCCACCAGACTGCCTTCTGTATTCAACTTAAGAAGAAAGTATAAAACTCTTGTAGTTCAAAAAGCTTACGCTACGTCCTACGCCTTCCCTATTCAACTTACGGAAAAAGCGTAACTGACGCAACACCAGTTCCATTTGTTTTGTTTTTTTGTAAGTTGAATGAAAGGCAGTCTGGCAGAAGCTAGATATTTTACTTTATAACTTGTTAAATATGGATATTATTTCTTACACAAACGCATAACTTTGAAAATTTGAAAATATTTTGAAAGATGCCACTTTGTTTCTTATCGAAAGTAACAAATCACAGCGCTTATTAAGATTATTGGTGGTTAATGCTGGTTTAAAGTGATTAGGCACCTCCTTCTGGATTGGAGTGTGGATCGCATGTGACTGACTGTATTCATCATCTAACTTCATGAACCAAATCGTGACGTCCGTACTGTGACGGTTCGGGACAAATACATGTACCTTTAAACCCCTATTGGATGTGGATGCAGGCTCTTTGTTCAGCTCATACTCATTGATCCCGCTCACTGCCATTATAAAGCTCAGGATATTTATTAATGTTTCTCTGATTGTGTTAATCAGAAAGAACAAAGTCATATACACTTAGGATGGCTTGAAGGTGAGTAAAGCTTGGGATAATTTTCATTTGAAAGTGAACTAATTCTTGTATTTTTCGAATGTTCATTCACCACCATTAGGTGCTTACACGTTTTTGTTGTTGTTGTGTGTTCTACTGGAGATAGGAGGCTTGATCAGCCTCTTGAGAAAAAAAAAAAAATATATGGTCTCTTTTCAACAATATGTCCACCTGTTAATTTTTCTGCTACTCTGAATCCTGAAGCTTTAGATCTGTAGTGATCCAGACTTGCTCCACAGCAGTGCTGTAGGAAACTTCTGAATACCTTTTTAAGCCAAACAAATGTTGTATATTGGAAAAGGATTTATACTGTTATAAGATTACAAATATTTCCTGTGTGTCCTTGAGGGCTTATTTCTAAAGCAGCATTCATTTGCTTTGAGATTTTATTGAAGAAAGAGACTGAGTGGTGATTGGGATTTCTGTCTGCGTCTGTCTCACGTCTCTAGGTTTCTGATTCATTTGAGTTCAGTGAGGCGACTCTAACAGACAAATCTCTTCCATATGACATAAATCGCTGGTCACACAGAATGCTTCATTACTTTCCTGCAGTTTTTCAATCTGAACCCCAGTGGCCTCATGTGAAGCCCTAAGATCTAACTAGAATGGAAGTCTTTGGCTATATTTGTAGACCCAGGGTCAAAATGAAGTGGTAAATTCACTATAGCATCTCTCCTCAGGCTTTCTTTGATATCAGGAGAGAGATTAGTGTGGCTCTATTGAATTGGAACCGTGTGCAAGGGCTGTGTACTCAGAAGTGTGTATTCAGAAAATATGAACTGCTCCCTGTAAATGTGTGTCCACATCCAGTTTGGTCAGTCTTTCTCCCAGAGTGAGTCTGATTCCACCACATGCATCTGAAAAAGATTAAGGGGCCTAACATCGAACCTTGCAGCACTCCCTAGAAACTGATGTTGAATTTGTTCCTGGAGACACGAGTCTCATAAGTGGGTGAATATATTTAACACACACTTTGCACTTACTACAATGCACATTCAGATCCAATCATCATATAAAATGTGTATAAAAGTAAAATGCTATTTGTACTAAAAGTAAAATATATCTGAGTTTCCAACAGTGTGCCTAAATGTAAAAGGAAACTTAACATGATAATTCTGTGCAATTAATTATGAGATAAAATAATAATTATGCAAGGAATAATGTGATAAAAAATAATGCAATTTATCAGTTATCCTAACCCGTATGTAAATTAAATAATAGAGAATTATGTCAAAACCAGAGCAATTGCAACACCTGCAGTACAACCTTGTTCTCCAATTAGCCTCAATATTTTTTCTTCTTATTGTTGTTCTGTAAAAGTCTAAAATGCAATATTCCATTCCAACCATTCTTTCTTCCTCCAAATAAAGGAATAATTAAAGAATTCGTTAAGGAACTGAAATGGCTCAGAAGAATCATGATCGGAACCAGAATCATTAAATTCCTGACGTGTTTATGTGTATGTAGTATTCATTTTTACCACTGATCACACTTTATGCTACATAACTGCATACATAGCTTGCTCAACGAGCTCATATTGGAATTTGCATACATCTAATTAAAGCCTCTAGCAGTGCTGAGTTAATGAAACGGCAGTCTGCTTATTACAGCCTTGTGCTCTTCCATTACAGCATATTCATTCTCACTGTGTGATACACTACCACTTCTCTTGATTTTCAGCCCGTCACAATTGTTCGTCTATTCATAAATGCTCCGCCTTCTAATCTGTGTAATCTGTTGCATTTGTTACAAAAACACATTTGAGATGTATTAAAGACCTGTCCTGCTGTGATTATGCTAGAAAATCCTATACTGCGGTATAGGAAACGAGTCGTATGCACTTAGAGTTTTTGAGAAAGTGTGACCAGCACCCAGGGGTGTTTACCTTTGTCTTTTTGGAAAGAAGGAAAATCTTGAATGAAAGAGATTGTGGGTTTTTCACATTGTTTTAAGAGTTTAGAGTTGCAATAGCTTTGAGTAGAGTTTATTTATAATTGGGCTAAGCTGGCAGCAGAAAAACCCTTTCGAAGCATTGAAGCTTGAAATGAATGGAAAGAAATGTGGGCATTTTAATTTTTAATGGGTCCACTTCTGTGACAGCTGAACATAAACAGTGTGGCAACTGGCAGAGATGCTCAGATGTGACTAATTTAGGGGGCATCAAAAGTGTTTCTGCTTCATGGTATGTAACAGACTATGGAGAAAGAAAAGAATTTATTAATGCAATGGTTTCAGTTTCAGACAACAGATCCTCAGGATGTTCACGGTCCGTTCACTGATCACCTGATGCATATTGTACACAAAAACTGGCTGCATGGAAGAGCTGGTTGAAATGTCTAGTTCCAGACTGATTGGTAGAATATATGTAACTTCTGGGAGTTGGGGAAAAGCAGCAGTCCACTGGGAAACAAAGTCATGCTTACAATATACCAGGTAGGTATAACAGCCCTTTTTGAAGAAGAATCTCCCAAGTGTATTGCCAAGTATCCAAATATAAACACACAATACTCTGAGTGTGTAGGGAGACCAATTTGATTTATGTGCAATGTTTCATGGGAGTGGACAGTCACTGCTCAGCTGTTTTGGTACGATTTCCATTTCCATAAAAACGAGTTCTCTGCTTTAATTTTTTGGACAATTAACTCACAATTAAAAATGTCTGAATGTCACTGCAGTGCAAGAGTCGTCTGCTCTCAAATGCTGCAGGATCTTTTCTCTTCACTAACTTATTTCATCATTTTTGCTCATTGCCTTTAATCAGCAGGGACCGGTTGCACCGGCTGTGATTAAGTTAAAACTTTCCCTAGTTTTGACACAACTTAGAGGCACTAAGTTACAATTTATGCACTACTAAATATTTTGCCTCGCACCATTAAATTTAATTAAAACGTGATTACTTATAAACTAAATATTTTGGTTGGATTAAAATAGCTGATTGAATTGCATCAATAAGCTTTTGTTCTCAATTTCATATAGTTGTCCTAGCAGAGGAAGAGGAAAATGTAGCTCATCCTATCAACTTTTAGAGCAGGAACTATGTGTTTTATAACTAGAGCTTTTGTTATGGCTTAGTTAGTAGTCTGTTGAACAAGCTGTCTTACAGATTTCATTATTTAGGTACTGTTTAGCAAGGAGACATCCGTTCTTCCCTGAAATAAATCTGAAGGATAAATCTGGAACAGCAGGGTGTATCTGATTTTAACTGCGTGAGGACATTTGCTTTGTAAAGACTTTTTTATTGTTTTGTTTTTTGTTTGTGTGTGTGTGTGTAGAAGAAACACATGCGCAGATGTTGTTCTTCCATATCAGGTGACTCATTTATTGGAGTCATTTATTCAGCTTTTGGAGAAAAACATTTATTCCGGCCCAGCTTATATTCTATCTAATGAAATCTGAGGTAAACATGTATTTCTACAAATGTGCACACTTTTGGACTTAAAGTTTGTATGTGTATGCACTGTGATCAAAAATAAATGGGACCAAACGCAATTGAATGTAAAGGTTTGTGTCTCGTTATTCTATTAATAACTACCGACTGATTTTGCATTTCTATCAAAAATGAAGAATTATTACTGTCATTGTAGATAGTGGTGCAAATATCTAATCTGTCTAATACTTCAAATCTCAAGGTTAAATCAGAAGATTTTTTTTTTACCAATTTATATACTAAAAATAGTATATAGCTCCACTGTGGTTTTTAACAAATTTTCCAAAAAAAAAAAAAAAAACATTTCAAAACGCCCCCTCTGTTTTTTTTTTTTTTTTTTTTTTCACAAATTGTACCGTGTGTATATATATATATATATATATATATATATATATATATATATATATATATATATATATATATATATATATATATATAATACACACACACACACATATATATATATATATATATATATATATATATATATTTATTTATATATATGTGACTGTGTGTGTGTGTAGATGGAATAAATTCACTCGGAGAACAGGTGGATCACTCGGGGTTGTTTTACTGTATCTGGGAAAACAGCACCAAATAGGCTTATCAGCATACAGCATACAGCGCATCAGTGTCACATTAGAAGTCAGCAGGATGAGCTATGAGACTCTGATTATACATTTTTGCAAAGTGATCATGAACATATAGTGGAAAAAATTCTAAATAAAGCATACATCCAAGAAAATAAAATATAAAACACTAATACAGACAATTCACATTAATACAGTGAAAATATAAACTCAAGTAACCATCATTTTACATATTTTATATAAATGAAATGAGGAGAGAAGAACGCAGCCCTCAGATGGCGCAGTTACACAGCAGAGCATGTGCGAGCTCAGAGCACACGTGCTAATAGCAAACATTCAGCTGGGGCTAATATTTTAACATAGAACATGACAAAAACAAATAATACATATTTGACTCGATTAACACAACTAGGAGTTGACAGACAAAATAAGTAACCTTTTGTGTGGTTTTTAGTTCAAACTTGGGCTTGAAAATGATCCAAACTTAATTATTAAATGTCCCGTTTTTCGTGGTTTTTTGAAGCTTTGATTGTGTTTATAGTGTGCAATATAACATGTGTTCATGTTTCGCGTGTAAAAAACATAATTTACTTATCTGTATACCGCTGTTTCCACTGTCATAAAAACGGGTTGATGACTTCCTTGTTCTATGAAGTCCCTCCTTCAGAAATACGTAACGAGTTCTGATTGTGCCAGCGGTTCCTGTGTTGTGATTCGACAGCAGCTTAGCGAACCTTGCCCGGAAAGGTCACGCCTCTTACCATAACGTGGAGATGCACGCGCTCAGTGTTATTGTAAACATGTCTTTAATTTTACCCTATCAATTTGAGCCGGAATCAGACCCGGTGATTGGACTGCGGGATGAAAATAACAGCGTTTCGACGACATGGTGACAAACACACTCTACAAACGCAACTCTTGTGTATTCCTGTGGGCGGAGGTTAGTCAAAAAACTGTTTTAGTGACGTCATTAAAGAAGGAAGTAGAGGGATGTAGTCCAAACTGGCCGTTCGATGTAGGCGACTTCTGTTAAATAAAATATCTCGCTTGGCATTGAACTTTGAGCTTTAAAATTTTACAGATTTTATTTATACTCTAACAACAACATTACACACTAACTAAAGTTTGAAACATGGGATCACGAAGAACGGGACCTTTAAGACGGAGCAAACATTGATGCGACTTACCAGCTGGACGAGCTATGAGACTCTGATTATAGAGCTCCGCCCCACAATATCATGTGCACTAACGTAAGTGACGCAACAGCCAATGGCGAGTTTCACAATTTATGCTGAATTTAACAATAATATTTTTAAACTCTGTTACACACATATATATATATATATATATATATATATATATATATATATATATATGTGTGTGTGTGTGTGTGAAGAGTTTGGTTCCAAAACGTGATAAATGCCATTTTCAAAAAAATTGAGTTTCCGCCAAAATCAGTATTGTATCTGGTCGGTATTGAAAAGTCATTTATTAATTTAGCACAGAATGCGATATCCGTTGTGTTGTTCTGTCATGTTTCCTCCCTTTCTTTCCAAAACGCGACAAACGCCAGTCTCCTTTCTGCAGAACACGATATATCTGCTCAACCAATCACAGCGCACCATTCCACGCACTAAACAGTAATGGCGGCGTGCTGAATACAGCCGGCATCCTAGTTTTCCTTATCTGCTTTGTACTTTGTGATCAACAAAAACAGAAAAATGAATTCTTTTGACGACATTGATGAACCTGTGGTGGTTTCTACGGTGGGGAAGAAAAGTCATTGAAATGTAATCGTTTACGTGAGGATATTAAGAAGATGAGGCACTCGGTCAAACTGTTGCTTGTTCCACAACAGCATCAAACTTCTGTCACGGTCCACAAAACTGAATCATGGACAGTTTTCAAAAACCGTTTTTTACCAATGTACTCAGCAAATGTGTTTATTTTAACCGTGCGGTGGCGCCAGATACTCTTTAATCGGTAATGACAAATAATTCATAACATTAACAAAATGACCCATTAAATTCATTTTGGGAGCGACGACTGAATGTACTTTTAGTAAAATGCCTGTATATAAGATTAGTATTGGCAATCGCATATTTAATGATGCCCCAAAATAGGCAGTTAAAAAAAATTAATAAAAAAAAAAATCTATGGGGTATTTTGAGCTGAAACTTCACAGACACATTCAGGGGACACCTTAGACTTATATTACATATTTTGAATACACGTTCTACGGCACCTTTAATATCCTGATTGACTTGAAAAAAATGTTGGATGAGGAAAGTAAAATTAGTTATGAATGGAGTTTCATGTGGACTTCATATACTCTCCATTTCATTGCTGTTTTTTTTTTTTTTTTTTAGATGATTTTTCATTCCTGTGGGTTTGTGTGAATTGGTGTTGAATGTGGTGTTTTCCACTGTGGTGTAGATGTCATATTTGCACATTTGTTGTAAATGCTGCATTGATGTGATGTTTTGTGTTGTATTTCTGTGTGCCGCTCACTGTGACAGCTTGTGCGTCTGTCAATTGTCACAATTGTTGAGCTCCAGTGACCTGTAGAAACACAGCTCAGACTTGGCTCACAGTCATTTCTCTTTTTAGAGAGAGAGGGGACATTAGTTCACTCGGTTCACAAAGACAACATGGAAACCCATGACAGCTTTAAGTGGGAAAAATTTCATTGTTTAGCCTCAGCTGTGAATTAAGTTTTTTAACACTTCAGCTGGTACATTTTCCAAACATTATTCTTTTCATCAAATAATGGTGGAAATAACTACTATAGATCTCAACCCACAATTATATCAATAAACTCCACTCCCGTTTGCAGACACGTTCAGCACTTCTTGTATCTATAAATACCTTTATATATAGGCATCATATGGTATTTTTCATATGAAGATACATTTTAATCTGGCTATGCACACATATCTCAAGGTTGTTTGATCTTGCAAACCAATTCCACATTTAGTTTTCTATATTTTATATCAAAATGGAATTCCCATATAG
Organism: Megalobrama amblycephala; assembly: GCF_018812025.1. Taxonomy (NCBI): domain Eukaryota; kingdom Metazoa; phylum Chordata; class Actinopteri; order Cypriniformes; family Xenocyprididae; genus Megalobrama; species Megalobrama amblycephala. The sequence goes on along the minus strand of NC_063044.1, from coordinate 31,996,792 downwards.
TTTCCATATGCATTGTATATGTTAAATATCATGTTCATCCTCAGATTTATATTTAATTAGAAAATAAACAGCAAGCTGTCTTTTAGCAGATGCTTGGGTTAAACCTGTAAACAAACACACACACACTTTGTTATTCTACTGAGCTAATGATATTTTATATCCCCTAAACATAATCAACACAGAAACATTTTGGCATTTTTAATTAAAACATTGTTTAGTATGTTTATTAATCTGTTTACCTCAAAGTAGCTGATTTCGGGTTTCACTTGTGCGGACATTTGGTCTGCATAAAACCTCTACACACATGCATACACATCTAAATCATTATTTTCATTGTCTAAACAACTAATGATATAAAGAAGAATATGCAGCTAGTTGTATCCTGTATACATTCACCTGTGCATTCTATGATCCATCTGCTTTCTGTTTGACAGTCTGCAAGTGAGAGATATTAAAGAGATGTAATGATTGCAGGCGCTGAATAATGTTAAAGCAGATCTGATGAATGATTCAGCCATAGCTGCTCTCTTACGACCAAGAAAACCGATATTGCTTTGGATGAATAACCGTAAGACTCCTTAAGGACCATCTACATTTGTAAAATTCTAGACTAGCTCAGAGCTCTGGTTCTCTGCTCAGACTGCTCGAGTGTGCTCTGACCAGCTGTGTGAGGAAACTGGACGTAATTTGAGAACTTTAAAACCGTATGTATTTATTAATGCAATTTATTTATTACTTTATTGTGTATTTGTGGCCTAACTGTTTTTTTTTTTTTTTTTTTGTTTTTTCCCTTTCATGTTACTTGACAAACAGTGCAGTTCCTTATTGGTTAATAAAATGCAACCCGGTCTCATACCTGTTGGAATGTTTTCACGAGACCCAAAAATACGTACCACTGCGTACATATCACTGCAGTTTCTAACAGAAATGAACACTAGAGGCAGTAAAACAGCAAGCGCTTTTAATCGTTTTCATACACAGTTACGATTACAGGGTCAGATTATAGATTAATAAAGACTTGTTTTCATGTCTCCTTGCACAATATTATGTTATTAATGATTTTTAAACAAATATATTTTGGACTTTGCATCACTTAACCAGCTCCATATGTTTCGCTTTTTTGACATAACAAGCTTGCTCGGTAGCTCAGCTGATACGGAGATGTACTCCGATGAGGAAGCCCAGGGTACGAATCCCGTAAAAGGCGTCAAGGTAAAAGAGCTCAAAGAGAGATCTAAACAAGCTAAAACGGCACGATCACGGATGCTTTTTATGTCACATTTGCTTTTGTTAACACAATCGGGTAGATTTAGGTGTAGTTTTGGTGGTACATTATTTTAAAATGCAATGGAGTGCAAATTTCAAATCAGAACTGCAGTGATTTGTATAAAAACGAACATCATAAAAACGTACCATATTCACGTTTATCTGTTTCGGCAAAAAAAAGAAAAAAGAACACGCTTTTAGCGCCACTCAGTGGACATTTCACATCGAAACTGTATTGATATGTACGTATTGGTACGTATTTTGCGACTCGTGAAAATGTTCCCACATACGTTTTTCTAATGAGACTGGGTTGATAAAATTAGATGAAATACATGAAGTATATTTGTGTAATTTAACACATTTAATTATTGCAGGTTTGCATAATATTCTGGTTTTGCATTTCACTGTTTTAATTCATTTTGAGGAATACTGAATCAGAAATAGTTAACCCTGGGTCATTCTAAACCAGGGATGGACAACTCCGGTCCTGGAGGGCCAGTGTCCAGCAGAGTTTAGCTCCAACCCTAATCAAACACACCTGAACCAGCTAATCAAGGTCTTTAGGATTAGTAGAAAGTTATAGGCAAGTGAGTTTTTATCAGGGATGGAGATAAACTCTGCAGGACACTGGCCCTCCAGGACCGGAGTTGTCCATCCCTGTTCTAAACACAAGATAAACAGAATCCTGTGTTAGCTTGTTTCACGTTTCACACTGCTCATAATTTACCCGGGGTTAACTATTAATCCTGGGTAATTCATAAACTGACATTGTAAAATTCCTAAACCCTGGGTTAACATTCTTATTTGCATATTTGTGGCATCAGTGTCATTGATTGGATAAACGCAGCATGCAACCTGTTTACATAGGTTAGCTCTAGCATTGAGCATCCTCATATTGCCGACTGTACTATCAAGTCTCTTCTTCACTCAAATTGTTACGTTTTCTGTCAGCATTTCACATTATTTCTCTCAAACACTGAATTTACTGTTTATATAGGTAAAATGTGCAGCATTTCTGTGACTGAAATATGAATACGCGATTGGTTGTCTATTGCTAGCGTCTAGCTGCAACATGGTAACACCGCATTGTTTCACACTGTACATGTTTGGCACTGCAATGCGGGGTTAACCCAGCAAAAACGATGCTAACCCCACTTCTAAATTACAAGTGTGAAACGTTCCTTTACCAATGGTTTAAAAGCGGTGTTTAGAAAAAAAAGATAACCTGGGGTTAAGCGCAGTGTGAAAAACCCGATTTAGTCTAGAACTACATTAACCATCACGTTCCTACACTGCACACAACACCTCTGCACTTACTTCCGATTTCTCTTAGCATGGGGACAGGAGATCTATCAGTCATAAAATGGGAAAAACAAAGTAACTTGTATTACTTATTTGAAAAAGTAACTCAGATATTTTGATATATGTGTTACTTTAAAAGTTACTTGAAAGAGTAATCTGATTACGTGACTTGAATTACTCGTAATGTGTTACTCCCAATACTGGTTGGCAGGCATTGGTGGTAACTCTTTTATATTTACTTGACAAAGTGTTCAAAGTTTGTGGGAAACTATTTTCAAACTGTGTCTTGACAAGATAAAAAGCTACTCATACAGGGAAATTAAAACCAAACCAAACCAAAATAACTTCATTAACTTCAACCAACATTTCTTTTGTGTTTCTCTTCCCGTATTCAGGGTGTTTTTATAGAATGGGAGAAAAATGTAATTATATTTTTTTTAATAAAGAATAAAATCGATAAAATCAACATTTCAGTTTCCACATTTAGTTCCCATGGTTCTTAATTAGTTAACACCTGTTCTGTTTCAGTTAATCATCCCCTGAAATGCTCATACTTGTTTTACTTTAAAACAAAGTTTGTAATGTTTAATTTGATTCATCTGGAAGATTGTTTGGTTTGGTTCATGGCTCAAAACTATTGATTTATTTATTCTTTTTTTGAATACCTACAGAGAAAATGAATGTCAAAAATACTGCCAGAACCAAGGCTGCTGAGAAAGTGGGTGGTCACTGTTGTGCTCTGTATAGCTGTTGTGTTCTCTGTTTCTGCAGTATGCCTGTGTGTTTGCCCCTGCACTGCTCTTTGTTCTTTTCTATACTGCATCCATCACTGATTCATGAGGGAAGCAGACATTTTGTGCAAACACAGGCTTTGGTTATGCCTTGGATTAACATGTCAGTGCTAAATACAGATGTAAAAAGGGTTTGTGATCACCTAAACTACAATTAAAGGTCAGAAATCACATGTGATCACATTATATTTGCAGTGTACTGTGAGTGCTAATGTGTCCTGATACTATGTGCCTCACCCTTGTGAAAAATAAGTGTGCTTCGTTATTGTGTTGAATGTGCTATTGTAGTGTACTGTTCTTAAAACTGCAATTTGAAATAATGTCAAATGAAAATATTTACTATAAAGTAATCTTTTTTTATTTTTTATAGTAAAGTAGATTTGTAAACTTTAAATCTTTTCAGTTTTAACTGTGTGTCATTTGATATTACATATAATGTAATATATTGTGTATATTACGAATGTGGTTTTGGCATTTTGGCATACAAGTTTCAATAGAAATTACATTAGAATTACATTATACAAGTATATCATAAATGCTTGTCAGTACATTCATAGAGCATATTTCATAGACAATAGAATTATGAAATTACATATAAATGTGTACTTAAATCCTACTTAAGTGGGTTAAAAGTTTGATGAACTAATTGCATTTAAAATGAATTTAAACTGCAAAACATTTCCAATGAATTGTAAATAACATGCAGTTAAGTGTATGAAAACTTAGTTCAATTCACACTTTTAAAGTACATTATTTCTGTTTCTTTTAAAAGCATGCTAAATTATAAGCTTTTTTTTTTTTTTTTTACAAGAGCTAGACAACAGTGAAGGTCTGGCAGCCCACCTGTGTATTAATCTCTGTGCTAAAACAAACTTGTATTATGTGATAGCTTTAAAAGAAAATAGCCATTTGAATGAAAATACTGGAAAATCACAAACATATATGAGCACATTAGTTCAGGAAACATCTTCAGTATGTTCTGATGTTCATCTATGAGCATATGAGTTAAACAAAAGGTTAATCGAGTTGCTTTGGACCCAGGTACCTAGTTTATGCAAGAGACCACCTCACTTACAGAGGTGACATTTATAGAACAAACATTTGCAGACCAGGATCTAAAAAGCTTTACCTATGCCTGAGTATTTGCATAAATGAACTGATCATTGGTTAAGGAAAAAGGTCTTTCCAGTATTGTCTATTAGACCCCAGGTGTTATGGTTAAAGGCGCTCACATTTTGACATTTCAGATCAAAATAAGATCAAAAACCTTTGGTATTCGGAAAATTAATTTTAACGGAGCCCAACCTGCATAAGATTGTCATGCGTTTATTGCTCTTTTCCCATTTTCTGTAGATGAAAGATGTGGGTGGGTGGGTGAGACCATTCCAGAATTCATAATGAAATATCAGAAGCCAGTTTAGCAGCAGGTCTGTGGCATCTTACACATTCTCTGCTGAAGCATCTGCTGAGAAACACCAGAGGCTTTGGATTTGGCAGCTCCAGTATCCCTGGAGGACCATCCCAGAGAAACTCTCCCAACTGACAAATGGTATCAGAAAGGAGGAGGTGCAATCCTCACGCTCACCTCCTGCATGCATGTATGGGTTTCAGGAATACCCTAGGTTATGGTTACAAAGATGGCTTTATCCGAAATCCTTTTCCTTGTGGGGACATTTGTTGGTCCCTATGAAAAAAAAAAAAGCTTATAAATCATACTAAGTGATGTTTTTTTGAAAAAGTAAAAATGCAGAAGGTTTTCTTTATTTAAATTGTATTTTATTTTATTTTATTTTTCACTTTCTCAGCCCCTCAGCTAAAATTAAATGATAGTAAAACCGCCAGTAGGTAGCGGCAAATTTATAGGCTTGTTCGACTTTAAGCAGCGCTGCACAGACCAATCGGTGTATGGCATCAAAGTTCCACGAGAGCGATTTGAGAGCTGATGGCTCTGTATGCTTTTGAATCACTCTCGCGAACAAGTCTTAACAAGTAAGTCATTGAATCATGCAGTTAACTCTTGCTTATGTGGTATGGCTTATAAATAATGACAACAAGAACTTATACAAAGACATTTTTGCACCATATCTTGGATTTTGCTGGCATTTTTATTGATTTTGGTGGCATTTTTGCCCCACGCCCCCATTAATTTCTAACCCTAGCGTGAGTGGCATGATGGCTGGGGGCCGAGGCCTCTTCTGTCGCAAGGCCCATTTCAAGTGAAGCAGGTGAAACATATAGCAAAGGCCATTACTGTATTGGAAATCCTGACATTAATGCAGAGAATGTAAATGAAAGAGTCACTCAAATATCTATATTGTATCACAGCAAGAAATACGAGTTGCGTTGTTACGCATGAAATGCAGAAGACTGAAAAGTTCTATCAATGTTGATGACTGCCCTCAAACTTTCAAATTAAAACTTACTTACTTGTTCTTTCTTCACTTTTAGGTCACTTGGCGTGCCTCCAGGAAGAGGAAGCTGTCCTCTGATTGGCCCGTTGCCCTTTGACCTTATCTATACAGACTACCACGGCCTGCAGCAGATGAAACAGCACATGGGTCTTTCGTTTAGACAGCACAGGTCAGTTTGAGCCATTGTTTCAAAAACTGAGCTGCCTTTCTGTCTTCTGAACCTCTGGCTGAGAAGAGATTAATGATGCTGCACTGTGGTAGCATTTGTTTTGCAGGTATAAAACTATCAACAGAAAAGCACATTTACAATGTTTTAAACTCCTGTGTCTGCAAACAGCTTTTATTATCTTTTGTCTTTTTTTTTCTTTTTTGTCTTTTCTAGAAGGAGAAACACATTTTACAAAAGCTACAGGCAATACTAGCCTCAAACTTTTAACTTTTAAATGCATGAATGTTTTGCCAATCATTATTACATATTTGGGTCTATATCTAACACAGATGGCTCTCTAGCTGCCGCAGTAGTATAAAACTCTCCTGATATTTTAATAGCAACTACAAAAGAATAAAATAAAGCATGTTTCGTTGCCTTTTAGAACTTGGAAGGGTTCAGTTTGAGCAGATGCTTTTTACCATCATCACTGTCCTCGTCAGAGCTCATTTCCCAGTACATTCCGGATCTGGCTCATATTCGCCATCTCAACCATATTCTCTACATACTATCGTTTTCAACGTCTTCAAAATCAATACACCAGATCCATCAAGTGACAGTGACATTGATTATGTTCAGTACTAGCTCTGCAATAAATTGCTGATACATTTCAAGTTTTGCTGACGATTCAAGTTTTGCTGACGATTCATCCTTTTCTTTTGTTTTCTGCCTGCATTAACTATGAGTGAAATGTAACTTTATCATTGTGTATCAGACATTGCCACCTTGAGGAATAAAGGTGAATTGCACTTATTCAGTCATTAGAGATACAATCATTGTTGCACAGACAAAACAAACTTTACTTACACAATTACATACCATGGGTCGCTAGCGACCCTATTAGTTTTTACAAAAAAAAATAAATAAATAATAATAGAATAATAATAGAAAACATACATTGTTTTATAATTGTATTTTCCTGTTATATTGTTTATAATGAATAGATTGAGGAATACTAAGAAGGTTGATGTCTAACTTAAAAAAAAAAAAATGAAAAAGGTGGAGGGTAGTGAATGATGTCCCAGGTCGATAAAGACCTAAGAGTTATTTAAGGATCAATGTAAATTTCAATGTCAGTGTAAATTTCTTTTTGGCTTATAATTTTATTTACTCTTTATTGACTTGGTCAGGCCAACAATCTCACTATGTACTGTTGCATGAAGAGTTGTCCTTCAGTTGGTGGGTTAATAATGAATAGAGATGCACTCAGGTATATAAAACACTCATGATTACAGCATAATTCTTCAGAAAGTTACCTCATAAATTATGTATAATATTTGTCTCTCATCGCTCACACCAAGACTGCCACATGAATAATGTATTAAAATTATTGGAAGATCAATTAGAGGCTATTTCTCATTTGTCAGCTGTAAAATAAGTATGTCTTTATATCTCACTCTGAGAGAGAAAGAGACTGATTTGTTTTTGTGTAATAAATCAATGTAGCCTGTAGGATTGTTTATTGCAATGCAGTGTTTAAAGTCGGTCCAAACCTGAATGCTGGTTTTCTTCCCAAATGTCTCAAAAAGAGAAATAATTTAATATACGTCACACAGCTCATTTCATACAATTTTTATGTACCTACAACTCCAGAAGTGATAAAACCCCATAAATTCATCATAAAAATAGTGTAAACTCCTTTGAAAAAGAATTACACTTTAGCATACTTTTAGGATACTTTTATATTTTAAAAGAATATACTTGTGCAAACTGAATGTAATTCTGTCAGACACTTAAATGCATGTTAATTGAAATTAAAAGAAAATGTATTATAGCATAAATTTATATTAAATGCAGTTAGCTTCATCTTAAAGTGATTTTTTTGGCCAACTTAGTACATCTCTATATGTAATTTCATAATTGCTTCTGTTGAATTTGTTTATGGTTTAAGAATATACTGACATGCATTCATGGTAAACAAATGACATAATCGATTCAATACGCTCCTGTATATATTTTTCTACATCATAATATGTTGCAATAAACCTCAAATTCATTTTTTTTCCCCATGTACAATGGTTACCATCACTACCATTACTGATTTTATTATGGTATTTGTGATGCTTCATTGTATGAGTAGTTCATTCTCATATGATGAGCTCATAACACAATTTACATGGTCTAGTTTTTTTCTATGAGATTGTATTGTGATTCATCTTGGAGCTGGTTGGCTTCTTTATTGAGTAAGTCTTTGAAATTCATGGACAGCTACAGCTACAAAGGCCACTGAAAAAGTGTGTGGTCACTGTTGCGCCATGTTCCCTCATGCCGCCTTTTGGGAAGTGATTTTGTTGTGATCTTAAGCCTTAAACTTGTTTACCTCACAAAAATCAGAGTGACACTTTGTTGGGATGCAGCGGAATCCCTTTACAGAGGGCTGTGTATTCCCACTGCAGCACTTTTATAACTGCTGCCTGAAAGCATGTACAATCAGGTAGCTACAACCCCCATAATTCCACCCTTATAGCAATCGTTCACAGTTTTAAACCAGTTTTCTTTCTTCATTGGAATGGAAAAAGAAGTGTTTAGCGAATGTTTAAGCTGCCCTTTCCATACAGTGAGAGTAAATGATGACTTGGGGCTTTCAAGCTTTAAAGATTCCAAAAAGAACCATGAATTTATCATAAATGACTAAAGTCTGCTTGTCATACAGTAACTTTGTTTGAGGAACATACTGATTTTTAAAGGAATACACCACATCAATTTATCTCCAACTGCAATTGGGGCGACTCAACACTAGATAAATGTCACAGAAGATTTCTTAGTGTAGTATTAATACAGACTGTTTTTTCCCCTCCTCACATTATGATTACATGTAGTCAAAGTGATACTCATAATGTTTAATATTTTGAGAACATTTTGTAGTGTATGATCTTCTGCAGCTCAACACATTTGATTATTGCATTAGAAAGATCCATTTTCTCAGCATCCCTTGGGAGGACATTCTAAAACATGTGAAAAACATTTAAACAGATAATGTTCTGTCATCAATTACTAACCCTCACAACATTCCAAACACGTTAGAATTTAAAGGTGCCCTAGAATTAAATATTGAATTTATATTGGCATAGTTGAATAACAAGAGTTCAGTACATGGAAATGACATACACTGAGTTTCAAACACCACTGTTTCCTCTTTCTTATATAAATCTCATTTGTTTAAAAGACCTCCGAAGAACAGGCGAATCTCAACATAACACCGACTGTTACGTAACAGTCGGGATCATTAATATGTACGCCCCCAATATTTGCATATGCCAGCTCATGTTCAAGCCATTAGACAAGAGCAGGACGTCTGGATGTGCACAGCTGAATCATCAGACTAGGTAAGCAAGCAATAACAATATGGAGCAATAATAACTGACATGATCCATGATAACATGATATTTTTAGTGATATTTGTGAATTGTCTTTCTAAATGTTTCGTTAGCATGTTGCTAATGTACTGTTAAATGTGGTTAAAGTTACCATCGTTTCTTACTGTATTCACGGAGACAAGAGAGCCGTTGCTATTTTCATTTTTAAACACTTGCAGTCTGTATAATGCATAAACACATTCTTTATAAATCTCTCCAACAGTGTGTAACGTTAGCTTTAGCCATGCAGCATAGCCTCAAACTTGTTCAGAATCAAATGTAATACATCCAAATGAATACTATACTCACATGATCCGATGTATGCATGCAGTATGCATGACGAGCATCTTGTAAAGATCCATTTTGAGGGTTATATTAGCTGTGTAAACTGTGTTTATGCTGTTCAAGGCAAGCGCGAGCTCCGGGGGAGGGGGAGCACGAGAATTAAAGGGGCCGCAACCTATATATCGGTGCATAGTTAATGATGCCCCAAAATAGGCAGTTAAAAAATGAATTAAAAAAAATCTATGGGGTATTTTGAGCTGAAACTTCACAGACACATTCAGGGGACACCTTAGACTTATATTACATCTTTTAAAAAGAAGTTCTAGGGCACATTTAAATCTCATCATATAAAGTGATTGTGTCTCTTCAGAAGACTTAGATTAAACTGCATGATTCTTATGGATTACTTTTGCAAGGTCTTTATGAACTTTTTGAACTGCAGAAGTTTTGGGGAAATTAACAATGGAGGAACAGAAATTTTGGTAACACTTTACAATAAGGTTTCATGGTCCCACTTTATATTAATGGCCTTAACTACTATGTACTTACATCCAAAAAAAAAGTACAATGTACTTATTGGGTTCATATTGAATTGCAAAACACATTTTCAGCTATTGAGGTGGGGTACGGTAAGGTTAGGGAAAGCTTTGGTGGTATGGGTACAGTAGGTTTAAGGGTAGGGGTAAGGTGTAAGGGATGGGTCAACAGTGTAATTATAAATGTAATTACAGAAATTAATTACAGATGTAATTACATGCAGGTGTTTTTAAAATGTAAGTACAATGTAAAAACATGTATGTACACAATAAGTGCATTGCATCAAATGATTAATTTAAATGTAAGTACATAGTAGTTAAGGCCACTTAATATAAAGTGGGTCCCCCTATTGTAATTGCTTTGTCAGTTCTTCTTCTTCTCCGATATGAATCACATTTTTGAGGGCCTAAACATGCTTGAAAACTCAGAAAGGTTGCATACACGTCAGAAGTTGTGAAAATGTACTTCTGATATGGGTTTCAGAATTAGATCGATAGCGCCCCCTACAAAATTTCAATTAAGCACCCTTCGCGCTATGTTTCACGTACAAGTATGAAATTCGGTAGACACATGTGACAGCCCAATACCTACAAAAAAAGTGCCTTGGAGCAAACTTCGAAAACCCATGTTTGCAGTTCTTTCCATTTCCAGACATTGTACTTTAACAAACTCTTCCTAGAGATTTTATCAGATTAACATCATATTTGGTCAGTCTAATCTAAAGGCCTTTGTGACGTTAAATTACAAAGATCTAAAGTTTTCGCTGAAGGGTGTGTCCGTGGTGGTCTGACAAAATCCGATGTTTCGCCATGAAACAGGAAGTTGTTGTAACTAGGGAATACAATGTCTAATCTGCCCCAAACTTCACATTTTATTAGAGTCTTGGCCTGAAGACATCTACATGCCAATTTTCAGTTACAGGAAAAGACATTTTACACTGTGATTAACTCCTCATTGAGATTTAACCAGAACAACATCATATTTGGTCAGTCTAATCTTAAGGCGTTAGCAATGTTAAATTGAAAATGGCATGTTTTACACTGTAATTCACTCCCTGAAACAGATTCAAATATGCCATGAAGTACCAAACATACTAGAAACACATTAAATCATGCAACACTTGGCTAAGTGCTAATGTATGTGATTAACACCATGAAAGAGAAAGTTGTTGTAACTCATACAATGTCCGATCTGCTCCAGAATTCACATGTTTGATAATAGTCTTAGCCTGAAAATATCTACATGACAATATTCAGTTATAGTAATAGCAACAGGAAGTGACGTGTTTAACGCTGTGATGCACTACTAGCAACATACTAAAATATGCAATTGAGTGCTAAACATGCTACAAACATTCTAACACATGCTAGCAACACTTAGCTGAGTGCTAAAGCATCCTATTATTGTCATGAAACAGGACGTTGTCGTAACTCAAGCAAACAATGTCAAATCTTCCTCAAACTTCACGTTTGATAAGTGCCCTGGCCTGAAAACATCTACATGCCAAAATTTAATTCTAGTCATATCGCCACCAGTTGGTAGCAGGAAGCGACGTAGTCCTCCTATATTTATATACTTAAATGCATATTGCCCACCGTGCCCTGTTTTCCTAAAGCCACCAGGTTGTGGTGGCACGGGTCCGAGGGCCCTTTCATCGCTAATTGTTTATTTTTTGTTAACGTTAGTTTGTTCATGTTAGTTCACAGTGCATTAACTAATGTTAACTAATACAGCTCTTGATTTTAATAATGTATTAGTAAATGTTGAAATTAACATGAACAAAGATTAATAAATGCTGTAGAAGTGCAGTTCATTATTAGTTAATGTTAACTAATGTTAACTAATGAACTTTATTGTAAAGTGTTACTGGAATTTCTTGGTTTTTTCTTTTGTGTTTTGTTTTTGTTTGTTTGTTTCTGAAGATGAACAAAACTCATACAGGTTTGCAACATGATGACAGAATCTTCATTTTTAGGTGAACTAGCTCTTTAACATGTACTTTTTCTTTAAAATAATGAGTTTGCTGTGTTCGCAACAACTTAAGTTTTTTATGATGCCCATGTTTTTTTCTATAACAAATTACAAAGTCATTAAATGTGTAATGGCTAGTATTTTAAAATCTGTTCAGATTTTAGGAATCATTTAGTCTGATTACATCTGATATCTAATATATGTATATATTCAATCATATATCATTGATTATTTAAATCCCATTAATGATATTTGATAGCTAGAATGGATGGAAAGATTTAATGGCTTCAATTTCACTGTGCTCCTCACACAAAGCTATCATATATGGCCTCAGAAGACTTGGAAATTAAAAGCTTTACAGCGCTAGTCCATTTGATTTGCGCATTACAGTCAAATGATCTACTGCTGTGGTGCTTTTAATTTTGGAGCTTGTCAGCCCTTGGTTACTTTTTATTGTGTTGCAAGGAAAAAAAAAAACTTTCTCTGGTTGGGGAATGAGGCAATTTTCTTTTAAGGGGAAACAAATATGGTAATGTGGAAACCTTTCTGCTAATGTGTTTAATCACATTTACAAGATGCACATCGTTTTATTTGATGGAATGGGATGTGTGAGCATATTAGCTGGTTTGTGCATCACCAGATGGCAAAAATAACAGGTTGATGTTGAAGTGAAAATACACTTTTCCTTTTCTGTCTAGGTGCCACATCCGTGTGATCGACACCTTCGGCACAGAGCCAGCGTATAATAATGAGGAGTACGCCACACTGCATGGCTACAGGACCAACTGGGGCTACTGGAACCTCAATTGCAAGCAGTACATGACCATGTTCCGTGAGTCTATGACTGCTTATTATTCAGAGTGCAGGTGTATCCAAAGATGGACTTAGACAAAAAATATATAAATAAATAAAAACAGCCTAGAACATACTAGCTACTTGCTGTACTATTAATTCCCAATGGATAAAGCAGTCAAGTCAAATGACTTTTATTTTAAAAGCGCTTTATACAATGCAGATTGTTTCAAAGCAGTTTTACAATGATAAACAAGAAAATAATGATCAATGATGCAAACAATTTAATTCTGCTGTAAGGCAGCTCTAAAAAAAAGACAATAACGTCATTTTGCAGTTCAGTGTTGAAAGTCTATTTTGAGGTTACACTTTATTTTAAGCTGTCCATGTTACAGTGTAATCATATATTTAAGTGCTGAGTAATAACAATTAACTACATGTACTTACTATAGGATTAGAATTAAGATTAGGGTTTGGTTTAGGGTTAGTTGCATGTAATTATGCATAATTTATAGTTATTAAAGGGATAGTTCACCCAAAAATGAAAATTTGATGTTTATCTGCTTACCCCCAGGGCATCCAAGATGTAGGTGACTTTGTTTCTTCAGTAGAACACAAATGATGATTTTTAACAACAACCGTTGCAGTCTGTCAGCAGTATAAAGCTTGTGAAAGGTAACACAATTTATAAGAGTCAAAAAATATGCATAGACAAATCCAAATTAAACCCTACGGCTCATGGCGGCACATTGATGTCCTAAGACACGAAACGATCGGTTTGTGCAAGAAACCGAACATTATTTATATCATTTTTTACCTCCAATACACCACTATGTCCAACTGCGTTCAGCATTCGCTTAGTGAGGTCTGATCGTGCTCTGACAGCGGAAGTAATGTCTAGCACTCATTGAAGTCTATGCGCGAAACATCACTGCCGTTGTCAGAGCGCGATCAGACCTCACCAACCGAGTGCTGAACGCAGTTTGACATAGTGGTGTATTAGAGGTAAAAAATGATATACTGTTCGGTTTCTCGCACAAACCGATCGTTTCGTGTCTTGGGACATCAAAGTCGTCACGAGCCGCAGGGTTTAATTTGGATTTATCTATGCATATTTTTTGACTCTTATAAATTGTGTTACCATTCACTCGCATTATTTGACTGACAGACGGCAACGGTTGGAGTTAAAAATCATAATTTGTGTTCTACTGAAGAAACAAAGTCACCTACATCTTGGATGCCCTGGGGGTAAGCAGAAAAACATCAAATTTTCATTTTTGGGTGAACGATCCCTTTAACTACATGTAATATGTGTAACGGACTTTGTAAAATAAAGTGTTACTAAAAATGATCATAATTTTAATGGTAAAAGACTGTAAATATGCCATGGTAAAAACCTGTTAATTTGGTCAACAGTAAGTTTCTTTACTATACACAGTGAAATCTAATGGGACTTTTTTTATTTCATGTAATTTTACAGTAATATACTGGTACATTTACAATTTTTGGAAGTGAAAAAGAATGTCATCTGATAATTTACATTGAAAAACTGTAAATTGTCATTCCAGAATTCCCTGTGTGTCACTTCACATTTGATTATTTTTCCTTTAAATAACTGTTTGTTTATTTATTTATTTTTATCAGTTATGTACATTAAGTTTTTGTGTTATATTTTATGTACTTGTTCATCAAAATGGTGAGTAGCTTCTCTAATATATTTATCAGGCTGTATTATAAAAGACGTTTAGTAATTACAGTGCAGAAAATAAGAACAGTGAACAGTGATGTTTGGGTGAGTGTTTTGTGTCTTGGGCAACAGATGCTATAGGCACAGAGCATCTGTATGCAGGAGAAGAGCAGCAGATGTTCTCAGAGCTGGAGAGGGTTTGTCTCTGTGCAGCATATGCACAAATCTGCATCTAGTCAGTCTGAGGCACTGCTCCTCATTTAAATATATTAACAGAACACAGGATTGTCCGAAATTCCGAATTTAACAGTTTGTTCCCTTTCAGTTCGTGAGTGTGAATTTGAATTTAATTGGCCAGATTCCCCACAGGATGATAAATTGGAATTTGTATGGGAATGACAGAATTTCAATGCATAACAAAGATGAATTTTCAGTAAATATATCTTTACTGTAGAGGGATTTTTTTTTTCTCCTTCTGATGTGGCAGTTTTTTTCCTGAACTGAAAGTTCAGTGCAGTCAAAACAATTTGCAGTCATCACGCTGATCTTAATTATGTCATGAAAAACAACATTTTCTCCACTTTGGTTATGTATATACAAAAACAAAAATAATTATTGTGAGAAAATGAAGTGTTCTTCAACCAAAGTCCATAAAATGACATTTATTAAACGTAATAAAAAATATAAGTAAACTAAACAGTGGCATTTAAAACATTTTATTATTAATATAATCTAATGTTTCTATAAATAGTCCATGGGCCCTATTTTAACAATCTAAACGCAAAGTGTAAAGCGCACGGCGCAGGTGCACTCAGGGCGTGTCCAAATCCACTTTTGCTATTTTAACGACGGAAAAACGGTCCGTGCGCCGGGGCGCATTTTTGAAATGGGTTATCCCTATTCTCTTAATGAGTAATGGGTGGAACGTTCAATAAACCAATCAGAGTGTCATCTCCCATTCCCTTTAAGAGCGAGATGCGCTCGCGCCATGGCGGATTGCTATTTACATGGCGTACACGCGATGAGTCAGTTAATATATATGTGTGTGTATTGGCACGATTGTTCAATTAATTAGCCAATTTCGTTCATCATTATAAGTAGTAATAGGCTGAATTGAAAATAGATAGCCTAATTCTAATACACGCAATGACTATTCATCATTACATTTTTATATTTATGTAGCCTACACAATAATATTCTTTTACACTGTAATCCTTTTGTTTTTAATATTTGGCATGTTTGTGTGATGCGCATCCCTGTGTGTAATAAGCAAAGTCAACGCTCACTGTGGACGCGCCCAGAGGCGCAGTTTCTACCAATGCGCTCTAACAAAAAAATATTGCGCCATTGACTTTAGACTTTAGACCAGGTTTGAGTTGGTCTATGGCGCAGTCTATTTTCAGCTCCTTAAAATAGCAATGCGCCTGAACACACCTCTTTTTTAGACCAGCACGCCCATGGGCGCACTAACTGGCGCAAATGCATTTACTAATTTAAGGACGTGGCGCTGAACGGGAAAACGCGAACGGCGCCGGACGCAAACTAGCAAACACACTTGCGCTGCGCCTTGCGTCGCATTGCGCCGGGTGTATTATAGGGCCCCATATGTGCATGAGCAATTAAATTCAAAAAGAAAAAAATAAAATAACAAAAAAAAAAAAAAAAAAAAAAAAGATTTTGGTAGCATACCACTTTATATTAAGTGTCTTTAACTACTATATACATGCATTAGTACTTTTTCAGAGGCATTGGTTCCAGAAGTATTTTTTCCATTTATTTCTCCCATAGGGATTTCACCCAAAAAAAAAAAAAAAAAAAAAAAAAAAAAAGTCAGCTAGCTACAATGCAACTTTTATTTAGTGCAAAAAAAGGATTTGAAAATCAGACAAAAATATAAAGGTACAGGACTGTAATTAACAGCTTTAGTGATAGAAAGAACTACAATCCCATGAAGCATTGCAAGCAGCAAAATCAAATTTAAAAAGATGGAGAAATATAAAGCTACTCATTTACAAATGTTGATTATATAAAAAAAAAAAAAAAAAAAAAAAGTTTATTGCAAAATATGCATATAAGCGTAGTGAGATCAACTCGTCATTCGCAATGACGTAAGAGATTGGGCGGAGCTTTTAGTGTATTTTGCTTGTTTGGACTTTGATTGGTGTAATTTTCTGTACAGAATTATGGGTAATGTTAGTTTTTCACCACAAATTCCACTGTTAAACACGATTATTTAAAATAATGCAGGCTGAATACCATCGATTAACAACCTCGTAGCTCATAGTAAGGTTGTCTTTAAAGGTTTATAAGTTATTATTTAAAAAAATAATTTTCCTATAGAGAAAATGAATGGAGTTTTACTTCCAGAACCCGACTGTTGCACTCTATTCTGAATCCTGCTTTCGACCTCACATTTAGGAAAACAACTGAAAATGTATGGACACTCTCTAAACAATTCGTTTTGCTGCTTCTCTTAAGTTTTGATTCAAAAAGAAAGGAAAATTGCATTGCACACAATTGTATTTCTCAAATTATAACTTCTCTGTTTTTGGTTTCCCCCCCCAGCACACACTCCTGATAACTCCTTCATGGGTTTTGTGACTGAGGAACTAAACCAGACTGAAAGATTCAACATACAAAGAGACAAAGTCAACAACATGGCTGTGGTTTACGGCAAAGAAGCCAACATGTGGAAGGTAAGAATGTGTGCATCCAACAATAGCAAATCAAAGCAAAGGTTTTGCAGATGGTTAACAGAAACCTCAGAATTAGCAGGATTCTGTCACATTTCTACCGTCACACAGTATAGCATCAGACCGCCAGCCTTGCTCAGCATTCGAAAACACTACTGTAGACTTGCTTTCAGTCTGTGTAACTGTCAGAACATACAGAGATTGATTGCCTGGCTCCTATCATGGCTTGTTGGGCACAGTGATTGCACTAAAGTGGTGTTTGGATGTGCTGACAGCAAATAACATCAGGCTGCTTTAACACGCTTCAAAGCAGGATGAAAGCAAACATTCTGCAGCATCAAGAGAGACAGGCTGTGAACATCGCCAGAGGTAACTGCGCCCACCCGTCCGCCAATAAAATAAATAAATAAATAAATAAAAACTTGACAAGTAGCAGACTTTAATCAGAAAGCGTGTTCGAACCGCTGGGCGTTTGGGAGCAGAGATTGGTTTTGATGAGAGCAAAATGCACCCTAGGAGCCATGAAAAGCTCAGAGTCTTTGAGAAATGAAGTCTACACATTTAACCTGAACGTTTTTCCTGCCGTTTTTAATGCTGCGTTCTTCAGCGCCGTGTTATTGTGTTTCTCTGCCTCTGTGCTGCTTGAGGTGTGCATTGTCATTTCTGTTTGTTTGACAGGTTGCCATTTAAAAGCTATCTGCACTGTGGAGTCCCTAAACACTGACAGTTCCCTCCAGGCCAAATGGCAGACCACTCGCTCTCATTGTGCATGTGTCACTCAGCCCAGAACCACAACTGTACGCTTAGAGATTGGAAAGACAATCATCTCCTCTTGTGCTCCGTTCCCCCCTTTTCTAATTTATTTTTCGGTCTCTTGATGACCGTCTTGGATCACTTACAGCTCTAACTCAGAGTGTGACAATCGTCTCATCAATTTATGGATGAGCAAGGTTCCCACGGTCATGGAGTTGTTGTTAGTTTCCGGCCAGGAACTTGAAAAGTTTGGGGTCAGAAAAATTCATTAATGTTTTTGAAAGAAGTCTCCTCTGTATTTATTTGATCAAAAATACAGTAAAAATATTGTTATGAATATGTTATATATGTTAATTAATATGTTGATCAATAGCTCTGTGATCAAAGCTGAATTTTCAGCTCCAGTCTTCAGTGTCACATGATCCTTCAGAAATTATATTATGATTTCATGCTCAACAAACATTTCTGATTATCAGTGTTGAAAACAAAATGTTGTGCTACTTCAGAATTTTTCAAGATTAATGACTATAGATTTAAAAATAACAGCATTTATATGAAACAGTTTTTTTTAACATTACAAATGCCTTTACTGTCCTTTTTGATCAATTTAATGTGTCTAAAAGTACAAACCCGATTCCAAAAAATGTGGGACACTGTACAAATTGTGAATAAAAACAGAATGCAATGATGTGGAAGTTTCAAATTTCAATATTTTATTCAGAATACAACATCGATGACATATCAAATTTTTAAACTGAGAAAATGTATAATTTTAAGGGAAAAATAAGTTTTTAAAACTAACTTTTTAAAAATAAGATTTTAAATTTCATGGCATCAACACATGTCAAAAAAGTTGGGACAAGGCCATGTTTACCACTGTGTGGCATCCCCTCTTCTTTTTATAACAGTCTGCAAATGTCTGGGGACTGAGGAGACAAGTTGCTCAAGTTTAGGAATAGGAATGTTGTCCCATTCTTGTCTAATACAGGCTTCTAGTTGCTCAGCTGTCTTAGGTCTTCTTTGTCGCATCTTCCTCTTTATGATGCGCCAAATGTTTTCTATGGGTGAAAGATCTGGACTGCAGGCTGGCCATTTCAGTACCTGGATCCTCCTTCTACGCAGCCATGATGTTGTAATTGATACAGTATGTGGTCTGGCATTGTCATGTTGGAAAATGCAAGGTCTTCCCAGAAAGAGACGACATCTGGATGGGAGCATATGTTGTTCTAGAACTTGGATATACCTTTCAGCATTGATGGTGCCTTTCCAGATGTGTAAGCTGCCCATGCCATACGCACTCATGCAACCCCATACCATCAGAGATGCAGGCTTCTGAACTGAGTGCTCATAACAACTTGGGTTGTCCTTGTCCTCTTTAGTCCGGATGACATGGCGTCCCAGTTTTCCAAAAAGAACTTCAAATTTTGATTCGTCTGACCACAGAACAGTTTTCCACTTTGCCACAGTCCATTTTAAATGAGCCTTGGCCCAGAGAAAACGCCTGCTCTTCTGGATCATATTTAGATATGGCTTCTTTTTTGACCTATAGAGTTTTAGCCGGCAACGGCGAATGGCACGGTGGATTGTGTTCACCGACAATGTTTTCTGGAAGTATTATTGAGCCCATGTCGTGATTTCCATTACAGTAGCATTCCTGTATGTGATGCAGTGCCGTCTAAGGGCCTGAAGATCACGGCATCCAGTATGGTTTTCCGGCCTTGACCCTTACGCACAGAGATTGTTCCAGATTCTCTGAATCTTTGGATGATATTATGCACTGTAGATGATGATAACTTCAAACTCTTTGCAATTTTTCTCTGAGAAACTCCTTTCTGATATTGCTCCACTATTTTTTGCTGCAGCATTGGGGGAATTGGTGATCCTCTGCCCATCTTGACTTCTGAGAGACACTGCCACTCTGAGAGGCTCTTTTTATACCCAATCATGTTGCCAATTGACCTAATAAGTTGCAAATTGGTCCTCCAGCTGTTCCTTATATGTACATTTAACTTTTCCGGCCTCTTATTGCTACCCGTCCCAACTTTTTTGGAATGTATATCTCTCATGAAATCCAAAATGAGCCAATATTTGGCATGACATTTCAAAATGTCTCACTTTCAACATTTGATATGTTATCTATATTCTATTGTGAATAAAATAAAAAAGTTTATGAGATTTGTAAATTATTGCATTCCTTTTTTATTCACAATTTGTACAGTGTCCCAACTTTTTTGGAATCGGGTTTGTATGAATTTCTATATACACATATATATTGGCCCTAAACTTTTAAATTGTGGTTCTCCAGTGGTATAATTTATCAAGTTAGAAGTCGTTTATATTTTTTTTTTTTTTTTTTTTTTTTTTTTTTTTTTTTTTTTTATGAAATGTGACATTACGACAGTGAAGTTAAATGACAATATTTAATTATAGCACTTGAGGTTTTGTTTACTGGTTTACCCCAAATTACATATGCGTCCTTTATTTTCCTAAAAAGAAAGTGAGTGTGTCATGTTTTTTTCTGCTGAAGTTGGCGATCCTGATTCTGAAAAAGAGAGTCAGAATGTTTGACTGTATTATATTCTAGGCTGGGATCTTCAGTGCAAATCTATGGGATTTTGTTCACCAAGTTTATTGTACACCAGGTGAAAATCCTAAATCTGATCACTGAAGTTGCAGGATTTGAGGAATCAACAGTGTTACACACTGAAAGTATGAAGTATGAAAGTATGACTAGAAGCACCACTAATGAGCTGTTTTACAGCTCATGTTCAATAAATTGATAGATTGGGGAGGTAATTTTAAATTGCGAACTTTGTAGTTGCAGCAGTTAGCTAAAAGTGAATCATGTAATCATCTACTCTTAAGTAATGTTATTTTTCTGGCCATGGAAAATGGCTTTCTTACAGTACTAATGTATTAGAGCATGTAGCAAAATCAGATTGTTTAGTGACTTTGTCTGTAAGCAGTAAACTCAGAATCAAACTCAGGTGAATGTACACAAAATTTACTTAACTATTCTACGGAACACAAAATAGAAGGCTAATAAAGTTAAAAGCTAATCAAAACACAAACACACTAACACAGGTAAACAGAGTGGAAATGGATGAATGAACCTGGAAAGGAAACAATGGAAACTGAAGTATGGAAGTATAAAAGTGAAAGAGTCACTTCCTGGGCAAAAGCATCAATGTTTTAATTTAAAGGGGTTGACAGCTTATCTTAAGACCTCAGTGGATGCTTGCACTGCCCTGTGTCTTGTAACAAATGTCTGGATGCAGTCCTAGATAAGTCTTTCAATGTTTTTCCCAGAGATGGTGATGCTCGATTGAAGAAGGTAGAGTTGAATGTTACGTCAGATTCTCCCAGGGTGAAAAGAAATACAAACTTCAGCAGTGTTATTTTGACTCTAGATAATGGGTGTGGTTTCTTGGACAAAGTCCTGCGTTGTTGAGGCTGACCTTCTTCAGGACTGACTGAGATAGTGGCCTTTAAATTCCACAGAGGTCATACCTTCTGAAGGTGGACCGGCCAATCAAAGGGTGTAAATTTGAGCATGAAACATTTTTTGTCTTGAGCAATAGCTTATTTACATAATCAGAGTGGATTTGAGTGCTATTCAGTTTTGATTATTGTAACAGGAATATAGCACATGCTATGAAGATTTGGAGTTTTTCTCTAAGCCTAATCAAACACAACTGAACAAGCTAATGATGGTCTTCAGGATTACTAGAAAGCTACAGACAAGTGAATTTTTATCAAGGATGGAGCTAATCTCTGCGGGACAGTTGCCCATCCCTGGTCTACACCAATGTCCAGGAAAATTAAAAGAGGATAATTTTAAAGGGGTGGTTTATTTTATATATATATATATATATATATTTTTTTTTTTTTTTTTTTTTTTTTTACTTTAGTTAGTGTGAAATGTTGCTGTTAGAGCATAAACATCAACTGCAAAGTTATGACGCTCAAAGTTCAATGCAAAGGGAGATATTTTCACTGTTTATGGACAAACAACAAATGGCTGGTAGGAACTACAACAAGCTTCTAGTGACATCACTAACCCTAAAACCCCGCCCCCAAGAACAGGCAACAAAGGGGGTGAGGCCATGTTAGGCTGCTTTAGAGAAGAGAAAGAGTTGTTATAGTAGAGTTACAATACCCTCATTTTACCCCAAACTGATCCACAAACAAGGGTCAATTCAACTCTGGATTTGCACAAAAGATTAACATGACGACACATGCTAGTCGATGAGTTGAATCAACTCTACAGCAACTACATCAATTTATCCACTAACCGTTCAGAAATGTCTGGTTGCATTCTAAAAGTCGTAACTTCTTCCTGAGTCTCTCCATCAGTGTCCGACTCTGGTTTGAACAATGTAAGGTTGAACACAGTTACTGACAATCCTCATTTTGGCTGCGTGAGATTCTCCAGCTTTGTTGCTGTTGAGCAACCGAAGTATGAGCTGTTAAAGCTCCGCCCTCTTCTGGAAGATGGGCCGGGAGCAGCAGCTCATTTGCATTTAAAGAAACACACACGAAAAACGGCATGTATTTGCTCACGCCCAAATAGGGGCAAATTTTACAAGCTATAATAAATGATCTGTGAGGTATTTTGAGATGAAACTTCACAGACACATTCTGGGAACACCAGAGACTTATATTACATATTGCAAAAAGGGCATTATAGGCCCCCTTTAATACGAGACACAATGCATACTAGGTTACATTAAACAGTGGTGGCTTATGCGGCATACATATAACATTATACAAGATAAAATACAATAAACGAAACAGTGATAATAGAAGGAAAAAAGGTGCCTTGGGAATGTGTATTGTTATGCTAGGGGGTTGTACATTGTTTAAAGGGAGAAAAGTAAGTTTTATGTGCTCTATATCTCTTTCCTATGGCATGTGTTATTTGTCATGTTGCCACCCTTCCCCCATGGCATCCCTTTAAGATGTTACCAGTTTCCTGGTTAATATCAGCAGGGGAGTCCAACCCTGAGGTTACGGACCATCCTTCAGACTCCACAGAGCCCTGAGGTTGATCCTTTTCCTTTGATGTTCCAGTTTGGTTCGTCAGTGAAGGGACCCATGATCCAAATGGTGGCCTTACCAAGCACCACATAGTTTGTCTGCATAATCAAATGCATTAAAATGTTTTATGAAAGAGAAGATTCAGTTTAGATTCTGAAAATGCCATTGGAATGAATTGTGTAAGTCAACAACTTCATTTGTTTAATTTAAATTGATTGATACAATGATTTATCCTCAGTGCTGTTTAACTAATGTTTTCATACAGAGATCAATACAGAGATGTCATTAACGTACCAACACTTTTCCAAAGACAGACAGAAATCTTTAATGTGAACCTTAACGAGGCCCTACATTGATTTTCTGAATGTCACACCGTTGTTTGAAATAGCACATCATCTGTTATGCTTATTGTTCAATCGCACTGCTTAGAGAGAAAAGCAATTTTGGATCACACAAGAATGATTTGGTCATAAATGTCCAGAAACTTTGAACTCTTGTAGACACTTTGTTTCAGAACTATGCTGTAAAAGCAGAGTCAAGGCTCTTTTGCTGCACAAGGAAAAGGGCCAAATGTGTTTTAATTCTCAAGAGAAGGTGCTTGCCTCCAAAACTCTTAATGGTTTGATATAAGAAATTAGGTGTAACACTTGCCTGAGGAGATGTATGAATTATTAATGTAGTAATGATTTAAATAAGTAAATAATTCATTCTCCTCTTTAACTGTGGTGCATCTAAGAGAACTTTCATTATTGTCCAAAGAACATAGTCATTTTCTTTGTTCTGAAGTTAAAATAGCAACATCAAAAGTAGGGATGTCAAACCTCTGGTCAAGGGCCAGATTGGTTAAAAAAAAAAAAACTCTTCTTTTCTTTCTTTATTTTTTTAAACTTGTCAAACCATGTTGCATTCATGCAGACTGAGTACAATGCCCAGAATCAATTTTATGCTGCTTTAATATCCAATATTGAGTAAAATCAAATTAAATCTGACCTTTAGATTACATATACCTGTACATAAGGAACTGATAGTTAGGCAGTACAGGTGCTGGTCATATAATTCGAATATCATCAAAAAGTTGATTTATTTCACTAATTCCATTCAAAAAGTGAAACTTGTATATTATATTCATTTATTACACACAGACTGATATATTTCAAATGTTTATTTCTTTTAATTTTGATGATTATAACTGACAACTAAGGAAAATCCCAAATTCAGTATCTCAGGAAATTAGAATATTACTTAAGACCAATACAAAGAAAGGATTTTTAGAAATCTTGGCCAACTGAAAAGTATGAACATAAAAAGTATGAGCATGTACAGCACTCAATACTTATTTGGGGCTCCTTTTGCCTGAATTACTGCAGCAATGCGGCGTGGCATGGAGTTGATCAGTCTGTGGCACTGCTCAGGTGTTATGAGAGCCCAGGTTGCTCTGATAGTGGCCTTCAGCTCTTCTGCATTGTTGGGTCTGGCATATCGCGTCTTCCTCTTCACAATACCCCATAGATTTTCTATGGGGTTAAGGTCAGGTGAGTTTGCTGGCCAATTAAGAACAGGGATACCATGGTCCTTAAACCAGGTAGTGGTAGCTTTGGCACTGTGTGCAGGTGCCAAGTCCTGTTGGAAAACAAAATCTGCATCTCCATAAAGTTGGTCAGCAGCAGGAAGCATGAAGTGCTCTAAAACTTCCTGGTATACGGCTGCGTTGACCTTGGACCTCAGAAAACACAGTGGACCAACACCAGCAGATGACATGGCACCCCAAACCATCACTGACTGTGGAAACTTTACACTGGACCTCAAGCAACGTGGATTGTGTGCCTCTCCTCTCTTCCTCCAGACTCTGGGACCCTGATTTCCAAAGGAAATGCAAAATTTACTTTCATCAGAGAACATAACTTTGGACCACTCAGCAGCAGTCCAGTCCTTTTTGTCTTTAGACGCTTCTGACACGGTCTGTTGTTCAAGAGTGGTTTGAGACAAGGAATGCGACAGCTGAAACCCATGTCCTGCATACGTCTGTGCGTAGTGGTTCTTGAAGCACTGACTCCAGCTGCAGTCCATTCTTTGTGAATCTCCCCCACATTTTTGAATGGGTTTTGTTTCACAATCCTCTCCAGGGTGCGGCTATCCCTATTGCTTGTACACTTTTTTCTACCACATCTTTTCCTTCCCTTCGCCTCTCTATTAATGTGCTTGGACACAGAGCTCTGTGAACAGCCAGCCTCTTTTGCAATGACCTTTTGTGTCTTGCCCTCCTTGTGCAAGGTGTCAATGGTCGTCTTTTGGACAACTGTCAAGTCAGCAGTCTTCCCCATTATTGTGTAGCCTATATAACTAGACTGAGAGACCATTTAAAGGCCTTTGCAGGTGTTTTGAGTTAATTAGCTGATTAAAGTGTGGCACTAGGTGTCTTCAATATTGAACCTTTTCACAATATTCTAATTTTCTGAGATACTGAATTTGGGATTTTCCTTAGTTGTCAGTTATAATCATCAAAATTAAAATAAATAAACATTTGAAATATATCAGTCTGTGTGTAATGAATGAACATAATATACAAGTTTCACGTTTTGAAATAAATCAACTTTTTGATGATATTCTAATTATATGACCAGCACCTGTATAAACTAAACAACAAGAAGAAAAGAGAAATCCAATCACTAGTCTTGGATATAACTTGATATTATAACTTGATAATAAGCCACCTGAAATATATAAATAAAATAAAATAAAATTAAAAAAAAACTGAGCCTATGTCTCATTTTAATTGCATGTTTCTAAGTCAAACTCTGACAGCATCAAATCTGTATTGATGTATGAAATGCAATAATCTCTGTGGAGATGATGGTGAAATTGACTTTAGTCATAAGTAATTAAAGATGTGATTTATAAGATGTAAAATTTTCAATATATCTTGCTAGCATAATAAATGGATGCTGATGTGTTTTGGCATTATTTATTTAATTTTTTTTTTTTTCAATCATCCTGTGCGTGTGTAAATACCATTTAGTTTTTGTAATCATAAATTGTGCAGTGATTGAGGTCAAATATGCACAAACACAAATGAAAAAAGTGCATATACAAACAGAGGGAAGTGATTTGCCCTGCTGAGCCCCTTATGGAACAACAACAGGAGAGTAATTTATTTCTGTTGAAATGCTGGCTACATCAGATCAGGCTCTTTGTTTTTGTCAGAGGCAAATGTGTTACACAGTTTTCTTGAGATGTTGTGGTTCTGCTGTGATGTTATAACTGTAAGCAGCTGCTCCACTCTGTAGCCATGTGCTTCTGTTTGTGTGCTGTCCATGGTGCTGATCTCAAGTCAGTTGTGAAGCTGTCCACTTTTTAAATGTACAATTTGTATGTATTTTGTGTACTGTTGATGAAGAACAGCATAAAGCATGCCAGAGAAAAGGTGACAGACTTGCATGACTGAACTTTATTTCCCATTGTTTTCCATGGAAATACAATTAAAAAATAGAAACAAAGCAGCAATTAAATGCAGTGCACATAATATGCACTTCATTATGCGTTTTTCAGAAATTGTCAGATGTATTAATTTTATTCCAAAATCACTTGAACTGTATTTATGACATAGTAATTACACTTTCAGAACCATAAATATGGACTTTCTAGGAGGGCTTGATGTCAAGAGACACACTAGTTTTTCTATCACTGTAAAACCTACCAGTTGTTCTAACTAACCCATTTCAGTTATCTTTACTTAATGTTCAACAATTTGCATCCAACTTAATTGTAAAAAGTAAGTAAAATCAGCACTATTCACATACTATGCCTTTGTTACTCAGAAAACCCAAGTTAAGATTACTTGATTAGTTTGAGTATCATTTTGTCAAGCAAAAGAGTTTTTGAGGTGGGTCAATTCTTAATATACTTTTCACTAATTTCCTCAACTTCTGCAGTTATTTTTCTCCTTAGTTGCCTTCGCTCATTTTCCAAAGTTATCTTGAACGTTGAATTGTCAATACAACTGAAAATTTTGAAAGAACATAATATAGGTTGTCTTCATAAATTGATTTCCTAAAATGGTGTTGTCACCATTATGGTGATTAGTGTTGCATTTGGTTGGGAACTTGAAACTACTATTGTCAAACATCAAACATTTAAGGGGGTTGATCCCTCTATCTTGCAGTCGACCTTGCTTGAGTCACACATAGACATCAACATTCTGCATGCAAAACAAAACAATGGTAACTTTTTTTTTTTTTTTTTAAATAAAGACTCTGACCATTACAAAACAATTTTATTTGCTGTTTTTAATGGGCTAATACTGACGTGAGAAAATAAATTGTTATTAAAAAAAGCAGTGTTATTAAAACTTGAATATATATAGATAAACTTTACTATTTCTGAGGCAATAAGTTTGCAAGATTTATTTAAGCAAAGTTAACAAATTGAAATGTACAGTGTACAGTTTACTCTCATCTTCTCATGTCCTATGCTTATGCAGGGTAAGGAGAAGTTGCTGACCATCTTACACCGTTACATGGACATCCATGGGACAGTGTACTATGAGACACAGCGTCCCCCAGAGGTGCCAGCATTCGTCAGGAACCACGGCTTACTGCCCCAACAGGAGTTACAGCAGCTTCTGAGAAAGGCTAAGGTACTGTTAGCATGATGTACTTTTAAATCTTTGATAATAAGTGTTGGAGAAAGTTACTTTTAAAATGTAATTTGTTACAATATTGCGTTACTACATAAAAAGTAACTATTAGCGGTTACTATTAGTAACTTGTGGTCACTTTTTATGTAAAATAATGTGTTACATTGCTTTTGCATTACTTTTTCTCACCTGACTGACATTAATAATTGTGTTTTGATTAATGATCATGTGTTAAAATTTTATTAAACTTTTAATTTGTTGACAACCCTAACTTGTAAGTTTATACCAATTTATACCATTACATTTTCTCCTAGCTCTTCATGGGATTTGGCTTTCCCTATGAAGGCCCTGCCCCTTTAGAGGCCATAGCCAATGGCTGCATATTCCTGCAGCCAAAGTTCAACCCCCCTCGCAGCTCCCTCAACCATGAGTTCTTCAGAGGCAAGCCCACTTCCAGAGAGGTAAGTGCAGTCTGTGCACTATATATGCCAGTAACCATTTTCTGTGGATTAGTTTTTTTGTTTGTTTGTTTGTTTGTTTGTTTGTTTTTTCTGTGAATGGCACACAGTTCTGCTGTTCACATAATCATAATAATTTTCAGATCTGTGTAGTGCACTCATGTGTCAGGTTTATGTTCTGTTTTGGTGTAGATTTATGTGTTCCCAGTTCCTGTGTTTATTTCCTGTCTGCCTTAGTTGACCTAGTTTCCTAGTGTGTACCTGTTAGTAGTGTTAATTTTGTCAGCTATTTTTAAATTAAGTGTCAAATGCACTTTTTAGTTTTTATCATATTTAGTCAACCTTGTCATGCTTTCGTTTAGTCAAGTTTTAGTCAACTAAATATCTGGGCATTTTAGCCTAGTTTTAGAAACTAGTCAAATTTTCATAATGGTTAAATCGATAATCACAATTATTTTGCTCAAAATTAAAATCGTCTCAGGTTAGGTATGTAACCATAGTTCCCTGAGAAAGGGAACGAGACACTGCGTCTGATAGGATCGCTTTGGGGAAAAAAAAGTGATCCTATCGGAACAACGTTGACTAATTCCATTCAAATTTTGTCATTTGAGAAAATTATTTTTTACATTTCATCTGAATTATTCCACTTTCACTGATAAGCAGAAATCAAGAGAATGTTAACTCATACGCCTGCTTTATTTTACCTCATCTAGTTTTTTGATTTATTATAAGCTATTATCATATAGCCTAAATTAACACACTCTCTCTTTCTCTCAAAAATTTAAATGGTGAAATTCCAAATAATAATTCCAATAAGTCCAAATTTCATCAATGTTGTTCTATTAAAACAACAACAAAAATACATTGTATAGCCACATAAAGGTTGTGTAAGTGCATTTATTCAGCAACCGCAAACAATATAGTTGAGATCCATGTTTGGATTTATTACAGTTCATCACTGAGAATGGTAGATTTAGTTGCAGCAAACAGTGCATGTGGCTCGTGAAGGAATACAGACTGGCTGAATGATATTTTTAATTAAGCAGAATCTCTAAATGTAAATCGCTGAACTTGAGCTTACTTTTTTGTAAGTATTTACAGACCATCTGCGGCACTTTCTTAGTGTAGAGAGAGCGTAGTGTATGTCTTTGTTTAGTGTTTGTTTTTTCTCCCGGGCGTTATCTTGTTCTCCTGGGTATTTGTTAATTTGAGTTATTGTTTATTAAAGTTAACTACTGCATTTAGATCCTACCTCAACTCATCCCTTGCTGCAACCACACAACGTGACATCAAAGATAACATTCATTTGTTTATCTCCCCATCAGGTGTCATCTCAGCATCCGTACACTGAACAGTACATCGGCAAACCTCATGTCATAACAGTAGACTTCAACAACTCTCAAGAATTTGAGACAGCTGTTCAAGACATACTCAGAGACAAGGTACATTTAGTTTAGTGTAACATTGGTTTTTGCATGACTGTATATAGAAATATAGAAAAGGGATGTCCACATTTTTTGCCATTCAATTTACATACTCTTAAGCAAGTCTAGTAGTTTTGTAAGAGGAATATTTGGAGATGCTGTCATCCTTTTTTATATAAGTCTTTCATGGCGCCAATTAAACACTGGAGTGCCATGCAGTGTTTTTCAGTCATCTCAGACTTTAGTTCTGACTCAGTTGCTTTCTCAAAGCACAAACTTCCTGTTGTTATGGAAACGCACGCAGTGTCTTTCAAAAGTTTGAAAGCACTATGAAGTTGTTGTTTTTTTCATCCACAGTGCAAAAAAATAGGGAAAGCAAACAAAAGAAATAGCATGTTTCTGAGCATAGAGAACAAAAGTTTGCAATTCTATAGATGCACACAAGAACAGTCCTTCCAAAATTGGTTTGAGTTTTACCATCGCCCACATAATGATACGACATGCAAATTGCAATTTTTGTCCGCACTTCTATCAATCATTTTAACTTTGTTTCAACACAGTGTAATATTAGCGTTTTTAGCAATGTTTGCCTTTCCCTGCTGAAAAGACTTAATGCTGGTTTGGTGCTTGTCTAGCCAGTCTAGCTAGTATAATGGAGACACCAGTACTATTTATTAGAAAAAAATAAAATAATAAAACGTAAGTTGGAAGTAGGAGCATAGGTGAAACCTTATAAAAGTGGGAATGTTGTGATTTTCAAAATGAATGGCAGGTAAAGTTGTCTATTCCATCATAGAATGCTTCACCTACAAATGACAGTTGTTTTTATTTACTAATGCTCATATCACTTTAAGCCTATAATGTTGGTTTTGGGTTTTGTTCGTGTGTTCATGTCTTTTATTTTGTAATTCTTGCTCACAGTCTTTAGCTGTGTGCGAAATCACCCCCATACCCTCATTCACTATTCCCTACATTACTTTATATACAGTAGTCCATTTGAAGGAGCGAATGAAAATGAGTGACCATCTGCCATTGGTCAGACACGTAGAGGCCCCGTCCAACTCATTAGTCGAAGCAGAGATTGACAAATCAGACCACAAAAAAGATTGTTTCAATATAACATGGAAAAGATTGCACACAGTACCTTTAAATATGAATGAAGAAACAGTTTGTTCAGGCTTCACAATAATGACATGCATGGACAGGTATTATTATTGCATATACTGTATGTTTCTGTCTGTGATTTTTGCATTTGTCTCTTTGCACAGGTGGAGCCCTTTATACCATATGAGTATACTTGTGAAGGCATGCTGGAGAGAGTGAATGCTTACATTCAACATCAGGTACTTAGGCATTTCAAGGTTAATATTATTGAAGTCAAATATAGATATTTCATTATTATTCTAAAACAACTGGAGAAAATGATCCATTGGTGTTCCCATTTCTGTTGTTCATCGTTTTTTAAGAACCCTTGAAAATACAGACTTTGAATTCAAATACACAATTTGAGTCACCTTTGCTTGTAGATTCCCAGATATGAAATATTAGTCAATCACACAAGCCAAAAACGCCATGAAAAAACGTCATTTTGAACCACTTT
Source organism: Megalobrama amblycephala (assembly GCF_018812025.1). Classification (NCBI taxonomy): domain Eukaryota; kingdom Metazoa; phylum Chordata; class Actinopteri; order Cypriniformes; family Xenocyprididae; genus Megalobrama; species Megalobrama amblycephala. The sequence continues at coordinate 31,965,585 of NC_063044.1, read as the reverse complement.
TAAAATCCTCTAGAAAAAGTTTATCATCCAGTAACTTTTAATATTATGATTTGGGACACACTTCTGTTTATGTTGCATAATGTTTGGGACAGCAAGTGTAAGAATTGGGAGCAGTGCAAGTCTACGGTCTGTGTTGCGCTTACACATGCCCACGTAGACAAAAATGTAAGAGAATAAGTGTAAGCATATTTTTGCCTATGATTTGAACTACGTATATGCTGAGCTTGCTAGTCAGTCGCCTTTGGGATTTGATGTGAGCACATACACTGAAACACACGCTTTTGAAAACCTGAACTACTCTGAATGCTTTGTTCAGCGCCTTCAATACTCAGTGCCTTTTTTTTTTTTTTTTTTTTTTTTCAGCTCAAACCTGAAAATAACACACAAAATAAAATGACTCCTTTGTACTACAGGCAAAATTGTGGTCTCTTATTTATAAAACTCTTAGGAGTATTAATTTCTTTAAAAGAAAAATCATTACAAATAGGTAATTAATAAAAAAAAAAAAAAAAAAAAGTAAAATAGTAGTTAAAAAGCAATAATATTTTGTAAAAATGTGATATGTATTGGCATATGACACTACAAAAGTACACAATACATTTTTTTTTTTTTTTTTTTTTTTTTTTAATAAACAGACTATTGGCCCATTCACACCAAGAATGAAAACTATAAAGATAATGCATAATTGCACTTTATTTTACAATACATGCACTTTTGATGTACTTACAGTATACTTACCAAGAAAGTACTAAATCATATAAGGTAACTACATGGGTTAAGGTTAGGCTTAGGGTTGGTTCAGGACTAATACCTATTTATTGTAATTATTACAGTAAGTATATAGTATGTACATGCGAAAAAGGACTCGAATATAGTCGTTAACTTTGTTTATTATAAGCTTGCGCTGCAGTTCTTTCATTTGTAGCTTTAAATGCTTGAGTTTGTTAAAATCGGATCAATTCTGAATATGTTTACACTACTATGATGTAGTAAAAATGGAAAAAATTTCCTTTGTGTTTTTCGCATACAGACGATAATGTTGTCAAAATTATCCCCATTCACATGGATCTGAGAAAACGACTAAAAACTCTGTATTATTCATGCCAGGCAAGTAGATAGCGATGTCAATTTGTAAAGAAGCACTATGTGTCTATAATCTAACACGTAATACACATACGCATAATGGCTCAACAGCATATTTGCGTTTGGAGATGATAACGATATCGTTTTCAAAAGTTTGTGCTTTCAGGCCCCCAAAATGCCGCTGTCATGTAAATGAACAGCCAAAACACATAAAAAAATGTTTCCGTTTTTAGTTGAAAACTGTTGAAACTGCTATTTTTTGTTGTATCAGAATGTATCATAAGGCTCTCTTCCAAGGATCTTTTCAGTCAAATTCTTGCTTTTTTGTAGGATTTTTGTCATCGCATCAGTCCATTCCCTAAAGCCAATGAATCCAGATCATGGCCTGGGAATCCACCCAGTCCTTTCCTTCATCTGCCCAACTCCACAGCTTTGATCTGGGCTCCCAACATCACTGCTCCGGCCTGCTGGCCCCCTCTCAGTGCCCTCCGGCTCTTCCTGTCTCCAGAAGCCTCGTCCTGTGTGAAAACCTGCCAGGATGCCGGTCTAATCTGTGAGCCAGCTTTCTTTCCTTTCATCAACAATATGGAGGCCTTCAGTGGGTGAGAGATGCACATCATTTCTGGATTCTTTAAATTTTTGCTTAAATGTATTTTTATTTATTTATTTATTTGTTCATTGACAGCCATTATTGCAGTTAATATGAAGTTATGATATTCATTTTAACTACTGTATAATATAATTATGCATTCATATTTACACTTTAATGAGTATAATGCATTATATGATTCATAGAATGTATTATCATTTGTTTCAAAATCACATAGAATGTTTCCATTGAAACATGATAAAGTGGAACTTTACTGAAGCAAATGTCCCAGTTACTTTCTTCAAATAAAAATAGCTTTTTTAGCAATAACATATACATTTTTAAGTCTTGAATAAAAACATGAAGTGTATATTTTTTATACTTATAATCAATGAAATCTTCTAAATCTAAATGCTACTGCGGTTTGTTTACTGTGCTCATGGGATAAGCAGTTGTATTTAAAAAAAAAAATCATTGTGTATAATCTTTTAACTTTGATTTTCCCCCTCATTTTCATGTAATATTTTGTTTCAATCAAAATATGTAATGTTTTATTCATCTCGCAGCTGGATGGTATGGTTTAAAGCTGACAGATCTTAAATCCCTCTGAAGAAAATGTATGAGAAATGTATTTACGTAACCAAGACATGAGCAGTCATTGTTCTCTATTCACTGCATTTCCCCCCGTTCTTGTCTGTGGTTCTTTGTAACAAGTATATTGTGTGTGAATGTGTGCATTTCAGGCTTAATGCTCAGTGTGAGTCTTTGGAAGCGGAGAAGAACCATGTGTTTCCAGCTGTACAGGTGGAGAGGAGAGAGTGTTTTCAGCAAAAGGAGCCTCTGCTGTTCAGTTGCGCTGGAGTTAGTGCCAAACACCAGCGGCTTTGCCCATGCAGAGACTACCTCCATGGCCAGGTGGCGCTGTGCAGGGACTGCCTTTGAGCTTTCCCCATAGACCTTTAAAGATGTCTGTGGTAAACTGAGGCCAGCCCTGGGCAGTTAAACATGTCAGAATCCCCAGAATGCTGGTATCTACAGCTTCATGGGAATTGCTGGACTGAGGTCATTGACGTCAAGCTTGAAGATGCGTCTGAAGAAGTGTCCTCACTCTTGGTTACTTTGATCCAAAGCAAAACTTTGCCTCCAGATGAGCTACTGATGGTAAGCGAGATGGTACCCTGATGTTCACCATCTTTAGAGTCTACTGTATCTGAAAAAAAAAAATAAAATCCTGGTGGTGGTTACAAGGTTGGATGCAAAAATAAATGCAAAATACAGTTTTGAGTTTGGAGCTCCTTTGTGATGCAGGTCAGACTCGAGTAGCTGAAGTTTTATGAATGCTGAAAGTGCCAGAATAAACATGAATTTTAAAGTCAACATGAAACATTATAGAGTGTTTCAGGGGATGGCATATTTTTGTAGGCCAAAACTGGGAAATTGGTTAGTATTTTACCACTTCTGGCTTGTTCGTCCTAAACTCTTGAATCGGTGTTTGGTTAAATGTCTGAAATAAGGTCTGTGATTAACATGAACTCAAAATATTTTCATGTTTTATTCTACAACATGAAATACATCATTAATACCCCCTTTTTAAAGGATTTCTTATCTTGAAAAAGGCGGCTGCTAGTGTCTAATGTGACTGTAGAGGTTGTCAAGGACATTAAACATCATCAGCTGAACAGGAAAACTCATCTACTCACTAGAAAAATCCTATTGGGTTTTTGTCTAGGGAACCAGCGTGACGCTTAACTTACTGGTCGGCCTACAAAAATATATCACTGTAGCACACAACCATTTTAATGTTATATTTTGGACTCAAATAGTACATTCAAAGTGTAGGGTAAGACGTAGTTCCTTCAGTCTGGATCTGATTTTGAAAAGTGGATGGATGGATGGATGGATGGATGGATCCAATCGTGCCAAACAATATGTGGTACTAATGCTATACCAACACTTTGTTTAGGGTTTAGATTTATATTTGGGTTAGTATTTCTTACCATGTTGTGTATGCAGTCAGCACTGTGATTGACATGACCAGTGAAATGTTTAGAATCAACTTTGGGGCGGGTTTGCACTGAACTGGTTTGGAGGGGGGAAAAAAATATGCAGTGGAGTCAGAGCTGAACGTGATTTCACAGTGTTTTTTGGAGAACAACTCTCCTACTGAAACACTTCCATCATCCTCTTTTTAGGAGACTTTTAGACCAGTTCACCTTGCATTACCAACAACAGTATAGCCTGAAGCCATGCTTAATATCTATTTGGCTGTTGGTTAACATTAAACCTTTTAGGCACATTGGTATGGTGCATTAGAGATTCAAGTTAGAACCTTTCCATTTTGCTGTAGTTTCCTTGGATCCACATGGTTGCTGCTGCCTTACACCTCAATCTTGTTTTGTTTTTTGTTTTGTTTTTTACACATTTTTGTAGACATTTTAAACTTTTTTCTATAAGTTAACATTACAGAATGGGATATATAATATATAATTATTTATTTATTGAAATTTTTAACACATTTAATGCACCCACCATTTCATACAGTTGATGGTGACAAATTTGAAGCAGGGCAACAACTCACTGTGTGATGGAGCCTTTAGAATGCAGCTATATACCCCTTAAACTCAAGATATCAGGGAAAAATGTCCCTGTATGAGTTTTTTTCCTTATATTTATATCATGATATAGTTAAGCAATATCACACGAGTGCTGTTTTGTCCCGAATAGCATGTGCAAATGTGATACTGATTTTATACAACAGTTCAATAAGAAGTTATATTTTAGACAAAATATTGTCTGCTTTTGCTCAATTTAGCTAAATATTACCTGTAAAGAAAGAGCAGAACTGTTGTGGGTCTCCAAGCAACACACAGCAATGTTTAGTTTCTGAATGAATCAGCGTTTTGAGAAAATCAATTGCGTGAACCAATGATATAATGGCTCATACATAAAGAGAGGCATTTACTTCATTCCTGAATGAATCAGCCATTTGAAAGAAGCGAATGAATGACTCAATGACATTTACAGCCACCTACTGGCAGTTTTAGTTTCATTATTATTTAATTAAAAAAAAACAACTCATATTTCCATATTAATAAAAAAACCTTTCAAAGTATAGTTCACCCAAAAAATCATTTACTTTTTCATTTACTCACCCTCATTGCTGTTGAAGCCTAAATGTTTGTGTAATAAATTCTATGTTAAATCAAATATATATTTTTTATAATGTCTATTTGATGCTTTTCTCATTTAACACAATAATGACTTTAAATTATCTTTTGGGGGCAGTTTCTCAACCAAACTATCATCAGCCCTTGTACACACACACACACACACACACACACACACACATATATATATATATATATATATATATATATATATATATATATATATATATATATATATGGTGCGTTTATACAACAGTTTAAATAAATAAATAAATAAGAAATAAGACGCAGTGTCTTTAAAACCCTCTTTTTTGAAAGACACTTCTACTATATTCCGCCATGGATTCAAATCTCAAGTTGATTCTAAAACATCACTTTAGAATGAAGGAATGTTGAGTCCCTCCATTGAAACTCATTGTATTTTGTACAGTATTATTGAGAGAGAGAGAGAGAGTGAGAGCATTACCTGTCTGATATAACATTCATTCTTTAGGTCGATAATGTAGGGAAAACACCCTAGGAAGTAAAATTAGCTCAAATGAATAAAGAGTAGTTTAGATTACGACCGAGCAACTGATTCGTCCAGCGTTCATTTGCTCGAACCGTAATAAGCTCTTGTAGCGGATATAAATATCCAACAATCGTGAAAACACTGATTAGAACACGGTAACTTGAAATCGACAGTTTAAGACATTAAATCATAAAGCACATAATACAAGACACTTTCTTTTTAAAATCTACAAGAGATTTTATTTATTCTAACACAAACTAATCTAACACAAAGGCACGCACATACACACACACACACACACATTCATACGCGTTGCAGTAAGAAGGAAATGAGAGAGAAAGAGTTTTGAAAGAGAGAGAGAGGGAGAGAGAGAGAGTGATCTGATTAACAGAATTCCTATCAATGCATTTCAAAGACCTGAACGAACCATGAATCATTCATTTAAATGCACCAGTTCAGTTTTCCTCTGGAGGTACTTGCTTGCGTTGACTTAAAGGTGAATTTCCCTCGTCGTGCAGAGGAGGGTTTCCCAAGTCGATGATTGGTCCAGATCAGGTCCGTGTGGAACAATGAAAGGAGTCTCTTTGTCGCTGGAGCTGAAGCGGCAAAAGTCGTTGGTTGAACTTTGCGGCGAAACTTAGGACACGAGACTTTCCGCGGTAAAGGAAAATTAGGTAAAAGAAAAGAAAAGTGAGTGAAGGTCAGATGGCTTGAATGAGCTGCTTGTCTGTTCTTTCTTGTTACTCCATAGCTCTTGGTACTTGTCTTGGCTTCTCTTACCAGAACAGAACCAACTCCCTGTTCGTTTACTAACCAACTTCTCCCCCGTTTTGTGACCAACCTCTCCCCCAACTTCTCCGTTTACTATCTTGCAATATGATCATTTAAACTTAGTTGTTTGTCACACCTCTGAGGAGTCCTGGCCAATCAGACATTGTCCTGTTTCAAGAGGGCCTTCCTCTGACCCCAATAAAACATAAGTGTTACATCCTGTTTCTGCTTCAGCAGAGAGTGCCATTTTAACATAATTTCTATTAAATGGAATACAATACATTTTAAACAGATTTCATTCAAGCCATGATTTAAGAAAGATGAAAAGAAATAGATCAAGTCCAAATAAGGCATACTTTCAGTCATTCAGTCAAGAGTTAACACATTTACATGAATTGTGAGTGTTCTAAAGCCTAACTGTTTACAGGTAGTACTTGTGGACACATAATGCAAAATGTATGTAGTTAAAAGATGTTTGATAAGTCCGTTAAAATTGTTGGAACAATTTTGAAGCAGATTTATTTGTTCAACAGTCTCTTTGGCTTTCCTGTGAAGTAAAGAAACAAAAGGGTCTGGATTGTCTCTCTGTCTTCTTGGGTGACCCTTTGGTATGTCACTTCTGCTATCAGGAAGCATGTGTCGTAAAAGTAATCAGCCTGGCTTTATCTGCAGACGGGCCGGAGCCGGAACCCCAATTCTGAATTAGAATTATGTTTTGAAAGAATCATCTGAATGATTCATTTGTCTGGTTCGTCCACAGTTGCTACATATCCCCCTTTGTTCGGCGATGTGTTGAGACGAAGACATCGGCGGACACTGTGGAAAAATGGACAGAAGCAGACACACACAAAGCAACAACAAAACAACACCTCCATGATTGACCACTATACTGGTGCAGGGAATTCGATTATCTGAGTACTAATGGATTAAGTTTGAATTTTAGGAGTGTTATTCTACATTGTCTCAGTATGTTAATGCTTGGATCAAATTGTGTGATTTAAATTGTTTGTTTCCTTCTCTTCTAAATTGTTCTAGGTTGTTCTGGTGACATCATTTGTGGTAAAAATGATGTGACCCATCATGGAGCTCTCTCGGGCTCACATTTGAATTTTCAAATGGCTTTCAGACCTTAGGCGTGGTGCGTCAATCCTAATGTCATGACCTTGACCCTTATGGGGCAGACAGGTATTTTACCTTATAAAGAAGAAGGGAAAGAGAGGAAGAGGAAAACAAAACAAAATAAAACAGTTAAGTGTTTCCTGGTATGGCTAACACTACTGCGTGCATCTAAGGTGTCATGTATCAGCTTAATGAAAGGTGTTCTACTTGTTGTGCAGATGGTTGTATGTTTCTTATGGTGAATGTAGCTAAGTCGATGTTGAGCTAGGTTCTGAAACTAATATCTGTCTGTAGGAAGAGCATGTTGGTGAGTATGTTAATGTAGTGTAGTGTAAAGTAATGTAGTGCAGTGTATGTATGGTCAGCTCTGGTTCAGTCTGTCTTGCTCCCCCCTTTTCTTGAAGGGCTTAGATGAAGATTGGCTCTTTGCATCTTGGACTTGGGACGAGGGATCATCCCTAATTTGATGGGAGTCAGTCCAGTGAGGCAGGAAGTTCTTTGGCAGAAGGTGGGATGAAGTTTGACATGGCTGTGTTGAGCTGTGGTGCAAAACTTTGTCTCCTATGTTGCATTCCTTCTGTAATGCCTTCTGGTTGTGACAGACTGTCTGACCTTCTGTGCTTGCTGTTGTTACTGTTGCACAAGCATGGTTCTTGAGATGGGAACCCGTTGGGTTTATTGCTGGGTGATGAGTAACCAGAACTGTGTTCTCTGGTACTACAGAGTTTTCAGCGGTGTTTGGCTGCAAGAGACCGCTTGTTCTGTGCTGATGTAGAACAGGTGGCAGTCATCTCCATTTGGAAGGTGGATCAGATGATCACTGACCTTCCGTTCTGTCTCTAGTCATAACGAGGGTGAATCATCCTTGTGTGTCAAGTCACATAGCTGTTGGATTGACATTGTGCTTGGGCAGGCCATGACGCCAAGATGGTGACTTAGTCCAGGGTGCAGGTTTCTCAGGAAGAGGGTTTTGAAGTTCACATCCTCTTCAAGTTCCGGTTCGTGATGTGCACCTAAGTAGGCTTGTCGGAAACGGTTGTAGTAAGCTTGGGGAGTCTCTTGTCGACCTTGTTTGGTTTCCAAGGCGACTAGCAGTCCATGTTCAGACTCTGGGCCTGTAAATTCTTTGATCAGTGACTCACGTAATAGCTGGTAGTTGTGCTTAACGTGAACAGGTTGTCGGTCTAAGAAGCTTCGTACCTCGGGGCTGGATGTGGACCTGAGGAGATACAACCTGTCTCCGTCAGTCACATTGGGTCTCACCTCTAGGTAGAAGTCAATATCTCGGAGATAAGTCTGGATGTTGTGGTTCTCCATGGAGTTCGGGTTGAACTGTGTGATGTTCTTAGCCAGCTTGTCAAGGTCTTTAAGGGTCATCTCGTGCGCAACTTTGGGGTCTGCATGGATGAGCTCTCTTTGGTTGACAGGGAAGAATCCTGTAGTGAAGGCCGGTGATGTTGTGGGTTTTGGCCATTCATTCCTTCCGTTGCATGGCGGTTCTTGGATGGGGGGCTCTGTTCTGCTCAGCAGTGGTGATGCTGAGGGAGGCCCCTCCCTTCTTGACTCTGGTTTCTGTGTGTGAACATGTTTAAGTTCATTTCTGACCATGTAGAGCTTGCCGTTGGCATCGTCTAATTGTTGGTTTAGATGGTCCATTTCAGTGCTGTACCATTTCAAATGGTCTTCCAGAGCATTGATTTTAAAGTTCTTATCTTTAATGTCAGAATTGGCATTTTCTAGTTGGTTTACCAGGTGACTTTGGACAGTCTTTAATTCTTGCTTGTCACGTTCCGCAACTGCAAGGGCTTCTTGGAGCTTGTCAACTTGTTCCTTTGTTTCTTGCTCCACAAGTTTGTCTTGAGCTTTCACCTTGAGCTGGTCTGTGCAGCGTTGGATGTGCATCAGCTCTCTCAGGAACTCAGTGGTCTGACGCTTGAAGTCGTCCTGGACTTTCACTTCCAGCTTGTCTATGCGGCTCTGGGCACGTGTCAGCTCCTCCTGTAGGTGGGTGATGTGCTTGTCGCTTAGTTTCAGCTGGGCTGTGAAGGCAATGCTTAGAGAATTGGTTATCTTGCCTAGTTCAGTGTGGTCTTGGTTCTGGCTTGAATCATGTGTCGGGAATCTTCTCAGAATTATGATTATTATTAAAAATAATAACAGTTCAATTGTCTTTGGCATGAGGCAGTTTGTAATGCCGCTGAGCCAGGCGTCCACATCTTGGGCAGTGGGGTTTTCCGTCTGCGACATGTTGGCACGCTGGGGAGAAGAGACTGACACAGATCTGTGTGGGGTGCAAGCCTATATGTGGTGGAACAGCTAAGTGTCGTTCAGTGAATGTACACCAATAGTGAAGTGTGGCCACGTGTTGGTCTCAGTGTGTAGACAGGTAGGCTAGTGATGAGAAGGCTTTGTCGCTCAACTGAGTAAGAGAGAGAGAAAGAGAAAAGGTTAAAACAAATTTCAATAGACAAAATATTTCCTATAAATATTTTCTATCAATGAAAAACTGTTTTCAACTCGTGATGTGAGGACTTTGTCACTCGACTGAGTAAGGAAAAAGAGATTTTTTTTTTTCAATGTAGAGAAATATTTATTTCCAATAAATATTTTCTATTAATGAAAAGCTGTTTCTAAAAATAAAAGAAAAGAAAATATATATTATTGTTTATGTTCGCAAGGACAATAATACAATAATAATGCTGATACCTCTTTTCTTAGTTTGACAGGATTGACACCACACACCTTCAGTTGAACTGCTTACCAGGGATGCTGTGAAGGCAACGGTTGCTCAACACTTGTCTCTGTTAAATGTTCTTGGAGGAAATGTCAAAATTTAAATTGCGTTTACAAATGCAGGGAATATGGAGAACACAAAAGGGTTTGATTAAAATCAAAAACCTAATGAATGGTTTCTTTGGAAAGATTGTGTTTCTCTTTCTTTAGAATTGATTGATGGTTCGTCCAAGCTTGATCCCTACAAAAGTGAAGAATAGGATGGAAGAAAGCAGGAGAGCACAGGAAAGACGTGAGGAAAAGGAAAGGAGAAGAAAGGAGACCAGATCCACAAATGGCTCTGAAGCCTTTGTCTAATTACAAGGATATAATTGGTAGTTGATGGACAACTAACCCATGAGAATAAAAATGTTAGTAAAGAGAGGGTTGTCTCTGATTGGTTTGAAACTCGTAAAAAGATATCAGAGTCTCCTATTGAGGCTCAGGTGTGTCGTTCCTAAGCTAGAATACGAAGAGGAAAGGAAAACGGTAAGAAAGAGAAAATAAATGAAAATAATGGGATGAGATAAGAAAAAGGGAATTAAACAAAGAGGTAAATGAATAAATAAAATAGAGTGGCTAAGTGTATAACCAAGAAAGGAAAAGAAAGATATAACGCAATAAAATAATGAACAAATGTGAGTCAAAATTAGGAAAAACTTTGGTGGAATAAGTTTGCTTAAACTTTTAAAGTTCAAGGCTTATTCATACCTGAAGTAATTAGATCTAAATAGAATTTTAGATTTATGAAAATTATGAAATAAGAAATAATGGAAATTTGGGAATGTAGAGATCATTTAAAATTACTTTCTAGGAAAACGTAGGATTTCAATTTAAATTTAATTGGTTGTATTAAATTCAAATTTGACAATTAAAAATTGTAAACCAGTATTTCTTTTTCAAGTCAAATGCAGGTAAGGCAATTATTAATTGTAAACCAATATTTTCCCTTTCAAGTAAAATATAGGTAAAGTAATAAGTGAGAAAGTTAAAATGGAAAGTATGAAGGAAAGACCAACAAGTGTACATAAAGTTGAAGTGTTTTAAGTGGTTAAATCACTTTATAGTTGCTAAAACAGACACTGTGTTCACACAATGATGTTAACTAGATTAGCTTTGAGGCTAAAGGCTTTAGCATACGAACTTCGGTGTAAAAAAACTACAGAGGTTAGCTTAGCAACACCGTGCGGTTTGTTTACAATGACGTTCTTCCGGAAGCGTTGGTTAAGACTTCCGTGCCACGACTGTAACTATGGCGACCAAACAAAATGATAGTGGCGAACATGTGAATTACATCAAATACATGTAACTGTACAAATGAAAGACACATGCACGTACAATCAAGCATTACGTGAAATGTCGGCGCATTTCAACTCTATAAATAAGAGACACCACTCGTAGCTGTTTTACGACGTGGGGCTTAAACTTTAAGTGATAGCTTTCTGCTGTAATAGATGGAAAAATCGCGACCTCGGCGGGTCTCTATATGCACGCAAAATATAACAGTTTCAAAAGCTTCACTTGATCAGTTTCAAATCACTTAAATTGCGCTCGGACACACGTAGTGTTACACGAGCTCAAACAAGCAAGCATATAGCGTTTAGCAAACGGGAGAATATAGCACACTGAAAGCAGTGGAACACGCACTATAATCAGTTTGGCTATATATAAAACCAGCAAGCGTATAGCGTTACTGTTTAACAGAGGGGAAAATAGCAGATTAAGTACAGTGGAACACGCACTGACACTTTAGCTATAAAAATAAAACAAGCAAGCGTATAGCGTTACTGTTTAACAAAGGGGAAAATAGCAGATTGAGTACAGTGGAACACGCACTGACACCTTAGCTATAAATATATTGATTTAGAAACAGATCGAGGAACACGCTCAATCTTGCCGTTCTGTGAGGAGAGTATTCGTCCTACACTGAGGTATTTTAACTATTGCAGTTTAGTTTCACTTCAGCTCTCTGATACACAATAACGTTATTATAGCTATATGACGCTGGAACACGCAGACATCAGGATAGCTAAACAAGGCATTCTAGAATTTAAGGAACACGCTTAATTCTTACCTTATTGTGATATCATAGATCTGAAATTTACTGCAGACTGGAGTTTAGAGACAAGACAGCAGACTGGGGTTAAAGCTCTCACTCATTCAGGCACTCGTTCAAACGGGCCGCGCCGTGCGCGCTGCATACGTCACACGAACACTGAGGGGTTTAATAATTTGCGTTGATAAAAAGAAAAATGACTTGATATGTGCTCCAAATTTAGATTAAACTGCCCGAATTATCCTCCACCATTACTGTAGGGAAAACACCCTAGGAAGTAAAATTAGCTCAAATGAATAAAGAGTAGTTTAGATTACGACCGAGCAACTGATTCGTCCAGCGTTCATTTGCTCGAACCGTAATAAGCTCTTGTAGCGGATATAAATATCCAACAATCGTGAAAACACTGATTAGAACACGGTAACTTGAAATCGACAGTTTAAGACATTAAATCATAAAGCACATAATACAAGACACTTTCTTTTTAAAATCTACAAGAGATTTTATTTATTCTAACACAAACTAATCTAACACAAAGGCACGCACATACACACACACACACACACACACATTCATACGCGTTGCAGTAAGAAGGAAATGAGAGAGAAAGAGTTTTGAAAGAGAGAGAGAGGGAGAGAGAGAGAGTGATCTGATTAACAGAATTCCTATCAATGCATTTCAAAGACCTGAACGAACCATGAATCATTCATTTAAATGCACCAGTTCAGTTTTCCTCTGGAGGTACTTGCTTGCGTTGACTTAAAGGTGAATTTCCCTCGTCGTGCAGAGGAGGGTTTCCCAAGTCGATGATTGGTCCAGATCAGGTCCGTGTGGAACAATGAAAGGAGTCTCTTTGTCGCTGGAGCTGAAGCGGCAAAAGTCGTTGGTTGAACTTTGCGGCGAAACTTAGGACACGAGACTTTCCGCGGTAAAGGAAAATTAGGTAAAAGAAAAGAAAAGTGAGTGAAGGTCAGATGGCTTGAATGAGCTGCTTGTCTGTTCTTTCTTGTTACTCCATAGCTCTTGGTACTTGTCTTGGCTTCTCTTACCAGAACAGAACCAACTCCCTGTTCGTTTACTAACCAACTTCTCCCCCGTTTTGTGACCAACCTCTCCCCCCAACTTCTCCGTTTACTATCTTGCAATATGATCATTTAAACTTAGTTGTTTGTCACACCTCTGAGGAGTCCTGGCCAATCAGACATTGTCCTGTTTCAAGAGGGCCTTCCTCTGACCCCAATAAAACATAAGTGTTACATCCTGTTTCTGCTTCAGCAGAGAGTGCCATTTTAACATAATTTCTATTAAATGGAATACAATACATTTTAAACAGATTTCATTCAAGCCATGATTTAAGAAAGATGAAAAGAAATAGATCAAGTCCAAATAAGGCATACTTTCAGTCATTCAGTCAAGAGTTAACACATTTACATGAATTGTGAGTGTTCTAAAGCCTAACTGTTTACAGGTAGTACTTGTGGACACATAATGCAAAATGTATGTAGTTAAAAGATGTTTGATAAGTCCGTTAAAATTGTTGGAACAATTTTGAAGCAGATTTATTTGTTCAACAGTCTCTTTGGCTTTCCTGTGAAGTAAAGAAACAAAAGGGTCTGGATTGTCTCTCTGTCTTCTTGGGTGACCCTTTGGTATGTCGCTTCTGCTATCAGGAAGCATGTGTCGTAAAAGTAATCAGCCTGGCTTTATCTGCAGACGGGCCGGAGCCGGAACCCCAATTCTGAATTAGAATTATGTTTTGAAAGAATCATCTGAATGATTCATTTGTCTGGTTCGTCCACAGTTGCTACAATAATATTATATCTATTATAAAAATCAGTTTGAATATCCTCTGAGGAAAGCAATCTTTGTATTTTTCCTTTTTACAGTTAAGGGAATTTTCCATAACAGCACTAAGACAAAATCCTTTGTTTACAAATTCCATTTCAACGGTCAACTGACTCATTCACTCATAAAGTTTGCCACCATCTAATGGTGTTTTAATGTAACTTTCACTCAATACATATTACACACTAATAGACCCTTTCTCAATAGCAAATATAACATATTATTTACATAAAATAATATTTATTGAACAATATTCAAATTAACAATAGCCATTATAAATGACAATAGGAAATAAACACAATTGTACAAATTAGTATAACGTACAAAAGCAGTGCTCTACAGAATGTAAGCTAAGTATAGCCTTAATATTAAATTAGAAAATTTAACATATTCCAATTTGATTTGCTCAGGAACAAGTAAAAGTTTAATAAGACCAAAGATTGCCTGTTTTATGTACCCAAAATTAATAATATCTCAAGTTTTACCACCGTAAGAGCCAGCAGCAAATCCCTGAAGCACTGGCCGAGATGAAGCTGTTCTCGGCGGGTACACGAGCACTGAATGGCCGCTGACGCCCTGGAGCTCGCATCTCCGAAAACGTCTAAACAAATTGTAAAATAGGCTATGATTACATATTTCAGATCTAAACTACTAAATTCTCACCTAAAAACTCTTAAAACTGCAGTTTGTGGTACAACAAGTGTAGTATTTGTAAAAAATAAAATGCATTTGCTCGGCCGCCATGACAGTCACTTCAAGCAGAGTGATACAAACGGTAAAAAGGAGGAGTGCTGTTATCACTAGAATATCACACGGTTCCCAGCCTTCAGATTCGAGAACCAGTTGTGAGTGTGTGTATATATATCTACTGTATATTGTTTAAGGTGAAATATGGTCATTTTGCACAGTAACCACTATGCATACATGCAAAATAGATAGTCACATAGAAAAAAATACAGTTGGATTTGAAGTAAAACATATGGCAGTGGAATAAAGATCCAGGGTTACACTTTATTTTAAGGTAGCATTGTTACATTGTAACTACACAAATACTAAGTAATATTAATAAAAGGTCAGGATTTGGTTTAGGGTTAGTTGCTTGTAATATACTGTAGTACATGTACTTACTATAGTAAATACATGTAAGATGTGGAAGTGTTACCAGATCCAGAGACCATTCTTATCCTTGAATGTTTTGAATTACACAGCTAATAAATAAATAAAAAGCTATAGGCCATTAATGTGCTGCAGAAATCACCTAAAAGACTTTTGACCACACACAATCAAAATCTGACACCGCATTGGTTTTGTTTTGGAACATGTTCTTGACAATAAAATTGAAGGCTCAAGAATTTGTGTGTCTGACGCTGAAAGGTTAACCAGTAGCCTTCACAGCCTCTGTGACATTGACTGAAAAGTTATTTCAGAGGCGGAGAAAGTTATTGTGTTTTGATAAAAGATTGCAAAGACTTTCATTGGACATTTTCTAAGACCAGCAATACATATTACATAATTAGGGACAGTTTTGGTTTCATGTTGACTTCTAAGTTCATATCAAATTAAATTCCTACTGTGGGGGTGGGGGAGGAAACACTGCTTGCAAAGAACAGATGTGAATTATTTATGGAGTTACTCAAAGTCATTGTGTAAATATGTGCATTTTACATATTTCATATGCACTATTGTTTGTACAAAATAAAATATACTTTTAAAATGGGTGTATTTACATTTTTAGCAGCTCTAGCTGGGATGAAAATTAATGTTAAGTATACAACTTCAAAAAGCATTGGGATTATTGACTGTAGAGATACACAAGTGTGTGTGGGTGTGTTTGTGTGTGTGTGTGTGTGTGTGTGTGTGTCTTTGTAAAGCTGTTGACTCATACATGTGTGATATTCATTGTTCGTCCTGTATCATGCAGAGCTGACGGTCTCAAAGCAGGAGGAATTCTGGGAAATCTGACAGTGATGATGCAGCTTTGCCATCAGCGGCATCATCTGAGAAACCTGCTGAGAATAGAAACTCATGCAGCTTTGAGACACTTTCTTCTTCAAAGCTTTTCTTTAAAAAAATAAATAAATAATACTGGCAGTGCAGTAGATCCTTGGAGTGTAACTCAGGTCCTCTGTGTAGATGTTTCACTTTTTTGGGTGTGCAGTGGAGCTAATATCTCTAACAATCTCAAAATTATTTCTAACTGTATTCAGATAAATCCAAAAGTAGGTGGGGCTTTAGCCAGAAGTTTGTGAAATTACTTGAGAAGTCTGTTTTAAAATGTAATTCTATTCCCTTCATAGTTTTAACTAAACAATGCCTTGTATAACTCATTAAATAATTTATTATTATAATTATAAAATTTATTGAAATATCTTCTAATTACAACAATAATACTAAATAAATGTTACATTTATTTGGATGATTGTCCAGTTATGTCAGGTTATGTCAACCTCACTTCAATACACAACAAAGTAGCATGGCAAACAAAAGGGCTTAAATACAGGACTATAGGGATCACTTGACAAAAACAACCAATGAGAACATGACACACAAAATGAGGGAACCAATCAGAACATTACACGAGACTAGGAAAACACGACACAAGATCACATGAGGGCAAGGAATATCAAGTAGTAGAAAATGTGTAAAATGTAGCAGTTAGTTGATATCACTCTTGTCAAAGCTGATTTCTGAGATGCGCAATGGCAACGCGGCTATTTAATTTGCCATCCCGCTGTGCTTATTTCATTCATAAAGTTTACACTCATTCTTGTAGCATATCGTACAAGGTTTAAAATATTTAAAGGTGTGGTTCACTGTTTTTTTTTTTTTTCTAGGCTTGAATGTGTTTATGGGGCGCAGTTTAACAAGTCTTATTGCTTCGTTTTTTTTAAAAAATGCAGTTTTTTAATATATATTTTACCTTTATTCTACACCGCTGTTTCCCTTCCCCTAAAAACGCTCTGTTGGGTTTCTGGTTCTATGAAGCCCTCCCTCAGAAATATGCAATGTGTTCAGATTGGTTAGCTGGCCCTGTGTATTGTGATTCGCTGTCCGGAAACGCCACGGCCCTTACCATTATGGGCAAACATCGCATGTGCTCCGGTTAAAGTCCAGTCTTTGCTTCGGTGGAAATGTAAATAATGGCGTCAGTATTGCCGGATCAATTTGTGCCCGAATCAGACCCAGATAGCAGTAATGATGAAGAGGGTCAAGCTGAACCTCTGTAAGCACGGATTTTAATGGACGTTTATGAATGTTAAGTATTTTTGTTTGTATTTGTGTTTAGATATGCTGTCACTTGTAAATGTTACTGCTGTTTGTTAGCTTTCAATATACGGTTTTATCCTTATTAAAGCTTTACTGTAGCCGAATACATGACCGAGTAGTAGCATTTTTGTAAAGGTATTGTTTAATTTATAGTATGAACGAGCATGTGGGTAAACACCACTTAAAAGCCGTAATGAAACAATGCTGTACACTGATAACAAAAACGCCAACAAACACCAACAGAAGTTCGCTGGTTTGATTACATAGAAGTTTGTTGATGTTTGTAGGTGTTTGTTGGAGAAGTATGAAATAGAATTTAGCTAACTGTAAAGCCAAACCTCATTGGTCTTTGTTTACCTCCCAGAAACTATATAACTTATAATTTTATAATTTTTTTTTTAAATATATATATATATATATATATATATATATATATATATATATATATATATATATATATATATACTTACAGGTCGGGGCCCATAAACAGCAGTCTCTGCTTTTAAAGTGGGAACTGCTTCATCTTTCAGTAATAGCCTTGGTGTAAATCCACCATTGAACTCGTGTAGATTCTGGAAGCCGTCTTCAGTAAAATGTGCAGCACAGACAGCTAAATTAGCATTATAATTGTCAGAAACAGAATTAAACAAATTTTAAACATTGTTCCCAAAGTCCAGCATCCCTAGGAAGAAGACGTGTATGCACATGACATGGCCTCACCCACTTTGTATGCAGTGTTTATGTTAATTGCAGGGTTTATGATGTCACCAACCTGGGAAGAAGCTTGTTGTATTCCAAACCGGTCGTTTTTGTAGACATTAAACTGCCATAACTTTCGCAATGAACCACCCCTTTAAATAGACGTATTGAATAATGGAAATAGCCCCAGAGATGACCCAAGCGGGTCAATCCCCCTCAGAGCCAGGAGCGGATCTATAGCTGATAGATCTATGGTCCATGGATCCAATCCCCACCCAAGTCCCCACCCTCAAATCTTCATCTTCTTTGCCGGTCCCGTCCGGTTATTTGGTTATTTGTCATCAAGCTCCTCGGCTCTGTCCCCGTCTCTCTCTCTCTCTCTGTGTGGCTCATCTTTTTCTCCTTGGGCTTCACCTCGGCCTGTCAGCCCATCACCATTGCCTTGGCTCACTGCTCCTTCATCGCCACCTCGGCCCATCTGCCCGGAGACTCAGCTGGGCTTCCTCGTAACTCCAGGTCAGCTTCCAGCAGTCGACACCCAGCTTTTGCCATAGACTTCCGGGCTTCTAGCTGCACCTACACCCTGCACC
Organism: Megalobrama amblycephala; assembly: GCF_018812025.1. Lineage (NCBI taxonomy): Eukaryota > Metazoa > Chordata > Actinopteri > Cypriniformes > Xenocyprididae > Megalobrama > Megalobrama amblycephala. The sequence goes on along the minus strand of NC_063044.1, from coordinate 31,947,116 downwards.
CCTATGGCGTCATCGAGTTCCTTCCTTCCTCCAACCTCCCCATTGTCCTTGCTCACTCCATTGTCTCCCCGGTCATCCGAGTCCTCGTCTCCGCCTCAGTCCCGCTAGCTAGCAGCTCAGTGTCAGGTTTCCAGGCCTGTGATTTTCCGCCGGTCCCTACACGCACCATGATTCCACCTCTGCCGATTGGTCCCAGGGTTCCATCCACACTCTCAGTCAGGACTGCGTCCTGGATCCTCCCATGTTCAGCGCCACTATGGCACCTGTGGCCAACTCCTCCAGGCTTCTGTTTGTCACCAGCTCCACGACCATCAAAGCCTCCACCCTCTTTCCTCGTCCTGAACTTTCTTAGTCACGGCGCAAGGATGCGCCTTTCCAAGGGGGGCGTTATGTCACGTTTAGTTCAGTTTAGTTGAAGTTTTCATGGACTTTCAGTTTGTTTACCTTCATCACGTATGTCTCTTTGTCTTTGTTCCTGCCACTGATCAGTCACCATGGAAACTAATCATCACATCTGTTTGTCTTTATTCATCATCTCTGTAGTTCCTACCTGTTTCCTGCTCATTGTCGGTTATTGTTTATGGATGTGCCCATGCTCTTCTGTGTCCATCATTCATTAAAAACTGTATGTTCATCACCATTTTCTTCATTGCGCACTATCTAAGCCACTACAATGTTACAAAAACAATGATGATCAGCAATACATTTGAAAAGATTACACTAAATAAAAGTAAAATATTTGGAAACACACTAATTTACATAACTGAGTCGAAACCATAGTGTTTTATTTAAAAGCCATGCTTTTATAAAACTACATTGCCAAAAGTAGCATGATACTAAAAAGCTAATATTGAAAAGTTCAGCTTGTTTAATCTTAAAAAAATGCTTCACCATGATTCATAGGATCCTCTGCAACTCACAGTTTATCTATGAGATACGGACTAAATTAAGCACATAAATTCATCAGCCTCCCCCTCAACACTTCTGTCTCTATCCATCTCTCGTTCTTGAGTCCACATGTCAATTTCTTTCAGTTCAGCTTTAAATAATGTTCTTAACAAGGCTTCTTTAACAGGGCGTCAGGCCAAAACCCCAGTGAGCGAAAGAAAGTCTTTATGAGTGTAAGAAAGAAACCTTTGAGAGAAAGGTTATTTTTCAAAAGAGTAGTTAAATCCTGGAATTGTAGCTGCTTATTTTAAGCAGTAAATTGAATGCAATGTCTTTAACCCTGTCTGCATTGCATTGGGATGCCAATCAAATACCTTTTGTAAGAATATGCAGGGCTCTGTACTTTTGATCATACTTCTTGCCATTATTTTTCAGAGAGGTTTTTGTCGACAATTTAGGAATTCTCAGCAGGTACAGTTTTGTACTCAGAAAACAGGCATATGTAAAGGAGAATGAGAAGCACATGGCTGCAGAGAACAGAGAGCAATTCCAGCCATGGTCTCAAAACTTCAAAAGATTCCAGGAAAGCTTTGAGAACCTTCAGAGACACAAACAAAACCCCTGCAGAAGGTTCAAATGTCTTATGCTGGACTGCGTTTAGAAGTAAATGCCCTTTTGCAATTATAGTTTTACAGGCAGTCGCAGTAAACTTCTACTTTAAAGTTCTCTGGTCTGTCATAAAAAAAATAAGCATTTCCTCTACTCTTGCACTGTCAGTACTTTTCAACCTTAGTAATTTCACTAATATCACTGCCATATTACAGTACTTAAATCCAGGCCGTTGTCTGATGGGTCCACTAAGGCCTTTACTACTGACCTGTGAGTTTTAAGCGGTGGCCTTTCATCAGTGCTTTCAGGTCATTCTGCTCTCCATACCAAAATAACTGAAACAAAGCTATCTTTTAGGCTATATATATTTTTTTTTTTTTTTCAAATGATCAGCATATTTTGTGATGAAAACCATTTAAATCATCTCAGTGTTTAAAATCGTTTGCACAGTCCATTTACCAAACAATCTAAACTCTCTGGAACTATTTAATTCTTATGAATACATTATTTTGCTTTTATAGTGATGCTTCATCTACTACAAGATATTAGATCTGGGCAATATAGCAAAAAGAAATATCTTAATATTTTTCAGACTTTCAATGACATTTAATATATATATGTTAATTTTTGCTCTGAAAATGTGTTTTTCTATTCCAAGTACATTCATAATGTTTAATGCAATTCTCTAATCAAGATGTTTGCCATGCTGTTTGATAAGAATATTTTATAATTTTTGTTTAGTTATATATATATATATATATATATATATATATATATATATTTTTTTTGCAATATAACAATGCATCAAAATACAAAGGAATATTTACCTATTGTATATATTTTACAGAAACATTTTAATACATACAAGTATTTCCGTGAACATTTTTGAGTGATACTACCAAATGGTTGTATTTTGAATCGATTTATTGAAATGGAGAGATTTACACTAAACAGGTCCACACTGGCAATCCATCAGTTATTGCTTTAGGAGGTGCCCCCACATTTACATTTATATTTATTTTCTAGATAAATGGTTTTCTTATCAGAGCACCAGGCAAGAATATGCATACTGTGCATAATTACCCTGCACAAGATAAAAGATGCAAATCAAGCAGTGAGCTGAAGCGCAGCAGTGTTTTGACTCTGGATGCAGGGTCGTAAGGTTGAATCAGTTGTGTATGGTAAAAGCTCAGCTGCATGCTGGTTTATTACTCAAAATTTTGCAAGATTTGTTGAGAATTTCTGGAGACTGCCCACCAGCATAGGTCATTTTTAATGCAAAAGCTTCCCAGCATGGTGCAGGGTTGGGCTTCTGGGTAATTTTGTGGGTTATATAGGCTTATATTTGAGTGCTTTAAAATACATACAGCCAGGGGTGGGCGATATACTGATAGACACGATTAACCAGTTGAAATTTGTCAACTGGTTGAGATTTTGGACAATCGTCTCTATCCACTATCACAGTTAGCAATTATCTTTTTAAACATAGTCATTTATGTCTTAAGCAAACATAAATGGTTGAGAAAGAAAACACGTGTAACAGTATATTGTACCTGTGCATTCGATCTTAAAGTGACAACAGCCTAATAAACCTGCTGCTGTCTGTGTCATTAATGTTAATCAAACAACAAAAGAGAGAAAATGAGAAAAACTGCTCTTGAATGAATCACTTTTGTAACTTTAATAAGAATAAATGTAGATTTAATTTACACATTGAAGACTATGTAGTGTTTTTTGTACATTTGATTAGTTTATACAAGTCATGTATTTGTCTGTTCTATTTTAGTTTTTTTGTCCTTTTGCTTGTAATCAGTTTCTTTGTTCTTATTTTATCACTGACTGTTTACTTGTCTTCAGTAAGCTTGAGTTAGGTTATTCTTTTAGGCTTATAGTTTTTGTGATATTGAAATTGTGACAAGAAAAATAATTTCAAGGGTATCAAATTTTGATATAAAAACTTTTTGGCAAAAATACTTATCATAAAATATATTGCCATTGTGAAATAAAATTACTCATATCATGGTATTTTGGCCATATCACCCACCCCTACATACGCAATAAAAACACAAGACTTTTGGGGCATGTTTGATGTAACGTTTGTAGTCCACCTTGGAGGCGCGTTCTCGCCATGTCGTAATTACGAGATTTCAACTTGTAAAACACGCTCACGTCCTTGTAGAGCTCGTAATTACAACTTGCAAGCTGGGAATGTTCGGAGAGATCCTACTTGTACCACATGACCTCTGTACCACCTGACATTGTATTATTAATAATTCCCAGTCTGACGATGTAAACAGTAAATGTCACGTGTTGTCATCTCAAAATTACAGTAATTATGGCATGACATGAACACAGCATGAGATGGTACCATTGCCACGTGACAAGTGGGATTAGAGAGCAGCCGGGTGGTTTACGCATTCTACGCATTTTCTCAAGAGCGGCTGCCCTTGCTCTGATGACAAAACAGCTGTTTCACGATTGGCTGGATTCACTGAAGACAACAATTACATGTGTTTCGTGTTTATTCTGATACATTCAGCACAGCTTACCAGAAGTCTGGGTCAGCTTCCACGTCTGACCAGAAGATGGAGTCTGCAGGTGACTCATCCATGCATTTTTCAAGCCGCTTGTCCAATGTGGCTGCAGCGTAATATCATACAGGTATAAATTCCTTTTTGATTGATTTTTAAGTTTAATTAAGGTTTATACATGCTAGTTTCCATGACAGAGTTCAAGATAAATCTTTTCATTACTACTGGATTTTGCAGTTTGCAAAGTTTCAAAGGATTATTAAACAACAAGCACAAACTATGCAAACACTGGTGGGATTTTAGGCATTTTATTTTTTTCAACTAATTTTGGATTTATTTTTTTAGCCAGCAATATATTAATATAGTAAAAGGCATGTTTCGCTCCCCCCCAAATAGGGGCAAATTTGTGGGGTATGTTAAGCTGAAACTTGACCAGACCAGAGACTTATATTACATCTTGTAAAAGAGGGCATAATAGGTGCCCTTTAACCCAACTTTTTTAGCATTTTTTAGAGTGAAAGCGGCAGGCTTTCCGGCACACTCAGGGCCCTATTTTAACAATCTAAGCACATGGCGCAAGTGCACTTAGGGCATGTCCAAATCCACTTTTGCTAGTTTAAAGACAGGAAAAATGGTCGGTGCACCCTTTGCATGGTCTAAAAAAGGGTTATTCCTATTCTCTTAATAACAAAAAAATATTGCGCCATTGACTTTTTTCAGTTTTCAGTTGGTCAATGGCACAGTCTATTTCAGTTGCCTCAAAATAGCAACATGCTGACAATGTGCCTGACACACCTCGTTTTCAGACCAGCACGCTCATGGGCACACAAATGCATTTGCTATTTAAACAACGTGGTGCAGGACGTGAAAATGATAACTGCGTCAGGCTGAAACTAGCAAATAACACTTCCATCACGCCTTGCATCACATTGCGCCGGGTGTATGATAGGGGCCTCAGTGTACGAATTCACTGTCTCGTTTTCATTTATTCCTTCAAGTGAACTACATTAGTGGACTAATATAGAGAATAGTGAATGGGGGTATAGGGGGTAATTTCAAATACAGCTCTGATTTCAAGACAGTGACTCATGACGCAAGGGAAGCAATGAAAACAAGACACATGAACAGTGGAAGCAACATCATTAAACATGAACTTCAAAATAAAAGACGTGACATAACGAACATGAACTAAGAACATGAAAACATGAATATGAAACAAAACCCAAACAGACGTGACATCTGAAGTTTAGTGCACTATAGATTTACTGACTGAATGCAGATTCAGTGTGTCAACATTTATTTTAAAGTGTATCATATTCCATTGTTTTCATCAAAAGATGACCCCATAGTCTAAGCCCTGAAAATTCAAATACTCTAGGTAGGATCACTCTTGCTTCTCGATGTTGGATTGAACGGAAAGCTACAGTTAACAGACTGGTGAGTCTGGCTAGCAAATCTCTGAACTAAAAGACATTTAGAGGACATCCTTTCCTGAATCACCAGTGGGGGGCAGCTTTAGTGCTTTTCCAATACTTCTGGTGGTTGCTACTGTCAGATCAGCCTGCATCTAGTGCCGTAATCAGCAAACACCACCAGTGAAGCTAAGTCAGCTAATGAACGCTGCAGTTTCTGGCCTGCTTAAACAAATGGACTTTTTGTTTTTTGCTTTTTATAGCTGGATGTAAAATGGCGCATGTCCTGATTTTGCTGAGTTAGACACGTTCCTGGGTCAACATATTTTCTCGATCCTGAGACAACATTCCTGTACAAAGTTTAAATCCTAAACTTAACCCTACCCATAAGTTATCCCTAAAATCAGAGGGAAATTATTGGTTAATTAAATTGATGTAGAAGCAACAAACCCTGGTTAAAAGCCTAAACTTGACATAAAACTGTAAACTGGTCCTTCAGATCTGTTTGGTTAAATGCAATGTTGTTCTATGATCAACAAAGATGTTGTACTTGGTGAAACCAGGTTCTGCTAAAAGGACAATTTCTGATCATTTGACATTGACAATCTTTTTTTTTTCTTCTTCTTCTTCTTTTTGTTTAAATATAGTCCTCATACAATATTTAAACAGCTCTCCACTACAATATACACATAAAAATGTGATGAAATATTACCAATATGATTGTAGCACAACACAGGCAGTATAAGAAATACCACCATGCATTGTGCTTTAAAATTTCTTTAGACAGCCCACTTTAAAACAGCTCATGGGTTTCTGCTCACGTGCTGGTGAGCTGCTGTCTGTTGTCTTGATCAATATGAGTGATCTCTCAGACAGACACGTGTAGGCACACTGAATAATGCTGTCTCCTGCTCCCTCAGCATGTGACATGTCAAACTGTCCAGGCTGCTGAAACACTCAAAGACCCAAACCATTAATAGTATTGAACAGTTACCTTATTAAACACTGTGTTGAAAAAGAGGTGGTTCAGTCCACAGCATAATGACAACCCTGCTGAAAATTCCAGCATAAAACGAATTTTATGTTGGTCTAGGCTGGTTTGATTGTCCTGATCTAGCTGGTAAACAGGATAGTTATGCTGTTCTCTAGCAAAACTGAGCTGGTGTAGCAGGACCAGCAGCACTCCTGCTTCCCATGCTGGTGATTTTATTACTATTGTTGTAAAAAAAAAAAAAAAGTACAATCATGCATTTTCAAATTAAAATTAGTTTATTAGTTCTGAACCAGATGACCATTTCCCAAACAATATAGCTTAATTATTAATAGGGCGGGCTGGGGGAATCTACGACTGTAAATAGCTGAGATGGACCACTGGTATTACAATATATGGTAGAACTGGAACATCCAATATGGCAGCTCTAGTAAAGAACTATCTAAATAAAAGAGCAAATTTGACAGCCCAAAATAAAAAAAAAAAAAAAAAGTTCAGTGCCCTTAATACTAATAATCCTTAATAGCACATCAGAGTGGTATTTTATGCTAAGAGTATCCCATAATTCATCATGTTCAGGAACTTACAAAATAAGACATTCCATACAACTTGCACTGGCATATCTTAAAGTATGTCAGTGCCATTGTTTTGTCTTAAGATGCACACCAGTAATATATATATATATATATATATATATATATATATATATATATATATATATATATATATATATATATATATGTCAACATTTAAAGTGGATCAAAAAAGTTAAAGGTGCCCTAGAACTTTTTTTTAAAAGATGTAATATAAGTCTAAGGTGTCCCCTGAATGTGTCTGTGAAGTTTCAGCTCAAAATACCCCATAGATTTTTTTTTATTCATTTTTTTTAACTGCCTATTTTGGGGCATCATTATAAATGAGCCGATTCAGGGTGTCTGGCCCTTTAAATCTTGTGATCCACGCCCCAAGAGCTTGCGCTTGCCTTAAACAACATAAAAAAAAGTTCAAACAGCTAATATAACCCTCAAAATGGATCTTTACAAAGTGTTCGTCATGCAACATGTCTAATTGCGTAAGCACAGTATTTATTTGGGTGTTTACATTTGGTTATGAATGAGTTTGATAGTGCTCTGTGGCTAACAGCTAATGCTACACTATTGGAGAGATTTATAAAGAATGAAGCTGTGTTTATGCATTATACAGACTGCAAGTGTTTAAAAATGAAAATGCGATGGCTCTCTTGTCTCCGTGAATACAGTAAGAAACTATGGTAACTTTAACCACATTTAACAGTACATTAGCAACATGCTAACGAAACATTTAGAAAGACAATTTACAAATATCACTATAAATATCATGTAATCATGGATCATGTCAGTTATTATTGCTCCATCTGCCATTTTTCGCTATTGTTCTTGCTTGATTACCTAGTCTGATGATTCAGCTGTGCACATCCAGATGTCCTGCCCTTGTCTAATGCTTTGAACATGAGCTGGCATATGCAAATATTGGGGTCATACATATTAATGATCCCGACTGTTACGTAACAGTCGGTGTTATGTTGAGATTCGCCTGTTCTTCGGAGGTCTTTTAAACAAATGAGATTTATATAAGGAGGAGGAAACAATGGAGTTTGAGACTCACTTGTATGTCTTTTCCATGTACTGAACTCTTGTTATTCAACTATGCCAAGGTAAATTCAATTTTTGAATCTAGGGCACCTTTAATCAAAATTTTCTTAAGAACTAAGTTGTCCTAAGAGGAAGGTTTTAGGACAACTTTGATGAAAGGTTTTGATCCACTTCAAATGTTGACTATTATATTATATTATATTATATTATATTATATTATATTATATTATATTATATTATATTATATTATATTATATTATATTATATTATATGTCCTAATTGATCTAAGGCCTAATCCTGGCTTAGTCTAAGCCCTGTCTGTGAAACCAGGCCGAAGTGTTTTACATTTTATTGGTACAAAGATGAGAAGGTATTTTTTGTTAAACTTTTGCATCTGCTTTTTATTGCCACAGTTAAATTGTGTCATCTATTTGAAAAAAATCTAAATGTGTACAAAATAAAGCTCTGTAAAAAAAAAAAAAAAAAAAACGTTTTTGCATTTTTACAATGTTGTAAAAGTATCACACCAGGAAATCAAAAGTTCTATGCACACTTGTGTTCTTCATGCCCACTTGAACACCTGGGCCAAATACAAAAAAAAAAAAACAACTTCAAAAGCTGATAATGCTCTCGCGGATGTTAAAACTAACATGAGCAAAGTAATTACTGCAGTAGAGGATAACTAATGATAAAACAGTTTGAATCTGCTAAAATGAGCAGTGCTCTCTGTTGCTCAAAACAAACACCACATGATTAAGCGGATGTAGGCTGTTGCTTGGTCTTTCTTGCCAGTTGCCACATTACATAATTTTTCACTTTGAATGTACAGTAAACATTTCTGGGGAAAGTTCCAACCAAAGACAAGCCACTAAAACAGGGATTTTCCACAGAAAATAGGTCTGTAAGGTCATGCTATAGCAAATGTTGTGGTCATAATGATGCATTAAGCAGAGTAGCAGAAGTGGAAAAGTTTTAAGTTACGGTATGTTTTCATTGTACATGAAGCTCTTTTATCTCAAAAGATCAAGACATTTTTTTCTCCGATATGATCCCTTTAAAACCTGAAAGACAAAGAAGCATTGTAAATATGGAACCAACTTCAAAATGATTATTACTGCACACTTTATGATCTTCATCCTCACAGACAACTATAGATTTCAAAGCATTTTGCAGAGCGCTTTTAGACAGTCAAATACTCTGAAGACCATTAAAAAAGCATACAGCTCTGCCAGATAGTAATAATGCCTATTAAAAACACACATTTCACAGACTTAAGAAAAGAAGGTTAAGTTTTAAATTTTTAATATGGTGTTATCAGAGGCAGAGCATCAAAGCTCAATCCCAGTCTCTATTTTTTTTTTTTATATAATTTCAAGATTATGAATATTACATGTCTATGTTGAATATGCAAAACTGAAATACAATGTTTACTTTTAAGCACATAAATTACTGTTGAGTTATATATTGTTTCCTCCATTTTCTTACAATTGAATCAAACTCCAATTGGCATCATTCCAAGAGCAGGAAATTCATTTAGTAAATGACACACAAACCAAAAGAGAGGCATTTGCTGAATCCCAAATCAAATATACTGTGCTCAAGATTGAGTGTCCGCACACAGGTCATCTCAGAATATAAACTCACAGCAGTCTCAATAGAGGCATAGGGTCCCATCTGGAGGAAATGGGCTGTGCCTCTCAATAATTTGGAGGCTTTGATGTTGTGATGTGACACTGGGTCCTAATATGGTCTGACATAACCTTAAAAGATACCTTGAAATGCCACTGACTGAGAGTGACACATGGTCCCATCTTCGCGTTTTAGCAGTTCGCTGGTATAAGGAGGAGTTGAAGTGGTGAATAAATCAATGGTTGTGGGTAGACTGAGCTACATTTTAAAGTACACTGTCATGTATAGTCATAATAAATCACTTAGATGGAAAGTAACATGATTGTTGTGGAACTATACACTCTAAAATATGTCAATCTGGGTTATTTTTGCAACCAAGCATTGGGTGAAAAATGGATGAACCCAGAGCAGAGTTGTTATCAGCCCAAATTGGGTCAAATCCAACTTTCCTTGCACAACAATCTCAAATCAGCATTTATTAAGTGGTTGAGTGTGTGATGCATTAGACAGAAACATAACTGACACATATACACTAGTCTCGTGTAGCCAGACCTTCAGACTGAACGGCAGAAGGTCTGGACGCTATCGCAGTTTTCATTGGCCAAGGGGACGTCTGACTGACAGGTAACGCAACAAATCACAGTTCGTTTAGTTCCACATCATGTTTAGGGCCATGAAAATGTAAAGTCAATGTCTCTACAATAACAGACCAGCATGCATCTAATAAATTAAAATCATTTAACAAGTTTACTGCAACAGTGGAGCCGCAAAATCCAGAGTTTAGTTAATCCTGGGAACGTCCTGATATTGCTGAGTTAGATGCATTCCTGGGTCAACATTTTTTGTTGATCCTGGAACAACATTCTAGTCTGAAAATTTAGTCTTAACCCTATTCCTACCCCTAAACCTAACCCTACCCATAAGTTATCCCAAAATTCAGAGGGAAATGATAGATGAATATCACTAATGTAGAAGCACCAATTCATGATTTTAAGCCTAGACTTGACATAATCTGTAAACTTGTCCCTCAAATCTGATTGGTTGATTTGAATGTTGTTCCAGGATCAACAAAAATGTTGACCCAGGAACATGTTGAACTCAGCAATATCAGGTTATGCGTTAAAGAACGCAAGTCTCCCGGACATCCTGTAGAATTCAACCAACCAGATAGCGACTTCGAAACTCCTGAAGGGACTGCTATTGACTGCTATTGCACCATTCATGAAATTAAGCTTTTTTAGCTAGCTGAAGCATTTGTGTTCACATACTTGTTTAGAGTATTTACTGGGGCCTTAAAGGGTTAGTTCACCCAAAAATGAAAATAATGTCATTTATTACTCACCCTCATGCCGTTCCACACCAGTAAGACCTTCGTTAATCTTCAAATTTAAGATATTTTTGTTGAAATCCGATGGCTCAGTGAGGCCTCCATAGCCAGCAATGACATTTCCTCTCTCAAGATCCATTAATGTACTAAAAAAACATTTAAATCAGTTCATGTGAGTACAGTGGTTCAATATTAATATTATAAAGTGACGAAAATATTTTTGGTGAGCCAAAAAAAAAACAAAATAACGACTTACATAATGATGGCCGATTTCAAAACACTGCTTCATGAAGCTTCAGAGCGTTATGAACCAGCGTGTCGAATCATGATTCGGATCGCATGTCAAACCGCAAAACTGCTGAAATCACGTGACTTTGGCGCTCTGAACCGCTGATTCGACACCCTGATTCATATGTTTTTAGTACATTAATGGATCTTGAAAGAGGAAATATCATTGCTGGCTATGCAGGCCTCACTGAGCCATCAGATTTCAACAAAAACACCTTAATTTGTGTTCTGAAGATGAACGAAGGTCTTATGGGTGTGGAATGGCATGAGGATGAGTAATAAATGACATTATTTTCATTTTTGGGTGAACTAACCCTTTAAACTTCTTTTTTTTTACTGCAGTTGTGATAACTGCATCATTCATTCTAGGTTCCATTCGACTTCAACTTGGGAGAGTTAAAGTTTCTTTCTAATAGAATAAAATGCCATAAAATCCCACTTGAAATGGGACAACTCTGATTGTGCCAAGATGTGTGATGCCACATGAAAATTCAATTAAAGCAAATAAAATGCATCACTAAATCAGTGTTCCTACATTCAATGATAATTAAACCTGTTTAGCAAATGATCCCTCTGCTGACAATCGTACACCTGCAGAACAAATGCTAGCAGTGCACAAAACCATTTAAATTTAACCAAATTCATTTACTGGAAGACATCCATGTTGACAATTGCCAAACATTAGCATTGCCATTTTGTGTCCTTGTGCATCTGAGCATCAGGCAACGGAAAGACTTTATGGCCAGAAGAATTCTAATTCTGACTTTGAACTGAATGCAATGTTTATCATCTAGCAAACTTAACTTGTGTACTAGGCTCCAGATGTTAATCACTGTAGCTAGATAATTATACTGGTTTCACACAAATATTTATCTCTTTGGATCTATCAGCAAAACCTGCACAGAACACCACTTGAATTGGAAGTACTGCAAGAAAATTGAATCCAGTCTGTTCTTAAAGGTGATTGATTTATTTGGTGGAAATTAGAATTAAAGAATCAACAAAATACACTAAAAGTAAGTACAGTAAGTAATATAATAAAATCTACGGACTATTGGTATACTTGTAAGTGTACTATTTGAACACTCTTGGAACTACACTGACCATTTTAAGCTTTAATACCTGTATTTTAAAGTCTACTTTTTAAGTGTAACAGTGGTTAATTTTGAATACACATCTACTTTTCAACACATTTTTAAAAAATATTTTGTATTGCAATTATACATTGAATATGACTGGTCCAACTTGCACCGAGCAGGATTTGAGCCAGCTTCACCAGCATGGCGCTAACAAAGACACTAAAGACCGCAGCCTCTAACATCAGTCACTATTGTGCCTCTTGAGGCCAGGGGTGTGAGGTTTAGAGCTCTTTACTAGCTGGCCTCCATTACACTCACCCCCTTAAACCTTAATCCCATCTGGGTCACAGCACCAAAGTGACAGGTCCTACTAGCACCACCCTGAGTGGTATTCGAACCAGCATCACCTGCATGTGAGGCATGCACTAACAAGACTGCTAAAGACCGCAACCTCTAACGTCAGTTGCTATTGTGCCTCTTAAGATCAGGGGAGTGGGGTTTACCTGCACAACTTTTTACTAGCTGGTCTTCATTACACTCACCCCCCTAAACCTCATCTCACTCCCATACACACCGCTCTGAAGTGCGTTTCCCAAACAACGATGTAACTCGCTGCTGAACTACCATAGTACGATGCATCATTGAACAAATCAATTAGCTAGTCACGACTGTTTCCCGAAACTGTATTGTCGCAAACCTGTCGTTCAACCACGTTGGTGAATGACGTCACACAGGTGGTGGAGCAATAACTTCTTTAAATGAATCCGTTTGAAATCGAATTAATGCTAGAATTTCTGCTATAAATTACAGACATGGGATTAGAGGACTAATTCTCATTTTCCTCAGTTATTTTGCTTTATTTCCAGATTCAATCAAATGCTTGTTCTGACGTACTAGAGCATGTATGCACATGCGCACTCTTCAAAAACGGTGCTTTAAATCTCTTGACAAACTAAAATATATAAATGACACTTGTATATATTCGAAATAAAAGATATACATTGTACTTGATGTCAGCTTGCTTATTTTGCTCAAAATAACGATTTATTAAGTCCAAATTTCATAAAAACAGGAAACTATGCTTCTAACCACAGCTCGAGAGCGGTCGTTCCAACCACACAAGTTTGTGATGCTGTTTGTGAATTTTCGTTTGAACGATGGTTTCTGGAAACACCAAATCGTTGAACTATGTAAGTAACGACGGAACTTGCGATGTTAGTTGGCTAACAATGCTTTTGGGAAACGCACCCCTGAGTGGGATTCAAACCAACGTCACTGGCATGGGAGGCCGGCATGCCAACAAGGACGCTAAAGACTGCAGCCTCTAACATCAGTTGCAAGTCTTGAGGCCAGAGCAGTGAGGTTTACTTGCATAGCTCTTTACTAGCTAGCCTCCATTACACTCACCCCTCTAAACCTCTCTCCCATCCGAGTTACAGCACTAATGTGACTACTCGCACTGCTCTGAGCAGGATTGGAATCAGCGTCACCAGCATGGGAGGCAGGGCACTAACAAGGACGTTAAAGACCGCAACCTCTAGCATAAGTTGTTGGTGTGTCTTTTTAGGCCAGGGGAGTGAGGTTTACCTACACAGCTCTTGTCAAGCTGGTCTCCATTACACTCAACCCCACTAAACCTCACACTCATCCGGGTCACAGCACCAATGTGACCGGTCTATATTCGCACCACTCCGAGCGGGATTGGAATCAGCATCACCGGCCTCCCATCCCACGTGAGTTAACACCGCACCTCTGACATCAGTTGCTATTGCGCATCTTGAGGCCAGAGGAGTGAAGTTTACTCGCATAACACTTTACTAGCTGGCCTCTGTTACATGAACAAGACTACAAGTGAACTTATAGATATACTGTTAGTTTACTAGCTATACAGGCTACTTCTGTCCTAGTTTTAGGTTTATTACAGTAAACTTTGAAATATACTCAAAGTAAATACTAGTTTAATAGTTTATACTACAAGTATTCTTGTAAGTGTACATGCAAGTAAACTTAAGTATACTATTAGGTTCTTAATTGGGTATTAGTTTTATACTTTAGTTTATATATAAACCAATAATTGTGCTTCAAGTAGACTTGAAGTTAAAAGCTTACTCTATCCTACGCCTTCCCTATTCAACCTGGAAAAAGATTAAATGACAAGACACCAGTTCAGTTTTTTTTTTTTTTTTCGTAATTTGAATATGGAAGGCGGTCTGGTGGAAGCAAGATATTTTACTTCATAACTTTTTTTAAAATTTGATGTTTATCTGCTTACCCCCAGGGCATCCAAGATGTAGGTGACTTTGTTTCTTCAGTAGAACACAAATGATGATTTTTAACTCCAACCATTGCTGTCTGTCAGCCGTATATAATGTGGGTCAATGGGAACTTCTTATATAAGAGTAAATAAAACTTGCTTAGACAAATCCAAATTAAACCCTGCGGCTCGTGACGACACATTGATGTCCTAAGACACGAAACAATCGGTTTGTGCGATAAACCGAACAGTATTTATATAATTTTTTACCTCTAATACACCACTATGTCCAACTGTGTTAGGCATTCGCTTAGTGAGGTCTGATCGCGCTCTCACAATGGCAGCGATGTCTCGCGCTTATACTTCAATGAGTGCTAGACATCACTTCCGTCTCCCTGATGTGGTCCTTAAGGACATATTCAATGAATGTCTGGATAAACCTCTGCCGCAGTGGGAGATGGAGCTGGTAAGGGGGTTAAACTTTTGGAATTTCTCCAATTACCTGCATCTGCGTGGGAATGGGCTGCTTCGACTACCTCCAGCACCCGCTCCAGCCCGTGTGTCCACTCCAGAGCCCGCTCCAGCCCGTGACTCCGCTCCAGTCCGTAAGCCCGCTCCAGCCCGTGTGTCCTTTCCAAGGCCTGCTCCAGCCCATGAGTGCGTCCCAGCCCGTGAATCCGCTTCAGAGGCCTCAGAGGAGGTTGTCATTGAGTCTCCGCTTCACACTCGTAAAAGGAGGAGGAGGAGGAAGGCTTTAGTCATCCCTCAAGGGCTGGAGGCTTTCCCAGAGCCCGCTCCAGCCAGTGAGTCCGCTCCAGCCAGTGAGTCCGCTCCAGCCAGTGAGCCCGTTCCAGCCAGTGAGCCCGCTCCAGCCAGTGAGTCCGCTCCAGCCAGTGAGTCCGCTCCAGCCAGTGAGCCCGCTCCAGCCAGTGAGTCCACTCCAGAGCCCGCTCCAGCCAGTGAGTCCACGTCAGTCAGTGAGCCCGTTCCAGCCAGTGAGTTCACTCCAGTCCTGCAGGCTCTCCCTATCAGTCCAGTGATGGCCAAGAGGGCTGTCCACACGTTTTATGTTTTGGCAGCCTTGCATGCTTGGAGGATGCACTCGGAGCAGCCCGAGCCCGCTGCCGTCCCGGAGCAGCCCGAGCCCGCTGCCGTCCCGGAGCAGCCCGAGCCCGCTGCCGTCCCGGAGCCGCCCGAGCCCGCTGCCGTCCCGGAGCCGCCCGAGCAGCCCGAGCCCGCTGTCGTCCCAGAGCAGCCCGAGCCCGCTGCCGTCACCGAGCTGCCCGCTCTCCCTGATACGACCATGGAGCACCCTTGGCTAACCCTGCCGCTGCCCAGGCCGCCAACCCTGCCGCCGCCCAGGCCGCCAGCCCTGCCGCCAGCCCTGCCGCCGCCGCCCAGGCCGCTAGACCTACCGCCAGCCCTGCCGCCAGTCCTGCCGCCGCCGCCCAGGTCGTCTGCCCTGCCACCGTCAACCAAGCCTTCTGTCCTGCCGCCGTCAACCAAGCCGTCTGTCCTGCCACCGTCGCCCAGGCTTCCTGCCCTGCTGCCACTGCCCCGGCCGTTGGAACTGCTGGAACCCGCCTGGTCAGTTCCCCCAGCGCCGCCCTGGCAACCAGCCAGGACTCCAGACCCCAGGGAACCCGCCTGGTCAGTTCCTCCAGTGCCGCCCTGGCATTCAGCCAGGACCCCGACCCTCTTAGAGCCCCAGTGGTCTGTTCCACTGGCTCCCCCCTGGCCTTCGGTTGGGGGCTCTGGTCCTGGCCCACCATCCCTCCCTCTGATCCTCCTCCTGTCCACCTCCCTCCTGAGTTTTTGTGTTTTTCGTTTTTGTTGTCTGGTGGAGCGTCTGGTAGCCGCTCCTTTGAGGAGGGGTAATGTCATGATCACTAGTGAGAGTGCCCTAGTCAGCCACTAGAGGGCACTCCATCCTGGACTCTTGTTTTCACCCCTTGGACTACATTACCCATAACTCACTTCCCTGGACTCATTATCTCATGTTCATTGCACTCAGCTGTTTTGTGTTTGTTCATTAGTGTCTGTCTATTTAATCTCAGTTGTTTCTGTCCTCAGTTGTGGTTTGTTGTATTGTTACGTGCACCGTTTGTTTCTCTGGCTTTGTGTTTTGTGGACTGTGGATTATCTGGATTTTGACCCCTTGCCTGCCTTTGGATTTACGTTTCTGGATTCCCCAATAAATGCTAATGCTGCAACTGGATCTCTACATCTTGTTCTTGTGTGCCCGTGACAGAACAAACCACCATGCAAGGATCCAGCAGCAGGAGACTCCGGTCATCGGTGGGGGCTGAGGAGTCTCAGGCCCTGTTGTCAACTCTTCGTCAGAGGAGAATGGGAGTGCGGGCATTCGTCCAGAAGTTCTGGTCGCGGGCGGAGGGGTATGGTCTCCCTGATGTGGTCCTTAAGGACATATTCAATGAATGTCTGGATAAACCTCTGCCGCAGTGGGAGATGGAGCTGGTAAGGGGGTTAAACTTTTGGAATTTCTCCAATTACCTGCATCTGCGTGGGAATGGGCTGCTTCGACTACCTCCAGCACCCGCTCCAGCCCGTGAGCCCGCTCCAGCCCGTGACTCCTCTCCAGTCCGTAAGCCCGCTCCAGCCCGTGTGTCCTTTCCAAGGCCTGCTCCAGCCCATGAGTGCGTCCCAGCCCATGAATCCGCTTCAGAGGCCTCAGAGGAGGTTGTCATTGAGTCTCCGCTTCACACTCATAAAAGGAGGAGGAGGAGGAGGAGGAAGGCTTTAGTCATCCCTCAAGGCCTGGAGGCTTTCCCAGAGCCCGCTCCAGCCAGTGAGTCCGCTCCAGCCAGTGAGCCCGCTCCAGCCAGTGAGCCCGCTCCAGCCAGTGAGCCCGCTCCAGCCAGTGAGTCCGCTCCAGCCAGTGAGCCCGCTCCAGAGCCCGCTCCAGCCAGTGAGTCCACGCCAGTCAGTGAGCCCGTTCCAGCCAGCGAGTTCACTCCAGTCCTGCAGGCTCTCCCTATCAGTCCAGTGATGTCCAAGAGGGCTGTCCACACGTTTTATGTTTTGGCGGCCTTGCATGCTTGGAGGATGCACTCGGAGCAGCCCGAGCCCGCTGCCGTCCCGGAGCAGCCCGAGCCCGCTGCCGTCCCGGAGCAGCCCGAGCCCGCTGCCGTCCCGGAGCAGCCCGAGCACGCTGCCGTCCCGGAGCAGCCCGAGCCCGCTGCCGTCCCGGAGCCGCCCGAGCCCGCTGTTGTCCCGGAGCAGCCCGAGCAGCCAGAGCCCGCTGCCGTCACCGAGCTGCCCGCTCTCCCTGATACGACCACGGAGCACCCTTGGCTAACCCTGCCGCTGCCCAGGCCGCCAACCCTGCCGCCGCCCAGGCCGGCAGCCCTGCCGTCGCCGCCCAGGCCACCAGACCTACCGCCAGCCCTGCCGCCAGTCCTGCCGCCGCCGCCCAGGTCGTCTGCCCTGCCACCGTCAACCAAGCCTTCTGTCCTGCCACCGTCGTCCAGGCTTCCTGCCCTGCTGCCACTGCCCCGGCCGTTGGAACTGCTGGAACACGCCTGGTCAGTTCCCCAGCGCCGCCCTGGCAACCAGCCAGGACTCCAGACCCCAGGGAACCCGCCTGGTCAGTTCCTCCAGTGCTGCCCTGGCATTTAGCCAGGACCCCGACCCTCTTAGAGCCCCCGTGGTCTGTTCCACCGGCTCCCCCCTGGCCTTCGGTTGGGGGCTCTGGTCCTGGCCCACCATCCCTCCCCCTGATCCTCCTCCTGTCCACCTCCCTCCTGAGTTTTTGTGTTTTTCGTTTTTGTTGTCTGGTGGAGCGTCTGGTAGCCGCTCCTTTGAGGAGGGGTAATGTCATGATCACTAGTGAGAGTGCCCTAGTCAGCCACTAGAGGGCACTCCATCCTGGACTCTTGTTTTCACCCCTTGGACTACATTACCCATAACTCACTTCCCTGGACTCATTATCTCATGTTCATTGCACTCAGCTGTTTTGTGTTTGTTCATTAGTGTCTGTCTATTTAATCTCAGTTGTTTCTGTCCTCAGTTGTGGTTTGTTGTATTGTTACGTGCACCGTTTGTTTCTCTGGCTTTGTGTTTTGTGGACTGTGGATTATCTGGATTTTGACCCCTTGCCTGCCTTTGGATTTACGTTTCTGGATTCCCCAATAAATGCTAATGCTGCAACTGGATCTCTACATCTTGTTCTTGTGTGCCCGTGACAGTAATGTGTCGTGATGACATTTAAAATTATTTATACTGTAGGAGTATAATAGAAGCCAGTATGAATTAAGTCTGTTACAAACTCTCACACAATGAAATAATTAAATGCTTTCTTATTTCAGCTGACAGCATATAATTACATAGAACTAGGCAAAAACTATTTTCTTATTTACCTCAATTATGTCATTTAACCTTTTCTTGAGGACATAAAGCAAATGTGCCACAGGTTTCCCAACTCTCCCCTACACAACAAGTGGCATCTATCAAAAGAAAATCACTTTGGTTTGAAATTTCCATTTAACTCAGAGAAATGCCAAGGCACAGAGAAACTAGGATGACCAGAAAAAAATCCGCCAGTCAAGTCTGTGATTTGCTTTCATCTTGTGCCACTATCTCAGCTGGGTGACGGTAAATCTGCTCAAGCCAGATGACCTCAAGCTAACATTATGCTCAGGTCCTGCACAAATTTCAGCATAAGGCAAAAGATGAAGGTCCTCCTGTCATTGGTAGCATAAGATGAATGCTAAATTCATGAGGCAGGAGAAGTACAGAAGGCGAGTGGAAAACATAAAGAAAATCACTAATATTGTAATATGATCTATTTGTAATTTTAACTGGCTAAATACTCCCTCTGCCTCATTTAATGTGCCTATTGAGCAAGCTGACAAATGTTTATTGATGCAATAAAGCATGTTGAGCTACATAATATTTTATCTGCAGTAAGATCATTTAAGGTGACAGTGTTATACAATATTCAGAAACCTGGAGAAATATTTTCAGATGTCAGCAGTGTGTCTGTTTTTTTGTTTTTGTTTTTTTCTGAAATATCTTCATTTTACCTCATCTTACAAAAGAAGTGGTGTTGGCAAAACAGCCTGCATGCACAAACCATGCTCTCTTTTGACTCTCTCTATTTTCCATTTATCTAGTTCTCTCTCTCGCGTTCCCTCCCCTGTGTGACAGTGAATGTGTGTTTTCACCCCTAATTGGTTAAAGGTCTGGAGTGAAATTGGCTCGTTCACTGTCCTCTCTCAGTGGAGGCTGACTGGGCGACTCTCGGCAGAGTAAATTGTGCATGGAGGGAGTGTAATTGGGCTGTTAGGGCTGGAGCTTTCTATAATAGCATACGACTCCGACACTCACACTGTGTACAAACATTGCAAGATAAATGATTCTTTTCCATCACACTGAGACGTCACACTGAATTATTTCAGCCACCATTCAGGAGTGTGTTGTGTAGAATTTACTTTCAATAGCTGGACTGGTCTGCAGAAAAAGATCATACTTTCTAGCTGGGTGAAAAAAATTGGTAGCAGTCGATTTGTTTACACTAGTCAGACAAAGACTGAATGTTGAGTATCGGCCTGAAGTCTGCACCAATTTTTATCTTATTCTGGTCAAGAACCACCTGCTGTCTAAAGACAGGAAAAACGACCAATCACTGTTAGTTGCATTAAAAAAAAATACCATATTAGGGTCTTCCGCATTCATTTCTATGGTTATGAACAGCCAAGATGTGACTATTTATGACCACTTAGACTCAAAACATTTGTGCTCAGCTAACATGGAGACCAATTTGCAAAGTAAACCATGTGAGTAACACACAGACATACATGTTTACTCGGTTATATCTATAAGTTTTAAATATTGTAACCTAACTCTAACAACAGAGAACTTTCTGCATTTATTTTATTTTTACGCTGTTTTTACAAACAAGGGTGTCCCCAAAAGAAGTGCTTGCTAGATTTTGTCAGGTTTCCCTCACTTCTGGGTACAAATTTGTCCCCAAAATATGATTAAGTACACACACACACACACACACGTATATAAAGGCTATCACATCATTTCGTATTCAGAAAAACAAGACATGTCCTGCTGTTTAGAAAATCATCACAGAGGTTGCAGGGACACACAGATACAGGTCTGATAAACAGCAGAATTTAAAGTTTTGCTCGCTCTTTCCTCCATAAAAGCACATCCTTATCTAGTAGGATGCATGACTCTAATAAGAACCACATATAATAAATAGAAACAAAATGTTGCTACTCTTGGATGCAGCTGAAAACACAGAATAATCTCTTTTCACCTCAGTGTCAGTATCCACAGCGCCACCGTATGCATTTAGTTGTAACAGCAAGATTTAGGTGAGGGATTCATTGGAAAAGTACACCACGTAGTCAAACGTACATGCCAATACTTGGCATTTTTTCCAGCACAGTCCTGCTTTTCCACACCAAACTCTGTTTACCATTTAAGTGGTAGCAACATATGACAGTACCACACTGAATGTTGCACTCCATATATGACTTTATACAGCTAATGGGTGTAATAGCCAATTACAATACATTTTATTGATTAGAAGTGATTGTCACATAGTTTTGACTATCAGAAAATCAGTTTGCATTGCAATAAGATTGGCTTCGCCAGTTCTAATGTGGATCAGACGGCCAGTGAACAGACTGTGGGCGTTACCTTTCCATATGTTCAATGAATATGAATATTCATACTTGAATATGACTAAAGAACAGATGGTGTGCAAGTTTAAAAAAAAAAATATTCTGGCTTAGTTGTGGACCATTTACACTCATCAAAGGTTTGAGATTTGGTTGGTCGTTGATCAACTGGGCAAAAGGGAATCCATTGACACTTTCAATGTTGTAAATAAAACAGATTATTTGATTTTGTTTTACAAGAAAATCCTTTCAGTCTTTCTACATCAAAATTGTATGTTTAATTCAATGTGTTACTTGCCGTTTCATTGTTAAAGGTGCCCTAGAATTGAAAATTGAATTTACCTCGGTAAATTGTCGTTCTAAATGTTTCCTTAGCATGTTGCTAATGTACTGTTAAATGTGGTTAAAGTTACCATTGTTTCTTACTGTATTCACGGAGACTGGAGCTGTCGTTATTTTCGTTATTATTTGCAGTCTGTATAATTCATAAACACAACTTCATTCTTTATAAATCTCTCCAACAGTGTGTAATGTCAGCATTAGCTCCGTTAGCCCGAGCATAGGTTACTATCAAACTCATTCAGAATCAAATGTAAACATCCAAATAAATACCATACTTACATGACCTGATATGCTGCATGACGAACACTTTGTAAAGATCCATTTTGAGGGTTATATTAGCTGTGTGAACTTTGTTTATGCAATGTATTATAGAGTCACGAGCTTGGGGGCGGGGAGCGCGAACATTTAAAGGGGACGCGCGCTGAATCGCCGCATATTTAATTATGCCCCAAAATAGGCAGTTAAAAAAATGTAATAATAAAAAAATCTATGGGGTATTTTGAGCTGAAACTTCACAGACACATTCAGGGGACACCTTAGACTTATATTACATCTTGTGAAAAAGGGTTCTAGGGCACCTTTAAAGTCCCCCTGCAGTCAATAATTGTATCCCTTAAAACTCTAAAAGTAATTTCTTCATGCCTTAAAATAGCTTGAATATAACTACACCCTTGCTTCATTTAGTCTACACAGATCCATGAATATGCAAATTAGTCAACCATTCAATCACACCAGCTTGGACCACCTGATCCGCTCGGTCAACTGTAGTAAACGCCACACAATGGCAAGTGGAAATATTGGTATAATTCAGTCATGTGTGTTTGAACCAGAAACTGATTCAGAAGAAGAAGGGGAAGAGTGAATTTTGTTCAGTGCTGAGTTCTGAAAGCTCGCGAATCCCCTCAATCCAAAGTGCAGACATGATGTAAATAAAAGATTCATTGTGCAATGTAGATGACTTCATTGATTATAACAGAACTTTGTGAGATCGCAAACTGAGATGATTGACAGCTTTTTAGGTATTATAAAGGGAGCTCTTTGTGCACTTTCTAGGCTAGATACTGTATAATCTATTCAGAATTTGAATAAAAGTTGACATAACAGTAATTGATAAGATTAGCCTTTGACTTGACTACACTATCAAACAGCTAATAATGTGATGCTAATGTTACACAAACCAAGTTGACGGCATTGGCTACATATTTGTGATTGTAGGAATAAGGGGTGATTTCAAAATGTGTCTTTGGTACACTACAGTTTTAAGGAGAAAATACTCAGGAGTCAGGAATGGTGTTGACTGATAAATTTGCAAATGGTTTGTCTTATTAAGCCTATTAAAAACACTACATAGACACATAAACAACATTAAAAATGTAACTTTCATCGCAAATTTTCTATTTTCAATTTTAGTTCAACTTTATTTTGATGGCCCCTTTTAGACATTCTGTTGACTATAATTAATGGTGTACCTACATGTCAAATAACTTTGGGAGATACATTTCAGAATAGTTTGGTTTAAACCTCAGTAGCGAGAAAGTGTATGTTGTGATTACTCACATAAAAAAATGGTTTAGAAACAATTATCACTCAGAAATTGCAGTAACACTTTATTTGATGGTTCACTTTAGACATTCTGTTGTCTGTAATTAATGTTGCACATATATGTCCGCCAACAGACATTCTACTGACTATAAGTAACTTTTCAAGTATAAGTCAACATATATTAATACTATACTATACTACACTACTAATCCTACTAATGAGAGTAAGCCACATTTCAAGAATAGGACCTTGGTCAAGGTCATCCAGGATTGTATTACGATGTATTTGTTATCAGACGGTTCTTTGCTGTCAATAAACTCTGCATGGATCTTCTTCGTTGTATGTATTCATCCAGCGTATCCACATAATGACTCTGTCATTCAACCCATCATCACAAAATGAGGGGAATGGATCCTTTTTCATTTTATATGAGCTAATTAATTTCTCCACTACACTTTCCACCGTGCTTGACTGTGTTCAGGATCGTGGCCAAGGACCTTGACCTTGCAGCTGCTGGAAATTTAATGGGTTGTGAATGGCTCTCAACTGCCGCTCTGATGGGTGTCAAACTACCATTAAACAACGTTAATGATAGTCTGGATTTGATTCAGAGCCATGAAGGTCATGGCTTGTGTTTTATAAGTAATTTCTGGGTCATATTATTGTTATTTTGAATTTTAACAGTGACAAAACATTTTTTGTTTTAAATTCTTTAACATTGTGTACAGTACTTGTGATTTTGATGTAAGTACGACTGTCACAATACCACAATTACAGTCAACACTCCCTTGTGAAAAAGTGTGCTTAAAAAAAAAAAAAAAAAAAAACTGTACTTGCAGATAATATAATATAATGAAATATAATATAATGAAATAAAAAGCCACTTAACTTCCATTACTATGGTTCATAACACACTCAAGTACACTTATAAAAAGTGTCCTTTGTAATAAGTTTCTTAATGTATATTTAAAATTAGTATACATTCATTATAAATCATCAAGTAGGCCTACACTTTTTGTGTGTGTGTTTTGAATAACATGCAAAAACACATGTAAAGTACTTGATTAAAATTTTAACTGTAGTGTATTTTCAATATTACATTTAAAGTTAATACACATATGCAATTACACATATTTTTAAATACATGAAATAAAAGTTTGAATAGTAATTATATTATGACATATGCTTGTCAGTATATTCTTTAACTATATTTTTAAGACAGTAGAAGTAATTATGAAATTATAAAGATGTCTACTTTATGTAATAAAATCACTATAGTTCAGATAACTGCATTTAATATAAATTTAAACTATAATATATTTTTAATTGTAAATAATATGCAATTAAGTTGCTGAAAACATTACATTCAGTAGTTTCAAGCTTTTTTTTTTTCTTTTTTTTTTTTCAGAAGGGCCATACAAGTGAAATTTCAAAATTCTGATTTATTATTACCACAGCAAAACCTATTAATGCAAGCCTTAATTCAAGAAGGTAAATATCAAAATCAATATAAAAATTTTTTATTAAAACAATTATAAAAAACACTAAAATTTCTCAAGATTTTCCAAGTAAATTATTCATGACTAGTTTGCAAATAAAATAAAGAAAAAATATTCAGTTAAACATTCAGAAACTGGAAATTAAACACAAAAGTTAGTTGTTAAATTAGACTGAGAAGCAGCCATATCCTCTGAAAAGTTTCTTTTATTTTCGTTTATGCCTAACTTTGTTTGATTGCTGAATTTGGTCTTGTGTGTTTACATTCTCTTAAGGCATAAAGTATTTAGATGGATATCTCACAAAGATGAGCATTTTGACTTCCCTAGTTGTTGGAGATGGTGGAGATAACTGTGTGTCTGGGAATAAAACAAAGCAAGAAAGGCATGCAGAGATGAAACATTATTATCCGCAGACTGTCACTCGGCCTGACACTGCAGTCTAGCTGATGGCTATTCATTCTGACAACTTTCAGAGTAACAAAAGAGCAGGAAAGTGAAAAAGGAGATGGACGGGCTTAAAGTAACTGCCTGGATTGACAGAATACAATTTATGAAGGCAGATGGATGAGATTAGTTATACTAAGATCTATATGTCTCACAAACAGGGTCTGAAATTACTTTCATTTCATGCTAAATGTGAGTAAAAAATGGCTTTGGACAGTAAATAACCTTGAACAGAAAATGTACAGAAGTAAAGCCTAAAACTGGTAGCACAAATGTTGGAATATTCCTCACATAAAGTCAGCAAAAACAAAATAAGGAGAACAAGATCATGATGGGTCTTCATTTTTGTGACAGGTGCCAATGACTAAGTGTGCACAACTCAATGAAATCATAGCGGAATCATTCAGCTAAATGATTCGGTAACACTTTCTATGAAAAAATCATAAGATGATACAACATCTTGTAAGGTTGTTTATAAGGCATTATGCATGTATCATAACACATTAAGAATACCCTTATAATACTTTATAAATACAGGCTTCATAGAAAGTTACCAATGATTCCTTTGTCATAAGGACAAACATATATTTTTTGATAATACTTCAGTTTGATAATACTCCAATACTCCATTTGTTAATAGCAGAACTGCAATAGTTAACGTGAACTAACAATAAAAATACTCCTAAAGCATTCACTAATCTTAATATTCATTACAATATTTACCAATGCATTATTAGATTATTAAAATTAAAAGTTCTTCATCCTTTGACATGAAGTAACTAGCAGTAGTACAAACTGTAGTCAGTTACTGATTTCAAAATACATGACAGAAATTGTAATTAATTAAATCATAAAAATGTCAAATTTAAATAAATAAATAAATAAACTGCTATTGTGTAAATAATATGTAACCAATAAAAAAAAAAAAAAAAGAGTAACTAATCCGATTATGGACATTTTAAAACATAAAATCTTTTTACAAGTACTTAATATTTGGAATCTTACTACTGTCACGTTTTGAGTTTGTCTTCTGATCTGTTCATGTCTGTTTTTCGAGGGTGTTAATTAGTTAAGTTCTCCTCTTTTGCCTGTCTGTCTGTCTCCTTGGTTACTGATTAAATAGTGTCCTCAGTTCAGGTATGTCTTGTTAATTAGTCTCATTTGCTCATCTGTTTACATGTGTATAAGCCCTTAATTTCAGTCTGTTCTTTGTCTTGCATTGATGTTGTATTATGGTTAAAAGATCTCTTTGAAGATTTCCTTCGTCCTGCACTTCGTCCTCAGCCACACACCATGACAGAATGCAAGACCAAACAAAATTCAGAACAGCTAAGGTGAAAACAGAAAATAATGGATTTGCCAGCTGTTCAACTCCTCTGCTTAGACCAACAAGGCAGAAACCTCCAGGACCAACTGGCGTACCTGCCATCATTTTCTGATTGCTCACTGAAGGTATTTTTCCATACCAGCCTTAATGAGCAGACGAGGACACGCCTGCCCTTTGATGGTCCTCAGGGGACCTTTGCAGACTATGTTGAGTGGGTGCTGGCCAGCTGTGGGTCTCGTTTCACGGTTTGCATAGCGGACGAGTCCATTTTGGTGGGTGGGTCTCCAAGGCCGTTCCAGAGTCTCGTCCTGTCATGGCCGCCCTTCCAGAGTCTCATCTCGTCATGGCCGCCCTTCCAGCGTCTCGTCCCATTATGGGCACCCTTCCAGAGTCTCATCCCATCATGGCCGTCATTCCAGAATCTCGTCACATCATGGCTGCCATGCTTGAGCCTGTCCCCAAGAGAGAATTTCCTGAGTATGTTTCTGTCAATGAAGAAATGACTATTATGGCCACAGCCATGTTGTGTGTGTGTGTGTGTGTGTGTGTGTGTGTGTGTGTGTGTGTGTGTGTGTGTGTGTGTGTGTGTGTGAGCCACATACTTCCGAGTGTGAATTGGGGCTATATGCCTGCGGCCATAGTGGGCGAGTCTGAGCAGAGCTGCCGGCTCTGCCCTGGTGTCCGGAGCTGCCAGCTCCGCCCTGGTCACACGAGCTGCTGGCTCTGCCCTGGTCACACGAGCTACCGGCTCCGCCCTGGAGGCTTCCTATTCGCCCAAAGCTGCCTCTGTCCAGCCTCCAGGGTGCCCACCTGCCCACTTTCCCACCCGCCCACTTTCCCACCCATTGGGCTTTCGTTTGCTCCACGCCCTCCTCCAGAGCCCCCACCCTCCCTCCTCTGTTGGACTGTTTCCTTACGCCGCAAGGACGCACCTTTTTAGGAGGGGGTGTACTATCACATTTTGAGTTTATCTTATGGTGGTCATGTCTGTTTTTTTAGGTTAATTAGTTAAGTTCTCCTCATTTGCCTGTCTCCTTGGTTACTGATTAATTAGTGTCCTCAGTTCAGTCTGGTTAATTAGTCTCATTTGCTCCTCTATTTGCATGTGTGTATATAAGCTCATAGTTTCAGTCTGTTCTTTGTCTTGCATTGATGTTGTATTATGGTGTTTTTGGTTGCTATTTTATATTCTCCTGTTCATGTTGTTTAGTAAATTAAAGAATTCCTTCATAGTTTGCTTCATCCTCAGCCACACACCATGACAACTATGTAATCCAGGTTATTTATAATCAGTTACTACCCAATAAATGTTAACTAAGGGGACCTTATTGTAAAGTGTTATCATATTTTTAATAAAAGAAATAATGCAAAATGCCATTTCACACCATTAGGTTTAAGAAACAGTTCATTCTGAAGTCTGCTCACAGCAATATCTGTAGGTAGATATTCTTGTATCTAGTGTAGAGATTTCAGCCACTGTCTTTTCAGATCCATGCCGAGCTTTGATGTCTTTGGTAATGTGACATGGCTCCCCATAGCCCAATGCCTTCAAAAACACTAGAAGTTTTTCACTTTAGCTTGAACAAAAGAGCAAAGTTCAGTGTTAAACAGTGCCAGATGGCCTAGAGCAAAACACACCAAAATGTATACTACACAATCTGTGACATGATTCCTTTGGGGGAACGTTTTGGTGAGAATCAAAGTATGTTGCAGAGTTCTTTCTGTCTGCCCACTCGTTCTTATGATTTACTGTGCATGTCTGAGGAAAAACACATTTTGGTGGAAAATGTTGAGACATTACTGACTTCAGCACAGAGAAAAATTCTGTTTCTTTCTAGAAAATTAAGGGACATGCTCCATTTTGTCAGTCCACATACTGTATGTCATCCGAGATATAAATGAATTATTAGTAGGTGAGAACTTACCACATATAAAACTAAAATTCTACATAGTAATAATGTGTGCCTGCAATTTTAGACTTGCAGTATGTGTATAAGAAAGATAGTCCCTGCTTGACTGAATTAAGTGCTCAGATGCTTTTGTGATTCAGTCATTTTAATTTTAGCTCACTATCACATTACTTCATTGTCAGTGTTATAAAAAATAAATGAATTTTAATGTCATAAAATGTCACACGCCATTACGCACACACGTCAATTTAGGTTCTACCTAGACAAATTATAGAACAGTAGCACTAGATTACACTAGAGAATCGTGACAAAAACCTGTGAAGATAACTTTTAAGTGCTTCGTATTTTAGACATTTTAATTTATACAACAGCAAATCCAGTAGAAAACAAAGATAAAATAAAAAAGACCTGACAAACCTTTATCATCCTTAAATTGTTGTAAATCTTCAAAAAATCCAGATATTCTTCAATATGAAAAATTTTAAATTTAAATTTAAGCATAAAACAATATATAGATGTGTGTGAAATGGCTGTAGATACGTTTTGCCAATGATTGAATGTGTAAAAAAAAAAAAAAAAATCCTCCATTTCCTAAATGCTGTAGACTTTGGTCATTAAGTGCATTTTGTATTATAGCAATTAAAAAGCTGACTGTCTGAAGACTTCTGAAAACATGTACTAGACACTGGGAAAAGCCAAAAACTAATGAGGGGAAAAAACTATATACAGCTTTACAAACTGACACCATTATGTTGTCAATAGAGTTCAACCTGTATTGAACACATTCCTTTAATGTCATAATGACACTCCCTGTGGGGATCATTCTTCACACATCCATAAAATGACTATACATGCATACATACATACATACATACATACATGTGCACTAGAGATCCTTCCCTAGTGAAATTGTTAAATGGGTCAGCAAAGGGTGTAACTTTACAGAAGTCTGATTAGCATTAATTTGCATCAATGAGTGATGAGTGACTTTCCTCTTGCTCTCTTTAAAGGGGTTTTAGTGTAATGCATTAAGCCGAGTACCATTAAAATCCATATTTTATGATTCCTTTTGGTGACTGCATAAAAACATGCGTGCATGTACAATACTTTATCTGCAGTATGCAGACTGTTAACCATATAATTTATGAGAATTGCTTTTGCATGGTTACATCTTAACGCTCATGTTATGATGAGATTGATGCTACTTTATTTGGGGGGGTTTCAGAGACCTCAATGATTTTGTTTAAAAATAATAGTAGCTATTTTCCCTTCAAATTGTTTTAATATGTTTATCTGATATAAACAAATTCCAGCTACCAGATATTACTGAAGCTTTAACCACCTGTTCTATCACAAAGTTGGCATCCACTTTTCAAAAAACTGATCTAGTATTTCAGCAAAAACACACTGTAAAATACAAACAACTGACATTAGTGTATAGAACCTTGCCAGAATATTAGCTAAAGTTCTGAGAATGTTCCCTGTTAGTAAGGTCAATGTTAAACATGTTTTCCAATCTATTAAAAGGACCCTCAATCAATTGAAGTACCCCAAATAGAACATGAGGGTCAATCCTTGATACTTTCTATTAGTGTAAGCATGCACTCAATCAATCAATGAGAAACAATCTAGATGAGGAAAAACAGAGCTGATGTTGCATTTCCAACATGGTCTGATGTTTTCCATAGAGACAAACCCCAAATTTCTAAAGAAAGCCTGTTTATGTTTTCTGTATTTGGCACTAACAGTGTTTCTTATCACTGCTTAGAGTGTGACTGAATTCTCCATGTACCAATTATGATTGCTCAGATACACTCCCAGCCGGATAAAGGCAAAGAGCCAGCGCAACTGGCACAATGAGACTGTGCGTATGTGAAGCATTCTCCACCATTTATAATGAACATGCTCTGGATGATGCTTCATGATGCTTCATTTTGGCACAAACAGCAGTAAAGTTGGGTGCCTTCCAAACCGCAACTGCCTAAATGCTCCTGCATGGCTCAAAGACACAACAACATGACCTAATTTCAACATTCTCACCAAGTTTAGTACTATACTTCTTCTCAAGGGAGCAAATATTCATCACAACCTCAAACCCATTTGTGAGGAATAAAGGGCTATAGCAAAGGTCAGCTGGTGCGTGTGCTCTGTGCTGCATGCTAAAGCTACTGTGCCACTTTCAATTTTTCCACCTGTACAATTTCACAATTTTCATGCACAGCTTGGCAGAGATCAGCCATATTTACAAGTAGTATTGTCCACAACCCAACAAATGTGACCTGGACCAAACTCTGCAAAGGCACTTATCACAGATGCTACAGACACCAATTGTCATCCATGATGATTCTGTAACCAATGTGTTTTTTCATTACAGCTGTTTATATTCCAGCAGTACTCAACCTTCACGTTTGTTTGTTCATCAAATCTGAGCACTAGCTCGACATGTAATACAGCCCTCCAGTTTTTAAAGTGTTTTTGCAAATGATACAATGGTAGCCATGGCTCTTTTTTTTTTTTTTCTTCTTTTTTTCAAAACATCAAAATTGCACCAATACATACAATTTACTGCAGTTTCCAGCTTAAACGAACAAGTTGTGGAAGTAAAATGTCAATAAGTAAATAAAAATAACTTTAACTTTTATTCCTTTTCACATAAATTATGATTACAGGAGCAGACCGAAGGTACGTAGGCACTTATTGTTTTAGTTGTCATTCTTCTTATTCTTCTTATTCTGCTTGTGAGTCTATGGCAGCCCATTGAACTGCTTGCGGGAAAGTTATAAAATTTGGCATACAAATCGATAACAGTTTGAACTGTCACCATAGCAAATTTGGACTCTAACTTAATTGCTCTAGTGCCACCAACTGTCCAAAGTTGGACTCACGTTTATGTTAATAACTTTTGAATAACTTTAGAAACAAAACTCTTTTTTCCTCTGATTGGCTCAAGATGATTCGATAGGCACCTGCCATATACATCACCTAATGGTGATCTGATTTTATGCACAAAATTAGCTCATATCAAATTTGATGCCTGCTACAGGTCTCAAAATAGTTGGGACGGGGTCATGTTTACCATGGTGTAGCATCTCCTCTTCTTTTCAAAACAAAGTTTTGGTGTTGAAATTTGGTATCATTCTTGCCTGATAGGTTTCCAGCTGCTGAAGAGTTTGTGGTCATCTTTAACGTATTTTTAGGTGAAAGATCTGGACTGTAGGCCAGTTCAGCACCCAGACTCTTCTACGATGAGGCCATGCTGTTGTAATAGCTGCAGTATGTGGTTTTGCATTGTCCTTCTGAAATACACAAGGCCTTCCCTGAAATAGATGTCATCTGGAGGGGAGCATATGTTGCTCTAATACCTTTATACACCTTTTAGCATTCATAGTGCCTTCCAAAACATGCAAGCTGCCTATACCGCATGCACTTATGCACCACCATACCATCAGAAATGCTGGCTTTTGAACTGAATGCTGATAACACGCTGGAAGGTCTACCTCCTCTTTAGCCTGGAGGACATGGTGTCCATGTTTTCTAACAAGAATGTCATTTTTGGACGTCTGACCATAGAACACTTTTCCACTTTGAACCAGTCCATTTTAAATGAGCCTTGGCCCACGGGACACGACGGCGCTTCTGGACCATGTTCACATATACCTTCTTTTTTTGCATGATAGAGCTTTAGTTGGCATCTGCAGATGGCACAGTGGATTATGTTTACCGACAGTGGTTTCTGGAAGTATTCCCATTCCCATTTAGTAATGTCATTGACACAATCATGCCGATGAGTGATGCAGTGTCGTCTGAGGGCCCGAAGACCACGGGCATCCAATAAAGGTCTTCGACCTTGTCCCTTAAGCACAGAGATTTCTCCAGATTCTCTTAATCTTTTGATGATGTTATGCACTGTAGATGATGAGATTTGCAAAGCCTTTGCAATTTGACGTTGAGGAACATTGTTTTTAAAGTGTTCCACAATCTTTTTACGCACTCTTTCACAGCTCTGCTCATCTTTACTTCTGAGAGACTCTGCCTCTTGAAGACGTCCCTTTTATAGCTAATCATGTTACAGACCTGATATCAGTTAACTTAATTAGTTGCTAGATGTTTTCCCAGCTGAATCTTTTCAAAATTTCTTGCTTTTTCAGCCATTTGTTGCCCCGTGCCAACTTTTTTTAGACCTGTAGCAGGCATCAAATTTGAAACAAGCTCATTTAGTGAATAAAAGTGTAAAATTCTCCATTTAAACATTTGTTATGTTATCTATGTTCTATTGTGAATAAAATATTGGCTCATGTAATTTGAAAGTCTTTTCATTTTCATTTTATTAAAATTTAAAAAACGTCCCAACATTTCCAGAATTTGGGCTGTATGTGGCTTTTCTAATGTAGTATACTTGCTCAGTAGCACACCTGGTATAGCACTTTATTTGGAATGTGAAGCGTTCGGGTACGAGTCCTGTGAATCACGAGTCACAATAAAAGAAATTTTTTATCTCACATTTGCTTTTGTTAACACTGTCGGTTAGGTTTAGGGGGTGTCATGTTTATTTATATAGCACTTTATTCAATAGATTGTTTCAAAGCAAGCAGCTTTACAGTATTAAACATGAAAAAACAGTGTCAGGGTCTTTCAATTAGAATTAGAATTTCAGTTTCACTTTCTACTATAAAGCAGCTCTCCAGTGTGTTCATGTTTTTGGCAGATATCTGACCTTAACGGACTGTACAGAAGAAAAGGAAAAGATTGGAAAAGACAAAGGAAAAGGAAAAGACTGGAAAAAATTTCCATGTCAAAGAAGGCGGAACCTACCAATTATGTAATCGCCACAGACCAGTGGTTGTTCAGAGTTGTTTATTAGCTGGAGCTGGATTTTGTGCTCAACTCCCTAAATGAACTTTGTGTTGATCTGGTTTTGTTCAAAATGAACACACTAGTTCGTTCTTTGATTTTGCTCACAGTCATCAGGGATTTTGACCTTTTAGCACCACTCGCATTTCCAAACTGTCACGATACTGCAACCAACATAAAAAATTGTTTATTATATCGTTCATCTGTTTTAGATAAAAAATGAATGCACTTTCATCACAACTCACTGGACATTTTACTTTTTTGAAAGTGTTGCGAAACATGCAAAAACCAACATAATATTTTGCAGAAATGTCGGCACAGGCACTTTTCTCCAATGGTTGAGTGATGGTGTCGAAATTAATGAATAAGAACAGAATTTAGGTCAACAAGCCTTCTTTGTTCTCTTTAGTTTAAAATAAAATAGTTTAATGGCCATTCAAAGCAATTGAAAAGACTTAACAGATCTTAAATCAGCACGAGAGGAAAATTATCCATCAGCAGCTCTGCATCACGATGGGCTCTTCTCATCTGTCATTCAGACCTTCTCTCACAGAGGGTGTGTGCTTTGCTTGTTCATACTGATAAGACACATTGCTGTTTCTCTGGTGTCACTCACTGAACTGTTTGTTCTACCCCTCCATCCAAGATGAGGCTGAGAAATCAGAGTGACAGGATTCATTTACTGCAGGGTAGATTTAAAGTTTGAGAGTGGATTATAATTATTGATTCTGTCTCTCTGAATCCCCATTGCTGGTTTTCCTCTGGTTTAGTAGTTTCAAGCAAACAAACACTACCATTTGTCACACAAGTTCAAATAGAGCATGTGCTATTTTTAGGGTGGCTCTGAAGACATTGAAGGCCATTTATTTATTGATCTTCATTCTGAGAAAGTCTTGCTCATAAAAGCCACCACTGCAGTAAAACCCCCTAGAGATATATCTTACTTTGGCACATCTGAGAAAAGACGACAATACAGTGAAGAGACATCAGAAAATAGGGCTTTATGTGTCTCTGTGACTTACTGCTGATTGCCTTATAATACTAACCTACTCATGTTATTTGATAGATTTGATTTCTTGCTGACTATTGTTTAGTTGTAAATGTTTGTAGGTTTACTTATTCAATAAATAAACAAACAACTATTTAAAAAAAAAGGTCATTTTCTCATAAGTTCTCCAAACAGAAGTGCAAAAATAATGCTGTTTCAAGTGTCACAACTACACAATATACACTATATTGCCAAACGTATTGAGACACCCCTCCAAATCATTGAATTCAGGTGTTCCAATCACTTCCATGGCCACAGGTGTATACAATCAAGCACTTAGGCATGCAGACTGCTTCTACAAACATTTGTGAAAGAATGAGTCGCTCTCAGCAGCTCAGTGAATTCAAGCGTGGTACCGTGATATGTTGCCACCTGTGCAATAAGTCCATTCATGAAATTTCCTCACTACTAAATATTCCATGGTCAACTGTTAGTGGTATCATAACAAAGTAGAAGCAATTGGGAACAACAGCAACTCAGCCACAAAGTGGTCGGCCACGTAAAATCACAGAGCGGGTCAGCGCATGCTGTTGTTTGGTGGAGGGGGGATTATGGTGTGGGATTGTTTTTCAATGGTTGGGCTTGGCCCCTTAGTTCCAGTGAGGCCCCTTAGCTCAAATGCGCAAATGCCGCCCCATATTTTTCCTGATGTGATCCGTCAGCTCCAGTCCACTATTTTGGAGTGGTTAAGGCCCGGATATACTTCATTTCCCATGTTCCCCTCTGTCTCGCGCACAGTTGAGTGCGCAAATCTTTCTTCAAGATAGACAAGATAGTGCCCATGAGCACGGAGAGACACGTTCGGCGCATGCACACGCACACCATCCGTAGTCATAAAAATTTGGCTGCGTGACCACTGCTCAGAGAGTCAAAGCTCCACAGTGTAGTAAACGTTTCTTGCTTGCGCCGACTGAAAACACATGAGAAACATCATGAGACAGGAGAGCCTCAGACATTGCAGTACTAAACCCTGAACGGTCCATGCATGTGGATTGGATAAAACAGTTCATCGATTTGATGCCACGCCGAACGCCATTTATCCCTTCACAGTGGCATATAGCGGACGGGCATGCAGGGCTATTAAATTATTTTTCTTATCATCATGCTACTTTTATTATTAAATTAATATTGCAATTCATTTGCCCCGCGATACATAGCACATCACCGCATAACTGACGTGCTCCGAGGACAATACAGTTAGTTAGCTAACTCCTCATTTAAATAACTTGTTTAACACGAAATACTTCTCGATTCATGAAAAATAAAAAAAATTTCTCACTATGGCCACAAGAGAAATATTAAGAAAATAAATTAGATTCATCTCTCATTGTCTCTATAAGATAATATGCGCCATTATTGCAGCATCAGATGCCAAAGCTCAGTCAGTTTTTACTTTCAGTTTCTGTAGTGAATAGGCCTAACTAACTGGAGTTTGAGACTTCTTCACCCGCATAACTCGCACAAAGTTTGCACATTGTTTGTGTAATATCAACTGGCTCGCCTTCATGGTTTAAAATGGAAATATTTTCAATATTGCAACGTGGCATTTTTCTTTATCACCAGTTGCTCGCAAAATGATGGACACTGATTCACATAACGTCCACGTCATTTCCCATGATAATAAGGGAATTATTAAATAAATGAGTAAATAAACAACACACAAACTTAAACTTGTTTGCTTAAAATTATTTTTAAAATAATTTGATGATGCAGATACAAAAAAATGGTGTACATGCAAAAAAAAAAAAAAAATGATTGCCCCCCTTACCTCGAGAGTCAAATTTTGCCCATGCTTGTCGGGACCCTCAGCAAAGGGCCTAAATTGGACCTATTATGCAAAATTGACATATGTTCAAAAACAATATAGGTGTTCACAGTGTATGTACACAACCACCTATTGTAGTAAAAATTTATCCAATCCATTTATTTCCAATCCAGTGTCTCAAAATGAACTGTTCAGGAATGTACTACAATGTGACGTCTTGGAACAGGCCCTATCCATGACTCTTGACTCTGCCCTGTTAGCTTAGCTCCTTCCCTGATGAGCTGTACACAGTCTGCCAAGTTTATTCTTATTAAAGCTACTAAAGTTATTCAGTCAAGAGCGGTGAGTGATTTTCTATTGTTCTTTTGTTGTTTGGTTCAAATTAACAGCATATACAGCAGTAGGTATATTGTTAATCCACAATAGAAGATTTTTTTGTCCAAAAAAATCTTCTATTGTGTGCTGTCATTACATTTATTTAACTGGTCCAGATCGAGACGGAGCATCTCAAATTGTAAATATCAAACATGTTTGATATTTACAACTCTTGATCGGGCTGCCTCTGATGTGCAATAGCCAAATAAAAGCAAGCAAGCGTCACCTACCAGATTTTGCAAGCTTCTTTAGCTGAAACTTGGCAGCCACAATCATGCCACGAAAGTATTGAGAAAAAAGATCACCCATTTTGTTTTTCATTGTAAAGCAGAATGAGTGGCAGGAGAGCCAGCTGACAAAGTTGATTGTCCTCCATTTGTTTTTCTTCTCAAGTCATGTTTGATCTTGTGAGTCTCCATGAGAACTTGTCTCACTGTCTTATTGTTCCTGCAAGCAGCAGGTGTGTGGTCTCGCAGTTTGGTCGAATCATCTAGTGTGTGCATTCAGAGAATTATTTGAATTATTTGAATTGAAACTGTCATTATGTCTGTGGTCTCCAACAGTTTTAAAATTGGTTAAGATTTGAAAATCGTCTAGTGTGTCCCAGGCCTTAAATAAAAATGACAGTTGTTAAAAGAACAGTCTTGATTAGCTGTTTCAGGTGTGCTTAATTGGAGTTAGACCTAAACTCTACAGGACAGTAGCCCCCCAAGAGCTTATGAGTTGAACTGGGTGTTTGATTAGGACAGAGTTTCTCAAACCTGGCCCTTGAGTTCCTGCAGAGTTTTGCTCTAACCCTAATCAAACACACCAGAACAAGGTCTTCAGGATTACAGGCGGGTGAGTTTGATTAGCGTTGGAGCTAAATTTCACAGGACTTTTGAATGTTATTGTTTCAGCATCAACCAACAGGGCTAATAAGACTAGTCCAACCTATGGGAAAAAAAAAAAATAAAAAATGGTTGTCTTTTACAGAGATATTATAATTCCTTTTGCAATCTGCCTCAGGCCTTTAGGGAATGAGCATTCTTGGTTTGACTGTAGATGAGGAAAACTACCGATTCAAACCTCTAGACCACGCAAAAGGTCAAAGCTAATTTCTTTTCCCAGCACCCTGTGATCATTCATTCTCAGTTATTATGTCATAATGAAACCTGGCTTCCGTCTGGTGTTCATTTTTACTCTGGTAGATTCACACTATGGGTCAATGCAAGCCCCATCTTTGTTTCATTAGAATTTGTAATCAGTAACATATTCATCATGATGATTGATGTGTTCAATATGGCAGGCTTTCTTATTACTACTAAGTAATCTCCATCAATATGCCTCACACACAGGACCAGGCCGTAAAATAATGACTAAATGACACTATGAGCTGACATTTACATCTGTTTTCTTGAATCAGTAGCGTTCATATGTTCCCAAATATAATTAAGCTTATACAGTATGTGCCAGTGTTGCATGTTTAGTGTGAGTATGGAGCCATTAGTTTTGTTGTAATATTTTGTTTAAATCATTTTAAAGAAATAGTTCATCCTAAAATAAAATTGTCATCACTGCTGTCAAACAAAATGAGAAATTCTTAAGACTGTGCTGGCCACACTTTTTCATGCGGACTGAAGCTTTCAAACTTTAAAAAGGGTGCAAAAGCATCATAAAAGTGTTATATAAGTAATCTATAAAACTTTTGAGTCTATCTCGTACAGCAAAATAGTTTTTTTTTCTGGCCAAAATATACACACTGTAAACCTAAATAAGTTGGCAAAACTTAAAAAAATTGAGGACAAATAAACAAGAAATTAAAAGATTAAGTGAGCAGAACTGGCAGATTTTTATTTTGTACTCATACATTTTAATTGTTCTTAACTTGAAATGTTTGAGTACACTCATACATTTAACTTAAAATTATCATGTAACCCAAATGTAAACATATTAGTGTAAAATTAACTAGCTATAACAAGCTAATTTAAAAAACAAAACAAAAGCTAACTTGCTAATTTATGTTAACAATAGCATGGTATAGCACTTGCTGATACAGTACAGCAATATAAAGCATTTAACATGCTTGCTCTCAAACCAAGCCGCATGCACCACTCGTAACTCTCCAAAAACCCACAAGAAATGAGCCTAACAAAACATTAATCACGATTAATAATCTACCACTTAACATTAATCTTGCACAAAAAATAGAAATAGAAATAATTAAACTTAAGTCCGACTAAATGAAAAGAAATAAGTTCATAAAACTCAAAACAATGAAACAGTTCAGTTTACATAAAATATATATCAGTTCTGTGAACTTGAAAGAAAAACAAAGTTATAAATACTTGTAGAAGTTAATTTGACTGAACTAATTTGTTTAATTTAAGTTTGTCCTACTCAAACCAATTAATTATTTTGAACATTAGGGTGTACAGTGCAGTATGTAAAATATATTTTGTAAAAACTGTGGCTTGCAGTAAAAATATATTTTTCATGCATAAATATATTTTGTTTAAACTTTCAAATGCCAAAATGTATTTGAAAATGTACTTCAAGAGTCAAGACAAGTAATTTGAAATCTTAAAATACATTTTAAAGTATGCAAAATGCACTCTAAAAATGTTTAAAAAAAAATGTACACAGTAAAATACCATTTTCCATTGAAACAGTAATATACCATAAAACAATGCATTCTGGGTAATATCATTAGTCACAGTCATTTACAGTAATTTTTTTAGAGTGTGTAGCTTTTAAAACATAGTTTGGACATTATAAGCATGTTTACATTGTAGATGGCCAAAAACTATATGTGAAAATATAAGTATAAATATATTTAAAAGTGTTCCACCCATTTTCATATTGTTACAATATCGGTAGTGCATGCAAATGAACAATGTTTACTTGTTGTTGTCTTGGACAGAGAAATTCATGTTTATTTGTCAGCATAAGACTGACTTTTGTCAGCTCCAGGGCTTTTGTGAATACTACAGATACTTCCGCATTTCTGTATCCCGCCCACATGACAGCCAAACAGACAGAGGGTTATTAACAGAACAATTATTGTAAGAGTGGGTTTATCACTGAAAATTGTATCGCACATTGTCTACTTTTTAATCAGAATTATGGTAAAAACAGAACAGTTTTCTTATCTGTACGCAACAGCGTATGCTTCAGGCGAAACAGACAGAACAGCTTAGTTTGGCCATAAAACACTGTGTTCATGGTCATCCAGACTGAAATGTTGACTACAAACACTGAAGTTTTTCTAATTTTACGTTGCGCCGTTTTCTCTATTTGCAGCCTTTATCAACTTGCCTATAATGCGCTAGATTCTTCACTGGAAACAGAAAGTAACTCCCTGCCACTAAGCCTTTACTATTTAAATTCTTGCACTCAGGACCAAAATTTTTATTTATTTATTTATTTTTTCCCTTGTATATTTTGAAATGTATTTAAAACATATATATCTGAAAATACAGAAGTGCATTTAGTGAACAAATCAGTCATTTGCGTTGTTTGAATCGCTTGATCTGGACAGAATGATTAATTCATGAACTGGAGTACTTGTTTCTCTGAAATAGTTTTTTTTTTTTTTTTTTTACACTAAGCTATAGTATGGCCTCAGAAGACTTGAATTATAGTGCAGTACTTTCATGGTCCTTTTTTGAAGCTTGAAAGCTTCAGTCCCTGTTCATTATTTTCGTGTCCAATAGAGCAACCGGCACGGTCTTCAGATTTTCTCCTTTTGTGTTCCACAGAAGAAAGAAAGCCATACGGGTTTGGAACGACATGAGGGTGAGTAAATGATGACAGAACTATTCCTTTCATTTGTTCCACTATCCTATGAATGCATAATCACATTAACTCAACAATTCTGTCTTTCTGTCCTCCTACACTCTCATAATTCTGAAAGTGGGGCTAATGTTTTCAGCCCTCTCAGAATAAAGATCTGTCTACATGTTAGTGCTAAAACATCAATAACGCAAATGGATCTGTCGCTCTGAGTGCAAAGATAGTGGCAATAGGCACCGTCAAGGTTTATGTAAGATTTATTAGATTGTTGTCTGAACTGTGTGTGTTCCTCCTCTCAGAGAGAAAGCAATGCTAAAGAACGACTCTTTAAAACAGACAAATAAAGCTGAGCCATTGGGCATCCTTCAGCGGCTCTAATAAAAGTGCAATGTATAATTGAATTCATCAGGATTGCTCTCAGAGCAATAAGAGAAAATGTTATTTAAAGTGATGTTGATAGGGAGCGTTTGGTGCTGTGACAGATCACTCTGCTTCAGTTCATGTGAAGGGTCCAAAATTAGCACTTGTAAAAGACACTTTAATTTCCTGTTGAAAAAATAAATAAACAAAATTAGGGTCGGGACATATTGAAGGGTTCATTCCTTATTAAAAAAAAAAAAAAAAAAATGTCAATTTTCATTGTTGAAAAAAATGTCCAGTTTCATTCATTTTAGAATAATACTCTTCAGGAAGGCCAGAAATGTTCAAGCCATTTACTGTTTGTCCCTCTTGTGAAAGTGAAATTGCATGGACCATGTTGTAACTAATTGGATTTCATCTGAATAAAAGCTTGTAATGAGGCAGACTGAAATGTGTGCTGGAATCCGTGGACAGTGATTCCATAGAGAAAATCTGTAATCTGGTATTACAGCAATCATAAAATACAATCCATAAAATACATCCAAAAAATCAACTCCTGCACAAAACCAAGAGAGCAATAATATAAATGTGTGAAACCACTCAGAACAGGAAAAAATAGCATGAGTGGTCATCATCTCATCAACTTATTACTTGTAAATTCATACATAAAGTCTTAAAAATGAAGGTTCTAATATGGAGTCTTCACAGTGATGCCAAAGAACAACCATTTTGGGTTCGCTGAACCAAATTAACATCCAAGTTATCATCCTTGAGATACACTGTTCTGAACCTTTACCAGTGTCCAATAATCCAATTATATGTCTCTGAAAAGACTTCAGTTATTCACTTGCCTTTAGAAGCTCTTTATTGAAATTCATTTAAGAACTGATCTGGGTCTGTGAGGCTTATGGCATGTTGCGTAGATGCCACAGAGAGCTGCATATTCCTAGAAAATGTGCTTTCAAGCTCATCGTGCTGAATGCAGTGTGTATTGGTGATAACCTAGAGATGAAAGGAGCCATTGCATCAGCCAACCAGCGTCCGCTGAGCGTGACAACAAACCCAGCGAGCCACTAACTGGATTGATATGGAGAGACAGTAGTGTTCTACTGGGGCCAACACTAGCAGTTTAACCATATGCAGAGAGTAACAGCGACACTGAACTTTCCTTGCAGTCTTTCTGTCATTTAAATGCTCTTTAGTACTCTCACCAGGAAAAGATTGCAGGAAATTCTCCATCAGTCTAAAAATCCAATGAAAATCCACACAAACATAATTGGCTTCTAGTATTGTAAAATGGAAAAGGTCTTTGTTCCCAATTCTATTTTTCAAAAAATTAATTCAATATGGGGCTTAGCCACTAAATATAGCAACAAGGCAGTGGACGTATTGCCTAAGGCAGGAATCTTTTAAGACCAAGGCTGAGTTCAAATGAATTGGACTAGATACTGTCACTGGCCTTGAGAAGCATAAACCTGCTTAGTGGTGGTTGTAATTTGAAGTCATATTCATTTTTATATGCATACTGTGCAAGTGTTAATGAAAGCAAAGGTTTCTCAATGTACTAGCAGCAGAGCATCAGTATGTGTGGATATCCTCTCATTAGAAGCAGTTTCTATGGCTATCGAAGGAACAGCTGGTGTTGGAAATGCAGCACCATCTGGCCTCCGGTACATGGGTCACAAAGTTTGCACAACTAGTTCCATAACATCATTTGTACAACACTTTGTGTAAAGTATTTTCTGAAAGATTCTAATAAATATAAAAATCTTGAATATTTTCATCACTGTTAGAAGAAGCTCTTTTCAGACAGTGAAGGTTGGCTCAAACCTTTACTTCAGACTTAAAGAGCATAGTTCATTTAAGGTTTTCACTTATAAACTAGAACAGGAAAGTCTGTCAAGATAAACTTTGGATGTTTTAGTATGAAGTCTAAAGGTTATTTGACTTGTATGTCATTATGATATTTAAGTTAAAGAGAGATTAAAGTTTGAAAAAAACCTGATCTCAATGTAGGTATTTTTCCAGGTGGCGATTTCTTATAAACTTGTACGAATCATATGAAAATGCATGACTTTTAGAAAATAAATTTAGCATGGAGGTCTATCCCTAAACAATTGCCACTTGGGCGTAAGCAGATCATACAAAAACGTATGAATGAGGCCTTATACATTCATATGAATTAGTCACCAAAAAGTAAAATGGTTTCAAATTGGAATGAGATCTGAACAGGTGTAGAATAGGCAGTTGCTAGTGTAATGGAGGCTAGCTGATAAAGAGCTGTGTAGGTAAACCTCACTCCCCTGGCCTCAAGAGGCAGACTAGAAACTGGCGTAGAGGCTGCATCCTTTTTAGAACACCACCCTCCTATGCTGGTGATGCTGGTTCAAATCACGCTTGGAGCGGTGTGAGTAGGACCAGTCACATTGGTGCCGTGACCCGGATGGGAGTGAAGTTTAGGGAGGTGAGTGTAATGGAGGTCAGCTAGTCAGAACTGTGCTCACTCCCCTGGACTCAAGAGGCTCATTAGCGACTGATGCTAGAGGCTGCGGTCTTTAGCGTCCTTGTTAGTGCACCTGCCTCCCATGGTGGTGAAGTTGGTTCAAAGTTTAGGGGTGTGAGTCTAATGGAGGCCCGCTAGTAAAGAGCTATACAGGTAAACCTCACTCCCCTGGTCTCAAAAGGTGCAATGGCAACTGACGTTAGAAGGTTGCGGTCTTTAGCATCATTGTTAGCGTGGTTGCCTCCCATGCCAGTGAGGCTGGTTAGAATGAGTAGGACCAGTTACACTAGGACACTCTGGGTGGTTATTATTTGCTAAGTGGTAGATACAAATATATAGTATCATGACATCTCAGTGTTTACATTGTCTCACCTTCAACTTTTAACAATCAATGCCACTTTTAAAACAATGGACCAACTGGAAGTCTTTAGTGAACTGTGTTTCCATCAAGTTTATTCAATAACAGTATGTTAACTTTGTCAAGATAACATAATATATATAGAGTCTCATTTAAATGTCAGATATAGACATGCTTAATTCATAGAACATTTTCATCCTGACCTTTTTCTCCACAGTATTCACAGTCATGTTCTTCCCCTTGATTAGCACTAATGCACTGATTGAGACTAATTGGATGTTTCTCTTGTTCCTCATCTCCACTGAGCTCAAGGCCAAACACATCATTAGGGGCACAGCTCTCCTGCCATGCCTTTGCTGTAATTTTCCCTTTTTCCTATTGAAATGTCCTACATGCTCACATTCGCCTTAAAAAGCCTTGATGTTTTGCTTCAGGTTTGCTGTCATGGATGTATTTCACGTAAGCAAACATGAATATGCCAAATGGAAAATGACGCTTGAGAAATGTGGTGGAGGGGAATTTTTTTTTTTAATTTTTTTAATTTTTTTTTCCTGTGAATAACATACATTTCAGTTATATACAATAGCAATCCTACCACTTCAGAAGACTGAACTGATTTTATTTTGTTATGTAGAATTCAAACTTTAACTAGCTAGCATTTATCTAGCATTTAAAATTAACAGTTATCAACAACAACCCTCATTAACCTCTGGGAATCACCCACTGTCAAAACAAAGAAAATGATAAACAAAGTCTGTGCAAGAACAAAATCAGACCCACAGCAGCAGATATGATACTTGCTCAGATTATATATTTTTTTGAACTCTTAAATATAAAGGTTCCAAAAGGAGGGTTTTGTAGCAATGCAATAAAAGAGCCATTCTGATTCCCCAAAGAACCTTTCAGTGAACATTTCTTAAAAGAACCACTAAACTTTAGTGTAAAGAACATTTTCACTCTTTCCCTGCCATTTATGAGACAACGCTTCCCCGCCATTGAGTGCCCGCGAGCGCCCTCGATGCGCACTTCAGCTGAGCCTGCAAGTCTCTGAGCTACGCAGAGGACTTTACCCAGCAGTCAAAGCGGCATTACGTCACGCAAGTGCGGACTCAGAGGAAGACAGTGAGGGTGCCATTTGGGACCAGGCAAAAAACTACTCTGCAAGTGACATGCATTGTTGTGCTTGTACCACAGATGGTGATAGAGAGGGAAAGTTCCATAGGTCAACTCGAACCACAGCAAAATCTTTACATTGGTTGTGTAAAGACTTTTTACACTGACTACATTTACATGGACAGCAATAAGTAATCTAATTATTGACCTTATTCTGAATAAGACAGTATTTTGATTAAGGTGTTTACATGAGTTTCTTTTATAATGTTCCTTTCATGTTCCCGTTTGATATATTATATAGTTAGATTAATGGCATGTCATTACGTCCCCATGCCACGCTGTCCAATGTTCCCTCCAGAATTGTATGTATCAACAAACAGTTTATCTTTGTTATAGTACCAGTTTGTGTGTGTCATTTTTAATTTTACGAAAGCTTCAGTTGCAGTTAATTATTTGTCATGCTATATGCGCAAATAGACAAAAGCA
The DNA here is from genome assembly GCF_018812025.1 of Megalobrama amblycephala. Lineage (NCBI taxonomy): Eukaryota > Metazoa > Chordata > Actinopteri > Cypriniformes > Xenocyprididae > Megalobrama > Megalobrama amblycephala. The sequence goes on along the minus strand of NC_063044.1, from coordinate 31,902,121 downwards.
AATACAAATTCTTCAGCAACAGGCCTCCTCTCTACTTTCATTCGCCAACATTTCATTCAAGCCACCATGACAAACTCTGAGGTACTGGATGAGAAATGAGGTGAGGTGAGAGGAATTTGATTTGTGCCTTCTAGCTTAAAGCTATGTTCTCTTGTTTGCCGTCAAACGGTTGACCACTGCCATGTGTGTATTTGTTCTGTTGCAAATTGCGTCAAAATCTCTCACACAATGTTAATAGTGTGATTAAGGTGTGTACATGCCTATAATGCACTTCAATAATGTGACTAAAATACTCTACGTCTTAATACAATTTGTGTTTACTTCGAGCATGACTTTAGCCCGATTAAGGTAATCATAAATTGCTGTTTCTTAATCATAGTATTGTCTTAATCAGGTTAATATCGGAATATTGTTGTCCATGTAAATGTACTGAGTGTCACTTATGTAATAAATGATGCCCTTAAACTGATTTAGGAGGACAAAACTGCAGATATGAATCAGAAGATGTTTAGTTGTCCTCGATTACACATCTTGCACATTAACATACACAGTCTGCAGAGATCTGACAGATTTATAATCTTTTAGCAGTTGCTTTCTTACTTAAAAAGATTTATAACTTATAGGACATTTACACAGGGGTATCTTCTTAGAGCAACTTGGGTAAAGTGACTTTCTCAAGGACACCAGAGTGATAAGGGATATCAGACTTTTCATTTTATGCATTATTCCTACAAATCACTAACCTTTAGCTTACTAGACAGCTCTATCACCACACCACGCAAAAAGAACTGTCACATGCCCTGTTTTTCAGTTACTGGTCGAAAATATTTTTGCTAAGGGCAGAAAGCCTATAATCAAGCTAGCGATTATTTTTTTGTTTTGCTTTACTGTTGATTAAATGCTGATTCACTAATTTAAATAATTAATAATATAATAATATAATCCCCAAGGATTCTTATGTTGAAGTTTACTTCCTGTGTTTGACTTTGTTTCCTTGCCGATTAGTCTCGCCTAAGGGCAAACTCCAAACTAGAAGGGCACTTTGGGAAGGGCACACCATTTGTAGGGGCATTCCAAATGATAGTAAACAACTGAATTCCCTCAAGAAAGGACCTTCCATTAGCAAAGGGTACATGCAATGGTCACTTCAATGAGTTATCGTATAAACAGAATAATTCAAGTTGGGGTTTTTTTCACAGTGAGTAGGGCATATCACACTCTCGATTGGAATTTGCACTAGTTTAGTTCCTTGTTTGCTTGTGAATATAGAGTCCTTTGCCTCATGAGTTGTCTTGACTTAGCATTCATGCCTCAGACTTAAAGGCTTCAGTCATTGGACAAAACGGCATCGCGCCTCACACTGAAAGGCTTCAGGTCTCAGGAAAAACTACGTCAGGTGTCAGGTCTCGTACAATTATGCATCGGACAAAACAGACAGGCATCAGACGAAACGGACTCGGACAAAAAGGCATCAGATGAAACTGATTTAGAAGGAAGCGAATTGCCCCGCCATAATGTGACGTCACATGCACACACTTTTCTAACTGTTAAATGTTACACTAAATTGTATAAAACATATTGAATTGTTTTGTAAATTTGTATTATTCGCAAGTTGTATGTGCATTTATAAAAAGTTAGCTAAATAACACATTGCAACTAGCTTGCATTGCAAACACTTATGAAAATTAACTATGGTTTTATTATAGTAAAAGTGTGGTAACTATGATTTTTTTGTCAGATTGATACAATTTTATAACAATAGTTTTAGTACAAATACCATAAACTGTAGTGTAGCAAAACCATGGTTAATTTGTGGTTGCCATGGTTAACTAAAATAACCATGTTTTTTGTTATATTTGTAGTAAAACAATGGTTAATTTTCCATAAGGAAAGTAAAAAATCTTTTGAGCTATTAGACTGCATTGTTATAAGCACAGCTACTTTGTGTACAGAGGTTTCCAAGGAAAGGTGATTTCCCTGTTCCTTGTTAAGATTTCGCCATTAAAAGTTCTTGAATATATCTCCTTCGTCATGCGTTTGCATCCTGCAACCCCAACCATGACAGTATTAAGGTACAAATAATATTCCAATATTATTATTCATCTATAAGTATATTAATTTGAATGGCTAGGCAGTACTTACTGTCAGAGTTAGTTTTAGTTTAGTTCTCATTTCATTTTTGTGTTTCTGTTTTTTGTGTTTCCTTTCTGTCTAGGTCCTGATTGACCCTTGTTTGCTGCCCTACTTAATAATTAGTTTCACACACCTAGTTTAGTTGCCTTTCTTTGTCCCTTGAGTCCTAAGTTTCAGTTGTCGGTTTCACATCTTTATGTACTGTGTGGTGTATTTATATCCTGTGTTCCTTAGTTTTGTATCATGATTGATATATTAAAGACTAATTCAAGTATTTTCCTGTTTGTGCACGTTGCTTACCACTGACACTTCCATGCGTGTTGTAAATATACTCTTTAGTCATGGACATGCCAAAATTAGATCTATTTTACAAGGTTATATTGTTAGCTGATACAGTTTGTTGGCTGATACAGATAAAAGTTGGATTTTAATTTATCTGAATTCAGTTTAATAAATATATAAAAATATTAAATAAAAATAAAACTATTAAATCATAAAAATAGCTCCAACCCTAATCAAACTCACCTGCCTGTAGCCTGTGTAATCTTGAAGACCTTGATTAGCATGTTCAGGTGTGTTTGATTAGGGTTGGAGAAAAACTCTGCAGGAAGGTGGATCTCAAGGGCCAGAGCTGCCCACCCCTGTGCTAAACCCTATTTAGTGGGGCTTCACCCTCCTTAATTTCATCTCAGTCGCAATTTAAGGGACTTTTAAATAAATGATGCAAACTCTATTCAAATTAGCAGAAAACTGCAGCTGTGGCAAGCTATTTTCCCTCCTCCCCTTACTAGTCACAAAACAATGAAGCTAATTATATGAATTGTTATACTGATCAGTGGGAGATCCTGGCAGCTCAGTATGCTCTCGGTATGTCTTTCTGCTAATGTACAGATGAGCAGAAGAAGATAGTTCATATCACACAGAACAATTAACATGGTCTCAGTGTGACCTAAGTCAGTGTGGGTGGTCTGTAAATGTGCCATCTCAGGATTCATCCATGTGCTGATGGAAAGCTTTTAGGCACTGATCATAGAGACCATCAGCTCGTTCTGTCCCACTTCAGTCATTCATCTGCATCAATGTATGAATCTTCTCCAGCATCATGTACTGTATTAAGGACACTGAGCTCAACACACTTTAAATATGTATGTGCTAAGTGAGTGAAATGCCAGATCCCCTTATTCATGCACCAAGACTGATGCTTGAGATCAGTACTGAATGACAGCTTTGCTATTTTAAAGCACAACGAGAAGCTTTTTCATGCCCCCTCAGGGATACTGGCCTATTCTCTCTGCACTAATAAGACTGTGCTCACTGAGCCATAACCAAAGCTTGTCTGAGTCACATCAAAACATTCTGAATCACAATGGATGACTGTGTTAAATTCCTAAACTGACCCTACTCTCAGCCCATACACCTACTAGAGCAAATCAAACACCCTGTTTAGCTGTGTGTCTCTGTCTCAGCCTCATGTAGTATTTATTAGCTTGCTGAACATCCTCCATGTGTTAAGCTATGAGTGTTTACTATATGCTGCAAAAGTAGATTTATTATGCCAACTTGCAGCTGTGCCCACAAACAGGATCCTGGTCATGGTCCGCCAAATGATTGCTGATTGAAAAGGTTTGGTTGTCTGAATTTGAACTTGGATGTAGATGTAATTAAAATGTGATGATATGATATATGATATGATATTAATTGATTAAACAACTGTGTTTTTAACTTAACAGACAGACTTGTATACCAAATAGAGTTGCAATATTGCAGTACACTCATTATTACAGACATAAAGAACAAAAGAAGAATCTGTTTGCTTACGCCGAAAGACCTAAGATGACGAAGAAAATAGATTCTCTGCTTTGTTCTTTTACAGAGAGCATCAATGTGATCTTTCCATGTTAACATATCATCGATCATTACACCTAAACACTTATAAGTTTTAACTTGCCTGATTTTACTATTATGAATAAAAACAGGCATTGTATGAATATCCGATGTAGACCCAAATATAATCTCTTCTGTTTTACTTGTGTTAATGACAAGATCATTGTTCTCACACCACTCAAGCAAATTAGTCACACCCTGTTGATGAAACCCAGCACTGTCCAAATCATTCAATACAGATATTAACACGGTGTCACGGTGTCATGGGTTGTAATTTGTTTTAATGCTACCATAAAAACCATAAAAAATGTTAATATGCACTGATGTTGGTTTCATGTGGTTTTTAAAAATTACAGAAGCTTCAATAAATTCCATTTTGTGTAACCATCAAGTAAAAAGTAATAAAATATTAATAACCTATTCATTACACCTTGAATTCATGCAAATGTACACAAATGCATCCTTGTTTCTCTGGTCCAAGAGGGATAGAATAAGTGGATCCTTCCTTCCTCCAAATACCTAACAATACAAATGATACAAAAAAAAAAAAAAAAAAAAGTTGACATATCTTACCAAGAGTGATTTTATAGATGTTTTATACTTATTAGTACATAAATGCTAAGCAACAAGAGCAGTCCTCCGTAGGCTAGACCCATTTAACAAAACTTCCTGCGATCCAGTCATTTTTTTTTCATTCCAGAAGCAGTTTCACTTGGATATGCCACAATAAGGAAGAAAATACTTTCGCAACATGTTAAATGCCGACTTTAATAACTTAATTTTTAATATTATTATTAATTTTGTAGGCAGTAAGCCAGAGTTACCATTTGTTCAACTTTCTGTCATTTGTTCAAGCATCTGTGATTGATATGAAATACCTGGTTCTTCGTTTGGTTGATCATCAGCACCTCCATCTTACAACCTGAATTCTGGAAAAGTTTGGATTTTTTTTTTTTTTAATAAATTGAAAACTAAAAGATTTTCAAATCACATGAGCCAATATTTTATTCACAATAGAACATAGATAACATTTCAAATTTGATGCCTGCTACAGGTCTCAAAATAGTTGGGACGGGGGCATGTTTACCATGGGGTAGCATCTCCTCTTCTTTTCAAAACAGTTTGTAGATGTCTTGGCAGCGAGGTCATGAGTTTCTGGAGTTTTGGTGTTGGAATTTGGTCCCATTCTTGCCTGATATAGGTTTCCAGCTGCTGAAGAGTTTGTGGTTGTCTTTGACGTATTTTTTGTTTAATGATGCGCCAAATGTTCTCTAGAGGTGAAAGATCTAGACTGCAGGTCAATTTAGCACCCGGACTCTTCTACAACGAAGCCATGCTGTTGTAATAGCTGCAGTATATGGTTTTGCATTGTCCAGCTGAAATACACAAGGCCTTCCCTGAAATAGACGTTGTCTGGAGGGGAGCATATGTTGCTCTAAAACCTTTATATACCTGGCTTTTGAACTGAACGCTAATAACACGCTGGAAGGTCTACCTCCTCTTTAGCCTGGAGGACATGGCGTCTGTGACTCGTCTGACCATAGAACACTTTTCCACTTTGAAACAGTCCATTTTAAATGAGCCTTGGCCCACGGGACACAACGGCGCTTCTGTTCACATGTGGCTTCTTTTTTGCATGATAGAGCTTTAGTTGGCATCTGCAGATGGCACGCCGGATTGTGTTTACCGACACTGGTTTCCAACAGTGGAAGTATTCCCATTCCCATTTAGTAATATCATTGACACAATCATGCCAATGAGTGATGCAGTGTCGTCTGAGGGCCCGAAGACCACAGGCATGCAATAAAGGTCTTTGGCCTTGTCCCTTACGCACAGAGATTTCTCCAGTTTCTCTGAATCTTTTGATGATGTTATGCACTGTAGATGATGAGATTCGCAAAGCCTTTGTAATTTGACGTTGAGGAACATTGTTTTTAAAGTATTCCACAATCTTTTTACGTACTCTTTCACAGCTCTGCCCATCTTTACTTCTGATAGACTCTGCCTCTCTAAGACATCCCTTTTATAGCTAATCATGTTACAGACCTGATATCAGTTAACTTAATTAGTTGCTAGATGTTCTCCCAGCTGAATCTTTTAAAAGTTTCTTGATTTTTTTTCAGCCATTTGTTGCCCCCGTGCCAACTTTTTTGAGACCTGTAGCAGGCATCAAATTTGAAATTAGCTCATTTAGTGGATAAAAGTGTACAATTTCTCTGTTTAAACATTTGTTATGTTATCTGTGTTCTATTGTGAATAAAATATTGGCTCATGTGATTTGAAAGTCTTGTAGTTTTCATTTTATTCAACTTTTCCGGAATTCAGGTTGTAGAAAGGTCAACATTTGGTGTTAAATTCATAATCGTTAGTCAACCAACTGTCATTACACAAACAAAAAATGTGCAAAAGGTTTTGTTAGATCACACATCATGGACACTGCATGAATGTCTATATGGTGTCTCTGATAATAATAATGGATTGGCATGCCTATAATATCAGCATGTGCATATGCTCGGTTGGCTACTGTGAAACCCCTGTTGACATATTGTACAGTGTCTGTGCATCAACCAGGAGCCATTAGTATGTAAAGATAATAGGTCGCTCATATGGGCAAACATTTGTTTAGCATTAGGGATAAATAGGAGAGGACAAAAGTGGTAACTCAATGGGGTGAGCTTGATATAGGCAGAAAGTAGGTAGTGACTAAATAGAGCTAAACACTACCACACAATGAAGATAAGGTGAGAGTACCAAAAAAAAAAAAAAAAGTCCAAGTATAATCCAACACAAAGATTATCAAAACAAGCGAAGGCAATGTAACAGTGTGCATGAAATACAAACAACACCAGACCAAGGCTACATCTCAATCAGCTCCCTAGCCTCCTAGGTCGTGAATCCAAATATCATGTACACGAATTTGGAAACTGGCAAGGAGATTAAGGACCCTGGCTCACTACACATTGGAAAAAAAGATAACGGAATCTGCACACCAAACAAGTCCAAGGTTTATTTTCTTAAAATTATTTATTGTTGTGACGAGTAGGGCGGGCGAGAGCCGTGAGGGAATGGTGCGAGGCCGGTGAAGCGAGTGATAATGAGCATCAGCTGCGAGTCGCACCGGCCTCGAATCTCTCACGGAGGAGCTCCGGAAGCATAAAAGGAGGAGCGATGACAGTGAAGGACGAGAGAGGACCAGCCCTGGACTTTATTTTATGTTTTGTTATGTTTGTGTGGTCGGCAGTTGTCCGTGAGGAACTGGCAGCATTTTACTTTTGTTTCGTATTTGTTTATTTTGTACTAAAGTGTGTGTAATGTTCGTCTCCTTCGTCCTGTATATACAAACGTTACAATTGTTATTTTTAAAAATTATTTTATTCAAATTACACATTGTGGCACTAATGATTTTATCTCTGGCGAACTGACATCCACATTGTACTACATCACTACTGGTATTTATGAACAACAGTAAAATTATATATATATATATATATATATATATATATATATATATATATACACAACATCTGTTATTATGTGTAGTGAGTTGGCTCATGTGATTTATGTTTCATGCTTCAGAACTTCCATTAAGAGAACATGAGCATCAATGCTCTCTGGTTTTCATGTCGCATTGTGAGACATCTTAGGGAGCAAATGTTTTAGTGCACTGGTAAGATTTTGCGATTGAGACAGCCCTTAAAATGGCCGACTCCCTGATCAGTGCCCTGACTACTGAACTTGGGAGCTGGCATTATGCACCTCAGAAGCAGATCCTGCCTGTAATGAAAGACACAAACTCTAGATTTGTTATGGCACCATGGACCCACATGTCCTTCCCTTAACTTGTATTCTTAATAAACATTCATCAGAGTAACTTCCACCTTCAAAACTGTTTGTGCCTCATCCTTCAGCACACTTCTACAAAGACTTATTCCCTCACATCCTCTGCAGGCAGCATGACTCAGTGTATGCTGATAGGGAAAGATTTGCTGCTGACTGTGAGCTCTCGAGCATTAATGGAGGACGTTACAACTGTGATCAATAGCTGTGGTTTGACATATTAATATGCTTGAGAGCTTAAAGGCTTCTGAACAAAACCGCTGAAAGAAACAAACACAGTCTGCTTAATTCTGTGAGTGTCTTTTGATGTACAGATATACAATCTCTTTGAATTTATATTGTTTTTATTCACCTTCATGTTGTTCCAAACTTGCATTAAACTTGTTAACTTTGTTGCCTGCTTAACTTCGGTGGAACATTAAGATATTTTTGCAGAATGTTTGTTTTCACAGCTTTGTGTGATGTGAAGTTAAATACTTAAGTCATTATTTCCTCCTCCATAGCTTTCAAATCTAATCCACCTATTTACACTAAGTACAACACAATTAGTAAAAAGCGATGATGCATCTTTCTGACATGTGTGAGCAACAATTTAAATGAATCCCGGGAATTTTCAGTTTCACACAGCTAGATTAATGAGTTCTCCAAGTCTTTTTAAATTAAATCAAGCTGATTTCTTTTATCCATGTCTTCAAAAAAGATGTCAGAAACAGTATGAGATTAATTAAAAATAACTAGCAATTTTTCCAACCCATGGCTCATTGGAAAAACGTGCCTGTGGCGACATTTCTGCAAAATGATATTACATTTCTACATGTACGACACTTTCAAAGTGAAATGTCTTGTGAGTGGCTCTAAAAGCACATTCAATTTTATCCGAAATAGATGAATGTGATTCTGGCAGCATTATATTACATTGTTTGCTGTACGTATCACGGCAGTTCATAAATGAAATGTCTGGTAAGTGGCGCTAAAAGGTTAATGCTCTATCACATCTGAAAATACCGTACCACCTACACTAAACCCTATACACTAAAAACAAAAGCAAATGTGAGATAAAAAATGCAACCATTCCATTTGAGCTTTTTTCTACAAGTCTTTGAGCTTTTATCATGAATTGTGTTTCATGGGACTTGCAAGTGCAGTACTGTACCATATGAGGTACTAAGCAAGTTTGCTATGTCAGAAAAGCCACTCATATAAAGCTGGTTATGTGATGCGAATGTCCAAATACATTAGTTTCCAAATTTGCACTATGGTAAAAGTGTTTTGAGGTCATACCATAGTATTATGCAAATAATCACATGAAAAGATGTCTTTATTAATTGATAGTCTTCCCCTGCAATCAAAATTTGTGTGAAAAAGGAATAAACATTGTTGGTGTTTTACTGCCACTAGTGTTCATTTTGGCTTGAAACTGCAGTGAATTGTATGTATAGGTTCATTTTTGAAGTTTCTGGAGCAAAAATGTTGGTAGAAACACGTTTTTCCAAGAGCCTAGATTAAAATTTTGATTGTCTCCTCTACTGATCTCAAACCAGGAGCATCAATCTCTGGCCTCCTAGTGATGTGAAATATGATCCGGAGTCTGGTGATTATTTTGACTTTGTTTTGTAATTCAGCTGTGCGGCTTGGACACGGCGTCCGTCAAAAGTAGACTTGTCGCCTATATTTAGCATTGACTAGAGTGGCCGTGATCGACTAGAGTGGCCGTGAACGACTCCATCAGAGCCGCAACGCACCGCAGACGTGTGCAGTGTAAATCTGGCTTTACCCACCTGAAAAATGCGATGGTGCCCCCCGGTGGCTGATTTCTTTTGAAGTTCTCACAGGCCTCTAAGGCCGTGAGTCAAACAGGCCCAGTGAGTTTCGTTTCAATCTTCCTCTGTTAACTTAGTCCGATAGGTGCTCAAATGTCATTGGCTGACAGCGGCCATGTTTTTCGAGAGACGCAAGTGTCCTGACGTAAAATCATGGCACCTTGGACAAAGACATTGCATGCCAGTTTTCAAGTCAATTGGACAGACTGTTGCATAGCTATAGTCGTTTTCATTATTTTTTTTCATTTTATAGCACCACCAAGTGGCCAGTCGCCACAGCCTTTTTCATGTGAGCACAGACTGTGCCCTTAGATAGGTGTACCAAGTTTGGTGAAATTATCTCATTCCGTTCTAGCGTAATAGCCATTTTAGTAAAAGTGGCCATGGCACGTTTTAGCATCCCATCATTGAGATGAATTGAATTTTTGATAATTACTGACAAACAGACTCCAGAGAATCTTTCTGCACTGGTTTGGTTCCGATCGGGTGAAAAACCTAGGACTAGTTAACAAAAGTAGCTTCAGTGACATAGATGGGTGGGTGCTACGAGCTAAAAAAATAAAAAAACACTCAATAATACATCCTGTGCTGACCACTGCAGACACTGAGAATGTGTCTCCTGCCCCTGTTAGCAGTTAGCCTGATGAAAACTTTACCCGTCCACATTACCCTCTCCCCCTGGAGCTCTACCGGTAGATTCATTAACACATTTACACAGAGTCTAATTTAAATAGAGCTGCTCTCATGGGGTAAAATCTATTAGAGCAGACAACCTCTGTCACATCTCTTCAGCATCTCATCTGGCTCTCATGACTTCTGACAGCTCAGGGAAAAAGAAAAGTGGCCTCCAGTAATGTAGTAACACTTTAACTCAGCAAGTCTGTGCAGTATGCATACACTTATGCAAAGAAGCAGCATTGACAGGACTTTTCCATTTTCAGAAAGCCTGGGACTACTAGACTAAAGCCCTAGTCAGAGCTTCGCTTCATTTCACTCTGGCAAAACAATTTCTTGTTTGGAACAGTCGGCCTCTGTTTGAGTTGGTTGACTGGATGACAGTAGTAAATTTATTTAGTGTTCAAATTATCCCAGAGGTTCCAAGCACTGTTGGGGGGAAAGTAAGTTTTGTGATATGCTTCCTAAGTCTTGAAAAAAATCAATAATGTCGATGTCCACCTTGTGGAGGCACATGAAGAATAAGATTTACTTACAATGTTCTAGTGAAAATAAAGTATCATGCGCAAAACAAACAATTTCCTTTCCTGATGAGAACTCAAAAAATTAGGCACTGTTCACATACTCTGGTCTGGAATATTGTGAACACAGACAAGAGTGATACAAATAGTGAAATGTCCTAGTACTGTAATTCTTACTATCAGTACACTTGAAACACACCTTGGTCAATCATACTAGAGTTTTATGATGAGGAGTTGGTATTGCACTTTGTAAATGATTAGCTGACACACTGACATTTTACTTACACTCTAAGATTTTGGTTAAAATGTAGACATTTGGATAAAATGTATAGATGTATAGATGCAGTTACTTGTCTAAATTTCTGTACACAGGCTTAAACCAGCCTAGATTACTTAGATGACCTCCCTGGCCCAAGTGGTTTTGGCTGGTCTGGTTTAATGGCTTTAGAAGGGGTTTGGACTAGAACAGATAAGACAAGAAAATCACCTCTGGCTAGTTTAAGCTGTGCATTTTAGCAGGCCAGACTCCCATGCACTAACATCCACAAAAATAAATAAAGCTTTAACCTACTTCATGATTGTTAATCTCTTTCTATTATGGAGGAGTCCTACTGTGGGACCGAATTAATGAACACCAATGTAGTTCCACATGAACATTATAAACTTAATTAATAGTAGGAGGTAAACCCTCCACAAACTTGCATGCTAGAAAATCGTATTTACTTCCTGGTGGGGTCCTGATGAGCAACATTTTTAAGAAAGAGATTTCCAAATTAGATTTTTGTGAGTCACTCCACAAGACTAAAGCTGAATTTTAAACTCATGACCAGTCATTTTGGTAAATAGTCCTTGAATTGCTCATTTTATATGTTTCTGTCAAAGAGATTTGCTTTCAGAGTAATTAGTGAAGTTTAATTTTGTTTTAATGTTTTTCATTGAGGATGACGTGTGAAGGTGAAGGAGTCAGTGTTGCATTCAGCTGTACTGATAAAATATCTGTTTGATATTCTAAATCAGTAAATACTGTTGACCTTTTGTGTGACACACTGTACTCCAGTTTGAACAATTTAACACAGCATGTTGCTAATTTCTCCCCGCAACCCTTCATAGGACAAATGGTTTGGAATACGGATGGATGGATGCAGCTACTTGTTAGACAGCAGGACTTCTGAAATATGTCATATAAGGTGGATAAAGACAAGAGAAAAAGGAATGTTGTGTACACTATTTCTTCACTTCCCTATATACTCATGATAAGATTTACTCATAAGTAAGATTTACTTTGTTTTGTAGTAAGATTTACTTTACTTTGTGAAATTTCTAGTTAAAATTGTTTAAAAGAAATGGCAAGTAACACATTAAACATGAAATTTTGAACTAGGATGACTGAAATACTATTGATTACTACTTGAAAAACATACTCAAACTTAGAACTTCAAAAAATATTTGTAAAAAAAAAAAAAAAAATAGTGCATGCATTCACAGCAAGTTAGGCTGTTTTAGGTTTTATAAATGTCAAACTTTAGATTTGTCAAATGTCATGGCACTAATGAAGGTAATGTCATGGTTCAAAACTGAGTGAAGGGCATGTGAATGTGCTTGATTTACACTAGATTTGAACACAAATGCATAAGCCACAGTAGTTATGTTTCTATCCACCCATTTTATGCGCATTTTGGTATTTTGCATAAAAAAAAAAAATGCTGGATAGAAACCCAAGATGTGCATAAATTCTAAAAAATGTATGCGCTCAATTGAGGTGGATCATATATATATATATTTTTTATCCAATAAGAGGACATGCACATAAACTAGGATGAAAACACATTTACTGAGAAAAATCCTTTGATGCCCAACTAAAAACTTACATGACTTTGTCTCAACAATGGATGTGATTGGATATCTGGACTAGCTTGCTGACCAATCACGTTGCACAGCATCTCAAATGTTGGTTTTATCATTCTGAAATGCTTGAGCCAAAGTCTGACATCAGAATGATTTTGTCTCACACAATTGCTTTCCCAAACACCAGCATCCGAATGCAAAAAGTAAGATAAGTAGACTAACACATATGAAGTGAGGTTGGGAAGCATCCACTCAGTCTTATTTTAAAACAATGCACATTTGCTAGAGTTTATTATTATTTTTATTGATTGATTGACTGATTGAATTCCTTCTTAAAGATAACCCAGCTAGTGAAAATGTTCTAGTGCTTTAGTGAAAAGGGAAGAGGGGAAAACATCACTGAGATGGACAAGGGAGGAAAAGAAAAGAAATGAATGAATCTTTCAGCAGAAATCTTTATAATTTGTGGTCATCAGTATGCAGGCTGTGAGACAGACAGCGGATGACTCCATCACACACTCCACTGCTCCTTACAGCTTCACAATCAGCACTGTCATGCGGGTTAGTGTTTGTGAGGGGCTGTCAACCTGCCTCGATGCACATCACTGTCTTTCATCTGCATAAAAAGGACAAGGGCAGCACTTCCTGATAATGGGAATGGCATACATTTGACTTCTGCCACCCACTGCAGCAGTACAGCATACAAATTTTAATAACTTGAACTCTTAAAAAAGATCCTAAGATCTGGATTTTTGTAAAGCACAATGTTTCTGTTGAAGATCACTGCAAGATTGTTTGTGTCATACAAGGAATCAAGGTTTGCCCTTGCTAATCAAAACTGGTTCTACACTAGTCTCACCCTTAGACGCTACGCCCACGGACCGTTGGCTGAATGTCTTATGCATATGGCACACTTAACTGGAAACACTTCAGGAGTTTAGAAGTCGTCATCTGATTGAATTATGATGTTCAGGAGACGTGTGTGTCACGTTCTTTAACGGTCCGCCTGGAAACAAATGCTGTGATGCCAAATCCCCTCGAGGAAGAAGAACAGTGCCTTGTTTACAACTGTGATAACGGACGCTTACCAGGATCAACTAAATGCTGGATTTTCAAAAGTATATGAAGTTTGGGGCTCCATTGTTGCAGTAAACTTGCACAACGTTCTTGAAATAATAATTTATTAGGTGCAGGCTGGTCTATTATTGTAGGGACATTGACTTTACATTTTCACGCCCCTAAACATGACGTGGAAAAAAACAAACTGTGATTGGTTGTGTTACATGTCAGTCAAACATCCACTTGGGTGATCCTTGGCCAATGAAAGCTGCGATTAAAGTGCAGACCTTCTGCTGTCAGTCTGAAGGTCTGGCTAAGCGAGACTATATCTACACCATCTGGCTCCAAAAAAAAAATAATTATATTATATTAGACGTTTTGACAGTGACTGACTGCTCTATGCTGTATAATGATACTATACAGTGACAAATTATGTTTTTTTAGTGCTGAAGCAGGTGAATCATACAAATTAATGCTCCACAACATTTACTTAAAATGCACAGATGGGGAAATTTTCTATTACAGACATTAGCAGAGCCCCGGCCCGGTCCTTTCCATTTTGTTCAGTCTAATTATTTTTGCAGATGCTCCACGAGCTTCACACACACCGTCACTGACCAATGTTCCATAACCAGAGCCAAATGTCAGCGCTCCTCACCAAACAATGGCTCTGTAATTAATCACCTGTCAAAGGCAAGACATTTATCAGTAGCTTCACATCACAACAATGCAAATGTCTCATCAAATCCCTATAAAGTTCACTCGATGTCTAATTACTTTTCATTCCCATGGGTGCCTTGACCTACTGACACATGGTGTGCACTATAGTGGACAGACTTTTATAATGTAAGTCATTTCAACTATTCAGGGTGGCAAACCATACTAATACTACTGTGCTCTTTAAATAAAGTGTGTGTGTGTGTGTCTGTGTGGTCCCGATAAAGCCTACATTGTGGGGCAAAATGTCCTCATAACAATAGTAATACCAGTCATTTTTGACCTTGACCTTTTTGACCTTGGACACACCAAGATGTAGAAGATTTTACATTCTTCCCAAAATCCACAAAGACAAGTCATCATGATAATTTCCAGACATTCCACCAAGGAGGCTGATTGTTTCTGTGCCTGCAACATACATAAACCTACCCCTTAATGGAGGAAGTCTTACTTCTAATGCATTTGGGCTATCCCTTTATTTGAAACAACCACTAAAACCTATCTCTTACAGGGGAGTTGGCCATAGGCAGACCCTAAAGGAAATAGCCCGATGATAAACTTAACTCCATGTTGGGAAGCGGCACATTAGATTTTGATGTGAAAGAAGGGGGACTAAAAATAGAAGAACAAAGGATGGTTTTGATTGAAAGAAAAGTAGACAAAATTTGCCAGGAGACAAAATCAGTGGAAAGAGTGGATCAGTCCCATCAAAAACATGAACTGTGACAGCTGTGGGTTGGTGAGGGTTCAGGCCTAACAGTGCCCTTGGTTCCCTTTAAGGTTGTGGTCCCTGCAAATCCATGGCAGCACCACACAGGAAGAACCAGAGGAAGGAGGGCAGGTAGGCGAAGAAGAGTCAGAGGAGGCCATACAAGAACATGGCCAGCAGGAGCAAAGAGATCAGTTATCGGAAGCAACTGAGGCTCTGGTGCAGAGTGAGGACAAAGAAGTTTGGGTCACTATAGATGAAGAGGTTGGAAGTGGGAAAGCACAGGGAGATAGAGATGAACAGGAGGAGGAAGAGGAAGTCCATGGGAGGAAGAGGAAGAGGCTGGAACAGGAGATAGAAAGACCACAGTGAAAGGGCGAGAGTGGTGGATCCAATGGACTGGGCCTGTTCAAGAGTGGTGTGCTACCCGGGTGCACACTAATCACACATGGCATGTATAACTTTTTAATGTCCCCCTGTAGTCAATAATTTTATCCCTTAAAACTCATTTCTGATCACCAAAATGACATTCTTCATGCCTTAAAATAGCTTGAATGTAACTCTGCACCCTTGCCTCATTTAATAATCACGGATCAATGAATATGCAAATTAGCCCCGCCTCCATTTGCTCACACCAGCTCTGAGAGTCTTTTGTTGCTATAGTGATGAGCAATTTGTTGTTTGTGTTGTAGATATTTAAGAAAAAAGCTTACTTCGCTTCGTATTCTTTATAATTTCTGACGCTTAAATTGTGTTTTAAATTATGAATTGGTAAAACGCCTTCGCAAAACGGTCTGAACCCACTTGCATTCTTTTGGACTGCTCTCTCACTGAATCACCTGAAGCAATTTCCTGCATGTCTCCATACATGAAATAAATGCACATCCTTGAATGAGCGCGGATTTCCAGCGTATTTACTTGAAGTTATCAGGTAGGCTAATATCTATGGTTTAGAGGTGGCCAAAATCAGAATTTATAATGGACTGAATAGCTCTGTCACAACTTGATGTGCGAGGCCACACTGACTGACATATGCACATGAATCACAGTCACACGCTTAGATCAATATTGTTTCAGCTATGTTTTATAGTATTAAAATATTTCAAGACAAAAACATGAACTTTATTGGCTTTACTTCAAGTCAGCTGTCACTTTACTTTGGCGCGAGCCCCATATGCGCTCGCACACTTGGCACAGCCCTTGCGACGGTTCTGTCATTAATTAATATGAATTAATATAATTAGCCTTTTGCTTGACAACGTGTTGCTAATGTTACACACACCGTTCCCGTTCTTCATCTCAGACAGAGTCAGACAGCTGCCTTCTAACAATCAGTATCCTTACAAACACTTTGAACAACTCAGAACGTCAGTGGAGAAAGGCATATAGCTATATATATTGCTAAATCTACACAATTTATCATATCAACAGAATATATACCGGGATAACCTGGCTTCTCTCGAGACTTTCCTGCTTCAGAGCAGTCATAGTTAATGATATGCTAAAGCCTGCCGGCACGTTGTTGTGATTGGTTACAAGGTAGTCTGTGACGTCACAAACACCACCGATTTCAAAACGCAGGTTTTAGACTGTCTTTGGCTTACTGCAGTTTCAAACATAAAATACTCAGCAATGGTGCTGACTTATGAATTTGCACATGGTTTCTCTTAAAGCATATTAAAAACACTACATAGACATATAAACAACATTAAAAACTTGATTTTCACCACAGGAGGTCTCTAAAGAATATGACCCCAACAAGCAGTGAGGTCATTTGAAAGATACCTACCAGAAGGTATGAGACATCAAAATCAGTCCTAACTCCTGATTTTTTTTTTTCCATGGATGTGGAGAGTCTCTATATTAACAACAAGACTGAGAGGGTCCTGGCAACGGTAAGGAGCTGTTTCAGGAAATACCTGGACAAAGGGAGGCCTGATGAAATCATATTTAGGCTACTGGAGTTGAGCCTTACCAAGAATGATTTCTAGCTCAATGGCCAGTACAAGCTACAGATCAAAGGTATGGCCATGGGTAAGAGATTTGCTATAGCTTACTCCAGTATCTACATGGCTGAGTGGGAGGAATCCGTGTTCCCCCTGTGCAAGGTACTTCCAATCGTGGGAGGAATCTGTGTTCCCCCTGTGCAAGGTACTTCCAATTGCAGTATTGGAGATTTTTGGATGACGTGTGGGATGTTTGGTAGGGCACAGAGGGGGAATTCAAGGAATTTCTGAACACCTTGAATCACCATCACCCCTCCATCAAGGTTAATATTAGTGGAAACAGGATGTCATTGATTTTATAGACACCACCACAACCTATAAGGGGCCAGGGTTTGAGGAAACACGGAGGCTTGACGTGAGGGTATTTTTGAACCAGTGTTTATAGAATCATGCAGACCATTCCCTTGAACAGGAAGAACTGTATTTACCTGATTAGATGTACTTTGTATGAAATGAGGTACATGGGGGAACCAGAAATTCCATCATGACAAGAATGTCAGCACACAAATACACAATAAGGAAGGGGATACCAGACGAGGAATAAGGGTCTTATCTTGCGAAACAATCAAATTTTTCGAAAAAAATGTTTCTGCCAAAACCGCACTTTCGTATTCTTTAAAAAGCTTACGCTGTATGTCCTACGCCTTCCCAATTCTACTTACGGAACGAACGCAGCGCCAGTTCCATTTTTTCCATAAGTAGAATAGGGAAGGCATAGGACATACAGCATAAGCTTTTTGAAGAATACCAAAGTGCGGTTTTGGCGGAAGCACTTGGAAGGCGATCATTTGTTTATGTGACTGATCGTTTCGCTATAAGATATTCCTCGTCTGGTATCGTTTAAAGCCCTTTGAAGCTGCACCGAAACTGTAATTTTGGCCTTCAACCGTTTGGAGGCCATTGAAGTCCACTATAAGGAGAATAATTCTGGAATTTTTCATCAAAAACATTATTTTTTTTTCAGCTGAAGAAGACATGAACATCTTGGATGACATGGGGGTGACTAAATTATCAGGAACATTTTATTTGAAAGTGAACTAATCCTTTAATAATATAAACTCAGGTGAGTTTATTGACAAAGATGGATATTGAATGGCAGAAAACAGAACTTTGGATAGATCAAACAAAAGGAGCTAATGAGATAATTAATGGACAACAGGTATACTGGATGACTGATGACGACAACTCAGGAAAACATGGTCACAGGACTGAACCAAAAATACAGTTTAAACATAAGAGACAGACCATACATGTAACAGTATTCCTCAGTCTATTAATTATAAACAATATAATGTCTGTTTTCTAATTTATTTTTTTGTAAAAAGCATATAGGGTCTGTGCAACAATAATTCAATCCCTAGTGATAATAAGTGCTTTATTCCTGAAGGCTCCAAAAGATAACAAAATAGGCTTTATTTTTTTTATTTTGTAATTGTTATTAAAATATTAGGAGAGTTTTATACTACTGCAGCATTTAGAGATCCATCCGTGTTAGATATAGATTTGGGCCGCTAAAGACCCGAATATATAATAATGATTGGCAAAACATTAATCAATTTAAGGGTTAATGGACAGTTTTTTAGAAACTTTCATAAAGTTAGAATAAAAAAATGTGTGCAGTTTTTCAAGCACAGGTATTGAACGTCTCAGAAGGGGGAAAAAAACAGAATTGTTGATGTTTTAATGTCACAAAGAACATGTTTTTATCATTTTACTGTTTTTATTTACTGTTTATTTTTTGTACAGTGGTTGGGAATAGAGACAGAACATAAAGACCATCATGTACACCAGCAGCAAAATAAGTAATCTGTATAGCAAAAAATGACTATGTTACTGAAATTTTGTAACCATATACTCACATACACATCTGTAAAGTATTTTATATTTCAGTTTTCTTTGGTACAAATGCAGCTTTTAATTGTTTTTATTGTTATTATGTTTTTTATTCAGTTTTTTTTTTTTTTTTTTGTATATGGTTTCATAGATACATTTCTACTTCTGGACAGTACACTATATTTATTAAAAAAAATAATCCCTCTAATAGTTGACTTTAAATAGTTTATATCTCATATAATTTATAATGTGCCAACAACACTAAAATAAAAGCTCAATATTGAAGTTTATCCAGATTTATTTGGGTCAGAAAAATGTATAAGATGTGCAATAAATAATACAGTACATAAATAATAGAATGCTCAAACATTCTCAAACAAACACAAATAATTAAAAACAAGAAAAAAGCTGTGCAAACACCCTCACAAACATAAGCACATGCATAAAGAAATAGTAAACAACTTTATTTTTCCCAGGAATGACCGTTAGTAGCTATTAGAAACATGAATCCAGAACATGTGTTGGACAGTATTAGTAAGTATGTTCAAGAAGAGATACGGAACACAGAGTAAGAGAATGTGTAAAAACTGAAACAAAGAGACAAAGAGACAAAGAGATGTAGCTGGAAGCGTTTTATGTGCAAGTTTTAAGATGAGAGATAAATGACCATTTAATGAGCAACTGAGCAAGTGTTTTTCCCGAGATACCAAGATGGCTTTCTGAGAATGGTAAATTCAAAAACTGTCAAGCTCACTGATTCAGCAACAACATTGTCTAGTGCTTCACTTCAACAACATGTAGCAGTGATGGGTTCAGGGCAAACGCACAAACAGATACTGCTTTCTGTTTGAGTCTCCTGCCTTTATTCTGAGAAAATCTTCTGAAAGAACTATTCATTCCACAGAATCTACCGGTTCCTAGATCAATGGTTCTTTGCAGCAAATAAAGGGAAAGATCATCTACAAAAAAAAAACTTTCATTATGTACTCGCTCTAATTATTGTTCAGCACCTGAATTACATTCTTTCTTCTGTGTAAAACACAAAATGAGATGTTTTGCAGAATGTCTAAGCTGCCTTTTTCAATCACTACTGCTTGTAATGGTCCAAAAAGGACAGAAACACCATGTTCCAAAATGATACAATTAGTCCTGGTTCGCTTAGCATTCACAGTCATTTTTAACACCGACCCTAAAAATGCAAGACAAAAAATGGCTTTTATGACGTGTATTTTGAGACAGAACTTACCAAACATCCAAAACAATGCTGTGTGCTGCAGTGTTAATTTTAAGAGCAAATTTTGATTTAGTTTTAGTCTCTCGACTAAAAAAAATGCCATTTAGTTTAGTCATATTTTAGTCATCCGAATTGTTTATATATATAACAATCAGGTACTTGCCAAACTGGATATTTTGACATAATTTTCTGTGTATTTGTCTATTCAAGTGCGAAACGCTATAGAGAGCTCAATTCAGTGCTGGTGCGCTGAGAGGCTGCTTTCTGTGTGCGCACAGAAAATGACTGAATTGAGCTCTCTTTCGCATCATCACAATTTTTCACATTTAAGGGGTGGTCACACTACACTTTTCATTCCATTGACTTCCATTCATATGCATGCAAATGTGTCACACCACAAACGCAAACTCATGTGAAACGTTTTGCATTTCACAGCATTCCAAATTTCAGGTTTGGTGAACTCAGCTGCAAATTCATGTGACCAGTATAAGACCTCTTGGCTGAATTAAAAGAATGATAGTTTTGCAGTAAAGACGGGTAGATTGTATATTTTCTACATTTTGAATGTGTTACTATTTGTTATATGTTTAATTCATGTTTATAAAAAAGATGCTGTAGAGTGTCACATCATATCACAACCATTGAAGAGTACGAAGAAATTTCACATGCTCAAAAGTGTGACCGTGGCTTTATCCATATGTCTGCTCTTCTCTTTCTCTCAGACGTTTACATTTTTGAACATTTTATGAGACATAGAGCAAGTGTATGCCAACTTATGTTCTTCACAGACAAAATGACAATAGATTTTTTTATCATAGTTTTTTGTCATTCAAAACTGGTTTTTATTTTGTTATTGTATTGTTTTCGTCAGTATAAAAATGTTGTAGATGAAAATTATTTGTCAGAGAAATTAACACTGGTGTGTTGTGTAAGGACTTAGCCTATTTATTAGCTCAATTTAATTGTTACAGGGAATAAGAATTGAATCAACTGTAAATGATTCACTGTAAATGATTCAGAATTAATATTTA
Organism: Megalobrama amblycephala; assembly: GCF_018812025.1. Lineage (NCBI taxonomy): Eukaryota > Metazoa > Chordata > Actinopteri > Cypriniformes > Xenocyprididae > Megalobrama > Megalobrama amblycephala. Next base: position 31,880,817 of record NC_063044.1, on the reverse strand, counting down.
ACACTTCATCAATTATTCGTCCAGCGAAAATTGAGGTTAGAGTATTTTACCAATTCTGGATAAAATATTATTCTGCGGCCAACAGTAACAATATTTTATTATGATTATTGTTATTATTGTAATTATTATATTATAAGCAAGAGGTAACTTGATCTTTGAGTTTAAGACAGTAATTTGATACACAGCACAAGAAACTCGTATATGTGAAAATCAAAACAAGATTTATTGACTACTTCTAATGATTACAGGAAACTAAGGCTAAACACACACACACACACATACATACATGCACACACATTCGCGGAGTTGATGAGTTATGAAAAGTCCCAAGTTCAGTGCTAACTTAACTCATAACCTGAGGAAAATCACAAAAGCAGAGCTTTGGCTTGATTCTTTAGGTTTAAAGGAGTTTCACCAGTTTCCAGCAAGAGAGAGAGAAGTTTGCTTGTACCTGCGTTTGCTGTGACAGCTGAGGTAATCGGGTTGTTCCGTGACTCGTGTACAGCGGAATCCCATTCTGGATTGGCTGTCTTTCAGGTGACGTCTTCTCGGGAAAGCCCTGTGGGTTGCGCGGAAGCTTTGAAGGATGCTGCTGGCTGGTGTGGTGCCCTGTTCTGAGCACCTGGCTTGAGCGGCTCTCTTCTTGGGAGACTTTGGTCAGATATTTCACAGAGGGTTGCGGAGTCTGGATGTGACGGCTGTCGAATGATCAGCGGCGCAGCTCGTGGTTGAAGTCGGGTGTTCGATGGAAAATCAGCCCCGGTCAATCAGTTATCAATGACCCATGCGACTTTTCCGCCGTGGTCAAAGTAGCGGTGCTTCGGCTAACGGGCTTCAACGACTGTGCTTCAGTCCGGCTTCTGGCCGACCTTTGACTGATTTCCTGACTTCTGATTTCTGACTTCCAGCTTCTGACATTAGCTTGTTCGGACAGCATAGTTTTAAGGGAGCGATCCTCCAATGAGACGTTGCTACGGAGATTAGACACGCCTCGTCTATTGTCTATTGATCACATCGCGTGATATCTGCAGAACATTCTCCTGTTTTATTAACAACAATATAAAGTTTCTTAATATTTTCCTGATACTGAATTTCAATGTTTCATTCACACAGAATTACACAGAATTATAAATTCTGCATTTAGAACTCAAACATGACACACTTCTTACACACATATTACTAGACTGACCTAATTAAAACAATGATTACAATAATGCATTTGAAGAAAACCCACATATTGAATACATTGAATAGACATGTTAGTAATTACATCATGGCATGTATTATTCTGTATATAGTTAATACTTTAAGTAATCGACAATTGTCCCTTTTGAGATTCAAGATTGAGTCCTTAAGCATAGTTTAAACTTTGACCGGAGTCACGAGTGACCGGGTCACGATGGACGGTCAACACAAGGGAGGTATTGATAGGACAGATTCGTCTTTAAATCCGTTGATGGGTATTTTCCTGTTCCGTCCGATAATACAAGAGGGTTTTGTGAGAGAATCAATAGATTTAATGTGATCAAATCCACGTGATGGGTTCTGATTAGTTTATTGCTGATGAGCTAAGAAGTCCTTTAGACAGAGTCCTTTGTTAAAAGAAGTCACGTCATCACTTCAGGAAATGGATCTTTTGGACCAAATGAAGCTTTGTTCAATCATGCCTCTGGCTGATGAAGCCATTTGGTAACGTCTGTCGAACGAGTCCCTACAGTTGGGATAAATGCGCTTGCTATATGTACGTACATATGGTGATATTTTTACCAGCTGAGAACTCGTGAAGAGCTTATAAAATTTGTAAAGAAGTCAGAACAGTGGCAGGAATGCCTATCTCACACAAACAAATGAAGATCTGCTGCAAGGAAACACAGTTCTGACGTCTGTACTGAACTGTGATGGGCAACATCATGACTATGACGAGAAAAAAACAGGTGTGCTTGAGGATTCTGTCCTTTTTAGGGTTGCATCTTGCGACATCATATCCTGTTTTTGGTTTGTTTAGATGTCAAGTAAAACAAGTAAAAAGACAGTAATAATAAAAAAAAGAACAAATAAATTTCAAACAACAGCACAAATGAATGCAATAGAATAAAGAGAAATATGAAATAAACATGGCTTTACAGTTTTTCTCAAATGCTAAAACACAAAAGCCAATCCTCTAAACCAAATGACCAGTTGTCTAAACACAGTACTAAATCTAGCCATCATTTTCCAATATCATAAACACATTTCACATGAAGACACAATTCACAAAACACAATCCTCCATTCTCATAAATCTTAACACATTTTTCTTTGCTAAAACACAAGTTGCAAAAGAACTCTGCTCATATTCTCAAATGAAAGCTCATGTGATGCAAAATGCTTGCCACAGTCAGCAATATTTGAACAGAATGAACACACCTGGCGTCATTCATTACACACAACGACTCAAAATTGAAGACACTTGTTGCTAATGCTGTGACCACATGTATAAAAGCAAGTTCAGAGTGCACGGTTTGCTGAAGATTCCAAACAAGCACAATGGATGAAGGCAGAGTCAGGGGAAGAGGAATTCGAGTCAGAGGAGGGAGAAGAGCTGGCCATGGAAGAAGAGGAGCAGGCCAACGAGGAAGAGGAGTTCAAATCAGAGGAGGAAGAGGAGCAGGCCAACAAGGGAGAGGAGAAGGTCCAGGAGGGAGAGCAAGACAACCTCGCACCATCATTACGGACGAGATGCGAGCAACAGTCATTGACCATGTCATTGTCCATGGAATGACAATGGCTGAAGCAGGACTACGAGTCCGTCCAAACCTGAGTAGGTTCACCGTGGCCACCATTATCAGGGCATTCAGACAACACAACAGGTATTGTACTCTATTGCTTTCTTTGTCACAATACAATTTTACAAGCCTGTGAAAGTAGTCTATTGGTTTCAAATCAGTTGTTACTGTATTGTAAAACATGTCAATTGACAACACCTGTTTCTTTCTTTAGAGTTGAAAGAATGCCACATAGAGGTGGGAGGGTTGCCATATTTACAGCGGCACAAGAAACTCTCATTGTGGATATGGTTCGTGAGAACAACCTCATCAGACTCCGGGAGATCAGAGACAAAGTCATTGCCGATAATGTCAACTTTGAGAGCATTGATGTCAGCTTGGCCACAATAGAGTTCTCCGGCGCCAAAAGATGCGGATGAAACGGGTCTATAGGGTTCCCTTTGAGCGCAACTCTGCGCGACACAAAGACCTACGTTACGAGTATGTGCAAGTAAGTATACATCCATGTTCACAGTACAGTTAGTGGACATACTGTGTTGCTCAGTGGCCTACATTACTTCTGGACAATACTGTGCTACCTGATTGACTGTTGTTCTGAACACCTGTGCACTTTCACATTTTCACAGAGGATATTACAGTTGGACGCGATGGCCAGACCTCATGAGTACCTCTTCCTGGATGAGGCTGGCTTCAACCTGCAGAAACGAAGGCAAAGAGGCCGTAACATCATTGGCCAAAGAGCCATCACTGAGGTTCCTGGCCAACGGGGGGGTAATATTACTCTTTGTGCGGCCATGGGTTTGGAGGGGCTTGTCCACCGGCATGCTGTCCTTGGGTCTTACAACACTCAACGTCTCCTCACCTTCCTAGAGGAGCTAAAAGACATCCTCCTGGACCGCCAACAACACCATCCTGGGCCCGCACATCACATTTATGTGATCATTTGGGACAATGTACACTTCCACAAAACAAACCAAATCAGAGAGTGGTTCACCACCAACAGTAACCACTTTTTAAACGTCTGTCTGCCACCCTACTCCCCTTTCCTGAACCCTATAGAGGAGTTCTTCTCATCGTGGAGATGGAAGGTTTATGACAGACAACCATACACTAGAGAGAACCTCCTAAGGGCAATGGAGCTGGCCTGTGTTGACATCCCAGTGGAGGCCTTCCAAGGATGGATTCGCCATTCCAGGGCGTTTTTCCCGTGGTGCCTGGCAAGAGACAATATAGCCTGCGACGTGGATGAGGTGATGTGGCCCGATGCAGCTCAGCGACATGATGCCGCACAGTGATTGTGGTGTGAATAAAGTAAATTAAAAAAACTTCACACCCTGATCATGTTTTCAAGAGTACTGTTGTGTGCAATAGATTCTGTTTTTGCATTGAGTTGTTACAGTAGTGTACATGCAGAATTTACTATAGATTTATACTCTTCATATGAAACTCACAAATCTAAATGCCTAATCCTCTGCAGAGATCTAAGAACATCCATTACTGTAAAGTTTCTAAAAATATGCATTGGCAGTTATGAAACAAAGAACCTTCTCACAAATTGAGCATTGTGTTTTCAATTGTTTTGCTGTAGTGTGTAATGATGTGTATAGTGTTTACATTTTTGAAAGCTTCGAGCTGCTCTTTTGGTGTGAAAGTTTGAGTTTTGAAGTGAGAAGGTGTGGTTGTGTTTATGTAGCTTTAGAAAAGGGTGTTGTGTTTAGACATTGGGAAACATGGAGGAAACATTTGTCAAATGTGTTTTAGCATTTGAGAAAAACTGTAAGATTTTCAGGTGGGTATTCAGTATATTCAGGTAAGAAGTACTACAGAAATTAAAGTAATCAAATAAAAAATTAACACTGGATAGTCTTCATTGTAAAAATTAAATACAAATGAATGCTTACAATTAGTTACAAAAGTTAGTCAAGAGCAGAGAGTGAGTAGGCCTAAGTAAGCCAGTCATTTTGGTACTTGCGACTCACAGGCTGTTTGAGACTGAAAAGCGGCTTGTGCACTCCACTTATAGATCAATGGTGCATGTGCATTTGGTGTGAGCACGAAACCTGTGGAAATTAATAAAATTATGCGCAATACAAGCACTATTTAACCGAGTGAGTGCGAGGAGGCGGGTGTGTGTCACTTCACCAGCAGAGAAAAGACAGTGAGAACGTGCAGCTAACGTTATTGACTGCGCCGCTGGCAACAAAACGGATCAGCTCAGAATCACTAAGACATGAGGAAAATCAGCTGATTCCGATCCCTAGCCGGGCAATCGGTGCATTTATAGTTCATATTTCAGTCGAACCACACCAGAATTTGTTTGGAAGTGGAACAAGACCCCCTGAAAGACCCCTGTTTTTCGGTCCATTTTAATCGAACCTGCCAAGTGTGAACACATCCTTAATCTGAAATTATTGAACTGGCTAAACGTTAGGTCTGTTAATGAGTTATACCTATAGGCTACCTTATACCAAAGGGAAATTAAGTGCTTGTATATTAATTAAGAGCAGCTATTAGTTTCAAGTACTATGAAGCACATAGTTATATAATTAAGGATGATCCTCTCAGTTTAACAGACATGCCAGTCTCATTATCCTTTAAATGTGTGGGTGTAAACAACACTTAGATATAGTTTGATTCCATAACCTCCTGCTGAAGGAGGTCAATGAGCTTAAAGCTGGTGATAGGCCAAATACAGCAAGACTTGCCAATTTTAAAACTGTAAATAACAAGTGCTGAGCCATCAAACACAATAATATTTGCACTGTCAAAAAAGGGCAAAAATTTTATTATAAGGGGTACAACAGCAAACCTCTACAAGAACAACCCTGCACCTTATATATTGCTAAAAGGCACATATTAGTACCTTAGACACTGATGAAACTTTTAAGCATAAATAAGGTACAAAATATCCTGTTGTACCCTTAAAGAAACAACGTTTTGCACATTTTTGTCTGGGAGTGCGAGGTCTATTAACTTGATGCTGCTTGTCTGAATACCAAACAGAATGATAATAAATCAGAAGAAGGACATTTTACAAAATGATGTTTTTATCAGAAATCCTGGAATGAACTGGCCATCCACAGGGTGTTTCCTTGTCTAAGGCTTGAGACACTGGAAAAGACTGTAGACATAAAAACAGCAACAGTGTCATCTACTGGTTCATGAATGGAATTTCATGTCATTTTCAGCATCATACAGTCTGCACTTACGGTGCGTTCAAGTCCTCCTGGGAAGTTCGTATTTACGAGGTGGGAAGTCGTGTACGACGGTAGGTGCGTTCAAGTCACTTTCGTCGGAGTATGATGGCGGTGTGCCTTCTCTAAATTAATTACACAAAATAACAACACTTCTGCTTCTAAAAATTGTAGAGCAAAGAATGTGCACTAGTTGTATGTTGCTTCATGTTTTTTAATTAATTTATGAAACCATTGTAAACTTTATTGTTACATATTACATTTTTATATTGTGATGCTGTCATATTTTTTACTGGTAATCAGCTTACTTCGTTGTAAATAGAAAAGCCTGACAATGTCACTGCTAAATACCTAAGTATTGTGGTATTTCACTATGTTTCTCACTGCCACGCCCCCAACTCGTACAGATCGGATCTTAAAGAAAATTACGAGCTTCCCACTGGTATTTACGACATTCTGGTGGCGTTCATGTCGGTTCTGCTCGTAAATACGATCTTTCCGACATGACTTGAACGCACCATTAATTTCCAAGGACTCTGTGACAAATCAGTGCACAAAGAATGAATATTAAGTAAATAAATAAATAATCAGCACAGACAACACATCAACTCAAAGCTGAAGCTGTCATGACAACTGAGATTCTTATGCCTTTAAAAAGCCTCAAACGATCAGCACAAAGTTTTTGAGCCAATCACCTGAGCCGTAAATGTCATTTGACTAATTACCCATAATAATGCACCTGAAAGTCCTTCACTACAGCAACTCTGGCCCTGACCCAAATGGCACACTTTGTGCTGGAGGGATGACATATTTTAATATGTTAAGTTAGCATTACTCTGGGTCCCTTGACAAAAACCCATTAGGATTTTTCTATTGGCTTTCGGATTATTGCAGAAGATAAACTCTGTGACTGACAAAAGTTAATGATTCTCATAGATTTTGCTCATCATGATAGTCTTCAAAAATAAACAACTTTTATGAATTTTGAAGACGATTATTTAAAAAAAAAAAAAAAAAAAAAAAATGAAAATAGGACAAATAATTATAAAATGATTTGACATAGAACACCAAAAGCCATTGCTGCCCTTGGGGATGTGTGAGGTTTATGTATAGATCCTAATAGAGCCCATTATGGCTTTTTTGACCACAATAATAGGGCAATATGAAAAACATGCTCTAAGAGAATTGTAAAGAAGTGCACAAATGATGACAAACCATGGATTACTAAGGCAATAGGGAAATTCATTACATAGGAAATGTATAATAACTAGAACAAAACAAGCTGAAAATAAATATGATGTATAAAATAAATTAATGAGTAATATAAGATTTAGTAAAAAGGACTATTATCATAAATGAATGGACAACTATAAGAGTAATACTCAAGCAACATGGAAAGTACTTTACAGTATAATTACAATTGCTAAAACACATTTCTTGAAACCATCACTCATTTTCTCAAAACATTAAACACAAATCCAATCTTCAAACTAATTTCACAAAACCTCTGACTCTTATGGCAAAATCAAACAAAGCTTTCAGATCATACACACATTAAACAATATATAAACACTACAGATCATTCATTAGACACTACATTAAAAAATGGAAAACACAACATCCAGAACATGAGGTTACAGAAATAAAAGTAGATTGTAACACAGTAAACACATTTTGCCATTACATAAAATGTATAGAAATCACAAGTAATGTGAATTTAAAGTATACTGTATGTACTGCAAGTACAGTATTATATTCAATATTATATAGTATTGAATGTCTGTATATACAGTACTTACATACTGCAAACATACAGCAGTCTAAATGCAAATGACTAAAAGGTCAAAGAAAACTCTAAATGAAAAGCATGATACAGTACACACACACACACACACACACACACACACACACACACACACACAAAAACAAAGTTCAGAGTCAGTGAGAGATTCATTCTGCTTCAGCATCACGTCTTCATGTTGGGTCCGGCCTAAATCAAGTCAAGTCACCTTTATTTCAATTGCAATTTATACTACACAGATACTAGTCTAGTCTAGTATAGTCTAGTCTAGTCTAGTCTAGTCTAGTCTAGTCTAGTCTAGTCTAGTATAGTATAGTATAGTCTAGTCTAGTCTAGTTTAGTCAAAGCAGCTTTACAGTGATAACAGGTACATGATGATCAGTAATGCAAAGAGGGTTCATTTTGGCTGTACAGCTCTAAAAGAAAATAGTGTCATTGTTCAGCTGAAGTCAGTTCAGTGTTGATTCACTTACATTGTAAAGACCATCAATTATTATGTAAATGACTGTAATTATTTTCCTCTATAAAGCAGTGATGTCATCATCTAGGCTATCTTAGTTCAGTTCTCATCCTATAATGTCAGTACTGTCAGATCAATAATATTGTTGAATATTATTGAATATTGTTGAGGACATTTTCCACATCACAGGCAATGTCGTCTCTTGCCAGGCAAAGGGAAAAACCTGTGCCGGATCCAGCCTTGACAGCCTTGTCTCCACACCCCTTGCTCTTTCTCCTCATCCTCCTCTTACACATACTCTTCCTCCTCTACTTTTCAGATTGTTTCCATCTATTGTTGGTATCATCATTCAGCACCTGTGTCACCTGTGCACTCTGAACTGACCTATGTTTTATACAGTTGATCTGATCACATCATTAGAAATAAGTGTGAATAATTTTGAGTCTGTTGGAAATCTCAGAAGCATAGACCAGGAGACTTTGGGATCTCTTGAAGCAGAAGTTACTCTTTATTGAGAAACACGCTGTGCGTCGCTGTGGTCATCCAAAATCTAACTAAGGCAGTGACTTGGTAGTTCATATACATTCAAGGGGGAGGGATACATAGAGTAGGGGTGTGGACAATCTAAACAAAGGATGCAAATGCAGTACAGGAATCAGATCATTGCCTACATTTCCCAGCCATGATCTAATCAGCATAAATGTGTCATTCAAATGCATAGGTGCTAATCCCATCAGTCTGGCAGTATCACCTATACCTTTACATTATCATAGAGACAAAAGCACAGCTGTATCTTGAGCTGGTCATGCCACATGGTCAGGAAATGCATGAGACAAAAGGTTAGTGTCTCAGACACCTGGTCTGCCTGCCTTGCCACAATATACATAAAGTTTTCAGTTCATATACTATTACATTGGAACCTAAATATAACATAGAACAAATTTGTAATCCCACAGTTCCCCCTTTGAGAGTTCTAATAACTCTCACAAAATACAAATTTAGACACTTAAAAGTTTCATTCTTGTAACCTTTGATCGTTACAGGCACATAGCACTTGCTCTGTGTTGATTGTCTTTAGTGATGAATGGCATGTTGACACAGAAACAAACATGCAGCTAGGGCCCTTGTAGTTATTACGGGTAATAGTCTTTTCTGGTTGGAACAGTCATTTCTTCGTGATGAGTGTGAGTCATTTGTTGAATGACACACTTGATACTGTGGACGCATAGATAGTAAACTAGTAGGAAAAACAACAGCAGAATTGCTATTTCCTTGATCCACAGCCAAGGTTTACCTAACAGGTTTCCGAACCATGAAGAATTATCTTCAGTCATCTGGTGTAATTTTGCTGAAAGATCAAGAATGTCTTGTTGGATTTTGTTCAAGTTCTCTGTTGGATCCATTAACCCGGTGCAGCACTCAGGTCCGATAATGGCGCATGCTCCCCCTTGCGTTGCAAGAATGTAATCTAAAGCCACTCTGTTCTGTAAGATCATTATCTTGTGCGAAGCGAGAGTGTCTGTAATGTTACCTAGAGCCAAAGCCGTATCGTTGGCCAGTTTCTGTACAGAATTCGATAAGCTTCTGACTTGATCAAGGGCCTGCATGACACCATAAGACGGGATTAATGCTCCAAGAGTTCTTGACCACCATGTTTGAGCACAAGTGAGTCCTGGAATGCAGCCATCTTCTTTGTTTGTGGTAGGAGCTGAATTATATAGATGTGGAGAGCTTGGGGTGGAGTGTGTATTTTCTCTGATAGCTGGTAGAACATAAACCAGGGTGCACCTGCCGTTGAATCGGCTGGGTAGGATGTTGTAGACAGAAGTTCCACATAACCAAAAGGTGCCAGTTGGTGGAGGAATCATACACCACTGATTTATTGCAAAGAGTTTTGGGAGAGATGGTGTCCGGTTAAGACACCCTTCTAAGTCCTTTTCCTCTCTCCCTGCTGATGGAGTAATGTCCACATGGGATGCTGTTCTCTTTTCGACTATAAGGTTGCAACGTTCACGAGGAATTTCACCCAATGGAGTCGAGGCTGGAACATAATTTTCCACGCACCAAGGAAAAATAATTGGCAAGAGTAGATCGTTCATGATGGGAGTAGCTGAAGTTAGGTTGCAGGATGGTAATCCAGGAATGCAACATGGAGAAGCTGGAGGAGTTGTGATGTTGTGACATGCACTCTTGTTGTATATTCCACTGGTATGAACTTCGAATAAGGTACATGTGTCACAGTTGGAGATGGGGTGTGCCACCCACGCAATTCCTGCTCCTACTGAATGTGGGTGTGGCATGCAAACGTTCTTTCCAGCAAACAAGGCATTTCTTGACATATTCATCACCTCTAAGAATATGTTGTTTCTGGAGTCTACACTTTGTGCGATGTCCATGATGATTACTAGTATGGCAATCTTGATCATGTTGATGGATGACTGAAGTTCCCGTATGTGATTCTCTGCGTTGTGTATTTTTTATTTATTTATTTTTTCTTCCGTGACAGTTGGCTCGGTAGTGGGTCTAGTTGTCTTCATACGCAGGTCAGGAGGTCGGTGCGTATGGGTCTCGGGACAGCTATCAAGTGGTATCTGCACAGAGTAAGAAAGAAAACAAAAGACAACAGAGCAGTATGTGTTGTAAAAGTCTGCAAACACTAGGGTTGTATCCTCTGTTCAATCTAAGTCTGCTATTGTTGTTCCTTCTTTCCCTATTTCTTAATTCTTGTGACACCTAAAGAACAGTGAGGTAAGGATGGACTAGTGAGTGGGGGAAGGCCTATGAGGTATTCTTCACCGCAGGATTAACCCCCGATGCCTATTGCATTCGGTTCCTTCCTGGGCTCCTCACTGGTCTGTGTGTCCTATCCTATCCCTGTAGGTGGGGGAACAACTTTACAGTGTGACACATGAGTCCAGGTTTTCCTTCCCTGACACAACACTGCAGCAGCTGTAATCAGCATCACTTGATGTGGTCCTTGCCACTTAGGCTCTAACGGCTTGTTTCTGAATGACTTTATCATGACCCACTGACCTGGGATGATTGTGTGTCCACCTTCCGGTGGAGTCTGCCAACAAGACTCAACTCTCTCTCTGGCACTCTGTACTGCCTTTGTGAGGTTTTCACAGTAAGTGATCAGAGCATCTGAGGCAATGTGTACATCAGCATTTCTAAGATCAATCACACCTGGCATCTGCATTGGGCGTCCTGTAATAATCTCATGAGGGCTCAGTCCTACTGATCTGTTAGGTGACGCTCTCATGCTACACAGTACCGCTGGCAGTGCCTCGACCCATGGTACTCCTTCCTGATGCATTTTGCTTAGCCTGGTTTTGATTGTTCTGTTAGCTCTCTCAACCTGTCCTGATGCTTGTGGCCTGTAGGGGCAGTGAAGATTCCACTTAATTGTCATCATTTTAGACACTTCCTTGACTACCTGTCCTGTAAAGTGTGTACCTTGATCTGAGTCAATGTAATCTGGTAATCCCCACCTGGGAATAAAATCAGTGACAAGACATTTAGCAGTATGTGCAGCTGTAGCACGCCCTGTTGGATAAGCTTCTATCCATCTTGAGAACTTGTCTATTACTACCAAAACATCAGTTTTTCCCTTACAAGGAGGCAACGATATGTAATCAACTTGCAGGTGACGAAATGGTCCTGGTGGAGCTGGGGTATGTGTTGCTGCTGTAGTTGCTGCTGGCACATCATTATTTTTCTGACATGTAACACATCTTTTGACTGTTTCGGTAGCTACATTTCTGAATTTTGGATTCCACCATTGATTTGAGAACCTGTGATTCATCGTTGCTGGACCACTGTGACCCAAATTGTGTATTTGTTGAGCCAAATATGGCAGCAGTGATTCGGGAGCAACATACTTTCCCCCTTTGGTCCAGCAACCAGATGAATCCGCTGTGGCTCCTTTGTCTAACCATGTCCATGCTTCATATAGAGGAACGTTTTTGTACAGATCAATTATTGATTCAGGAGGCAGAATTGTCTTCTGTGCTGTACTACCTGAACACACTTGTACTGTTGCATAATAACAAGCCTGTTTAGCAGCTACATCAGCAAGAGCATTACCTTTAGCTTCCGTAGTATTAGTTGTGAGATGTGCTTTCACTTTGATCACTGCTAATTTCTTTGGAAGTTTCATGGCAAACATTAGATCTTTCACTAATCCAGCATGCTTAATGGGGGATCCAGCAGAAGTTAGAAACTGTCTACTCTGCCAAATGACACCAAAATCATGAGCTATCCCAAAAGAATACCTGGAATCAGTGTAGATATTTGCTACCGATCCTGAAGCTAGCGTGCATGCTCTAGTTAAGGCTACTAGTTCTGCAGCTTGAGCTGAAAAATGATCTGGAAGTCGACCTGAAGCTACCACTTCAGTGATGGAAGTTACTGCATAGCCTGCTCGTCTGTTACCCTTAATAACTTGAGCTGAACCATCAACAAACAACTCCAATTCTGCATTCTCTATAGGAGTTTCTTTTATTTCACTCGTAGCTGCAAATGTAAGCGTAACACAATCGTGAGTCATTTCTCCTTCATCCTCTAACACAACTTCAGTCATTGTAGACATCATACATGAGGATGGGTTTGTGACTGGCGCACGCTGTAAAACAATGTTCGGGGCTGTGAGAGTTGTTAACCAATTTCCCCAACGAGAGGAGGTGACAGAAGTGACTTTTGCTTGATTCATTAGTGCGGACACTGTATGAGGGCATCTTACATTTACCATCTGTCCTAACACCATTCCTGATGAAGCCTGAAGAGCTAGATGAACTGCCTGCACTGCTCTAAGACATGGGCCCATCCCTTGAGCGACTATGTCAAGTTTACCAGAATAGTAATGAATGGGGCGTAAACTGCCCCCATGATCTTGCATTAGACATGCAGTCATAAAGCCTAAGTGTTCATGGACATAAAGCACAAAGGGCCTATCAGATTGGGCAATTCCTAATGCTGGTGCTTGACATAGTGCTCTCTTCAAATCATTGAAAGCTTTGAGATGAATTTCTTCCATACAAACAGTATCAGAATCTTTAACCTGGCCTTTCAACAAGTCATAGAGTGGCTGAGCAATCGAGGCATAGTCTTCAATCCAAGGTCTACAGTAACCTGCTGTTCCTAAAAATGATCGGAGTGTTTTAATGTTAGTAGGTGGAGTTATGGCTTTGACTGAAGCAGCTCGATCCTGTGTAATGGATCTATTTCCTGCACCAATTGTTTGACCCAGAAATGTGACTTGGTTTTTAGCAATTTGAGCTTTGTGAAAGCTGCATTTGTGTCCTCTTTTCTGCAAATAGTCCAACAATGCTGCCAATTCAGTTTGATGTACCTCGTGATCTGTAGAGGCAATCAAAATATCATCAACATATTGAATCATAGTGGACTGTTTGACTGGACATTCTGGGTCACACAAGTCACGTCTGACAGCCTGATGGTATATAGTTGGGGAATTCTGAAATCCCTGTGGTAACCGTGTCCACTGATATTGCTCATAGTCAACTGTGAAAGCTAACCATGCCTGGCTGTCAGAGTGCAATGGTACAGAAAAGAATCCATTAGACATATCAATTACTGAAAATACCTTGCAATCTAATGGTAGGCCATTACAAATTGTAGATGGATCTGCTACTAGGGGGGTGATTTTATCAATATGTTTATTGGCTACTCTGTAGTCTATGGTGAGTCTCCATGTCCCATTGGATTTCTTGATGGGCCATATGGGTGAGTTACAGGGACTGTTAGTCTTAACTAGCACTCCTTGCTTTAGCAATTTTTCTACAATAGGTTTGATTCCCTGTATAGCTTCCTTATTGATCGGATATTGTTTGGTAACAGGAGGTGGAGTTCCTGTCAATTTGACTGGTTCTACACCTGTCAAAAACCCACAATCATCCTTGTCTTTAGCCCAAATTGGATGATTCTGTAAGAAAGCATACTCAGGAGTGGTCGCATTATTAGTAGAAACTTGTGCTGAGGAAATTTTTATGCTAGCAGATTCTGAGGACAGGTCTAAAGTTAGATGCACTTGTCTCAGTAGATCCATGCCTAGAATTGCACCTGTATTTAATGGAGCACATAGCAATTTCGTAGTCAGAGTCTTTGGGCCTAACTGTACCTCTATGGACGGGGTTTCATACAAAACAGAATCTTCACCTATTACACCAGTTAAACAAAGTTTAGTTTTCTTGTATGGGATGTTTAAACCTTCAGCCAATTTTGTAGGAATTACTGTAATTTCTGCACCTGTATCAAGCAAAAAGTCAATCTCTTTCTCTTGTATGCTACCTTTCACAAAAATTCTTTGGTCATTGTGATGGATTACAGGGGAAAGGTAGTTACTCACAGCCCCAACAATTAGTTTTTTTCCTTTTCTTTTTGTGCTTTTAGAAGAGCCTGAGCGAGCTGTCCTAAAGTTTCAGTGTAACTTGGCGGGACTACTTCAGGGTTGTAGGCGGGCTGAGAAGGAACAGAGTTATGCATATTGTTTCTTTTACTATCTTGCAACTTCTTCCTACACTCTTTCTCCCAGTGACCTGGTTTTTCACAGTAGTAGCATTTGCCTTCTTTTCTATGCCATCTATTGTCTTGATTTGTTGTGCTAAACGTAGCTGCTGCTACTCTCACTTTTGCCTTAACATCAGCATCTCTTTCCCATGTAGCTAAGCTGTCTAGGTTAGTTCTGATGGTTTTGTTAGACCAAGTTAGATCTAGGAATGGCAAGGCTTTTCTGTACTCGACTAAAAGGCCATCTGACCAGATGCGGACTAAGGGTCCCTTGTCATCTAGCACACATTCAGAATCATCAACTATTCCACTGTAAGTCACAGCTGACTGACAAAACCTTTCAGTGTATTCACTCACAGGTTCTTCTTTCCTTTGCACACAGTTAGTGATTCTGGACCAGTCTATTTTGGGTCCCATGATATTCTTTATAATTTTCAAAACACCTTCTCTCAAATCGCCTTTACTGACATGTTGTAGTTCAGAAGTAACAGCAGACTCAAAACTATTGAATTCAGTTTCATTTAGAATTTGTGACATCAGCTGTGTGACTTCAGTCAACGACATGTCATAGAGACGCATTTTGCTTATCAATGCACTTCTAAATTCAGGAAAATTTGTGCGTGCTGAGGGTAAGCTCTGGGATAGTCTCTCTACATCTTTAGGTCTTAGCGCCTTGGCAACAGTTTGTACTTGGACAACAGAAGAATTTGGAGGAACACTGTCAATTCCCTCAATTCCCTGAGATCTTCTCCTAGCACCACACACCTTCACTGAATCTAGGGGCACATCAGTTACTGATTGGATGGCTACATCTTTTTCAAAGAAAGCTTGTAAATCAGGGTAATTGTTATCAGACTGACTAACTTCATCCCCATCAGTTTTTTCTGCAGCTTTGCAGCGGTTCAATTTCTTAGTCAAAGAAGTTACTCTAGCACGGAGCTCTTTGTTCTGTTCCTCTAGCTCTGAGTTACGCTGAGACTGTTGTGTAGCTAGCGCTAAACCAAATTCTCTATGGCAGCAGATAATGCCTTTCACATTGTTCTTGCGAATACATGCTCCTAGTACCTTTTTACACTCATCTACAGACCAAATCTTGTCTGGATGGATCTCATATTTCTGAGTGAGTTCTTGTCTAACTTTCTCAGTGACTATTAGGCTCATTTGCACTCCTAACTGTGATTTGAATTCACTATCTGACCACAAAGGAGTCGCAAGACCACCTTTATCAGTTGTGGGGATCAGTCTAGCATTCTTTCTAAACATTTTGTGAGTTCCTTGGTTACCACACAATCAAAACACTAAAACTTCTCTGATCAGCAGAGGGTACACTTGTTAATACAGATCAACTATTGTCAACCTTCGTTGAACAGAGGACAACACACTTCCCTGTCTGAACAAAGGATACCAATTTTAGCACATAATGCTAAATCTTCTCTGCCTAAACAGAGGATAAACAACCTTCCCTTATAAAGCAGAGGATAAAACTTCCCTAACTTTACAGAGGATAACCCAACATTAGCACGTGATGCCAATCTTCCCTGCCTAAACAGAGGATAAACAACCTTCCCTTATAAAGCAGAGGATAAAACTTCCCTAACTTCACAGAGGATAAACCAATATTAGCACGTGATGCTAAAATCTTCCCTGCCTGAACAGAGGATAAACTTCATCTCTAAAAGAACATTTTTAGAGGATAACTTAGTTAACCAAACCCTACAGCTGTCTGTTAACTCTTCTCTGACGGCGCAGAGGATAACACATTAGTACTGGTCTTTGGTTCTTTTGGATAGAGTATCACTCACCAACCCTTGGGTGAACAGGAAAATTCAGCCTGGATCTTCCTTTGGATCAGATCTTTGTTGTGCTTGAAGTTCCAATCTGATTTGAGGTGAGAAGCTCTATCCGGGTCACGGCACCAAAACTGTTGGAAATCTCAGAAGCATAGACCAGGAGACTTTGGGATCTCTTGAAGCAGAAGTTACTCTTTATTGAGAAACACGCTGTGCGTCGCTGTGGTCATCCAAAATCTAACTAAGGCAGTGACTTGGTAGTTCATATACATTCAAGGGGGAGGGATACATAGAGTAGGGGTGTGGACAATCTAAACAAAGGATGCAAATGCAGTACAGGAATCAGATCATTGCCTACATTTCCCAGCCATGATCTAATCAGCATAAATGTGTCATTCAAATGCATAGGTGCTAATCCCATCAGTCTGGCAGTATCACCTATACCTTTACATTATCATAGAGACAAAAGCACAGCTGTATCTTGAGCTGGTCATGCCACATGGTCAGGAAATGCATGAGACAAAAGGTTAGTGTCTCAGACACCTGGTCTGCCTGCCTTGCCACAATATACATAAAGTTTTCAGTTCATATACTATTACATTGGAACCTAAATATAACATAGAACAAATTTGTAATCCCACAAGTCATTGTGTTTAAAGGATGACAACTGTGTTGTAGTTGTGTTTAACTTTTGCCACATGTATTCACCATTTTGCAACACAGTGCAAAATGTGTTTTAGTGAGTAAGAAAGTGTTTAAAGTTTTGCAAAAAGAGTGGATGAGATTTGCAAACAGTGTCTTAACTACCTGAACTTGTTTATGGTTTTGCCTACAAAGTGACTGATTCGACAAATGGGTTTAGACCACTGAGCATTGGGTTCAGAGAATGGGGTTTAGTGTTTTAGCAATTGTGAAATACTGTAATAAGAATACTGGAAAAGTAGATTGTCCAAATTATTTTGTAAATGATGATACAAGAATTATAAATATAGTGAATGACATTGTCAATAAATTTAATGAGTATTGTGTAAATACTGGATAGTTAGCAAGAGATTGTGGAGCAGAGAACTGGGGATGAATCTTTCTTTCCGACTGCAGACCAATTTCTCTACTTTCCCAGTTTTCAAAAAAATGAAAATTATTTGTGTGTAGGCTTGATAATTTTATACATAAACTATTGAGTGAACATCAGTATGGCTTTAGAGCAGGGGTCTCAAACTCAAATTGGCTGGGGGCTGTTGCTGTGATTGACACCTCATAGGAGGGCCATTTTAACATTCAAGCACAAGAAGGTGCAAAATTTCTGAAAATTTACTTTCCTTTGCATTATTTCTCATTTACTTCAAATTTCATTACTAAAATGTTTTTGCCATAGCTTACTTAATAAAATGTAAACAGCAGTGTCTCTATCATTGTTACATACAGTATTAGTTTTTAACAGTTAGTGCAAATATTTTCCTTTCATTTTAGCTTAAATGACATAAAAATCTTGCACTGAACAACACTGTACCGAACAAATACAATCCCTGCATACATTTGTACAGTATTCTATTTCTTGCCAGACACCTGGCAGTGGTTCTGCTCACACAGCTGCGCCACATTTGTCCAAGATGTCGTTTGAGCATCGGTAACGTTTATTGGTAGCATCGGACGCGTTTCGGTGGTTTAAATCGACACTCAGTACTTGCGGTAAGAGCACTCATAATAGAAGCGGCGCGGTGCGCTCGTTTTTCCAGGCATGCCTATGCCACGCCGAGATGAAAACATCTCAACTTTTCAGAATGCCGCAAGCGCACCGCAGGTCATGTGACAAGGAACAACCGATGAGCTTCGGCCTTTCCGTAACAACACTGAAAGCTCAGCCAAACAGCTGATCATAGCTGTACAGGGTGGGTTTTTATTTCTCATCTCCATAAATATATCTAGTAGTAAAGCCAATGCAAGGATTAGAAATCTAATTTTCTTTTGCTGAAACTTCCCCGTCATCGTGGAGAGCGCAGCTCAAGGTTGCATAGCAACGACAGACGCCATGGGAGCCAAAGCGCTTTGGAAAGTAGAAAGCGGCATGGCCGCTTATGTGACGCAATGAATGGCCCCTTTAGAACTGCGACTTTTTCTTTGCATATCAGACAGGTAGCTTTAAACTCCACGAAAAAATACTGCAATGTTCCTTGTAATGACTGAGACAAATCAGACACAATTATATGTTATAGTTAACCAATAATTGTTTAAAGCTCACTCTGGGGTCTGTCCCCATCCCCTGAGAAGACCAGCCTTAGTTTTATTGCCCTGAAGTATGTGTATGTGTGTGTTGCACGTGGAGAAGCAGAGACAAAGAGACTCAGGAAACCTGCATCTTCCCTGCATTTTCCCCACAGAACACAGACTTTCCTGCATTAATTTATAGACAGACTGTTCTATAAATGAACATGCATATCCATTATTACTGTTGTTGTATTGCACTCATTGTATTGTTTTATGATACATTTATGGTAACTTCAATTATGCCATGTTTAGTGTCTTTGGGTTTGTATCGAGAAGATTTAAATGCTTGTGTATGCGGTATGTCCATACCTGTGCAACACATCAGTATTACAAGAATCTTTAATAGTTCTTCTTCAAAAACTCAGCCAGTTAATCTGCTCGGTCGTAAAAGCCCTGACAGGAGGCGTGTTGTTGCCTGCAAATACAACATCTTCATTGGTCCGGTCAACAATTAAGAGGTGTGACTTTGACCAGAGGTTAAAAGCCAGTGAACCACGCCCCTCCTGCTCTCTTTCCTTGCTTCTTGGACAACTGAAGAGACCCCTTCTTGCTGCAGCCCTTTTCAGGCCAAGGCCTACAACCCAGCCATGTGCTCATCTATGAGCTTAAGTTGTTTCATAGTACTTCATCCAATGCAGAAGATACTGGCAACAACTTCGGACCGAATCATCAAGATTTCTCCTCAGCCTGGAGATCCGATGCTCCTCAGCCTAAAGGCATCTTGCAAGTATCGTACATTTGAACACTAAACAGTGATTTAGTACTGATTTGTAAAACTTACCTTTGTCAGCAAAGGTGTTTTATTACTGAGAAAACTGATGATTCTTTTCCAGATTGTCTTTGACTTTTTTCTATAGCTCTATTAACAGTTCCACTTCCGGTTCAACTCTATCATTGCTCATTCTTACCTACGTATGTGTGTGACTTTCATGTATGTTATGTGTTTGTTAGTTATGTGTTTGAGATTGTGCATAATACATGTTTGGTTCTGACTCAGTCTGCTAATAAATTGCCTCTAAAGTGATTAAGTGGGTCGCGAAACATCGAGGGAGGAGTCGCGAGATGATTTCCAGAAATAATGATATTTTTTTTTAGAAATAGCAGATTTTATCAATAATTGTAACAAAATACTAAAAATAATTGTTAAATTAAAAACTTTCGATTTTTCTTCCCCTCGCCCGTGACTCCTGAGGTGATTACGACAGATAACGACAGATTAGCAACAGTATCAGTTGCAGCAGGTCAATTTACAGCACCGTGTTAAACATTCAGACATGTGCACGTAGGTAATTCTGTAGGCTTTAAGCTTTGCATATTATTTTTGTCGAAATTAAATGTTGGTAATACCAACCAAAGACAACCCAGGGAGGCCAGCAGAGGAGAGCAGAGAAGCACCACCGTCATGCCTTTACAGTTCATATGCAGCACGCGCAATTGTTCGTTCACATATGGTGTGTTTGCAGTGCGCAATTCATTACTTTATTACTTGATATAAAGTAATACTTTTGAACTTTGTCAAAAAGAATTTTGTTTTTTCACCTCAATGAAGAGACGAGTGCTATCTTTACATCTCCCCTCCCTAAATGCCAGGTAATGTGCCCATTTCCTTGCTTTACCCGAGGCAAAAAAGCCATGTTGACTGTGTAACAGAGACTTTAAATTATAGGTATATGGTGAAATTACTAGTTTTTCGCGTCAATACGTGTTTATTTTAATGCGAACAGTGCACTATCGTTTTAATTCAGCACGGTGCAGCTCAGCAAAAATAACTGTGCCTGTAAATGATCACTGCACGGTACGCTTGTGGAACGCCATGTGCTGGACGCTCTAATCCGTTAATATGGGCACGGAAAAAATACACACCACAAACAGAGTAACGTTAGGCCTATGTGTGAAACAGGCGTTCGTGCGTGTGCGCCATTGCACACAACGTTTGTATAATTTAACCACCTCCGGTGGGGGGTATAGTAGGGGTCGCGAGTCACTGGCATCGTTATTTTGGGGGTCGTGGGCTGAAAAGTTTGGGAACCCCTGTTCTAGGGCACCTTTAAGAAAAATTACAAATGTTTATAAGTATTGGTGTTTATATTAATGTTGTATATGAGTGATAGTAAATAAGTCAAAGTGCTATTATCATTGTGTTCTCAAAATGCTTCTTGCAGACCATGTATCCTCCTTTCTGAAGTTATTTTCTTGTTGTTTTCAGAGAAAGGTCTGCTGACCTGAAATAAGCCCCATTTCCACCAAAATTACCCAGAACAATTTCCCCCCAGACCTGTTGTTGTCTGCGTTTCCATTGCGATCTAAAGTACTAGTCTGGTGACGCAGGATTGCGCAAAGCTTTCCAGTTCCCGCTGGATTTCGTCCTCCACATATAAGCTTCATAAAGCCTGAACCTCGTTGTCGGTCCATTGGTCATAGTTTTTAAACTCCATTGTTGATTCGAATAGCAAACAACTGTTACTGCAAACACTGCAACAGACTTTTAAAAATGGTGGTTGAAATAAAATGCTGCGTGGTGTCAACCAACCAGCATGTTCAACACCCAAGTCCCACCCCAGAAAGATCCTGAACTTGAAAAAGTTCTACCTAGCAAGCAGGGACTTTCTGAGGGGAAAATTTTATCCAGAACTTCATTTAGATCCTGGTCCTTGCAGTCAAAACACACCGAGTACCACTCCAAAGTCCCTAGTTCCTGAGAAAGGTTCTGCGGTGGAAACGAGGCTATAGTGTATCCTTACTCTTTGCCTTCAGTAAAGAAATTCATGAGAGTTGATTAAAGTTGTGTGCTGTGGATTTTTGGTTGCAAAATAATTAAAATCTTAAAGCTGCAGTCCGCAACTTTTTTTGGTTAAAAATTATCCAAAATCAACAAGTACATAACCAGCCAGTGTTCAAAACTATCTAATTATCTTGTCTCGATTCACAACAGTAAGCTTGCAATAATGTTTTATAATAAGAGCGACATGGCGGATTTCTGCGGGAAATTCAAGCATGCAGCAGTTCCTCTGTGCGTCATTATATCACGTCCGTAAACAAAGGAAGGAGTTCAGGCCAATCGGTTTTATCACGTGAGGACGCTGCCGGTAGAGGCACATTTATAGCCTGTTCTCACAGCAGCTGAAATAATTAAACTTATTTTGATGGCGGATTGTAATCCAGAAAGATCCAAATGACAATCATCACTGACAACTGGAGATTCAGCCGTAGTCAAAAAGCAAAAGACTTGGACTGTGGAGTGACTACAGACATTGAAATCTACAGGTAACACTACACACTAAATACACATAGTCACGCAGTGCTGATGTTGTTAACAATAACAATTTGAGAACAATATAACAGTAATAATAATTTGCACGGTTTGGCATGATCAGAGCTAAACGATCGTTAGATTTAATCATCATTGCAGCACGATTTATTGTAGGCCTAATGCTTTTTTCCTCAGTTGGTCAAAACAAAAGTGGCAAACATGTTACTTACTTGTTCAGATTATATTTTCCAGTGAAATTCTTATATTGGTCATACTTTCAAGATGTAGGATCTGTGATTCTGAAGTTCAGTATCCACACCGTGCGGTGACTGACAGCAAGCATTAGATTCATCCGCGCTGACGAGCCTTGCCGACGCACAACGCACATACAGATAACTGTTCCGCATTTGACTGCAATCGCATGTTTCAAACAGAGATGGCGACAAAGAGGAAAAACAGCAGCTTTAATATATTCTTATTAAAATCTTATATTAATCTTTATATATATATATATATATATATATATATATATATATATATATATATATATATATATATATAAAACCTTTATTCATTACAAACACTAAATCAATCATTAGGCATAAACAGCAGTCATAAATCATTACAATTCAAGTCTAATTTATTTGTTGATACTTGGAAGCCATAGAAAGAACATCTTTTCAGAAAGAGCATTTTCCATTAAACAACATAAAATATAATACAATATTTAAACTGCAAAAAATAATTTTCCCACAGAATTAAGATTATTTTACAGATATGTTTGCTTGTTTGCCCCCAGGAATGGAGACTTAATTAAATGAATGAATGAAAGAGTTGTGGGTAAAATCTCTCTAAAATCTATTCTGGTTCATCAACACAGTTTCACTGATGATCCAGAACCAACCCAAAACCCAGGATAGAGCGGCTGAGTGAATGTGGTCTGGACTGTGTGGATGAGGTTCATTGTGTCAGAGACGCTGTAGAAGGACAGAGTTCCTGCACTGTGATCCACATACACTCCTATTCTACTGCTGACAGACTTTACAGGGAGATCCGTGCGTATGTTATTGTGCCAGAATGAATATCTGGAGGAAGAGCAGTACAAACTCCAGGAATGGTCATTATATCCAAACCAACACTCACTTAGTCCCTTCCTACTGATGCTCTTATATGATACCGACATATACACACTCCCACTCCACTTAATCTCCCAGTAACAACATCCACACACACTCTCTCTACACAACGCCTGCCACCTTGGATCAAATCTGTCTGGATGATCAGGATACAACTGCTCTGTGCCAGTGTTATTAATCACTCTTTTACTCTTAGACAGACTGAGAAGTTTATTCACTGTGTTCAGATCCACAGTGAGCTGATGGGAATCTGATGGAAAGAAAACAGGAATTATGAATCTGTCTGATTTATTTTAATGTAGCTGAACTCTTCATGTTCAATGTATCATCGGTGTCTCAGTACAGATGACCAGATATTCTGTGCAAATCATCATTTACATGATCAATTATAAAACTCTTCTATCATAATTTATTTCACCTTCTACAGGAAGAACATGAAGTGAGTTTTTCTGCTTGTTTTCTTAGTGACTTACACTGTAGGAAGTTGTTCCTGGTCCTGGGAACAATGTTGGTAAAAGTGACTGTGGAAATCAACAGATATGAAGAGTGTGATTATCATGTCATTTCTAATATGATGATCTATATGACATGAGATGATGGAGGATCATTTCTGAGAGCAGATGAATCTTCAGGACTTTACCTCTGTCAGAGATCTTCTTGATCTCCTCTTTGCAGAAATCCTTTAGTTTGTCTCTCAGCTGATGGACAGATTCTCTCATGTCATCAAAAGAGAAGACAGAACTGAAGGGATCGTCAGGTTCATCTGTAGATTCAGGAGGTGCTGAGAGAGACTGGAAACTCTACAGAAAACACAAATCAAAACTCATCAGCTCCACACTTCAGCCAATAACCTGCTCTATATCAGATCTCTGCAGCTCTTGTTGATCTTTAGTTACTCACCTCAATCCAGCACTTTCACAGCATCAGCTATATTATTCTTATTATTCTCATTATCCATTATTCTTTAAAAATAAAGTCTACTCGAAGGCTGGTGTGAGATTGGTGGTCGAAATTACTATTGGGGTAATTTGAAATGGGACTAAATGTTTAGGCTTCTCCCAAACTTGCGTTTGGAACTTCATTAAATGTAACAGAGCATATCAGTGGTGTCACATTCAGGGCTGTTTCTAGGCACAGGTGAACTAGCCTTTTGTCTAGGTCCCCACCAGCTGGAGGGGATGCCAATGAGCACCTTAATGCTCACATTACCATGGTAACATAATCGCACTGCACTGTAGCAAACATTCAACACATACTAAGTCCTTTTAAGCTCAATATTAGCATAAGACAGACACGATTTTTTTTTTTTTTTTAAATGTATTAGAACAGTGGTTCTCAGACTTTTTTGGTCATGCCCCCCAAGAACATCAGTACAAAATCTGAAAAACACCTGCAATAGTTTCACTTTGTTATGCCGATGAATCATAACCAAAAAAATCTAAATATTTCAGTGATGCTCTGTAGCTTTTTTGACAGCGCATCACAGGCTCAGCTCGTACGTCTTCTCGCCGGAACACGGCAGTGGAACAGCACGTTCACAATAGCAACTTGATTCCGTCCGCTGAAGAGGTGCTTTTCTATTGCTGATGAACTTCTATGTCAGGCTCGTTGAGACGGTGACAAGTCAACGGTCTGAAAAAGAATGATTCAGTGGAATTGCTGTTTGGTGCAGCTTTATAAAGGCAGCTACCTCCAGCAGCTATTCACGGACTTGACCACTGTTGCGAAGGCTGTTTTTTCTTTTTCTGCTGATCTACCATGCCCCCCTGCAGTACCTCTGTGACCCCCCTGGGGGGCGTGCCCCACACTTTGAAAACCACTGTATTAGAAAGACTGCGGTCATAAATCCAAATATTTAGTGTTTTGAAATTATACATAGTTCAGTCATGAAACTCTAGAGGGCGCAGGCTGATGGGACTGTAATGCAAATGGCTGGTTACATTCACTAGCAGTTTGCAGCGTGCTTCAGAGTTCCTTTAACCCTTTCGCACGTAAGTTTTAAATATTCTGGCTGACCCCCCAGCGTGAGTTTTTTGAAGCGACCGTTATTTAGAACGTATCACTTTATGGTTTCCATGGTGACGCGTCATTGCTTGTTATGTGACACACCGCAGCACTGTATGAATGATAATCTGCTTTCATTTAATTTTTCCTTTGTTATTCAAAATATTCACAAATTTGTTGACTATAGCATGAAATATCTAATATTCCGATTGACAAATATGTGCAAGTGGATGTGTTTTGCAGTTTAAACACCTTTATAACGATCATGTTAGTTGAGCCATATGCGCGATGGGCGCCGCCATGTTAGTTTGCGCCGCACAGAGAATCGGATCTGTTGGATTTACAACCCGTGAATTTATCCACTTCTCCCGAAATACATGAAAGTAAGTGAGTCGGTGAACTGGGGAAGAATAGAGTAAGCTTTAAAGTTACTTTCACAATGTGTATCTGATATGAATAAAACGTGTCGTCTAATTATAATGGAAAGTGTTGTTATTTCCGCTTCTATAGACACCATTGTGTATTTTACAAACTCTAAATATATTGTTTTGTTAGTACTCGTGTGTATTTAAATGTCTGAAATCTACAATAAACATTATTTGGTTGAAAACACTGCATATATGTAATATATGAAAAGCGCTGCGCGTCCGCCAGCCACAGGGCGCACACACATTTGAATTTGGCAGTTGATCACGCAATGCACTGAACGTTCTAATCACACCGGTGTGATCGTACGCTCCTGGGGCCAGACAAGACTGATCACACCGGTGTGATCGTATGTGTTAAAGGGTTAAAACCCTCCACCTTCCCCAGCTCCACCTGTATAGATCTGCTATGGGTTATTGATATATGCTATTTGTGCAGCAGAACTATGTCTTACTCGCAGCAACGTATCGGCGTATGTATTGGCAGTAGCAAGTTCCTGTACTTGCTCTGCAGCAGCAGCAATAATCTACAACAGCAGCAATTCAGCGGTAGCATAGCAGATCTAATCCGCCAAGACCAAATACATTAACACTGTCATATCCATTACCATGCTAACAATCTTCCAAGAGTTGTCATGATTGAAATATATTTAAAAAATGAATTACAGCAACAGCAAAATAACACAAGTGGCATCGATCAAAAAAAAAAAAAAAAAAACTTTTGTCCAGAAAACATGAAAGTAATTCATTTACATGTGGAAGTAAAATCTAAAATTTAGTAATATACCAACATCTATCTCATGAAATATTTCAAATCATATAAATCCTGATTAAATGCCTCAATCACCATCTTAGCTGTGTTATATCAAGTAAATTGGACTCTAAAAGTACTGGGAATGTCATTAAAGCCTTTGTTTTATTCACAAAATTAAGTGCAAAATCTGCTAAATTCATATTTGTGTGATGAAAAGGCATTAATATGTGATATTTTTGGTTGTTCATTTTTTTGTAATCATTAATTTCATTTACTTAGAATATGTAGTAGTATTACTAAACAATAATTTAATATATGCTTGGCTAATTTAACTTTTAATAAAGCACTTTGTTTTATTGAAAAAATAATAGATTACTGTTGCATTATTAAAAGTGAAGAAACAATACTGTACACACACACACACACACACACACACACATACACAGATAATCACTTCAGTTACCAGCTCATTCTGCTCACATGAAATGTTTCTCTGGGGATCATGCTCAAGTCTACTTCTAGATCTGTTACCTGCAGGAAATGGATGTGATGGTGTGTGTGTGAAAGCTGCTCCAGCTCAGCATCTCTCCTCTTCAGATCATTGATCTCCTTCTCCACTCGCTTCAGTCGTCCTTTAGCTTGACTCACTGCAGCCTTTTCCTGATCTCTGATCAGCTGTGTGACCTCAGAGCGGCTTCTCTCAATGGAGCGGATGAGCTCAGTAAAGATCCTCTCACTGTCCTTCACTGCTGTCTGTGCAGAGCGCTGTTAAGACACACATCACAATCACACAGTGGCTTCAGCGGGACTTACAGAGTCCAAACTGAGACGTCTCAAACTTCTCTTCTTCTCCAGACTCACCTTATGAGACTCCACAGCCTTTCTCAGCTGCTGAAGATCTTTCTGTCTCTGCTGGATTCTCTGACGGATCTTCATCTGCGTCTCCTTCAGCTGTTTCTGGAGGACAAACCAATAACAGGAAAAGTCAGATTATACTCTTGTCACCGAATCATCATGTGACAAAAAATCTTGTTGTTAAAGGTGCCCTAGAATTAAAAATTGAATTTATCTTGGCATAGTTAAATAACAAGAGTTCAGTACATGGAAATGACATACAGTGAATTTCAAACTCCATTGTTTCCTCCTTCTTATATAAATCTCATTTGTTTAAAAGACCTCCGAAGAACAGGCGAATCTCAACATAACACCGACTGTTACGTAACAGTCGGGGTGTACGCCCCCAATATTTGCATATGCCAGCCCATGTTCCCAACATTATGAAAGGCATTAGACAAGGGCAGGCAGTAACGTCTGGAGCAGCACAGCCGAATCATCAGACTAGGTAAGCAAGCAAGAACAATAGCGAAAAATGGCAGATGGAGCGATAATAACTGACATGATCCATGATTACATGATATTTTTAGTGATATTTGTAAATTGGTTAAAGTTACCATTGTTTCTTACTGTATTCACGGAGACAAGAGCCATCGTTATTTTCATTTTTAAACACTTGCAGTCTGTATAATTCATAAACACAACTTCATTCTTTATAAATCTCTCCAACAGTGTGTAATGTTAGCTTTAGCCACGGAGCATAGCCTCAAACTCACTCAGAATCAAATGTAAACATCCATATGGTATCATAACAAAGTGGAAGCAATTGGGAACAACAGCAACTCAGCCACGAAGTGGTAGGCACGTAAAATCACAGAGCGGGGTCAGCGCATGCTGAGGCACACAGTGCGTAGAAGTTGCTTACTTTCTGCAGCTACAGACCTCCAAACTTTGTGTGGGCTTCAGATTAGCTCAAGAACAGTGCGTAGAGAGCTTCATAGTATGGATTTTCATGGCCGAGCAGCTGCATCCAAGCCTTACATCATCAAGTGCAATGCAAAGCGTCGAGTGGTGTAAAGCACACCGCCACTGGACTCTAGAGCAGTGGAGACATGTTCTCTGGAGTGCTGAATCATGCGTCTTTGACTGGCAATCCGATGGACGGTTGTCAGGAGAACAATACTTGCCTAACTGCATTGTGCCAAGTGTAAAGTTTGGTGGAGGGGCATTATGGTGTGGGGCTGTTTTTCAGGGGTTGGGCTTGGCCTCTTAGTTCCAGGGAAAGGAACTCTTAACGCTTCAGCATACCAAGACATTTTGGACAATTTCATGCTCCCAACTTTGTGGGAACAGTTTGGGGATGGGCCCTTCCTGTTCCAACAAGACTGCGCACCAGTGCACAAAGCAAGGTCCATAAAGACATGGATGAGCGAGTTTGGTGAGGAGAAACTTGACTGGCCTGACTCAACTGGAGTCCTGACCTCAACCTGATAGAACACATTTGGGATGAATTAGAGTGGAGACTGCGGGCCAGACCTTCTTGGCAACATCAGTGCCTGACCTCACAAATGCGCTTCTAGAAAAATTGTCAAAAATTCCCATAAACACACTCCTAAACCTTGTGGAAAGCCTTCCCAGAAAAGCTGAAGATGTTATAGCTGCAAAGGGTGGGCCAACTCCATATTAAAAAGTGCTGTAGTACTCCAGTCCAGACTCGAGATGTTTTTCTGTTGTCTCAGACTTGTCTCGGGCTTGTTGGTATTTGCACTCAGACTTGGTCATTGGTCTCGCCAAAAGTTCTAGTTGGTCTCAACCGAGTCCAGCAGTCTTTCCAATTCAGAGACGATCCGTTGTTACCAGCGGCTCTGCACAGGCAATAACGTCAGTCGCGCGCTCTTACTCTCTTCGACGGTGAAGTGATACACACCCACGCGAGCGCCTCCTCTCTCTCACTTGTCTCATTCGCTCCGGTTTCCGCAGGTTTCGCACTCACACCAAAAGCGCTCGCACCACTGATCTATATTAGTGGAGCGAACAAGCCACACTCAGTCACAAACAGAGACAGAAGTCAAACAGAGTCACAGTACCAAAATGAGTGACTAACTGTGCTTAAAAGGTCAAATACATACAAAACTATTTCAAAATGCCCATCTTGGCAATTATTCAGATACAGTCAGTTTTGGATCGCTAAATAGCTAAGAAATAGAACATGTGTTGTGTGACAGTATTGGGTCCTTTCAAAACTCTTAAAGGGACAGCAGTCCAATATTCCTGCTGCTGTCTGTCATGTTATTTAAAGAACAAAAGACAAAAAAAATCACTTTCTCCTCTTGACTGAATACGTTTCATAACTTTAATGGTAAGAATAAATCTGTATTTAATATTTACAATACAGAATACAGAAATTAAGGTAACCAATGTAAAATAACACTGGATGTGTTATTTTACATTTGATTACTTTAATTTCTGTAGTATTTCTTACCAGAATAAAAAACTACTTAACCTGAAAAGCTTTCTATTCTATTACATTTATTTGTGCTGTTGTTTGCAATTTTTTTAATTTGTTCTTATTTTATTACTGAGTTTTAATTTTTTTTTTAAGAAAACAAAAATTTTATGTTGAAGAAAAGTAGAATTTTGAATGCTGTCAATTATAGTTCTTAGAAAGAAAATAGGAATCGGCCAAGAAAATTGCAATCGGTGCATCTCTGGTTCCAACAAAATCCACAGCAGAATTGCGACTTATATCGATGTTTTGTGAACGAATCTGTGGCTGTGAAAAAAACATGAGAGTCAATGATTCAAATATCCTTTCAAAAATACCGCATCTTGCTTCGTTACTGAATGAATGAATGAATGAATGACTCAATGACTCACTCATTAAAACAGTGACTTACCACCACCTACTGGTGGTTTTAGTTTAATATTTAAAAGTATCACTTGTTTTAACATCATTGCTTATTTCTCTTTTGGACATTTTTAATTTAAAACATTATTTATTTTATAAAGGTATTTATAAAGGTAAAAAAATAAGCACTTTAATGCACAATCAGTTTAATGGGGAAAATATTGTCTCTTAATGGAAAAGGTGTGACTGCAGCAGTCTAAGTGGAAGAGAGGGGGTACGCAGAAGAATGTTAAATGCCTCGGGGTACGTGACTAAAATGTTTGGAAACCACAGCTGAAGTGAATTTAAAAACAAGCAGGCAGCTATGCATACTTTAGTCATTGTCATTGCAAAAAACACCACTGGTTTATTGTTTTAGTTACTTTGTAGGCCTACTATGGATTCTTTAGGACTATAGATTCTTTAAGTAATAAGTTCAAGAATGGGAACATGTCTTTTTTTTTTTTTTTTTTTTTTTTGGTGACACCTATGTTGCTTGTTATTTTTTTTTACATTTTCCATTGGTAGCCCAAAATGTGATTGTTACACTATAATAAAAAGACTGAAAATGTGAAGTTGCACTTCAGCTTTATGTAACTTTGGTGAAATTGCTTTACCTAAATTAAATAAAATGGCCTTATTTGATCCTACATTGTTGCTACTCTGCACATGCCTTTTGATCATTACAAATAATAATGCAAAATGATTATCTTAGAATAGAACATATGCTGTCTCTCGCATCACATAAATTATTAATAGTTATGTGAAGAGGATTCCTTTTTTTTTCTGTCTCTGTCTCGACTGTCTCATTTGGACTCGGTCTTGACTTGGACTCAAACCTCTTTGAACTCTGTCTTGACTCGGTCTGAACTAGTCCTGGACTTGTCTTGGACTCGACAAAGGTGGACTTGACTACAGCCCTAATATTAAACCCTACAGATTAAGAATGGGATGTAATTAAAGTTCATGTGCACGTAAAGGCAGGCGTCCCAAAACCTTTGGCAATATAGTGTATGTTTACGGTGCATTTTCAGTATATTTTCTGTTAAGTTCAAATGTGGAGTACAAATACGCTCAGCAGTGAAAGTCCACTTGCAGCTACTGTTCACGTCTGCTAACATCTGCAGTTTGAATGATGTTACCTGATCATATGGGTCAGCATTATTTCATCAATGTCTACTTTAACGTTCATACCTGTTTCTCTGTCCTCTGTGCTGCAACTGATAGAGTGTCGTGGTTTTTATGTTCATCCATCATACACAGCATACATATACAACTCCTGTCAGTGCAACAGAAAACCTCGAGGAGTTTATCATGTTTATGGCAGATCATGTCCTGCAGTCGTCCAGTGGCATCGATCACTTTGTGTGGTTTATGAGAGTGATATTCCTCATGACGGTCAAAATGAGTTTGACAGAAAGACTCCAGACACACCAGACAGGACTTGACGGCTTTGTATTTTCTTCCAGTACAGACGTCACACTGCACATCTCCAGCTTCAGCGTAACAGTCAGCAGGAAGTTTAGTCTTCTTCAGTTTCTCCACCATTTCAGCCAGAATGGTGTTTTTACCTAAAGCAGGTCTTGGACTGAAGGTCTGTCTGCATTGAGGACAGCTATAGACTCTCTTCTCATCCTCCAGATCCCAGAAGCTTGTAATACAGCTCTTACAGTAACTGTGTCCGCAGGTAATGGTCACTGGATCCTTCAGGAGATCCAGGCACACTGGACAAGGGAACTCATCCTGAGAAAATCTGGCTTCTGCCATTTTACTGCATGAATACAGAGACAGACACACAAAAGCTCATCTGCACTTCAGTTTCTGTTTCTCTGAACTCATGTGATTCCTGTTTCCTGCTTCTGTGTTTCGGTCTGTAAAGTCTGTAAAGTCAAAGATCATAAAATGTCCACTAGATGTCAGTATCAGACAGACACTCAAAGAATATAACTGACGGAGAATCAGGACAACATCAATAATAACTGCATCCTAATTATCACATCTATGCAGTGCTGTAAGCAATGTTGTTCCATGATTTAAATTATACTAGAAAAACTGTTTGCCTTTATTTAAACAGTATTGGACTAGAATTATCTACAGAATGTCAATTGTATGACTGTGTCCTCAGATGAACATTACTGTGCATGTTTAAGATTTTTTTTTTTTTTTTTTTTTTTTTTCAGTGGACGACCTCTCTTGGCAACATAAAAAGACATAAAAAGACACACATAAATATACATATAATTATGACTCCATGTTTTCCTAATCTCATTTAGCTATGACTATTCTTTGAACATCAACTGTCATGCATAAAATCTGTGCAAAATGTTTGGTCTACTCTCTCTGAGGAACCTCATCACATCAGGATGCCTATTTGTGACAATCATTCGCACAGTCACTCCTCTCTGCTCTTGCTGTCTTAGGCTATGTTCACACTGTCAGTTTTTGGGATTGACAACCGCATTTACTCAAAGGTGTGAGTCTTGAAATGTCTCGTTCACACAGCAACTTACTTAGCATCTGGAACACTTCCTGTATGAACGTGCAATGATTGTCAAGCCCACATTCTCTTACTAGTAACCATAGTGACAGTGACCAATGTAATATTAAAGATGGCGACATCCATAAAACTGAAAAGTATTATTACTTTTGACATGACAAGAGACTAATTGAACCATGAGCTCATCCATCAAAACTTCATTAACCAACAGCAGCATGTAAACACGCACTAGCCGGAGTCTTTAACCGTTGCACATGCGTGTCACGTCCTTTGCGACATTTCACGCATGACAAGGCATTTGAATTTAGAAAAGAAACACAAAACTGACGGGAGCCGCTCCGGTGGAGAACAGTGACTGGATCTTATGCTGCGTTCCAGACGAGGTTGGACGTGGGAATTTAAAAACTTTTGTATCATTACATAAACTTAATGTCTAATGTTTTTACGTCTATTCTCATTAGAAACATGACTTGCTGACATCTTGGAAGTGACGTCAAATGACGCGTCTCGCTGAGGTCCGGGTTGATCGATGTACCCCGACTTCAGAGGTCGAATGTCCCACTTTGAGTGGCATTCCAGACGTTATTTCTTAGAAGGAGGTAGGAAAAAAGCAAATTCCCATCTGTCTGGAACGCAGCATAACACCTTAGGATGACGCACAACTCATATCTCTGTCGCAGTTAGTTACTGAAAGCGAAACCACCTTAGAAGAGCGGCTCTCTCGCACTGTATGACGTGACAAACTAGTTGTCCACCGCAGTTCCGTTCACACAGCGTGAATATTCCGTGAATGCGGTTGTGAGTCCTGAAAATTTACAGGCATGAGTTTGGTTATAGAATGTGGTTGTCACTCCCGTAAATAACCATACTGCATGTGAACGTAACCGTATTAAGGACTCAAATACAGGTCTGGCAACCGTATTCTGCTGCTGTGTGAACGTGGCCTTAGAGTAATTTTTTTAGTACAGTTATGCAAATCATTAGAATTTTAGTTTGTTATATTATGCAAATCATTAGTGTTTTAGTATGCGAGTTAAAATTTGGTGATGTGATGTGGTCACTATCAAAACATTACTGTCACTACCGAAAATGTGCAGTCACGGCCAAAACATGGAATGTTTTGTCAAAAATAAAGTATACTGAATTATCAACTAAGATGTTATTATAGTGTTTGGTTCAATATATATTCAAACTAATGAATCCTTAACTTTGAAATCAGTATGATAAACTTTATGCCTTTTACAAAGAAAGATTGGATTCAAAATACAACAAATCTCATAAATTACACTTGAAATATGGTTAAAATTGTAATTATTGATTTACGTGTGTTTTTTTTTTTTTTGTTTGTTTTTTAAATAGCAAAAAACATTTACAAGGTAGATGTAAACAACATCTGAATGTCAGGGACACAGACGGAGGCAAGACAGGTAAGTGTTAAACAGGTAGTTTATTGTGAACAGAGGCATGGACACTGGCAGATGTTGAATGCAGATGAGTGAATGAACAAGCACATTGACTTAGCTGGAGTGTAACAGATGATGTCTTTGTATGTGAAGGATCAAGGGGGAATGGAGAACAGACGATTGAAGATGAATGGAAGAGGATACTGGAATCTCGGGTGAGAAACAGGTAAGGAGTCCAGGGACGTGAGACGTAGTGCTTGCCATTGACGAGACCAGACACCGAGTGAAGTGTGTGAGGGCCTTTTGAGTGGTGCAGATGAGGAGTGTCAGCTGATGGTGATCAGTGATTGCAGATGGAGTGCAGGTGAGTAGAAGGAGGGATGATGGGAAATGTCTGGGAAAGGTGAGACAGATGATGACTGTGATAGTACTCCCCCCTCCCGGTAGGCGCGACCTCGCACTGTAGATGGAACAACCAGGGAGGGGGGGTGGGCGTTCTTGAGTCTTGACAGGAGAGTGACAGTGCAGGTAGATATAAAGACTCCAGGATGGAGCCATGGCAGGTCAGGGACTTCAGGGCGCCATGGTGAAGTAGGCTCTTCGGGAATCCATGGCAGTGCTGGCTGTTCGGGAGGCCACGGCGGGGCAGGCTCCTCGCTTGGGTGAGACTCTGGGTGTTTGGGCTAGAAAAGAATCTTGAAAGGGCTTGTGGGCTGGAGCAGAGCCTGGAGCAGTCTCAGGGACTGGTGCCGATGTGTGTGTTGCTCAGTCACACATAAATGCTAACGCTATGCTAGATACAATAAGGTTCTCTGGGCTAGGAGCTGGAGCCGTCATAGGACTCGGGACGAAGGAGAGAGTCGCCTCTGGACTCGGGGCGAAGGGGAGAGTCGCCTCTGGACTCGGGACAAAGGGGAGAGTCGCCTCTGGAATTGGGGGATTTGGCAGCCATCTTAACCGAGGGCTCAGGCGTGGCAGCGGCCATCTTGACTGAGGGCTCAGGCGTGGCGGCAGCCATCTTGCGACAAAGCTCTGAAGTGGCGGCGGCCATCTTGCGAAGAAGCTCTGGAATGGCGGCCATCTTAGGAAGGGACTCTGGACTGGCGGCCATCTTAGGAAGGTACTTTGGACTGGTGGCCATTTTGGTTATAAGGTCTGTATCTCGAGGGAAGACTGGAGGTTCAGGCGTGGTGATCATGGTGACAGGAGTGGATGAGGGTAACTGTTGAGTGGCGGTGGTGTCTTCATCAACCTCACAGACTGTGAGGGAAGAACCACTCAACCACAGCACATAATCAACATACTGTGACAGGGAACATGTTGCTGCCGCTGGGACCTGCTGGTACAGATGGTCATCTAACCCACCCCAAAAGACAGTCTTCAGATGTGTCGCTGTTTCAGGACACCAACTGATAGGGATCGAGGAACTCGGTGACATAATCCTCAATTGGGAATCATCCTGGAACAGGGTGAGCAAACGACTAGCAGGCACAGTATGACATATGGCAGATGGAACTAGATGGAATCCCCACTAGAATTCGTGGTGCACTGCATGAGGTCTGGTCTTCTGTCAGGGACACAGACGGAGGCAGGCAGGTAAGGCAATAACGTCCTCCTTCACAGCTGTCAATCAGAGGCTGCACAAGGACAGCTGGACACACCTGCCTCAGAGTTACAGGAGTTGCTGGCACGAGCAAAACAAGCACAAGCTCCCTGAACAGAATACACAAGAGGAGTACTGCAAAGGACAAGCTTCTGACTTCTCACCCAACAGAGCTCAAGCAAGTTCAAGTCAGCACTGCCACAAAAGCAAAGCAACACTCCAACCTTCAGACTTCTTGTGACTTCTTGTTAGCAGAGGCTAACAACCACCTGCTGCCCTCATGCCACCTGCACTAGGTTAGTCTGAAACCCTCTTCATGCTACACAAAGGCCTAACCACTTTGTGCAACCACAAGCAAACACCTGCCCCAAATAAACTGACTTCAGGATGACAGGTGACACACTGTAAAGGCACCTGCTGCCTCAACACCTGCTGCACAAACCCAGAGACCTGAACCTGGCTACTGTCTACATCATCCACTGTAGAACAACCACCACTCCAGGAAACACAAACAGCCCACCACAGCCTTCCAGCCTTCTGGAGATGTGTCTGATCTTTCTGCACCTTTGACGTCGCTCGCTGTTGTCCATAGGAGGGACAACAATGACCCCCATATGAGGGACAACAATGATCCATAGGAGGGACAACAATGACTGAGACATAAGTATTTGTACAGTTAGTAATAATGTTAAGGCAACAACCTCCAAAGTAATATGACCAGGCCTCTGGTTGCATGGTTTTACTTGAGAGGATGCAGAGCTCAAACTCACTTTGAATCAGTAGGCCATAGGAAAGCCCATAAAACAAATGTTCCTGCATTAATTTATAGACGAAGTGTTATATAAATGAAAATGCATCCCCGGACATTATGTGTATATGATTCTAACTGTCTTATAAAGTGTCTCTTACATGGTATTTTGTTTTATGCATGCATTATGAGTGAACTACCACATATATATCATGTCTCCTATCAAATTAATACTCATTTAACGACTCACACTTTCATGTATGTCACTTCCTCATAGAATGCAGTGGGTGTTTGTTGTATTAATCAGAGTATAAATGGACACAAACCCACCAGGCCTAGTTTAATCATGCTCAAACACAAAGAGCCATAAAATTCACAGACGGTTTACAAGTTAACAAGGTTTAAAAGTTATAAAAGTTATTTGGTGTCCTTTTTTGGAAAGACATCTAAATTTACCTTGAAAAAAGGTGAAAAATACTGTTTTGTGAAAATCACACTTCAATCTGATGGTTTACTTTGCTGTAAAACCTGTAAAAACACGGCAATCCTATTGACCTGTGACAGCCTATGATGTCATACTAGTAAGACCAGAAAGTATGTAAGGCGTGCCTAGAGAACATGTCATCCTACTTTTCGGCTTCAGGGACTGTTTTTTTTTTAAAGCATGCTGTTAAAATCTACATAAAATGGCCTGTTAAAGCAAACATTTCAAACTGTGTGCACAATCCATGTCAGAAATATTTGACACT
Organism: Megalobrama amblycephala; assembly: GCF_018812025.1. Classification (NCBI taxonomy): domain Eukaryota; kingdom Metazoa; phylum Chordata; class Actinopteri; order Cypriniformes; family Xenocyprididae; genus Megalobrama; species Megalobrama amblycephala. The sequence continues at coordinate 31,843,728 of NC_063044.1, read as the reverse complement.
CGATAACACACGACTTGTGCGTTCTTTGTTAGAGCATGCACACCCAGTTCATGAGGGAACTGCTGGCGTGCACTGTGAGCATTTCCCGCTGAGAAAACTCCACTCTCGTTTGTCTCTCTTCTCGAGGGAAGAGGGACAGGCCTCTGTGTCCGGTGGCTCAGGTCCCACTCGTGCTGAGGTGGAGAGGAGACTGAGATCATAGGGCTCACAGAGGGAGCTCACTGAAGAGTTTGAGAGACACCTTAAACTCTATTGCACTTCAGCGGCTGACAACAGTTTCTTTCCGGCCATAAAACTCGAGTCGTTTGCGAACTATCTCGCGGTTGGAAAAAAACCCCAAAAAACAGTGAATTTGAAAGCTCCAACCATGCCCTTACATGGCAGGACATATGTGGCAGCAGGTCATGCTGCGCTGCACACTATGGCAGTGCTTTAAGCAATCTTATATATAAAACATGCCAGTCTGGGTCTCCCCATTCCTTTCAGGCTGTAAGAGTATGGCAGGCCCCATTTACATCAACGGATCTGCTCTTTAAAGTCACAGACAGTTCCCCTGTAGTGAGTGAGTCAGCCTCCTCTTGCTTAGAGAGTTGTTATGCCAAAATCTCCACTCTATGAGCTCAAGGAAGGTCATGAATAAGTGTTGTTATGCTTCCTCTCATTTAGAGAGTGAAAAGTACTATTCTGGAACCTACACTCTCTAGAGCTTTGGTTAGTGGCATTATCTTGCTTGTGACCTTTTAGAGCAGGCTCTCCTGTGAAAGCTCCTTGATTATATCAATCAAGTTGTGAAGTTGAGCATCCTAGGCATTTTCTGTGGAACTTCATCCCATTAAGGGCTCCACTCCTCCAGAGCTTAGCTCAGACAGCAACCTGTATTGGAGCGAGAGTCATTATTTGTTCATGCCTCCACGCTTCATCTTTGTCTTGGGTCAAGCTGATATTAACTCCCCTTGTTCAGGGTCCTCTAAGAGTGCTTCACTCCCAAAGCTCTGCACCCCTTGTTTTCAACACTAATGATGCTCAGGTCAAGTACTCCCTCTTATTCAGGATGGTGTTGAGTACACTCCCTTAGAGCTCAAGAATTAGCCCCAAGCCCATGCCTGTGTTATATTCTTTATAATGAATTGATTGAGAAATACTAAGAGGGTTGATGTCTAACTTTGAAAAAGTAATGAGGAGGGTAGTGAATGACATCCCGGGTCAATAAAGACCCGAGGTATGCATTTAAGGGTTAAAGGGTTGAAAGTGATATGCTGAGTGCATTGCTTGTGTGACAATGTGAATGAGTATTCCAAGCCTACACACCCCTGGTGGCTATATCCGTTAAACTTGTTTCCAAGTAGTTGGCCCTCCTCTGGCCGCCTTGATGGCGATCCTCTGGATCAAGCTACATTCATAGCACTTCCAGCTAGTTTTAGAGTCCTGGCTCCCCAGAATACACAGACTGAGTTCATGTTGCAGGCTCCATGGGAGCCTCCCTGATTTTAGCTCCTTGGGCCGTGTCCATAGGGAACACTGTCACTAACAGCCTAGTTTTTGACTAGAAAAAGGGGGAGTGGTTCTGGCATTTCAGTTGGAACTGCCATTATTGTGCTTAGTCACAGACATTTTTTGGCAGGCACTCCCCTCAGCATGGCAGCGTGGGTATTTCGTTCCCCAAAGTGTCTCAGGATGCAGTGCAAGTTCCCTTTTGAAAGAAAATGTCTCAGGTTACGACTGTAACCCTGGTTCTCTAAAACCAGTGAATGAGACACTGCATCTCGTAGCCATGGCTCTGAGCTTCTGGTTCAGTCCCTTCAGACAAAGAAGTGGATGGCATGTTCTCTAGGTGCCCCTTATATACTTTCTGGTCGCACTAGTATGATGTCATAGGTTGTCCCAGTCAATAGAATTGCAGTGGTTTTACAGTTGCTTCAGATACCAGTCACTGTGTCTCGTTCCCTGTTTCAGGGAACCTGGGTTACAGTCGTAACCCAAGACGTTTTCCATTAAACAACACACAATATTTGCACTGCAAACAAAATGAAAATAAAAACTGTTTTTCCCATAGAATTAAGATTATTTTACAGATATGATTGCTTGTTTAAAGGAGAATGCATTTGATTTAGATGGAGACTTAATGTAATTAAATATTTAACTAAAGTTATTAAACTATTTAACTAAGTTTTATTTAACTAAATTCGGGAGGTGCACGTTCAGGTAAATCAATCAATCAGTGCAAGAGGAAGCCGATATATAAGCTGTCTCTCACCTCTATCCCGTGACAGGTTTCACAGCATCCCTCCACCACCTCATCACCTCACTCTTGGTTGGTTTCTATCCCAGTTAAGGAGGGGGAGTACTCTGGGTTCAGGCCAAATTCCGAGCTCGGAGCCCTCCCCCGGACAGCATGCCACATATGCATAATTACTATACAAATTACTTTATTTTGATTTCATGTACATGTAAACTCGTGAATGAATAAAAGTACAATGGGTAAAATCACTCTACAATCTATTTTGATTCAACACAGTTTCACTGATGTTCCTGAACCAACCCAAAACCCAGGATAAAGCGGCTGAGTGAATGTGGTCTGGACTGTGTGGATGAGGTTCATTGTGTCAGAGACGCTGTAGAAGGACAGAGTTCCTGCACTATGATCCACATACACTCCTATTCTACCACTGAAGGACTTTATAGGGAGAACAATGCGTATGTCATTATGCCAGAATGAGTATCTGGAGGAAGAGCAGTACAAACTCCAGGACTGATCATTATATCCAAATCCACACTCATCACCCAATCCCTTCCTGCTGATGCTCTTATATGACACTGAGATATACACTTCACTCCCACTCCACTCAATCTCCCAGTAACAGCGACCACACACATTCTCTCTACACAACACCTGACGCCACTGATCAAATCTGTCTGGATGATCAGGATACGGCTGCTCTGTGCCAGTGTAAGTAATCACTCTGTTCCTCTCAGACAGATGGAGGCGTTTATATGCTGTGTTTGGATCCAGAGTGAGATGATGGGAATCTGATGGAGAGAAACATCAGAATCAGGAATTATGAATCTGTCTGATCTTTTAATGTATTTTAACTCTTCATGGCTCAATGTTCAATGTATCATTAGTGTCTCAGTACAGATATCCTGTCCCAATTATTATTTACATGATCAATTATAAAACTCTTCTATCATGATTTCTTTAACCTTCTAGAGGAAGAATATGATCACATTCAGTTTTTCTGCTTGTTTTCTTAGTGACTTACACTGCAGGAAGTCGTTCCTGGTCCTGGGAACAATGTTGGTGAATGTGACTGTGGAAATCAACAGACATGAAAGTGTGATTATCAGGTCAAGAGAAAATGATCCCTGCATCCGTTCCTAACACATTTCTAATATGATGATCTACATGATATTAGATGATGGATGATCATTTCTAAGAGCAGATGAATCTCCAGGACTTTACCTCTGTCAGAGATCTTCTTGATCTCCTCTTTGCACAAATCCTCCAGTTTTTCTCTCAGCTGACGGACAGATTCTCTCATGCCATCAAAAGAGAATAGAGAACTGAAGGGTTCGTCAGGTTCGTCTGTAGATTCAGGAGGTGCTAAGCGAGACTGGAAACTCTACAGGAAACAGAAATCAATACTCAGATCCACACTTCAGCCAATAACCTGCACTATATCAGATCTGTGCGGCTCTTGTTGATCTTTAGTAACTCGCCTCAATCCAGCACTTTCACACAATCAGATACATTATTCTCATATTCATTATATCATGTTAGAGCTATACGTTCTAGTGTTTGCCACTTACTCAATATGTAAACTTTCTAGGAAATGTAACAGATCGAGCACATCAGTGGCGTCACGTTCAGGCAATTTCTAGGCACAGGTGAACTAGGATCTTGTCTAGGGTCCCACCAGCTGGAGGGTACACCAATGAGTGCCTTAATGCCCCCATTTCCACAGTAACATTATCACACTGCTCTTTTACAAACTTTCAACACCTACATGAAAAAGTACATTTAAGCTCAATTTAGCATTAAAAAAATGTATTACAAAGACTGCAATCATAAATCCAAATATTGTTTATTTTAAAATTATACATTTAAAAAAATGAATGACAGCAACAGCAAAATAATGCAAGTTTAAAAAAAAAAAAAAACATTTGTCCAGAAAACATCTCTTTCAAAAGAAGATGACCAGATGAGAGTCTGACAGATGATTATATAATAACCTAGCATACAGATCAACATCTCAGTCAACAGCTCATTCTGCTCTCATGAAATGTTTCTCTTGCTCAAGTCCACTATGATCCTGTTCTTCTAGATCTCTGTTACCTGCAGGAAATGGATGTGATCATGTGTGTGTGAAAGCTGCTCCAGCTCAGCGTCTCTCCTCCTCAGATCATTGATCTCCTGCTCCAGTCGCTCCAGTCGTCCTTCAGCTCGACTCACTGCAGCCTTTTCCTGATCTCTGATCAGCTGTGTGACCTCAGAGCGTCTTCTCTCAATGGAGCGGATGAGCTCAGTAAAGATCTTCTCACTGTCCTCCACTGCTGTCTGTACACATATCACAATCACACAGTGGCTTCAGCGGGACTGACAAGAGTCCAAACTGAGACGTCTCAAACTCCTCTTCTTCTCCAGACTCACCTTATGAGACTCCACAGCCTTTCTCAGCTGCTGAAGATCTTTCTGTCTCTGCTGGATTCTCTGACGGATCTTTCTCTGCGTCTCCTTCAGCTGTTTCTGGAGGAAAAACCTGTTGTCACTAAATTATCATATAAAGTTTTTTTGTAAAAATAATAATAAATAAATAAATAATAATAATAATTTCTTTATGGTGCATTTTCACCATATTTTCTGTTAAGTTCAATGCAGAGAACAAATACGCTCAGAGGTGAAAGTCCACCTCTGCTGATGTCAGCAGTGTGAATGATGTCACCTCATCATATGGGTGTTAATATAAATAGTGTCAGCATTATTTCATCAGTGTCTAGTTTAAAGTTCATACCTGTTTCTCTGTCCTTTGTGCTGCAGCTGATAGAGTGTCATGGTTTTTATGTTCATCCATCATACACAGCATACATATGCACCTCTGGTCAGTGCGACAGAAAACCTCAAGGAGTTTATCATGTTTATGGCAGATCATGTCCTGCAGTCGTCCAGTGGCATCGATCACTTTGTGTGGTTTACGAGAGTGAAATTCCTCATGACGGTCAAAATGAGTTTGACAGAAAGACTCCAGACACACCAGACAGGACTTGACGGCTTTGTATTTTCTTCCAGTACAGACGTCACACTGCACGTCTCCAGCTCCAGCGTAACAGTCAGCAGGAAGATTAGTCTTCTTCAGTTTCTCCACCATTTCAGCCAGAATGGTGTTTTTACCTAAAGCAGGTCTTGGACTGAAGGTCTGTCTGCACTGAGGGCAGCTGTAGACTCTCTTCTCATCCTCCAGATCCCAGAAGCTTGTAATACAGCTCTTACAGTAACTGTGTCCACAGGGAATGGTCACTGGATCCTTCAGGAGATCCAGACACACTGGACATGTGAACTCATCCTGAGAAAATCTGGCTTCTGCCATTTTATTGCATGGATACAGTGATACAAACAAACTGTAGTTTCAGTTTCTCTAAACTCAAGTGATTCCTGTTTCCTGCTTCTGTGTTTGAGTGAGGTGTGCTATTGTCTGCAAGTCTGTAAAGTCACAGATCATAAAATGTCCACTAGATGTCAGTCTCAGACAGACCACACCATTAATAACAGCATCCTAATTATCACATATATGTGGTGCTGTAAGAAATGTTGCTCCATGGTTTGAAATATATAATTAAAGCTATTTGCCTTTTTTTAAAACAGTACTGAAGTAGAATTATCTACAGTATGTCATTGTATGACTGTGTCTTCAGATGAACATTACTTCGTGAAGAGAATGGCACACTCTTTGGTGCAAACCTAAGGACCAGACTCAGTAGGTTCTTTTAATTCTTTTAATAGGTAATTTTTCAGCAACCAAGGTGACTATAGTATGCTTTTCACATGCAGCAGTGGCAAAACATGAAAAAAATCACTACTATAGATACAAAAAAAATAACAGTTAAAGGCACAATCTGTATTTTTTTTTTTTTTTTTTTTTTTTTTGCCGCAAGGGGTCGCTATTACTTGAGCATGGAATCATGGAACTTGTCGTCATGCCGATGGATCTAATAATGTTTATGGAGAAATGTTTATGTATGAGTTCTTTAACATGACTGTGGTATGAAGCAGGGCGTAGCCGAGAATTGCAGGCGCTATTGCTGATGAGAGACAGTTATCAATGCCACGCGCAAGTCCCAGGGGATATATAGGAATGAGGACATTTCATTCTACCGAACAACCCGCAAGTGCCGAAATACTACTCATAATGGTATGGGATTACATTCCCACCAAAAGTATTGCGGTCACGGATCAAAAGATAATTAGCGTGAATCAAAAATTTAAAAAACAAGTAAACATATATTGCACAAACTAAAAAAAAAAATGCGCAATGATCACAATAGTAAAGAATGTGGTCACGGATCAAAATATAAGCGTGATTCGAAAAATTAAAAACGCATTTAAAAAAAATAACAAGCATGAATCAAAAAACATTAATCATTATTTTGCACAAATCTTAAACTTATGTTTATGTGTTCTTAAATGTTGTTTTCCTTGCTTTTATTACACTGTACTTTGTGCTCTCTTACATTTTCTGCTCATATTTTCACTCTTTTGTACTCTTCTGCTTCTTTTCAATGCAACTCATGGCTACTGATGCCCAAACTTATACAGTGGAAGATAACCATCACATCTGGCAATTTCTGAGCTGGGGTAAAATCTTTCCGTGTGTAAGGACTTAGCCTATTTATTAGCTCAATTTAATTGTTACAGGGAATAAGAATTGAATCAACTGTAAATGATTCACTGTAAATGATTCAGAATTAATATTTAACACTTCATCAATTATTCGTCCAGCGAAAATTGAGGTTAGAGTATTTTACCAATTCTGGATAAAATATTATTCTGCGGCCAACAGTAACAATATTTTATTATGATTATTGTTATTATTGTAATTATTATATTATAAGCAAGAGGTAACTTGATCTTTGAGTTTAAGACAGTAATTTGATACACAGCACAAGAAACTCGTATATGTGAAAATCAAAACAAGATTTATTGACTACTTCTAATGATTACAGGAAACTAAGGCTAAACACACACACACACACATACATACATGCACACACATTTGCGGAGTTGATGAGTTATGAAAAGTCCCAAGTTCAGTGCTAACTTAACTCATAACCTGAGGAAAATCACAAAAGCAGAGCTTTGGCTTGATTCTTTAGGTTTAAAGGAGTTTCACCAGTTTCCAGCAAGAGAGAGAGAAGTTTGCTTGTACCTGCGTTTGCTGTGACAGCTGAGGTAATCGGGTTGTTCCGTGACTCGTGTACAGCGGAATCCCGTTCTGGATTGGCTGTCTTTCAGGTGACGTCTTCTCGGGAAAGCCCTGTGGGTTGCGCGGAAACTTTGAAGGATGCTGCTGGCTGAGCGTCTGGCTTGAGCGGCTCTCTTCTTGGGAGACTTTGGTCAGATATTTCACGAAGTGTTGTGGAGTCTGGATGTGACGGCTGTCGAATGATCAGCGGCGCAGCTCGTGGTTGAATTCGGGTGTTCGATGGAAAATCAGCCCCGGTCAATCAGTTATCAATGACCCATGCGACTTTTCCGCCGTGGTCAAAGTAGCGGTGTTTCGGCTACCGGCTTCTGACCGATTTCGAGCGATTTCTGACCGACTTCTGGCTTTTTCTGACTTCCAGCTTCTGACATTAGCTTGTTCAGACAGCATAGTTTTAAGGGAGCGATCCTCCAATGAGACGTTGCTACGGAGATTAGACACGCCTCGTCTATTGTCTATTGATCACATCGCGTGATATCTGCAGAACATTCTCCTGTTTTATTAACAACTTTATAAAGTTTCTTAATATTTTCCTGATACTGAATTTCAATGTTTCATTCACACAGAATTACACAGAATTATAAATTCTGCATTTAGAACTCAAACATGACACACTTCTTACACACATATTACTAGACTGACCTAATTAAAACAATGATTACAATAATGCATTTGAAGAAAACCCACATATTGAATACATTGAATAGACATGTTAGTAATTACATCATGGCATGTATTATTCTGTATATAGTTAATACTTTAAGTAATCGACAATTATCCCTTTTGAGATTCAAGATTGAGTCCTTAAGCATAGTTTAAACTTTGACCGGAGTCACGAGTGACCGGGTCACGATGGACGGTCAACACAAGGGAGGTATTGATAGGACAGATTCGTCTTTAAATCCGTTGATGGGTATTTTCCTGTTCCGTCCGATAATACAAGAGGGTTTTGTGAGAGAATCAATAGATTTAATGTGATCAAATCCACGTGATGGGTTCTGATTAGTTTATTGCTGATGAGCTAAGAAGTCCTTTAGACAGAGTCCTTTGTTAAAAGAAGTCACGTCCTCACTTTTGTTAAGGCTAGGCGTTTCCTGTCAGGAAATGGATCTTTTGGACCAAATGAAGCTTTGTTCAATCATGTTGTTCATTGATAAAGTCATTGGTAAGTTCTGTCGAGCAATGCCCTACAGTCCCCCTTTTGCTTGGCGAGGTTCCTGGTGCGAACGTCGGCAGGCACTGGAACAAGAGGCAGAGAGAGAACAGACACACACAAGACACAAACAACATCTCCATCACTGACTGAATTCTGGTGAAGGACTTGGGTATCTTGGAATAAACGGGTTCGGAACACTTCAGCTAACATAGGGTCGTACTGTTTAAGATCAGTTGTAATTGGTGGTTTCGACTAATCTAATTGTCAGTGGTTCGACGAGGAGGTAGAGGCGTAATTTCAATCAGGTTGGTTGAGTTCTCGAATTCAGGTTCAGGTTCTTGGTCGGTTTTATCACGTCGGAAGATGCGCGGGACGCCCGACGTGCATCTATCAAAAGACTCTTGCACGCCGTTCACTTGCTTGTGCAGGAGGAAGGCCAGTGTCAAGGTCACAATATATCCTACAATAGTAGAGATGCAACGTGCTGTGTCAGCAGCAGACCAAGACCGAATGAATGTCACGCCGGTGGGTGGAAGACGAGCTATAGCTTCTAAGGCTGTATCAACAGGAGTCAGATCAATAAGTTGCGTTCCTTCCTCCCTGATCCTTTCTTCCAATTCTGGATCGAGGACGAAGGAATGCTGTTTGAAGTACGATCAGATTTCGAGTTCAGCCTGGTACTCATCGTCGTGATACACTGCAAGATTGTCAATATGGAGGATCGAGCCCTTAGGGACATTAATCCAGAGAGTTTGTTTAGGCAGGATAATGCGTGTGGCAGCTAGTGTCAGGGTCTAATTGATTCTAGGCCGCAGATGCCCTCGGTATTATCAAATACGAATGGTTTACTCGGGCAAAGATAATGAATGTCTTTCGTGAGCGTACGCATTTTAGGTTTGGGGCTAGATACAACTGTTCGTTGTTATCATGGTACGCCACGGCCTCAGGAGTGTGTATTTTGACATAGGTGTTCCTTTGCCAAAATCAAACATTCACAACGTCTTTGAGCCTGTAAATATTATTCGAATCGATAATGGGCAAGCTGAGGAGGAAGACTAATGATAGTGAAAGAGGAAAAAGAAAGCATGAGGAGAGAGACAAGAAAACACAAAGAGACACAAGGACACTGAGTTTACGAGAGCAAAGTGAGTGTCACATGTGTGAGGCAACTCCTTTCTACTAGAGGTTGTCACTAGCAGTGCTGTGGAGGAGCGTGTGTAAGTGTTGTGTAAAACAAAACCAAAAAAAAAACTTTCCCTAGAATGACAAAGTCATTAGTGTGGTGTAGAGTAGGGGATTGTCGGTCTGTGTCAGTGGGTTTGAACCTCCCCCTTTTCCTGTCGGTTGGAACCTTGGTGCCTCTTTATCTGGTTCCGATGGACCCATCGAAGGACAGGCTCGTTGCGGCCTTGTCTGATTTTGATTCGGTAGGCGACAGGTGAGAGCTTGTCCACAATCTCATGTGGTCCCGTCCAGTGAGGTAGGAATTTCTTTGACAGGCGATGGGGAGCTTTCTGCCTCGGCTGGGCAAAGCTGTAGTACCACACTTTGTCTCCGACATTGAGTTCTTGGTAAGAGGCCTTTTTGTCGTAGTAGGCTTTACGACCTTCCGCGCTTCTCTGGAGGTTTTGTTGTGCGAAGGCGAAAGTCGCTCTCAGGTGCTGATGCAACTCTTCCAGATACTGGTGAGTGGTGTAGGCGGTGACAAGGTTCATGTCACCAGGTTGGTACAGCAGGTGTAGCGGTAGTGTCATTTGTCGCCCTGTCATCATTTCGAATGGGGCTACTCCGGTAGACCTGTGAGGGGTGGCCCTGATGGCCATCAGTACCAGAGGGAGCTTGATATCCCAATCCTTTTGGTTGGCGGACACATACTTCTTCAACATGCTTGCCACTGTCTTGTTGGCCCGTTCGACCTGCCCTGAGGAAATTGGATGATGGCTTATGTGAAGCTTGGCCTGTATGCCCAGGAGTTTCCATACATCCTGCATAACCTCAGCGGTGAAGTGGGTTCCTCGGTCAGAGTTGACTCTTAGAGGCAGTCCAAATCTTGAGAAGATGTGGTTCATTAACAGGCAGGCTGTTGTTTCTGCTGTATCGTTGGGAGCTGGGAGACACTCTACCCACTTTGTGAATTCGCAAACCACGGTGAGGAAGTATTTGTTACCCCGTGTTGACCGTGGCAGGGGTCCTACCCAATCTATTTGGAGGTCAGACCATGGGAAGGTCATTCCTTTCCGTTGTAGTGGTGCTCTGTGGTTTGGGTTTGCCGGTTGGAACTGGCAACACACCAGGCATCCTTTTACGTATTCCGTCACATCTTGCTGCATGCCAGGCCAATATGCTACTTGTTTGAGCGTTTCATAGGTGGCCTTGGCGCCATGGTGTCCAGCGCATGGTGCATCGTGGGCGTGTGTCAGCATTATCCCCCTTTGGCTCTGAGGAACTACAAGCTTTGGCGCAGTTAGGGGCTCAGGGACATATGTGAGAACGCCGTCCTTGAGATGCAGCATGTGCTTGATTGAGTGAAGGTGGCGGAGATCAGAGGAATTGGATAGGTCGGAGGTGGAAATGGGATGAGTTATTGGGTCGGAAATGTGAGCGATAATGGTTTGTAGCGTTGGATCCGACGCTTGGAGGGTGAGGAGATCATCCGCAGTGAACTGAGGTGAGAGTTCAACATGGGAGGAGGAGGGGGTTTGCGCACCAACGGCGTGCTGGTGGCGGGTTATGGCTGCAACTGAAGGGTTGGGTGGGAGGGATGGGAATTTCCAAGGCTCTCCATGTGATGCACCTGCTTTGGCAAGGGCATCGGTTTGGTCATTGAGATCTTTGTCTTGCCCTGGTTGGCGTGAATGACCACGGACCTTTTTCCAGTAGATGATCATGTCATGTGTGGTGACAATGGCATCGCATGCTTGGAAAAGTTCCTGATGTTTGACAGGCTTGTTGTTAGCTGTCTTGAATCCGTTCTGTTTCCATCCGTTGAATTCAGCTGGGGAGTTGGCATAGCCGAAGGGGCACCTTGTGAAGGTGAATTGTCGATTGCCAAAGGTGAACGCCAACTTTGTGTTGGTCATCAGGGTGGACAGGGATTGTCCAAAATCCTGAGGCGACGTCCAGTGTGGATAGGATCGTGGAGCCTTTGATTTTGGGAATCTCTTGGTCCAATTGAGTCATAGGCCATCGCGATAAGGGAACTTGCTGGTTCAATTTGCGATAGTCAATGGTGGGCCGCCATTTGCCGTTTGGCTTTAGGACTGGCCATATCGGGGCGGAGTAGGTGCTGTTGCAGGGTCGGATGACCCCCTTTTGTAGCATGGAGTCAATGATATCTTGCACTGATTCGTATGATGCTATCGGAATCTTGTACTGCCGCACAAATGTCGGTGGCGCATTTGGGTGAGTTGGGATGCGCACCATGTGGATATCAGTCAGGCCACAGTCCAGGGAATCCTTTGCGAAGGAGTCCTTGTATTTGCACAGAACTTCTTTAAGTCCTTGGCGATCCATTTCACTGTGGAGGGCATCCGCCTCGCTCAGGATTTGTTGGACTTGTGCATTGAACCCAGCATAGGGTTCCTCTGAGTCATTTGAGGGACTGTGGGCCTTGACGGTCAGTTCTACAGGTGACTCTGTTGCAGTCTGTGTTGACACAGCGTAGACAGCGAGGTGAGTGTCATCTGTAAGTTCTGATCGGCAGACACTTTCTTTAGGCACCGGCAGAATAGAAGTGATGGTGATGATCTCATGGGGCTTTGTGCAAGTTACGGTGTTGTGGCATTCATCTGACATTAGTTCAACTGGTATGTGGCCGATGACAGGAACTGTCAGTTCAAAGTCATGGAACGCCTGGTTGATGAGCCATCCCAGGTGACTGGCTTTTGGCACATTGATGTCTTTGGCCGTACAGTTGTTGAACAACACATACACAGCACGAGATGACACTTCTATGAGAGGTGTGGCTTCCAAGGTCAGTCCTAGTTTTAGGCAGGTCCTGGAAGGTTGGAAGAAGCCTAGCTTACTGTTAAGGGTCTGGCCAGGTCGCATGTTGAGGCGGACACTGACACTCTTGCTGTAAGCGGGGATTGTGGCTTCTTGCTCGTTGATCATGGCGCATGCATCTGGTATTGTTTGCCCAGATCGAAGATTCTTGAGGTTGACTGAAGATGTCAATTGGTGTGACAAGGGAGCCCATATGACGTCATTCACGGTGTCAACGCAGGCGTTGAGACGGACCATGATGTCTGCTCCTATGTAGATGTCATGAGGCAGGTTGGGGACAACCAGGAAGTAGTGACTCAAGAGTCTGTTGTTCCATCGTATGTCTGCAGCACAGACGAATCTTGGAGGTAGCCATGGTTGTTGACCATGGATTGAGAGGGAAGCGGCTATGCTTCGAGACGTGTGGTATGCTCTGATTTGTCTGCTTCAATGTTCTGAAGAGCTTCAGGCTGATAGCTGAGTTTTCAGCCCACAGGGCTAATGCTGCATCAGGCACTGATGTGTCTTGGACATTTATGGCAGTCATGATTCGGAGGGAACCTGAGTCTGACGCTTGCAGTGAGCAGAGGAATGGGTCTTGGTTCCTGTTGCTTGGAGTGGAACTTGCTCTTGACTTTGAACTTGCATCGTCAGTCAGTGGATGGGGGGTGGTGTCTGTGACTTGACACTGCAATTCGTTGGAGTTTACTGACTGGAGGGGCAGAGGCTCACGGACTTGTGTCCACATCTTCAGGTGTTTGAAGTCTATTAAGGGTTCAAAGCGGTTAAGCAGGTCTTTCCCAATGAGGAGAGGATATGTGTTGAGTGGTGAGACGTATACTGGGTGAACAAGGTTCATTGGTCCCACTGTTAGGTGAATTGGGGCCACATGTTTTAGTTGTAGGCCTGTGTGGGAATATGCTTGGAGGTTCAGCTCACACCTTTGAAGTTTGAAGGTTCCGTTAGACCTCTTTGTTCTGTTTTGGACTTCTTCAAGGAGTTCTGTTGACATTAGGGTGATGTCAGCTCCAGTGTCGAGGAGGGCTTCGACCTTGATGTGTTGTTCGATGATAATGGAGAGGTAAAACTTTCTTGCGATACCTTTCTCAATGAGATCACCTAGGAGTTGGGGGACTGGAGTTTGGGATGATAGAGGTAGGATGTCAGCATTTATTTCATTTTCTTCGGAGGAGTGGCAGACGACCAAGACAGCACTTTCAGGAACTGGAGTGGTTTCCAACAGCAGGTGTTTGTTGGATGCTGCTGTGATCTGACCCATCAGGTGTTGGATCAGTTTCTGACTGTTTTGCAGGATGTTCAGGTGGGACTTCTTGTCCGTTTGAAGTTATGGTGCTTGTGGTTCTCTGAGAGAGAGATGAGGTGCTGTTCTCTGGGGTATGTTGAGTCAGGTGGTCGCTGCCATCTCGTCCGGCAGCTAGTCAGGATGAATCTGGTTTCGCTTTCTCTTCCCACTTCCGGTCGTCCTCCTTTCGTTGGAAGAACTCTTTCATCATCATTTTCATCAGCTCTTGAGAGTCGAAACAAGGTGAAGTCTTTTGTTCTGGTATGGATTCATTTTGAGCTCTGTCAGCTTGGAATCTTTGTGAGTTTTTTCGTCGATTCCTTGGGCTGGTTGCTCCAGGGTGTGTTTGTCGTTTTCCCTTGGATTCCCATGAGCCTTTTCCTCTGGTGTTTCCAAATGAGCTTGGGTGATTCCAGGTTTTCTCCCAATGACTCTCATGAGGTCTTGATTGGTTCCATGAATTTTCCCAGTGACGTCCAGGTGAGCGTTGTCGTCCACGTGGTCCATCCCAGCGGTTGTCTCTCTGTTTAGGTCGAGTACCAGTGTGGGAGTCCCACTCTCTGTTGGACGAAGATGCATTCCACTCTTTGGGTGTCGGCTTGGCAAGGTCTTGACGCTGGGTGCCCTCTAGGGCCAGCCCTTGACTCTGTGTGTTGAAGTCAAGAACTGTGGTGGTTTTGGTGCCCTTTTCTAAGGCCATCTTCTGTTTGCAGTAGGCTTTGTGCGCCAAGTCTCTTAACTGTTGAGCACTCATTGTGCGTGGACAGGCAAGGACGCCAAGATGGTGGCTCACCCCAGGATGGAGGTTTCTCAGGAAGAGAGTTTTGAAGTTCAATTCCTCCTCCATGCTCTGTTCGTTGCGAGACCCGAAGTATGCTAGCCTTAGTCGGCTATAGAAGACTTGAGGAGTTTCGTGACGACCTTGTTTTGTTTCCAGGGCAGCCACTAGTCCTCGTTCTGACTCAGGGTCGGCAAACTCTTTGATGAGAGCTTCTCGGAGCAGGTGGTAATCAGTCTTTGTGTGGGCAGGCTGCCGGTCCAGGAAGCTGCGCACTTCAGAGCTGGATGTGGCTCTGAGCAAATAAAGTCTATCTTTGTCAGTGACATTGGGTCTCATTTCCAGATGGAAGTCAATATCTTGCAGATAACTCTGAACATTTGGACTACCTGGCACATTTGGAGTGAATTTGCCAATGTTTCTAGCAAGCTTGTCAAGGTCTCTGAGGTCCAAGCCATGAGATGATCTGTGGCTGGCTGGAGCACGTTCTTTTAGCTTAGTGGGGAGGTAGGATTCTTCGGAGGGAACAGGTGACTGTTTTGGCACTGCCCCCTTTTGATCATGTGCCAGTCCAGGAACAGGGGAGCCGGTCCTGCTTGGCAAAGGTGAAATCGGTGTCCGACGTGTTCTTGACGGCTCACAGCGCAATTCATATGCATGCTTGAGTTCCTCTTTAATACTGTCAGACTCTTCTTTGATGTAGTCAAGCTGTTGTTTTAGGCGGCTGACCTCATTTCTTGACTCATTCAGGTGAGTTTCGAGAGCTTTAATTCGGCTGTTCTTGTCTCTGAAGTCAGCCTTTGCTTTTTCCAGTAGCTGTTCTGCGTACTGTAGCTTGTCGGAGAGGTCAGCGTAGTCTGCTCTGCCTCGTTCCATTTCTTGCGTAGTAGCTGCTAGGGTCTCTTTTAGCCTGTTGATCTCCTCTTTTGCGCCTTGTTCCACTTCATCAGGCCCTTCTCGTCGTTCCTGAGCCTCCAGCTCCAGCTGTTCGATGCGTCGTTGTGCATGTGTCAGCTCCTGCTGGCGATGGGCGGCTTGCCTGTCGCTCAGTTTGAGGGTGGCGATGAGTGTGTGGCTTAAGGAGCCGGTGATCTTGGCTAGTTCTTTGTGACTGTAGCTCTGGCTTGGGTCCTGTTTCATGAGGCTTGCTATGTTGTCATCCAGCTGGTCCTGTGTCTGATGCTTTAGTGTTTCAGCGGCCTTAGGTAGGAGGCTGTCTGTTACAACACTTAGCCAGGTCTCCAGATCCTTCCAGTGTCCAGCAGGGTCTGTTGTGCGAGACATGTTTGGCACCGCGAGGGAGATCTAAACCCGAAACTGACACAGACCTTGAAGAAAAGAACAAAACAAAACACAACAAAACAAAACAAACAAGCAGGGCAAATCAAAGGTGTAAGTGTGCAATGTCAACTGTGAGTTAATGGGAATGAGTAATGAGTGTGTAAATGTGCAGGTAAGACTGGTTCTCGACTGTGGTCCTCTCGTGGATGTGCTTCTAACTCGGAGTCTCTGCGAAAAGAATCAGTAAGCACACACAGATAGCACAGCTAGAGAACAGCAGAAGAAAAGAAGAGCACGAAACAAACAGAATAGCATTTAGCAAAGAGCAGAATAATAATGGGGTGCTTCCAGTTTCCCTATAAAATGAAGTTTTGTCTTTAACACTATTTGCAGAATGATTTTGTAAAATTTTAGAAGGATGGTTCTAGACAGGGGTTTTGAAAAGGATTTCAAAGTACCAGGACTGTGATTGTTATTAAAATTCCCTTCGGGGCGAAAGAAAAACAATAACAATGACAGTATTGGTTTCTCAGCTAGTAGGATTGACAACCATGCACCACTTAAAGCGTTTCTAGACGCGTGCTCTGGGTTTATGGACGCCTAACAGTCTCCTTGTTGACCTGCTCGAGCCTAGGCTGGGTAGGATAACAGGATGAGGAGGGAAGGTAAAGTGAGTGTCATACTATTTTAAAAGAAGTGTTCCGTTTCCCAAATATTTGTTAAATATTTCTCAAACACTCTGCTTTTATGACTTTCACAGGTACAAATCCAAAAACCAGCAGAAGTAGTCAAACCAGAAGAGGACAGCTGAGAGAGAGAGAGAGAGAGAGAGAGAGAGAGAGAGAGAAGAAGAGAGAGAGAAGTTTTGCTCCCAAAATTTGGAAAAATTACAGGGTTGACAGAGTGGTGGCGCTAGGGAGTCGCTACACCTAGGGGGTTGGCTTACTGCGCTAGCAGGAGAAGTCAACTGACCCAAGTATTGAGGGAGACCCCAAAATTTTCCTTTAAATAAATGAATTAAATCAAAGACTGAGGGAGTGAAAGTCTGAGACTAAACTTTATTTTAAATGAAATTTCGAATTCAAATTTGGAAGTTGTGAATTAAAATTGTAATGGGTTCAGCATTAAACATTGAGAGCAATTATAATCAAATTAATCAATCAAGTATCATCTGAATTAGGGAAGCCCAAATCCTAATTAATGACTAGTGAAATTAAAATTTCAAAGCAATAATGATTAGTTAATGATTAAAATTGCCAGATGTTTGTAAGCAACTACCATTAAATTAATCCACAAATATCCATACCATATGAAAGCTAAACTGAAATTGATTATGAACTTGATTTTCAATTAAAATTGAAATCGAATTAAAGTTTCCAATCAAAAATTCATATTCCCAGATGTCATCAAAATCTAAAGAGCAATTATAAATAACAGGAAATGTCATCAAAAGTAATTAGGACGATTGCTAATTACTAAAACAAAACAGTGTTTAACTGACAAGAGTAAATTTAGGAGAGAGAACTCTCAAACAAATGATATTAAAAACCAGGTTTATTAAATTTAACATTTGTCACGTTCTCTCAAATGGGAGGAGATGAGAAAAGATAAGATGTGTAAGTTAGACAGAGAGGGAGGTGAAAGCACTAGAGTGAATTACAGTTCAGTAAGAAAGAAGTCATTCCAACATTGCAACATTGCATTCAGACCACAAAATGCTATGCTAGCCACTAGCCCTTTAGCAATGCTACTAGCTTTACATAGACTGTAATGCAACCGTGCTAGATTTAGCTAGCTCAGCTTGTGCTAAGCTTTGTTTACACACAGTTGAATATGGCGCTGGCAGACTGCGCATGCGCACTTAAAGGTTACCCGGGAAAGGTTTCTTAGGGCTTCCGGGTTACAGCTGTCACTGTCGTGGTGACCGTGACGCACAACAAAGAATACCTTGTTCTATACTCTTTGCACACAGATAACGAACATACAAAATCACATTAATCATTGAACTGACGGCGCAGTTCTCAATGACAATGAACCATTCAGCTTCTCATGTTTCCGAGCTGAACAACCCCCACACGTTAGAGTGAGGCACATTAATCCACAGATTTTTCTGCAATTAATAATAGTAACATTACTGAGATCTCGGCGATCTGAATCGTTCGTGTCAGTTTCTGGACACGCAACAACATGCAGGATTTACTGCAACAATACTTGATCAAGAATTTTCAAAATAATCCCATTCAAATCAAACTCAGACACGTATAGTGTTTAGAGTATTAATATCTCATCTCACGAATGAGCGGATATAGGCGGCACATTAGGTAGCTACTCTCTAATGTGACCATGCAGGGATTTTAGCTTAGTTGAAATAACATTGGAACACGCAATATTATCCACTATAGCTAAGGCCTTAAAGGAACCAAAAGCAAGGAACACGCTTACTCTGTCCTGGTGCGCTCTCAGGCGACTTTCCTTTTGTCTTGGCAGACAATCTTAGATTCATTTACTGCAGTTTTAACAACAACAACAACAACAAAACGTACAGACAAACAACTCGAGTTCAGATTTCATTCATCCACAGCGCCTTATGTGCAATCATTGTTATGACAATCAAAAAGCCTCGTTTCTGTTTCTAATCTATCTTCCGGATCAAGAAAAGATACAATCACACAAGTTACTTGTTTTGTGTACAAATTAGATTAAACTGCCCGAATTTTTCTCCACCATTATGTAAGGACTTAGCCTATTTATTAGCTCAATTTAATTGTTACAGGGAATAAGAATTGAATCAACTGTAAATGATTCACTGTAAATGATTCAGAATTAATATTTAACACTTCATCAATTATTCGTCCAGCGAAAATTGAGGTTAGAGTATTTTACCAATTCTGGATAAAATATTATTCTGCGGCCAACAGTAACAATATTTTATTATGATTATTGTTATTATTGTAATTATTATATTATAAGCAAGAGGTAACTTGATCTTTGAGTTTAAGACAGTAATTTGATACACAGCACAAGAAACTCGTATATGTGAAAATCAAAACAAGATTTATTGACTACTTCTAATGATTACAGGAAACTAAGGCTAAACACACACACACACACACACACACACATACATGCACACACATTTGCGGAGTTGATGAGTTATGAAAAGTCCCAAGTTCAGTGCTAACTTAACTCATAACCTGAGGAAAATCACAAAAGCAGAGCTTTGGCTTGATTCTTTAGGTTTAAAGGAGTTTCACCAGTTTCCAGCAAGAGAGAGAGAAGTTTGCTTGTACCTGCGTTTGCTGTGACAGCTGAGGTAATCGGGTTGTTCCGTGACTCGTGTACAGCGGAATCCCGTTCTGGATTGGCTGTCTTTCAGGTGACGTCTTCTCGGGAAAGCCCTGTGGGTTGCGCGGAAGCTTTGAAGGATGCTGCTGGCTGAGCGTCTGGCTTGAGCGGCTCTCTTCTTGGGAGACTTTGGTCAGATATTTCACGAAGTGTTGTGGAGTCTGGATGTGACGGCTGTCGAATGATCAGCGGCGCAGCTCGTGGTTGAATTCGGGTGTTCGATGGAAAATCAGCCCCGGTCAATCAGTTATCAATGACCCATGCGACTTTTCCGCCGTGGTCAAAGTAGCGGTGTTTCGGCTACCGGCTTCTGACCGATTTCGAGCGATTTCTGACCGACTTCTGGCTTTTTCTGACTTCCAGCTTCTGACATTAGCTTGTTCGGACAGCATAGTTTTAAGGGAGCGATCCTCCAATGAGACGTTGCTACGGAGATTAGACACGCCTCGTCTATTGTCTATTGATCACATCGCGTGATATCTGCAGAACATTCTCCTGTTTTATTAACAACTTTATAAAGTTTCTTAATATTTTCCTGATACTGAATTTCAATGTTTCATTCACACAGAATTACACAGAATTATAAATTCTGCATTTAGAACTCAAACATGACACACTTCTTACACACATATTACTAGACTGACCTAATTAAAACAATGATTACAATAATGCATTTGAAGAAAACCCACATATTGAATACATTGAATAGACATGTTAGTAATTACATCATGGCATGTATTATTCTGTATATAGTTAATACTTTAAGTAATCGACAATTATCCCTTTTGAGATTCAAGATTGAGTCCTTAAGCATAGTTTAAACTTTGACCGGAGTCACGAGTGACCGGGTCACGATGGACGGTCAACACAAGGGAGGTATTGATAGGACAGATTCGTCTTTAAATCCG
This sequence comes from Megalobrama amblycephala, assembly GCF_018812025.1. Classification (NCBI taxonomy): domain Eukaryota; kingdom Metazoa; phylum Chordata; class Actinopteri; order Cypriniformes; family Xenocyprididae; genus Megalobrama; species Megalobrama amblycephala. The sequence goes on along the minus strand of NC_063044.1, from coordinate 31,823,498 downwards.
TTGATGGGTATTTTCCTGTTCCGTCCGATAATACAAGAGGGTTTTGTGAGAGAATCAATAGATTTAATGTGATCAAATCCACGTGATGGGTTCTGATTAGTTTATTGCTGATGAGCTAAGAAGTCCTTTAGACAGAGTCCTTTGTTAAAAGAAGTCACGTCCTCACTTTTGTTAAGGCTAGGCGTTTCCTGTCAGGAAATGGATCTTTTGGACCAAATGAAGCTTTGTTCAATCATGTTGTTCATTGATAAAGTCATTGGTAAGTTCTGTCGAGCAATGCCCTACAGGTGGCAGGACACCGTTATACTGTATATGTACCTGCAACTCGACCTGTCACATATACGTCTACCTAGAAATATTTTATTGTTAAATTCATCATCCTAATGACATCCTGTCATAGTTGTGCCTGTCTGACAATCCATCTCTGTTATATTCACCTTTAATACGCCTGGCACAGCGAAACGCAACTATCACTATGCAGTGGCCTCACAACGTCATGCTTATGTGTGCCTAGCTTGTCTATATATGTTATATTGCTGTTAGATTTTTTTTTTTTTTTTTGTATATACATATGCTTGCTTGTTTCCTCTTCAATTAATGTATTTTGCACAAGAGAATATTAGTAAGCCTACCAATATATTTGCTTGTGAATTACAGTTAAAGTAAGATATGCCATTGCAATTGTTTAGATCATTGTATATTGCTAAATATTGTATATTGTATATTAAATTGTATTACATTGTATATTAAATGTAAACTATCTGCATATTTTGTCATGTATTGTTTTCCTATAAAAAGATTTGTAGCTTTTGTCTTCCATGTAGAGTATGTCATTGACAAGGGTGTTGGTTTTATGAATTGTATCGCATTTTAGCACTGAGATTTAAAATGATAAAGTTAAGCAATAGCCTATCACACAAACAAGAGTGTTTTCCCCAATATTAGAGCGATTGCAAATGTTTATTGAGCTGTTGTATAAATCGATAAAACAATAGCCTAAGTTAATTCTGAGTGTGTTTTTGCACTATTTTGACAAAAAGATTATTAAGCAAAGCCACGGCAGAATCGCATCGCTCGTCTCTGAGCAACACAGTGTTTCATTATTGAATTCCCAATTTGAACGAGACGTTTGAATGAATGACTCTAGAATGACTAAAGACAGTAACTTGCCGCCACCTACTGGCCTTTAACTTCTTATTTATATAACTTGGATGTCGATCCTGGAGTGCAGAGTTTAGCTTCAACCCTAACCAAACACACCTGAACCAGATAATCAGTGTCTTCAGGATTATTAATACTACAAACAGGTGATTTTTTTTTTCTTTTTTTTTTTTCAGGGTTGGAGCTAAACTCGGTAGGACAGCAGCACTCCAGGACTGATTTTGCCTATCTTTGATCTATAATTTCGTTTTTAAATAAGTTTCATGTTGCTGTATTTAAAATTGAAGCTATATTTAAAACATGAATCTTATAGTATTATGCAATTATGTAGCTATGTAAATAAACACAATATGTAAATAAATCAATATATCAAATCCACCTGGTTTCTGTAACTATCTCCTCTGTAGCTATCATTTTCATTAATCTGTTGTGAAATCTGGTGTAGTCAATGCAGAAATGTTACATTCAGTCTTAGAATTAATTTATCAGGTTACCTATGATGTTTTAATGACAACAATTCAGAAGCACATTAGCTACAGTAGCCTTAGCATGTTAGCATCATGAGCCAAGTAATATTTTAACACCAAACATACTCTATGAACATAAAGATTAACAATCACAACAAGAGTGCACATTAAAAAGAGTATCTCATGTATCTCAAAAAGAGGAATTTAATTATTTGTATATGTCCATAGTTCAGATAACTTTACAGCTTGAAAGTCCTTGTAAAGTTTCAAATTAAACTGTTATCTTCTGTTATGAGTCACATTGAAGTGATGTCATCTCCCTTTCTTCGATTGATTGGCAAGCGGAGGAGCTGTCAATCTAGAACTAGTGGACCAATGGTGACGCTTAAGCCCGCCCTAATTTACATGAAACTCGAACTGCAACATTTGGAAAAGCAAGCGCAAAACGTGGAAAGAAGAGCAAAGAGAAAAGCAGCACGAGTAGAAAAGAGTCAAATATGAGCAGAAAATGTGAGAGAGCGCAAAGTAAAGTGTAATAAAAGCAAGGAAAACAAAATTTAAGAACACAAACAAGTTTAAGATTTGTGCAATATAATTTTTTATGTATTTAAAGTTTTGATTCATGCTTTTTAAATGTGTTTTTAATTTTTCGAATCACGCTTATTATATTTTGATATGTGACCACAGGTAATCAGTATACTGGACTATCTGTCAAAATTTGATGGATGACCTTTGACATGTGACATTTGACCTTTATGACATATGATATTAACCCTCATTAATCCCCCATGGTTGACCTTTGACATTGGTTATGAATATGTCCATTGATTCCCGGCATTTTTAAAATACCTATGGTGTTGACCTGTGGGTCATTTGTGGGATGGAACAAATGGATAATTTTTGAACTTTGACCATGCAAATTGTAAGTCCAACCCGGGTTCTTTAGGTGGTAAAAAATAAAATAATAAAAAAAGGAGACCTTTCCCCATACGCAGTATTCGTTCCGTATCTCAGGGAACCGAGGTTACGTTCGTAACCGAGTACGTTAAATCTCTATGGTTGTAAATAGTGAGGTTGAGCACACAGCTGAATGTCTACAGTGAGGGGAGCATAATCAGAAATAACAATAGCATAATATTTAACTGATGTAACATTCGGGATAAAACTACTATCGATAAAAAATAATCAATACGAGAGTATGTCTGATGAATGGGGGGAAAAAATGAAAAGACTTTGGCCTGAGCATTATGAAACCTCCATTGATCTATACAACCATTACATGCCATAAATTCTGAAACTGCTTTAGACATGGAAGATGGAGTCAACACACGAGGATTTGATCGATCCAATGCAGGATCAATTACACAATTAAGATCAGTGGTGAAAATTAACTTATAAGTGTTCAAAGAGGCAAGAATTTCAAACAACCTATTTATAAAGTTGGGGTCATCAAAGTTGGGTGCGTAAACGTTAACTAGGAGAACCGGATTCTGATATAGCATGCCAATTATAATTAAATATCTGCCATTGTTATCTGCTATGACCTTAGTAAGAGAAAAAATAACTCTTTTATTAAATAACACTGCAACCCCTTTGGATTTAGTATTGAAATTTGAATGAAAATATTCACCGACCCATGAACACCTAAGTTTAATGTGGTCTTCATTTCTCAAATGAGCTTCTTGCAAAAAAACAACGTCACTATTAAGGAATTTCAGGTGAGAAAATATCTTAGATCTCTTGACTGGATTTGTCATGGAAACACCAGGCTCCACCGTCACCCAATCACAACGCACCATCACCAGAGTTCTAATCACGCACACCTGCATGCCATCAGCACTCGTATCACCAGCAGTATAAAGGACTCTCTCACACACACACTCATTGTCTGGTCTCGTTAGCTTCTTACCTGCATGCTTACTTCAAAGACTCCATTGGATTACTTATCTGTCTCCAGTCTGTCTCCTGTTCTTCTCCTGTGTGCTCCTTTGTCGTGTGTGAAGTCCAACGTCTCCGTTACGCCTGGAAACCTGCATTCTGCCATCCTCCGTCACCTTCAATACAAAGGACAGTATTACCATTCTATTCAATACCATTAATCTGAAGATTTGCCATTCTCTCATCTGTTTAAGTGTTGTTCATCTGGTTGTGAAAATAAACACCTTAGTTATCTACATTCAGTGTCTCTGCCCTTCTGTGATTTGTAGTAGGATTACAGATACCCTTAGCATTACAATACACAAAAAAGAAACAAACTCCAAACCACCCAGTTTACCCAGACATTAGAAAAACAAGCAATAAAAATTGCTGGAGAAGAAAAGAGAATTATAATATGAAAAAGTGTTCATATATCATTATAAATAATAATAATAATAATAATAATAAAATTATATATATAATGAATAAAAGAAACAACAAAGAATGTCTGGTAAACAATAAACCAGCCTCATGACATTTTATAACTAACTATCACTAATGAAAAAGCATATGTAAATAAATAAACGTACAGGAAATATCTAAAAGGAAAAACATAAAATAAGAATATGACTAGTATATGTAGGCTACAATATATACTGAAGCAAGTTCGTAAACCCCAAAGCCAACAGGCCTGCCTAACTCACCTAATGAGTGTCCATATGAAAGAGACCGTTAACTAAATCTATAGGCCGTCGTCTATTTCAAGAGTCTGGTCCTTCAACCCGCGACAGTAGGGACTTGACATATGCTTCTGCTTCATCTGGACGAATGAACTGCTTCTCCAAGCCATTGTATGTGACGCGCAGGCGGGCTGGATGCAGAAATCCAAACTTGATTCCGGAGATTCCCCGTAGCTGCCGACGCACATCCCCAAATGCTGCTCGAGTGCGAGCTACCTTAGAAGTGAGGTCAGGGAAGAAAGATATTGACATGTCCCCAATTTTGAAATGCCTCGACTCCCTAGCTTGACGCAGAATGTCAACACACTCCGAGTGATAATGAAGCTTGGGGATGATGGCGCCAAAAAAATAAATAAAATAAAAATAAATAATAATAATCTCTCAATCTCTCAACAGAAATTACATAGCATCATCTAAAAATTATTTCATCATTCTCAGATTTGAAATACATAGTGAGACTTGTGTCTTTATCTACAATGAGTTTCTAGACTCTAAAGTTTCCTTCTGACAAATGTGCCAAAATGTGTGCACTTCAGCAAGTTCTGTTGTTAAGCAAAATTAGAGCTAAACCGATTGTTGGTGAGTGTGTTGGCATTGGCTTTATGGCGTGTTTGAAACATAGATCAATCAGTGTGATCTATATGTGTCAACTTCACGTTCAACCAATGGTAGGACATTTGGGCAGGCCAGTGGGGGTCAAGGTTTAGCCTCAGCAATTACAGTGTTTTTATGTCATATCAGAGAGGGTGTATTTATGAGATAAACTCATAATTATGAGTTTTGGTAACTATGAATTTTCTTAGGAGTTTCTGAGTTAGTTGCATGACAGAAGAAATTGATGTAGAATCTGCCCTAGTGAAAAAAAAACTACCAAAAATGTATATAAAATAGGCCTACATTCATTTCATACTAACTACAAACCCAATAATATATATATATATATATATATATATATATATATATATATATATATATATATATATATATATATATATATATATATATATATATACTGACATAAATATTAAATTGTGTTAAATATCACTATTAGTAAGGATTATATGATCACTGTATAATTTGAATGCAAGATATTTAAAGTGTACCCAAAGTATACTTGCAGTAGTTCCACTTTAGCACAATAAAAAAAGTATATCTTTAGTTGGACCTCAACACAAAAATACTTGTTCCAATTTAGCAGACATTAAGTATAACAATTTAGTATACTAAAAGTACAATTGCAGGGTATTTATATTAAGTACATAAATATGTAAATGCATTTGTAGTATACTTAGCATAAAGTAAATATATTTTGAATACATTTTAGCATATTTATTTTGCACTAGGGTAAGGCAGACTGAAAGTCTTTTACATTTATGCTTTTGGCAGATGCCATAACTTGCCATAACACGCCAGGCTCCACAGTCACCCAAATCACGACACACTCCCTCACCAGAATACTAATCACCCACACCTGACATTCATCAGCACCATCATCACAGGCACTCCTTAAGACACAGCAGCACACTCGGTCACTGTCTGGTCTTGTTAACGCATACCTACCTGCTATGCTTACCTCAAGGACTCCTCTGACGATTACTTACCTGTCTCCAGCGTTCTCCTCGTCTTCCGTGAGTGTCTCTGTGCCTGGTCTGCTCCCCATCTGCCTGCCATCCACGATCCCTGGGAAAAACAAGACAAGTATCAGTTCTACGATCACACCTGCCACGAATTATACCTGCCATCACTCACCTGCACTCTGCCCGCTGTTTCTGGTTGTTCAATAAACTCTGTTTATATTCTAACTGTGTCTCCGTCCCCTTCTGTTTGTAACAATAACTTATTTCCAAACATTATAAAAGTATGTGTTTCCCTCATCATTGAACCCATGACCATTGTCATTTGGGAGCTTGACAGCCCCAGTCCCCATTGACTTTCATTATATAGATAGAAGTGATCTGGATATTATTCATGTTACGTAACTGCTCCGAGTCGCGAATAGTTGAGCATTCAAATGCAATTATTGACAAGGGTAATCCACAATCGTAGTTAAAAGGCCAGGCAGGCAGTCCAAACAAACAAACAAACCAGGCAAGGAACAAGACAAACAGGTAATGCAAAGACAGGCAGAGAGTCCAGAAACCAAGATAAAAGAAACCAGGGAAACACTCAGAAATGCTGTGTTACACAAGCAGTTCAGGAATGAACTGTTGAATGTGGTCATGTAGAGACAAACAGAAAGTTCAGGAACGACCTCTATGGTCGCATCAAGGCAGACAGGAAGTTTGTGGGCTGGAAACTACACAGGACTGGACTCTAGGGCAGAAACAGGCTTTGGAGTGGACTCACGGGCTGGTGCGCAGTATGCGCCCCAAACAAACACAATGGCTGATGCCATTACAGAGTGTACAGAGGACAGGGGAACAACCTCTGGTACAAACAGTGCAGATTCTGGTGGGCTAGAGAGTGCTGAGTCCAATGGGTTAGATGACACTGGTCTAGGGATGCCGTCTGCTCACACTGAAATCAGCTGTGTGTTTTTCAAACTGCAAGCCAATCTCCAAAGCCTAGGAATCACCTTGGTAGCTTCAAATGCAACGTTCATGATGGACAGCAACACTGATGTGGTCTCCATGACTGCTGAAGACTCTGGTGTGGTGTCCCCAAAGGCTGAAGACTCTGGCATGGCGTTGCGCACAAAAAGTATTCTCGTCGCTCCATAATATTAAGGTTGAACCACTGCAGTCACATTGATGGATTTAAAGCTGCTGTCCACAAGTTTTCCTCTTTGTCGCCATCTCTGTTTGAAAGATGCGATTGCAGTCATATGCGGAACAGTTATCTGTACGTGCGTTGTGCATCGGCACGGATGAATCTAATGTTTGCTGTCAGTCACCGCACCGGTGTGGATACTGAACTTCAGAATCACAGATTCTACGTCTTGAAAGTATGACCAATATAAGATTTTCACTGGAAAAAATCATCTGAACAAGTAAGTAACATGTTTGCCACTTTTGTTCTGACCAACTGAGAAAAAAGGCATTAGGCCTACAATAAATCGTGCTGCAATGATGATTAAATCTAACGATCGTTTAGCTCGGATCATGCCAAACCGTGCAAATTATTATTACTGTTATATTGTTCTCAAATTGTTATTGTTAACAACATCAGCACTGCGTGACTATGTGTATTTAGTGTGTATTAGTGTTACCTGTAGATTTCAATGTCTGTAGTCACTCCACAGTCCAAGTCTTTTGCTTTTTGACTACAGCTGAATCTCCAGCTGTCACTGATGATTGTCATTTGGATCTTTCTGGATTACAATCCGCCATCAAAATGATAAGTTTAATTATTTCAGCTGCTGTGAGAACAGGCTATAAATGTGCCGCTACCGGCAGCGTCCTCACATGATAAACGATTAGCCTGAACTCCTTCCTTTGTTTACGGACGTGATGTAATGACGCACAGAGGAACTGCTGCATGCTCAAATTTCCCGTGGAAATCCGCCATGTCGCTCTTATTATAAAACATTATTACAAGCTTACTGTTGTGAATCGAGACAAGATAATTAGATAGTTTTGAACACTGGCTGGTTATGTACTTGCTCAAAAGTTGATTTTGGATAATTTTTAACCAAAAAAAGTTGCGGACTGCAGCTTTAACGATGTATTTAGTACCTTTCTGGACCTCAAAGGGTGTTGTTGCTGCATACGTATGGATCAGATACCCTCGGATTTCGTCAAAAATATCTTAAATTGTGTTCCAAAGACAAACGAAGGTCTAACAGGTTTTGGACGACATGAGGAGTACTTAATGACATAACCCTTTAATGAAGTCAACTGTCTCCAATTTTTGACTGGTAGTGACTTCCTGATTTCTTAGGGCATCATATTGTCATTGTATGTTTTTTTTTTTTTTTTTTTTTTGTTTATTTGTTTATATTTTTGCAAACTACTGACTCAGCTGCAGGATTGTGGGATTTCATAGGCAACAAAGGATTTATTAATGCTGCCTTCAAAACAGAATGTTGCATAAATACTGGATTCAGACATGCCTTAATGTCCTCCTACTTCAGCATTTTACAGGTTTTGGACAGAGCCAAGGACAGAACTTCAAAATAAAAGCTAACAAAGGACAATCTAACAAACCCAACATTGTTCAAGCAGACTCAACAGCATGGAGCAAGATAGCCCAGGATTGTTTACACAGGATTTCTGTGCTCTCTAATCTGTTATCAATTTTGCAGGCCATACAGAATAACATAACTAGATAAAAGGCATGTTAGAGCAAAAAAAAAAAAAAAAAAATCAAAAATATTCTATACATTCTATACTTCCTACTCTAAAGTGGTTGCTGCAAATTTGGTCAGAGAAGAAGTTTTTCTGAACAAGTGCTAAAATTAATGTATCCAGTTTGACTTAAGTGTTGGGTTTCTTTTTGACTTAGAGCCAGATAAGTGAACCTCTGTAATGTGAGTGAGAGCACAATTTCCCCTCTATCCTGTGAAAACAGATGTCTCCCAGAGAGCTGTGTGTTTCTGGATGCTTTCCACTTTCAGAGATTAGTTACACGATGATCCATGACATGTTCTTTGCATCTATAAAGCAAAGGGGCAAAGAAAAGAACCCCTAAAGGCATTATGACATTACTCAAACATAGTAAAAACTATCTTCATACAGTCATATTAATAAGCAGAAAGTTCATGAACGCAACCACTGAATGCTAAAACATTCCATCAAGGCTCATCAGCCTTATGTCCTGCATTGCCCCAGCATGCCAAGACAGCACACATGTCTGTCTGAACGTTCAGGAGGTTCAGAAGTATCGGAAAAAAGTAGAATTTGTCCCTCAGTCACCTGTGATTGTGTCTCCACAGCACTGATCATGATCTCCACTGTCACATTTTAGAATTGAAAACATCTGCACAAATAATATTGAAGTATGTTCGCTCAAAAAGGCAAGAAAAAAATTTGTGGAAGAGGTCCAAAGATTCTGCCTGGGCCTGCTGTTGAGTAAAAGCATTTATTAGATCACTTTATTACACAAGAGGGATGTAAGACTGAGCTTTGGTTACTAGCCCAGTACATTTCCTGGAGAGTTTACTTTTGCCTTTTGCAAATTAAAAATCATATTATAAACGCAGTAGCATTGCACATATAATGAAACATAAGGAGGTGTTGGATGTTTGAGATAATCTATTGACAAGTGAAAGGATGGGAGGATAGATATTCCAAGGAAAGCAAAGACAGATTATTTACAAAAGGTTTGCTTTTTGGAACCCTCATTAAAGCCAAAGAGGGATAGTCTGATCTTGTTTAGTACAAAAAGATAGGGTGAGGGGTGAACAAAATGTTCCATAGTTACAGGGTGGGCAAGCAACTACTTGTCAGCTTAGAGAAAATTCTCTTTTTCATAGTCAGGAGTGTAGGAGTCAGAAGGAGTATAGACCGAGACTGCTCAAGAACTCTGTCTCCTCTCGGCACACATATACCAACTTATGAACAACAAAAAGATGTTAGTCATTATGGCATTTTTAATTGTTCTCCTGTTATCAGGAAACACCAAAGGTAAGACACAGTCTTAGATTTTCTTTCAATAATACATTTCAGACATTTAGTTCTTTATAAATTAATTTACGACTTCCCTTGCAAAATGTATTATTGTTCACGAATTTACTTTAAAGAAGTGCACTTATTTTGATGTGTTGATCACATGTAATGTACTTGATTATAATTTTAACTGCAGTGTGTTGTTTAATATTACATTTCAAATTGCAACTACATCATTACAAACATTTAATTACAAATATATTTCAATACACAACTTACAAGTTTCAATAGAAAGTGCATTAAAGTATGTTTTAGTTTATCATAAATGCATGTCAGTACATTAAGCAGTACACTTAAACCATATTTCAAAGACAATAGAAAAAATGATGAAATCACATTTAAAGATGTACTTAAGTCCCACATAAAAGGGTCAAAAAAGCACTCTAAAGTTCAACTAATTGTATTAAATATAAATTTAAACTGTAATACATTTTCACTTAATTACAATTAATATTCAATTAAGTGTTCATTCAGTTTGCACTTAAGTATTTTTATGGTGCAGGCAAGGGAAGAGGAGCAACTGATCTTATAGGGGGTGTTTACACACTGTTTTCAACTGAAAACTGGAAACTTTTTATGTTTTGGCCGTTCATTTACGTGACAACAGTGTTTTGGTGGCCTAAAAACACAAACTTGAAAACAAGTGCATGTTTTTGAAAATGATAGCATTAGAGCTTGACATTAACTTGTTTGCTCACTAGCCACTTGTCACACCCTCACACCGCATGAACGTTCAGTTTGTTCGTTTTCATCTGTCACATGTGCTCCTTTGTTCTAGTTTCCCACCACAATCTGTCACCATGGACACTTAAATCATTTCTCACAGCTGTTAGTCATTTTAGTTAATCGTCTGTCTGTATATAAGTTTGGTTCTGTTGGTATAAATGACCGTGATTTAACAGTAAAAGACTGTAAAAATGCTGCTGTGAAAAACTGTTAATTGGTTTACAGAAAGTTCCCGTATTATATACGGTGAATAACTGTAATAGATCTAACGGTACATTTAATGTAATTTTACGGTAAAATACCCTTAAATTCACAGTTTTTGGAAGTGAAAATAACAATTCATTGTAAAATTTACAGTGAAAAACCGTAAATTGACATTCCCACAATTCCCTGCGTGACACTTCACATTTGATATATTTTCTTCTTGGTTTTTCTCATTTTTTTCTAATCAGTTATATACATTAGGGTTTTATGTTATACCTAAATTAATGTTTATTGCATTTTTAAAATGTCATGTGTGTTACCATGATGGTGTTTAGTGTGTGTGTGAATGACACTGTGTGCACCTTCTATATATTAGTGTTGTCCTTCTCAACTTGTGGAAAAGCTGCTTGTGATGAACTTTGTTTAATCATGTGACTCTCATGACCACTGTATTTGGTGATTGTCAGTGTATTATAAAGGTGCAAAACAGATATTAGTACTTCATTAGGTTGGTAAATTAACATTAATATCAGTTAATGAAATATGTTATTTTACCGTAAATGTAACAGATTTTTTTTTACGTTGCTACCGTATTTTTTACGGTAAAATTCTGGCAACCACAGCTGCCGTTTTTTTACCGTAAATTTTACTGGGATTTTTTTTTACAGTGTGTCTTTGTCGGGTCTCGTATGTTCTAGTGTTGTGTTGTGTTCCCGCCTGGATTCTGTATTCTCCCATTGGATTATCAAGTAAAGACTTATTTGAGTATTATCTTCTTCGTTGTGTGTTTATATGCAACCAGCACGTTACACCACTGTGGCTTGTGGTTTTCCAAAGTTATAGCCACCCAGCATTTTCACTGGCCACAATTTTGACATCAATACCATAAAGGAAAACAGCCATATAGATAATTTTAAAATGATCTAATAATTTGGCAGCAGGTTTATTAGCCTGCTGTCACTTTAAGACCTGACGCATGGATCCATTATACTGTTACACGTGTGTTTTATTTCTAAAAACTGTTTACATTCACTTGAAACATAACTGACGGTATTTACTCGCTAAGAGTGGCATTTTGACATTATTTTGTGTGTAATTGACCATTTAAGTGCAATGAGCAGCAAAAACATAATTTAGTACTTTGCACTTTGGGTGTGAGTACAAAATTAAAGTACAATTATGCACAATATGCACAATCCCATGCCAAAATTCAAGCCCTGTAACACCAACAATATTCATCCGGAGAAACGAGTGAGTGAGGGGAGGCGGGTTTGTGTGTCAACTCACTGTCAGAGAGATGAGAGAGTGAGAAAGCGCAGCTGGTATCGTGTATCTATTCTGCAGAAAATGAGTATTGGAAGCATTTCAGATATTTCAGTAACGATATGTATGGACAAATCAATATTTTTGACAACACTGCACTTAGTTTAGTATTCAGGTACCTTTTTACAAGACTACAATTTTAAAAAAAGCGTATGTAAAATTGTCAGTATGCATTAAAATGTTTGAGCAAATGCTAACATTGCTTTATGATACATGCAGGTGAAAAGGTGCTGCATGCTTTGCAAAACCAGATAATGAATTGCAATGAGAAGACTGTCTTACAGTGCAACATCAGCTCATCAATGCAGTTGAACATTGTTGACATATACTGGACAAAACATGAAGAAAAAGGTTTTAAATGTGATCCAAGATCGAGCGACAACACTCCAGGATTTGAGTGCAACTACACAAGGGAAGCATTAACATTAACTATTTTACATCCTACACCAGTAAACATGGGCACGTATTTTTGTAGTATAAGGATGGACTCTGGACATGGAAAAGATCAAATCAACATGTCTTTAGGTCAGTTCATTGACCCATTTTACTTTATTTTGAAAAATAAAAACATGTTCTTCATAGAAGAGGGCTTATTCAAGTCAAAAACTGGGCATCACATCATTAACCATGGTACCTTGTGTTTGTAAATGTATTCACGCAGGAGAGTGCAGAGGCGAATTCTCCCAACAGATGGCTGGGCCCAAACAAAAGGAATGTAGCTTCAATAGTGTGTATCCAGATGGAATAATAAACTGGTTTCATTATGACAAGAACTTGACTTCCAACTCTACAGTAACAAGCCTGAAGAACTCTGATGGAACGTTCAACATCTCAAGTATCCTAAACATCCAAGACAATAATGAGAGATATAACTGCTCTCTGTGGTCACTCAAAAATGGACAATACTTTAAATATCAAGAGTTTGAAGTGGAAGTGGAGGTTGATGCTGGTTCCAGTCGAATTAGCAGCACAGGCAACACAAGCACACAGCATTGTTTATCATGCACTCATCTCCTTCTTGCCCTGATGTTTTCATTGAGAAAATATTTGTCATTATAATGTTTCTAAGTCAACTCAACGCTTACCCAAGACAGATAAACACAAGACCAGATAAAATAACCAAATGTCTGGTGGGTTTTAATAAATGAATTTTGCAAGATAGATTGATCATCTAATCAATATTTGCAGTGGAAGAATTGTCTGCTATGCAAATTATCTGGGTCTGAGGAAATTTAAGGCTAGGGAATGGTAACACTTTATTTTGATAGTCTGCTTTAGACATTCTACTAACTATAACTTTGCAACTACATGTCAACTATGTCTCATTATTAGTAGACTGCATGGGCGTAGATTTGGTCTCAGCGTTGGTGGGGACACCCCCCCGGAATTCTTTTGTTGTAAGATACCAGTGATTTAATGGTGATTTCCTTTTTTATTTCAGACTGTTGGCAATACAGAATATCACAATACAGAAGTGAATCTACTTCATCTCATTATATTGTATCCTGAGTCAGGATTCCTGACCCCGATATACCATCCTGTATACTGTCCCTAAAGAGCTAGTATAACTGTATAATCTCAAAAATGCACTCTCAAAAAATAAAAATAAAAACCTGAGACTGTGTAATGCTGCACAACCAAACGTTTTATTAACAGAAATTATTACGTACATTAGTATTTACACTAACAAAAAATACTCTGCCACAAGGAACTATTGTTGAACTATTAACTCTTGTTGAACTATATAACATTGATTAGTATAACAAAAATAAAAAATAATGCATTAGATTAAACTGGGAAGGGTCATAACACTTGCATATTGTTGTCCTAGATTTACTGCTTCTATTGTTTTCAATTCTAAGTCGCTTTGAATAAAAGTGTCTGCTAAATGAATAAATGTAATTGTAAATCTGTTGTGGTTTGATGCTGTCTTTCCTGCATACAAAATGGTTAATTCATTTTGTAGTCTATCCTATGGTTAGCAAGTTTAACCCTCCTACCAGATAGTGTTATTGGATATTATCAATTAAATAATGATTCATTATTTGAATAACCAACAGGGTTAACTTTTGCCTTTTTAACATTGCCAACACGTTTTTCCAGCACGTCTAGCAATGTCAGTTCTTCATTAAACTGTGGGTGGTTTCCCTTTTATTTCTCTGCATGTAGGGTAGGCTACACTCACAAATACATTACATCAGGGGTTCTCAACCTTTTGCAAGCTGGGCCCCCCCAAAGCTGGTTCATTGCATTTGGGGCCCCAGTGCGTGCGAGCATTTCACAAAAACTAAAGGAAAGCTTTAACTGTAGTCTATATTCTGACTAGTTTATTCGTTTATATATATATACAGGGTGCGATTTGTGAAAAAAACCAGAGGGGAGGATGTTTTGAATTTTTTTTTTTTTTTAATTTGTTAAAAACCACAGTGCTATATACTATTTTTTGGCAGCTGTTACAGAAACATTTTTTTTTAAATCTTCTGATTTAACCTTGAGATTTGAAGTATTACATATTTGCACCACTAAAATGACATTAATAATTCTTAATTTCTGATAGAAATGCAAAATCAATCGGTAATTATTAATAGAATAACGAGACACAAACCTTTACATTCAATCGCGTTTGGCCCCATTTATTTTTGCATACATGTTTACCTCAGATTTTATTATATAGAATTGAAGCTGGGCCGTACGCAGGGTTTCATAATTCCCAAGGTCAGAAAATGTAGTTTGCTAGGGGGGTTCGGGGGCATGCTCCCCCGAGAAAATTTAGATTTCCCTGGTGTACATATGTGCATTTTAAGACGTTTCAAGGCCAACAAATTGGATAACAATAGCTTTAAAACCATGTCAACATATATCGATGCATGCACAGTTTTGAGGCAGCTTTAATCGCATGTTTGGCAATTTCATGACTTCACTTACAACAGAACAACGACAATCATTGCTCGTAGTTTCTTCTGCGCTTTATTTAAGCTATAATAAAGTCATTATGCAGCGCGCGCCGGCGCATTTGCGCATGCAATTCTTGAGTGCGCTCCACGACCACAGTATAACGGCTGATTGGACAGTCGTGTTCATTTTTCTGAGTTTTACAGACATAGCATGACAAAATCTCATCTAACCACAATTCACTGTTGTTCAACTGAAGCTCCCTCCCTCGATTGACTTGAGCCTGGCAATGAGAAAAAGTCGGAATGCGCGTCTGAAAAGTGTCCAGTTTGTTGTGGTGGTAAAGAGACAGTTCTATATAAACGCAGCGTTTTACTTGGCGATGTTTGAAAAAAAGATTTTTATTTTTGGTATTTTATATGCTCTGTTGGTGGTTTGTGGTGTAAAATGACCGCAAATAGGCAATTACTGCAGATGAACACTTCTTTTATTAACCACCAGCAACGCATCCTCCAGCCAACCCCATGACCCCGAACATTCTCTCCCAAGACACACCCCCAGGTGCTCCCCTTCACCCAGATTTAAAGCAACAGTGTTGAATCAATACACCATCACATCACATGACATCTCCCCCCTTTTCAAAAAATAAAGTCTGCTATTCTCCTCTCCCCCCTTTGTTTTTATGACTGAACAAACTTTGACAGTAAACCTTATCATGCAAAACAAAACAGCATGTAATCAATGTATAAACATCCTGAATTTGAGCAATGTAACTCTACTGTTGTAATGAACAGAACAAACGGTTAGAATTTTCAGAAAACTGCACCCAATTACCCCCAACCCCCCCCCCCCCCACCCCCCCCCCCCCCCAGCACAACTGAGCATAAAGCTTCCTGAATCTTTACAGGTCAAGCTTGACAACAGGTTTACTGACTCTTCCGGACCTAGTAAGTATCAGTCCTGGCTTAGGAGTAGGAAATGTGTCCCTGCATGTTTGGGTTGGTACAGTCTCTGATGTATCAGTATGTATAGGCTGAATGTCAACAGTCCCTTTTGTTTGTGGTGAATGTGTGTGTACAGTCTGTTTTGTTGTCTGTGTTGGTGTTGGTACTGCTTGCAGATGACGTCTGTTACGTCTCAGTACCGCTCCTTGTTCCGTCTCAATGACATAGGAACGAGGTGTTACACTTTCTCGCCTGATCACTGCCGGTGACGCCCAGACCTTCTCATGGTCCAGCTTGGTAAGAACAGTGTCACCTGGTCTCAGCATTGACAGATTTTTAGCTCCATTACGACGATTGTAGTAGAAAGCTTGTCTGTCTTTCTCCATTTTGTCTTTCAGCATGACAGACTTCCTGTTTGGCCACCTCGGTTGAAGATTCTTCTCTAGGGTTGGAAGTGTCGTTCTGATTTTCCGTCCCATAAGAAGCTCTGCTGGACTAACTCCTGTAGTGGCACAGGGGGTCGATCGGTAGCACATGAGAGCTAGCAGAGGATCTGTCTGCTTCAGGATTCTTTTTGCAATCTGCACAGCCCTTTCAATGTGACCATTACCCTGAGGATGGTGAGGACTTGATGTAATGTGTTTAAAATCCAGTCGCTTGGCTAGTTCCTGAAACTCAGCACTGGAGAACTGAGGACCGTTGTCACTCACCACCTCGTTCGGAATCCCGAATCTGGCAAAGACAGCCTTCAACTTTTGCGTGACATGAGATGTTGTTGTGGAAGGTAAGTGCAATATCTCCAGAAATCTGGAATAGTAATCAGACACGATTAGATAATTCTGTCCATGATGTTCACAAAGATCAGCTGCAATCCTTTTCCAGGGTCGTTCTGGGAGTGGTGTGGAGATCAGGGGCTCTTTCTGCTGTGTATTTCTCAACTCACGGCATATCTGACATGACAGCACTGTGTTCTTTATGTCCGCTGAAATCCCTGGCCACCACACTGACTCCTGTGCTCTCTCCCTAGACTTTGTAAGGCCCTGGTGACCTTCGTGAATCTTTTCCAGAATCTCCTGTCTCATCGCCCTTGGCACAACGATTCTCCTTCCCTTGATCACTAAACCCTCATGCTCTGAGAGCTCCGCTTTTGCAACCGCGTACTCTCTGGCTGATACCGGAACTTGGTTCCTGTGTTGTGGCCATCCAGCTCTGATTAGCTTGATTACGGCTTGCAACTCACCATCCGTTGTAGTAGCATTTCTGATACAGTCAATTTTATGGGGCGTTGCAGGTATACCTTGTATTACTGCATTCACATAGCATTCTACATCAGTATGTGTTTCTATGTCTTTAGTAATAGCAGTTTGTGGGCTCCTGAACAGTGTATCTGCAACGACAAGCGTCTTGCCTGGCGCATACTCTGCTCTGGGCTTAAACCGCATTAAACGCATCAGAAGTCTCTGGCATCGTACTGGAACGTTGTCAAGACTCCTGTTGTTGATAAGAGGAACAAGAGGCTTATGATCTGTCACCAGCTTAAACTCGTCCAAGCCGCACAGATATTTTTCAAACCTCTCACACGCCCACACGCCAGCCAGACATTCCTTCTCAATCTGTGCATATCGGGTTTCTGCATCAGTGAGACATCTGGAGCAGTATGCTACCGGCTTCCATCCTTCTTTGTGTAGCTGCAAAAGCACCCCCCCAAGTCCATAACTGCTCGCATCGGCCGAGACGGCAGTGGAGAGGTTGAGAGGTTGGGAATGAACCTCCCCAAATAATTCACCATGCCAAGCACCCTTTGTCTGTACGTACATTTATCAGGATTCAGTTTTAACCCCGTAGACTCCACTCTCTGCAGCACTTGTTCCAAACGAGAGTCGTGTTGTTCCAGGGAGGACCCATAGACCAGTATGTCGTCCATGAAGACCTCTACCCCCTCCAGCCCTTGAAGCGTCTCCTGCATTTTCCTCTGGAAGATCTCTGGAGCGCTCGAGATCCCGAAGGGAAGCCTCCTGAAACAATATCTCCCAAATGGTGTGATAAAGGTGGTAAGTCTGCAGCTATCAGGATGGAGAGGAATCTGCCAGAATCCGCTGGCTGCGTCTAAGGAGGAGAACACTTTAGCACTGCTCAGTTTAGCAATAATCTCATCTGCAGTAGGTAGCACGAAATGTTCTCGTTTTACTGCTTCATTTAGTCTTTTGAGATCCACGCAAATGCGTGCTTTGCCGTTTTTCTTCAGAACGGGAACCATCGGCGAACACCATTCAGTAGGTTGTGTCACCCGCTCTATGACGCCATTCTTCTCCATCCTCTGCAACTCCTCTTTCACCTTTTGCAGCATTGGTATTGGAACACGTCTCGCAGTGTGTACAGCACATGGCAGCGCTGAGTCTTTTAACTGAATTTTGACAGGGTCGGTTTTGAGTGTGCCGTGCTCACCAAATGCATCATAGTGCTCAGAGGCCACTCTGTTTGCCTCCTCCACTCTCCTTACAAGGTTCATGTCAGCTGATAGCGTCCGACTCAGCAGGTTATTAACATTGTGTCCACTGACCACATAAGCAGAAAATGGGTATGACTGCCCTTTGTACACTGCAGTGGCTCGGAACTGACCCAGGCAGGCTAGCTTTCCCCCAGGGCTATCCAGTGTAACATTGGCTGGCTCTAGCGCCTTTGCAGGAACTAGTTTGCTGAAAGTCTCTTCTGCCACAATGTTTACATCAGCCCCTGTATCTATTTTGAATTTTACAGGGGTCGCCCCAATCAGGAGCTGTACCATCCACTGCTCTTCTAGTTCATTTACATTGTAAACTGATCCCAGAAAGTATGAAGGTTGGTCAAAACATTCAGTGACTTCTCTCACTGACTTGCTACTGTGGCATACTCTGGCCCAATGTCCGATTTTGTGGCATTTGTGGCATTTACCTTTCTTTGCAGGGCAGCGCTCATCACTTGCATGCACAGCATTTCCACAATGTCCACATTTTCCATGACTGTCAGGTCGGATTTTGTCTTTAGGTCTGCGCTGTCCCCTCACAGGTTGCTTACTTGTGCTGACAACTGCTCTGACCATGCTCACCGTCTCGCCTTGCATGCTGACTTGTGTGGCCACCTCCTCCGATTGACGAACAGTCTGGATTGTTTGTGCCAGTGTGAGATCGGTGATCAACTGCAGCCTCCGAGAGAGATCTTTATCCAAGATGCCGACCACGATGCGGTCGCGTATTGTTTTGTCTCTCATGGCGCCGAACTCACAGTGCTCTGACAGCTCGTACAGCGCTCTGATGAACGCTTCTGCTCTTTCGCCGGGTTGTTGCACGCGCTGGTGAAAGCATGCGCGTTCGTGAATGACGTTTCTCCTCGGGAAAAAGTACTCGTTAAACTTTCCCAGGACAATTTCAAAGTCATTTCTCTGTGCTTCTTCTGCAAACACGAACGATTTATAAATGTTCTCTGCTTCACTCCCCATGGCGTAAATGAGACAACTCACTTGCACTTCTCCGTCCTCTTTGTCTAACTTTGTAGCCGTTCGGAAACGCTGAAATCTTTGTTTCCAATCCATCCACTCCGTCGGCTTATCGAAGGAAAAACTTGAGGGCGGATTAAACTTTGCCATTGTCGTCACTTCTGACACCATGTAAAATGACCGCAAATAGGCAATTACTGCAGATGAACACTTCTTTTATTAACCACCAGCAACGCATCCTCCAGCCAACCCCATGACCCCGAACATTCTCTCCCAAGACACACCCCCAGGTGCTCCCCTTCACCCAGATTTAAAGCAACAGTGTTGAATCAATACACCATCACATCACATGACAGTGGAGTAGCATTTCACCAATATTTCAATATTTCACCAGAGGGAGGGATACATAGACCAGAAGGGGGGAAATTCCCCCCATCCCCTCCTACAAATCGCACCCTGTATATATATATATATATATATATATATATATATATATATATATATATATATATATATATATATATATACACATACATATATATATATATATATATATATATATATATATATACTAAATACGACCTCACGTTTTATACGTTTGCAGCCTATACGTTTTATACGTTTGGTCCGATTTTCGGCATTTTTCGCATCCGTAGCAAATATTTTGAGGGGTTTTTGACAATTGATCCACAAAATGACGAATATGAAAAAACGAATACGACAGTTTCGGACTCAGTCAGGTGCAAGGACCTTTTGAGGCTTGCGCAGGAGAAATCAAACAAATGAGCGCCGTTTTCCAAGATCTGGATCCGCAGCACACACAAATAAACTAAACTGACATACTGCAGTTAAATTTCAAAATGTGGTGTTTTTATATTTATAACATTTGAATACAGTTCAGCAACATACATCACACGACCTGACGATCAAGAGAGCTGACAAATGACCATCACTTAATTTACCATCACCTCACGATTGAAAATGTGACACTGATATGACAGTTCAACAAACAAGTTAATATATTAAGTCACTTACATTTTAGACGAAATAATGACTGTTTTGGTCTATTTTAGCAGCGAAAATAGATCCGATGAATGAACGACTCAATGACTCGCTTAATAAAACCGCATATCACCTGCATTTGCGCTCACTATCGACAAACCAATCAAATTTGTTCAAAACTTTTTTTTTTTTAATCAGTCCAAACACATTTTAATTTTTATTCAGGAGTTATGTATATACAAAACTATAACTTTTTATGACAGTAGTTAAGTGATAAAAAAAATTTGCAAATTTTTTTTTCAGGTTTTTTTCCTCCCATCCAGTAGCCACTCGCGCCCCCCCCAGGAGAGTGTCCCCACCGGTTGAGAACCACTGCATTACATAAACAGAATGTAGGAAACGAAAAATGTCTCAGATCCACCGTTTATGTTGACTGCAAGATTTTAAGTTAAGGTACAGGCTAATTGACATTCAGTTACTTGCTAACGTAGCATTCTATCATCCTGGGTAACACATACTATCACCAGTTAATAATATTTTCCACAGTAGAATCTGCATTTGAAAGCCTGGTCAGTCACTACTGCTAGTTTATTTGTGTGGCTAGCTAGTTATTTTGCCTACTTACACTCTGACTCTGCTTTATGAAAAAGCTTCTTATGTCCCCTTTCTTCTTCTTGGGTGGCATCTACAAAGTACAAAAAGGGGCAAAAAAAACGGAATATTAAAATGTTTTTACTCTGGCCTTTGTATGTGGCAGAGAGACAGCCCTGGTAATTTACGTCGACGTCGTCAACATGCGCGCGCACACACACGCTGCTAGTGCAAGCACAAAAGTAGTCCCGGCCCGCGCGTGTAGCCTGTCAGATACCCCGCCGCCAATCAAATTACGGCGTTTCTTGTACTGTCGTCGTCCTGGGCTGCGTTTCCCAAAAGCATCGTAAGCCTAAGTTGATCGTAAAAACGATCGTACGAGTGATCTTAATATTAAAGTCTGTTTCCCAAAAGCATCGTAACTTAAGTAGCACTTGAAAATGATCGTAGATCTACGAGTGCTCTGGAGTAATCGTAAATCTCTAAGTGCATCGTAAGAAGATGGAGTTATGAGGTCACCTACAGGACAACCGGCAGATTACACCTTTATTAAAGTGGAATGTGTATAACATAGCTAAGGTTTTGACTGTATTCCTCTTAAATACTCTTTGTTGTTTAATATGAAAATAAAAGGGAAGAAAATACAAAAATAAAAATACACATGATGTCATAAATAGTGCTGATAAAACATGTCTGTCATAAAAATTTGTCTGTACAGCTGTAGAAATTGGCTAGATGAAGTAGATAATATGTGCTACTGTCACCCTTAATATATACCCTTTATATAGCCCTATTGATATCTAAACTTGCATGTTTATGTTTTAAAATTTAGTTTATGGTTGAAAAAAGTCAGTCACTTCAGAAACACTTTGAAGAACCCTTAAAAATTCCTGTAGTATTTCATAGGGCCTTAGGCCTTGGGTGGTTCAGCAAACACATGGACATCAAAAACACTGAATCACAGTTTGCTTGATTTCACACACACACACACACACACACACACACACACACACACACACACACACACACATATATATATGCAGGACACTATAGTCATTTATGTAAGTGAGAATGACAAAGTAAAGTAAACTGTGACATATTATACCCAAAAATTCTTCATACAGAGTAAAATTGATACACATTTGGAACCAAAAATTATTCAGACACTTTGACCTGACCATGTTTTGCTAAAGTGTTATTTGAGATCTTGTCATATCTTATTAGCCTACCATTAAAAAAAGACTATAGTGAATAATCTGTAATAATGAATGAAATGTTCAAGGTGTCTGAATAAATTGTGGTTTGACTGTGTGTGTAGATATATATATATATATATATATATATATATATATATATATATATATATATATATATATATATTTTTTTTTTTTTTTTTTTTTTTTTTTTTTTTTTGTTACAGCCAGCTCGTAACCGCAACAAAGATGGGATAGCCACACCACTGAATTAATAATAATAATTAATATTTATTACAAAATCTAGGGGTTTAGACAATACAAAATGCAGACAACGATCGATCCTGAAGCGAGGCAAACCGAGGCCAGCCGGAGATGATGTCAACTCTCCCTGCCCGTTCATTGCATGAAACCACGGCATATATCTCCACCTCCTAATGGGAATCAGGTGTCCTGCATCTCTGCGGCCTCCTACAACACAAGAAAGATAAACACACCCATACCCATAACAATATATATATATATATATATATATATATATAGCTTAAAGAAATCGTCAGAAAATCTTTGTTTAGCTCTACCTCCTCCTGAAAAACATTAATTTAATCTTTTTGAAAGGTATCTTTATTTATTTATTTATTTATTTATTTATTTATTCTAAACCACATCAGGTGACGATTATTAGGTTAAAAGTTAAAGGACATGATTCTATAAGGTAATATTCAGCACTTCAGAAATGGACAGCGACTCTTAAGTAGCACGTAGAGCGCGTTCTCGCGCGTTCATGTTAAGGGCATTTTTGGGAAACGCACGTGGAATTGCAGCGAGCGTTCGTAACCTTGCACGTAGAAAGCGCTCTTAAGAGCTAAGATACATCGTTATTGGGAAACCCAGCCCTGGCCTTTAGAATCGATCCAAAATAGCAGTGCAAAGATCCAAATAGCAGTTCAAAGGAGCTTGCTAAATATTGGTGGGGACAAATTTGTCATCTCAAAATATTGATAGGGACTAGTACCTAGCGTCCCCCCCTAAACCTACGCCCATGGTAGACTGTATGCTTAATATCTGCTAACATTTTATTTTGATGTTTCCCCAAACAGACATTTTGACTATAAGTGTCAAATTATTCTACTAACCCAAATCTACTAAGTCTACTAATATTCTAATGATAGCTGACATGCAGTTGCAAAGTTACTTATACAAAAATTAAAAAAGATAAGTTGATCTTACTTTTTTTTATGTCAACAGGTTCCACGTAACTGTTATGTTAATTACATATGGTTAATCCAATGCAATTTAGTTGAATCAGGTTCACATTCTTAATTTTGTCAAAAAACTATTAAGTTAAGTACGTTTATCCTAAAATTAATATCAAATAAAAATTTAAAACAACTAATCCAGTTTCATTGATAAGTTTATTCAGTGAATGCATTTAAAGGGTTAGTTCACCCAAAAATGAAAATCCTGTCATTTATTAGGCTACTTACCCTCATGCCATTCCATACCCATAAGACCTTCATTCATCTTCAGAACACAAATTAAGATATTTTTGTTGAAATCCGATGGCTCAGTGAGGCCTTCATAGGGAGCAATGACATTTCCTCTCTCAAGATCCATTAATGTACTAAAAACATATTTAAATCAGTTCATGTGAGTACAGTGGTTCAATATTAATATTATAAAGCGACAAGAATATTTTTGGTGTGCCAAAAAAAAAACAAAATAACGACTTATTTAGTGATGGCCGATTTCAAAACACTGATTCATGAAGCATCGGAGCGTTATGAATCAGTGTATCGAATCATGATTCAGATCGCGTGTCAAACTGTCAACGGCTGAAATCACATGACTTTGGCACTCCGAACAGCAGATTCGATACACTGATTCATAACGCTCCGAAGCTTCATGAAGCATTGTTTTGAAATAGGCCATCACTAAATAAGGCGCTATTTTGATTTGTTTTTTAGTGCACCAAAAAAATTCTTGTTGCTTTATAATATTAATATTGAACCACTGTACTCACATGAACTGATTTAAATATGTTTTTAGTACCTTTATGGATCTTGAGAGAGGAAGTGTCCATTGCTCCCTATGAAGGCCTCACAGAGCCATCGGATTTCAACTAAAATATCTTAATTCGTGTTCCGAAGATTAACGAAGGTCTTACGGGTGTGGAACGACATGAGGGTAAGTAATAAATGACAGAATTTTCATTTTTGGGTGAACTAACCCTTTAAGAACAACTTTTACAAATGTATCTAACAAGAACAACTTGTACAAAATATTTGATCTGTAAAGACTGCCTTTACTTTCCAAAATCAAAAAGATATTTCTACATATTGCAAGAAAAAAAGTAAAATATAAAGAATAAATAAAAATAAAAAAGTGAAAGAATGTATAAATTACTCACATGCACAAGTGTTCTGTAAGCTGTTCTGTTCTGTAAGCGCAACTTAAAATAAATAAAATAAACAGCTAACAATGTGTCAGTTATTCAAAAGCAGACCAATATTGAAAGGAAACTAACATGGTCATTACTAAAAAACAAATGTACTTTAATCATCATAGAGCTCACATTTGCCCCGTTGTCCATGTTTTTTTTGTTTTTTTTTCAAGTAACTGGGATGTCTTCAAAGGTGATGTAAGGGTCTGTTAATTCCTAGGGTGGCCTTGCAAATCGATGTAAGGGTATACAAAAAGAAACAATTAACAACAGATCAGGGGTGAAAGGGCAATTGGCTTTAGAGAAACATACAATAGATTTTTTTTTTTTTTTTTTTTTTTTTTTAACTAACCTTGTATCCTATACGAAGTTTGAGGAACCTTCTTTCAGGTAAATGGCAAGTGCTTTCAGGATGCATTTATGTGTTTCTTCAATGGTGGAAATCTGAACAATGTGACAAATAAGAAGTGTTAAGCAGACTTAACACAAGTTAGAATTTTGCTTTTTAAACTTACTCTTGTACCTCTAACACTTTAAAGGTGCCATCGAACGTTTTTTAACAAGATGTAATATAAGTCTAAGGTGTCCCCTGAATGTGTCTGTGAAGTTTCAGCTCAAAATACCCCATAGATTTTTTTTAATTCATTTTTTTAACTGCCTATTTTGGGGCATAATTAGAAATGCGGTGATTCATGTTGCGGCCCCTTTAAATCCTTGCGCTTCCCGCCCACGGAGCTCGCGCTTGCCTTAAACAGCATAAAGAAAGTTCACAAAACTAATATAACCCTCAAAATGGATCTTTATGAAGTGTTCGTCATGCATACTGCATGCATGCGTCGGGTTATGTGAGTATGGTATTTATTTGTGTAGCGAAAATTAACTCAAAGGGGAAATATTAATAATTATTCATAACTCATTATGATTATTAATTATGATTAATTATGAATATGCAAATCCGTTAATCAGATTAACTGGACGTAGCTACATTAAAATTAACATTACAATCAGTTAACCTGTTCGTCCAGTGAACGCTCAGTGTTGATTGTTTATTAATTCTAAGAAATGTCAATTTCCAAGTTATGGAAAAATAATATTTCTTATTGTACTGTACTACTCAGAGCACGTAGTCCGGATCTATCACTTAAGAGGCAATTCATTAGCAGACGGAGTCAGAACCAAACGTGTATTGTGCACAATCTTTATTAACTAACTCACAAACACATAACTAAACTAACAAACACATAACATAACATACATAAAGGGTCACACACACACACACACACACGCAAGTCAGAATGAGTAATGATAGAGTTGAACCGGAAGAGATGCTGTTACTAGAGCTACATGAAATGTCAAAGGCAATCTGGAAAGGAATCATCAGTTTCTTCAGCAATAGCAAGGTAAGTCTTACAAATTAATACTAACTCGCTGTTTAGTGTTAAAATGTACGATACTTGCAAGATGCCCTTAGGCTGAGGAGCATTGGCTCTGCCATCTGAGGAGAGATCTTGGGTGATTCAGTCCGAAGTTATTGCCAGTCTTTTCCATGTGGGATGAGGAGCACATGGCTCGTTTGTAGGCCGAGGCCTACAGGCCTTGCAGGCCTGGCCTAGGCCGGCCGCAAGGAGATCGATTCGGTCGTTCAGAAGCAAGGAGAAAAAGAGAAGAGAGGGAGTGTCACTGTTCGCTGGGTTTTAACCTCTGGTCAAAGTCACACCTCTCAGTTGTTGACCGGACCAATGAAGATGTTGTAATTCAGGGTGGCAACACCCCTCCTGTCAGGGCTTTTACAACCCAGAAAGATTAACAAGCTGAGTTCTTGAATCAGATCTATTAAAGATTCTTGTAATACTGATGTGTTGCACAGGTATGGACATACCGCATACACAAGCATTTAAATCTTCCTGCTACGAATGTATAGACACTAAACATGGCATGATTGAAGTTACCGTGCAGGTCATAACATTTAACAATCATCAAACATGTAAATACAATGAGTACAATACAACATCAGTAATAATGGATACCATTTCCTGAGAAGGATTCATATACATTAATGCCATAGAGTCTGTGTTCTGTGTGGAAAATGCAGGGAAGATGCAGATTTTCTGTGTCTCTACTCTGTTCTCCATGCGGCAACCACATTCCTCAGCGCAATAAACTTGTAACTGAAAACTTCCCGGGGGATGGGGACAGACTCCAGAGAGAGCTTAAAACTATTGGTTAACTAACCAATAATTGTGTCTGATTTGCCTCAGTCATTACATAATTCCCCCCCTTTCGCTCGTTGTTGTCTCTCTTATGACAACAGTGAGCGACGTTGAAGGTGCAGGAAGATCAGACACATCACTGGCACACAAGGCTGGAAGGCTGTGATGGGCCCTGGTTGTGTGTGTCTCCTGGAGTGGTGGTCGTTTCATGGCGGTTGATGCAGACAGTCTGCAAACTCAGGTCTCTGAGCTGGTGCTGCAGGAATCAAAGCATCCAGTGCCTTGACAGTGTGTCACCTGTCAGTTAGTGTTGGTACCGTTAATGCGGGCAAGATGTCTGCTGGTGGCAAGGTTCAGGTCTCTGAGCTTGCTCAGCAGGTGTTGAAGTAGCAGGTGCCTTGACAGTGTCACCTGTCGTCTGGACGCCTGTGAAGCAGGTGGTTGTAGGAGGAGGTTACAGGAGTTGTAGTGTGAAGAGGGTTTCAGACTCACCTAGGTCTGATGGCAGAGGAGCAACCGGTGATTGTAGCCTCTGCTCTCAGCCAGAAGCAGCCTGAAGTTTGCAGTGTCACTCTGCTCTTGTGGCGTGGCTGGCTTGAGCAAGTCTGAGTGGTCTTTTGTGAGTGGTCAGAAGCTTGTGCTTCTGAGTACTTCTCAAGTAAGTACTGTTCAAGGGGCTCCTTACTAGCATTAGAAGCTCCTGCAGGTTCGATGCAGGCATGTTCAGTCGCCCTTGTGCTACCTGACGTTGGAGATCATGCGGTGTCTGCAGGAAGAGGATGTTTCCATCCATGGCTTCTCCCTGTAGTAGGTCTGGTGCCTGGGTCTGTCTGAATTAATCCTTCTCCTCCTGTAGCTTTAGAGGATTTCAGGCAATTAGCTGATAAGGTGTCAAGCAGAAGGCTTTGGCTCCCCCCTCTGTACCTCTGTGCTTGGCTGGGGGAGGTTCTTCTGCTGCAGGCAAGAGAGTCTTAGTTCTCTTTGGGCCATGTCAAGTTCATCTTTGGTGTTGTCCAGCTGCTGGGTCAGAGCTTCAGTCCCAGATCTGGACACATCCAGAGGACGTTCACAGGTCCTGATTGTGTCATCTTTGACCTAGAGTTCAGAATTTGCTATTTTTAACAGTGACTATTTGTGAAAGAGTTCTTTTACCACGTCTTCTCTGGCTGCCTTTTCCAGCTGCTCTCGTTGCGGAGCAGCTGTCAGAGCCGTTTGCAGTTTGTGGCTTTTCTTCTGTGTCTCTATTCTGTCAGGGTCCTTGTGTCTGTCCCGAGCCTCCATCTCTAGCTGGTCTATGTGGCTTTTAGCATGCATCAGCTCCTTGTGAGTCTCTGTGATCTGGAGTTTGAGGTTGTTCACCTCCTGTTTCAAAACAGTTGAGGATGTGGGCCAGGAAGAAGTTGACTTCAGTCAGATCATTGTGACCATACCTCTGGTTTGAGTCATCTGCCTTTACTTCTCTTCCATCTTTGTCCAGTTGCTTTTGGCTCTGGTGCTATAATTGATCAGCAGCACTGGTTAGGAGGGTGTTCCTCACGACACCTAACCAGTCCTTTTGGTCTGCCATCTAAGCAGTTAGGCTAAGCATCTGCAACATTTAGGCACGCTTGTGGTGAGAGTAAGGGCAAGAGACTACTGCTAGATCAAACAGAATTTAGGGCTAAAGGCACAGTGAGCAGCCAGGTGTATAAAATACAGCTAGGTTTAACAAATGACTTAAGATGGTTCTTGTGGTCAAATTATTTCTTAGTATTTCTTACTGATGGCTCACGACAGGCTTGACCTCTGAACAAATAGGAAAGTAAAAGGGAGAGGACGAGGAGAGCTTTCCTATTAGATTCTGCTTATTAGTGGTGCTCAAAATTATGCCCTAGTAATTGTTCAGATTACTTTGTAGCCGGCTCATAAAATTGAAGCAACTGTTGAAAATAAACAAAATCAAGAAGGAGAGTATGTCTAGTTGCTTGTGGTTATATTGGGAAATTAAACCACACAAGAAAAAAGGAAGATGTAAGTAAATCACAAAGATGAAAGAAATAATACTAGTAAAAATTAATAGCTGACTGCTATTATAATTAAAATCAATAAAAAGATTTAAAGAAGTGACTAAAACAGCAGAATGGGTTTAGATCAGTTCACACTGCATACACACAAGCTGTAGTTAAAGGCTTCACATAAATGATGCTAACCGCTAACTGTAGAAGCTATTAGTTAGCTTAGCCTGAGCGGAAGGGTTGCTGGGTGGGGTTAGCTTAGCCACTTTCAGATTTTCAAAAACTTGATATTACATTCAGTAAAATGCAAATATGTTTTGGCATTTGCAAATTTTACTCATGTAAACTCTTCTCTCTACTTTAAACAACGTCTTGTACTTGTTTAAAGGGTAATTACACAGTTTGCTGTAAGTCAAAGCTTGTTTAAGCATATATAGTTAAGTCCGTCTTGTGCAGGTATACTGATATTCCTTTCAGCGAGTGGTAGCTATGCTTGTAGATGCAGCCAAAGTTTAGATGAATGACATCAATCTTAACTATAAAAGGGGAGCATTACCCAAATCTACATTTATATAACACTGTACTGAGATTCATTCATCAGAAACAGGTTAAGCAATACTGCAATTGGTATTTCTCCAACCAAAGCAGAATAATCAATTCTGGTACAGTTTACATGCCGCTGAGCTGAGATTCCTTCGTCAACACAGGCTTACGCTCTAATACTGAGATTAGGATTTCTTCGCTAAAATCAGATTAACTTTACACTGATACCATTTGAACATATGCTAAAATGTCTTAAGACTCTTTCTGTTACGGCAGAGGTGTCACTTCAAGCTATAGTTTTATCTGCATCTAACAAGCCAGCACCATCGATCTACATGCAAATCAAACGTTGTCAAACGTCATGTCAGAATTATCAATTATTAAACACACTTTTAGTTGGACGATGGTTTAAGCGAGTGGCGTTAGGCCATGCTGGCTTAACCGGCTCAATCTAGTGTCATATTTCAAAATAGCTCGTCGTGGATAGTCATGAGCATTTGAGATTTACACATTCACACAAGGTTTCCTTCCACTCCTACTGCAGACTCCTGCATTTCTGCGAACACACATTTTCATCTACTTTAAAAGCTTTATGCCCTATGCTGCCTAGGAACCTTTGTAGAAGCTATGGGTAAAGCACTGCGTTTGCAGTTCAAAGTCATTGGGGTCTTGAGAACCCCCTGCTGAGGGGCCTTGTGTGTTACAGGCCCTCTGTGTCAGGTCACATGAGTGGCACTGTGTGAGGGCAGGTTGTGCTGTCCAAAGGGGTGACTAGCTGTTGTAGGAGGCAAAGGTCCTGTTGGTGTCCTCCATTCATTCCAGGTTTGTCTGAGTTGGTGGCAGTAACCTTGGGACTTTCAGATCTGCCCTGCTTGGTGTCGGGGGCAGCACTCAATCTGCATTCAGGCTTCTGGGTCTGAGAAATCCTTTATGCAGACTGGCTTCAGCTGCTGATAGCCTAATTGGAGTTTTTCTGGCTGTTAAGTCAAAACTCATAGTGAATCTGGTGGGGTGTGATCCAGAACAGAGAGCCTGTCTTGGTGGATCACACCAGTCAGGGACTTTGGAACAAAAGGGAATGTCTATTATGTTGGCATTGGTGCTGTGGTCTCCTAAGCTGCAGGCTCTGGCCCCTCCCCCCTTTGTGAAGGGTTGGGGGAGCTCTCGCTGCTGCTGCGAAGTCCATCAGGTTGCAAGTTCCTTGTGTGGTCCATTTGTAGTTGTTCGGGCTGTTTCAGTTCTTTTCGGACCACAATGTGTTTGTCTCTCACGCTGCTGAATTGTGGAGTCAGTGTTTGATTTTCAGTTCTGCATGCGGGTGGCCTTCAAGGGCCTTAGCTTTAGTGTCTCTTTAAATTCAAACCTTACGTTCTTTAACTGGCAAAGTTCAACAGCTGTCAGAGCCTCCTGAAGACTGGTGACCTCCCTCAGTTGCTCTGCTCTGTCATGGTTCTTGCATCTGTCCTGTGCCTTCTCATGCTGAGTGGGTTGGTTCTCTGTGGAACTCAGTGACTTGCAGCGTTCGTTCAATTACCTCCTGTTGGAAGCCCGTATGAGCATGGGCTAAGGAGAAATTGAAGCTCCTTTTGGCTCAGGTCAGGTGTCAAGTGTCTGCTGGTGCTGCCGATCTCGCTGTCCCTTACTCTGCTGTTGCAGGTTGTTGACTGCTTTAGCTGAAGGGCAACCATCACATTGTTCCGCTGGGTCTCCAGGGGGTCCTGGATGGCAGGGCTGGATGTACTGGGCAGACAGGCACACTTATGGGGACATGAGAGAAAGAGATAGCACAGGCAAATGCAAGTTCGTACAGCTATGTGGGCCATATAGGAAGTGGCTAGCTGAAGTGGGGGATGCCAGCATGAGACTAAGGTGTTTAACTATCTTGGATGACAGCTGTAAGCTGTGTTGACTGATGACGGGGCTGGTACACGTCATTAAACTATTACTCAGAGTACAGATGATTCCTTTCCAGAAATTATCACCATAAGGTAAATGAATAGAACAAACTGGTAGAGAGAGAGAGAAAAAAAATGAAATAAGAAAAGGGAAAGGAAGGAAAGAGGTTTTTTACCCATTTAGTCTTGCTAGGAGATATGGTTAAGCAGGTGTCACTGGTTCAAGTGATGACCTAATCTCTAGACTAACAGAGAAAGACCAGATGCCTTGAGGTCGAAAGGAGAAGAAACAACGGGAAGAGTTTCTAGTCCTTTCCGGAGCCCCAAGTGCACTGGACGGTGGCCGTACTTCATGTACTCAGCACTAAGGAGTGAGGAGGGGGAGCTGAGAGATAGGTGTTAGCGTAGTAATAACCTATAACTCATTATGCCTCATTAAGGAAACAACAGTTTCTAGAACTACTGTAATCCTATAGAAAAAGGGAAGAGGGTGATAGTAGAATAACACAAAAAAAAAAAAATAATAAATTAAATAAAAACAGAAGGTCCCTTTAGACCTAGGGAATGTGAATACCCAGGTTGATTTAATTAAATGCTAAGTTTAATTAAATCCAACTTGGCCGAACAGAGATATAGAAAGAAAGTGAAGGAAATAAAATGACACGTAGAGGAGGAATGAAGTTGAACAAAATAAAATTAGAATTTCCTAGTAGATTTAGAAATCTAAAAGGAAAGTTAAACAGACAAAATTTATTTAATTAAATTTTCAAATTTAACCAAATTCAACTTGGCTGCATAGGGATAGTCAGGTGAACAAAGTATTAGCATGAAGTAGAGATAGGCAACTAAACAAATTGATTTAATTAAATTTTAAATTTAATTTAAATTCAACTTGACTGAATAGAGGTACTCAGACTTGACAACGTGAGTGATGCCACATACGAACACACACGCACACACATACAAACGGTTTAAACCAGAGATGGGTGCCTTTTGAGGCGTGCCTTGTGAAGCTTTGGAACTCAAATGAATCGTTTGTGTTGCATCAGTGATTCGGAGCGTGTGTCAAACTGCCACAGTCACGTGATTTCAGTAAACAAGGCTTTGTGATGCATCCTAGCAGTTTCAAAGTGTTTCAATAAGCGCTACAGTTTACTGAAATATCATGTCTTGACAGAAACCTCAGGTTTAAGGAGATTAGATGATTCATTGATCACATTTAATTGATAACATTTGTGAATGGTTTATTAAAGATGTCTCATATTCGCTATTCGTATTCATGTGTCTCTAGTATTCACTACGCTTACTGTTCTGACTCGCAAAGGGGCGCTTTGAGCGGTTCGAACAGTGAATCGTTTGTGACGCAATTGATTCATTTGATTCGGAGCTTCACAACGCATTGTGTTCCCATCAGCGGTTCAAATAAAAATCCCTCCTAAAGGGAATCCCAAAGTCTATAAAGTCTTTGGCTTGAATGCTTCACGCTTGCACATGTCTAGGTGCTAGCAGGGTGCTAGCAGCTTTTAGTCGAGGTAAAGGGTTTTAACTCGTAGGGTATACGCGTAGGGTTTCTATAGAGCTAGATTCGGCTACGCGTGATTCGTTGTTTGCACAACAGTCTGTGATGTGGGTGTGCTGCTATCAGACTTTCAGAGGTGTCTGCTCTACACGCTCTGTTGTCATGCGTTGCCAGGAGACCAATGCCAGCCCGCAACACAATCAGAATGGAGCAGAATTCTAACCGCGTTGCAAGCCCGCATTAAGAACTCCAGTGTGGTCACGCATAACTCACAAATCCCAACAGCACATCACTTCACAGATGGTGGTGGATTGCTAGTTAGCTACGCTAGAATTTACACCACAGGTTCGTTGTGTGTGTTTCATATGTGCGGTCCCGCGCATGAATATGAATACAGTGACGGAACGAACAGTAAAAAGGCCTTTAATCGGTGACTGGGGAGTCTCGCCCAGAACACCATTACAAACGCTGTAGTGAGATTTCTTCGTCACACAGGTACATTTTTGCTGCTTAATCTGGAATTCCGTCATCAGAAAAAGGCTTATGCATTTACAGCTGAAAGTGGGGATTTCTTCGCCCAGATTCAGGTTCGTTTATTTGTTCGTGCTGCTAATCTGAGATTCCATCGTCAGAAAGACTTATGCATTTAAAGCTGAAAGTGGGGGTTTCTACGCCCAAGTTCAGGTTAATTACTTTTGATACCCTTTTGTACGCGCTACTAATCTGCGATTCCGTCGTCAGAAAAGTTTTACGCTAATTTAGCAACTGAAATTATGATTTCTTCGATAATTTCAGGTTAGCTTCTTCATACAATTTAAACATGCATTATAGCATCGAGGAACGTTCTGCCGTTCAAGGGAATGCGCATTCAAAGCCCCAGTTTTGCTGATTTTATCAGAATTTTGTATGTGCATGTATAAGATGTCAATAAAGATTATCAAACACATAATTGATTACTGGTCCATCTGCAAACAATTGCTTAAAATGATGCCTCTCATTCTCCACCAAATATGTAGCGAAAATTAACTCAAAGGGGAAATATTAATAATTATTCATAACTCATTATGATTATTAATTATGATTAATTATGAATATGCAAATCCGTTAATCAGATTAACTGGACGTAGCTACATTAAAATTAACATTACAATCAGTTAACCTGTTCGTCCAGTGAACGCTCAGTGTTGATTGTTTATTAATTCTAAGAAAT
Source organism: Megalobrama amblycephala (assembly GCF_018812025.1). Taxonomy (NCBI): domain Eukaryota; kingdom Metazoa; phylum Chordata; class Actinopteri; order Cypriniformes; family Xenocyprididae; genus Megalobrama; species Megalobrama amblycephala. The sequence continues at coordinate 31,789,446 of NC_063044.1, read as the reverse complement.
GTCAATTTCCAAGTTATGGAAAAATAATATTTCTTATTGTACTGTACTACTCAGAGCACGTAGTCCGGATCTATCACTTAAGAGGCAATTCATTAGCAGACGGAGTCAGAACCAAACGTGTATTGTGCACAATCTTTATTAACTAACTCACAAACACATAACTAAACTAACAAACACATAACATAACATACATAAAGGGTCACACACACACACACACACACGCAAGTCAGAATGAGTAATGATAGAGTTGAACCGGAAGAGATGCTGTTACTAGAGCTACATGAAATGTCAAAGGCAATCTGGAAAGGAATCATCAGTTTCTTCAGCAATAGCAAGGTAAGTCTTACAAATTAATACTAACTCGCTGTTTAGTGTTAAAATGTACGATACTTGCAAGATGCCCTTAGGCTGAGGAGCATTGGCTCTGCCATCTGAGGAGAGATCTTGGGTGATTCAGTCCGAAGTTATTGCCAGTCTTTTCCATGTGGGATGAGGAGCACATGGCTTGTTTGTAGGCCGAGGCCTACAGGCCTTGCAGGCCTGGCCTAGGCCGGCCGCAAGGAGATCGATTCGGTCGTTCAGAAGCAAGGAGAAAAAGAGAAGAGAGGGAGTGTCACTGTTCGCTGGGTTTTAACCTCTGGTCAAAGTCACACCTCTCAGTTGTTGACCGGACCAATGAAGATGTTGTAATTCCGGGTGGCAACACCCCTCCTGTCAGGGCTTTTACAACCCAGAAAGATTAACAAGCTGAGTTCTTGAATCAGATCTATTAAAGATTCTTGTAATACTGATGTGTTGCACAGGTATGGACATACCGCATACACAAGCATTTAAATCTTCCCGCTACGAACGTATAGACACTAAACATGGCATGATTGAAGTTACCGTGCAGGTCATAACATTTAACAATCATCAAACATGTAAATACAATGAGTACAATACAACATCAGTAATAATGGATACCATTTCCTGAGAAGGATTCATTTATAGCACAGTCTGTCTATACATTAATGCCATAGAGTCTGTGTTCTGTGTGGAAAATGCAGGGAAGATGCAGATTTTCTGTGTCTCTACTCTGTTCTCCATGCGGCAACCACATTCCTCAGCGCAATAAACTTGTAACTGAAAACTTCCCAGGGGATGGGGACAGACTCCAGAGTGAGCTTAAAACTATTGGTTAATTAACCAATAATTGTGTCTGATTTGCCTCAGTCATTACATTTGGATGTTTACATTTGATTCTGAATGAGTTTGATAGTGCTCCATGGCTAAAGCTAACATTACACACTGTTGGAGAGATTTATAAAGAATGAAGTTGTGTTTATGAATTATACAGACTGCAAGTGTTTAATAATGAAAATAACGACAGCTTTTGTCTCCGTGAATACAGTAAGAAACAATGGTAACTTTAACCACATTTAACAGTACATTAGCAACATGCTAACGAAACTTTTAGAAAGACAGTTTACAAATATCACTAAAAATATCATGTTATCATGGATCATGTCAGTTATTATCTTCTTGCTTGCTTACCTAGTCTGATGATTCAGCTGTGCACATCCAGACGTCCTGCCCTTGTCTAATGCTTTGAACATGAGCTGGCATATGCAAATATTGAGGGCGTACACCCCGACTGTTCTGTAACAGTTGGTGTTATGTTGAGATTCGCCTGTTCTTTGGAGGTCTTTTAAATAAACGAGATTTATATAAGAAGGAGGAAACACTGGAGTTTGAGACTCACTGTATATCATTTCCATGTACTGAACTCTTGTTATTTAACTATGCCAAGATAAATTAAATTTTTAATTCTAGGGCACCTTTAAGCTGCATTATACAGACACTGTGTTCTTGCTACAACCTCTTGTGGATGCATAAATCACAAATCTGATGGTGCTGAGAAATAAAGTAAAGCTACGAATAAGCCCTGACAATAAAACAGTTAGAATCATGTACTAACGCTTCAAATATATATATATAATTATTAAATCACAGTTAGAAAAAAATAATGACTTTATATTTTACATATATTTAAGGCTAAAATCATTTTCCAAAATTAATTTTGTACAAATTGACCTTCTTTTTTTTTTAGGATTTCGTCATTTATAACTGACAATGTCCGGTTAGGGTAAATAATTTTTGGCAAATTTGGCAATACTGCACACACATTCAAATGCATTTTCACTATCTGAAAAGTAGTGAAAAGGTCTCAGTGTTTCAAAAAACCTTAAAAAGGTTTATTAACATTCAATTTTAGCTTTTGCTACTATATTTCATTTGGAACACATGTGAAAATGTAAAAAACGTAAAACAAATTCCGATGCAACTTTACTGCCTGGAAAATGTCTTAGTGTTTCAATAACATATTTAAAAATAACTGTTAAATCTTTCAACAACTGCAATATTTAACATTGTTTTTTTCTTGGAATTCCAAGTCAATAATTGAAGCTTGAGTGAAAATCAACAAGACTTTTCTTTTTAAGTATAGCACTTTCCGCACTTAACTCGATCTTGACCTATTTAGTCATCATTTTTGGAGCATTTGCTTGTCAGTGAAGTGAGGCCAACAGACAGTGGCATCTTTTCTGACCTCTATTTCTAATATGGATTACATCTTGCATAAGATAATGTATCCAAATACCTGACTAACAACAATCTATGACTTATATTCTTCATCTCTGCCATCACTACCATTGCTTCCAGGGCCATCCCAAGCATAGGGTGGGGCCCAATGCCAGGGCCCCCCTGCAGTCCGTCCGCGATCAAGCATGGAACCCGGTGCAATCATACCAGTTTCACCACCATAAGAACGACCCTGACTGCTTCTATTCTCCTTGATCTTCAACTTTTTCCTTTCTTACTACGACCTTATTTTCTGAAGCACTGCCATCACTATCATCAGTTCTTTCTGGATAAATACTTTTCCTCTCTGTCTTCTATAAAACTTACTAACATAAACCTAAAAGATAGGCAAAAAGGCTATTATACTGCCTGCTAGTAATACAGTAAAACAGTAAAACAATAGTGCAGCTATACAGAAAAAAAAAAATCTATCCCCTAAAAGGACTTTGTCATTTATGCATAACACACATATTATTCTGGTATTTGAGTCATTGAATTTACAAAATGTGCATTAAAATGGCCAAAAACTTAAAAAAAAAAAAAAAAAAAAAACACATTTGCATTTACAATGAATTTTTATGTATTTCCTAGTCTAAAATGAACTCACAATGAAGCCTTGACAGCATGTGACTGAACATGTGCTCATGTCTCATTCAGGTCCTTGTTGCCAAAAATGTCAAGCAAATTTTGCCAGTTAGTCCTGTTCATCTCTGTCGATACAATGACAGTCAGTGGTGACTTCATCTCCTGAATCAATTCCATGTGACTTTTGAAGCTTCAGAACAGGAACTCACCATTGACTTTTATTGTATGTATAGAAACAAACCGGCCAAAACTCAACTTTTGCGTTCAAACAAACATAAGAGGTTCGAATGACATGATGCTGACTGAATTTTCTTATTCTGAATTTAATCTATAAATTATTGTCAGATTCAAAATGTTGATGAATTTAGCAGAACATACCAAGATCATAACTGGCAGGATGCTTGGGATCTTCTATGCTACTGTTTCTCTTTTATTTTTGAAAATTACAAAGAGCTGGGTTGAGAAAAGATCAAGCAGACCCATAAATTTGGATGCCAAAGGGACAGTTGTAACTCTGCAGATATCTAATAGGTTTGAAAAGAACAAACCAAGTTGGTTGCTGATAAATTTGTGACAGTCCTTACAATATTATCATACACCAACACTTACATTACCAGCACGTACAGATGACATACACAATTATTAAAAATGAACATAAACCTGAAGTACATCACAAAGACTTCATTTCATAATTTGGAATTACACAACAGCTATCCAAATAATTAATAACAGCTGACATTAAATCACAAAGACTCACATTTTGCTCAGTAAAGAGTAAAGGTTTGTCATACAACTCATCCTCATCAATCCTGTGCATTTGCAAGGTCTCTACAATAATTCTGTAAGCAAAAGAAACATAACTCAGTACATAATGCAGGTTCAAAAACAACTCATCGACAGTTGGGCCTAAGACATGGTAGTAGATTCTCCAGTTTTAATAGCAAGGAAGCAAATTGTTTATAGGTTTCCACTCACTTGTGTTCTGCATAAGTGGGACTGTAGTGCATTTTAGGTTTTAAAAGTTCTTAGGCAATAATAATTCTGAACATACATGTATATGCGTGTCTGCAGCCATTATGTACCAACCTGAAATGTCTTAAAAGCTTTGATATGAGAAGAGCCACAATCTCTGCAGCAACATGCGGGCTCCAAAACTCTGTGAGGGAGGAGACAACAGATGTGGGTCACCAAAGAATAACAATAATAATATATATAAAAAAATCAGAACTTTAATAAAATTATGTAGGATGGCCTAACCAACAAGCTTAGATCTTATTCAAGTTTCAAGTGTGTTAGGGTTGAGAGTTTTACATTTGACATTAAATGTAAATGTTCAACACCATTATTTAAGGCAGTTATTAAAACTGATGCTAAAACTTGATAAAACTGCTTTATTAAATGGATTAATGGATAAACTCTTCTTAACTTGCAATTTAATTTAACTAAAATTAAATATATTAAAATATTATCAAAGTTAAGCATCACATACTTTAAAAGCAAAATCACTTATGTCCCCTCCCAATAATCCCTCCCTTTCTTTCTTTCTTTCTTTCTTTCTTTCTTTCTTTCTTTCTTTCTTTCTTTCTTTCTTTCTTTCTTCCTCCCTCCCTACACAAACACACACACACAGAGAAAATTTGTGTGTGTGGTGTTTTTTTGTTTGTTTTGTTTTGTTTTTTTTACATTATAGTGTCTCCAGTGGCTTTGTCATGTTAATCATGTTGCCAGATGAGAAAAATATGCATCCTGTGTATCTCAACATCAGATATAGGCTAAAGACACATTGAAAAACTCATAAGGGATCCCCATAATTGATCTTGATAGAGCAACTCAGTCTCTGGGCGGTCTGAATATACTTTACAATGCATTGAGTTTAACGAAATCAGCAGCCGATTTAATTTGCCAATATCTGATACATCAATATAGAAGCTTGTTTCCACCACTGAATTAAAAGGTGAAAAAAAAAGGTAATTTTGACTTTTTATATCACAATTCTGATTTTTTCTTGAAATTCTAACGTTTTATCACAGAATTTTGAGTTGTAAAGTCAGAATTGTGTGATATAAAGTCGCAATTGCGTTATAAAGTCAGCAAGATTTAAATTTGCAATTCTGACTTTATAACATGCAATTGCTAGTTATAATGTCAGAATTGTGAGATATAAACTTGAAGTTGCAAGAAAAAAGTCAGAATGCACACCTTTATTCTCATTCTCTCTTGGTTTATCAATATGTCATGAATATACATAGATAGGAAATTATGTTTAATTATGTTTATTTTTGATAATTTTCTCACCCCCATGTCATCCAAGATGTCCATGTCTTTCTTTCTTCAGGTGAAAAGAAATTATGGTTTTTGAGGAAAACATTCCATGATTTTCTCTATATAGTGGACTTCAATGGGGTACAAAGGGTTGAAGGTCCAAAATTCAGATTCAGTGCAGCTTCAAAGAGATCTACACGATCCCAGCCGAGGAATAAGGGTCATGTTGGAAACTTAAAGGTAGGCGTGAGTTTCCATGGTTTAACCATATGGTTAGTTGCTCTAGTTCCTCAAAAGAGTATTGCCAGTCATAATAACTTACTATTTTAGGTTTTGCATTTGAATATATATTTAGACATTATCAAACACTAGATTTTTATAATATTATTATTTTAAAATGTTAAATTTAAAATGGTTAATTACTCACATCCTAATGTTATTTTATGATAGTCACATAAGCATAAACAAGAAGTGAAAATTACTGAATGCACTGCAGGCAGATACAGAATTTAACCCAAGAAAGAAAATTAAAACAAAAAAAAAAAAGCTGAACAATTGCATTCAATGAAATCCAGCGAGGGATAAGTTATTCCTTAAAACCTAACTGCAATTAGAGTCTAACTATCTGTTAAATAATGATTTATATTAACTGTAACGTGTTCAAAAATACCACTATGGCTAGATTCCTGAGGGGTCAACTAACGCATTAAAATGTCAAAACATGCAGAAAGCACTTGAGAAACACTGAAATGAATGGGGTTCAATGCTGGAACTGTTCATAGACATCAACAATCAGCATGTGAAACTCAACAATGGTGACATGCTGCAGTATATAATGGGTGCTATGAATACAAAACTCATTCATGGCTCCCAGCATGCATTGCGGCATGAATAAATTATGCCGTAGTGCATGGTAAATTACAACATAAAAGATGTTGTAAATAATAAAAGTCATAAAAATATACACTGTAAAATATGGCCGTGATTTTACCGGTAAAAGACTGTAAAAATGCTATGGTGAAAAACAGTTAATTGGTTACAGAAAGTTTCCGCACTATATAGTATGGTGAATACCTGCAATAGATCTAACGGTACATTTAATATAATTTTACAGTAAAATACCGTTAAATTTACAGTTTTTGGAAGGAAAAAATATCAAGTCATTGTATAATTTACAGTGAAAAAAAATTGACATTCTCACAATTCCCTGCATGACACATTTCACATCTGATTTATTTTCATTGAATAACTGTGTTTATTCTTAGTTTTCTTTGTTTCTTCTAATCAGTTATGTACATTAGGGTTTTATGTTACATCTAATGTTGCTTAAAATGTCATGTGTGTCACCATGATGGTGTTTAGTGTTTGTGTGAATGCACCGTCTATATATTAGTAATGTTCTTCTCAGCTGGTGGAAAAGTTACTTGAGATGAACTTTGATTCATCATGTGACTCTCATCACCACTGTGTTTGGTGGTTGTCAGTGTATTACAACATATATTAGTAATTCAATAGGTTGGTAAATTAGCATTATATCAGTTAATGAAATAAATTTTTTCAGTAAATTTAACAGATTTTTTTACAGTGTGTAAAATAAACAGTTATGAACCGTAATTATTACAATATAAACCTTTAAATTATATACGGTTTTGAACTGTAAAATAGACAGTAAACTAAGTGCTGTCCTGTAAAACCTACAATGTTGCTACCATATTTTTTAGGGTAAAGTTCTGGCAACCACAGCTCATGTTTTTTCACTGTAAATTGTTTTTTTGTTTGTTTGTTTGTTTGTTTGTTTTAAAGTGTAACGCATACTGTACATATAACCACTAAATGACTTTGCATGACTTGCACATACGGTTTAATGATGCCTTATTTCTGCTCTTTACAAGCCACCACAAATATTTCCATGTGAAATCAGATAAGTACACAAACACCCGGTTTAGGTGAAGCCCTGGCAAGCTCAAACCTAGACAAAGGGTGTGTGAAATCCTGTTATGACTAACAGCAACCAATGAAACAAAACAAACTGAAAAAAAAAAAAAGAAAAAAAAAGACTTAAACAATCTTTATATATGTGTACTAATTTAACCTGGCTCTTATAAGCTTAGTGTGATTTTTACTAATCCAGCTGTGCAAATATAAAACATTCTTACTCCTAGAAGTTTTGTGCAGTTTTACAAAACCCCACTAGGAGGCAGACTCACATTACACTAAATGTATCACTGGTGTTGTGGTTCTCAACTGGTTTTGCATGAGGATGCAGATTTTACATTGAAAATCAAGTGATATTCAAATGATTATGAACCACTCTCCACAGCAGGGAAAGTCAAGTTATGTCCATATATCAATAATAGTGCAAATGGGGCACTTTATGATGTGAGTGCTGATGAAAAGCTTACATCCCTGGTTGTGGCATTGTGTGAAACAGCACTGGGCTGAGCAATGGCTTGAGACTATAAAGTCTTGTTTGCTAAAAGAAGAAAAAAGGCTGGATTCTAGTATGGATGTGCGTTTAGCTAATCTAGGGTATGTTTACAAGAGATAGGAACCAGCCTAACTCAGAATATGTGTAATTTAGTTCAATAAACATCAATATCAAGTTAATATTGAGTAACTTACACTAATATATTGCCAGTTGTTCCGCCAACGAAAGTAGTTTGCCTCCAACCAACACAGTGGTGTGTCTTTTCTGAGTGACTCAATTTTGAAGGAATCATGAGGGTTGTCAAAACTGTACTTGAAAGTCAGATATTCAGAGTTCCCAATAGGAACTTTGAACTGGAATGCTCCCTCAAGTCAGAGTTCTGACTCAGCAAACTCAGAATTCAATATAGATGCTCAGCGCATCAACAGTAATGAAACGGTAGTAAAATATTGTTTATTAGCACTTCTGTTTGTCTGTCTCAATAAACTCAGTCATGCACAAAGTATTGTCCAACCTCTATCTGAGGACAGGATACATCAGTATTATCTGGGCAAAATACCACTTTTTTATATGTATTCCAAAAGAACAAGCACAACAAAGGTTTGCCTGGAGACATCCATCTTGGTTTTCCAACATGTGTAATGTAATGGGGTCATCTCAGGTCATTCCCTGCTCCGTCATCCAAGGTAAACAGAATACAATATCAGTATCTGTAATCTATGAAAGCTTGTTTTCGCCATGGAATAAAAGAATAAAAAAAGGTAATTGTGACTTTTTATCTCACATTTGTGACTTTTTTTTTTCCACAATTCTGAGTTTATAACTAGCCAATCTGACTTTATTTCTCACAACTGCGAGTTTAAATCAATTAGCAATTGTGAGATATAAATAGTTATTTTTCTATCCCCTCCTGGTACTACCAGAGAAATCCATGTGAACTCTTCTGAACAACTGAATTATACTATATTGACTTGTCTGGTTTTGTATGCTGATGATCCATGAACTTGATGAACTTGTGATGAACCTTTAAACACACAATGTAGTTCAACAGAGCAGAGAGAAACAGCAGCCATGGGATTCCACGTGAACCGTCTTCACTGTAGGAGGAAGGGACCATTTCATCTGGCCTGGAGCTCATGTCATGGATAGAATATTTATAAAAAAGAAGAGGACAGTCAGAGTAAGTCAGTACCTAGAGCTATACTTTAAATAGATATTTAAGGTTACACTCTACATACAGGAAGTATCAACTCATGCAAACATCACTTATTTTTGTGTATGGGAGACTCCAACACAACACATTATTACATTCATAAAATACATTGTGTAAAACTGTCCTTTTTCAACTTTTTATTGGCACTTTTGTTAACTGAATAATTATAGAGGGAGGTATCTGTGGAGTCTGTATCATTAATATGTATATTTTGACTATACATTTGCCGTTTTTTTTTTTAACTAAATTTGATTTGGTACTTACCTATTTTGCTATTTTATTCAGATGGCCAAGTCTGTTGTAATTGGTGATTGGTCTACACTAACCCTCTACCGCATAGTGTTGCCATATGGCAACATACACTTTGTGTTAATTTCCTTGCCACCGTCTCTTTAACAGAACATTCTCGTTTTTTTTGTTGGTAAGAGAAGACCTTAGTTTAGCCAATGATGTGCTTTGGTTAAGTCACATGACATGCAATTTTTTTCTGTGGCATGATTTTCTGACAGACTGCCGTCTCTTGAATGTAGTTGCTGAAAGCAAATTAAAACGTCAGTAACAAACAAAGACCCGTCCATGTCACATTCACAAAAAAAAATGTTAACATCATCTCAGGTAAGGTATGATGACATATTCACCACTCAAATAAAAAATATGAAATTAGTTTTTGGTAAATCGATAAAATGTCTGTGTTGCCATATGCCATATAGCTAGCAAAGGCCAGCTGCAGTCTGTTAAGCTATAACAATAACAACATTAATGCTAGTGATATAATGTTGATTAGTCGTATGTTAAGTACTGCCATGGCATTTGTATTATGGATTAAATCAACATCAGAGACCTGCCATCACAGCCAGTATACTGGCCCAGACCTACCACTGGCCTACCATTGTGTCTCAAAAAGGCAGGTGCAAGTGGATGTAAGTGTATTGTTAGGGTGAAGAGCACCAAATGTGATGTCTACATGTGTCTCACCTCTGAAAAAAAATGCTTTTTGAAGTTTCATACAGAAAAAAGGTGGTTTCAAGGATTTTGGGGGGTTCATGTTCATAATCTTCCTCTCATAAGATTGCGTAATGTTGAATTTTCATGAACTACAATATTTTTGGTTTTATGTCATTGTTTTATGATACATGATGAACAGTATTAGATTTGTTTTTAACTGTCTACATTTGCAATTTAAATAATATTCACGAAAAACGTAATGAAATTCAAAGAATATAAAGCATTATTCAGCAAAAGAGAATGGAATAAATAAAAGCACAAGATGTTGGAAAATAAGTATAAGGTGTTGTTTATATTACTGCTAAAGCTTATAATAGCACCAATTGATTCAATACAAACAACATTTCTGAGGAAAAATATCAACTATATACACTTACACTTATTTTAAGTTATTTCCACTATTGCGCATTGTTGCCATATGGCAACATATCATAAAGTACCTTAAAATAATTTTTTTTTTTTTTAAAAAACTTTTTTTTTTTTTACAGCACTTAAAGGTTAAGCCATTCTAAGAAAAGAAAAAGAGTCAAATATTTTTTTTTTATATATTTATCATAATGCGTGCGGTAGAGGGCTAATTGTCAAGCGCTCTTGAAACTGATTCAGGTGTGTTTTATCAGGGTTGGAGCTAAACTTTGCTGGTAAGTAGACCTCCAGGAACAGGGTTGGGCACCCCTAATCTACAGTGTGTTCTAAACGGGATAAATCACCTCCGAAGGGCACTTCAGAGAGAAAACAATCATGGCCGCCATATTGAAGGGTCGTTCCTAACTGAAGTGCTCAAAACTGGCCACTTTAAAGGGCCCTTCGGAATTAAGGATTTCGAAAGGAACAACTGATGGACACTTCAGGCCCCCATGATCCTTTGCACAGGGAAGTTGTTTGAGCTCGCAGAATAGCTACAGGAGGTTAGAGGTTCGATTTTACCTATAAATGTATGTATAGTATTTTTCTATACTACTGCAATATTTATACAAGTTAGATTTGGTACATTATTATGGTTAAAATTACATTGTGCTTCAACAAAAATACTATACAGCTCCCTTTATCACTCCATTCAAATGTTTCAAATACATAGACATAATATATTTAACGTATAAAGACCGGCAGTGGGTTACAATGTTATTACAGTAAATTAATGCATATTATCACAAAGATTACAGCGGGGGGGCGCCTCCTTGATTGTCTCATTAAGATGAAAATTGTTTTTGTTTGACCCCTACACCATTCATCCCTTCGAAGCTCTCACTCCGGAGGGTAAACCCTTTGAAGGGATTAGGGCATAGGGATGATACGCAGGGCTAGTCTGTTGTGACTGGATGACCACTTACAGCATGTGTTGAAAACCAAACGACCATTACTATATTTGGATTTCAGTTACGGATCTTCCTCAGCACAGTGATATGAACAGTAATGATAGCATCAGCTTTTCCTTATTAATTCAAGCTTTAGGTGTGCATGCAAAGTGGATTTGGTTTTGCAGTGCAGAAAACAGCGTCTTCTCCAGTCTCAGCTACAAAGATGCTTTTCGTGTGCAGCCAATGAAAACCATAGGCTGGCATTATGCAAATTTGTTGCAAATCAATGTAGGCTCAATGCAAGACTTTGCTTCTCATGTAAATGCATCTTCCTTTTGGAATGTTTTGATATTTTTTTCTGGACTTATTGATCTTAAGGCTATAACGGATTAAGCGAGATGGGTCAAATATATTCGTATTCATAAAACTAGTAAAAATGTCAATAATTTGTGAAAATAGGTATATAAAATCGACTATTGCCTCGTTTGTCAGTAGATTAGAGGTTTAGCCCCGCTGCAGTGAGATTCATTGATTGTGGCTCTCAAAGCTCAGTAACACACAGTCACACACCTGAGCTTCTGCCGCCAGAGCCAGTGTTGCCATGGTGAACGCAGGTTTACAATGCTTCTCACTCACAAGGAAACATTTCTGAATGCCTGCTACACCACAGCTGATTAGCTCCAGTTATTTTATTCTCTCCAAATGCACTCTAATTAGCCAAAGATGGTTTTGAAAAACAGCACAGAAATCTGCCATGCCTTGTCCACTGTGAAATATTATTTAACAAGAATAACCAATACAATTTCCTGACTATTTGTAAATATCTTACAATTGTGTATGTTTAGGGGTGGACCTTCATGGTGAAAGTTTATCTACAAATACAGATCATATGAATTCATATGAAATAGTCAATTATGTCTCTTCAGAATATTTTGTGTATTTTTTTTTTCCTGTCAGCAGAAGAAACCTGAAATTTAGCTGATAAGCTGCTCACTCCTATTCTTTAATAGCCTTCATTCCATCCAGATGACACATACAACTCGCACATATTTTTATATTAGTCCAGATGCGAAGCCTTCTAATAGCAGTCCACTTGTGTCATACACATGAGACAAGTTCCATCAACATAAACTGGATGATATTCTGTCAACATTGCATATAACGCAATGCATATAAGTGCCTTGGCAGGTAAAAGCAGAGAAAAATTAATTGCACCCAGTCTGCCGGAAGGCTCTTCATCTGTCATTCAATTCCAAGAAGCACAGAGTCTCTCTGCAATGCAGATAGTGTTTGATTAGTTGAAACGCTCAGAGCTTCATCCATAATGTCTTAGCAAAGATTTTTCTCATCACTTCTATTAACTATGCTAGGTACCGTTTATATTTGTTTATTCAAGCAAATCAGATTAATTTCAGTATAAGAAAATATGGCCATTAAAGCTTGTGAGCTACCATGATATCATTCCCCCATCCACTAAACCCATAAGCAGAACTACTCAAGGTAAAAGAAAAAAAAGACAACTCATACTATATTTAAATCAGCTTTACCTACAATGTGTTTGGTGAAATATTGGCTGCTGAGAGCAGGGAGGCCATCAAAATTCAAGAAAGATTCAAAATCTGAAATGATCAATGTTGTACTATTTAAGCTGCTTATATATTTATATATATATATATATATATATAAATACATTAAAACAGAAATATTGTAAAATATTATCACATTTCAAAATAACTGTTTTCTATTGTAATATATTTTAAAATGTAATTTACTCCTGTGATGAAGCTGAATTTTCAGCATCATTACTCCAGTCTTCAGTGTCACATGATCCTTCAGAAATCATTCTAATATGATGATTTGCTACTCAAGAAACATTTATGAGTATTATCAATGTTGAAAACAGTTGTCCTGCATGTGTTTGTGGAAACTGTTTTCAGGATTCTTTCAAAGGAACAGCTTTTATTTGAAATATATATATATATATATATATATATATATATATATATATATATATATATATATATATATATATATATATATATATATATATATATATATATATATATTTATAACACTATAAATGCCTATACTGTCAAGTTTAATCAATTTGATGATAGTATTACTTTATTAAAAAAAAAAAAAAAAACCGTACTGTCTCTTATTTGTCTGGATTATATTTAACCCACTATGGAGTTTTAAGGGTTAAATTCCCTATATTTACATTGAAATCCAAAGTGTGTAAATAGAAATCTGCACTGATGGCTATTATACTCTGTTTACCCAATTGCATAAGGTGGTAAAAGTCAACACGACTGCCATGTAAATACTCATTAAAGGGATAGAGTTCACCCAAAAATGAAAATAATGTAATTTATTACTCATCCTCTTGTCGTTCTACACCTATAACTTCTTCATTAATCATTTGGAATAAAAATTAAGATATTTTTGTTGAAATCCGATGGCTCAGCGAGGCCTGCATCGCCAGCAATGGTACTTCCTCTCTCAAGATCCATAAAGGTACTAAAAACATATTTAAATCAGTTCATGTGAGTTCAGTGGTTCAATATTAATATTATAAAGTGATGAGAATATTTTTGGAACAAAATTAGGGTGAGTAATTAATGACATTATTTTCATATTTGGCTGAACTAACCCTTTAACCCATATACGTAGGTATATATGATTATCTTTATTCAGACGAACACAATCGGAGATATATTTAAAAATATCCTTAGTTCTCCAAGGTTTGTAATGGTTGTGAATGGGGGGCACATTTAAAAAAAAAAAAAAAATGCATCCATCAATAATCAAAATAATCCATTCGGCTCCAGAGGGTTAATAAAGGCCTTTTGAAGTGAAGGGATGAGTTTTTGTTACATCCATATTTAAAACTTTATAAATTCAAATAACTAGCTTCCGGCGGACGGCCGTACGCATACTGCGCAAGTCGGCTTGTGCCAAATGAGTAACCCGTGACGAGATGTATGACGCAGGATGTAGGCGTATTGTAAGCTTAGATGCCTCCAGCGATTCAAACAAACAGGGCTGGCCAACAAACTCAAGCTCCTCTTCTCTTATATCGAAATCCTCCGACATTTCTCTTTAATTAAATTTGCTTTAAAATTGCTTTAAATTTCTCGTTTTAGACTTCTAATTTGTGACCGGTGTTTTGTTTTGCTCTCTCCTCTGCACCTCCGTGTTCCTTCATCATCAAAGGCCTTTATGAACCTTCTAGAGTCATATGGATTACTTTGATTATGGATGGATGCTTTTAAAAAAAAAAAAAAAAAAAAAAAAAAAAAATGTGGCCCCCAATTCACAACCATTATAAACCTTTTAGGAGCAAGGATATTTTTAAATATAACCGATTATGTTCGTCTGAAGAACATAGTCAAATATACCTAGAATGGCTTGACGGTGAGCAGTTCATGTGAATCATTTTTGGGTGAACTATCCTTTTAAAGGTCCCGTTTTTCGTGGTTTTTTGAAGCTTTGATTGTGTTTATAGTGTGCAATATAACATGTGTTCATGTTTTGCGTGTAAAAAAACACAGTATTTTTCACATAATTTACTTATCTGTATACCACTGTTTCCACTGTCATAAAAACGGGTTGATGACTTCCTTGTTCTATGAAGTCCCTCCTTCAGAAATACGTAATGAGTTCTGATTGTGCCAGCGGTTCCTGTGTTGTGATTCGACAGCAGCTTAGCGAACCTTGCCCGGAAAGGTCACGCCTCTTACAATAACGTGGAGATGCAGGCGCTCAGTGTTATTGTAAACATGTCTTTAATTTTACCCTATCAATTTGAGTCGGAATCAGACCCGGTGATTGGACTGCGGGATGAAAATAACAGCGTTTCGACGACATGGCGACAAACACACTCTACAAACGCAACTCTTGTGTATTCCTGTGGGTGGAGGTTAGTCAAAAAACTGTTTTAGTGACGTCATTAAAGAAGGAAGTAGAGGGATGTAGTCCAAACTGGCCGTTCGATGTAGGCGACTTCTGTTAAATAAAATATCTCGCTTGGCATTGAACTTTGAGCTTTAAAATTTTACAGATTTTATTTATACTCTAACAACAACATTACGCACTAACTAAAGTTTGAAACATGGGATCACGAAGAATGGGACCTTTAAGGATGGCAGTGAATATCCTTCTTTGACTGTCTGTCCTCTCGGTTTTAGGGGTTTAAATCATTACAACCACGGGTTGCATCGCTGATAATTCCCGAGGAAATAGCCCATCCGTCCTCTCTGTGAGAGCCCAGATGAATAGCGTCGTGAGAAGTTCAGTGGCCTGTATAATTCACAACACATTTAGTGGGAACAATGCAAGATGCACTGATTGAACATGCGTGAGACTGCGTGTTTGGGCTGGAGAAATTAAACAAAAGCCTGTCTATTATTCAATGGAGATGACAAGAATGGGTGTGTTCTCAGCATCTAATGGGCTTTTCTTGGTTTATATTTTAGCAATATTGCTCACATGAGCAGAGAAAGCTATTACATAAACATAAGCACTCAGTACAGAGAGCATTGCATTATTCTTTGATATAAGGATCTCTGTCCTAATCTAGGCAATGATCTTTCATGAAGAACACGAATCTTGCTTGAACCACTGGAATATAAAGCCCTGTAGAAAATCTTGCATCTATACTCCTAATAATTGTCAGCACACACATAAGAGGCTGATTTTCCCCTGTTCTTCTAAATTGCATTACTTAGTCACGATCCTGTAAAATTACACTCAGCAACTGAAGTCACGTTATAGCAGAACCTATAACAAAGCTCTTAGACCATAAAGCAGAGTTGGTGATTTTATCTTTTGGCGATTTTTGATTTAACCCTATGGGGTTGACGAATGCAATATTTAAAAATAAAATATTTACAAGACAAGATAATTAACAAGAGTTAATTAATACAGTATTACAGTATTAATAGTGTGATTAAGTTCTGTTCAAATGCCACAGTAACATGGAAGACAGTAAAAAACCAAGACCAGAAAAATGTGCCATAAATTTGAGAGTTCTACTAGTATAAATATTTGCAGGATGAGTTTTCCATCCAAGCTTCTACAGCAGCAAAAAAAAAAAAGATAAATTGTATCTGTGCTTTATGTACCAAACCCGTGGCCTGTGGAGGACATGCTGACCTGTAAATCAGTCACAATAATGTGCTTCTAAAAAAAATGCCTGTCTCTGCAGTCCTTTTTGATCCAGTTTTGTCCACTTTTCTTCCATTTATAGAAGTGTCAGCCATCACTACAAAACCTCCCAAATGCAATGCAGCAATTACCCTTGCGATGGATTGTGGGGGCTTAGGTAACCCTTTGTGATGGATATCACTGTATCATTCTGTTCAGGGAACATGGACACTCCATACAAATGATTTTAAACCTTTCAGCTGTGCCTGGTTTATTTGCACATTTATAGACATTCACATCCATGTTCTCCAGCATGATTTGAAAATGATGCAGATAGCATCTTGTGCTTCAACTGAAGGAAATCTTAATATAAAATCTTAATATTTAAATATCTTAACTGTTTCTCCATGATTTAGTTTTTCATTGTATTTTTAAAATCCTAAAATATATATTTATTTAGGTGAAAATGTTACACATGTTCGATGTGGTCTTTTGGTATCTATCTCGCACCCGGGCTCACCGCCACCCGGTGGCCTTAGGAAAACTTTAATCAGTGTGCGATATTTATTCAAGCGGATAAATCGAAGAGAATAATGGCAAAGTCATTTTAATGCACTAGACTTCCTGCTGCCAGCAGGTGGCGAAGTTTGGGGCAGAGCAGACATTGTATGCCCGAGTTACAACTTCCTGTTTCATGGTGAAACATCAAACTTTGTCAGGCCGCCACGGACACGCCCTTCAGTGGAAACTGTAGATATTCGCAATTTAATGTCGCAAAGGCCTTTAGATTAAACTGACCAAATATGATGTTAATCTGATTAAAGCTCTAGGAGGAGTTCGTTAAATAATGTCTGGAAAGGGCAAAAACTTCAAAATTTTGCACAGAACATTCAAAATATATTTTGTTTTTGGTTTTCAGATTTTGCACCCAGGGACTTTTTTGTAGGTATTGGGCTGTTACATATGTCTACTGAATTTCATACTTGTATGTGAAACATATCATGAAGGGCGCTTATTTGAAATTTTGTAGGTGCCGCTATTGAGTCATTTTGCCACACCTAATTCTGAAACCCATATCAGACATAAATGTTCACCAATTCTGATGCGTGTGCAAAGTTTAATGAGTTTTCTAGCATGTTTAGCCCCTCAAAAATGTGATTCATTTCGGAGAAGAAGAAGAATTGACCGAGCAATTACAATAGGGTCCTCACACCATCAGTGCTCTGGCCCTAATTATATATAATAAACCATTTCAACATACATTTTAAATATAAATTTTACTTTAGTTTGTCAGTTTTTTACACTAGATGACAAAAAGTTTCAGCATTTCCATTCACATTTAGCTACCTATGCATTTGAGCATAAATAATTACAAAGAAATGGCAAGTAACACATTGAATTATATGAGACATTTTGAAACAGAAAGACTGAAACTGAAAACGTTCTCCAATACAACATTTTATTTACAACTTTTTTTTTTTCTTTTTTTACAGTGATGATAATCTTAATATGCAGTCTAAGAGAAGGTAAAGTAGATCTACTTGTCCTAGAATGTCATTCTTTTATTTCAGAGTACTTCCCTATTTTACTGTTTGATCAAACGTTCGATGAGAACAAATGATTCTGGCCGCCTGAAATAGACCCGAGATCTAGATCTTGGCACTCTGTTATTAAATATTAATTCTTCTAGAACAAAGCTTTGTCATTGTTTGCTTCGCATATTTCCTCTTCATTCTATCAAGACGAGGCAGCAAATATTGCCTGTCTGGTGAACAGGTTTACTTTTCCCTCATTTATTGAACGGCACACATCTGATACACTTCAAGGCCACTCGCCACCTTACTACGTTCATTTAGTGCTTTCATGCGGATCTTAAACTTAGCCGTGTGACCCTCTCTCGGTTTAGTGGTTAACGTCATCGCTCGCATTGTAGGCCATTAATACGCCACATTAAACCAGCAAACACATCATGACCACATGGCCGCTCAAACCCAAACACAGAGTCAGTATGGTTGACTACGCTGTGTTGACAGTGGTGCAAATCTTAGACAGTCAGTCCTTCATGGGAAGGGTTTGTTATGATGCCATTAAATCACACTGTATGTTTGGTAGTGAGGGCATGTTATATGGAGGTTTATGGAGAGTAATGAAATCTTACTGACCTACAGTATTATGTATTTTTCAACAAGGACACTTACTATAAACTTTGACAGCAGTGAGTGAAGTCACTTAGCCGAGAGCCATAAGAACTGTTCTTTTGAAATATGCATTAAAAATCAAAATGTTATGTGCATTCATGCCCTAAATACTCCCTGGCCTCCCCTCCCAGCATTAAAATAAAATGGCAAGATGATAAGTCAGTGTTTTCATTCAAGCCAACATGAAACATTGTTTGAACCTCATTTTAGTTCTGTAATGTGAAAACAGGATATTTAATGACAAAAATAAATTTTCAGCTAGACTGTATCCATTGGAAATATCGATGGCATCACTTTCAGAACAATTTTTTTTTTTTCCAGCTGATGAACGATAAAAACAATTTAAGCCAGTCAGAATCCATCCTGCTTTAAGGAGCCTGAGCATTTAAAGCGGCAAACAACAAAACTAAATAAACAGAATATTATAATATACACTGAACAAAATTATAAATGCAACACTTTTGTTTTTGCCCCCATTTTTCATGAGCTGAACTCAAAGATCTAAGACTTTTTCTATATACACAAAAGGCCTATTTCTCTCAGATATTGTTCACAAATCTGTCTAAATCTGTGTTAGTGAGCACTTCTCCATCTACCTCACAGGTGTGGCATATCAAGATGCTGATTAGACAGCATGATTATTGCACAGGTGTGCCTTAGGCTTGGATTTGTGAACAATATTTGAGAGGCCTTTTGCGTACATAGAAAAAGTCTTAGATCTTTGAGTTCAGCTCATGAAAAATGGGGGCAAAAGTGTTGCGTTTATAATTTTGTTCAGTGTATATCATTATAGTTATTGTTATTGGTGTGGACATGCCTTAAAGCTAATGAATCTTGTCAGCTGAAAGCATGAAGCACTCAATTCTATTTTGTCGCCATGGGAACGGCAATCCACAAATCTGTTATCAAAAACAACATCTTGAAAACAACACCGATAAAAGAAGTTATATAGACAGAACTCAAAACGCAACAGAACATGGTGATATTTTTGATACATTTGGCTCATTAATGTGCATTGTATAACACAGATGAATAAAATATTAATTTGCATGTTCCCATCTACCAGTTGAATGGGTTATATAGAATAAGAAATGGTGGTCCTCTAGTGTATATGGCAGTTACAGCCCTGTGCTTTCGGTCTGAGGAGGAGAAATGTTTTCTTGAACAACCTGTGGTATTTTTTTCAAGTGAAATTATATAAAACATCACAATAATAATGAAAAATGTGCTGACTTTTTTTTTTTTCATAATGACTCTTGAATTCTATTCTGTTTTGTTGTTACTTATGTTTGCCTTAAGCTGTGATATATATATCCCACAGGGTCACAGAGAGGGAACTACACAAAGTCATTAAGACAGATAGAGGCCAAATGTGGCAATTCACTGGAACTGGATCATTGCACTCACCTCTAACCCAAATCAAAGAAAGCACAGAGCATAATTGGTAGGCCTGAGTTAGATAATACTATTCCTGTCAAAACAGTGTTTGCTTTTTGTGAAGAGTGAGAGGTAAACTAAGCCACAGTAAGTGTGCAATAGAGAAAGGAGACCTTTTTTAAAATCCATTATGGTTACAGTCAACATTAAAATCAAAATCCGCCCTGCTTTTTTCAATGCCCGTTGCTGATGTTATTGTGATTTATCAGTGCATGTTACACCAAATAAGTTTGTAATATTTTATTAAACTCTAATAACTTGCTCAACTTCTGAAACAAATTCCCTTTTTAGACATCTCCAGGTCCTCTTCTGGTAGCTGGTTTCTGCCACAGAATAAGAAATAAAAAAAGGTACTTGTGGCTTTTTATCTCAGAATTCCAAGTTTAAATCTCACAATTCAAAAAAAAAAAATAGTTAGAATTGTGAGATATAAATTCAAAATTGCAAGATATAAACTCAGAATTATGAGATATAAACTCATAATTAAGAGGGGGAAAAAAATCAGAATTCTGAGAAAAAAGTTGCACAATATAAATTCAGGGCTGTCAGGATTATGTTGAATGTTATTGTTTTCTTTCAAGTGTCTATTGCTGCACCCCATTTTGCCTATTTATACTTCGCCCTAAAAGTATGTACTCTTTTTGTGAAGAAAAAGTACATACTTTTGAGTATAGCAACAAAGTAGACCAGCTTTGGGACATACTATCAGTCTCTGTCTCATCCTGTCATCATAAACTGCTTTTTTTCATTAAAATCCTCCACATTTCATTTCATTTCCTACCGTATCGGAGAGAAATGCCGTAGCACGTTGATCTACAGCCGTGGGTCTTTCATGTGGAGAACTCTCCTCATATTAATGAATAATGATGCATTTAAAAGTTCATGGCCAAACAGATCTTTATAAAAGTCCACATTGTTATTGCAAATTAAATATACCACTGATAACATTAAACAATATTTTTATCAGGTAAAACTTTGATTATTAGTCACTCAAACCTTTATCAAAACCTCTCACCCTTGGCCGCACATGCATATTCGCCATGTTTTGTCATTTTTTTTTAACAATTTTTACTCGTGTTTGTAGTTTTGAACCAAATCCTCGTCCAATGCGCAATGGATTGTGGGCAATATTAGGCTTTATAGTGTTCATGGATCCACACTTCGAAAATCTACCGGAAGTAGTAGACCATACGGGGACTTCTGGCATACTCTATTCAACATACTATGCTTTGGGACACACTTGTAATCTCACATACTATTTAGGATAGATAGTATAGACATTGGGACGCAGGGTAAGTTTCCTGTGTTTCCTTTCAGTTTAGTTCCTGTCTCTTTAGTTACGGCTTCTTCTTGTTAGTTGCCTTGGTTACTGATTAGTTCCACCTGTGTCTTGTTTAGTTCACTCCCTGTTTTAGGTTCTCTGCTGATTATTTAAATGTATGAATTGTGCTCTTATGAAAATTCTGAATAGCAAGATGTAAACTCAGAATTGTGAGATAAAAACTAGGAATCACAAGAATTAGAGTCCAAATTGCAAGAAATAAACTTTTTTTTATTTTTATTTTGTTTATTCCGTGGCAGAATACATACTTTTGAGATCCTTCTCTCTAACTACTTAGCATCATTCTGGGAAGAAGAAAAAAAAAAGCTCCACCCTACATTTATTCTCACAGAATAACTGTTTTACTGAGAAATATGTCAGAATATAGCAGAAGGATGCAAATAGTGTTTCATGTAGACATTTGTTTGTATTATGGACATCTGAATGAATATACGCATAGTTAGCAGTAGATAATATACTGTAAATATAATTTTTTATTAACTGGAAAGTACTTTTTGTAATTTACTGTTTCAGAACAAGTATTTACTTATATAATCATATGCTTTATAGCCTGAAAATGACACATTTTTAGTCTTTGAAAAGTGATACTGTATGTACAGCTGATTCAACCAACCATGAAACACAATCTTCTAAAGTTGCATTACTTTTTTCATGATATTCTTCTACATAATCTTTACTAGATTATTCAGTACATTTGAGAAGGCATCTATTACTGTTTGACCTCCAGAGGCAAAGGTTGCTCTGAAAGATCCAGCATAAACAACATGGAGAAAGCTGCCTGTGAGGGGCAGGCTGTAAACTTCAAGATACAAAACCAACATTGCAGCCGGTATCTCTGTTGCCAAGGGGAGTGTGATAGCATCTCATGGATATTCATGTGGAGAAGAAGGAGATAACACTGGCAGATTTACAGTGCAGTCAGTGTTGAACACTCATTTGCGTTGAGAGCAAAATCCATCCACGGGGTTGGTTGCTATTCCTGTAGCATTCAGCTGTGTTAATCCATACATCTATAGGCTATGTACTCAAACCTTGCCATATCTGCAGTGCTAATAGCAGTCCTGCTGTCACTAAGCCTTTCATGATTACAGACAAGCTGACGAGTCCAGGTTTCTGATGATCCACAAAGGCTGATTCAAGCCCCACAACAAAATCACTATCTGCCATTTCAGAGTCAAACTCATGTTTGATTCATGAGCCAGACTCTCCCAGAATATCAAGTGACTGTGGCTACATCTTCACAAATCTGGAAAACAAATCTTTTACTCTAAGTTTTGGTCTTTAGTCCACACTGAGATGGCGTTTTTATCCAGGGCTTTTTAAAGAAGCTCTCCCAAATAGATAAATCTGAAAACAGCGTTTTGTCATTGTTTTGTGGACTGTGAAAACGTACGCATTTGAAAATGATGACGCATGTTTAGATGGTATTTTTGTCCTGCAAAAAAACTCTTTTTAAAAGACACTTTCCCAAGTGGATACATTGGTGGAAAAAAAAAAGAGTATATGTCTAGTGTCTTCAAATTATAATATTAAACATTGACAGCTTTATTTACATCCAGAATTTTTAGTATGATCTCAGACTTTTGAAGCCTGGTGTGTGTGTGTTGATCAAAGCGTTGCACATTGTGACTTACATGAAATCCGAAACGGATCAATAACAGGTTCAGTTCATAGAGTGTAAAGGGCCCTTAGGAGCTTGCTGTGCAGCACAATGTCATTCGACAATCTCAATGCTCTATGGTACACGTCTTCACATATCATCTGAAGGACGAATGGGCAGAAATGCAATAAGATTGCACAGACACATCTAATCATAGAGACGAAATCCAAGGCAGAATCTTATATTACTCTCAATATGGTGCTCAATATGTTGGAACTGAATATGAATCACACCCAAGTTCTCCCAAGAAAGTTTTACATTACAAATATCAGTTTCTAAAACTACATTGCACATTCAGCTATACAAATTATACACTGATGAACCAAAAACATGGCCATTCACAGGTGAAGCAAATATCATTGATCATATCCTAACAAGGCTACATATTAAGGTCTGGGTAGATTAGATGTTAAAGGGTTAGTTCACCCAAAAATGAAAATTCAGTCATTAATTACTCACCCTCATGTCATTCCACAACCGTAAGACCTTCGTTCATCTTCAGAGCACAAATTAAGATATTTTTTGATGAAAACTGATGGCTCAGTGAGGCCTGCATTGCCTCATAGCAACGAGAAGACTTTGTGCACCAAAAAATTGTTAAAAAAGTAACGACTTTATTCCACAATATCTAGTGATGGGCGATCTCAAAACACTGCTTTATGAAGCTTGGAAGCTTTACAAATCTTTTGTTTTGAATCAGTGGTTTGGAGCGTGTATCAAACTGACAAAGTCAAACCCCCCAGTGGTGAACCACCGACATTTCGAAACACTTAAGATGTAACAAAGTTTCGTTTACTGAAATCAAGTCACTTTGGCAGTTTGATACACGCTCCTAACCACTGATTCAAAACAAAAGATTTGTAAAGCTTCCAAGCTTCATGAAGTGCAGTGTTTTGAAACTGTCCATCACTAGACATTGTTGAATAAAGTAGTTATTTTTGTTTTTTTGGCACACAAAAAGTATTCTCATCGCTACATAACATTAAGGTTGAACCACTGTAGTCACATGAACTGTTTTAATGTCTTTAGTAGCTTTCTAGGCAACTGAAAGTGTTAATTATCTTTCTGTCATTGCAGGCCTCACTGAACCATCGGATTTTATCAAAAATATCTTAATTTGTGTTCTGAAGATGAACAAAGGACGACATGAGGTTGAGTAATTAATGACAGAATTTTCATTTTTGGGTGAACTAACCCTTTAAGCAGACAATCAGTTCTCGTAACCAACATGTTGTTTGCAGGAGAAATGGGCCAAGGCAAGGCAACTGGGTCAGAGTATCTCTGAAACGGCAAGGCTTGTGTGTCGCTCCCGGTCAGCAATGGTGAGAATTTACCAACAGTGTCAGAGGAGGAACAAACCACAAACCATCGATAAGGATGTTGGGCACAAGGTCTAGTGTGGCACAAGTCAGTCAAAATTTTAATGATGGTTATAGGAGGAATGTGTCACAACACACTGTGCATTGCACTCTGCTGCAAATAGGGCTACATAGTCGCAGAACAATCAGAGAGCCTATGATGACCCCTGTCCACCGTCAAAAGTGCCTACAATGGACACATAAGCATCGGAACTAGACCTTGGAGCAGTGAAAGAAGGTCACCTAGTCCTGGTGGTGTTCTCTGGTCGAAGTGACCTCTTTCAGCAGGATCATGCACCCTGCCACACTGCACACACTGTTCAGGAATAATTTGAGGAACATAATGAAGAGTTCAAGGTGTTGCCCTGGCCTCTAAATTCCCCAGATCTCAATCCAATCAAGCATCTGTGTACTGTGCTGAACGAACAAGTTCAATCCATGGCGGTTCCACCTCACAGCTTACAGTACTTGAAGGATCTGCTGCTAACATCTCCAGAAACCACAGGACACCTTCAGGGCTCTTGTAAAGTCCATGCCTCCAAGGCTCTGTTTTGTCAGCACGCGGAGGACTAACAGAATATTATGCAGGTGGTCATAATGTTTTGGCTGATCAGTATATAGTCACTACAGGGTCTTATGAAACATGGATGGCAGTAAAACATGTAGGTGAATCTTTTTTTTTTTTTTTTTTCTTATAAATTGCTCTTGAATGGCAAAACCTGTAATTATTTGATGAAAAAAAAGAAATACATTTGTTCACATTTTAATGACATCATCTGCTTGAGGCATAAATTAGTCCAGGCCTACAATAATATTGTCCAGGCCTACATATTTTTAAATTTAACAATTAGGCTACTTCTGTTTTGTCATTAAAACTCTTGGAGTGTTTGGAAATGGATATGACAATGTTGATATGTTTAGTCTTGACAGAAGAGATCTATACAGGTGTAGCGAGGGAAGGTCTCCACCTTCCCCATCTCCAGCTGTATAGATCTGCTACGGTTTCTGAAAGCGCGCTGCAACTGCTACAGCAAATGCTGACCAAGTATATGAAGGTTGAGCAGCGAGCTCACTGGCTACTGATACAGCAGGAACCAATCATCTGTGTCCTATATAGAATGAAATGATTGCAAGCAGACTGGGTTAAGGACCTATTATGTATATATCCAACTTAACTTTACAAACAGTTGTCATCTTATTTTTTGTCATTTCAAGTCATCTTGGGTCCTCCTAGCTGAATCACTGAAATAGAAGGATCTTCTTTAAAAATCCATGGAAAGGACATGATTTATTGAAATGAACTTAGCAACTCAAAAGCCATCTTTGATTCAGAAGATCAGCCACTATTAAAGGGTAAAACATAAAAAATGTAAAACTTTATTTTGCATTATATATATATATATATATATATATATATATATATATATAGTACAGTCCAAAAGTTTGGAACCACTAAGATTTTTAATGTTTTTAAAATAAGTTTCATCTGCTCACCAAGGCTACATTTATTTAATTAAAAATACAGTAAAAAACAGTAATATTGTAAAATATTATTACAATTTAAAATAACTGTGTACTATTTAAATATATTTGACAAAGTAATTTATTCCTGTGATGCAAAGCTGAATTTTCAGCATCATTACTCCAGTTTTCAGTGTCACATGATCCTTCAGAAATCATTCTAATATGCTGATTTGCTGCTCAAGAAACATTTATGATTATTTTCAATGTTGAAAACAGTTGTGTACTTTTTTTTTCAGGATTCCTTGATGAATAGAAAGTTCAAAAGAACAGCATTTATCTGAAATACAAAGCTTCTGTAGCATTATACACTACCGTTCAAAAGTTTGGGGTCAGTAAGAATTTTTATTTTTTTGAAAAGAAATTAAAGAAATGAATACTTTTATTCAGCAAGGATGCATTAAATCAATCAAAAGTGGCAGTAAAGACATTTATAATGTTACAAAAGATTAGATTTCAGATAAACACTGTTCTTTTGAACTTTCTATTCATCAAATAATCCTGAAAAAAAATATTGTACACAAATATTTTGTACAATTGTACACATTAAATGTTTCTTGAGCAGCAGATCAGCATATTAGAATGATTTCTGAAGGATCATGTGACACTGAAGACTGGAGTAATGATGCTGAAAATTCAGCTTTGCCATCACAGGAATAAATTACTTTGTGAAATATATTCAAATAGAAAACAGTTATTTTAAATTGTAATAATATTTCACAATATTACTGTTTTTTACTGTATTTTTAATTAAATAAATGTAGCCTTGGTGAGCAGATGAAACTTCTTTTAAAAACATTAAAAATCTTAGTGGTTCCAAACTTTTGGACTGTACTGTATAATATATATATATATATATATATATATATATATATATATAAAGTTTGAAAAGGTCAATTACAGTCATCTAATTGTTAAGCACAGATGACACTGTTTACTGAGAATGACCCAGATATGGAAACATTTTCAAAGAAAAACAGTTTAAAAGATATGAATTTCACAATGAATTTTAGATTTCCCAAGGAAAATAACAAAAAGAGCCCAGAGTCTGACTACAGTCAGCAAAGTCTATCTTCCCTCCACACTTCTATTTCAGGCTCAGAAACGTCAATAGAAGGTCTTTCAAGTTAGCATAACACTCCAGCCTTCTTATCATTTGTGGTTTCAGACCAAAAGCTCCTGAATGATACAAATCCAATTAGGCCACATGCCTTCAGAGCTTCTGAAACTAGGTCATTGGTAAAGAAGGTTTTGTGTGCAAATAAAAGAGTACTCACGTTAACTTTTCTGGATGAGTCATTTGAGTTAGTGTCCGGCGGGCTTAGCTCAAAAAGAGCCCCTCGTCTTCTTTGAGAGTTTCTGCCCACGAGGCAGATGATGAATGTGCGGCCGCAGTGGACTGCTTCAGCAAAGTGAGAACGATGATGTGCACAGTGCTCTCATTACGACAAATAATCGTCAGCTTGATCTGCTTCTCTGCTACCCCAGTTGTAGGTCATCTTAAAATGCATTTTATGAAGAAATACATGGTTTGCTCATTGGTGCAGTAATTCAATTCAATTCACATTTATTTGTATAGCGCTTTTCACGATACATATTTCAAAGCAGCTTTACAGAGAATGCATGTCAACATCACAATTTAAAGAATGCAGTTAGCTAATAATGTAATAATTTAGGCAATTAATTTACAATCACTGTTAGCAGTTTAATTGAAGCTAAAAGTTTATTTCTAATTGAAATAATCAATTACATATTAACAATAATTAGGATATAATTGGGCAATGTGCATGTTGATCCAGATGATTGCGTCTTCTGAAGTCCTTGCAGGAGTCGGCGCCGTCTCTTCATAGGTGTTGGTCATCTGAGGTCTTCTTAAGAGGCTGGATCCAAACTGAAGCTGAAGTCCTCTCTAGTCACCTCGGGACGGGTGTCAGAAAAGCAAATGGAGAATAATTAGCGTAGCTGCTGTTCATAACATTAAGCAAAGATAGTCATGTGCAATTGATCTGATCTGAGATGCATTATGTGAATGCTTGGCTAAAGAGATGCGTCTTTAATCTAGATTTAAACTGGGTGAGCGAGTCTGAGCCCCGAACATTATCAGGAAGGCTATTCCAGAGTTTCGGAGCCAAATGTGCAAACGCTCTCCCTCCTTCAGTGGACTTAGATATCCTAGGTACAACCAGAAGTCCAGAGTTTTGTGATCTTAAAGAGCGTGAAGGATTGTAGGGCAATAGAAGATCGGTTAAGTACACGGGAGCTAAACCATTTAGAGCCTTAAAGGTCATTAGCAATACTTTATAATCAGTAAGGCAATAAAATCAATATCACGATATAATTCAGTTTTGAAATCGCAGAGGCTGAGATTTAAGTAAATATATAGGCTACACTACCACCTTCAGAGTAAAGAATGTTGTTTTTGTAGTTCATGATACACTGTAAAAAGAATTGTTGGTTGAACTTAAAAAAGTAAGTTACCTGGCTGCCTTAAAATTTTGAGTTCATTGAAATGAAAAATTTGAGTTAATACAATGAATACAATTGGTTTAATCAATAGAAACTCAAAATATTATGTTATCTGAACCACATTAATTATCTAAGTTGATTTGACAAAAGAAAAAAAAATGTTGTGATGACAAATCATAAAAATATATATATTTTTTTTACAGTGTACAGTGTTTCTGAGTGTCAGAACAGCCAAACGATACTAAGATTGGCAAGGAACGGTTCCAGTTACATTTTCACTCAAGCCTGATATGGCACGGCACAATTACAAACTGTGTTCATTATGCAATTTAGGCTGGGTTATTGAACTTTTTTTGAAAGGCCCTTTGGAAAAAAGATGAAAGGGAAAATATACATCTGTTACAAAAGTAGGCAGCTACTGTGCTCTTGACCCAGTATATGAATGGACATTCAGAATAAGTGTGCTTTTGAACTGAATTGGCCTCTGCTGCAGCGGAAACACTGCACAACTGTTCTATCGTCATCTTATCCTGCGTAACAAAATGCAGATCCAAGTGGCTGACACATCACAGTGATCCGCCTGGGTCAGATGTGTCATTTCAGCTGAAGCTGGTCTTTCAGCTAACATCCACAGTCAGCACTGGAGATGGTAAATATAAAAAGTTGAACAGGAATAGGATCTTTTGAAGAATTTTACCCGGTCAACACATGCCTTGTCTATCAAGCTTTGAAACATGAAACTACGTTTATTTGACTTGACAAGTGAGGAACTGCACAGATAGAAACACTGTATCTTTTATCTTCTCTTTTGTCACAGTCTCTTTGTGCTATTATGTATGAAAACTATTAAAGTGTCACATGAAAAATATAACCTGACACTTGGTAAACCAATGAAGAACCAAGAAGTCAGGCACATTTGGACTGAATATGGGGTTGGGCAATATATTGAATGTTCATGATATGTTTATGATGAGATTCCTGGTGATATGAAATTAAGCAAAAATTAAGAATTCTGAATTATAATGATTTTAATTGTCTTTTTTTTTTTTTTTTAAGTTTCCTTAAAGGGTTAGTTCACCTAAAAATTAAAATAATGTCATTTATTACTCACCCTCATGTCGTTCCACACCTGTAAGACCTTTGTTAATCTTCGGAACACAAATTAAGATTTTTTTGTTGAAATCTGATGGCTCAGTGAGGCCTCCATAGCCAGCAATTTCCTCTCTTTCCTCACTTCCTCTGATCGTTTTATATCTTAGGACATCAATGTGTCGTCACGAGCTGCAGGGTTTAATTTGGATTTGTCTATGCAAGTTTTTTTCGACTCTTATTGATAGAGTTCCCATTCACTTACACTATTTGACTGACAGACGGCAACGGTTGGAGTTAAAAATCATCATTTGTGTTCTACTGAAGAAACAAAGTCACCTACATCTTGGATGCGCTGGGGGCAAGCAGATAAACATCAAATTTTCATTTTTGGGTGAACTATCCCTTTAAAAAAAAAAAAGTGAAGAAAAAAAACTCAGTATCATGGTGGTTTCTATACTAAAACATAGAGAACATCCAAAATTGAACTCTGTAAGTGACAGATTTGAACTGTGCACCACATAAATAACACTCAGTAATTGAAGCACACGAGGGACTCGCAATTTTTGAACTGGGATTGCCTTCTCCTTGAAGGATGCATGCAATACAACAAAACAAGGTATCTTGGAAGCCAACGTGTTAAGAATAACTCCCAAAGCTATCTGAGTTTTGAAAGAGAGCTAGTGTGCAGTATAGATAAGCATGCTGCCATTTAGGTTACTTCTGGCTTTCAAACCTGCTGCAATAATGAATTCACACACAATCTTAATCAACCAGTATTTACCACGCAATATTTTTACAGGAGTCAGATAATATACTCTTAAAAACAAAGGTTCTTTATTGGCTTCTATGGTTCTATGAAGAACCTTTAACATCCATTAAACCTTTCCATTCCACCAAATGTTCTTTATAGTGGTTTTTATAGTGGTTCTCTAGATTATTATAAATGTTTCTTTTAAGAACCATCCACTGAAAGATTCTTTAAGGACCAAATATGATTCTTCTATTTCATTGCTGCAAAACCCCCCTTTTGGTTCCTTAAGATGGACTATATACTGCAGGGAGATACACATACATGCAAATATACAAACTGCCAAAATGCTCTAGGCAAATTAAATTCACACTTTTAAAACCTTGACAACCGCTGTATCCAAGGCGCAAAACACATCTGACAGCTCTCCTCTACATCACCTCTCCTTCAACAGCGAGAGCTTGTATCTCATCTGCATAGTGTTTTGTCATTGGCCAGTGATTTAACAGCAGCAGATGCTGCTGCAAGCTGATTGGCTGAGCTCTGTAGAGGGCTTGGAATCCCTGTCATTGAGAAAGGCCATAAATAGGGCACGAGAACACACAAAACACAGATGCAGCAGCAACCATTCAAGATTTCACATGCTGTAACACTGCCACAATCCAAAGATCCACAAGTTTGAACTCTTCGTACTCTTTGAACTCTTCGCTTGCGTACTGGGAATCATGTCTCTGGAAGTCAAGGAAAAGACAGAGGTGCGATTGGTGTTCATGGGAGCGGCAGGTGTTGGAAAAACAGCCCTGATTAAACGTTTCCTACAAGACAGCTTTGAGCCCAAACATCGGCGCACAGTGGAGGAGCTCCACAGCAAGGAGTATGAGGTGGCTGGAGTCAAAGTGACCATTCACATCATGGACACGAGCGGAAGCTACTCCTTCCCAGCCATGCGGAAGCTCTCCATCCAGACTGGAGACGCCTTCGCCCTGGTCTACTCCGTGGATGACCCCGAATCGCTAGAAGCCGTCAAGAGCCTGCGCGAGGAAATCCTGGAGGTCAAGGAGGACAAGTTCACACCCATTGTAGTGGTGGGCAACAAGACAGACAGACTGCATGATCGAAGGGTGTCCACGGACGACGTGCTGGCGAAGGTGGAGCTGGACTGGAACAACTGCTTCCTGGAGGCCTCGGCAAAAGAAAACGAAAACGTGATGGAGGTGTTTAAGGAGCTGCTCCAGCAAGCCAACCTCCCCAGCCGCCTCAGCCCGGCTTTGCGTCGTCGCAGAGAGACCTTTCCAAAGGACACAGGTCTACGGCCGCCTATGAATAAGACCAACAGCTGTTCAGTCTCCTAAAGCCGGCAAGAAAGAGACAATTGAGAACGGCAAGGGTTGAGATACTTCTCATTGCAAAGCAATGATGTGGAAGGCTCTTTTAAAGCACACAAAGATGCTTCTGTTACATAGTGAAACTTCCCATAATCCTGCTCCAAAATCAGCATCCTCCGCAGTGATGAAAGGAAAAGAGACAACGATTTCAGACAAAGGGGAGAATGATCAAAAGACAATGAACTGTTGCATTTGTGCAAAGAATCTTGAATGTTTTGACAGTGATATTGAGTTCCTGAAGTTGAGTTGTGTATTCTGTGTACATCAACATTTAATCATGTATATGTTACAATATTCTTACTTTAATGCTTCAGCATTGCAATATTGCAATGTCGTAAATGTTTACTGACATAATTTGACTGTATGGCATTCATTGGTTTACAAATCATGACACCAACTATTAAAGTCATTGTCTATTGTTCAGTTGCATACCGTCAGAATCTGTGCTTGACACTTTGAACATGCACTTTTACTCTGTCGGAAACTCATACAATGCACTGATTTCTTTCTTTTTTTGTCTTTTTTTGTGTAACTTGATTTTTCTCTCTGTCTTCTTTTTTATGTAACTTGTAAATGAAAAATAAATTACTAATTACACCTCAAAGGGTTCTGGCAGCAATTATGTTGAGAGAATTTAAAAATGTGTCAAAGCACAATGCAAAAAAAAAAAAAAAAAAAGATCTTTTTTCTATCTATATATAAGAATTAGTGTTACATCTGTTGAAAATACCTATTCATTCTTTAGCACTACACTTCACAAAAATGATTTTCTTACGCAGTATTTTTGCCATGTTTTCCAATATAAATATTTAAACATTCTTAAACCAAGATACTTTTAACTGAGAAGCAAAATGAGATCGGATGTAAAGTCTTGTTTTGTGAAAAAGTATCAAAATTAAGTTAGTTTTTACTTAAAACAAGAACAAATATCTGCCAATGGGGTCAGGAAAAAAATAATCTTGCTTTACTTTTAATTTAAGTTTATTTTTCTGACCCTACTGGCAGATATTTTTCTTGTTTTGAGCAAAAAACAAAACAAAAATCCCCTCAAAAATCTTAAAATAAATAAATATATAAATAAATAAAAGCAAGTGAGAATCATGTACAGTGTTTTTAAGAATAATGTAATAATAAAAGACTAAAAATAAAAATTATAAGATGTGAGTTTACATGTGCTGGTTTTTTATATATATATATATATATATATATATATATATATATATATATTTAAAAAAAAATATTAACAAAATATTTTTGTAAAAGCATCAATATATTGTATATTTACCCTCAAACTAATTTCAAGTATTTAAGAAGAAAGTTTTAAGATCATAAGAAATAAATTTAGCTAAGTGTACCCAAACTGGGTCCAGACTGCTAGTAATATTATCAAATTTTTCATGCAAACTATATTTTAATCAGTCCTAAAATCCAGAAGGCAACCATAAAGCCTATAAAACTAACCATTAAAAAGGTATGACTAGCGCATCCTACAGGAATTGCCAAATGTTGCCACCTTGTGGTGCATAGACTGACTTTGAGCTTCTCACATCACTTGCTTTGGGTATAATATGCAATGAATACAGTGAACAATAAAAGCAAGGAGGAAATGTGTGCTGCATATAACAAAGGCTTATTATCGCTCATACACCTAACAGGATGTAAGGTAGTTCCTAAAACATTTAGTGAATGACCTATTGAAATAAAATCTAATGCCTGTTTTATGCATGTTATCTGCAGCACTAACTGCATCAGAACATTTCACACTGACAGACTTCTGTATAACAACACTGCTGTGCTATACACAAAAATAAAATGGGTTACAACATTCAGCAATCTCTTTAATATTTAAAATAAAAAAATGGTTATCCACAGCGGATTGTAAGTATGAAATCCAAATCCAAGTTTTTTTTTATTTTTTATATTATGTTTATTTCTTTTAAAAACTTGCTTTCCAGTAGAAAATATGGTCAAACTTTATTTTAGAGTACAATTCTCACTAACTATTACCTTTGACTTTTCCCTCAATAAACCCCTACTGCTTATTAATAGTTAGTAAGGTAGCTGGTAGATTAAAAATGTAGAATAAGGTCATGCAGAATAAGGCATTAATGTGCTTTATAAGTACTAATAAACAGCTAATATCCTAGAAATATACATGCTAATAAGCAACTAGTTAATAGTGAGAATTAGACCCTAAACTAAAGTGTAATCTAGAATTTATATAACAATCCAAAAAAGATATATTTACTTGAGAAACAACATTAAGTCTTGCTTTCATTGATTTTATCTTGAAAACTCACACACACATGAAATATGCTAATGAAGTAAGTGAAAATGTTGAAACGGTTTAATTTTAGTATGTTCCTCATGCACAGACTTGTAATAAAATGCACAAGTCATATAAGCTACTTTCATGGTGATTTTTTTTTTTTTCTTCATTTTGAAAATCATGCATTTCGGTTGTATTAAAACAAGCAGATCATCTCTTTTTGCATTCAACAGAAGAAATTCATGTTTGGAACGACTATTCAAGGTAAGGTTTCCCAAAATGTCTATGCACTAAAACAGTTAGTTGCCCACTTATACACACAAACTGTGAGTATTTCCTCTTTCATACAAACAGTAGATACAAGGTGTATTGTTTCCTGAGGCCGAAAGCGGGAAGTGACCTCTAAATGCTGCATGTCTAGTTCCTCTTTAAGTCAGGTTTAAACACACAGATGTCTGCTCATCAGCCATCCACAAACAGATAAGTGCCGCTCTCTCACCAGATCTGTGTTTCATAGATAACAGAGGTTAAACCTGCTACAACTGGAGAACAATTGGAGGTATGTTTCCTATATGTTAATACAACTATCATTATTCTTTTGAGATGTAAAGATCCTTAAGTTGTGTCAATATGTGACCATTTTAAACTGTTCTTAAGTTATTAAGTATGCATTTTTGGGTAAATCTCTTGAAAGCATTTAAAGGTTTAGTAAATTCTGTCATTATGTACTTACCCACATGTCATGACTTTCTCCTGCAGAACTTTGTTTTTAAATTGGTAAACATTTTACCAAAATTATTAACATTTAAAATATATATACATATTTTATGATCCACAGAAGGAAGGAAGGTTTGGAACGACATCAGGGTGAATAGATGAAAGAATTGTAATTTTTGGGTGTCCATGTCTGGGTCCCGTTTCACTCAAAAATTTGAAACGGATATAAGAAATGACACTTTCCTTCAAGAAAATGTAGATTTTACACTCAAAAAATGTTTATGATTTACGCAATTTAATTAATTGTAAAAATCCATCAAATTTAATTGAATAACCCTTGCATAATTTAACTGAATAAATGGTAAATGATTGTTCAATTAATCAATTAAACTGCATAAATCTTGTTTTTGAGTGTGGAACCAATAAGATGTTTTGCATTAGGCACAGGGCAAAATTAAATAAAATAAATAAATTATATTTATTTATTCACCATAGTAATTTAATGTTTACTTACTATGCTGTTTTTAATTTATGCAGATAAAAAAAAAATCTTTATAATATTTGATAAATCATCATTGACAGAAGAAAATCAACAGTAAAAGGTGTGAATGAAAAATGCAATGTCACATTACAAAAACAAATTCGTATCTGTCCTTAAAATAGCCATCATTTTCTTTACGCATTTTGTTATGTTGATTTTGAGACAAAATGTGACCCAGAAACGTCTGTTGTTTGGGTCCCCTGACTTGGTCTAAGCTCCTCAGTGTCGTGTGAAAACCTGAGGAGTTTAGAGCAAGTAAAGGGTCCTTCACGAACTCGTCCTGTAATACCGAAGACCATTGATGACATCACATCCCGACAGAAGCTTGATGGACATCTTTAAATACATCACGGCCCCTCGTAAAGTGCATGTGCTTTTTTATGTTTCCATTCAATAAAGATTCAACAGAGCAGCATGAAGCAAATCTGTGTTTATTTACAAAAATAAGATTGCAAAGCAACAGCAGAAACAGTACATTGTAGCAAAAAATGTATGTTCTCTGTATGGTTCTCTGGACCATATTTGCACAACAGCAAAAATATAGCTAGAACAGCTTTGAATAAGGTTGCCATAGCAACCACTGTCACTCTCACAGAGTGAGGCACTGGGAAACAGCTAGTTGACATATAATGAGGAACACCGAGAAGTGGAAGACAAGGTTAAAAGAAAGAAGTGTTGCTGTGCTTCAAACGAACACCGACCGACAGCTCAACGGCAGAGACAAACACACACAGAGGAAGTATGGGGACGTGCGGGGCAGTGCTGGTGCATGTGTTCTCCAACCGTCAGAAATCCCGCTCATCTAAGGTTTAATCAGGAAGCAAAAGCTAAATGGTATTATCCGTTTGTGTGGTTTTAAATGCTAACTAGCCAAGTGTTCACAGTATACTGCATTGGTCAAGTATTGCTAATATGGATTCAAATGCCTTCAAGATAAAACCCAAAGTCGTATTTTCTACACCAGATCTTGACATTAGCACACAAATGTAATACACTGAAACTGAGGAACAGATTAGACAGAGACGAGTTTTACATGCTATTTTTGCTCCCTTAGTTTTGTTGTGTAGGAGTATATAGAGAAGTATTCACAGTACTTGCTTCACTTAGAGCTCATTTGTTTTGCCGGTAACATTTTACAATAGAGTTTCTTTTGTAAAAAGGTTAGTTCAGTCAAAAATGAAAATTCTGTCATTAATTACTCTCCCTACTACTTTAGTTCATCTTCGCAACACAAATTAAGATATTTTTGATAAAATCTGATGGCTCGGTGAGGCCTCCATTGACAGCAAGACAAGTCATCTTCATTTATATAGCGCTTTTCACAATACATATCGTTTCAAAGCAGCTTCACAGTGACAATAGGAAAATTATTATCGAGCTAAAGATGTTTTTTGATTGAATTACTTCTGTTGTAAAAATTGTTAATTATTACTTTAGGGGCCAATTAAATGACACCCTTCCCACTGAAAAACCAAATACCTTCAATGCATTCTTGCCGTTCATTTACATGTTTAGCCTATAGGTTTGCGTGTTTGAGTGTGTATGTGCGCAGAGGCTTGGTCTTCTGCGCAAAAAAAAAAAAAAAAAAAAAGTGTGCAAGATAATGAAAACTTTCAGATGCCCAGAAAACTACTAAAGACATATTTAAAACAGTTCATGTGACTACAGTTGTTCAACCTTAATGTTACGAAGCGACGAGAATACTTTTTGTACACCAAAAAATAAATAAATAAAAAGACTTTATTCAACAATATCTAGTGATGAGCGATTTCAAAACACTGCTTCATGAAGCTTTAAAGCTTTACGAATCTTTTGTTTCGAATCAGTGGTTCAGAACGTGTATCAAACTGACAAAGTCACATGAACTATTGAAATTTCGAAACACTTATGACGTAACAAAGCCTCGTTTACTGAAATCACGTGACTTTGTCAGTTTGATACACGCTCCGAACCACTGATTCGAAACAAAAGATTTGTAAAGCTTCAAAGCTTCATAAAGCAGTGTTTTGAAATCACCAATCACTAGATATTGTTGAATAAATGCATTATTTTGTTTGTTTTTTTGGCGCAAAAATATCTTAATTTGTGTTCCGAGGATGAACGAAGGTCTTACAGGTGTGGAACGACATGAGGGTGAGTAATTAATGACAGAATTTTAATTTTTAGGTGAACTAACCCTTTAATAATAGTTAACCACATTAGTTAATAATTACATTATTACACATTAATTAATGCACTGTGAAGAAACCTGAACAAACAATGTACAACTGTATTTTTAAACTAACATTAACAAAGGTTAATACATGCTGTAAAAATATATATTTCTCACAGTAAGTTCATGTTAACTAATGCATTAACTAATGTTAACAATTGAGACCTTATTGTGAAGTGTTACCGTTTTGTCCCATTGAGTATACATTCATGACACAGATCAACCAACCAAAACCAGTCAGAAACCAGTATTTTCCCAAACAAATATTGTGTTTCTTTAAGCCCAAAGTATACTTTCACTGTCCGCATTCCGTTACGGTCCACATACTGTCTGAGTGACATAATTTTCGTCATCCAGAGGGTCGGCGGAGCGTGCAGCCTAATTTTTCTGTCCGCACACAACTGTGCATGTGAAAGGTGAATGTTGAGACAGAAGAGGTCACTAGGTGGCAATACGTAGCTGTGATGTACTGTACAGCAGTCGAAGAAGCGATATAAAACATGCTGTTCCAAGGACAGTAAACTAAGAAGCATATTTTTCTCCATTGTTATTGTTCTGGTTCTTGTTCTAAACTTTGCATGCAATGGCGGATACGCTACATTTCTTCTTCTATCACTTCGAGCGAATATCCTGTAAATGACATGACTCAGTGCTGCCCTCTGACATCTGGTAGATTGTAGAAAAGCAAATGTAAATGTGTCAAACTCGTCCATCTGCGGTTAAGAATACTTTAAAGACTGTGCGCGAGACGGAGCAGAACGCAGAAAATGAAGTATACCTGGGCCTTTAATGTGCACCATACACATCAAGAGTTAAAGGAATAGTTCACCCAAAAAAGAAATTCAACATTTACTCACCATCACATCTTACTAACCTGTATAAATAACTCTCTTCCTTGGAACACCAAAAATTGTAAGAATATACTGGATGCTCATGTCTAAATAATATAATAGAGAGTTTTATTTCCTTGTGTGTTCCACAGAAGAAAGAAAATCATGTGGGTTTAGAACAAAATTAAATGAGTAAACATGAAAGTATTTTCATTTCTGGGTGAACTTTCCCTTTCATTTTGAAGCAACTTAATTTGGCAGAATTAAAATCACCACAAAAATCACCAGTTTTCTATCAGGAAAGTAGATTTAAAACTGAAGATTTTACTGCAGTGTATCACTTAAAGGTAAAAACAGATGTACAGGTCAGCGAACACTTGCATAATTCATGTTCTTCACATTGGAATATAACTTCATATCTGTGTTTAGAAAAATTAGGCTGTGTGCGTAAATTTACAGGTTTGAGTATTTGTTAATTTATTATATTTGGCAATGAGTTTGTTTAGACGGTTTTGCAGAATATAAGGGGTTAATTTGAGAAATGAAGGTGATTGTAGTGTTTGGTTCTGCTGGGAATGGGGAACTGCATTGGCACACCTCTCAACTGAGCAAGAGGGAAAATACTTCCCTAAACTCTACACCTCACCTTTTCCTCTAACCCAAATGTGTCTGTTGGCTAGTCGTCTACTGTGATATTGCGGAACAGGTAGGCCATGGACTCCCCGTTGTGAATGCGTCGGATTGCCTCGGCCAGGATCATACTGACATCCACCGTCTTGATCTTAGGACACTGCAGCTTTTGCACCTCATGAGGGACAGTGTTGGTCACCACCACCTGAAAGATATCCCAAACATTTGGTCATGCAACATCATTTTAATATCTGTTAAAATCAATATTTGATGATAAACATAGCATCCATGATAGACATCTAGCCCCTTCTCAAGAAATAGTGCCACTTGTGAACTTCATGAATTTCTTTTTATTCCATTTGAAAGTGTTCTGCTGAACTTTTTTGAAGAATCACCTACTTTTCCCAATTCACGCCCCAAAGTATCAGGGCCATAAATGCCATAGACATTAAATGGCAGTTTCTTAAAGGGTTAGTTGACTCAAAAATGAAAATTTTCCCATAATTTACTCACCCTCGAGCCATCCTAAGTGTATATGATTTTCTTCTTTCAGCCAAACACAAACAGAGTTATATAAAAAAAAATCCTGGCTCTTTCAAGCTTTATAATGGGAGTGAATGGTACCCTAGATTTTGAAGCCCCAAAAAAGCACATCCATCCATCATAAAAGTAATCCATACAACTCCAGGCATTAATAAAGGCCTTTCGAAGTGTTGTGAAAAATATCCATATTTATAACTTTATAAACTGTAATCACTAGCTTCCAGTAACGGCCGTCGACGTGTTCACGAGGGTTGAGTTACGGCGGAGGGGTGACCTCTGACCCGTCGTATGACGTAGTTCCTCTTCTCTTATAATGAAATCCTCTAAAGTTTTTCTTTAAAACTTCTCATTTTAGACTTCTAATTTGTTACCGGTATTTTGTTTTGCTCCATCCTCTGTGCTTCTGCTTTCGTCAATTCTCACCCGAGCTTATGCTACACCTCCGTCATACATGGGGTCAGATGTCACGTTTCCGCCGGAACTCGACTATCTTGTGAATGCGCGGACGGCCATTTATAAAGTTATAAATATGGATATTTTTCTGACAAAAACACACCGCTTTGTTTCGGGCCTTTATTAAACCCTGGAACCTATAGATTACATTTATGATGGATGGATATGCTTTTTTGGGCTTCAAAATCTATGGTACCATTCACTCCCATTATAAAGCTTGGAAGAGCCAGGATATATTTTAAATATAACTCTGACTGTGTTTGGCTGAAAGACAAAAAAGTCATATACACCTAAGATGGCTTGAGGGTGTGCAAATTATGGGGTAATTTTCATTTTTGGGGGAACTAACCCTTTAAGGTTCCCCCA
This sequence comes from Megalobrama amblycephala, assembly GCF_018812025.1. Classification (NCBI taxonomy): domain Eukaryota; kingdom Metazoa; phylum Chordata; class Actinopteri; order Cypriniformes; family Xenocyprididae; genus Megalobrama; species Megalobrama amblycephala. The sequence continues at coordinate 31,749,120 of NC_063044.1, read as the reverse complement.
ATCCTAAATGCATGGTTTAGGTTGGTTAGTCACAGTAAATCTAGAATTTTAATGCTTCAAGTGTGAAAAGCATCGCTTATTTTAATGTTTTTTTTGGAGAACCAGAATGAACCATCTACTTCCCAATGGATGTTCAAGTAAATGAGCCAAAATACTCACTTCGTCTATAGCGGACTCTTCGATGAGGCGTGGAGCGTCCGCAGACAAGAGCCCGTGAGTAGCCATGATGTAGATCTTATAAGCTCCTCTCTCTTTCAGAATCTCAGCTGCTGCCACAAAGTCCTCCACATCATCTATGATATCATCCTACAGGATGGAAACCACACGCATTGCTCATTATGTCAATCAAAAAAAAGTACTGTCATACTGCTAACTAGTCCAAATATCTGCATTTCTTACGACAATGATGGCGATACGGCCTCCAACATCTCCGACAACAGTGATGGGTGGTTTCTCCTTGGCCATCATTACTATAAAGACAAATATCAACTGGTGTTTCACATCATTTCAGGAAATCGTTTTTACACAGATTCCAATCAATCACATTCCATCATTAAAGTAGATTGGGTAAGATGGGGTAAGAAGTGTATGAATTGGCCTAGAACTTTATGTAATGACCCAACCAACCCATATATCCAAATGGTAAAACTAGAATTTAAAGAGTCCTGCAAGGACCCCATAGCATAGCATAGCACAACACTAGCCTATTTGTTGGAGAACGTTTCCCATTTTACCCCACCTACAATTCAATCCAAATAGCAATGAAAAAACTCATGCCATGCAGAAATCAAAATGATCATCTCTTGGTCCCCAATATACCCAATCATAGAAGTAAATGTCTAGAGGTTTACACTAAGATTCAGTGCAGGAAACTACACATCAAACAATCAATCAATCTGTCCTTGAGTCAGCATGACAGACTCCAGGACAATGCTGTAATTTAGGAGAGGTCAAGAAGGGCTAATGTCATTCATCCAGAGGAAAGACACTGGAACACAGCCAAAACACACACTCCGACCCAAGTAAACATGAGAGAGGAAGACTGGTGGGTCGATTTAAGAATACATGGGGGTTAAAGGAGTTATGCATGCCTTCAACACATGCCTTTCATCAACAGCACAACCTACAAAGCTTTTTGATATTTATACTGTAAGATTAACAAGGTTTACAGACCTTACAGGCTTATAGACCACTACTGCAAGGAGCCGCTGTGCTATAAAAATCTAAAATGGCACGTTTGAAAGGTGCTGTTCACAGAGGACGAGATCTTGACTTAAAGAGAGCTACAGCTGATGGAGTGCAATGAAGGCACCTGCACAGAGATGCAACAAACATCTTTCTTCAATGATGATTAAAACCAACATGCACATGGATTTTTTTTTTTTTTTTTTTTTTTTTTTTATATACAGACTGCGATAATGCATTTCCACAGTTGAGAGAGTGACAGGAAATTTTACATCTTTCGGTCTTCAGACCAACATAACTTGTGCCATGGATTTTGTTTTCTTTTGCTATTGGAGCAAATGGGAAAGCAAAAGTTATATCTGTCATAGTTTCCGTTCACCCTTATAGAATTTTACAGACTTCCGCTACTGAGAACACCGGAAATGTAAAAAGAAGCCATTTAAAAAGCTTGAGCAATATTTAAAAAAAACAAAAAAAAACCACAAATATTTAATTGTAGATGTTTTCCTTGTCTGCAATCTGTTTAAGACATGAAGGGCCCTATTTTAACGATCTGAAACGCAAGTGTCAAAGCGCGAAGCGCAAGTAACTTTGTGGGCGGGTCTCGGCGCTGTTGCTATTTTCCCGGCGGGATAAATGGCTCTTGCGCCCGGCGCAAATCTAAAATGGGTTGGTCTGAAGTAGCTTCATTATTCATAGGTGTGGTTTGGGCGTAACGTGAAATAAACCAATCAGAGTGTCATCTCCCATTCCCTTTAAGAGCGAGATGCGCTCGCGCCATGGCGGATTGCTATTTACATGGCGTACACGCGATGAGTCAGTTAATATATATGTGTGTGTGTGTATTGGCACGATTGTTCAATTAATTAGCCAATTTCGTTCATCATTATAAGTAGTAATAGGCTGAATTGAAAATAGGTAGCCTAATTCTAATACACGCAATGACTATTCATCATTACATTTTTATATTTATGTACACAATAATATTCTTTTACACTGTAATCCTTTTGTTTTTAATATTTGGCATGTTTGTGTGATGCGCATCCCTGTGTGTAATAAGCAAAGTCAACGCGCACTGTGGACGCGCCCAGAGGCGCAGTTTCTACCAACGCGCTCTAACAAAAAAATATTGCGCCATTGACTTTAGACCAGGTTTGAGTTGGTCTATGGCGCAGTCTATTTTCAGCTCCTTAAAATAGCAATGCGCGGGCAATGCGCCTGAACACACCTCCTTTTTTGCGCTGAACCGCCCAGGGAGCGCAAGTTCATTCACTAGTTTAGCGACGTGCTTCTGTGGAGGGAAAAGCGCGCTTTGCGCGGGTGCAAAATAGGAATGACACATGCGTCGGTGTACAAAGTCAATTGCGCTGGGGTGCAAGATAGGGCCCGAAGTCTTAATTCTTGAAGTGTCATCAGCCAATCAGTGTTGTAATGATGCAATATTCCACAGTGATTCATCACATGGCAGAGATTATCTTTGTGCAAATGATCAGAGACATGATGCAGACTACCAATGCAATCAGTGTTTTTCCGCCTGACATGTTTGGAAACTGAAGTCGAGTACTCTACTAGTAACCATCAGCACACAGACTCCAGTAGTATTCCAGTTTTAATGGCTTTCAGTGTGAACAGGGCTTTACTTGACACAAAGTCTTGAAAACAGTGATGCACTGAATGTCTGGCAACTGAAAATATTTGGCCAAAACAGCAAGAATTTTTCTTATTGTGACACCATCTAGTGGTGTCCTTGGAGGCTAGCTTTACTTCACCTAGTGGTTTTTCTGATGTTAATTATCTTCATTTGACAGGCGTCCAATTTGGCTGTTCAGCCCTTTTCTAAGGCATCGAGGCAGAACTTTGTGTCTACTGGTTTAATTTACTTTAAAATTTAAAAATTAAAATTTCTAAATTTCAGTGTTTTAGAAAAAGCTGTTGCGGTGTAGTGTTAATTTTGTCTGCTATTTTTTAAATATAGTCTTAGTCCTCTGTCAAATGTGCTTTTGAGTTTTTATCATATTTGAAATGTTTTTTGTTTAGTCAAGGTTTAGTAGACTAAATATGAAAACTTTTGTCATGCTGCATAATGGTTAAATTGATAATCATTGCCTTGGGGTCCATCAACTGTTTGGTTTCTGACATTCTTCAAAATGTCTTTTGTGTTCAGTAGAGTAAAGAAATTTATACAGGTTTGAAACAACTTGAGGGTGAGAAAATGATTTACAAGAATTTACAGAATTTAAATTTTTGGGTGAACTATCCGTTTAAAGGTGCCCTAGAACTTTTTTTAAAAAGATGTAATATAAGTCTAAGGTGTCCCCTGAATGTGTCTGTGAAGTTTCAGCTCAAAATACCCCACAGATTTTTTTTAATTCATTTTTTTAACTGCCTATTTTGGGGCATCATTAAATATGAGCCGATTCAGGGCTACTGGCCCTTTAATTCTCGTGCTCCACGCCCACGGAGCTCGCACTTGCCTTGAACAGTGCATAAACAAAGTTTACACAGCTAATATAACCCTCAAATGGATCTTTACAAAGTGTTCATCCTGCATGCGGCATGCATGTGTCAGATTATGTGAGTATTATATACTGTTATATTGTTTACCTTTGATTCTGAATGAATTTGATAGTGCTCCGTGGCTAACGGCTAATGCTACACTGTTGGAGATTTATAAAGAATGAAGTTGTGTTTATGCATTATACAGACTGCAAGTGTTTAATAATGAAAAAAGCAACGGCTCTTGTCTCCGTGAATACAGTAAGAAACGATGGTAACTTTAACCACATTTAACAGTACATTAGCAACATGCTAACGAAACATTTACAAATATCGAAACAACAAATTTACAAATATCACTAAAAATATCATGATATCATGAATCATGTCAGTTATTATTGCTCCATCTGCCATTTTTCACTATTGTTCTTGCTCACCTAGTCTGATGATTCAGCTGTGCAGATCCAGACATTACTGGCTGCCCTTTTCTAATGCCTTTCATAATGTTGGGAAAATGGGCTGGCATATGCATATATTGGGGCGTACACCCCGACTGTTATGTAACAGTCGGTGTTATGTTGAGATTCGCCTGTTCTTCGGAGGTCTTTTAAACAAATGAGATTTATATAAGAAGGAGGAAACAATGGAGTTTGAGACTCACTGTATGTCATTTCCATGTACTGAACTCTTGTTATTTGACTATGCCAACATAAATTCAATTTTTCATTCGAGAGCACCTTTAAGAACTTCCTATTAAAACAACAGCATAAAGGACATTGTATTGCAACGTAAGTGCATTTACTCAGCAACCACAATCGCAAACAATATAGTCAAGATCCACGTTTGGATTTACTACAGTTCATCACTGAGAAGGGCATGTTTAGTCGCAATAAACAGCACAAGCGGCTTGTGAAGGAACACAGACTGGCTGAATGAAACTTTTCTTTAAGCAAAATCTCTCAATAGAGATCACTAAACTCCAGCTTACTTGTTTGTCTGTATTTTCAGATCATCCACGGCGCTTCTTTTTCGTCAACAATACTGCATAATAATATAGTCATAGCCATAGTTTATTGTGACCTTGGTGTCATCTCCTCATAGTCTTGTCTTAGTCACAAAAAAAGTTAATTGACGAATATTAGTTTTTGTTAAAGTGCATCACCACTAAAATATGGTGCTCATTAAATATACAAATAGCCGACCAACTATAATAAAAAATAATGCAGATGGAATGCAAGATGACGTCCTGTGTGAACGACCCCAATAGTGCTGATAGACAACAGCAATTTTGAAGTCTGGTATTAGATATTGAAGTTTACTATTTCATAAGTAATATAAATCAATGGTGCTGTTAAACTGTTTCTCACTGTGTACGTCTACAAGCTTATGTGAACATAAAGCATATGCTGACTTCACATATGCTAGCTTGTTTTTAATTTGGCCCAGTATCAAAAATTCTGTCCCTTCATAAGAACTTTCAACGAACACCTTCCTCTATTTATCAAGGTCATGTGTTTCCAAGACGATGCAAGGGCCTTGGTTACAAGCAGCTAAAAGACTACCATTTAAAAACTCCAGTCTAGGGGTTTTCATAAGCAGGCATGGTGTGTTGATTGGCAAGATGAGCCTGGATCACAAATAAAGGCATATCTCTCGGACAGACATTCAATGGTTCCATTTCGATGGAACAAACAATGATAATTACATGGAATTTGAAAATAAGCACTTAATTTGAGGCTTCTTAGTTCTGTATGAGTGAAGCACTCTGAAGCTTAAACATTCATTTTTAGTATTATTTAGTAAAAAAAAAAAATATTAAGGCTGGGTGGTATGACGGTATATATGGTGGCTATTTTGTGCAGTTGTGTACAATGGCTTTTAATGATCAACTATTTCAAATAAAAATATAACTTAAGATGAAGTACATTATTTGTAAAATAGTTAACTGGATTATGCAAAAATAGTAAGTACGACATGCTTATTAAAAGTAAACTTTTATAATTGAATTTACATTGAAAATAACTAAATTGTGATACTTATTGTTTGCATACTTGTATTATGATATTTTAGACATACCACCCACCCCTACTCTTAATAGCTTACATTACTATTTTTACAATAATAATCAATTTTAACTGCTCTTATGCTCATAATAATGAGGAAAAATTAAAATTCTGTCATCAATTACTTACCCTCATGTCGTTCCGAACCAATAAGACTTTCGTTCATCTTCTAAACACAACTTTGCTACTTCAAAACGTTCATAGAGATTATAAAACTAATCAGAATTATCTGAACAGTTTAGTCTGAATTTTCTGAAGAGACACAATCACTTTATATTATGAACAGATTTAATTTAGGTTTTTATTCACATATAAACATTCATCAATGCATACGTCAGTTGTGATAAATGGAAGCTCAAGCATGTTTTCTTGATGTGCATTCTCATGCGTTACGCAGCACATTTAAGCTTTCACAAGAACCAATGAGGTTCATTCTCGTGTGTTACGCAGCACATCTGAGCTTTCACAAGAACCAATGAGGTTCATTCTTGTGTGTTACGAAGCACATTTAAGCTTTCACAAGAACCAATGAGGTTCATTCTCGTGTGTTACGCAGCACATCTGAGCTTTCACAAGAACCAATGAGGTTCATTCTCGTGTGTTACGCAGCACATTTAAGCTTTCACAAGAACCAATGAGGTTCATTCTTGTGTGTTACGCAGCACATTTAAGCTTTCACAAGAACCAATGAGGTTCATTCTCGTGTGTTACGCAGCACATCTGAGCTTTCACAAGAACCAATGAGGTTCATTCTCGTGTGTTACGAAGCACATTTAAGCTTTCACAAGAACCAATGAGGTTCATTCTCATGTGTTACGCAGCACATCTGAGCTTTCACAAGAACCAATGAGGTTCATTCTCATGTGTTACGAAGCACATTTAAGCTTTCACAAGAACCAATGAGGTTCATTCTCATGTGTTACGCAGCACATCTGAGCTTTCACAAGAACCAATGAGGTTCATTCTTGTGTGTTACGAAGCACATTTAAGCTTTCACAAGAACCAATGAGGTTCATTCTCATGTGTTATGCAGCACATTTAAGCTTTCACAAGAACCAATGAGGTTCATTCTCGTGTGTTACGCAGCACATCTGAGCTTTCACAAGAACCAATGAGGTTCATTCTCATGTGTTACGCAGCACATCTGAGCTTTCACAAGAACCAATGAGGTTCATTCTCATGTGTTACGCAGCACATTTAAGCTTTCACAAGAACCAATGAGGTTCATTCTCATGTGTTACGCAGCACAGCTTCCACAAGAACCAATGAGGTTCATTCTCATGTTACGCAGCACATTTAAGCTTTCACAAGAACCAATGAGGTTCATTCTCGTGTGTTACGCAGCACATCTGAGCTTTCACAAGAACCAATGAGGTTCATTCTCATGTGTTACGCAGAACATTTAAGCTTTCACAAGAACCAATGAGGTTCATTCTCATATGTTATGCAGCACATTTGAGCTTTCACAAGAACCAATGAGGTTCATTCTCATATGTTATGCAGCACATTTGAGCTTTCACAAGAACCAATGAGGTTCATTCTCATGTGTTACGCAGCACATTTGAGCTTTCACAAGAACCAATGAGGTTCATTCTCGTGTGTTACGCAGCACATTTAAGCTTTCACAAGAACCAATGAGGTTAATTCTCACGTGTTACGCAGCACATTTAAGCTTTCACAAGAACCAATGAGGTTCATTCTCGTGTGTTACGCAGCACATTTAAGCTTTCACAAGAACCAATGAGGTTAATTCTCATGTGTTACGCAGCACATTTAAGCTTTCACAAGAACCAATGAGGTTCATTCTCATGTGTTACGCAGAACATTTAAGCTTTCACAAGAACCAATGAGGTTCATTCTCATATGTTATGCAGCACATTTGAGCTTTCACAAGAACCAATGAGGTTCATTCTCATGTGTTACGCAGCACAGCTTCCACAAGAACCAATGAGGTTCATTCTCATATGTTGTGCAGCACATTTAAGCTTTCACAAGAACGAGGTTCATTCTCATGTGTTACGCAGCACATTTAAGCTTTCACAAGAACCAATGAGGTTCATTCTCGTGTGTTACGCAGCACAGCTTCCAAAAGAACCAATGAGGTTCATTCTCGTGTGTTACGCAGCACAGCTTCCACAAGAACCAATGAGGTTCATTCTCATGTGTTACGCAGCACAGCTTCCGCAAGAACCAATGAGGTTCATTCTCGTGTTACAAAGCACATCTGAGCTTTCACAAGAACCAATGAGATTCATTCTCGTGTTACGCAGCACATTTAAGCTTTCACAAGAACCAATGAGGTTCATTCTCATGTGTTACGCAGCACATCTGAGCTTTCACAAGAACCAATGAGGATCATTCTCATGTGTTACGCAGCACATTTAAGCTTTCACAAGAACCAATGAGGTTCATTCTCATGTTACGCAGCACATCTGAGCTTTCACAAGAACCAATAAGGTTCATTCTCGTGTGTTACGCAGCACAGCTTCCACAAGAACCAATGAGGTTCATTCTCATGTGTTACGCAGCACATTTAAGCTTACACAAGAACCAATGAGGTTCATTCTCGTGTGTTACGCAGCACATTTAAGCTTTCACAAGAACCAATGAGGTTCATTCTCGTGTGTTACGCAGCACAGCTTCCACAAGAACCAATGAGGTTCATTCTCATGTGTTACGCAGCACATTTAAGCTTACACAAGAACCAATGAGATTCATTCTCGTGTGTTACGCAGCACATTTAAGCTTTCACAAGAACCAATGAGGTTCATTCTCGTGTTACGCAGCACATTTAAGCTTTCACAAGAACGAATGAGGTTCATTCTCGTGTTACGCAGCACATTTAAGCTTTCACAAGAACCAATGAGGTTCATTCTCGTGTGTTACGCAGCACAGCTTCCAAAAGAACCAATGAGGTTCATTCTCGTGTGTTACGCAGCACAGCTTCCACAAGAACCAATGAGGTTCATTCTCATGTGTTACGCAGCACAGCTTCCACAAGAACCAATGAGGTTCATTCTCGTGTTACAAAGCACATCTGAGCTTTCACAAGAACCAATGAGGTTCATTCTCGTGTTACGCAGCACATTTAAGCTTTCACAAGAACCAATGAGGTTCATTCTCATGTGTTACGCAGCACATCTGAGCTTTCACAAGAACCAATGAGGATCATTCTCATGTGTTACGCAGCACATTTAAGCTTTCACAAGAACCAATGAGGTTCATTCTCATGTTACGCAGCACATCTGAGCTTTCACAAGAACCAATAAGGTTCATTCTCGTGTGTTACGCAGCACATTTAAGCTTTCACAAGAACCAATGAGGTTCATTCTCGTGTGTTACGCAGCACAGCTTCCACAAGAACCAATGAGGTTCATTCTCATGTGTTACGCAGCACATTTAAGCTTACACAAGAACCAATGAGGTTCTTTCTCGTGTGTTACGCAGCACATTTAAGCTTTCACAAGAACCAATGAGGTTCATTCTCGTGTGTTACGCAGCACAGCTTCCACAAGAACCAATGAGGTTCATTCTCATGTGTTACGCAGCACATTTAAGCTTTCACAAGAACCAATGAGGTTCATTCTCGTGTGTTACGCAGCACATTTAAGCTTTCACAAGAACCAATGAGGTTCATTCTCGTGTTACGCAGCACATTTAAGCTTTCACAAGAACCAATGAGGTTCATTCTCGTGTGTTACGCAGCACATTTAAGCTTTCACAAGAACCAATGAGGTTCATTCTCGTGTTACGCAGCACATTTAAGCTTTCACAAGAACCAATGAGGTTCATTCTCATGTGTTACGCAGCACATTTAAGCTTTCACAAGAACCAATGAGGTTCATTCTCGTGTGTTACGCAGCACAGCTTCCACAAGAACCAATGAGGTTCATTCTCATGTGTTATGCAGCACATTTAAGCTTTCACAAGAACCAATGAGGTTCATTCTCGTGTGTTACGCAGCACAGCTTCCACAAGAACCAATGAGGTTCATTCTCATGTGTTACGCAGCACATTTAAGCTTTCACAAGAACCAATGAGGTTCATTCTCGTGTGTTACGCAGCACATTTAAGCTTTCACAAGAACCAATGAGGTTCATTCTCGTGTGTTACGCAGCACATTTAAGCTTTCACAAGAACCAATGAGGTTCATTCTCGTGTTACGCAGCACATTTAAGCTTTCACAAGAACCAATGAGGTTCATTCTCATGTGTTACGCAGCACATTTAAGCTTTCACAAGAACCAATGAGGTTCATTCTCGTGTGTTACGCAGCACATTTGAGCTTCCACAAGAACCAATGAGGTTCATTCTCATATGTTATGCAGCACATTTAAGCTTCCACAAGAACCAATGAGGTTCATTCTCATGTGTTACGCAGCACATTTAAGCTTTCACAAGAACCAATGAGGTTCATTCTCATGTTTTACACAGCACATTTCAGCTTCAGCAAGAACCAATGAGGTTCATTCTCATGTGTTACGCAGCACATTTAAGCTTTCACAAGAACCAATGAGGTTCATTCTCATGCGTTACGCAGCACATTTAAGCTTTCACAAGAACCAATGAGGTTCATTCTCGTGTGTTACGCAGCACATCTGAGCTTTCACAAGAACCAATGAGGTTCATTCTCGTGTGTTACGCAGCACATCTGAGCTTTCACAAGAACCAATGAGGTTCATTCTCGTGTGTTACGCAGCACATCGGAGCTTTCACAAGAACCAATGAGGTTCATTCTCATGTGTTACGCAGCACATTTAAGCTTTCACAAGAACCAATGAGGTTCATTCTCGTGTGTTACGCAGCACATTTAAGCTTTCACAAGAACAAATGAGGTTCATTCTCGTGTTAAGCAGCACATTTAAGCTTTCACAAGAACCAATGAGGTTCATTCTCATGTTTTACACAGCACATTTCAGCTTCAGCAAGAACCAATGAGGTTCATTCTCATGTGTTACGCAGCACATTTAAGCTTTCACAAGAACCAATGAGGTTCATTCTCATGCGTTACGCAGCACATTTAAGCTTTCACAAGAACCAATGAGGTTCATTCTCGTGTGTTACGCAGCACATCTGAGCTTTCACAAGAACCAATGAGGTTCATTCTCGTGTGTTACGCAGCACATCTGAGCTTTCACAAGAACCAATGAGGTTCATTCTCGTGTGTTACGCAGCACATTTAAGCTTTCACAAGAACAAATGAGGTTCATTCTCGTGTTAAGCAGCACATTTAAGCTTTCACAAGAACCAATGAGGTTCATTCTCGTGTGTTACGCAGCACATCGGAGCTTTCACAAGAACCAATGAGGTTCATTCTCATGTGTTACGCAGCACATTTAAGCTTTCACAAGAACCAATGAGGTTCATTCTCGTGTGTTACGCAGCACATTTAAGCTTTCACAAGAACAAATGAGGTTCATTCTCGTGTTAAGCAGCACATTTAAGCTTTCACAAGAACCAATGAGGTTCATTCTCATGTGTTACGCAGCACATTTAAGCTTTCACAAGAACCAATGAGGTTCATTCTCGTGTGTTACGCAGCACAGCTTCCACAAGAACCAATGAGGTTCATTCTCATGTGTTACGCAGCACATTTAAGCTTTCACAAGAACCAATGAGGTTCATTCTCATATGTTATGCAGCACATTTAAGCTTCCACAAGAACCAATGAGGTTCATTCTCATGTGTTACGCAGCACATTTAAGCTTTCACAAGAACCAATGAGGTTCATTCTCATGTTTTACACAGCACATTTCAGCTTCAGCAAGAACCAATGAGGTTCATTCTCATGTGTTATGCAGCACATTTCAGCTTCCGCAAGAACCAATGAGGTTAATTTTTGTGTTACGCAGCATTTTAGAGCTTCCACAAGAACCAGTGAGGTTTCAAGAACCAATGAGGTTAATTTTTGTGTGTTATGCAGCAATGTTTGAGCTTCCTCAAGAACCAGTGCAGTGAGGTTTGTTCTTGCGCATCAAGCAAATATGATTGAGCTTCTATGTTCATTGATCAATGCTTATATGTGAACAAAAGCCTAAATTAAATCTGTAATATACAGAGATTGTGTCGCTTCAGAAATTTTGGACTAGTTTACAATCTCTTTATGAACCTTTTAAAGTGTCAAAGTGGTAGTTGCGTGGACTATCAATGGAGGGACAGAAATCACTCAATTTCATTTAAAATATAATTTTTTTCTATCTATGATGAACAAAAGTCTTACAGGTTGGGAACAACACAAGTCACAAGTAAATGATGACTTTTTTTTCATTTTTGGGTGAATTAAAAAAACTTTTTGAACAGAGTAAGTACTTCAGAGTGCTGGGATCACAGACACTGAGAGACCTCAGCCACTGCACGCATGCAATAGGAACCATTTCAGCGTGTTCACTGCTGTGATCGGAAGCAAATAGAGTTAACCATCATACTTGGGAGCTCTATGCCTGGGAACGGAGCTTGTTGTTTGCCTATTACCAATAAATAAACATCACGTTAAACAAAAATCCACACACAAATGATAGAACATACAGACAAGAAACCAGGACTTCAACAATCCTTATTAAACCTTAACAAAATATTTTTACAAAGCTTTTTTTTTTTCACTTTTAAAGTTGAATTAAGTGCTTTGAAATTGAGAACAAAGACAAGAGAGGGTCTTTTGAGGATTGTTAAAGTCCATATAAAAACCATAAATGTACATAAAGCTACTTGGAGTGAACTCCTCTCAGGCAATGTGAATATATAAAGGCCAAGACACATACCACACAAGACCTGCTCATATATTAATATGCTAAATATAACAGTGTGTTTATGAATTTCTTAATTAAGAAATTGTGTGCTCAAGGTAAGATGTAAGCATCTTAAAATCTAGAACAAATAGCACATGGAATAGTGAAAATAATGTCTCTCCTTCAAAATCTAAATGACTGACTTTCCTTTATTTGTAAGTGTCTACCTAAACAGCATGCATAAACCTTTTGTCATGAAAAAAAAAATATCAACAGTAACTAACATGAGACAAACATATTCTATGAGTTTGAGCAGTTCTTTAAATGTTGGTCTATGGAGATCTATTTTCCAAGGTTTGTTTTAAAATCTCAGGACCATACAGTATTGGGCACTGTTGATTACTGGAAAGAAAGTCACAGAGTACAGCAAGTTGCTGACCCCCTCTAACTAACTGGATTGTCCCACCCAAAATTGTAAACGAAATTTCCCATTTTGGAACCCCCCGAACATTTGTTCTTGTTCCAGAAGCCATACATCACAATAGGGTATAAAAGACTATCGCAACTTCCATTTCATGCCAACTTTAATCAACTTCTGAATACTTGAGGAAATCCCCACTCAACAGCTACGAATATTGCATAAAATGTTTATCTACTTTGGTGGCTCGCAAGGTTTTGGAACAGAACAGAGCATACTCAATGCTGTGTAGGTAGCTCACTTACTGACTAGGTTTTAAGACAAAGCCTTTGTAAACATCTAAAGACAGTGCTAAATGAAAGGGGGAAGGTTAATCTCTTGACCTATCTTGAACTAATCAACAGATATCCAGAATCAGCTATTCTGCAGGCTGAATGCTACAATCGACCCCTTCATTAACAGGATCATGGTATAAATCTCACAAAAACATGTTTAGGTCACATTTCACCCCAAAATCAAAAGTTTTTTTTTTTTGCAAATTTAAATTACATAAGTAAAATGAAACAATTAGTTTACTCACCTTTTTTTTACACTGACAATTAAGCAAATTTTCAGATTGTGAACTGTACATTCATTTTTTTTTTTTTTTTTTTTTTTTTTGTTTAATACTGAAAGCAGAAAATTTAAAAATTCATTTTTTCAGTTTTTCAACAATTCGGCTTGATCGAAAAAGGTGCCATTGTATCATTTCCTGCTTTCAATTTTAAACCAAAAATGAATGAATGCAACATACATGACCCATTACCTTTCTAATTCTCAAAACCATATTGCTTCTTTATATTACTTTTGAGATTTTCTTTGCAATTTAAACACATCTTTGTTATTTGTTGATGAGAATGAGATTTTTTTGCCAGGAAATAATGACAATGTAAAAATAGTAACATTCATTTTGTTAAAAAAAATAACCTTTTCTTTCTTTTGGATTTTTAGGGTCAAATATAAGTAGGACATGTTTTTGACAGGTTTTGTGAGAGTTTTTAGAAGCCCAATTAGCTGCCTTGCTGCTCAAGTTTGTGTTTCTAACCTGATTAAAACTCTTAAAAATGTTTAGTCATAAGGTTCAAGCTGCTGGGTTGTGCAGATTTACAGTGTGGTGGCTCTTACATGGCAACTCCAAGCCGGAGTGTCCAAAGGTGTTGCGGACACATGGAGGAGAATGACGCCCATCTGCCATGTCTGACTCCGAACACTGAGCTTCTCCGTGCATGACGGCCAGGCCGAGACGCAAACGCTCCGCATACGACTGAGCCCTGAAGAGACAATATCAAGAGAGGGGAGAGATACAGAGATGTTCCTTATGAGTCTCTTGCCTAGATGTTCATGAGTGTCAAGTTGTGATTCAGTAATTCTATGGGTTTTAGTATTCCTGAAGACTTTTCCATAGCAAGTGACAGTTCATAGTGGCAGTGTTTGTCAAGCTCTTAAACTGAAAAAGCACATAAAATCCATTCAACTAGCGTGCTATATTCAAAGTCTTACATTATTTTGTGTGGGGACTAGACTGATGCTTTTTTTGTTAGAAGTATTCAGTTTATGGAATTGTTAAACCAAAATTGTTAAGTGGAATCAGTACCAGAACAGTGTAAATCTGTATGACATCCATTCTTTACCATTAAAGTGCCCCATTATGCTATTTTAAAGCCTCCGAATTTTGTTTTGGAGTCTTCTACCATAGGTTTACAAGCATCCAAGGTCAAAAAACACATTAATTTTCTCACAATACACATTAAATAATCACATCTTTTCTCACAGTGCCTGAAATTGTTTGATAAAGGATTCATTCTCACTAAACCTCTTCTTTCTGAGAGCCTGCTCTGATTGGTCAGATGACCCAGTCTGTTGTGATTACAGCATGTGTCAGAAACCAAACGCCCATTCCATTTCAGCTCCAGATCTTCCTTAACGCTCAATACACAATGATACAGACAGTAATGATGGCGTCAGTTTTACAAAATCAATTTGTAACATGAAGTACGGCTGGAATTATTGACGACTCGTTTCAGGCTTCAAAACTTTAAGACCTTTAACATTCGAAAACAGCTAGATTACACACTACATAAAAGGTAATATCCAAAAAAAAGCATAGTGGGGTACTATAAGCAACCTGAAAGTTTGGTTTCCGAAATACTGTACCGAAAATACTACACTAAGCAGACCCACATGCAATTTGCACATACAAATCTCTGCAAATGGACAGTAATCCAGCTTTATCTGCCCTTTGCATGTTAATTTGATAACATTTATGTTTTAAATCCACTCCCTCAAATTCAGAAAATGGAAAAAAGTAAGAAAATTTCATCTAGGCCTGCTTTCACCAACAAAACAAATACAACACAAATCCAGGAGCTGTTACCTTTTTGCAGCAGATGGGGACTTGGCTACAATGATAGCATTTCTATAATCAGGAACCTATGCAAAAGAGAAATAAGATAAACAATATGATCAGTGTTAGTTATTTCAGTATATTTGTTTTTCTTTGAAATTAAAAAGGTGAAGTTTTTGACAGTAAATGCTGCCAACCTCCTCCTGAATGTATTGAAGCAGGAATGGAGAAGCCCGCAGGTTATCCACAGGGAAAGTAAAGAAGCCCTGGATCTCTTTCTGGTGTAGATCCATGGTGATTATATGAGTCAGACCTAGTTAACACGGCAGATGGTAAAATTATTTTAAAACGAATAATTTTCATTTGGTGCAGACACGGAAGGAAAAGCAGTCATCTAGTGTCCAGCATGCATATGTAATATTAAAGATTTTTTTAGTATTGTGTCCAAATTTTTTAACTGGCAGTGTGAAAGCAGAAGAAAGAACATCTTAGACATTATAAGGATTACCTGCTTTAGCTAACATTGAAGCGAGCAGTTTGCACACTATAGATCCCCTCTTCCTCATCTTACACTGTTTACTATAGGGGAAGTATGGGATCACGCCAATGATGTTCTTGGCACAGGAGGTCTTCAGTGCATAGGCCATAATCAGCAGCTCCATAATAGCCGTGTTGACATCTCTGACAGTGACAGAAAAATGGATTTTAGTTCTAACATGCTTCTGGGCCTAAAAGAAGACTGTATGCAGTTCAGCAAAAAAGGTAAGATACCATGTAAATAAATACTAAAAAGTGTGTTCCGTGGACAAAGAGGGTGAGTAAATGATTTCTATGTGAACTAACCCTTTAATTGGCAATTATTACAACTGTAAACACATTAAAATGATCACCTTATGTACAATGATGTGTTATTTTTGTGCATACAAAATGCACAGACACAAATAAGTTTAAACATCCTAAATGTGATTAATAAGCGTGCTGATTTCCTATTTTGAATTCGATCCAATACACTCTTACCTGGGAATGGTTTGGATGATGAAGATTGTTTGGCCTCTAACAGACTCTTTGATCTCAACTCTCGTTTCTGTAAGATAAAAGCAAACATCACAAAAGAAAAGTTAAATTTGATTATTTAGTTGCCACTAACAGATTTGGGTGAACCTCATGAAGAAAATATAATATTTTACCTCAAACAAAAAAAAAGAAACACATATACAATACATACACTCTACATCAGTTTTAATTATGTAATTCTTATATTAAACAAAAAAAATGTCAGTATTATAATGCCTCCATATTTCTTAAATTAAACATTAGAGCTGTGTCTGAAACCACATACTATTCAAGTAGGTACTATATGAAAAAACGATCTTCGTGACCATTAAAATAGTATGTTCTATGAAGTATGAATGAAACTGCCTACACTAAAATATAATCAAGAACAAATCACGATTCACCAATTTTTGTACTAAAATGTATTTATAAAAAATCCACTTTGGGTGGCCTTATAACCAAATTAAGAAGAAATTATTTAAAATGTCAATTCTTATTTTTATGGAATGTTGCAGTGTTTATTATAATTAATTTGCGTTCATCACTTTTTTTAATCCAAGTGCCCTCGTAATCTTTGATCAAAATAACTCCCCCTCCCTCTTCCAATGACCTCTCTTCTCTTCTCTGATGACAAGTTTATTGGCATGAGGTCAGGGCAAACTCACTCACATGAGATCCATCAACAGCAAACCACAACTATCCAATCAATTCCCCATTAACAAAATTAGTCCCACCTACATTTGTTCTTGTACCAGAAGCCATTATAGAGAAGAAAAGACTATCGCAACTTCCATTTCATGGCGACTTTAATTATATTTAATCAGTCAAATAGTACAAAGTAAGCCGTATTATGGCTCCATTTGCAAGGTTTCTCTCAATAACAATGCAGATATGCATGTGCACAGCCAGCTAATAAGAGATCAGTAATCTGGGTAAAAGGTGTTTATTGTGCTTGAAATGTTTTTTTTTGTTTGTTTTTTTTTGAAGATGGCACACATCTTTACATGTGCTCTCAGATACGTCTTTAGAGAACGTCACATGTCTGCTGAGCGTGACGAGAGGAATGGATGCACAGAAAGCCCTTATTTGGAGATAGTTTGGGCGTGTTTTATTCAAATGGCTATAACCTCAGGCACACGGTCGCTCATTTAGAATACTCCAAATTCATTAACATTAGACGAGATTAAGAAGAATCTCATGTGCGTGCGCACATGTTGTGAATTAGGTAGAATGGTTTTGTGAGAAGTTCTCCTGTGCGTACAGATATGCAATAATCCTTTGAGTTGTGTGTGATGCATGGAACATTATTGTAAAATGATGCAGAATTTGAGAAAGATACAGATGAAGCTTGAAATCGCAAAAATTCAGTGATCGATGGCCTTCTAAACCTCAAAAAGTGAGCTGAAAATAAACAAATCAGTGATGTAATGCAGTAAGGAGAATCATTTTTAGGTTACACTTTATTTTAAAGTGTCCTTGTTACAGTGTAATTGTATACTTAAGTAACAAGTAATGTTAATTAACAACTTGTACTTACTATAAACACCACCAGTCAAAAGTTTGGAAACATTACTATTTTTAATGTTTTTGAATGAAGTCTCTTATGCTCATTAAGGCTGCATTTATTTCATAATAAATACAGAAAAAACAGTAATATTGTGAAATATTATTTCAATTTAAAATGATGGTTTTCTATTTTAATATACTTTAAAATATAATTTATTTCTGTGAAGCAAAGCTGAGTTTTCAGCATCATTACTCCAGTCTTCAGTGTCACATGATCCTTCAGCAATCATTGTAATATGCTGATTTGATAGTTATTATCAATGTTGAAAACAGTTGTGTTGCTTAATATATTTTTTTTTGGAACCTGTGATACTTTTTTCAGGATTCATTGATGAATAAAAGGTTAAAAAGAACATTTAATCAAAATATAAATCTTTTCTAACAGTATAAATCTTTACTATCACTTTTTATCAATTTAACACATCCATGCTGAATAAAAGTATTAATTTCTTTCAAAAAAAAGAAAAAAAAATTACTGACTCCAACCCATTTTTGAATGGTAGTGTATATTGTTACAAAAGATTTCTATTTTAAATAAATATTTTTTAACTTTTTAAAAGAATCCTGAAAAAATATTAAGCAGCACAACTGTTTCCAACATTAAAGGTGATAAAGAGGATCTTTTCGTCGACTGAGAAACTAAAGACTGTTACTGAGTTTTTGAAATGAGCGCATGCGTAAGAACAACCCCCCCTCCTTCACAGCTCGTTTCGAGGGAACGCCTCCCAAAACTCGTGCACGAGTATTGCAACACGAGTGTTTGTTTACCACCGGCATTTGCTGTGTCGTGTTAGTGGATTCATTATGTCGGAGTCACCGCAGGTAACTCATAATCTGCAGTTGTTACTCCTGTCTCCTGACAAAAACATTGCATGCGGCGCCTGTGGAGTGTGGAAAGTTACTGGAGAGTGCAGCCACGCACGTCTCTCACAAGGACCGTCATGGCAGTGATTGACAAGCCAGAAGGCCAATCGTTTACGCGATTGGCTGATGTTTTTAAGGCCCTACCTCGTGCACAGATGATGTATATTAATATTATTACTTTCAGTGCACCTAATAAATAGTCTTTTATCAGTTAGTAAAGACAGTTTCAAGTAATATTGCAAAAATGTATAAAACAAAACATCCTCTTTAGTAATTAATAATTACTACTTTAATAATTAATAATACTACTTTTTAATTAATAATTATTCACCTTTAATAATAAATCATCATAAGAGACTTCGTTCAAAAACATTAAAAAAGTAATGTTTCCAAACTTTTGACTGGTAGTGTAATTAGAGTTATATGCTTGTAATTATACATAATTTACTGATATTACGAAAGTAAGTACATGTAAAGTGTAACAAGGACACTGTAAACCCATTCTTAAAGGGATAGTTCACCCAAAAATAAAAATTCTCTCATCATTTGCTCACCCTCATGTTGTTCCAAACCTGTATGAATGAATTTGTTCTGTTGAACACAAAGGAAGATATTTTGAAGAATGTTTGTAACCAAACAGTTGTGGGGCACCACTGACGTCCATAGTGTGAGGGGGAAAAATACTATGGAAGTCAATAGTTAACCTGAGGGTGAGTAAATGATTACAGAATTTTCATTTTTGGGTGCAGTATCACTTTAATAGATTAACATAACAGTTTGCACAATGAACAATTTTTTTTTAAATTAAATTACAGTAGTGAAAATGAGTTTAGTCCATGTTGAAACTGACAGGATGTCAAGGGTCACCCTGTCCGCAACAGAGTATTGAATAAACAAAGCACTATTGATCACCTCTGTTTGACTCCTGGTAAACAACTGATTTCCCCAGCTCGACTCCAAGACGCCTGCGCAAACACAAGCAGAAAATCAAGACAGGTTTGCAAAAGTTTCTTATCATGAAAGCTACTTTGAAGCAGAGTTGCATGACAATGTGATTAAACAGATTGTATTCCTTCAGTCACAGTTTGCAATGATTGCAGACTGTTTTCAAGAGCAGTCAGTCACATGCACAGCTTATGTGATGAATAGCCCACTGTTCCTGCTCTCTGCACGTGCACAAGATATTACATGTGGGAAATATTACATTTACTTTCCACAGTGTCTTAAAGTAAGTACACTTATTACATGTACAGTAACCTAATGTTCAAGAGCACAATGGTGATGCTTCATAGATCAGTTATCAATCCAAATCTTTAACAACTAACGTTAGCCTACATTACATCAAAGAGATAATGCTTAGAGACAGGCCAGGTTCAGCTGTCATGAGTTCAGCTGATCTACAGGCCAAAATCCCAATAACATCACATTCATACCACATCAAGATCAGCCTCTGTAATCACGAGCCGTGTTAAATATTGAGCAGTTGGTCACAGGATACTTACTCGGTAATCTTCTTAGAGAGTTCCGTGCAGGCGGGCGTTGAGTTAGCCGAGAAAACACGATAACCACTTTTAGCCACGTTCATGATCAACTACCTAATGACCAACAACAACAAAACTGAACCGTTTACAGGACTACTGCTACAGAGTCTCGTGGTTTTATCTCCGTCTTTACAACTGAAAACCCGTGAATGGTGTAACAGCTATTGAAGAACACCAACGTTTACTGCGGTTTCCAAACAACCATCCAATTTCTTCTGCGCGAGCTCCACCGCTGTCTATAAACGTAGGACGGCTCACTACAGCCACCTAGTGATGGGCGCGTGCGAAACACGCTTCGTGAAGCTTCGAAACCTTTGTGAATCATTTGGTTCAGAGCTGGTATCAAACTGCCAAAGTCACGTGATTTCAGTAAAACGATGCTTCGTTACTTCCTGATTACCTAAGCAGCCCCCATGAAACAAACCAAGCCCTACAATTTAATAAAATAAAAAATTGTATTCAGACACTTAAAGGATTAGTTCACTTTCAAATAAACTTTTCCTGATAATTTACTCACCCCCATGTCATCCAAGATGTTCATGTCTTTCTTTCTTCAGTCGAAAAGAAATGAAGGTTTTTGATGAAAACATTCCAGGATTATTCTCCTTATAATGGACTCCAATGGTTAAAGGTTGAGGGTTGACGGTTGACGGTTGAAGGTCAAAATTTCAGTTTCAGTGCAGCTTCAAAGGGCTTTAAATGATACCAGACGAGGAATAAGGGTCTTATCTAGTGAAATGATCAGTCATTTTCAAAAAAAAAAATGTATATGCTTTATATAAACAAATGTTCGCCTGCCAAGTGCTTCCGCCAAAACCGCACTTTCGTATTCTTCTAAAAGCTTACGCTGTATGTCCTACGCCTTCCCTATTCTACTTACGGAAAAAATGTAACTGGTGCCGCGTTCATTCCGTAAGTAGAATAGGGAAGGTGTAGGACATACAGCGTAAGCTTTTTGAAGAATACGAAAGTGCGGTTTTGGCGGAAGCACTTAGAAGGCGAACATTTGTTACATTTACATTTTTTTTTCGAAAATGACCAATCGTTTCGCTAGATAAGACCATAGGATAAGACCTTCAACCGTTTGGAGGCCATTGAAGTCCACTATATGGAAAAAAAATCCTGTTTTCATCAAAAACCTTAATTTCTTTTTCGACTGAAGAAAGAAAGACATGAACATCTTGGATGACATGGGGGTGAGTAGTAAATTATCAGGAAAATTTTATTTGAAAGTGGACTAATCCTTTAATATTTGTTCATTGCATTTAATAGATTACACTTTCGGTAAAACATTTGCAGTTGGTTTGTAAAGGGTGTTTTTTATGTATGTTTGGTCTGAATTGTTGTTGCATTTACAAGATTTTGACCAGCAGGGGTCAGCAGCGTGTGGCGTTTCGAGCACAGTCTATGGTTTCGAGCACTTCGAAAGAGTGAATCTTTTACAAATATGCATTACAGATTGTGAAGAAAATATACGTTTAAGAGATATCAAATAGCACCAAAAGGGAGAACAAGAACAGCTGCCAGAGGAAAAAGGAAGAAAAAAAACAAAACCAAACATAACCAAGTAAAAAAAAAAAAAAATAATAAATAAGTAGTAAATTAGTTAAGCGATTGGGGCATGTTAAGAAAAGAAGACAGGACTAGAATGAAGGGGTATTTTAAAATGAACACAGCAAAAGATGTTTTCTTTGCTTTGACATTCTCGATACAGAAAGTGTTTTAAGGTTTTTCGTTGAGACAAACTTTGAATATGGCTTATTAGAGAATTTACATTTATAAATATGAAATTTTGCTAGAAGTAAAATATTTATAAGGTAAAATTCTTTTTCAATGTTTTTCTCAGTATTTACAAAACCAAACAAAACATCTTTCCAAAATAAAGAAAAATTAGAGTAGGCTACACAAGATCAATGCATTACCTAAAAAGCTATAGTTACAGTTCAAAAACAAATGCACAGTAGTTTCATATTATGCATTACAGAAATCACATTTTATGGCAATGTCAGGCTTAAACATTTTTAGATAACCATTCGCTGGATAAAATCTGTGAATTAATTTAAAAGAGACTTCTCTTTATCACAATAAGGTATTTATGTGGCAATAACCACATAAGGTTTGGTAACAATATCTCTTTGAAAGAGAGCACGAACAAACCTATTGCTAGAGGATGGAACCAGACACTTGTCCACAAATGTTTGGATGGGATCAGACAGAGGTGGTATAACAAAAAGAGTCCCTTCAAAATCTTTAAACAGTGTAATAACACCTGTGGGTATAGCATCGAAAACAATGGAAAATTCTCTAGGCGTGACAGGAAAAATACATTTTTTTAAAAATTCACCATAGGTATATAAAAGACCATCTTCATTCAAAAGATCACGGACTTGTTGATATCATACCAGTTTGGGAAAAATAAGGACCTGTTTTTATAAAGAATACTTTTATTATTTCATATGAAAGAATGTGGAGAAAAATTGTGCTTATAATAAGAGACCAAGCAAGAAGCATTTATTTATGAAATGCAGACAGCTTTACAGGTAATTTTTCAATATTATAGGCCTAATTGCATTCCTCCAAACAAAATTAAATAGAAGATTATCTATCATTTTACAAGTTTTATTGTCCAAATATAGAGCTAATGCTAACAATGGTGATGGCTTTCAGGTGCAGGTGATTGGTGACTGAGTGCAGGTGAGGGACAGAGGGATGCTGGGAAATGGAGTCCGGGGAAAGTGCGACAGACAGTGACTGTGACAGCTAATGCATAATCTAGATAAACGTTGCACATATGGTGTGGAAAATGTAAATTTAAATACACAAATGCATTTCCATTTTACATAATGCATTGACATTTTGCATATTACATTTCAAACTGAATATTGCTACCATAAGCTTCCATAAGGACCAGCCGATTATGGCGGGAAATATCTGTGTGCAGTTATGCACAATGGGATATGGTATACAATACCTTGCAGCACATATTATGTTAGTGTCTGCTATGACAGTGAGTGGTTCCATTAAAATTTAAACGACAATGAACAAAACTGGAAACAACCAACCTCTCTAATATACCCTTGCAGAATCTGTGAAAATAAATAATTTTAATAAAATAAGAGAGACCATACAAAATGCATGTTACTTTTTATTTAGTACTGTCCTGAATAAGATATTTTACATAAAATATGTTTACAAATAGTCCACAAGAAGAAGAAAAAATAGCTGAATTTATAAAAAAAAAAAAAAAAAAAATGCAAAAGTTGCAGGGATCTTACAACATGTATGTTGTAAGATACCTCTTATTTTGTTACATTTTTTCACATTTTCATAGATTCTGCAAGGGGTTCATAAATGTTCAAGGTGCATGTGTGCAGTGTGTGTCTAAATCAGCAGTTCCTCTTTCACTGAAGGGGTTTTTGTACGGCTCTGTATCACTGTGTTAATGGCCATTGAGCATACTGCTGACAGTAATAATCTCCTGCATCTTCAGGCTGGACATTTCTAATACTGAGCATGTAGTTTGTTCCTGATCTCCCATCACTGAATCTCTCAGAAACTCCAGACACTTTGCTACCAACACTAGAGAACAGGAGTTTGGGTGTTTGTCCAGGTTTCTGGTGATACCAGGCTAAATGGGATGATACATCAGCACTGGACCTGCAGTTGAGAGTGACGCTGCTTCCCACGGACACTTGATTCACGGATGGACTCTGAGTCAGAATGATCTCAGCAAAACAACCTGCTGTCACAACACCATCAGTCAGTGTTACAGTCAAACACACGATACATGAGAAGAGTGTTACAACATTTATAAGGCACTTCTAAAACTCTGAATATTCAACAGTAATCTCACCAGCAAGAGAAAGCAGCAGAGAGCAGATGATCAGAGCGTTTGCAGTCATCTTTGATAAGAATGAGTGAGAACAGACGAGACCTGCTGTTTATAGTCCTGGCCGGAGGACAGTCCGTCTGAAACAGAGGGGTGGTGCACTTATTCAAAGCTGCTTCCTTTCAGGAGAAAATCTGTCATACTGATTAAAAAAAAAAACAACTTAAATTCTGTTTAAAAAGATATTAAATGAAATTTCTCCACTTATTAAGACTTTGTATCAGTATCAGATTATATTTCTCAATAGTTTTCTATATGCTGCTGATTTCTAATGAACATTCAGTAGTTGATCATCAGTGAATCAACTGAAGTTATATTAATCATAACATTGTTCCTTAAAAAAAAAAAAAAAAAAATGAAATGAAATGTGTATTTTTTTTAATTGAACTGTAATTGAGCACAATATCAAATCAAATGTAAGATGTTGTTTTGGAGATGCAGTGAACAGTGCAGCTACTGAAGCGTTCAGGAGGTTTTTGTACATCTGCTCTATTAGTTTGTATCACTGTGATATACTTTTGGCAGCGGCAGCAGACTGGATGTTGGCAGTAAGTAAATAATCAAATCATTTTAATGTAGTACAGTCTTGTCATATTTAGTCAAGTAACTGTAATTTATGACATTAAAAATGTAATGTATTACTTTGTATTGAGGGGGAATTTTCTATTTGATATTCTTACAGTAAATATAGAGTAGGATTATATTTGTGAGTCATACTTATTTAGTCATACATATTAGTTAAACTTAAGTGATTTTTGACCCACTTAAGCAGGAATTAAGTACTTCATATGTAATTTCATAATTATTTCTATTGTCTTTGAAATATGGTTAAAGTGAACTGAAGCATTTTTGTGTATGAAAACTAATTTCAATTGAAACGTGTCCGTCATGTATTTAAATATATTTGTGATTACACATTTGAAAAGATGAAGCTACAATTTAGTTCATTTAAAATATATTAACTTGTAATGTAATGTAAAATCGAATAACATGACAAAATATTATTAAAACATAATGATTTAAATATTTAATGTAAATGTTTTAATTTGACATTATTACAAGGTCCACTTTTTAAAAGTGTACTTAAGTGTGTTATGAAAAACAGTCATGAAAGTGTGCTCTCTTTAAGTGCACTTTAAGTGGCCTTTTATTATATTAGTTTGTCTATTTAAAGTGATGATAAGAATGTTGTCTGTCACATTAATCTGTAATAAAATGTGTTAAGATGTTTGTTAAGAGAGTTGTTTGTCGTCCCGCTGCTCTTCTTCTTTCAGGCAACACTCCTCCTAAAGTGATCATCCTGCCCCCGTCCAGTGCAGAGATCTCCTCTGTGAACACAGCGACACTGCTGTGTGTGGCCAGCGAGGGCTTCCCGTCAGACTGGAGCCTGAGCTGGAAGGTGGACGGGAGCAGCAGGTCTCAGGAGAGCAGCGCTGGGCTCCTGGAGAAGGACGCTCTGTACAGCTGGAGCAGCAGCCTGACTCTCTCTGAGCAGGAGTGGATGAAGAGCGTGTCAGTGAGCTGTGAGGCCACACGGAGCGGCCAGCCTGCGGTCACTGCACAACTGAAGAGAGATCAGTGTTCAGAGTAGATCCACTCAGTCTCTCCTCTGCCTTCTGCTTCATCCTTCTGACTGATCATGTCTCACTTCTGCTTCTCTGATCTCATTCACACAAGAGTATGCTGTGATTTTCTGTTAGAATTGAAATAAAATAAATAATACTGTGCCTGTCTTTGATTTATTTAGTTTGATTTGAGGAAAAAATAAACTTTTTACTCATTTATTATTTACATAGTCCTGCTGTTAAAAATCAATGTTTTGAAAAGTACAAACATTCCATTAAATTTCCTTGCAAAATTATGTAGCCTCTCAAATCTTATGGGGTGGTCTGCATCAAAGAAAAAAATAAATAAATAAAATTAGATGGAGTCACATTGCAAGAAATGTTGACTTCCCTATAAAGTAGTTCATGTCAAATACACAAATAAATTTCACTCAGTGAAGCATGACAACACCTGCAGAGTAAATTATGAAACAAGAAACTCATCTTGAAACAGCATTTGCAAGTGTTGCTATTGTTAGCATAAACTAAAACTTATCAGTAATTGAAATCTAAAATAAAATAAAAATGTATTTAAAAAGAAAGGTTCCTCAAAGAACCTTTAAGTGAACAGTTCTGAAAAGAACTATGTTTTTTTTCTTAGTGAAGAACATTTTGAAAATCTAAAGAATCTTTTTTTTTCCACCATAAAGAACCTTTTGTGGACTGGAAAGGTGATGAATGATTGAGAATGATATCAAAACCAAAACACACAAGAGATTCTTCAGGAACAGCAAACTCACACAAGGTGGGACTAATGGGCAAACAAGGTAACAAACAAGGAGGAATTAGTGACTAAGGAGACGGGAACTAAACTGAAAGGAAACACATGGAAACATATACACATGAAAAAAAACATTGATACATAACGTGAACCTAACATTACTCCCCTCTCCCAGGCACGTCCTTGTAAACAACAGTCCCAGAGTAGAGAGAGGAAGGGAAACTTTTAGGTGGATGAGGAGCTGGTGTAGGGGGCAGAGAACTGAAAGAACTTGCTGAGGGGAACACCAAAGTGGAGGAGAAGGAGGGCAGAGTCAAGATTGAGCCCTGAGAATATTCCTGGACAAAGACTGAGGGCTGACCGACTGATGAAGTGGAAACCCCACTGAAACCGGCAGGATGACAACCAAGCGTGACATCAAAGGCCAGGCAGTCCAAGGTGACACTACAGACTTGAGTGATTGAGGTGGAGACGGAGGCCTGTCAGAACAGGGCGGCACCAGAGGGAGGAACAAGACAGAGCTGGAAGGAAGAAGAAACCTGGTGGGGATGAAGGAGTGGAGGGTTGAGGTGCAGCTGGTGGTCTGGAAGTCCATGGCGAAACCAGGATAATGAGAGACCAAGGCGTGGACGGAGGAACGAGGGAGCCTGAGTGATGGCGGACCATGGTGGAGCTGAGGGAGGGCTGACAGGCCAAGGTGGAGAAATGGACCTGGAGGCTAGAGGTATATAATGTTGAAAAAACAGCATATGCTGGTTTGGTATGTTTTGAAGCATGGCAGCTGGTTTGAGCTGGTTTATGTTGGTCCTTAGTTGGTCATGAGAAAAAACATTGAGGAAAACATCTATCTGAGGACCAGCTTATGGCTTAAGCTGGTCCTCAGATAGAGCTATTTGCTTGGACCAGTTTAGGACCAGTACTTGACCATCTTAAACCAGGTCATGACCAGCTGCTAACCAGCATATGCTGTTTTTTCAACAGGGTAGCCAGAGTCAGCGTGCAGTCGGATCTCAGCAGATCAGGCTGGCTCACGGATGGACTGTCCGGATTTTCTGACTGTATGGCAGATCTTGCTGAAAACACTTTTTGAGCAGCCTGCAGATTGCTCTAATTATCATAATATCTATTTTTGCAGGAACTCGATCAGAGTTTAGTAATGAGTGCTGCATTTTAATGTGACTTGTCAAGTTACAAATGGTTATTTTTAATGTAGCTTATTAAAAGATGCAGATGTCTCAAGAGTCAAAAAAAGATAAGAACATTCTTAAGTATTTTTTTGGAAATACTAAATATTCAAAGAAAATTCTTAATTTAAAAATTATAAGAAGAAAATAGCAGTTAAGATGAATTTTATTCTTAAGAATATTGCTTGAATCAGGGCCCAGATTTCTTCGGTGTTCAGAGTTTTATAAATTGGCTCCAATCATAATATAAAATGTGTGCAGTGTATGTCTAAATCAGGAGTTCCTCTTTCACTGAAGGGGTTTTTGTACGGCTCTGTATCACTGTGTTAATGGAAATTCATAATACTGCTGACAGTAATAATCTCCTGCATCTTC
This sequence comes from Megalobrama amblycephala, assembly GCF_018812025.1. Taxonomy (NCBI): domain Eukaryota; kingdom Metazoa; phylum Chordata; class Actinopteri; order Cypriniformes; family Xenocyprididae; genus Megalobrama; species Megalobrama amblycephala. The sequence goes on along the minus strand of NC_063044.1, from coordinate 31,721,054 downwards.
AGGCTGAACATTTCTAATATTGAGCATGAAGTTTGTTCCTGATCTCCCATCAGTGAATCTCTCAGAAACTCCAGACACTTTGCTACCAACACTAGAGAACAGGAGTTTGGGTGTTTGTCCAGGTTTCTGGTGATACCAGGCTAAGCTGGATGTAAAACTAGAACTGCTGGACCTGCAGTTGAGAGTGACGCTGTTTCCCACAGACACTTGATTCACGGATGGACTCTGAGTCAGAATGATCTCAGCAAAACAACCTGCCGTCACAACACCATCAGTCAGTGTTACAGTCAAACACACGATACATGAGAAGAATGTTACAACATTTATAAGGCACTTCTAAAACTCTGAATATTAAACAGTAATCTCACCAGCAAGAGAAAGCAGCAGAGAGCAGATGATCAGAGCGTTTGCAGTCATCTTTGATAAGAATGAGTGAGAACAGACGAGACCTGCTGTTTATAGTCCTGACCGGAGGACAGTCCGTCTGAAACAGAGGGGTGGTGCACTTATTCAAAGCTGCTTCCTTTCAGAAGAAAATCTGTCACACTGATTTAAAAAAACAAAAAAAACAAACTTAAATTCTGTTTAAATAGATATTAAATGTTATTTCTCCACTTATTAAGACTTTGTATCAGTTTCAGCTGATGTTTCTCAGTAGTTTCCTATGCTGGTGATTTCTAATAAACATTCAGTAGTTGATCATCAGTGAATCAACTGAAGTTATATTAATCATAACATTGTTCCTTTTTTTAAATTAAATGTGTATTTTTTTAATTGAACTGTAATTGAGCACAATATCAAATCAAATAAGATGTTGTTTTGGAGATGCAGTGAACAGTGCAGCTACTGAAGCGTTCAGGAGGTTTTTGTACATCTGCTCTATTAGTTTGTATCACTGTGGTTGACTTTCGGCAGCGGCAGCAGACTGGATGTTGGCAGTAAGTAAATAATCAAATCATTTTAATGCAGTACAGTCTTGTCATATTTAATCTGTAATTTATGACATTAAAATGTAATGTATTACTTTGTATTGAGGGGAAATTTTCTATTTGATATTCTTACAGTAAATATAGAGTAGGATTATATTTGTAAATACTTATTTAGTCATACATACTAGTTAAACTTAAGTGATTTTTGACCCACTTAAGCAGGAATTAAGTACTTCATATGTAATTTCATAATTATTTCTATTGTCTTTGAAATATGGTTAAAGTGAACTGAAGCATGAAAACTTGCGAATGAAAACTTGTAATTTCCATTGAAACGTGCCCGTCATGTATTTAAATATATTTGTGATTACACAATTGAAAAGATGAAGCAACAATTTAGTTCATTTAAAATATATTAACCTGTAATGTAATGTAAAATCGAATAACATGACAAAATATTATTAAAACATAATGATTTAAATATTTAATGTAAATCTTTTAATTTGACATTATTACAAAGTGCACTTTTTAAAAGTGTATACTTAAGTGTGTTATGAAACAGTCATGAAAGTGTGCTCTCTTTAAGTGCACTTAAGTGGCCTTTTATTATATTACTTTGTCTGTTTAAAGTGATGAATGTTGTCTGTCATATTCATCTGTAATAAAATGTGTTAAGATGTTTGTTAAGAGAGTTGTTTGTCGTCCCGCTGCTCTTCTTCTCTCAGGCAACACTCCTCCTAAAGTGATCATCCTGGCCCCGTCCAGTGCAGAGATCTCCTCTGTGAACACAGCGACACTGCTGTGTGTGGCCAGCGAGGGCTTCCCGTCAGACTGGAGCCTGAGCTGGAAGGTGGACGGGAGCAGCAGGTCTCAGGAGAGCAGCGCTGGGCTCCTGGAGAAGGACGCTCTGTACAGCTGGAGCAGCAGCCTGACTCTCTCTGAGCAGGAGTGGATGAAGAGCGTGTCAGTGAGCTGTGAGGCCACACGGAGCGGCCAGCCTGCGGTCACTGCACAACTGAAGAGAGATCAGTGTTCAGAGTAGATCCACTCAGTCTCTCCTCTGCCTTCTGCTTCATCCTTCTGACTGATCATGTCTCACTTCTGCTTCTCTGATCTCATTCACACAAGAGCATGCTATGATTTTCTGTTATAACTGAAATAAAATAATTATAAATAATACTGTGCCTGTCTTTGATTTATTTTGTTTGATTTGAGGAAAAAATAAACTTTTTAATCATTTATTATTTACATAAATCCTGCTGTTACAAATCAATGTTTTAAAAAGTAAAAATATTCCATTAAATTTCCTTGCAAAATTATGTAGCCTCTCAAATCTTATGGGACGGTCTGCATCAAAGAAAAAAATAAATAAATAAAATTAGATGGAGTCACATTGCAAGAAATGTTGACTTCCCTATAAAGTATTTCATGTCAAATACACAAATAAATTTCACTCAGTGAAGCATGACAACACCTGCAGAGTAAATTATGAAACAAGAAACTCATCTTGAAACTGCATTTGCAAGTGTTGCTATTGTTAGCATAAACTAAAACTTATCAGTAATTGAAATCTAAAATAAAATAAAATGTATTTAAAAAAATATATTAAAAATATCCAAACCATTTTTTGGTTCCCCAAAGAACCTTTAAGTGAACAGTTCTGAAAAGAGCAATGTTTTTTTTTCTTAGTATGAACATTTTGAAAATCTAAAGAATCTTTTTTTTTTTTCCACCATAAAGAACATTTTGTGGACTGGAAATGTGTCACATGCGTTGTGCAGAAATCCAGACATGAATGATTCAGAATGACAATATCAAAACCAAAACACACAAGAGATTCTTCAGGAACAGCAAACTCACACAAGGTGGGACTAATGGGCAACCAAGGTAACAAACAAGGAGGAATTAGTGACTAAGGAGACGGGAACTCAACTGAAAGGAAACACATGGAAACATATACACATGAAAAAAAACACTGATACATAACGTGAACCTAACATTACTCCCCTCTCCCACTAGGCACGTCCTTGTAAACAACAGTCCCAGAGTAGAGAGAGGAAGGGAAACTTTTAGGTGGATGAGGAGCTGGTGTAGGGGGCAGAGAACTGAAAGAACTTGCTGAGGGGAACACCAAAGTGGAGGAGAAGGAGGGCAGAGTCAAGATTGAGCCCTGAGAATATTCCTGGACAAAGACTGAGGGCTGACCGACTGATGAAGTGGAAACCCCACTGAAACCGGCAGGATGACAACCAAGCGTGACATCAAAGGCCAGGCAGTCCAAGGTGACACTACAGACTTGAGTGATTGAGGTGGAGACGGAGGCCTGTCAGAACAGGGCGGCACCAGAGGGAGGAACAAGACAGAGCTGGAAGGAAGAAGAAACCTGGTGGGGATGAAGGAGTGGAGGGTTGAGGTGCAGCTGGTGGTCTGGAAGTCCATGGCGAAACCAGGATAATGAGAGACCAAGGCGTGGACGGAGGAACGAGGGAGCCTGAGTGATGGCGGACCATGGTGGAGCTGAGGGAGGGCTGACAGGCCAAGGTGGAGAAATGGACCTGGAGGCTAGAGGTATATAATGTTGAAAAAACAGCATATGCTGGTTTGGTATGTTTTGAAGCATGGCAGCTGGTTTGAGCTGGTTTATGTTGGTCCTTAGTTGGTCATGAGAAAAAACATTGAGGAAAACATCTATCTGAGGACCAGCTTATGGCTTAAGCTGGTCCTCAGATAGAGCTATTTGCTTGGACCAGTTTAGGACCAGTACTTGACCATCTTAAACCAGGTCATGACCAGCTGCTAACCAGCATATGCTGTTTTTTCAACAGGGTAGCCAGAGTCAGCGTGCAGTCGGATCTCAGCAGATCAGGCTGGCTCACGGATGGACTGTCCGGATTTTCTGACTGTATGGCAGATCTTGCTGAAAACACTTTTTGAGCAGCCTGCAGATTGCTCTAATTATCATAATATCTATTTTTGCAGGAACTCGATCAGAGTTTAGTAATGAGTGCTGCATTTTAATGTGACTTGTCAAGTTACAAATGGTTATTTTTAATGTAGCTTATTAAAAGATGCAGATGTCTCAAGAGTCAAAAAAAGATAAGAACATTCTTAAGTATTTTTTTGGAAATACTAAATATTCAAAGAAAATTCTTAATTTAAAAATTATAAGAAGAAAATAGCAGTTAAGATGAATTTTATTCTTAAGAATATTGCTTGAATCAGGGCCCAGATTTCTTCGGTGTTCAGAGTTTTATAAATTGGCTCCAATCATAATATAAAATGTGTGCAGTGTATGTCTAAATCAGGAGTTCCTCTTTCACTGAAGGGGTTTTTGTACGGCTCTGTATCACTGTGTTAATGGAAATTCATAATACTGCTGACAGTAATAATCTCCTGCATCTTCAGGCTGAACATTTCTAATATTGAGCATGAAGTTTGTTCCTGATCTCCCATCAGTGAATCTCTCAGAAACTCCAGACACTTTGCTACCAACACTAGAGAACAGGAGTTTGGGTGTTTGTCCAGGTTTCTGGTGATACCAGGCTAAGCTGGATGTAAAACTAGAACTGCTGGACCTGCAGTTGAGAGTGACGCTGTTTCCCACAGACACTTGATTCACGGATGGACTCTGAGTCAGAATGATCTCAGCAAAACAACCTGCCGTCACAACACCATCAGTCAGTGTTACAGTCAAACACACGATACATGAGAAGAATGTTACAACATTTATAAGGCACTTCTAAAACTCTGAATATTAAACAGTAATCTCACCAGCAAGAGAAAGCAGCAGAGAGCAGATGATCAGAGCGTTTGCAGTCATCTTTGATAAGAATGAGTGAGAACAGACGAGACCTGCTGTTTATAGTCCTGACCGGAGGACAGTCCGTCTGAAACAGAGGGGTGGTGCACTTATTCAAAGCTGCTTCCTTTCAGGAGAAAATCTGTCACACTGATTTAAAAAAACAAAAAAAAACAAACTTAAATTCTGTTTAAATAGATATTAAATGTAATTTCTCCACTTATTAAGACTTTGTATCAGTTTCAGCTGATGTTTCTCAGTAGTTTCCTATGCTGGTGATTTCTAATAAACATTCAGTAGTTGATCATCAGTGAATCAACTGAAGTTATATTAATCATAACATTGTTCCTTTTTTTAAATTAAATGTGTATTTTTTTAATTGAACTGTAATTGAGCACAATATCAAATCAAATAAGATGTTGTTTTGGAGATGCAGTGAACAGTGCAGCTACTGAAGCGTTCAGGAGGTTTTTGTACATCTGCTCTATTAGTTTGTATCACTGTGGTTGACTTTCGGCAGCGGCAGCAGACTGGATGTTGGCAGTAAGTAAATAATCAAATCATTTTAATGCAGTACAGTCTTGTCATATTTAATCTGTAATTTATGACATTAAAATGTAATGTATTACTTTGTATTGAGGGGAAATTTTCTATTTGATATTCTTACAGTAAATATAGAGTAGGATTATATTTGTAAATACTTATTTAGTCATACATACTAGTTAAACTTAAGTGATTTTTGACCCACTTAAGCAGGAATTAAGTACTTCATATGTAATTTCATAATTATTTCTATTGTCTTTGAAATATGGTTAAAGTGAACTGAAGCATGAAAACTTGCGAATGAAAACTTGTAATTTCCATTGAAACGTGCCCGTCATGTATTTAAATATATTTGTGATTACACAATTGAAAAGATGAAGCAACAATTTAGTTCATTTAAAATATATTAACCTGTAATGTAATGTAAAATCGAATAACATGACAAAATATTATTAAAACATAATGATTTAAATATTTAATGTAAATCTTTTAATTTGACATTATTACAAAGTGCACTTTTTAAAAGTGTATACTTAAGTGTGTTATGAAACAGTCATGAAAGTGTGCTCTCTTTAAGTGCACTTAAGTGGCCTTTTATTATATTACTTTGTCTGTTTAAAGTGATGAATGTTGTCTGTCATATTCATCTGTAATAAAATGTGTTAAGATGTTTGTTAAGAGAGTTGTTTGTCGTCCCGCTGCTCTTCTTCTCTCAGGCAACACTCCTCCTAAAGTGATCATCCTGGCCCCGTCCAGTGCAGAGATCTCCTCTGTGAACACAGCGACACTGCTGTGTGTGGCCAGCGAGGGCTTCCCGTCAGACTGGAGCCTGAGCTGGAAGGTGGACGGGAGCAGCAGGTCTCAGGAGAGCAGCGCTGGGCTCCTGGAGAAGGACGCTCTGTACAGCTGGAGCAGCAGCCTGACTCTCTCTGAGCAGGAGTGGATGAAGAGCGTGTCAGTGAGCTGTGAGGCCACACGGAGCGGCCAGCCTGCGGTCACTGCACAACTGAAGAGAGATCAGTGTTCAGAGTAGATCCACTCAGTCTCTCCTCTGCCTTCTGCTTCATCCTTCTGACTGATCATGTCTCACTTCTGCTTCTCTGATCTCATTCACACAAGAGCATGCTATGATTTTCTGTTATAACTGAAATAAAATAATTATAAATAATACTGTGCCTGTCTTTGATTTATTTTGTTTGATTTGAGGAAAAAATAAACTTTTTAATCATTTATTATTTACATAAATCCTGCTGTTACAAATCAATGTTTTAAAAAGTAAAAATATTCCATTAAATTTCCTTGCAAAATTATGTAGCCTCTCAAATCTTATGGGACGGTCTGCATCAAAGAAAAAAATAAATAAATAAAATTAGATGGAGTCACATTGCAAGAAATGTTGACTTCCCTATAAAGTATTTCATGTCAAATACACAAATAAATTTCACTCAGTGAAGCATGACAACACCTGCAGAGTAAATTATGAAACAAGAAACTCATCTTGAAACTGCATTTGCAAGTGTTGCTATTGTTAGCATAAACTAAAACTTATCAGTAATTGAAATCTAAAATAAAATAAAAATGTATTTAAAAAAATATATTAAAAATATCCAAACCATTTTTTGGTTCCCCAAAGAACCTTTAAGTGAACAGTTCTGAAAAGAGCAATGTTTTTTTTTCTTAGTATGAACATTTTGAAAATCTAAAGAATCTTTTTTTTTTTTTTCCACCATAAAGAACATTTTGTGGACTGGAAATGTGTCACATGCGTTGTGCAGAAATCCAGACATGAATGATTCAGAATGACAATATCAAAACCAAAACACACAAGAGATTCTTCAGGAACAGCAAACTCACACAAGGTGGGACTAATGGGCAACCAAGGTAACAAACAAGGAGGAATTAGTGACTAAGGAGACGGGAACTCAACTGAAAGGAAACACATGGAAACATATACACATGAAAAAAAACACTGATACATAACGTGAACCTAACATTACTCCCCTCTCCCACTAGGCACGTCTTGTAAACAACAGTCCCAGAGTAGAGAGAGGAGGGGAGACTTTTAGGTGGATGAGGAGCTGGTGTAGGGGGCAGAGAACTGAAAAAACTTGCTGAGGGGAACACCAAGGTGGAGGAGAAGGAGGGCAGAGTCAAGATTGAGCCCTGAGAATATTCCTGGACAAAGACTGAGGGCTGACCAACTGAAGATGAAGCGGAAACCCCACTGAAACCGGCAGGATGACAACCAAGGGTGACATCAAAGGCCAGGCAGTCCAAGGTGACGCTACAGACTTGAGTGATCGAGGTGGAGATGGAGGCCTGGAAGAACAGGGTGACACCAGAGGGAGGAACAAGACAGAGCTGGAAGGAAGAAGAAACCTGGTGGGGCCGAAGGAGTAGAGGGTTGAGGTGCAGCTGGTGGTCTGGAAGTCCATGGCGAAACCAGGATGATGAGACAACAAGGCATGGACGGAGGAACGAGGGAGCCTGAGTGATGGCAGACCATGGTGGAGCTGAGGGAGGGCTGACAGGCCAAGGTGGAGAAATGGACCTGGAGGCTAGAGGTATATCCTGTTGAAAAAAACAGCATATGCTGGTTAGGTATGTTTTGAAGCATGGCAGCTGGTTTGATCTGGTTTATGTTGGTCCTTAGTTGGTCATGACCTAGCTTAAGCTGGTCCTCAGCTAGAGCTAGTTGCTTGGACCAGTTTAGGACCAGCACTTGACCATCTTAAACCAGGTCATGACCAGCTGCCATGCTTCAAAACATGGCTAACCAGCATATGCTGTTTTTTTCAACAGGATAGCCAGATAATCTGCTTCACAGAGCTGAGCTGGTGGTGAAGGGTCCCAAAGCGAAGCTGAAGAGCTGGAGAGAGTCAGCGGTGCAGTCGGATCTCAGCAGATCAGGCTGGCTCACGGATGGACTGTCCTGATTTTCTGACTGTATGGCAGATCTTGCTGAAAACACCTCGGCTCATGTTTTGAGCAGCCTGCAGATTGCTCTAATTATCATGATAACTATTTTTGCAGGAACTGGATCAGAGTTTAGTAATGAGTGTTGCATTTTAATGTGACTTGTCAAGTTACAAGTGGTTATTTTTTTTGTAGCTTATCAAAAGATGCAGATGTCTCAAGAGTCATAAAAAAGATAAGAACATTCTTAAGTATTTTTTTTTTAAATACTAAATATTCAAAGAAAATTCTTAATTTAAAAATTATAAGAAGAAAATAGCAGTTAAGATGAATTTTATTCTTAAGAATATTGCTTGAATCAGGGCCCAGATTTCTTTTATGTTCAGAGTTTTAAAAACTGGCTCCAATCATAGTAAAATATGTGTGCAGTGTGTGTCTAAATCAGCAGTTCCTCTTTCACTGAAGGGGTTTTTGTACGGCTCTGTATCACTGTGTTAATGGATATTCATAATACTGCTGACAGTAATAATCCCCTGCATCTTCAGGCTGAACATTTCTAATATTGAGCATGAAGTTTGTTCCTGATCTCCCATCAGTGAATCTCTCAGAAACTCCAGACACTTTGCTACCAACACTAGAGAACAGGAGTTTGGGTGTTTGTCCAGGTTTCTGGTGATACCAGGCTAAGCTGGATGTAAAACTAGAACTGCTGGACCTGCAGTTGAGAGTGACGCTGCTTCCCACGGACACTTGATTCACGGATGGACTCTGAGTCAGAATGATCTCAGCAAAACAACCTGCTGTCACAACACCATCAGTCAGTGTTACAGTCAAACACACGATACATGAGAAGAATGTTACAACATTTATGAAGCACTTCTAAAAAGCTCTGAATATTCAACAGTAATCTCACCAGCAAGAGAAAGCAGCAGAGAGCAGATGATCAGAGCGTTTGCAGTCATCGTTGATAAGAATGAGTGAGAACAGACGAGACCTGCTGTTTATAGTCCTGACCGGAGGACAGTCCGTCTGAAACAGAGGGGTGGTGCACTTATTCAAAGCTGCTTCCTTTCAGGAGAAAATCTGTCATACTGATTAAAAAAAAACTTAAATTCTGTATACAGAGATTATTAAATTAAATGTAATTTCTCCACTTATTAAGACTTTGTATCAGTTTCAGCTGATGTTTCTCAGTAGTTTCCTATGCTGGTGATTTCTAATGAACATTCAGTAGTTGACCATCAGTGAATAAACTGAAGTTATATTAATCTTAACATTGTTCCTTTTTTTTTTTCAATGAAATGTGTATTTTTTTTTTAATTGAACTGTAATTGAGCACAATATCAAATCAAATGAAAGATGTTGTTTTGGAGATGCAGTGAACAGTGCAGCTACTGAAGCGTTCAGGAGGTTTTTGTACATCTGCTCTATTAGTTTGTATCACTGTGATATACTTTTGGCAGCGGCAGCAGACTGGATGTTGGCAGTAAGTAAATAATCAAATCATTTTAATGCAGTACAGTCTTATCATATTTAATCTGTAATTTATGACATAAAATGTAATGTATTACTTTGTATTGAGGGGGGATTTTCTATTTGATATTCTTACAGTAAATATAGAGTAGGATTATATTTGTGAGTCATACTTATTTAGTCATACATATTAGTTAAACTTAAGTGATTTTTGACACACTTAAGCAGGAATTAAGTAGCTACTTATGTAATTTCATAATTATTTCTATTGTCTTTGAAATATGGTTAAAGTGAACTGAAGCATTTTTGTGAATGAAAACTTGCAATTTCAATTGAAACGTGCCTGTCATGTATTTAAATATATTTGTGATTACACATTTGAAAAGATGAAGTTACAATTTAGTTCATTTAAAACATATTAACTTGTAATGTAATGTAAAATCGAACAACACGCTAGAGATAAAATTATAATGAAGTACTTTACATGTGCTTTAGTATGTTAGTCAAAACATTAAAATAAGTGTACTTCTTTAAAGCATGACAAAATATTATTAAAATATAATGATTTAAATATTTTATGTAAATCTTTTAATTTGACATTATTACAACGTGCGTTTTTTAAAAGCGTATACTTAAGTGTGTTAAGAAACACAGTCATGAAAGTGTGCTCTCTTTAAGTGGCCTTTTATTATATTACTTTGTCTATTTAAAGTGATGATAAGAATGTTGTCTGTCACATTCATCTCTAATAAAATGTGTTAAGATGTTTGTTAAGAGAGTTGTTTGTCGTCCCTCTGCTCTTCTTCTCTCAGGCAACACTCCTCCTAAAGTGATCATCCTGCCCCCGTCCAGTGCAGAGATCTCCTCTGTGAACACAGCGACACTGCTGTGTGTGGCCAGCGAGGGCTTCCCGTCAGACTGGAGCCTGAGCTGGAAGGTGGACGGGAGCAGCAGGTCTCAGGAGAGCAGCGCTGGGCTCCTGGAGAAGGACGCTCTGTACAGCTGGAGCAGCAGCCTGACTCTCTCTGAGCAGGAGTGGATGAAGAGCGTGTCAGTGAGCTGTGAGGCCACACGGAGCGGCCAGCCTGCGGTCACTGCACAACTGAAGAGAGATCAGTGTTCAGAGTAGATCCACTCAGTCTCTCCTCTGCCTTCTGCTTCATCCTTCTGACTGATCATGTCTCACTTCTGCTTCTCTGATCTCATTCACACAAGAGCATGCTATGATTTTCTATTATAACTGAAATAAAGTAATTATAAATAATATTGTGCCTGTCTTTGATTTATTTTGTTTGATTCGAGGAAAAAAACTTTTTACTCATTTATTATTTATATAGTCCTGCTCAGTGTTGGGGGTAACGAGTTACAAAGTAACGGATTACAGTAACGATATTACTTTTTTGGGTAACGAAGTAAAGTAACACATTACACTAATAATATTGGTAACTACACTACTTTACTAGACTATAGGAACGCGCTTTCCTTCGTTACCCAAGCCGTGTTTGCCTGTGTGTAAAGTTCTGTCTGTTTGGTGCGTGCATGCGTGTGCCTGTATGTGTGCCGTTGCCATATAGAGATCGATTTGACGTAGCTGCTGGTGCGGGAAATGGATATGGAGACAGGGGGTTTCGGCAGGCCCGGCGCCACGAGGGGGCAAAAAAGGGGGCATATTGCCCCCTCAGATCTGATTTGTGCCCCCTCAGTTTCAATTTTTCCCCTTTCACCCGATCGATTTTAACTTTTTTAACTTGTACGATAACACCAGTGTGATGAGAACGTTCAATACGCTAAATTCAAACCTGCTTTCCCGCTGCTGGCGCTGAGCCAGAGATTGACGCTCTCTTTTCATATTTTACAACTAAGTTTTCAACCACATGTTTATTTGAGGTTTCAAATGTTTGAATGAGGACTAGGCTATATATAAAAAAAAGACATTTATAGTTTGTTAAATGCAGATTCCATACACTCATATGGAATCTGCGATAATCTTTTAAATTTTAATTTGACGAAATTGTTTATTCATATCAGATACAATGCGTATGAAACAAAGTTTACTCTCTTATCCCAGTTCACCAGCCACTTACGTTTATTTCGGGAAAAATTGATGAATTTATGTAATGTAAATCCGACACATCCTCTGTTTTATCAACTAACATGATCATTAAAGGTGTTTAAACAAAACACATTCACTTTCACATATATGACAATAAAAAATATCATATAATTCATGATATAGCCTAGTTAAAAAGTTTGTGAATATTTTAAATAAAAAAGGAAAAACAAAATAAACGCGATACCTGTAGCTTTGCTGCATGACGTGTCGCCAAGGAATGAATGTAAATAATGTTCTAAAAAAACAGGGTTTCCCAAACCGGGGTTCGCAAGGGAAATGCAAGTTGATGACAAGCAATTAATTAAATTATAATTAAATCATTACAAATCAAACAAATAGACTAAATAATATTAAAATAAAAAAAAAATCTAAATTTGGCAACAAAACGTAATATTTTATTTATTTATTTTGCATGTGACCATTCAGTTACATAACTGAACGCGTCTGCTCAATTCAAAGTGGGCTGAACGAGAGTCGCACCTAACTTTGCCCATTTCGCCTCACCTTTGACTAAGCGCATTTAAGCGAGTTTGTCATTGATTGTATTGTTTTGTTGTTGTTGTTTTTTTTATTAAGAATAATAATAAACTCATCATTAATGAACCCATCATTAAAATGCATTCACGGTCGTTCATAACGTGCGTGTCCTGGCGCGGTGCTGTTATGAATGCCCGTGCGGCCGTGAGCATTATACTTTCACTTTTGAATTAGCGATTCAAAGCCTGTGTTTTGAAACTTGTGTGTTGACACCATTTTAAAATGACCCCACCATAGCCTTCTTTATTTCTGTTGTTTACGGTGAGGGATATTTCTTTGTGCAGACGGGTTATTGTTCTTTCATATGGTTCAATTTATACAATAAACTCTATGCAGAAAGGTTAAGTGATGATAGGGCTATGATGTTTGTCCATGTATCTACACGGTAAATTAAGAAAAAGTAAAGTAATAAGTAGTGAAGTTACTTTTCAAATGCAGTAACTAGTAAAGTAATCTCATTACAATTTACAGAAGTAACTAGTAACTAGTAACTAATTACATTTTTTAAGTAACTACCCCAACACTGGTCCTGCTGTTAAAAATCAATGTTTTGAAAAGTACAAATATTCCATTAAATTTCCTCTCAAATCTTATGGGACGGTCTGCATCAAAGAAAAAAATAAATAAATAAAATTAGATGGAATCACATTGCAAGAAATGTTGACTTCCCTATAAAGTAGTTCATGTCAAATACACAAATAAATTTCACTCAGTGAAGCATGACAACACCTGCACAGTAAATTATGAAACAAGAAACTCATCTTGAAACAACATTTGCAAGTGTTGCTATTGTTAGCATAAACTAAAACTTATCAGTAATTGAAATCTAAAATAAAATAAAAATGTATTTAAAAAGAAAGGTTCCTCAAAGAACCTTTAAGTGAACAGTTCTGAAAAGAACCATGTTTTTTTTCTTAGTGTGAAGAACATTTTGAAAATCTAAAGAATCTTTTTTTTTTTTTCACCATAAAGAACCTTTTGTGGACTGGAAAGGTGTCACATGTGCAGAAATCCAGACATGAATGATTCAGAATGACAATATCAAAACCAAAACACACAAGAGATTCTTCAGGAACAGCAAACTCACACAGGGTGGGACTAATGAATGACCAAGGTAACAAACAAGGAGGAATTAGTGACTAAGGAGACGGGAACTAAACTGAAAGGAAACACATGGAAACATATACACAAGACAGAAAACATTGATACATAACGTGAACCTAACATTACTCCCCTCTCCCACTAGGCACGTCCTTGTAAACAACAGTCCCAGAGTAGAGGGAGGGAGGGGAGACTTTTAGGTGGATGAGGAGCTGGTGTAGGGGGCAGAGAACTGAAAAAACTTGCTGAGGTGAACACCAAGGTGGAGGAGAAGGAGGGCAGAGTCAAGATTGAGCCCTGAGAGTATTCCTGGACAAAGCCTGAGGGCTGACCGACTGAAGATGAAGTGGAAACCCCACTGAAACCGGCAGGATGACAACCAAGGGTGACATCAAAGGCCAGGCAGTCCAAGGTGACGCTACAGACTTGAGTGATCGAGGTGGAGACGGAGGCCTGGAAGAACAGGGTGACACCAGAGGGAGGAACAAGACAGAGCTGGAAGGCAGAAGAAACCTGGTGGGGCCGAAGGAGTAGAGGGTTGAGGTGCAGCTGGTGGTCTGGAAGTCCATGGCAAAACCAGGATGATGAGAGACCAAGGCATGGACGGAGGAACGAGGGAGCCTGAGTGATGGCAGACCATGGTGGAGCTGAGGGAGGGCTGACAGGCCAAGGTGGAGAAATGGACCTGGAGGCTAGAGGTATATCCTGTTGAAAAAAACAGCATATGCTGGTTAGGTATGTTTTGAAGCATGGCAGCTGGTTTGATCTGGTTTATGTTGGTCCTTAGTTGGTCATGACCTAGCTTAAGCTGGTCCTCAGCTAGAGCTAGTTGCTTGGACCAGTTTAGGACCAGCACTTGACCATCTTAAACCAGGTCATGACCAGCTGCCATGCTTCAAAACATGGCTAACCAGCATATGCTGTTTTTTTCAACAGGATAGCCAGATAATCTGCTTCACAGAGCTGAGCTGGTGGTGAAGGGTCCCAAAGCGAAGCTGAAGAGCTGGAGAGAGTCAGCGGTGCAGTCGGATCTCAGCAGATCAGGCTGGCTCACGGATGGACTGTCCTGATTTTCTGACTGTATGGCAGATCTTGCTGAAAACACCTCGGCCCATGTTTTTGAGCAGCCTGCAGATTGCTCTAATTATCATGATAACTATTTTTGCAGGAAATGGATCAGAGTTTAGTAATGAGTGTTGCATTTTAATGTGACTTGTCAAGTTACAAGTGGTTATTTTTGATGTAGCTTATCAAAAGATGCAGATGTCTCAAGAGTCATAAAAAGATAAGAACATTCTTAAGTATTTATTTTTTTTTTTTTTCTTTTTAAATACTAAATATTAAAAAAAATTCTTAATTTAAAAATTATAACAAGAAAATAGCAGTTAAGATGAATTTTATTCTTAAGAATATTGCTTGAATCAGGGCCCAGATTTCTTTTATGTTCAGAGTTTTAAAAAACTGGCTCCAATCATAGTAAAATATGTGTGCAGTGTGTGTCTAAATCAGCAGTTCCTCTTTCACTCAAGGGGTTTTTGTACGGCTCTGTATCACTGTGTTAATGGAGTCTCATAACGCTGCTGACAGTAATAATCTCCTGCATCTTCAGGCTGGACATTTCTAATATTGAGCATGTAGTTTGTTCCTGATCTCCCATCAGTGAATCTGTCAGAAACTCCAGACGCTTTGCTACCAACACTAGAGAACAGGAGTTTGTGTGTTTGTCCAGGTCTCCGGTGATACCAGACTAAATAGGATGATACACTAGTACTGCTGGACCTGCAGTTGAGAGTGACGCTGCTTCCCATGGATACCAGATTCACGGATGGACTCTGAGTCAGAATGATCTCAGCAAAACCACCTGCCGTCACAACACCATCAGTCAGTGTTACAGTCAAACACACGATACATGAGAAGAGTGTTACAACATTTATAAGGCACTTCTAAAAAGCTCTGAATATTCAACAGTAATCTCACCAGCAAGAGAAAGCAGCAGAGAGCAGATGATCAGAGCGTTTGCAGTCATCTTTGATAAGAATGAGTGAGAACAGACGAGACCTGCTGTTTATAGTCCTGACCGGAGGACAGTCCGTCTGAAACAGAGGGGTGGTGCACTTATTCAAAGCTGCTTCCTTTCAGAAGAAAATCTGTCACACTGACTAAAAGAAAAACAAAACTTAAATTCTGTATACAGAGATTATTAAATTAAATGTAATTTCTCCACTTATTAAGACTTTGTATCAGTTTCAGATGATATTTCTCAATAGTTTTCTATATGCTGCTGATTTCTAATGAACATTCAGTAGTTGACCATCAGTGAATCAAGTGAAGTTATATTAATCTTAACATTGTTCCTTTTTTTGAATGAAATGTGTATTTTTTTTTTTTAATTAAACTGTAACTGAGCACAATATCAAATCAAATGAAAGATGTTGTTTTGGAGATGCAGTGAACAGTGCAGCTACTGAAGCGTTCAGGAGGTTTTTGTACATCTGCTCTATTAGTTTGTATCACTGTGGTTGACTTTCGGCAGCGGCAGCAGACTGGATGTTGGCAGTAAGTAAATAATCAAATCATTTTAATGTAGTACAGTCTTGTCATATGTAGTCATATATTTTTAACATTATAAATGTAATGTTGTAGTTTGTCTTGTGGAACAAAAAAATATATATTTGCTATTCTTAAAATGAATATAGTGTATGTTTATATCTGAGAGTCATACAGATACATACTACAAAAGTCTTAACTACAAAAGTTTTGAACATTTTCATCTGTATTGGCCATGAAAAGAGATACATTTTTAAAATGTGAAATACTAGTAAAAATACATACATAAATATGTAAATACACACATACCGTACATAAATATGAATAACATACCTGTATTGAAAATGTACATTTTTACAATTATAAAACTCATTCATGAGTAACATATTCATATATCAAACTGTTGTTTTGAAAATCAGGTCTTGTAATACATTGTATATAATTTCCCATTTAAACTTGCCTTTATTTAAAATGTATGAAATATATTTTACACCTCCTTTGTGAAAAAGAAAAAAAGGCAGGATATTTTAGAAGTTCTTATTACAAAAATAATATACTTTAACAGAATATACTTGAGTGTGAACTAAATGTAATGTTTTCGGACACTTAATTGCATGTTATTTAAAAAGTATATAACTTTTATACATCTTCATAATTCCATAATTACTTCTATTGTCTTTGATATACATTTATGGTTGAAGTTTCTGCTGAATTTACTGACAAGCATTCTTTTTTTTTTTTAAGCAAAAAGATACGTTAATGTAATTTCTATTGAAATGTGCCCATCATGTATTTAAATATCCTTTTGTAAAGATTAATTTTGTAAAGATGTATTTTTTGTACATTTAAAATATATTAACTTGTAATGTAATATCGAATAACACACTACAGTTATTCTATTCTATAAGTACTTTACATCAAAATATTATTAAAACATAATGATTTAAATCTTTTAATTTGACATTATTACAAAGTGCACTTTTTAAAAGCGTATACTTAAGTGTGTTAAGAAACACAGTCATGAAAGTGTGCTCTCTTTAAGTGCACTTAAGTGGCCTTTTATTATATTACTTTGTCTATTTAAAGTGATGATAAGAATGTTGTCTGTCACATTCATCTCTAATAAAATGTGTTAAGATGTTTGTTAAGAGAGTTGTTTGTCGTCCCGCTGCTCTTCTTCTTTCAGGCAACACTCCTCCTAAAGTGATCATCCTGGCCCCGTCCAGTGCAGAGATCTCCTCTCTGAACACAGCGACGCTGCTGTGTGTGGCCAGCGAGGGCTTCCCGTCAGACTGGAGCCTGAGCTGGAAGGTGGACGGGAGCAGCAG
This sequence comes from Megalobrama amblycephala, assembly GCF_018812025.1. Lineage (NCBI taxonomy): Eukaryota > Metazoa > Chordata > Actinopteri > Cypriniformes > Xenocyprididae > Megalobrama > Megalobrama amblycephala. Next base: position 31,703,768 of record NC_063044.1, on the reverse strand, counting down.
GTCTCAGGAGAGCAGCGCTGGGCTCCTGGAGAAGGACGCTCTGTACAGCTGGAGCAGCAGCCTGACTCTCTCTGAGCAGGAGTGGATGAAGAGCGTGTCAGTGAGCTGTGAGGCCACACGGAGCGGCCAGCCTGCGGTCACTGCACAACTGAAGAGAGATCAGTGTTCAGAGTAGATCCACTCAGTCTCTCCTCTGCCTTCTGCTTCATCCTTCTGACTGATCATGTCTCACTTCTGCTTCTCTGATCTCATTCACACAAGAGCATGCTATGATTTTCTGTTATAACTGAAATAAAATAATTATAAATAATACTGTGCCTGTCTTTGATTTATTTTGTTTGATTTGAGGAAAAAATAAACTTTTTAAGCATTTATTATTTACATAAATCCTGCTGTTACAAATCAATGTTTTAAAATGTAAAAATATTCCATTAAATTTCCTTGCAAAATTATGTAGCCTCTCAAATCTTATGGGACGGTCTGCATCAAAGAAAAAAATAAATAAATAAAATTGGATAGTCACATTGCAAGAAATGTTGACTTCCCTATAAAGTATTTCATGTCAAATACACAAATAAATTTCACTCAGTGAAGCATGACAACACCTGCAGAGTAAATTATGAAATAAGAAACTCATCTTGAAACTGCATTTGCAAGTGTTGCTATTGTTAGCATAAACTAAAACTTATCAGTAATTGAAATCTAAAATAAAATAAAAATGTATTTAAAAAAATATATTAAAAATATCCAAACCATTTTTTGGTTCCCCAAAGAACCTTTAAGTAAACAGTTCTGAAAAGAACCTTTTTTTTTTTTTTTTTTTCTTAGTGTGAAGAACATTTTGAAAATCTAAAGAATCTTTTTTTTTCCACCATAAAGAACCTTTTGTGGACTGGAAAGGTGATGAATGATTGAGAATGACAATATCAAAACCAAAACACACAAGAGATTCTTCAGGAACAGCAAACTCACACAAGGTGGGACTAATGGGCAACCAAGGTAACAAACAAGGAGGAATTAGTGACTAAGGAGACGGGAACTAAACTGAAAGGAAACACATGGAAACATATACACAAGACAGAAAACATTGATACATAACGTGAACCTAACATTACTCCCCTCTCCCACTAGGCACGTCCTTGTAAACAACAGTCCCAGAGTAGAGGGAGGGAGGGGAGACTTTTAGGTGGATGAGGAGCTGGTGTAGGGGGCAGAGAACTGAAAAAACTTGCTGAGGGGAACACCAAGGTGGAGGAGAAGGAGGGCAGAGTCAAGATTGAGCCCTGAGAATATTCCTGGACAAAGACTGAGGGCTGACCAACTGAAGATGAAGCGGAAACCCCACTGAAACCGGCAGGATGACAACCAAGGTGACATCAAAGGCCAGGCAGTCCAAGGTGACGCTACAGACTTGAGTGATCGAGGTGGAGATGGAGGCCTGGAAGAACAGGGTGACACCAGAGGGAGGAACAAGACAGAGCTGGAAGGAAGAAGAAACCTGGTGGGGCCGAAGGAGTAGAGGGTTGAGGTGCAGCTGGTGGTCTGGAAGTCCATGGCGAAACCAGGATGATGAGACAACAAGGCATGGACGGAGGAACGAGGAGCCTGAGTGATGGCAGAACATGGTGGAGCTGAGGGAGGGCTGACAGGCCAAGGTGGAGAAATGGACCTGGAGGCTAGAGGTATATCCTGTTGAAAAAAACAGCATATACTGGTTAGGTATGTTTTGAAGCATGGCAGCTGGTTTGATCTGGTTTATGTTGGTCCTTAGTTGGTCATGACCTAGCTTAAGCTGGTCCTCAGCTAGAGCTAGTTGCTTGGACCAGTTTAGGACCAGCACTTGACCATCTTAAACCAGGTCATGACCAGCTGCCATGCTTCAAAACATGGCTAACCAGCATATGCTGTTTTTTTCAACAGGATAGCCAGATAATCTGCTTCACAGAGCTGAGCTGGTGGTGAAGGGTCCCAAAGCGAAGCTGAAGAGCTGGAGAGAGTCAGCGGTGCAGTCGGTTCTCAGCAGATCAGGCTGGCTCACGGATGGACTGTCCTGATTTTCTGACTGTATGGCAGATCTTGCTGAAAACACCTCGGCTCATGTTTTGAGCAGCCTGCAGATTGCTCTAATTATCATGATAACTATTTTTGCAGGAACTGGATCAGAGTTTAGTAATGAGTGTTGCATTTTAATGTGACTTGTCAAGTTACAAGTGGTTATTTTTTTTGTAGCTTATCAAAAGATGCAGATGTCTCAAGAGTCATAAAAAAGATAAGAACATTCTTAAGTATTTATTTATTTTTTATTTTTTTAAATACTAAATATTTAAAAAAATTCTTAATTTAAAAATTATAACAAGAAAATAGCAGTTAAGATGAATTTTATTCTTAAGAATATTGCTTGAATCAGGGCCCAGATTTCTTTTATGTTCAGAGTTTTAAAAACTGGCTCCAATCATAGTAAAATATGTGTGCAGTGTGTGTCTAAATCAGCAGTTCCTCTTTCACTCAAGGGGTTTTTGTACGGCTCTGAATCACTGTGTTAATGGATATTCATTATGCTGCTGACAGTAATAATCTCCTGCATCTTCAGGCTGGACATTTCTAATATTGAGCATGAAGTTTGTTCCTGATCTCCCATCAGTGAATCTCTCAGAAACTCCAGACGCTTTGCTACCAACACTAGAGAACAGGAGTTTGGGTGTTTGTCCAGGTTTCCGGTGATACCAGGCTAAACTGGATGTAAAACTAGAACTGCTGGACATGCAGTTGAGAGTGACGCTGTTTCCCACGGACACTTGATTCACGGATGGACTCTGAGTCAGAATGATCTCAGCAAAACCACCTGCTGTCACAACACCATCAGACAGTGTTACAGTCAAACACACGATACATGAGAAGAGTGTTACAACATTTATAAAGCACTTCTAAAAAGCTCTGAATATTCAACAGTAATCTCACCAGCAAGAGAAAGCAGCAGAGAGCAGATGATCAGAGCGTTTGCAGTCATCTTTGATAAGAATGAGTGAGAACAGACGAGACCTGCTGTTTATAGTCCTGACCGGAGGACAGTCCGTCTGAAACAGAGGGGTGGTGCACTTATTCAAAGCTGCTTCCTTTCAGAAGAAAATCTGTCACACTGATTAAAACAAAAAAAAAAACCCAACTTAAATTCTGTTTAAAAAGATATTAAATGAAATTTCTCCACTTATTAAGGCTTTGTATCAGTATCAGATATTTCTCAATAGTTTTCTATATGCTGCTGATTTCTAATGAACATTCAGTAGTTGATCATCAGTGAATCAACTGAAGTTCCTTTCTTTTAAATGAAATGTGTATTTTTTTTTATTTTTTTTTAATTGAACTGTAATTGAGCACAATATCAAATCAAATGTAAGATGTTGTTTTGGAGATGCAGTGAACAGTGCAGCTACTGAAGCGTTCAGGAGGTTTTTGTACATCTGCTCTATTAGTTTGTATCACCGTGAAGAACTTTTGGCAGCGGCAGCAGACTGGATGTTGGCAGTAAGTAAATAATCAAATCATTTTAATGTAGTACAGTCTTGTCATATGTAGTCATATATTTTTAACATTATAAATGTAATGTTGTAGTTTGTCTTGTGGAACAAAAAAACATATATTTGCTATCTTAAAATGATATGTATGTTATCTGAGAGTCATACAGATACATACTACAAAAGTCTTAACTACAAAGTTTTGAATTTTCATCTTATGGCCTGAAAAGAGAACATTTTTAAAATGTGAATACTAGAAAAATCATAATAAATTGTTTACACCATACGACATACGAAAACTGTTGTTACTTAATTAGGCTCTTTGATAATAATTATGTTTCATTAACGTAGTTCAGGAGGAACAAGTCAAATAACCTACCCAATCATTACGTCATCTTAATGATTACGTCATCTCAACCAGCTGTCAACAATCTGTAATCAACGTATCTACCCAATCAGCATGAGTTCAGGCCTGTATATAATCACAGTCAAAACTCACCCAAAGATCCTCGACAGTTTCCAGAATAGGTTCGCCTAAAATGTCGGAAATCGAACTCTTCCCGTCCGATGATGAGTCTCTATATTCACAGACTCTTTCGCCGAACCGCGCCATCCCAAGGAGCAGCCATGCGCCGCCAGGTGCCGTCGCTGAGTCTCCGACTCCATTGCGCGGCCGTCAGCCTATCCGCTCCACTATCCGTAGTCCAAGGCGGCTAGACCAGCCCTCTCCTCCACCGGTGAGACACACACCTTCTTCCTCATCGTCATCATCATCATCATCATCATCCTCCTACTCTATGGCTCAACCAACCATTCCTGCAATCGAGAAATGGACAGTGCTGGGATTAAGGCAAGCTCTGATCAGCGCGGATGTCCATTTCTCGAGACGGATGAATAAACCCGAGTTATATAAATTATATTCAAGCCTGCAGTCAACTTGCGCTCCCTTTAAACCCCTTTCTCCCTCTAAGAAAACGACTTCAAGCAGCAAAGGTAAAAAACCACGTACCTCTCAAACTCAGTCTTCCTCTACAGCAAGACCAGTTCAACGCCGATCGTCTGGTAAGGGCAGCGGGCCTTCAGCGAGCCTGGGCCGAGCCCCAGATTCCGCCGCTGCTACGCCGCACCCTCCTCCTTCTACTCAGCCTCTTTCCGCGGGTTTCTCCAGCACCGCCCCCCGTACGGAATTACCCGCCTCTACCAGTGGTTGTCTTCCCCCTAGCGTGAGGCTGCCTCCGCTAGCGGGGCAGGCTCAACCTGTACTGCTCACTGTCTCGAATTCTCCTCAACGTTCGTGGCCTGCGGCTCCTGACGTGAGGTTGCCTCCGCAAGAATCGCAAGCCCGAACAACTTTTCCTTCTCCTTCCCCTCTCGCTAACACTTTTCCCCAGCTGTGGCCTACAGCAGCCCCTAGCGTGAGGATGCCTCCGTTAGCGGCACAGGCCCAGCCGCTTTATTCTTTACCTCAACCTTCTCTCTCCTTCCCCGTCGCTTCCCAAGGTCCAGGTGCCATCTCAAGCGCGAGGCTGCCTCCGTTTTCAGTGTCGGCCCCGGATTTTCTCCCTCAAAACATTCTCCCTCAAGCAAAATCACAATTTTCTTTGTTCACAGCTACACCGATGCCCATTCCTCCAAACGCCATCGCTTTGGAACCGCCCCCTGTCGCCGGCAATATCAGAGCGCAGATTCTATCAGGTGCAGACATCGATCTATCATCACTCCTTTCCCTGCTTCCCCCACCTGATTCTAATCGCCAGATTAATTGTGGTGACTTTTCAGTCACTTTAAAAAATCCAAATAATTCCTCATCCCGAATCCTTTCATTTTCTGAATTTTGCATCGCATTCAGTAGATTCACCGAAATCATTTGTGCTGTTTTCCCCCATAGGAGACGCGAGCTGAATGACTATCTCGCGATAGTGGCAGAGCTCGCGTTATCCTATGGGGGATCTCATTTTTACACTTACCACAAGCTGTTTTCAGCAAAATGCGCCGTTCGTATCGCTCAGTGGAATCAGTGCCCCTACTGGGGCGCGCTGGACACTGATCTCCACAATAAAATCTTCCTGGGCGTTCGAAATATTTCCTGCGCAGTCTGTAGGTCGCTCGCCCATTCCACCATGACTTGTCCCCAAGTAAATCCGTCAATTCCTCCTATTCCAGTCCCCAACCAAGAGAAATCAACGAGTTACGTTCCACGGCCAGCTACAAACTCCGACTCATTCGGAAGAGGCGCAGCTTTTTCCTCCAGACGTCAGGTCTGCAACCACTTCAATACAGGCGGCTGCCTAAGAAATCGCTGTCGTTTTTTGCATATTTGCAATTACTGCGGCGGCGCCCACGCCCGCACTGTATGCCCTGTACAAAAATCTACCAATAAAAATTCCAAAAATTACTTGTCGACTCCTGTGAATATTTTACGTCTGTCATCTGAATTGTCTCAGCACCCCGATCCCGAATTTACCAAATATTTGCTGTCTGGTCTCGAACATGGTTTTGAACCAGGTCTAGAAAGCATTCCCTCACAAAATATGATTTGTGATAATCTTCAATCTGCTCTTACAGAACCCGACACAGTGGACGAATTGATCAATAAGGAAGTTAATTCTGGCTTCATGATCGGACCTTTTGATATTCCTCCTTTCGAACACTTTCGCATCAGCCCTATTGGAGTGGCTACAAGGAAATTCTCCGGTAAAAAACGTTTAATAATCGACCTCTCAGCCCCGCACAATTCTCCGTCTCCAAGCATAAACAGCCTCATTCCACTCGAAGAATTTTCTCTTCAGTACCATGATATTGACCAAGCAATACTGTTAATCAAAAACGCCGGTCGTGGTTCTTGGCTCGCCAAAGTCGACATTACTTCAGCATTTAAAGTGATGCCCATCCACCCAGACTCCTGGCATTTATTTGGCGTCCGTTGGCATGAAAAATATTACTTCGCCGTCCGCCTAACCTTCGGCTGCAAAAGCAGCCCCAAGATTTTTGACATGCTGTCAGAAGCAATTTGCTGGATTCTTTCCAACAACTACGCAATTCCTTACCTTATTCACCTGCTCGACGACTTCTTAATAATTTCGCCTCCTGATGCCATCCCAGCAGCGCATCTCACTACAGTCCAAAAGGTTTTTTCCGAGCTGGGAGTTCCGATCGCCCAGGACAAAACCAGTGGCCCAGCCACGTCCATCGAATTCCTGGGCATCAGTCTGGACACCGTCAAATTCCAGGCCTCTCTACCGAAAGAGAAAATCGACAGAATAATTCTGGTCTCTTCCACGTTGCTAGACAGCCCAAGTTGCTCAAAGCGCGAACTTCTGTCTCTGCTCGGCCACCTAAACTTCGCTATGCGTATAATCCCGCAAGGCCGCCCTTTCATCTCGCATCTTCTCTCTCTCGCATCCTCCGTCGCTGCGTTAGAAGACCAAATCTCCCTAACTAATCCATGCCGTGACGAACTAAAATTATGGATAACCTTCCTTAAACAGTGGAACGGATTATCTTTTTTCTATAATACGTTGGTGTCCCTTCCAATCGATATTCAGCTCTACACCGACGCAGCTCCCTCCATTGGCTTTGGGGGATTTTATCAAGGCCGTTGGTTCGCATCTACTTGGCCACCTCAGCTCTTAGATGCGACGCATTTCCCAGCCTCTTCAGCGTTGTTTGAACTTTATCCTCTCGTCGTCGCAGCTTTTCTATGGGGGAAAGAATGGTCCACAAACAACATAATCGTCTACTGCGACAATGAAGCAACGGTGCATTGCATTAATAAAACCCGCTCGCATGCACCAGCTATGATGCCACTCCTAAGACGCCTTATTTGGATAGCAGCTTGCGATCAATTTATCATAACAGCTAAGCACGTACCCGGGTCAAAAAATGAAATTGCTGACTCTCTCTCACGCTTTGCTTTCCAGAAATTCAGACAGCTGGCTCCAGAAGCGGACCCCAACCCGACGCCAGTACCTCACTATTCAGAATTAATCTTCCCATAAACCACTCTATGAGACCACTGCTTGACGCTTCTCTCAATTCGATCTTTGAAGCTTTTTCCCCACGAACCCTCCAATCATATTTAACAGCTTGGAGATGTTTTAAAACTTTTCATCTAATTTTTAACTTGCCGTTCCCAGATTTCTCTCTGCTCACCATTACGTCTTTCATCTCTTACCTCAACACAGCCAAGAGCCTCCAGGTTGGTTCCATTAAAGGCTATTTAAGTGGAATCCAGTTTTTTCACAAATTAATTTTCGGCTCACCCTCCTGTGAAATAACAAACTCGCAGACATCACTGCTTATTAAAGGCATCCAAAAAACCCATCCTACCCGCCCAGATGTTAGACAACCTCTAACATTAGACTTACTCACCAGATGTATCCGTACTCTCCGTCTAGGATACCATTCTATTAACACCGCTCGCACTTTGGATGCCATGTTCATTTTGGCTTTTTTCGGTTTCCTCAGATGCTCTGAACTCGCCATTACCTCCAATTTTAATCCTAAAATCCACCCCACCATTTCAGATCTATGCTTGTTAGACAATGAAACCTTCTCCTACTTTATCAAACAGAGTAAAACTGACCAGACCAAAAAAGGCCATTTCATTTACATCTTCAACCTCCAATCACCTATACAACCATACCAAACTCTCCAGTCCTACCTCCATTTCAAGAATTCACAAACCAAATCCCCTTCAGATCCACTCTTTACAGATGATTCAAACCACCCAGTCACACGTTTTTGGTTTCAAAAACATCTCAAATTGATCTTGATCCAATCTGGCATCCCAGCGGAACACTTTTCAAGCCACTCTTTTCGCATAGGAGCGGCGACCACAGCTGCCCAAAAAGGTCTCTCCCAGCAACAGATCCAAGCTCTCGGTCGTTGGTCATCCGAAGCCTTCAAAAGCTACATCAGATCTAACCGCTTCCACATCAAAAAAGCACACCAAACCCTCATCAGTTAAACCAACTCGCTAAAACCTTCTCGTGGGGCTTACCCATCCGATCGCAGTGAGTATTGAACTCCCGTCGGATGCCGCAAGAGCCCCAATCTAAAATTTCTAAACGTCCACCCACCATCAGCAGGGGTTAACCGTCCGATCGCAGTGAGTATTGAACTCCCGTCGGATGCTGCAAGAGCCCCAATCTAAAAATTTCTAAACGTCCACCCACCATCAGCAGGGGTTAACCGTCCGATCGCAGTGAGTATTGAACTCCCGTCGGATGCCGCAAGAGCCCCAATCTAAAATTTCTAAACGTCCACCCACCATCAGCAGGGGTTAACCGTCCGATCGCAGTGAGTATTGAACTCCCGTCGGATGCCGCAAGAGCCCCAATCTAAAATTTCTAAACGTCCACCCACCATCAGCAGGGGTTAACCGTCCGATCGCAGTGAGTATTGAACTCCCGTCGGATGCCGCAAGAGCCCCAATCTAAAATTTCTAAACGTCCACCCACCGTCAGCAGGGGTTAACCGTCCGATCGCAGTGAGTATTGAACTCCCGTCGGATGCTGCAAGAGCCCCAATCCAAAATTTCTAAACGTCCACCCACCATCAGCAGGGGTTAACCGTCCGATCGCAGTGAGTATTGAACTCCCGTCGGATGCCGCAAGAGCCCCAATCTAAAATTTCTAAACGTCCACCCACCATCAGCAGGGGTTAACCGTCCGATCGCAGTGAGTATTGAACTCCCGTCAGATAGAACCTTCTCGATCACGCAGACAGCTTTCTCCTTGCAAACATCAGCCTTATTTCTATTTTTTTTTTTGGGGGGGGGTCACAGTTTCAGTTTTCGGCTGCTGTCCGTAGTTAACTCTCGCTTTTTGGGGGGTACTCTGTGTTCGGGCCGATTACCGAGCTCGGAGCCCTCTCCCCGGACAGCACGCCAAATACGTTTACCAATTTATTTACCTGACTTATTTGTAAGTGTGAACTCGTGAAATTATGTTTCATTAACGTAGTTCAGGAGGAACAAGTCAAATAACCTACCCAATCATTACGTCATCTTAATGATTACGTCATCTCAACCAGCTGTCAACAATCTGTAATCAACGTATCTACCCAATCAGCATGAGTTCAGGCCTGTATATAATCACAGTCAAAACTCACCCAAAGATCCTCGACAGTTTCCAGAATCCCTCCACCACCCCGTCTCCTCACACTCTCTGGGTTACTTCATATAATCTAAAAGGGGGGGGGGGTACTCTGTGTTCGGGCCGATTACCGAGCTCGGAGCCCTCTCCCCGGACAGCACGCCAAATACGTTTACCAATTTATTTACCTGACTTATTTGTAAGTGTGAACTCGTGAATTCATTAGTTGTTTTGAAAATCAGGTCTTGTAATACATTGTATATAATTTATTTAAACTTTTTATTTAAAATGTATGAAATATTTTATCCTTTGAAAAAAAAAAGGCAGGATATTTTAGAAGTTCTTATTACAAAAATAATATACTTTAACAGAATATACTTGTGATGTAACTAAATGTAATGTTTTCAGACACTTAATTGCATGTTATTTAAAAAGTATATAACTTTTATACATCTTCATAATTCCATAATTACTTCTATTGTCTTTGATATACATTTATGGTTGAAGTTTCTGCTGAATTTACTGACAAGCATTCTTTTTTTTTTTTTAAGCAAAAAGATACTTTAATGTAATTTCTATTGAAATGTGCCCATCATGTTATTTAAATATCCTTTTGTAAAGATTAATTTTGTAAAGATGTATTTTTTGTACATTTAAAATATATTAACTTGTAATGTAATATCGAATAACACACTACAGTTATTCTATTCTATAAGTACTTTACATCAAAATATTATTAAAACATAATGATAAAATCTTTTAATTTGACATTATTACAAAGTGCACTTTTTAAAAGCGTATACTTAAGTGTGTTAAGAAACACAGTCATGAAAGTGTGCTCTCTTTAACATTATAAAAGTGCACAGCCAGTTAAGTGGCCACACAGCTTTTATAAGCAAGAACAACAGCGAAAAATGGCATAGCAATAATACTTTGTAGCTATTTAAATTTGTGAATTGTCTTTCTAAAAGTTTCGTTAGCAGTTGCTAATGTACTGTTAAATGAGGTTAAAGTTACCATCGTTTCTTACTGTATTCACGGAGACAAGAGCCGTCGCTATTTTCATTTTTTAAACACTTGCAGTCTGTAAATGCATAAACACAACTTCATTCTTTATAAATCTCTCCAACAGTGTAGCATTAGCCGTTAGCCACGGAGGACAGCCTCAAATTCACTCAGAATAAAACTTTTAACATCCAAATAAATACTTTACTCACATAATTTGAAGCATGCATGACGAACATCTTGTAAAGATCCATTTGAGGGTTATATTAGCTGTGTGAACTTTGTAAATGCGCTGTAATATAGTCGACAGCTCGTGTGGCAGGAAGCTCGCGTCTTAAAGGGCGGCGCCGAGTGAAAATCAGTGCATAGTTAATGATGCCCCAAAATAGGCAGTTAAAAAAATTAATTTAAAAAAATCTATGGGGTATTTTGAGCTGAAACTTCACAGACACATTCAGGAGACACCTTAGACTTATATTACATCTTGTGAAAAACGTTCTTGGGCACCTTTAAGTGTGTTAAGAAACACATTCATGAAAGTGTGCTCCCTTTAAGTGCACTTAAGTTGCCTTTTATTATATTACTTTAAAGTCTATTTAAAGTGATGATAAGAATGTTGTCTGTCACATTCATCTCTAATAAAATGTGTTAAGATGTTTGTTAAGAGAGTTGTTTGTCGTCCCACTGCTCTTCTTCTCTCAGGCAACACTCCTCCTAAAGTGATCATCCTGCCCCCGTCCAGTGCAGAGATCTCCTCTGTGAACACAGCGACGCTGCTGTGTGTGGCCAGCGAGGGCTTCCCGTCAGACTGGAGCCTGAGCTGGAAGGTGGACGGGAGCAGCAGGTCTCAGGAGAGCAGCGCTGGGCTCCTGGAGAAGGACGCTCTGTACAGCTGGAGCAGCAGCCTGACTCTCTCTGAGCAGGAGTGGATGAAGAGCGTGTCAGTGAGCTGTGAGGCCACACGGAGCGGCCAGCCTGCGGTCACTGCACAACTGAAGAGAGATCAGTGTTCAGAGTAGATCCGCTCAGTCTCTCCTCTGCCTTCTGCTTCATCCTTCTGACTGATCATGTCTCACTTCTGCTTCTCTGATCTCATTCACACAAGAGCATGCTATGATTTTCTGTTATAACTGAAATAAAATAAATAATACTGTGCCTGTCTTTGTTTCCTTTTGTATGATTTGTGGGAAAAAGAGAGTGATAGTTAAAGACACTTAATTATATAAAATGGGTCCAAAAAAAGGTTCATAACTGAAATAAAGATCAAATAAAAAATAAATATTAGTTGCTTACATGAAAATTAGGCATGTTGCCTTAATTGACAACTATAACTTAAATAAGCAGTTGAATTATTAAAATTAATAAAACTGAAATAAAAATAAAGTTGCATAGAAATATTTTAAAATATTTTTTTAAAAAATGTACATAATATAAATTACTAAACTTTAAACTAAAATTAAAAATGTATATAATTTATAATAAAAATTAAAATGTGAAAATAAAAGCTAATTTAAAATATTAAATACTATAAATAATACCAACGTATCCCTGGTTTGTAACCCATTTACATGTGCAAGATTAACTGGTTAAGAGTGCTTTTTTGACCCACTTAAGTCAGAGCTAAGTACATCTTTATGTGTAATTTCATAATTACTTCCTGTTGCATTTGAAGTTGTCTGAATGGTTCCTTTTTTCAGGTAGGTGAATGTGTCTAGTTTTGTGGCATGTGTGTGATGTACAGGATGAGCAGCTGCAGTGTTTCTCAGCTGTATCAGTGCAGTGTGACGGAGGTTTTTGTACGGCTCTTTATCACTGTGTGATTATTGCACCAGTGTGGTCGCTCTGACAGAAGTAATGTCCTGCGTCTTCAGGCTGGACTCCACTGATGGTCAGAGTGAAGTCTGCTCCATGTCCACTTCCTGTGAATCTAGATGGAGCTCCAGTGAAACGATTTGTGGCACTGGTAAATGACTTAGCTTATAGGAGCTTCTCCAAATCCCCTGAAGTACCAAGCGATGTGGTCATTAAGATGAACCGGCCTGTTGGCTTTGCAGTTTATTCTTACTTCTTGTCCTGGTTGGGCTGCTGTTATTGACGGTGTCTGAGTGATGGTGACCTGTCCTTTGCACTCTAAAAGAGTCAAGATATACCATGAGATACCAAATTATGACATGTTAGCTTATGCAATAAAGATCTAGTCTGATTATACAAACCCTGATAAAATACTTGCAAGCATCGAGATAAAAATAATGATGAAAGTCATTGTTGTTTTGTGATGAAGATATTGATCTGTGTTAAACTCTTTCAAAGCACTCTTTAAAAACACTGAAGCATGTGCTGCCAATGTAAAGTGATGTTAAATATGTAAATGTTCATGGTGATTAGAGCAGCAAAGTCAAATTTCAAAGCAATAATTCACTTAAGTACAATTCAGCAGTGTTGGGAACATACAAAGACATACAAAACACAGAACATTAATTGCAAATGATTATACTGAATGTTCTCTTTATGGGCAACAATCACACTCACACATATTGCCTTAATAAAATCTCTCAATATCACTTTAGTGATTATTTGAGTTGGACTTACCAAAATAAATGGCTAGAAATATAACAGCTACTTTTGTCTAAAATTTACATGTACTATTAATATTATCTCATATTTCATTTAGTATTTGAATATTTCTTTAAGATATACTTAATATTTTTGTTGAATTTAAATCCAAATATTTGAGAACTGAGTAATTATACTGGCCACTTTTAAGAACTACGATTATTACTCATTCCATAACAATATTCTTCATCTTTAACAACAACTTAAAGGAAATTCTTCTTCTTCTCTATTAGAATTCCAGCAGTGTAGACACTGCTAAGTGTATTACTGCCCTCCTTCAGGTCAAAGTTTGAACTAAATTGTCATATACAATATGCTAGTGCAAGTATATAACAATTAGTTCAAACTTTGACCTGTGGAGGGCAGTAATACACTTAGCAGTGTCTGTAGAGATGAAGAAAAGAGCTAGTTCAAGATGAGCATTTATGCTAAAAATGTATACAATTTTTTTTTTTTTTTTAGAAAATGAAGTGATGGTTTCTCTAGATAAGACCCTTATTCCTTCATCTGGGATCGTGTAGAATGCTTTGAAGCTGTACTAAAACTGTAATTTTGACCTTCAACCATTTGGAGGCCATTGAAGTCCACTATGGAGAAAAATCCTGGAATGTTTTTATCAAAAACCTTAATTTCTTTTCGACTGAAGAAAGAAAGACACAATTAACAGGTGCATGTAAAAAGAGATAAATCTGCTTTTCTAATACTATAGACAAAACCAACACAAAGAGTTCTGCTATGTAGAGGATGACAATATTGCACTCATTTGTGCTTGCTGTAACACTTGAATAAAGCTGAAGTCAAAAACATAAATCAAAAGCCTTAATCTGTAAAATTGTTGTTAAAGTTTTGAACAGTTACAGTGGTTTCAGTTGTAAATCTTTATTTCTTGTACACAAACCTCTTGGGGTTTGATCATGGTCACTGGAGACTCTATTCTGAGACTCTCCTACCAACACAAATGCAAATGTGAGTTTCAGGCCACACTTCTAGTTTTACCAGGGCTTATTTGATTCAGTGCTTGTAAATAATTCAGCTTTGTGCAGGGTAGGGTACTCACGTTTCTTGAATGAAACATTTCAAATAAAACCTTTTGAGCAAGTTATGAACTGAAGTGTTTTAATGATTTTGGGGTCACATCCTTCCACGAACTTTGGACAAATAAAAATCGAAGACTTGATTATGATTGTGCTGCAAGTGTGATTATTTCACTATTGTGTGGTCGCATGTCACTGAAGTTTATCAGATGGTGCTGAAGTTTCTGAGTTTGCAATGAGCCGTGAAGATTTTCTTCCACACACACAGGATACAGCTGCTGCTTCTTCACACTATACAAGTTTATCTATGCAAATGATGAGCTTTTTTGTGCTCTCTCTTATATAATACATATAAATTCTGTATTATATTAAATATATGGCTAAATTGAGGGGATATTCTGAAACTGATAATTCTCGCAAAAGATTTTCATCCTGAAATCAAAGTGAAAAATAAGAAATTATATTGTTTTTTTTTGGGTTTTTTTGCTAGTAATATTGTGAAATATTATTGCAATTTTAAATAACTCTTTTCTATTGTAATATATTTTAAAATGTAATATATTCCTGTGATCAAAGCTGAATTTTCAGCATCATCTTCAATGTCACATGATCCTTTAGAAATCATTCCAATTTCCGGGACATTCTAAAACGCTTAACGTGAAAAAGCTTAACATGGCTTAATTTACTAAGACAGTGTTATTAACAAACCAAACTTACTAAACACCATATGAGCATACTATGTACAGAAAAGTAGATAAGCCCATATGTAAGAAAACACTTAATGTGGCTTAATGACAGTGACATTAAAAGACCAAACTTAGTAAACACTATACTAATAAAGCATAGTATACAGAAATGGTTTGTGCAGAATTTGATCTTTTAATATCACTATAGGCTACATATAACAGTTTTCTATGGGAGGAAAACACAATGTGTAATTAAACGAATTGTGTTCATATTCTGGGCTTATCGGCATTGCTGTACATAGTATGCTTTATTAGTATGATGTTTACTGACTTTGGTCTGTTAATA
Source organism: Megalobrama amblycephala (assembly GCF_018812025.1). NCBI lineage: Eukaryota > Metazoa > Chordata > Actinopteri > Cypriniformes > Xenocyprididae > Megalobrama > Megalobrama amblycephala. Next base: position 31,688,474 of record NC_063044.1, on the reverse strand, counting down.
TCACTGTCTTAGTACATTAAGCCATGTTAAGCATTTTTAGAATGTCCCTAATTTCATGATTTGATGCTCGAAAGACATTTCTGATTATTATCCATGTTGAAAACATTTGTGTTTCTTCATATTTTTGTGGAAACAATGATATATTTTCCAGGATTCTTTGATGAAAGTTCAAAAGAAAAGCATTTATTTGAAGTAGAAATCTTTTGTAACATTATAAATGGCCCGATCTAGTGGTTAAAAAACAAAACTACATGCATTTTGAGGAAGAATGTTGTTATGGTTGTGCTTCAGCTCTGGGTTACTGTGCGGATGAATATGACCCCTCACAATAGATATTGCTTTTAAATTAACTTAGAGAGCTGCATATGGCACTTTATCTGTTCAATAAAATACCTTACTCACCTGGTGGATAATAAAAATGTCATCTCTGACATTGTCTACAACATTTCAAATTTCTTAGTTCTTGCCATCTCTGAAAAGACAAGCCGATGTTGATTCAGCGATGAGATGTTTTTGCTAACAGACTCTCCTCTGTTTGGTGTTTTATTTTAAAACGGGTGATTCCCCGGAAGATCAAGATTTAGCTGCTCCATCCAACCTTTCTCACCCGTAACAACTAATGACACTCCCACACCATAAACTTACCTTACATAAACTTTTTAACTGTCATGTATAGCCTACTATAGCTATCAAAATAAATAAATAAATTCACTATATAGATATATGTGCGAGTTTTCCAGGCTAGGATATTTATTTTTTCTATGCATTCCTTTGTCTTTTTTACTTTTAAAATGTGGGTCTCTGGCTGCAGGTCTCGGTAAGTCATGCCAAAAGGTCTTTACAATTGGTTGCTAAAGTTTAAACACCATTGGCCTACTGATTAAAAGAAAGTGATACATCCAGCATAGACATCAGGTGTGTAACTACCTTATAGTCATAATCCTAATATTCCAATTCCCTTCTGTAACAGTAAAAATAACAATGATGATATTAAAAATATAAAATTGTAAAGTTTCTTAGGATCTGCATTCTGCATGAGCTCGGGCTGCTGACGTCATCACCACCGCGAGTTTGTTTTGCTCTTATAGTGTATCAATAATCAAAATAATGAAATAATCAACAAATTACAATTATTACTCTTCTTCTCCCCAGGGAAAAACAAATCATCTCCTCATGGTTCAAAATGACCTGAAGCCTAAAAATGACATTTATAAAATTATTATCAGTCTATTATGATAAAATATTATCTTTACATTTTTAAATATTTTTTGGTGATTTTTATTTACCTCTAAATTCTTAAATTTTATTATTTACATTTCAAAATAAGCATATTTTTGTACATTGTTTCACAAAAAAAGACCTCATTCCAGTCCAATTCTAGTCAAAGCCTCTTTAAAAAATAATGCATTCAGTCATTGAGTGACACTGCTGACCTCTTGTGGAAAAAACTACATTAATCTGCATTTTATGATAACTGCCACCAGAGGGGCCTGTAGTTTTTCTAGGCCTACATAAAATAAACTGGAATAGGGGAACAAAAGTCCAAACTGAAACTTGAATTTGCTTTTATGCGTTCAGATATATATCTAGAAAAAAAAAACAAAAAAAACAAAAACAAAAAAACAATATTTTGTAAAAAATGAAAAAATGTAATTCATTTTATTATGTATTTCTATGTGTGAGTGGTGTGTGTGTGTGTGTGTGTGTGTGTGTTCTGGATTGTGTCTCAATATTAAAAATAAAACAATTTTGTGTCAAAATGACTCAAAGAGAGGAGTAGGTTTAGAGTCGCACTAGCTGTTCATAAGTTTGAATTTATTTTTTTAGTGTCTGCTTATGATTGCACATGATATTAAATTGAACATGACAAAAAAAATTGTTAGAAGCAGTAATTTACTGTTTTACTTGTAATACAACTATGATTTACAACAATTATGTTTTTCTGTACTTTCACTAAAACTGAAGCGGAAGCTAGACATTTTACTTGTTAAATAAGGATATTTTTTTACACAAATGCAACGATTCACTTCAGAAGGCCTTTATTAACCCCCTGGAGCCCCGTGGAATACGTTTATGATAGATGGAAGTGGATGGAGACACTTTCTTCAGCTCATACTCATACTTGCAGAGTGTTCATTGTCAAACCTCAAAATTATTTCAATTTGAATTTATAAAAAAATTGCTATTATTTATATGAAAAAAATTATTATTGTCTTTTATTGACAAAATATTTTAGTTTGTCTTGTATATTTTTTTATTAAATCAGATAAAATTTTTAGTTGTCATATGGTCATGTTACAACGTGCCCCAAAACATGTTACAATGTACCCCACCTATGGGGCACATTGTCACATTTCACTTCCCTTTTTTCGGGGTAAAAAAGGGGTATTAATTGGGGTATTAATGAAACAAAGCCACATATTTGTACCAGACATGTGTGAAATTAATGTGGAACAAAAGAAAATAATCTGAACCCTAAGCAGATTTACACAAACTGAGAGTTAAAAAGCGTTAGGTTGTGCCCCGCTCTTCCTCAACACCTAGGATGGCTTGAGGGTGAGTAAAGCTTGGGGTAATTTTCATTTTAGGTTTCAGAAGGGTGCTAATGAGCACCCCCTTTGCAGTCAATATGCACCCTCGACATACACTGAAGCAAGCTCCACAGCAGACTTCTCCTTAACAGTCAAAGTGCCGTTACGTCACGAAAGTGCAGATAGGAAGACCACAAGTGTTTAGGGTGCCGTTTGGGACAGGAATGGGTCATTGAATCATTGACTCACCTGAATCATTAAAAAACACGAATTCATTCACTAATGAAATACTGCTCTGTGTTGCTTGCCTCTGCTGTGGCTTTGGTAGAACTATTTTTGTTGCCGAAATTGAGCAAAGACAATATTGACGATATTGTGTCTAAAATGTAAAACTTATTTCTTGTAAAAATTCACTTCTTGTGTATTGAACTGTTGGTGTATAAAATCAATATCACATTTGTAATTGTGCAGATTCTTGGGAAAACACAGCATGTGAAATGTCCCAGCCAGAGCCCAGAACTGAATATATAATAATATATAATCAAAGGGTGCTTCAACTAAGTATTAGTTCAGAGGTGTGCACACTTGTTCAATTAGTTATTCCAAGACACCATGTTTCTTATTCAAACTTTCCCATTAGCATCGTCTTTATTGCAATCAATAAAACTGGTTCATTGGCAAAGCAGCAAGTGTGATAACTACATAAAACTGTGATAACTGCATTAAAACTCAACCATTGATGGTTTTGTGTCAATGTACAGCAAGTACAGAATGACAGCTAAGAGTTAACTGGAAATGCTGAAGCTGGATTAATGAAAACCCAGAAGTAACCATGCATATGGTCAATTATGTAGTGATTCAAGTCACCGCTGATGTTGTGATTTTTGGATCAAGCATTACTTAAGGTGTGGTTATGAGTACATCAGATGACCACTTCCTCCCTTCCTTATTTCGGGGCACCAATCAAGGGCTGCATACGAAAACTTAAACACTGCCTCCGGAGGACACATTCCAAGGCAGGAAGACATTAAGGCACATCCGAATCCAATGTTAGCTTCACTTCCTGTCCAATGAGATACCTTCATCTGATCGAGTTTTAAAGACAGCACAGATGTATTCTTTGCTGCCTTTGATATCCCACAATCCTGCGTGTTCCATTCGGTGAGCTAGAAAAAGAAATATGACATCTGAAAGTTGCGGTTGGTGGTCAGTTTGTGTGTAAACCTACGTTTTTGACCATCGTTTTCCACTTCTGATGATTTAAAGTTAATGTATAGTGAAGGGAGTTGGTCAGATTTATCTGAAAGATTGCTAACTTGTAGAGCCTCTTCTGTATTATCAGCACAAGGAAGACACAGGTGTAATAAAATATATTTTATTAACAAAAAAGATAAACAATAACAACTAACACAACTACTAAATGAATGCCTTGAATGATAGGGTGAAGAATTTATTATGCATCAAACAAATAACCGAAAGATTATTTATATTAACTAGCATCAGTTATATTAAATTCGAAAATCATTTACTCATAATATACAACAATGCCATGGTCTCTGGAAAGAGGTTTGGTTAAGTGATATTTACGTTCCACTTGGTTGAGTCCGATGACGGTGACGTCTTTCACTGGTTGTGCTGGGTGACGATGCAGTGGGGAGAGGAGCCAGAATCTGTTTCAACAGTCTTAAACACGAAGCTCTGTGGGATGCTGATCTCCTGGAGCACCAAAGGGTCCTAAAATCTGGAACACGCAGATGAGGCCCTGGTGTAGGTGCAGAAGGTCCTTAACAATCTGGAACACGCAGACGAAGGAATCTTGAAGTGAAGATTTGCTCTCCTGACCTTAAGCTTGTTGCAAAAGTTAAATGTGTCTTCTGCCTCTTTGGGCCAGACACTCAGAACTTGCTCAATGCGCTTTTATATCTCTGACATGGAGACTCGGGATGTGCTGTAGTCATTACTGTCTCGAACTCTGAACGTAGTGGTTGTTAATGTCTCTTTCCTCACAGACTGGAGGCTCAGACCGTGGTTGTATCTGTTGCTGCCTCTGTAGACTCAGATCATGGGATTGGTTGTTGTCTTTATGGACGAACCAGAGGTTCAGAACGGTACGGTGTATCTGCTATGATGGGAAACTAAGAACTTGTGTCTGTTGCTGCCTTTCCTGTAATGGGCTGCAGGCTCAGAACATGGTTGTATCTGTTACAGTCTCACCCTTGCGGGCTGGGTATCAGAACAGAGTGTCTGTTGAAAGGGTATCTTTATCCCTTTCCGATGAGGAGGAGATTGAAATTTGGCGCTTCTCCATTCGAGTGCTGTGATTGGCTGCCGGCATCAGTGGGGACGTGGCCCATCTTTCTTTCCCCTGTGGAAATCATTTGCATAAAGCACAAAGACGGAAGTGTTCAAAGTGTCTTTAAAGTTTACCAACGCATTTCTCACTTCCCAAATCACCACCAGAATACCTTTGGCAATATTCCAAACAAATAGAGACCAAACATGATGGAAAAAGATTGAACTATTCATTAATTTGTACATTAACAGCTGAATTTGTGTAAAATGTTACACTACAAAAAGCTGTCACTGAGAATACTTATTTCTGTGAATAATTATGAAATGGATGTGTGTAGTTTGCATCAATTTTAAGGTTTCCAAACATAGTTATTTGAATGGATTTAGATGGACCACTGTGATCTCTCTTTGTTTCACCCACTGCTGCTGCATCCAGAGTTTTTACTTTATTTTGAATGCAGCATTGGTGAGCAGAAAAACTTCTGTTAAAAACATTAAAAATCTTAAAACATTAAAAAACGCTAGTGTAAATTACAGTTATGGCCTATGTTCCTCCGCCTTACATTATACTCTGCCATACATTCCTTAGAGACTGTGTCTGTTCTCTGAATAATGAGGACAAATAATTACTAAGGGATCTAGAAAATATCAGATTGCCAAAATAACCAAAATAAGGTCACAAAACCCTGGACTATTGATAGTAGATATCAAAGTCCACTCTGGAATAGCCTTCCTAATATTCGAGGCTCATACTCATTTAAATCTAGATTAAATACTTTTTTTTAGCCAAACATTCAAATAACGCATTCCATAACATTTTACTCCAGTTATACGTGATGAAATAGTAAAAAGTGTGCATGATCTTTTGCCTGAAATCTTTTGCCTATGCTAATCTTTCTCCTATTGTTTGTTTCTATCTCAGGATGCCCAGCAGGGTGCCAGTTCGAGTTTGAATCCAGCCTCACTTGTAAAGATGACACCAACACTCATGGACGAAAAGGAAGGCCAAACAACTACAATCTGTGGAAAGAGGAGAGGATGAAAGGGGCCTTAGATGAATACAGGGAGGTGAAGAAAGGAATTACAGTGAGTGTACCCTCCCACCCGCCATCCAGACCTCAGTCGCCTGCCGATCCGCCAGCCAGACCTCAGTCCTCTGCTTCCCTGACACCCCTGCTACCTGTGGAACCACTGTACTTTTTCCCAGATGATGAGAAGGTGGTGTTTGAAGAGGTTGTGTTGGAGGAAGTACCAGAGGAAGATAATGACCTCTTCAATCAGTTCACACCACAGGAAGAATCCCACTCCCAGGATGAGGGACCTTCCACCTCCACAGTAAGTGATATTTTATACTACTTTCAAACTTAGGCTACATGACATGTTACACATGCATGCTTAAGCAAACATACACATGCACATTCATGCACGCACACACACACACACACACACACACACACACACACACACACACACATACACAGTTTAGACCCTAATCATATAAAATGTACACCAAATAATTATCATATTTCTTGCAATAACATAGGCTCTTTTTGTTATTTTCTTTCTGTTCAGTCTGTGAGATCGGTCACATTCACTGACTTGATCTCAGTGCCGCAAAGGGAGAGGGCCATCGGAAAGAGAGTGAAGTCACCATCATATAACCTCACAAGTGAGCAACACATTGAATGTATTAAAACAAAAAAGTCATCCAGCAAGCAACCAGCCAAACAAGCCAGCAAGTACCCGGGCAGCGAGCAACCAAAAGGGGGGAAAAAAAGCAGGACAAGAGAAGCAAATCACCTTGCAAAGTCTGCAACACCCACTATGGTGACCCAAATGACCCCAAGGCTACTGAGGAATGGGTAACACACACACACACACACACACACACACACACACACTGACATCAGTTCACTGATCTGTGCTGTTCCAAAATGGACTTTTTTAATTGCACATTTGAATATGTGGGTTTGCATCCAAAATGTGTGTTTTTTTTGGCACATATGAATATGTTTGTTTAATGCAGTTTAAATGTTATGTGGCTGTATAAGCAGTTGTGTTTTAAAATTAAAATTGATGATAAATTACTATTTCCCTTTGCAGTTTGTCTGGCCCATTTTACCTGAAACCGCTCATGCAAAAAAAGTTGGCACAGCTGATGTTTCAAGAACTGTAGGGCCTAAATAATTATATTTTATTACATAATTTCAACACAAAATTATCAAAAACAGTCATTATTAATTATAAAAACACATGGAAAAGGCATGGTATTGTATTATTGTGCCTAGCGATTTACCAAAAAGTGGCCAAATTTAGCTGATATCACCCCATAACTGATTTTATGTCTAGTTGTTTACTATTAGCCTGCTAATGCTGTAGTAATTTTTGTAAGGGCAATTAAACGTGAACTGAATGCTCCTCATTTGTGACATTGTATAAAAGCTTCTGTAAATGTAGGGTAGCGTATTTGCTCTGTTAAAATGACAGAAATCACTTGAATTATTATCACCTAATGTTCCAGTTAATTAACATTTTTGATAAATGCAAAGTGTTAGACATGATATTTAACAGAAATAATCGGTGGTTATTAATTTCTTGAAGCTTTTTTTAGACTTTAATGTCATTTTAATGTTCGTGAAGGGTAAGTAGAATAATTTCATCGCATTGTACTCAGTTTTTGAAAAAAATTTTTTATTGCGTTCAACCTTTCGCTGACGCTGATTGTTTACAGTTCAACTGAAGTCACTCCCATAATCGCGTCATGGGGCGTGGGAAGGCGGATTGTGAAACCGAAAACGATCAGATGACTAGACGCCATTTCATGGGAGTCAAAATCTAACGTCTTCCCTTGTCACGGTAAGTTCATTAAAACGTTTCATAGTTTTAATGTCAACGAGGACCTTTTGCGTCTATAAACAACTTAAACACGTCGAATGTGTTCGCCTCTCCCACTAGAACTATAATGGCGTTCGCAGCAGCGCAGGGCGTTGAGGACAAACTCGGCTCCATCAACACATCGACTGCGACTGTACTCGTGTAGGCCTATTCAAGGAAGTCCAAAACAGGCCTATAATACAGGCAAAAGTTCACTTCAAAAATGAACAATTAAGCGTAAACGAGTTTGAAGTTTGGGGTTTGAAAAAACAGTATCTGCTGGTGCTGGGTGTCGCAGAAATCTTCATTTTGTTTCCAACATAAAAATTAGTTCGACTACAAAGTAACGTTACTGAACTTTAGTGTCTACAGTTAGTTGTAGGTCTAATTTAGGATGGTTTTAATTTTTAATTTCACATTCTTGCACATGGAGATTCAAAAGAGAACATATTTTTTTCCCTTTGTACTGAGTTCAAGTTAGGTATAGAATAGTTGCGATCAATTCATTTTTACCACTAGTATAATGTTAAACATTCTATGTTTACTTTTTCAGTTGCAAGTTTTTGAAACAGACTGTCTAATTGAGAATTGTTGAAGAGTTCACTGATTATATAAAATTCAAACAAGGTTGACTAATCTTTGACCAATGTAGTTTGCATGTCACATCCATGAGGATGAAATGATGAAGAACAAGCTTTTGGGGGTTTTAAGAACCAGAACCAAGCTGTCTGAGCAAGTTAAACTTTAGCATGAGTGTGAGTTTCTTTTCTCTTAATATGCCTGGAGGTGAGGAACAAAAAAAACAAACAAAAAAAAATCATAATAATAATAATGGTTAAATTCACTCACAAATTACACAAATCAGAAATGAGATAGAACCGTGAAACTCATTTTGCATGTGCTCTGTGGAGATCCCTCTCTGCATGCCAAAAGACAAGCTTCTAAATCATACTTGGTAAAGTTTTTTTCTACAAAGACTCATTTTTGAGGTATAAAAGTATTTTTTTTTTTCATTTACAGTATTTTACTCATAATGTCTTAACCATTAATGTCTATGAAATTAAATCTGTCTTGTTTTAATGACCATTCTAGAGTCTAACATTTGATACCTTTGTCAAACATTAGCTTTGTTGTTTCTAGCTAGCAGGGTAGCTTGTCACGGGGTGGTACAGTTGGGGGCAATTGTAACACTGTGTTACAGTTGCCCCAGACACCATCAAAATAGTGTCCAGCTTCGTAAGGAAATCAAAATAGATTATTTTTTTCCAATAATTTAAGAAAAGTGTTTTTGCCTCTCGATCTGGGGATCCATTTTACTTAGTAGGCCCTGTACACTCTCTGTTCACAGCATGTCTAGGTTCAAACCAATGAAAACAGCAAGGGGAGTTAATTAATTGTTCTGAATGAATATGGATATAGTGGATATTAAATAGATTCTGTTTATGCTCAAACAGCAACATTACACACTAAATAAAGTTAAAAAAGTGAAATCGCAGTGAACCACCCCTTTAACTCCAACCGTTGTGGTCTGTCAGTTAAATAATGCATTGAAACGCTAACTCCATCTATGAGTCAAATAAACATGCACAGACAAATCCAAATTAAACCCTGTGGCTCGTGACGACACATTGATGTCCTAAGACACGAAATGATCTGGTTTGTGCAAAAAAACGAACAGTATATCATTTTTTACCTCTAAAACACCACTATGTCCAACTGCCCTCCACATCCGGTTAGTGAGGTCTGATCGCACTCTGACAATGGAAGTGATCTATCGCACTCATTGAAGTATAAGCGTGAGACATCACTTCCGTCATCAGAACGTGTTTTTTGACCTCACTAAGCTGGCTGCTGAACGCACTTGGACATAGTGGTGTTTTAGATGTAAAAAATGATATAAATACTGTTCGGTTTCTCACACAAACCGATCGTTTCGTGTCTTAGGACATCAGTGTGTCGTCACGAGCCGTAGGGTTTAATTTGGATTTGTCTGTGCATGTTTTTTTGACTCTTATAGATGGTGTTACCATTTCAATGCATTATTTGGCTGACAGACGGCAATGGTTGGAGTTAAAAATCATCATTTGTGTTCTACTGAAGAAACAAAGTCACCTACATTTTAGATGCCCTGTGGGTAAACAGATAAACATCAAATGTTCATTTTTGGGTGAACTATCTCTTTAAATGTTTAGTTCACCCAAAAATAAAAATTTCTGTCATTAAGTACTCACCCTCATGTCGTCCCAAACCTGTAAGTCCTTTGTTCATCTTTGGAACACAAATTGCTCGTTTTCTGACTAAATCTGCAACTAAAGTTCAGGCTGATATCCAGCAGTGGTTCTCAAACTGACGTACGTGAACAAAATGCTGAGTTTTGCTGTTCATTTTATTCTACTCCAGCTTAAAATAACATGAAAACTGAACATGTATTTCTAGTTGGTAAAATGGCGTAAATACACATTCAGTCAAATTACCTCATCTTTTGTGGTCAAAACTGCATCCACGCCAGGAAATCGTGCTACATAGTTCTTGACAATGTAGCTTTGCGAAAGTGGGGATTAATAATAATAAAAATAATAATATATTTATTTTATATAGCACTTTTAAAAGTGTCTTTCTCAAAGCGCTTTACAAGAAAACATAACAGAGAAAACAACACACTTCAAATACAAAAGATACAACAAAGAAATGCAAAAAATAAAATGATTAATCCTTGATGTCAGCTGGGAGAGAGTTCCAAAGTTTAGGAGCATAAGACGAAAATTTGCTCTATCACCCCTAGAGTGAAGCCGTGTCTTAGGAACAACTAAGAGACCACACTGAAACTGAGAGGAATGCGGATTTCGACATGGTGTGTAAAGGCCTGTACACACCGGGACGAATATCACGCACGTTTGTTAAAACACAGACCCACAAACTAGGTAAAGCACCACCGACACACCACTAGTCAAATATCCTTAAGGAATCCAATAAGAAATTGTACAGCATTTCTGCTCTTAGTAATTATGTTGAATCATTAAGCATTATAAAACCGATAGTTCTGGTCTTTGGTTATGATTGCCTGAGCCATGTTCAAAGCCATTGTATAATACTCTATAAACACCACTCCTGTGAGCTCATTATCACAGTATTATTGTGACAACAGTGTGTTTTGCTGCATCTGTGTTTTATGCGTCATCATAACAACAGCTCTTAACTGTTCTAAAATCACTGTAAACCACAGCTTCTTGAGCCCCCAATAGCGTCAGTACCACGGGTGACCAGCTAGCATAGGCGTAATTTGCGGGTGGGATGGATGGGAGGGGTGGGACATGTCCCCACCACTTTTTGCCAGGGTCGATATTGTCCCCACCATTTTTTGAAACATCTCGCGGCACGGATGTATACTAATTCAAAAGAAACATCTCTAGTTGATTAGCAATTTATTAGTTTGTGTTAAATAATTGGCGATCTGGTGCTGGGATGTGGTTGTTCTTGAAATCATGTTGACTGCTCGTTGCCGCTGTTTTCAGTGGCGCAACAGTGTTCTCTTTGCGCTCGTACACACTGCGCAGTCTTCACACGGACGAGCGCTTCAATCTATCGGTTAACACTGTTGCGGCCGGAGACTCTATTCGTTCCGGTGAAATCACAAAACAATATGCACATAAATGTGTCCCTGCTCTTGATATACAATCACTGATCTTTCATTTTAATGAGAAAAAAATAAAATAAATGACACAAGGGCGGATTAGAACTCAAAACCTCTGGCACACTGAACGAAAATTCTCCCCCTCGTCCATCTGAACAATCAAACGTCTTTTGCGGATCCACGTATTTAGTGACTAATGTAAATACTGGCGAGGCTTGCAATATTTTGTATTATTGTAGATGTAAGGACGAAACTATAATATTAAACATGAGATCTATTTCAATACATTTTGTGCATTTATTACTGTAATGTTACTGTACACCCACCCACTACACACATTCCGTTCCCACCCACTTTTTAAAACAAAGTTACAGGCACTGCAAGCTAGTACTGGTAGTTAATTGTGTCAAAATTCAGTGTATGTTCTTTGTTTTCCACAAACAGGTCTGAAATAAGGTCTCTTATCTACTGTAGGAAGAAGAGAAGCAGGAGTATGCCTGTAAAATGAATAGGTGTGTGAGAGAGGAGGCTTCTGTTCACACTCAGAGAGCAGCATCTCCAGAATTCAGCTGTGTGTCCATGAAAAGTAACCACTCCATGCATCAGCCCCCTTATCTCAGTGATGGACCATCTTCAGTATTCAGCTGTGTGTCCATGAAGAGTAACCACTCCATGCATCAGCCCCCTTATCTCAGTGATGGACCATCTTCAGTATTCAGCTGTGTGTCCATGAAGAGTAACCACTCCATGCATCAGCCCCCTTATCTCAGTGATGGACCATCTTCAGTATTCAGCTGTGTGTCCATGAAGAGTAACCACTCCATGCATCAGCCCCCTTATCTCAGTGATGGACCTGCTCTGACATCTGACTCAGTGTGAGTATCATGAATTTGGATGTGAAGTTTTTTAACAAGATGATTCACTCACTGATCTCTCTGTATATTAAGGTTAATAATAGGGCTGGCAAAATCATGTTTGACCCACTCCATGTCTCCAGATGTATTGGGCATCTTAAGATGTATTCTTAAGATCTTACTCATGCTGTTCACTTGTCTTAATCAAATAGATGAAATAAAAAATAACATTATAATAGGCATATTTAAACATAAATATGAAACTAAATATTGTTAACATTATGTAATGCACTGTGAACTAACATGAACAAACAATAAACTGCTGTATTTCTATTAACTAACATTAACATAGATCAACAAATGCTGTAAAAAAAAAAAACGTAATGCTTATGGCTAGTTCATGTTAATACATTATCAACAAATGAACCTTATTGTAAAGTGTTATCATTATTATTATTAATATGAAATACTTATTTTTATTTTAATATTATTATTTTGTATTATAGTTTTGTTTTTGTTTTTTTTGTTGTTTTGTATTATTGTAATGATAAGAGATGCATTTAATTATTAATTCAATAAAATAAAAGATATGTTTACCTTCTTTACCTTTAGCTGATCACATGCCTAATAAACTTTTAGTCTACAATGGCTATCATTTTTTTCAGAAGCTGCATCTGAATTGGTATTTATCTATATTTACAGACCAAACAGTTTGGTTACCCAACAATGCAAATTTTTTGATGTCTCTCTTATCTGACACACCAATCTGAGGTCTTTCCACCATCGTGCCGAATGATAAGGAATGGTTCCAGTTACATTTCCACTTGAGCTTGGAGTGGCATGTATTACAAACTGTTCTTGGCCCAGTATTCTCATCATGGATTGGCTAACCAAGCCGAACAGTTAAAGGGTTAGTTCACCCAAAAATGAAAATTCTGTCATTTATTACTCACCCTCATGTCGTTCCACACCCGTAAGACCTTCGTTAATCTTCGGAACACAAATTAAGATATTTTTGTTGAAATCCGATGGCTCTGTGAGGCTTTCATAGGGAGCAATGACATTTCCTCTCTCAAGATCCATTAATGTACTACAAATAGGGGTGTAACGGTACACGTATTTGTACCGAACCGTTTCGGTACAGGGCTTTCGGTACGGTGCACGTGTGTACCGAAGCATTACATTGCAACCAATATTCACCACCAATAACCACAATAAGCTCTGCGTTTTGTTACTTTCGATAAGAAACAAAGTGTCATCCTTCAAATTCTGTCCACGAAATCATGAAGTTTAAACAAAAAATGCCATTTTGACGTGCTTTGATGTGGGGTGACAGATCACTGTACAGGCGCCTCAGTTCAACCGGCAGTTCGAGCGCGGAGCGCAAGTGAATGTGTTCATCTCTTCCCCCTTAATACTAGTTACAGAATAAACATGAAAGAACATCTGAAGGTATGTTGCAAGATTCAGTACAACTTACTAAAACGGTCATATCTCATGTAATCGCTCATTCAGTGTTTCAACGGTGGAAAGACATCAATGAAAGCTTCCGTATTCAACAATATGTCATGATGCATTTACCTCAGAAAAGCCATTCAGTGTTCACAGCTTGTTAGTTCGCTAGAGAAATGAACTCTTTCGCTTAATATATGCACTGTATTAGCCAATATATTCATTATTTTACTTAATCTTTTAGTGATATCCTGATTGGGCTATTTAATGTATGTTTAAATAAATCTGATGTTAAAATAACAGCCACTGTGTAGAAATGATTATATTTCAACAACGAATTGGAGTAAAAACATTTAGAAGTTAATGCAAAAACTGCCTTAGGTGCAGCTTACAGGTTTGCATACAGTTTGTTATTTGAGTGTTGATTATTTTATCTAAAAATAAAAAGCAATTGAATTTAGGCTAATAGTTTGGGCTTCTTTCAAGTTAGGGCTCCCTACATAGTTTATAGCATTAGCAGAGATCATTTTTTTTATCCTTAAGAAACTTTGTTTTAATTTAATTTAATATATTTAAAGACAAAAACACAATTTGTTCAGTAAACCTCTGTTTAATAATTAAAAAACGCAATTTTATGTTTAGTTTTCTCTCCACCTGCTGTACCGAAAACTGTACCGAACCGTGACTTCAAAACCGAGGTACGTACCGAACCGTGAGTTTTGTGTACCGTTACACCCCTAACTACAAACACATCTAAATCAGTTCATGTGAGTACATTGGTTTAATATTAATATTATAAAGCGACGAGAATATTTTTGGTGCGCCAAAAAAACAAAATAACGACTTATTTAGTGATGGCCAATTTCAAAACACTGCTTCATGAAGATTCGGAGCACAAATGAATCAACGTGTCGAATCTGCTGTTCGGAGCACCAAAGTCACGTGATTTCAGCCTTTTGGCAGTTTGACGCACGATCCGAATCATGATTCGACACACTGATTCATTTACGCTTAACGGAGATTAACAAAGGTCTTACGGGTGTGAAATGGCATGAGGGTAAGTAATAAATTACAGAATTTTCATTTTTGGGTGAACTAACCCTTTAAGCAAAGTACGTTTGGCCCAATGGTGGAATAGCGGCTTTAGAGTCTTTATTAACAAGGTGATGAGCTAAATCAGGTGTATTTGATTAGGGAGACATCTAAAATGTACAGTTATGGGGGTGCTCCATAAGCCATATATCTGTGGTTCCCAAACTTTTTAGACTGGCGTACCCCCTGAAGCATTTAACACCCTTCTGTGTACTTCCTCTCTTCCACTTAAGCCCCGTTCACACCGCCAGCGACGTTGTTGCTGTATGTCACTAGTCTCTGTACTGTGAAGTCGCTTATGAGTGTTCCTAGTGCTTTCGCTCTAATGTTATTGGTAGACTGCACGTCTGGCCATATCTACAGAAAATGCAATCACAAGTGATATATAAAACTTATATATCATTCTAATTTAACTTTTTTTTTCATCATTATAAAAGTAACTAATTACCAGGGAAAGTAACTATTGTGTTACTTTAAAATAATAAAATAAAATATCTCAAATAACTTGAATGCCCCCAATATTAAATATAAATCTAAGAATAAATTATTCTTGATCCGACTCGTGCCTCATGATCTGCTCTTGCTTACAACATGAAATTTCTCTGTACTGTACTATACGTGTTGGTAGCCATTAAAGATAAAGTAGTTTCATATTTATGTTTAAATAGTCCTATGTTACGTTTAAAATGTATTTACTTGATTATGAAAAGTGAACCGCATGAGTAAGATGCATCATAAGATGTGCAATATATCGGGAGACATGGAGTAGGTCAGACATGACTTTGACCAATTCATTAAGTTTCGTTTTGTAGAAAGCCTTTCTTTAAAGTGAATTTCGTTTTATAAAAATTGTATCTTAATTTTAATCAACATTTCATCAACCAATTGCCTGGATTTAATAAATAAGAAGCAAATATAGCAGGCAATTTAATCCTGACATGGAGGCGTGGGCGCCATCACTGGCGCGTGAACTGGAGTGCATCTTAGGATAAATGAACTGAAACTCAGCATATAGGCTGCTTGCCTCGCAGACATGAGAAAAATATCAATAGAAAGCTTGAAATATCTACTTTAACGAAAACAAAATAATTAAAAACAAAAAGAAATAGGCTACCCTGATTATGTAGCCTAAACCAAATGAAATGTGCATTCTCTCTCTAGGCGTGTCCACTATGAACAGATGATGAGAGTCACTGATTCAGACAACATTACTTTATTAATAAACAATTAAAATGTCTACCTTGCTGTTTTTGTCACATTCATAATCATTACTTTTGCCAGTTCTTTATTGGAAGCTTTATGCGTGCGCTTGAGTGCTATATAGCCTATACATAAACGCTCATTATTATGGTTTATTCTCTCCAGTATTTAAGAAATTAATTTAATATAAATGTGATTAATCAACTAATGGCTCAAATGAACAACTACTAATCGACTAGAAAAAAACTTATTTCACATATTTTCGATCCAGCATGTCACAAAGGGTATTCAGGTTTGAGCTTGTGCTCCACTCGCATGCTCACAGACACACACACTGAGCATCGTACATTATTATCAGTTTAAAATTATATTTGTGTATGACTAACCCCAACACCAAAGAAAAAATTTTGCAGGTCCTATGGCTGAGAGAGAGCCATACTCGGATGAAAACCGCTTCAGTGAGCTCAATTACAGTAACGCAGCATTTTTTTGTCAGTAACAGCATTGTAACGGGAGAAAAAGTAATTCGTTTGATTACTCGTTACTGAAAAAAGTAATGTTGTTAGTCACGCCGTTTATTTATAACGTCGTAATTCCCATCACTGGTCACACACTTAATAATTGCTGAATTATCTTATTAACTTTAACTCTGCTTCAGTGTTATTTTAACACTATTTAGAGAGGGACCATATGCATTCTGAGCAGAGTTGATTTAACTGTGGGGATTTTAGCAAAAGAATAAAGAAAGTTAAAGGTCCCGTTTTTTGTGGTTTTTTGAAGCTTTGTGTTTATAGTGTGCAATATAACGTGTGTTCATGTTTCGCATGTAAAAAAACACAGTATTTTTCACATAATTTACTTATCTGTATACCGCTGTTTCCACTGTCATAAAAACGGGCTGATGACTTCCTTGTTCTATGAAGTCCCTCCTTCAGAAATACGTAACGAGTTCTGATTGTGCCAGTGGTTCCTGTGTTGTGATTCGACAGCAGCTTAGCGAACCTTGCCCGGAAAGGTCACGCCTCTTACCATAATGTGGAGATGCATGCGCTCAGTGTTATTGTAAACATAGTTTTACATGTGGATTATAATTTTCGGGAACCGAGTTAAACATAAATTGTAACCATTGATCTCTAAGTACAGCGTCCCTGGGAAGGCCAAACAAAGGTGATTGGACTGTGGGATGAAAATAACAGCGTTTCGACGACATGGCGACAAACACACTCTACAAACGCAACTCTTGCTCTTCTCCGTGGGAGCGCAACAAGACCACGCCCCCTTTTTTGTGTATTCCTGTGGGCGGAGGTTAGTCAAAAAACTGTTTTAGTGACGTCATTAAAAAAGGAAGTAGAGGGATGTAGTCCAAACTGGCCGTTCGATGTAGGCGACTTCTGTTAAATAAAATATCTCGCTTGGCATTGAACTTTGAGCTTTAAAATTTTACAGATTTTATTTATACTCTAACTACAACACTACACACTAACTAAAGTTTGAAACATGGGATCACGAAGAACGGGACCTTTAAAGAAAGTCAGTTTAGCTTTCTTACATTTCATGTGTACTTGTTTGAAGTATGTCTTACTGTTGACAAGACCTCTGTTTTCTTTTCTTTATATACTTTATAAACCAGTATTGGTGTTAATGGAGCAGAGAGATAAACTGCAAAGAAACAATCCGAAATATTCCTCTCTTTTTCTCAGTATCATCAGCAGGAAGAGAAAGAGAGCAGCATCTCCTCTACAGCCCCCTGATCTCAGTGAAGCAGTGTCCTTTGACCCTGTGTGAGTATATTAATGTGGAATGAGACATTTATCACAAGAACACAGAATATACACAGAAACAAAAATTGGAAAATGGTTACATTTTGATTTTATTTCTGCAATAAAGTTCCTTAGAAAAAAAATAAATCATACTAAAATCATATATTTTTTTTAATAATAAACACAAAACAGAAACATAAATCATGATGTAAAGAAAGAGTCGGAAGGGCCTTTGTTAAATACAGCTGCTTTTATATGCTTCTCTGTTGTTTCTCTTTTATATGTCTCTATGACACTGTGTTTTTGACAGGTTTTTTTGCATCAGTGTTATATCGACATGATTCAGGAAATCAGTTTGACAATAGATTCATTATATTATAGTCTATTATTCAAACACTTCTTTCTAAATGTGGTTGTGGTATGATTTCAAATAGGATCATTTAATATTAGGGACATTTAAATATTGTCTCTATTTTAATAAAGGTCATTTCTGTTGGTTTTTATCTCTCTGTTCATCTTCTTTTTTTTTTCAGTGGTGGGAGAGCTGACTTGATCAGATATGTGTCCTGTCAGACCTTCACATCCTCCTCCTGTCAGAAACACATCAGTCATCATGACACAGAATCAGCCCTGCAGCTCGATTCTCACCAACCAGTGTATTATGATCTGCAAAGAGTCAAAGACCAACACAAAACCAGCATAAAGGACAAATATGAGAGATTATTTGAGGGAATCAAACTACAAGAGAATCAGACCCTCCTGAACAGGATTTACACACAGCTGTATATCATAGAGGGAGAGAGTGAAGGAGTAAATGAAGAACATGAGGTGTTACAAGATGAAGAAAAGTTACAAGACACTCCAAGACACTCCAATCAACTGCAATGACATCTTTGATCCTTCACCTGAACTAGGATGTGAGAAGAAGAGAAGAGAGAAGACAGACAATATCAGGACTGTTCTTACTAAAGGCATCGCTGGAATTGGAAAAACAGTTTCTGTGCAGAAGTTCATTCTGGACTGGGCTGAGGGAAAAGCCAATCAGGATGTAGATTTCATCTTTGTGCTTCCATTTAGAGAGCTAAACTTGATTAAAGATCATCAGTACAGTCTTCACAGACTTCTGCTTGACTTTCATCCTGAACTTCAAGATCTGGACTCAAAGATTTATGCTGACTGTAAAGTTGTGTTCATCTTTGATGGTCTGGATGAAAGCAGAATTACACTGATGTTTTCTAACAGTGAGAAAGTTTCTGATGTGTCTGAGACTTCATCAGTGGGTGTGTTGGTGTCAAACCTCATGAAAGGAGATCTGCTTCCCTCTGCTCTCATCTGGATCACAACCAGACCAGTAGCAGCTAATCAGATCCCCTCTAACTACATCAACCGTGTGACAGAAATTCAGGGATTCAATGACCCTCAGAAGGAGGAATATTTCAGGAAAAGAATCAGTGACGAGAATCAAGCCAGCAGAATCATCTCCCACATTAGAAAAGCAAGAAGCCTCCACATCATGTGCCACATACCCGTCTTCTGCTGGATCTCAGCCACTGTGCTTCAGAATATCCTGAAAAACAATCTTGGTGCAGAAATCCCACAAACTCTGACTGAAATGTACATACACTTCCTCCTCATTCAAACTGATATGAGGAACCAGAAGTATGAAGAGAAAGATCCAGAGAACCCCCTGCGGTTCAATAGAGAAGTGATTGTGAAACTTGCTGAATTGGCTTTTAATCAGCTGATGAAGGGCAATGTGATGTTCTACGAGGAGGACCTGAGAGAGAGTGGCATAGACATCACTGATGCCTCAGTGTATTCTGGGATTTGCACTGAGATTTTTAGGGAAGAATCTGTGATTTATCACAGGAAGGTTTACAGCTTTGTACATCTGAGCTTTCAGGAGTTTTTTGCAGCACTGTATGTGTTTCTTTGCTATTTACACAAGAACAGTGAAGTTCTGAAAATGTTCACTGGAAAGTCCAGAACTCAGTCTGGGAATGTTCCTCTGAATGTGTTTCTGAAGGGAGCAGTGAATAAAGCCTTGGAGAGTAAAAATGGACACCTGGATCTTTTCCTTCGATTTCTTCATGGCATTTCACTGGAGTCCAATCAGAGACTTTTACAGGATCTATTGATACACACAGAGAACAACCCAGAGACCATAAAGAAAATAATCAAAAACCTCAAACAAGGTCAAAAAAACAATGTCAGTCCTGAAAGATGGCTGAATCTGTCACACTGCTTGATTGAAATGAAGGACAATTCTGTTGTTGAAGAAATGCAGAAATTTTTTAACTCTGAAACAAACATAGAAAGTCTTTCTCCTGCACAATGTTCAACTTTGGCAAACATGATCTTAATGGCAGAGGAGGTTCTGAATGAATTAGACTTTATGAAGTACAACGTCACATCAAAAGAGGGTAAATGGAGACTGGTACCTGCTGTGAGGAACTGCAGAAAAGCCATGTGAGTGGGAAAATATAAAAATAATCATGTTTGACAGAAATTGTGGTGGAAGTTTGAGTTTTATTGGGGTTTGTGTTTACAAACATAAAGTGATTCTGAGTTTCAAAAATCAATTCTATAAGGTTTTTTTTTTTTTTTTTTTTTGTAAAAATAGTGTGAACATAACTAAGCTACCAGTAACATTAGTCCAACTCTAAGCCAGTTGTTGTCATTTTAATCAATATAATTGGTTTATGTAATAAAGTAACTCATAACGTACATCAGCTCCAGTCCTGAAGGGCCGGTGTCCTGCTGAGTGTCCTCCCCAACAAATATCCTTACACAGGGGCTGTGTTTGAAATCGCCCCCTATACCCTTAAACAGGGCACTATTTGAGGGGACAGCCATTTGGAGTGCACTCATTCAATCTCACAGTGAACCGCAATAAGGAATGTACAACCGATGTACGCTCAATGGCTAGAGAATAACCGTAATGCACTGTGAGAGTCACGCCAAATAATTCCCTTGTCTTGCTTGAAGATGGCACCCACAGCTGATCCATCCCCACCCATCCACTTTCCAAACTGCTGGTCCAATGTGGCTACAGCGTAATATCAAACGGTTATAACTGACAAAATTATCCACAAATAACCCCTTTTTTCATTTAAAAACTGAGGTACATAAGCTCAGATAAATAAGGCCTAAAAAAGACGAAAACTTATCTCGTTATTACGACATAATATCTCGTTATTTCAAGATACTAAGTCGTTATAATGACATAATATCTCGTTATTTCAACATAATAAGTCGTTATAACGACATAATATCTCGTTATTTCAACATAAGTCGTTATAACGACATAAGTCGTTATTTCAACATAATAACTCTTCATTGTCTCTCAAGTATGATAAAGGACATGTACTTATCAACGTCTCCAGTGGCGCAATGCTAAAGTATTGGACCGCCAGTCTAGCTTTTACTGCGATCGCCGCGGTTTCGAATCCGCCTTTTACCTTTCTTCTCTAGTTTCACATCACATATCAAAAAAAGGCATTTATTTTCAATAAAAATGAAAACAATGTTATAAAAGTGCAAATAACCTGCCTAACGAGTGTTTAATAACATTAAAAGTATTTATTGGGCAGGGTTAGCAGCATGTTCGATATTAAAGAATTAAAGAATGCAATAGTTATGTTGACCTACTGTTACAATTTGGTGCTCCAAAATCCCAGAGGTTTATCATGGGAATTTGCGTTCATCCCAGGCTAACCTTTATTGAGGTTAAATTTATTAGACCATAGTAAATAAAACAATTTACAGTGCAAATAGCTGCATCAGGGGTGTCAAACCTACGGCCCGGTGTCCAATCTGATTTGAACTATAATAAAACATAGAGATGCACTAGTCCAGGGGCCAAAAACGTTTTTAAGTGTTTTTTTTTGTTGTTGTTATTATTATTCTGGGATTGCAAACAAACTGCTTTGTAATAAGTTCCCAAAATCGGTGTATTTACGAAGTATGTAAACAGGACTTTAACACGCTGAATACGGACACAAAGAGAACAGACCTGCCAGCAGAGGAAATACTGTACCATGCACAAGCTCACTGTTCGCGAAAAATAGGGAGAATAATATAGCCTATTACAGTGGGATTGATATGAATATATCTCCGAAGGCAACTGTTTTAAGAAAAGTTTTGATGGCTTTTCCTCTTATCTCCATATAAAGTAGTAGTATTGGCCTATATTTATTGAAAAGCGCTGCTGTGTGTGTGTGTGTGTGTGTGTGTGTGTGTGTGTGTGTGTGTGTGTGTGTGTGTGTGTGTGTGTAGCGGTAACCATGGAAACGCTGTATCACTGCTGTTCCATTTTCATTCAGTCCATCTGCTGATTTCATTTTATGTAGCATAATTTCACAAAGCTAAAGTCAGACCAGACCTAGTTTTTGCTGTTAAACTTGAAATTATTCAGTAATTTAAATTAAAAACAACTGCTCATGCTCATGTGCATAACATCTTTGACTATGATAAAAATGCCTCTAAACTATCAGCGCACTAAGGTTATTATAAGAAGAAGGTAATTCGGCCCGCATATGGTTAATTTCTTTCCAGTCCGGCCCTCAAACTAAAACGAGTTTGACACCCCTACTGTAGATGCTATTTACACTAAGTGAAAATACTGATACATCCTATTTATACTAAATGACAATAGCAGCATTTTCACAATATGGTTTTATACTAGGTGAAAATAGCGACATATTCTGTTGACACCATGTAAAAGTAGCCTATCAGTTCTTTGCAAGAAGAAGTGTAAATAGTATTTAGATGCTGTAGGCTGGTATTGGCAGATACTATTTGTACCTCAGTATTTTTGTACAGGATGCAATATCATAGAGAGTGATTATATTTATTAAAATTATTAAATGGATGCTGCATTATTGGGAGAATAAAACCCCTCCACTTACCACCAACCCTACTCAATGAACACTTTTAATGTTATTAAACACTTGTTCACATTTTATTTTCCACTTTTTGAACATTATTTTCATTTTATTGAAAATGTATGTGATGAGAAAATAGGAGTGAGCTCTATTATTGGGTGAGCTCGGCAAAATGCTGATTCGACCCTGCAGCGATCGCTGTAAAAGCCAAAATCTGAAACCCTACATGCTATTGTTGCGCCACTGAATACATTGAATTACAACTGTCCCTTTTTAAACTTGAGTGGTCCAACCAGACATTGGAGCTATACTATAAAGAGTGTTTGTCAACAAGGGACGCTATTTGCACTTACTGTAAATAGACACTCTGTTATAGGCTTCTGAAAAGTTAACAGATAAGCAAAACTATGAAGCTGGCTGAAAGAGCAATACTGGCAATTAGCACAAAACTCTATATCTATGTAATTGCTAAATAAATAAATTATTAGGCCACGTATTAGAAGTATGGATTAGTAGAAAGTATGAATTAGCAGTGTTATGAAAACTGTATAGAATAAACGCCTATAGGGTATTTATGAGAATTTATGGGCAACACAAATTTAACCTCAGTAAAGGTTAGCCTGGGATGAACGCAAATTCCCATGATAAACCTCTGGGATTTTAGATCACCAACTTGTAACAGTAGGTCAACATAACTTTTGCATTCTTTAATTGATTCCCTGTCTTATTCTGCCCTCTAGTGGGTAATATCGAACATGCTGCTAACCCTGCCCAATAAATACGTTTAGTGTTATTAAACACTCGTTAGGCAGGTTATTTGCACTTTCATTTTTATTGAAAATAAATGCCCTTTTTGATATGTGATGTGAAAATAGAGAAGAGCGAACTCGACAAAAGGCGGATTCGAAACCGCGGCAATCGCAGTAAAAGCTAGACTGGCGGTCCAATACTTTAGCATTGCGCCACTGGGGACGTTGATAAGTACATGTTATTATGTTGAAATAACGACTTATGTTGAAATAACGAGATATTATGTCGTTATAACGAGATATTATGTTGAAATAACGAGATATTTTGTCGTTATAACAAGATATTATGTTGAAATAACGAGATATTATGTCGTAATAACGAGATAAGTTTTCGGGTTTTTTTCCCCCTCCCCACCAAGTCTTTTTTTTTTTTTTTTTTTTTTTCACCATGCGGTTCAGGGCTTCCGTAATTTTTGACCGAGAACACCACAAGTGTTATAGCATAGTCCCAGACTAAAATGCATGTTTTTTTTTTTTTTTTTTGGTTTGTTTTTTCCCTAAGGAATGTTTATAAAAGCTACTTAAATGACCTAATTTAAACTAAGTCCCAATCCTGGCTTAATCTAAACCTTGTCTGTGAACACAGACCTACAAGTTTTCAGAGCTAAAGGGAGTGCCGGCTCTCCCGTTTGCGTGTCTCTGTTTAAGAGCCAATAAAAACTGAACCCATATAGGTAGTACAATAATTCTTTTTGCATAGAAATTCAGAGACTTTATACGTTCAGATCAAGCCAACAACATGCTCCTGATGTGTTGTTTTCACCTCCTAATGAGTCTGAGTAATATGCGTTTACAACAAAAACTGCACAGCTGTTAACTGAATACAAATATGTAGATTTCACATGCTCATAACTTCAGGAAAATGCACAGATCATAGAAAATGGCACTATTATAATCATTATTTAAAGCAGAATCTCACAATTAAAATGAACCCAAAAACAAGCTTTTTAATGCATTTAACAATTTAGATAAACTCTTAATCGAGTGCTTAAGGCTAAAATTGCCTTCAGGTCTTAAAGGGTTAAACACAACTCAAATACTTTGTGTAGCAGAAACAACTCAATTGAGTATAAGTAACTTATGAACAGTAATGTGAATACACATCAGTGTAACAGTAAATATATTTTGACATTTTTCACTATATGAAAAGTGGTAATTTCTTATGTATTATTCAATATATTTCAATATATTAACACAATGCATTATTTTGTATATATTTCAGTATATTTAAACCATTTAATATATTGATTATAAATATATGGAAATATATTTTCTTTGCATAAGGGGACATCAGCAAAACAGAATGCATTTTAACCAGAATCCTTGCTGTCTTTCAGATTGTCTTACTGTAATCTCAGTGATCAGCACTGTGAAATTGTGGCTTCAGCTCTACAATCATCCAACTCCCCCCTGAGAGAGCTTGACCTGAGGAACAATGTCCTGCAGGATTCAGGAGTGAAGCTGCTCTGTTATGGACTTAAGAGTCCAAACTGTCAACTCAACATACTAAGGTTTGTGTTTCACACTGATACATTTTGTGATGTTAATAAGTATCATGCATGTTTAAGAAGAAAACATTTTGAGAAACAGAAAATTGTTCTGTTTTTCTCTTCTTAAGCCTACTACAAATCTAACTAACCTCTGGGAAATGTGTATACAGTGGGGTTCAAACGTTTTAGGCAAAAAGTGAAAATGTTTATATTCTACTCTGTTTTATAATTTTATAAACACATTTTCATGACAAAATTACCCTTCACTAAGGCTTTTAAATTTTACTGACCAGTCTTTTAAATTTTACTGGCATTACATTATCCACTATTTTGTTGCTGTTGTTTGTTTGTTTTTGTTTGGGGTTTTTTTTGTTGTTGTTTTTTTTTTTTACAAGTTTTTCCGTGATTCTAATCTAATTTTATTATATTTGTGTTTGGATACTTTTACATACAAACAGAAATAATCCAAAAATATTTTTTGTCACCCAAAATAGTGACACAAGGTTAGAAATACAAGCAGAGTTTTTTCCCCTTTTCCAAATCTTTAAGACATTCATGCTGTAGATAAGAAGATGTGTCACCTTAATTTTTGGTACATCCATCAGCTAGAGTGTCCCATGATTTCCACCAGATGGCACTTATCCTGACTCTTTAGCACCTCCATGAAGAGGTCGGCACAGGACTTTTTTTTTTGTCTCACCTCCTTCTGCAAGGTTCTATTCCGCACCCACCCATTCCCACTTAAAATTCACTCTGTGTTTACCCACTATCCGCTTAGAATGAATTAGATCTTGTTTCCAGAATCTCACATTTAAATTTCTCCTAAAGAAAAAGAGGGCGAATGAGGATAACAAATATAAAATGCTGGCTATACAGGAATGTTATTTGACGTATGATAGTCAACACCGTAAGAATGTCACAGAGAAAAATGGGCTAAATTAAATATGACATGTCGCTCAAAACTATAAGCCAAAAACTGTTGGCTTACTAGTTATACTGCAAAATGAAATATTTTTTTAAACATCCATGAATGTCTCTGACTGATGACGGTTTCAGTACCGAATGTGTCTCCTCCAAAATCTAGCAGCAAAGGCTGACGCCTGTTTCACACTACAAACACAAACTTGGGTTTGATTTGAGTATTGCTGCCTATATAGCCTACCTGTCTGTGTAATAACTAAAAGTATGTTTATATATTATATTTTCTGGATAGTTTACTTAGTTTTAGTTTTTTATAGTATGCCATACTTTTCACCCAAACTGAATAATTAAAAACAAGTTGGGTAAATCTTCTATAAATATTTTTGATTCTTAATTTTCTTTTCTGACATACATCAAGTCTTGTTAAAACATACTAGACATGCTTATTCTGTGCATTTTGAGCACTCTTTGTGTGAAATCATATTTATTTTGTTCATCAAAAGTGTACTTTGTGAATGCTCAAATCTGTTAACATGGGCACCGGAAAAAATACTCTGCTTATGCTCTGCTGACTCGTGCGGTGTGAAACCGACCTGAAATTTATCTCTGAAGGTGCACTCATTTGCCAAGTTATTCAGGGCGGGGAACTGAATTCCACCACTGCAAATAGTTTTGTTCACTCTAAGCTCAAGCGTAGATGCGCTATTGTCAAAGGATTTCAGAGAAGCCTAGCTATTGTCAGACTGCCTGCTCCAATCCAAAGTTCACCAGAGTTACCGACCGCTACCATTTTTTAATTTTTTTTAATTGAATCGCCTGCTGCAAGAAATCTGATCGGGTCCCACATGAGAGACGTAGGAATGCAGACCTTTATCTCCATCATGTACTACATCTCCCATAACCCATTGCCAGAACTCATTATAGTTTGATTATGTTCACTTGTCTATCATTTGCTTGTTTCAGTTTGTCTATTTAAACTCTGTGCCGCTGTATTTTCAGTCTACAACCTCCAATACCCAGAAGTCTTGTGAGAGCCTTATTTCAGTGACTTAAGTTTTTTGTTTTTTCAATAACCACGCATAAACATTATTCCTTCAAAAATACAAACATGTACATACATGTTCCTCACATATTATGGTAGCCTAGTTTGTGCTGAATACAGTGTAATGACACTTTTGTCATTTATATGTTTATGAACAACTGAAAAAAGCACAAATGTCAGGGCATGTCAAAACTTCTCCAAGCCCCAAATCAGCCTCAGACTCCAGAGGGTTAATGCAGACAGGCAAAGCCATTTTTATTAATTTAGCTCCTCTAGACCCAAAGCTAAACTCTTATTCTACCTGTGGGTGGGGAACTCGTGGGTGGGGACAGTGACCCGTCATGGCCGCCCACGTCATCTCCCCATCATCACGGATTACCTGCACCTGTTCCTGATTATCACACCCTTCATAATGGACTCACTCCCTGCACTCCCTTGTTGGTTTTTAATGTTGTATTGCTAAGTTAGTGTGTTTTGGTTGTGTTCTACTCCTTCTGGTTCATGCCTCATCTCTGCCACAACCTCAACCGTAACATTGATATGGTCTCTGAAGAACTTTGTTTTGTTGGGAACGTTTGTCTCTGTTTTTGTTTGTTTTGTTTCTATTTAAAATCTTGTTCATGCTGAATATTTGTGTTTAGTCTGAAAGAGCTTTAATGCTCAACAGCAGAGATTGTGTCAATCACTACCCTATTGTGTGCGATAGTCATTGACCGCTAAGTGATTTTGAACACTGCTGAGTTATGCACACTAACATGAACACTGTTGTTGTAGATTATCTGGCTGTTTGATGACACAGGAAGCTTGCGCTGTTTTGGCATCAGCTCTGAGTTCAAACCTTTCACACCTGAGAGAGCTGGAGCTGAGTAACAATGATCTGCGGGATTCAGGAGTGAGGCTGCTCTGTGCTGGACTGAAGAGTACAAACTGTCAACTCATCATATTAAGGTTTGTGATTCACAAACACACAGCAAAAAGAACTACACAATCTTTTACTATTGGATCCAGGTGTGCCCTTGTCTGTTAGTGCACCATGTGTTATTCCCTGCTGGAGAGTGGAGTTTATACAGGGTCCTTGTTAGTACTTGTTAGTTGAGACTTCAAGACCTGAAATGACTGTGTGAGATGAGAGAGAAATTTAAAATATGTACTGTTGGGGACTTGGGGTACTCCAGGACCAGGGTTTTAGGGGACAGGTTTAGTCCCACAAGATTTTGTCACTTTTTCCTGAGATTATCTTTATTTTTGAAAGACAATTAGTCTAGAATGATTGTGGTGATTTTGTAGTGAACATCATCTTCATAGAAAAGAAAAATAAAAAAGACAAAGTTACTGTTTACATTTTGACTACTCATGTTGTGACAATAATTGCTAGTAGATTGCTAAAGTGTTCTATGAATCCCTATACATTTAGATACTTATTTAGATTAATTAATTTATTAATTTATGCTATCACCACAAAATTTGATCCAGATGCAGCTCACATGTATGAGAGCTTCATCAAAAAGAATTTTACTCCTATCTTATTTCCTTCCTGTATTATTGCATGAATGGCAATATTGGTTTACTTAATTTCGGCTGGAGGGACAGGCTCTATTGCCCTGAGGCAAACAGGATGCCGTTGAAACTGGGGAATGACTGGTGAATTGAATCACAAAGCCAAGTCTGACTGTCCAAATGAGCCTGCAGGCCAGGCTGGAAAGTGTTAACCAGGCTCCCATGCTTCAAACAAGTGGCACCAAAGGGACAACAGACGTACTCGTGGGGGGCAGCGAGTAGCGCTGGAGCTTAACCTGGGAAGTCACAAAGAAGAGGTGCAGTGAGTGTGGTGCACTTACCTGGCTCCATTGAGCCCCCCCCAAAGCTGGTTCATTGCAGTTGGGGCCCCAGTGCATGTGAGCATTTCACAAAAACTAAAGGAAAGCTTTAACTGTAGCCTATATTCTGACTAGTTTATTCGTTTATATATATATATATATATATATAATATAATTACATATTATACATATTATACATATTAGAATGATTTCTGAAGGATCATGTGACACTGAAAACTGGAGTAACGATGCTGAAAATTCAGCTTTGCATCACAGGAATAAATTACTTTGTCAAATATATTTAAATAGTACACAGTTATTTTAAATTGTAATAATATTTCACAATATTACTGTTTTTTACTGTATTTTTAATTAAATAAATGTAGCCTTGGTGAGCAGACGAAACTTCTTTTAAAAACATTAAAAATCTTAGTGGTTCCAAACTTTTGGACTGTACTGTGTGTGTGTGTGTGTGTGTGTGTGTGTGTATATATATATATATATATATATATATATTATATATATATATATATATATATATATATATTATGTATGTGTATATATATATTATGTATGTGTATGTATGTATGTATATATATATATATATATATGTGTGTGTGTGTATATATATATATATATATATATATATATATATATATATATATATATATATATAAACTAAATACGACCTCACGTTTTATACGTTTGCAGCCTTTGAAACTTCCATCCGTCATAAAAATTAATTTGGATGGTTCGATTTTTTTTTTTTTCTGCATTTTTCGCATCCGTAGCAAATATTTTGAGGGGTGTTTTTGACAATTGAGAGCCACCAAATGACGAATATGAAAAAACGAATACGACAGTTTCAGACTCAGTCAGGGTGCAAGGACCTTAAACTTTTGAGGCTTGCACAGCTTCTCGAGGAGAAATCAAACAAATGAGCGCAGTTTTCTAAAGTCTATGAGCGCAGCACACACAAATAAACTAAATTGAGATACTGCAGTTAAATTTCAAAATGTGGTGTTTTTCAGCAACATACATCACACGACCTGACGACCAAGAGAGCTGACAATTGACCATCACTTAATTTACCATCACCTCGCGATTGAAAATGTGACACTGATATGACAGTTCAACAAACAAGTTAATAATATTGTCACTTACATTTTAGATGAAATAATGACTGTTTTGGTCTATTTTAGCAGCGAAAATAGATACGATGAATCCAAACAAAGATCACAACATAGCGCATCTCACCGCAACACTCAATCGTGTTTTAAATGATTCAGTGTTTTGAACAAATCGTTTGAGTCAAAGATTCAATGACCCATTCACAAACATCTGTCTCATTCTTGATGAATCGGCCGTTTGAACGAATCGTGAATGAACGCCTCAATGACTCGCTTAATAAAACTGCTTATCACTTGCATTTGAGCTCACTATCGACAAACCAATCAAATTTGTTCAAAACTTTTTTTTAATCTGTCCAAACACATTTTAATTTTTATTCAGGAGTTATGTATATACAAAACTATAACTTTTTATTACAGTAGTTTAGTGATTAAAAAAAATTAGCATTTTTCCCCCAGTTTTTTTCCTCCCTTCCTGTAGCCTACTCGCGCGCACCCCTCTGAACGAAGTCCAATCTGATAGTTCTCAGAAAATGAACTGTAACTTAGTGAATACTAATCACAGAAAATTTAAACTTATGTCTAAAAAAACGTTAAGATGTCAGGTTTTAAATCATGCAAGTCAAATCGAAAACAAACCTTCTGTGTTTATGTAATCTGTATGAAAAGAGAGCCATGTCAGAAGTCCGTGATTCAGCTCATTATCCGCTAATGCGGCCACGCCCACGGAGCCAGCGCTATTCAGACGCAAATTCAGAGGCAATACATGCATTCATCGTCTCAATCGTGTATTTATTGTCTTGAAAAGTGTTTATCTGGGTGTAAAAGTCATGGTTAGCGAGCTCTAGAAGACATGCAGTTAGTTCCTGTTTTCTTTTCTTCTATAGATGAATGTTAGATGAGTTTTTGTTTCTTTAGCGCCCTCCGGCTGCAGTATGAATTGGAAACTCCATTCATGGAATAGCCTCTTCTTCTTTTAGATGAATTTGTGGACTAAAAATGCACAGAGAGCGCCCTCCGACTTCAAGGATGAATTGAAAACACCAGCGCTCATAGTAATGACATTAAATAATGAATATTAAATAAATATAACTCCTCTGTATAGAAAATTGACATAAGCATATGAGAATCCAATATTTCTCCAAATGTGCTTCTTTTAAACTAAAAGCCTATATTCAGCCTCTTTGCATCACAGAAATACATTATATTTTAAAGTATAATATAAAACCATTACTTTATATTGTAATAATATTTTTCTGTATGCTTCATATATCATGATGAGCTTGAGACATCACAGAAGGTTTTTTTCACAGCCTACCTGACTGAAATGCCTCATTAATATGCAAGTCATTTCAGCTCATTACTATCCAATTCTTTTGTTTCTCAGGTGAGAATGGCCCATTATTCAGTGGTGATTCACGCCTCCTCGCATACTGTGTTTCTTGGCAAAAAGTGTCTTACAAAAACTAAATCAATATATTGTTTTATATGAATGAGTAGGCAGCATAATTTTTACATAATTTTGAAGCAAAAACTCTTGTCTACAACCTCCAATACCCAAAAGTCTTGTGAACACAGATTTACTATACTTTTTTTGGCTTTATTTCAGTGACTTAAGTTTTTTGTTTTTTCAATAACCACGCATAAATGTTATTCCTTCAAAAACACAAACATGTACACACATGTTCCTCACATATTATTGTAGCCTAGTTTGTGCTGAATACAGTGTAATGACACTTTTTCCATTAATATGTTTATGAACAACTGAAAAAAGCACAAATGTCAGGGCATGTCAAAACTTCTCCAAGCCCCAAATCAGCCTCAGACTCCAGAGGGTTAATGAAATGGAAAGAAGAATGACTGATGGTGATAACTATGGTTCAATGAATATTGTAAAAAAGAAAAAAAATGGAGCTTTAGTCATTGTTGGAACAGAGTTAAAGGTGCACTAGTTCGAACTAGAATGTCTTCAATTAAAGAAATGGTTGCTCCAACTGCTTATTTTTTTTGGACTTGAACGGAAAGAAGCACAAAAGAAATGTATGCCTCATCTTAAAAGAAAAAATGGATCAATTACTTCAGATCCAGTAGAAATGAGAATTGAATTTTACAAAGAACTGTTTGGTAATATAGACTGTGATGTTGGATCTATGGACCAGTTCTTAAGGGACCTTCCTAACTTAAGGCCTAAGGAAAAAGAGGAACTGGACAAAATGATCTCTTTTGATGAACTTTCAAAGGCTGTGCAACAGCTTTTTACAGGAAAGTCATTCAGGAGTTGATGGGTTACCATTGGAATTTTATAAAAGGAAAAGATTTGTATGATGTATTTTGTGAATGTTTTGAAAGAGGCTGTTTACCAAAAACCTGTCAGAGCTGTGTCACTTTTGCCAAAAAATGGAGACCTCGGTTTGTTGAAAATTTGATGCCAAATGTCTTTAATGTATCTAGACTATAAAATACTGTCTAAATGTTTAGCTAAAAGATTTTTTTTTAAAAATGTGCATGTTGTGGTAGATAGAAAACAAATTTACTGTATTCCTGGGCATACAATAATGGACAATTTGTTTCTTATGAGAGAATATAATTGAGTTGTCTATTAGAAATAATCTTGATGTGGGTGTTTTTTTTTTTATCTATTGACCAAGAGAAACCTTTTGACCGGGTAGGTCACAAATACCATTTTTAATGTTTTAAAAGCTTTTGGATTTGGAGAGAATGTGATTTCTTGTATAAAAATACTTTATGAAGATGCTTCAGTTATGCTTAAGATAGGAAGTGGCCTGAGTTGTACAAAACCTGTTAAAAGAGGAATCCGACAGATATGTCCTCTATCAGGACAACTTTATAATTTAGACAAAGAACATTCACTGTGTAAGCTGAGAACTGAGTTAAAAGGATTAATGATTCAATGATAATTCAAGACTAAAGTATTCTGTCTCTGCTTATGCAGATGATGTAACCATTTTTATTGGTGATGGCTGGAAAACAGCTGAGTCATTGCAGAGGGCTACTGGACTGAGATCTCTTCACCTTCTGAGAAGAACAATAGAGGAAGTGTGGGCAGCTCTACCTGGTGCATGTAGAGAGGCACTGTCACAGGATCAGAATGGGGAATATAACTTTCCACCCATTAAATTATCAGCTGCTGTACAGGAGGAGAATGAGATTCCTGGATCTTCAGTTTTTTGTTTTGTGTACCCTGAGTTGGGAAGTTTTCAAGAAATTAAGAAGGAGCTCTATATGACATGTGTGAAAATTACTCATCAGACTGTTAAGAGGAGTGAAAACTTGGAGGTGGTCAGAAGTATTTGCGACAAACTTTATGGCATGCTGGAAGTCTTTGTATAAATTCCCTATTTGAAAAGCGTACTGCAGACTTAGAGTGGAGATTAATTTTCGGGGCTATAGCTACGAACAGACATGTGGCACACCTAAATCAGGCAATGGGGAAAGATTGTATATTTTGTGGGACTGAAGAAATGGTCTAATGATCGGCCCTATTGGTCGATTTTACATTGATTAAAATTGGGGTCAGATTATACTGTGTGAGACATTATGAGTGTTTAAAAAGGTGAGACAGACAACAGAAATGAATAAATAAAGTGTAAACTATGTGACACTGTCACATAAGACACGTGTTTGGGAACTATTATAAAACGATACTTAAATATCCTAAATGAACTAAGGTATAATTCTGGCTTAATCTAAGCCCTGTCTATGAAACTAGGTCTGTGTGTCTGATATGCTCTCTGAAGAACTTTGGTTGGTTGGTAATGTTTTTATTTCAGTTTTGTTTCTATTTAAAATCTTGTTCATGCTGATACTCTGTTTATGTGTGATAGTCATTGACTGCTAAGTGATTTTGAACACTGCTGAGTTATGCACACTAACATAAACACTGTTGTTGTAGATTATGTGGCTGTTTGATGACAGAGGAAGGTTGTGCTGTTCTGGCATCAGCTCTGAGTTCAAAACTTTCATACCTGAGAGAGCTGAACCTGAGTGACAATGATCTGCGGGATTCAGGAGTGAAAAATGCTCTGTGCTGGACTGAAGAGTACAAACTGTCAACTCATCATACTAAGGTTTGTGATTCACAAACACACAACAAAAATAACTACACAATCTTTTAGAGTTTATACAGGGTCCTTCATCTATATTTAAGGTAAGGCGTGGACTGAGTTGTTCTTGCGGCTGACCTTATTTCATATGCATTTGTAGGAGTTTCCCTTTCAGACGCAAAATATATGGGAGGACAGTTTTTAAATGAATCATGCAGCACGATTTACTAATGTTTGTGCTTGTCTATTTACTGGTATTTGCAGCATTATTTAATTTGTCACTTTGAACCCTGGCAAACATTTTGCAAATTCAATCATCATACAGTTACCAGCCACCCACTTCGTCTTTTTCAAAGCATCAACCCGAGGGGGAGGGGTTGTGTTACTCTCTACGCTGCACACAACATGAGGGATTCATGCACTTTCCATCTTTGACGAGACATAACGCAGGAATGGTAGCACAGAAAATGTTGACGTTTTCAAACCGTGGTATACCTTGAAACCGGTAACTGCCCCATGCCTAGTTGGGGTACTCCAGGACCAGGATTTTAGGAGACAGGTCTAGTCTCATAAGCTCTTTTCACTTTACATAAGGAAATGACATATTTTCAGCTCCAGTGTAGGGTTGCACGAATGTTGGAAGAGTTATTTTTCCTGTGACTACCTCTATTTTAAAGACAATTATTTTAAAATGATTGTGGTAATTTTGTATTGAGCAGCATCTTCATAGAAATTAATTTATTTTCTTTAAGAAAAAATATTTTTAAAAAGCCAAAAATTACTTTTTTACATTTTGACTTATTTGGGGTAGTTTAATTAATAAACTGTTTGATTCCATGATACCAATTATTTTTAATACTCTTGTCAAGTCTATCATAATCTAACATGTTATGATATTAACCCTCCTAAGCTTTTCAAAAAAGGGTCAAA
Source organism: Megalobrama amblycephala (assembly GCF_018812025.1). Classification (NCBI taxonomy): domain Eukaryota; kingdom Metazoa; phylum Chordata; class Actinopteri; order Cypriniformes; family Xenocyprididae; genus Megalobrama; species Megalobrama amblycephala. Next base: position 31,653,699 of record NC_063044.1, on the reverse strand, counting down.
CCTTGGTTGTTCAGTCATTTTTGCCAGAAACAGTTACAAAAAAATATGCACTTTTCAATTATTTAGATCTTATTTATGTGTTAATTTCTGTTTCACCATTATTTGTGTAAGCAAATACACAAGCTTTAAAAATGAGAGAACTAGATAATAGATTGCTGCCATCTGGTGGAAAAAAAAAAGAAAAAAAATATGACAAATGTCAAAATCATGTTGTGACAATAATTGCTAGACTAGATTGCTGAAGTGTTCTATTTATCCCTATACATTTAGATATTTATTTACACATTATCCAACTAATATTTGTCTAAGTTTGGTACAGGATTGGAAATTAGCGGGTGCATGGTACAAAAATGCCACCAAAATTAACAAAAACATCCCTGAAATTTAAGATAAGGAGGCAAAAAAATGATGAAAAATTATATAATGAGAATATACATGAATCCATTTTCCAAACCGTGTTTTTGTCTTATCCTGAATCATTATGGTACACTCATAATAAGTGTTTATATTCGGACTATTTCAGATCAGACTGGTAGGACTCGCCGCAGAGTATCACAGTTAACTGCGTGACTCGCCATAGACATACACAGGAGAAAAGTAGCTCCGGCTAGAATGTTCCTTAAACGCTACAGGGCCAAAAATCGCAGCTTTAAACTAAATTTATTATGACTGTGGCTATTAAATAGTCATTTGCGGCTAGTGGTACTTTCTCATTTACCATCATCATTCAGCAAATACGCATTTATATAATTTAAACCACCTATTCTTAACCATAGGGCCACGAGCGCCACCTGGAGGGCCTCAACAAACTTTTTCACCTGTGGGCCATGAGGGCCGCAGGACCAAACAAGTTATCAATTGAAGACACCAGAATGGCCACTGTTATCCATAAGACAGTTACAATACACCATCCCACCACTAGTAGCAGTAATGCCTCAGTTAGTTGTTTAACAAGTGCTAATACGCAGAATAAGACACTCAGTCAACCGTAGCCTGTAGCAAAAGTTATGGAGAAATTTTTAAAGCGGAAAAGGGGAGACCAAAGTTACGCCAACCCGCCCCAAAAGTCAAGATTTTGCTGCAAATACAATCCTGACTTCATTAAGTATGGATTTGTGAATGGAGGTGACGAGGCAGAGCCGAGAGCCCAGTGTGTGGAGTGTGGGCTAATGCTATCCAACGAAGCACTGAAGCCTTCAAAACTAAAGCGGCATCTAGAAACCAAACATCCATCGCTTGCGTGAAAGTCGGTGGAATTTTTCAAGAGAAAAGAAAATGGGCTTCAGATGCAGAAAAGGTCTGTTGTGTCACTGACTGGAAATTCTAAATGCGCTTTAAAATCCAGCTACCTCGTAGCCAGACGAGTGGCACAGACTAAGAAAGCATTCACGATAGCGGTGAAGTTGGTTTTACCTGCCGCTGTAGATATGTGCCGTGAGATGATCGGAGAGGCTGCTGCAAAAAAGCTCTCAAACAACTCTGTTAGTCACCGTATCGCGGACATGGCCACAACTGATTTTTGTGTTAATATGCCTGACCTGAGCCTTTAAATTTGTTCTTGATGCAGATTGATTTGTTCCATGAATTGTTGTGTGTTTGGCCTCTTGTTGTATGTGCAGGTTTACATACACATGAATAATAAACTGTTAAACTGCAAGTGGATTTCATTTAGTTATTGAATACAAATCAAACCAAGGGTGAGATCAATAAACCAATACAGTGCTAATATTTGAATGGGCCCTGGGCCACTTTGAACTGTAAAATTTGGGCCCCGACATCAAAAAGGTTAAGAACCCCTGATTTAAACAACTCTTTAAATATCTAATCAACATTTCATTCCCAAACCTTGCAGATTATTCAAATGTAGGTGTCAGATATTCTGAAGTGTGCATTTGTAGCCTGCATGAACGTGTTACTCTTTGCGTGATGGTCTTTTGAATTGAATGCAGACAGGAGAGTTCAGTATCACTGGAGACACAAGATTGACTAACTTTAAACCCTTAATTTCAAACTATGTGGTGCTATATTCAGTTGCCCACTATGTCATATTCATACTGTAAGTAAAATTAGTGGAACTTTATCTTTATCTGAAAAAAAAAAAAAAAAATTCCCAGTGTGCACAACCTTACTTACTGAGTGCCCAGTTTCTTTATCTGTGAAAAATACTGTAATATGATTACAGAATCAAGAAGTTGCCATCTGAATAAAGCCTGTTTAATTTAGAGATTTATATTTAATTTTTTTTTTTATAATTTATATATATATATATATATATATATATATATATATATATATATATATATATATATATATATATATATATATATATATACTCTCTAAGATATCCTTTACCGTGCTGGGTGCAAATTCTAAGTGCAAAGGGGCAACCGACAGAGCTTGCAGTTCTCCTATCCTTTTTAGAGAAGTGATAGCTAAGAGGAACGTCTTGAGAGTCAAAAACTTGACTGTAACCTCTTCAATAGGCTTAACCTGTTAACCTTCGTGAGGACGCCGACACACTGAAACTTCTTTGTTTAAATTAGCTCAAATTCTGTTACATGTAATGTAATTACCTTGACAAACTATACATCATTAAAAAGATCTAAGACTCAAGCTTAAATTTTTAATCTGTTTTACTCTCAATATCATATAGTGCCTGTAATTTGTTAATATGTGTCAGCAGTTATAAATATGAAAAATGGAGTCATTACCTTTTAATTGAAATATGAGCGTCAGCCACATTCACTGAGAAAAAAAACTCCTGTAAGATCATCATGAAAACACTTGACAAAACAACATCCCTCAGGCTTTTAGCTTAACCCTCTGGGCTCTGAGGATTTTTGGGGCCCTGGAAAAGTTTTGACATGCCCTGACATTTGTGCTTTTTTCAGTTGTTTATAAACATTTTAATGGCAAAAGTGCCATTACACTGTATTTAGCACAAACTAGGCTACGATAATATGTATGTACATGGGTCATGAAACCCCATAACACGTTTTTTGAGCTGTGAACAGATATGTATAGGCTGCACATCATTGAAAACACTAAAGGTACTCATTAATTTTATTTATAATTTGAAATTAGTTATTTTTGCATTTTTCAGAGCGATTTCTGTCCTCCGGTTTGGAAAAGCAAATTCGGAGCAACGTCACAAAATCTGACGTCATTGTGTACTACCAGCAAGATCCGGAGTGCTTGTTGGCTCCAAGTATGGGCTGGTTGAACATGCTGACGTCAACAGTTTCTGTATTTATTCATGAGAAAAACCACATTCAATCCAATCACTGCACTGTCGTATGCATAACATTATAAATGCAGTATTATGCATGAGGAAGTATCACTTCTCTTGCCTCTGTTTCTGTTGTCATTCAGAGACATGGGTCATATAGTTGTGTTTGTTTCCTCAGTGCTACAACAACAATGCGTTTCCCTATGACGCAACCAGATCAGAAGTATAGGTGCTTGTGGTTTGTTTTGCTGTAATCTAATTCAGATGTCACAAAAGTGCTGTTCATTTACCTCTGCATTAGAACACGCGAGCCGTGTGTATGTTTCCCTCAGCACAGCAGCACATGAGTGTTGTTTGTATTTTGCCCGCGATGCGGTCAGAACTGAACTTTGAATACGAACACATATTGCATGCACATGGAGCTTGCATATGATCGGTTTCAGCGCGGAGCTCTGTGATTTTAACAACACTAGCCACATGGATTATAGAGCATAAAGTATCCATGTTTAAAGTTTTTATAGACGTATTTCACACATTCTCCTGCACCAAACATGGACCAGCATGGTGTATGCACACATATTTCATCAAGTCTTCTTCAATTGAAATATATGTGCAAACTTGACACTGATACGTGTATCTGAATGCGATGACACGTTTATTCTGATGAACAAAAGTCTTAGAGAATGGACAAAATTAAACTATGTCTTTATTCTTTCTCTGTTAAACTGTGTCGTTTATCATGAGACTGTAGTGCTCATAAACATAAAGTATTATTAGCCCTTTTAAATATTCTTTCGCATTCATTCCTTTCTTGGGAGTTTGTTGTCATTTTTCTCAGTGCTCATATTCATTATTCTGTATAATGAGTATGTTGTATGTCTCTGTTTCATTGGTTGTTCTCTCCCCTGTTCCCCCCTCTACACTCCCACTTTTCCAGAGCTTTACGTGCCCATTTTTACTGAGTTATTCCAGCTCAGAGGTGTGAACAACCAGGCTAAAACAGGGGTTTCATGACCCTTTAAGGAGAAAATACTCAGCAATAGTGTTGACTGATGAATTTTCACATGGTTGTATATTAAAAACACCATATAGTCATAAAAACAACATTAAAAACTTGATTTTCACCACAGGGGGGTCTTTAACACATTCTGGTCTTAAGCCCTGTTTGCCCACCCCTAGTGCCGCCCCTTCCTGAGGCTATTTATACTGTACATCTTTAAAAATGGAGCACACTAACATGATTACTTACTGTTGCAGATTATCTGGCTGTATGGTGACAGAGGAAGGTTGTGCTGCTCTGGCATCAGCTCTGAGTTCTAACCCTTCACACCTGAGAGAGCTGGATCTGAGCTACAATCACTCAGGAGATTCAGGACTGAAGCTACTCTCTGATACACTCAATCATCTGGACAAACTCAAGTATGTTGAGCTGTAACAATTAGGGCTGCCCCTAATAGTTGACTAAACGTTAGTCAATGAAAAGAAGATTAGTCGACAAAGATTTTATTAGTCGGTTAATCACGGGATAAAACTCTACAGGAAGTGGTGAAGTCACGTAGTCCATGAGGGACAGATCATTAATGGCGGGTCCTTGTGGTAATTGCAATATGCCAGGCAGGAAATCCAAACTTTCGCCTATCATCTATCAACCTCAAAATTGGCTTATCATTTGAAACGTACAGTAATAACTTTACCGCTCAACCTAACATTAACCTAGATAAATGTGCACTATCATTCTGCGCATATCCAAGTGTTCGTGCAGAGTGTGGAAGCTTAAGTATACTTACTGCAAGACATGAAGGCACCGGCACAATCACTTGCATTTTTCTGATAACAGTTGAAACAACTTAAAGGATTAGTTCACTTTCAAATTAAAATTTCCTGATAATTTACTCACCCCCATGTCATCCAAGATGTTCATGTCTTTCTTTCTTCAGTCAAAAAGAAATTAAGGTTTTTGATGAAAACATTCAAGGATTTTTTTCTCCATATAGTGGACTTCAATGGAGCGCAAGCGGTTGAAGGTCAAAATTACAGTTTACAGTGATCCCAGACAAGAAATAAGGGTCTTATCTAGAGAAACCATTGCCCATTTTCTAAAAAAAAATTAAACATTTTATACATTTTAACCATAAATGCTCATCTTAAACTAGCTCTCTTCTCTATTTGAATTCCAGCAGTGTATACACTGCTAAGTGTATTACTGTCCTCACAGATTAAAGTTTGAACTAAGTTGTCATATACAATATGCTAGTGCAAATATATAACAATTAGTTCAAACTTTAACCTGTGGAGGGCAGTAATACACTTAGCAGTGCTCTACACTGCCGGAATTCTAATAGAGAAGGAGAGAGCTAGTTCAAGATGAGCATTTATTGTTCAAACGTATAATTTTTTTTTGTTTGTTTGTTTTTTTATTCCTCATCTGGGATCGTGTAGAACTTTTTGAAGCTGCAATGAAACTGTAATTTTGACCAACCGTTTGGGCTCCATTGAAGTCCACTATATAAAGAAAAATCTTGGAATGTTTTCATCAAAAACCTTAATTTCTTTTTGACTGAAGAAAGAAAGACATGAACGTCTTGGATGATATGGGGGTGAGTAAATTATAAGGAAATTTTAATTTTAAAGTGAACTAATCCGATAAGAACTACAGATAAGTGTAATACATAATTCAAAACTGTAAAAACTGTTTTATGTGTAAACTCTTTTTTCTTAAAAATTTCTTAAAAAATTAAAGAAAACAAACAGGATGCACTTTCTGCCATCTCCTCCGTGAACCGTTTTTTTTTTTTTTTTTTTTTTTTCAGAAGGCCTTTATTACACCCTGGGTTAAAGTTTACTCTATCCTTCCCCAGTTTACTGGCTCACTTACTTTCATGTATTTTGGGAGAAGTGGATGAATTCACGTGTTGTATATCCAACAGATCTGATTCTCTGTACTGAAGCACAAACTAACATGCCCATTGCGAATATAGCTCAATTAATGCGATCTTTTAAAGGTGTTTAAACAGCAAAACACATCCACTTGCCTATATTTGACAATTGGTATATCAGATATTTCATGCTATAGTTAACAAATTTGTGAATATTTTAAAATGACTTTCTAGTAATTTGTACTGTTTCTTTAAACATACCTTTATTTATGCTTTAGTCATATTTAGTTATGCTATAATTAGTAGTAAGGGGAAGAGATGGTCGAGTCATGTGCTGCAGCTTGATCTGAGGCACTACACTGATCATTCACGACATATTAAAGAGCACCAAAATAACATTTATTGTTTGAAATTTGTGATAAAATCAACAGAATTTGAAAGTTGAGAAACTTTTTTTCATATTAAAATTAACAAAGCACAAAGCTTATTATTGGATTATTGGATGGCAGGTGTGCTATACAAATAATGTTGTGACGTTTATTCATGCATCAACAGAAAACAGCACAGACTGAAAGATCGATCTTGAGAATCCATTTCAGAATCGATTAAAAACAAGAAATCAATATTGTTGATCCAGTATTAGCGTCTACACAGCTGACATGATTGTAGTGTGTCTACATTGTGTGCACAAAACAGAAAAAAGTGCAATTAGAGAAGCTCTAAATGCCATTGTTTTGGTCAATGATTTTGACTCTCCAAAAGCAAAATTTTGGTGCATCAAATTATATTAACCTATGCAAAATTCTTGTCTTCACAGTAAAAAATAAACAGTAGAAAAATAAGGGGCAGTTTACGTTGTATCTTTTGTGCGCTCAAATTCGAGATGGACTTCAACTTCCAACTTATGGTAAAATCCATATATCCTTTGCTGAAACTTTGTTGTCATGGACTGGGCAGCTCATGGTTGCATAGCAACGGCAGCTCCCAAACATTTTGGAAAGACAGGAAGTGTCAGGGCTGCATTTTCCATGTGTTTTTAGATACAACGTGAACGGCACCTAAAGGAATAACTTAAGTTTGTATAGGCTACATTTTGAGAAAAACTTCTAACAGTCCAGCAGACCATTACTAGCATTGCTGGCGGCCGGTGAGGTTATAAAAGGTGAAAATTAACAACAACAACCAACAACAAAGTAAAATAAATAAAAATTGTTGTCTCAGCAATGACCAAGCCTAAAGACTGCAAATTTTATTATTTATTAGTCTGCATCAGCTAATGGCAACTACATTAATGACCAATGATAATAAATTATTATAAAATTAAATCACATACAAAGGAAATAAAACACAACACAGGTTCCCTTTCAAAAGGGAACTTCAACTCTGCATTCAGTCACGCGTAGGGGAACCATCACTCGTGACGTGTTCGAAATGCCAAGAATCCCAACACTCCAATCCTATTGGCTGGCGACAGCCTATGACGTCATACGACATGAACCGTGACGTATAAAGGGAGTGCCTGAGGAAGCAGTCAACATCTTCTCGTCTTTTCGGGACTGTTTTGTTCGTGCCATTGTTTCACAAACTCCGGTAGGAAATTACTCCTTTTATGTCTGCAAACGTTCAGGAGAATGTGTTCATCCGTGTCCCAGGGGTTTGACACTTGATTTACACGTTTCTTGCGTTTTTCTGTCTGGAGAGGAGCGTAGACGGTGCTTGAGGGTGCCGTCTATGTGTGTTTGTATATTGTTCACTGTGATCGTATCTCCTATTGGGATGCTCCGTTCTCGTTTGACACTCTTCCCGAGGGAGGAGGTGTCTGCATCTGTTCCTGGTGATTGTAGCCCCGTGTGTGCTGAGGCAATACGGCGGCTGCAAACATAGGGCTCGCAGGTGAGCTCGTTGGGAAGTCTGAGAGAATTATTTTTTTCTCTCGGCTTCACCGGGGCTGACGAAGATGTGTTGTTGGATGACGGTGGCGTCCGTGTTTGATGTCACCGCGTCCGATAGCGTCTCCTCTGGCTGCTGGGTATGTGAGCTGCTGTGTTTTTGGGACGGCTGTTGCCGTGAGAGCACGTTAAGAAAGGGCCGCGCGCGGACGGTTCAACGAAAGGTTCCTTTCTGTCCATGAATGTTGCAGCTCCCATAGACTTTCCATTCTCTCCTGATCTCCGCGGTTGTGTGTGTGTGAATATGTACATATATAGGATGTATGTATTTATATGCATGTGTATATATATATATATATATATATATATATATATATATATCATGCTCAGATACTTCTTATGGTCAGACTAATGGCTGGGCCCATAGTAATTATTTTTGTCCTCCCGCTTTTTCGGTTTGATAATAAGAGGATCTTTTAGGCTTAAAAGAACCCTAGATTCTATCCTTTTTTTATGTAAAAAAGATTATTAGGATCTTCGGTCTTTTAGCCGCAGGAATATGACATGGGTCTATTTTATGTTTTTAAAATAAGACCTTGTTTTCCTGTATAGTTTTTCTGAGCATGTAGTTTATCAGGAGGCTGGCCCATCTTGAGATGAGGCTCTGAGACAGGGCCAGAGGGCAACATTGCATTTGTCCTTGCCCCTTCTTACTTTGCCTCCTTAGTTTGAGTTCTTTCTACTTGCTCAGGTTCTACTTGCTTTTACAGTTAGGCTGTCGGCTGGCCTTTTGATAATATTTTTTCTAAAGGCTGCCTTCTGGCTTGATAGTGAAAGTGCTTTTAGGCTTAAAAGAACTTTTGATTTCATCCTTCTTCATGCATTAAAATAAGGAGGGAAAATCTTTGTTCTGCGAGCCGCAGGAAGGTAAACTGGGTGTATATTTTTATGTTTATAAAAAGTGTAGACCTTGTTTTTCCTGTATAGCTTTCCTGAGCATGTAGTCAGTAAAGTTAGAAGGGGTTCTTTTGGGCAAAATAACTGTAGCTTTAGGTTGGCTAGTTTTCAAAGCATGCAGGCCGCTTTATGTACGCTATTTTGTAGCCTCCTATGTTAGAGTAGCTTCTCAGCTAATACTTTAGTTTGGTTTGAGTTAGCACTCGTCGCTTCAGTTATTTGTGTACAGGATGGCTTATCGGCCATCTGACACTGTTTGCTTGCAGTGCTTCATTTTCTCATATTTGAAGGTTTCAAAATGAAGCCCAAGCTTTGCTTGGCCCAGTAGGCCTTAGCTAGCGGCTAGGCTAAAGCTAGGTTTAGGTGTTTGTTACATCACCCTTATTATTACTATCCCTGTGAGGTTGTATAGTTCTGGCCTCCTCCTGAGGGAGTTGCGGGCCGTATGCCCATTTCCCCTTCGATGTGAAAATGTAGGTGCTATGGCTGAGGTTAACAGCTAAGGTTATAGGCCCCACTTTTTAGAATTTTTGTCATGCTTATAATGTCTTCACATGAGCCCCTTGAATTATATTCAAGTTTGAGATTATGATGTTAAATATTTTAGCTTTTGTTCTCTAAGGGTTCATTACAGATCTCAGATCTGTTCTGTGAAACATTTTATCCTGTTTGGATGGCATGTATTACAAAGCATTCACGTTTGCTTTGGGGTTCTAAGCTTTAGCCCTACATACATATGTGAGCTTACTCTAGTGCTGCCACAGGTTAACGCCTGTTCTGTGATAGCAGGCTGTGATTAGCCTCTATCTTTGAACGTGGTGTTTTGTTTTACTCCCCGGTTAGGGTTTGTGTTTCACTGAGTGCATCACCTGTTGGATTGCACACTCAGGTTGAGTGTAGAGAGTCTTATTCTGGTTAGAATAGTATGATCTCTGCTAGCTCCCAGTCGATCATGACCACAGCAGCTGTTTTGCATTTGCTGTTAGATTGTTGGCTCTTTATTGTAGCCTCTCTCTTAATACAGCTTGTTTTTTGGGCGCTGTTGGTTTACGATCACGAGTTTGCTCACATATTTTAGCACTGCCTCAGGCTTATGCTCACGTTGTTTGTGGTGGTAGGCCTTGTAGGCCTTCCTTAGACCGTGATTGCATATTTATGTGTACTGGGTACATTGCCTGTTGGAATGTGTAGGCTTAAGCTCAGGCTGTGTAGCTAGTTACCCACAGTTATCGTGTAGGGTCTAGAGCTGGTCCCCTTTGAGCTTGGGCCCTGTTATGACCACGGGCTGGCGCCACATGGTGCTAAAAGTAGTAGGCCTTGCCAGGCCTCCTTTGTAGCCTCCGTGTTGGACCAGCTGGGTTGGTTATATCTAGACTCATTCCATGGTTGAGTCGTGTCTTATGACTTACACCGCCATCAGACACGCCCACCGCCGTATGAATAGGCCTTAGGTCAGGCCTCTCGTTGAGTTCTGTGGCGTAGTGTATACTTCACCTACCTAATGGTTTCTCGAGTACTTGGCCTGCTGGCTGGCCTCCTCTGTAGTCGGTTTGTTCTGCCTGGAGCTTGATAGCACTGCCATGAGCTGATGCCACGTGTCTGCTGAGGTCATAGGCCCCTAGGGCCTTCCTTAGTGTATGATGGCGTACGCTGTACTCCTCTTGCTTAAAGAGTAGAATGGTGTTTTACCGAGTACACTGCTCATTGGATTGTGTTGGACGGGCTGTTTCGTGGGCACTCACAGATACCTAATTGCTTGGGTGGTCATGCGCTCAGCATGCTATGTTTTCAGTCGAATGGCTTTATGGGCCATCCTGAATACCACCTTTATTGGGTTTCTTGTGTGATGGCTGTTAATTTGTAAGAACTTTAGTTATGCTGTAGGCCTGTAGGCCCCCAGGCTTTTTTTGGAATGCCTCTTTTAGGCTCACCTCAGGTGGTTGGCCATAGGGAATGCTGTCACTGACAGCCTTTGGGGGAGTTGCTCCCAGCTTTTCTCTGGAACTGCCGGACGTTTGTCCAGACATTTGGCATGCACTCTCCCCTAGCATGGCGGCGTGGGTATATCATTCCCCTATGCGTGATTGAACGCAGAGTTGAAGTTCCCTTTTGAAAGGGAACGTCTCAGGTTACGTATGTAACCATAGTTCCCTGAGAGCAGGGAACAAGACTCTGCGTTTCCCTGCTATGCTTCGGGTTGCCTGCTAAACAGCCCCTCAAAGACGAGTAGGTGTTGACTGCTACCTCAGGCGCTCCCTTTATACATCACGGTTCACGCCATATGACGTCATAGGCTGTCGCCGGCCAATAGGATTGGAGTGTTGTGATTCTTGGCATTTCGAACACCTGTCATGAGTGACAGTTCCCCAATGCATGATTGAACACAGAGTCTCGTTCACTGTTCTCAGGGAACTATGCTTACATACGCAACCTGAGACGTTTTTCTCTTAAAGTAACACACACAAAGAGGTTGCTATTGAGAATCCTTAGATCTTTCAGGGGCTCAAATATAAAGTTTGTACAGTATAAAAATCAATATGTCTATGGAATATCCCTCTAAAACATGAAAATGGTGTGTGTGTGTGTGTGTGTTTTCTAGTGTGGATCATGGAGGAAAGTTCAGAATTACACCAGGACTACACAAATGTAAGTCCTCAGACACACAGTTTTAGTGTTTGTTGTTTTGTTGTTGTAAATGTTGCTCTTGTAATGTGTGCTCTTGTGTTCAGATGCCTGTGATCTCACACTGGATCCAAACACTGCAAACACTCACCTCATTCTGTCTGAGGAGAACAGAAAGGTGACGCGTGTGAAAGAGCAGCAGTCATATCCTGATCATCCAGAGAGATTTGATGAGTGGTCTCAGGTTCTGTGTAGAGAGACTCTGACTGGACGCTGTTATTGGGAGGCTGAATGGAGTGGAGATGATACTGTTATATCAGTTACATATAAAGGAATCAAGAGGAAAGGAGGGAGTGACTGTTGGTTTGGATGGAATAAGAAGTCCTGGAGTCTGAAGTTCTCTGATGACACATTCACTGTCCGTCACAATAATAAGGACACTGTCGTATCTGCTGGTTCAGGCTCCTGTAAGAGAGCAGGAGTGTTTGTGGACGTGTCGGCCGGCACTCTGTCCTTCTACAGCGTCTCTGACACACACACTCTCAAACACTTACACCCATTCAACACAACATTCACTGAACCCCTTTGTGCTGGATTTGGACTTGATTATTACAACTCTTCAGTGTCTCTGTTGCATTTAAACAACACGCACACAGGCACACACATTTCTTGATCCAGTGTCAGTCTGTGAATTGTGTGAAAGTATTGCTGTTCTTGTTATTTCTTATATATATAAATATAAGCTAAATTCAAGGCAAATTCTGAATTGGGTGAATCTCACAAAAAGATTTTCACCCCAAAATCAAAGTGAAATATAAGCTACAAGCAGCGATGATGGGCCCAAGCCCCGGCACCACTGCCACCCTGGTAGCTTCAGGGCAACAGTGCACAGTGGGCAATATGCATTTATAGTGGGTACATGTAAAAGAACTATATCAGAGTTTCCTATTCTACTTACGGAACGAACTTGGCGGCAGTTTCGTTTTTTTCCGTAAGTAGAATAGGAAAGGCGTAGAACATGAAGAATGTGGAAACATAAGTACGTTCAAGGCGATATTTTGTGTTTATAAAGAATAAACGGTTGTATTTTTTTTTTTCGAAAATGACCGAACGCTTCGCTAGATAAGACCCTTATTCCTTGTCTGGTATTGTTTAAAGCCCCTTGAAGCTGCACTGAAACTGTAATTTGGACCTTCAACCTGTTGGTAGCCGTTGAAATCCACTATATGGAGAAAAATCCTGCAATGTTTTCCTCAAAAACCTTAATTTCTGACAAAAGAAAGACATAAACATTTTGGATGACATGGGGGTGAGTAAATGATCAGGAAAAGTTTATTTAAAAGTGGACTAATCTTTTAATGGGAGACTGTTTTATCAGTAAGCTGACTAAGATCCAACAGCATTTTAATTAAAAAATAAAGCTATGCTGTGACAGAAATTAGTCTTTGATATCTAATTATATGCATCCAAATAGAATACCCAGTAAATGTATTTATACCCTGAAAACTGTTGTCAACAGTGTTCTCAACTAAGTTTTCTCAACCCTGTTTAAAAATAGGCATATGCCCTCTAGTGGTTACACTATTTATTTTACTAAATAGTCATGTTGCTTCATATATTTGTAACATTGTAAAAGTCTTTGTTGTCACTTTCAATCAATTTAATGCATCCATTCTGAATAAATGTATTGCTTTAAAAAAAAGTTATAAAGGCACTTTCTGAATAACATACTTTTCTTGACCCCAAACATTTTAACTTTAATGTATACTATGACTATTAAAAAATAAATTCACTATAAAATGTGCATGAGTTTTCTTGGACAGGACATTATTTCCGAATGCATACATCCCTTTTATGCAATGCCAAACCTGCCAAAATTAAAAATAAATAACTACATAAATAAATATACAAAGAAATGTAAAAAAGCAAAAATAAATAAATATACAAAGAACAGCAAAAAACTAAAATACATAATTCATATATTTATTTCCTCATTTTTGTATATTTGTATTTATATTTGTTAGATTAAAATCTCAATCTTAAGTAGAATATTTGTAGTCTCAGTCATCAGTTCAGAAATGGGCGCCTCAACCCCTGTGATGTGTGGCATCAGCAACACTAGATCTCAGGGAGAATGACCAAGCAGACACAGAGCAAGTGTGGTACAAAGCATTCTCTGATTTATTGAAGAAGAAGGGTCATATTTATAGACCTAGGTCAAACAACAATGTCCAAGATGGCTTGAGCATCCAATCATATGACTTAAGAATCAAACTTTAAAATGTATGGCATTTCAAGAAATATAATAAGTAAAAAAAGTATGTGCATAAATGTGTGTGTTAGAGGGCTGCTTTGGGTTTGGGCTCCCGCGGGACCCAACGCAAATCTCGCGGGAGCGGGCGGTTTTACCTTTGCTGCGGGTGGGAGTGGGCGGTCAGAAAACTTTGCGGGAGACCCGCGGGGAATGGTGGAATTTGGTGAGTAATAGAATCGGTCAACAAATGAAGTTGAGCGGAAAATTAAAGCGGCTCTTTAATGATAAAAGCAAAGCAAGACAAGTCAGACACTTGGAAACAATTCTTAAAATTCGCGCGTTTTATTTTGAGCATTCTCGCATGATCTAGTCTAGTGCACCGCCAGAGAGGGCATTCAGTGTGTGTGGGCGGATCATGGAAGAAAGACGCAAAAGTCTGCGACCGCAGTCAGTCAGCAATATACTTTTAATGCAAGGCCCAGTGAATCATTAGTTTAAGTAGGCTACGTTATTTTTATTTATTTATTGGTATTATTTATTTTCTTTTTTGCAATAGCCTGTTAATGCATTCTATTTATTTTATTTATTTCGTTTTATATTTAATTTGTTTAAAGTAGGCTACATCTAGTCTACTTTGTAAGTCCTATGTACAGGTGTTTATTTAATAAGTTAAAGTTATTTCGTTTTGTGCTTTGGCTTATTTACTTAAACTGTATTTTAAACTGCTTGTTTAGTTAATCGTTCAGTGAGTGTGTATGCAGTAGCCTGCGTTCAAAAACTGAGGTGCCGCTAGTTGTGGTTTTGTTTTAACGGTTAATGTTTTATAACGCTAATAAAGAAAACTACCCAATTCTTTTATCATGTGTGGTGCTTTGTTTTTGCGGCTACTTTCTTATTTAAACGCAATCATGTTTAAAGTCTGTTAACTTGAACGAATTTAGTCTGAGAGTATTTGTTTAGGCCTGTTTTCACAAGCTCTGAGAGAAAGTTCGCGGGAGCGGGCGGGTTTGGACACAAACATTGCGGGCGCGGGCGGGAGTGGAACACGCGGGTTGCGGGAGCGGGCGGTCCTGGTCAGACATTCAGCGGGAGCGGGCGGGTGCGGGTTAAGGAAATCAGTCCCGCGCAGGGCTCTAGTGTGTGTGTCTTCAACTTCTTGTTGCATGTGAGAGTGTCAGTGTGTCCAAGGACTACTACTACTTGTTTTGTCTAGGTAGGTACATGATGTGCATAATGGAAAAAAAAAAAAAAAACCAAGACACAAAGAAAGTCAAAAAGTGAATCCCAAGAAATAAGAAATTATTTAACAGTATATTTTTATTATATTTTTTTCCCACATTTAATTTTTTTTATTTATACATTTATTCATTTCGACTTTTATTTCCACATTTATTTAACAATTTATTTCCATATTTGTTCATTTCCACATTTATTCATTTCTACATTTTTTTATTTCTACATTTCTTTATTTTCACATTTATGTATTAATACATTTCTTTGTCCGTAGGGTAGCTAATGAGGAGGGCGTGGATTACCTCAGACATAGCAATCCAGCTCAGGCTACGTCCACACGAAGCCGGAGATTACCCTTAACCGATCTTTTTTTCCCTCGTCTCAAAAAATATCTGCGTCCACACGAAACCACTGAAACGACTCAAAATGATGTAGTATACATGCCAGACCATTATGTGGCGCTGTAATTCTGCCACAGAGATGCACTTAAAGCAGCGAATAAGACTTGGAGTATGCGCATAAACCTTGTGCGCTGTATACAAACTATAGTAAAGCTTAGAAATAACGCTTTATTTTGGCTCAGCTTCTGCAGCATGAACACAATTATGTAGAGTCTGCTATTGTTGTTGTTGTTGCTGTTTTGTGAGGTTAGCGGCGTCTGACTAGGGTCGACAAGTGGGGTGATGACATCATCGTTTCAGAAAATATATACGGATAGGCTGTCCACACGAGGATGGTTCGTGGAGGAGCGCAAGATGGCGCAGAGAGAAGACGTGCTTTAATTAGCTCTGCTTTGCCAACTTTTATTTTGACCGTGAAAAATATTATTTTTTTTTCATTATAAAAGACCCAGTACTCTATCGTTCATCTCAAGTTAGTTATATTTGATACTTGGTTGGCTTGTGGTGGAAACATGTCTTTAAAGCAAAAAAGAAAAGGATCGAGTAGCTAACTCCCTCGCTACTACCAATGTCTTGATGGACATCTGTCATGATTATGTCGAACAGTTGATTACTGTTGATGACGAAGACTTCCCTCAATTGCCAGTTACTGCTCCAAAAAGAGAAAGAATAAAAGAAATCACAACGGATAGTGACAATATCATCACCACGCTCTCCCAACTCATTAACGATCGGGCGGACGGAATTGAAAAAAAGTTGGGTGCTATTGGACGAATTGGAGAAAAAAATTGAATCAAGCTGTGCTGAAGTTATGCTTAAAGACAACGTGTCCTACATGGAACAAAAGGTGCAGAAGTGTACTACTTGGGTCGATCAGATTGAAAAGCATGTGTACGATTTGGAGGCAGAGGACGTCAGGAGGGTAGTCATAAAGATCTGCCAAGTTTTGTTACCGGAGGAGAAATCTAGGCTTGTGGATGGCATAGAAGCAGTACATCGCCTGGGTCCCAAGAGGAAGGAGCAGAAGGATTCCAGAGTGACCATCATGAAGTTCATCTCTTGTGCACTTCGTGACGCAGTTTGGAAAGCGGCCAAAAAATCGTCTTTTCTCCAAAAAAATAAGCTTCGTTTGACCGAAAACTGATCGCGAAAAGAGACAGCTGTTATGGCCTGTGATTGATACCGCATGCAAGGCGGGTAAGAAAGCGTACTTTGTGGGTGGCCGAGCTTTTATTAAAGGGAGGGAGGTCTATCCTCCTTCAGTGGCGATGTCTGACTAATTTGAACGGTGCAATGGTATGAAGCCATGACTGTTTGTTGTGAACTTGGTGTAAACACTGATTCTCAGGTCTTTCTGTATTATGTATATACGTTACTTTTTCACAGTTTATTTTGTTTATTGGCAAAGTAGCATATAGTATTGTTCAGCTGACTGAAGCAGCTCTTGTTCAAGGTTGGTTGTTGACATGTCGTTGTCTTTTGTTTCCTTAAATGCCAGGGGGTTAAGATGCAATATTAAACGTAAGGCGTTATTTTTGTTCACTAAAACCCTTAAAACAGATTTTGTTTTTTTTTCCAGGACTCACATTCTATTCAGGATGTAAACTTTTGGCGTTTACAATGGGGCAATAATCTTTGGGCTTCACATTGGTTCAGAACAT
This sequence comes from Megalobrama amblycephala, assembly GCF_018812025.1. Lineage (NCBI taxonomy): Eukaryota > Metazoa > Chordata > Actinopteri > Cypriniformes > Xenocyprididae > Megalobrama > Megalobrama amblycephala. Next base: position 31,636,577 of record NC_063044.1, on the reverse strand, counting down.
TCAGCGGGTGTTTGTACCTTTTAAAATAATTCTTCTGGTTGTATCGTACACAGCAATTGTGATCCTACGGGACATTACCTTCTCTTAGTGATTGAGTTTAACTCACAGTGTTCCAAGATTATTTTGCTTAACTTTTATGGGTATAATTCCAAATCTGATAACAAAGGCTTACTAGACTGTGTTGAAGAACGGTTACTGTTTTGGCTAGATAAATACCCTGATTCCTTAATAATTATGAGAGGCGATTTTAATAATGTTCTTGACACCACTCTTGATAGATGGCCTCCTCGCCCTTCAACCTCAGGAAATTATTTAAAAGAATTTATGGAATGCATGGAACTGGTGGATATATGGAGGGAAACATTTCCTTCTAAAATATCATATACATGGCAAAATAAAGTAGGCTCCTACCAATCTCGTATTGATTTTTGGTTAGTTTCCAAACAATTTATTAACAATTCATCTGTTGATATTTTAATGACCCCTCTTACTGATCATAAAGCTATATATATTAACTTGTCTTTTACTCAGGATTATAATTATAGAGCTTCTTTCTGGAAAGTGAACAACTCTCATTTGAAACATGAATCTGTTAAACTTACTTTAGAAGCTTTAATTTTAGAGTATTTAGGTAAAGCTACAAAGGAAAAAAACTTTAGTCTTTATTGGGAACTGTTCAAATTTGAAGTGGGCAAATATCTAAGAAGATATGGTAGTGATTTAGCTAAAAAGAAGAGGTCTGAGGAAAATGAGGTATTTTCTAGAATAGCATCTCTTTCTCAAAAACCTATAGTAACATTGTCTGACCAAGAAAATTTGGAACTGTCTAACTTGCAGAATAGACTAGACGTGATGTATAGAACCAAAGCTGAGGGAGCTTTTATCAGATCTAGGCAGCGTTGGTTAGAGCATGGTGAACAAAATTCATCTTATTTTTTTAAACTTGAGAGACATAATTCCAGTCACAATACAATTCATAGATTAAAAATTAATGGACTTATATCTGACAGTCCAAAAGAAATTGCACAATTCTGTGCTGATTTTTATAGAAAATTATATAGTTCCTCTTTTGATTATGAAGCAGCTACAGGTTTCTTCAATTCATTACCTAGTTTCTGTCAAATTAACGGGGCAATCAAAAAACGTGTGATCTGCCGCTTAATTTGGAGGAAGTCACTGAAGCTATTAACTGTCTTAAACTTAACAAATCTCCAGGAGTGGAAGGCCTGTCTTCCGAGTTTTACAAATTATTTGCCAAACATTTAGCACATTTTCTTTTACAAGTTTTCATACAAAGTATTTTAAAAGGCTCTCTCCCCCCCACACTCACACAAGGCCTTATTACGTTACTCCCTAAACCCAAAAAAGAGATTCTTTCTCTTGATAATTGGCATCTTATATGTCGTCTTAATAATGATTACAAAATTTTAGCCTTAATTTTTGCTAAACGTCTTAAAAAAGTAATAGACTATTATAGATGAATCCCAGTCTGTTTTTTGTTTTTTGTTTTTATCAGGGAGGCATATTTCAAATAATACTAGATTAGTGTTAGATCTTATTGATTACTCTGATTTAATTGAAGATGAGAGCTTTATTTTGTTTTTAGACTTTTATAAAGCATTGATTCTGTTGAGTATAAGTTTCTTTTTCTTTCCTTAGAAAAGTTTGGTTTTGGTCCTTTCTTTATCAAAGCTATTCAAACACTTTATGCAAATGCAAACTGTTCTATCAAATTGAAAACGGGCTCATCTACCAGATTTAACTTGCTATGTGGAATTAGACAAGGCTGCCTGATCTCATCATATTTATTTTTACCAGTTGGTCAACTACTTTGTTTATAGGGCAAGCAATATACAGGGCATTAATATTGCAGAAAGAGAGATCATACTGAGTCAACTCGCAGATGATACTACATTGTTTTTATGTAATTCTGCTCAGGTTTCTCTAGCAATTAATATTATTAGATTATTCTCTCATGCATCAGGCTTACACCTAAATATCCACAAATGTGAACTATTTAATTAAAAATTGTTGTTTGACAAACATAGACGGTATCTCAGTGAAAGATGAAGTCACTTATTTGAGTATAGTCGTTTCTAAGGATATGAAAAATAGATGTTTTGATAACTTTTCTCCGATTATGGAAAAGACCAAAAAGAAACTAAATCTGCGGTTACACAGAGATTTTTCTCTCAAGGGTAGAACGTTACTCTCTAAAGCAGAGGGTATTTCTCATCTATCTTATTCCGCTACATCTCTTTACGTTGATGCTCAGACATCTAAGACAGTTGACCAATGTTTGTTTAATTTTTTATGGAAAAATAAGAAACACGATATTAGAAAATCTGTAGTTATGAATTCTTATGAAAAAGGTGGTCTTAATTTCATCAGCTTCTCCACCCTTAATTATACTATTAAACAACACTTAAAAAATCCCACCTCTTTATGGAACTTTATACCAAATTTTTTAGTTTTTTTTTTAAATTAGGTAGTCTAATTTTTTTTGCTCCTATAATTATAATCCTGACAAAATTCCTTCCAAATTATCTCACTTTCACAAACAATGTCTTGGTCTTTAATTTACAAGCAAAAGTCAGTTATTTAATGACCAAGGAATTCCTTTAAAATATGTGTTTTTGTCATATTATAAAATCCCAGTTACAGCAAAATAATATGCTATTGTTTTTGGAGCTATCCCTTCTGGGATTATGTTTATGAAAGGCTATAATAACAAGCTCTCTCAGATTGTGCCACATCTCAATGTATTGAGACATATGTTGGTAAATTATCCCTTACCACCAAGTCAAATAATAGGAGTATTCGTGCTTTGTTCCAGAATGAGGTTGTCTTCTTGTCTGAATGCTATTTTTTATTGGAACAGACATGTAGGTGAAATTAACTGGGCTAGAGTGTGGATTTTGCCTCAAACATTTTTTTGTACAATAAGATAAAATAAGTCTCTTTTCGAACACTTAAGTGTGTTTTAAGTGTTTGTCACATTAATCTTTAATAAAATGTGTTAAGATGTTTGTTATGAGAGTTGTTTGTTGTCCCTCTGCTCTTCTTCTCTCAGGCAACACTCCTCCTAAAGTGATCATCCTGCCCCCGTCCAATGCAGAGATCTCCTCTCTGCCGTGTTCACACCCTGAACACGGCACTGCTGTGTGTGGCCAGCGAGGGCTTCCCGTCAGACTGGAGCCTGAGCTGAAAGGTGGACGGGAGCAGCAGGTCTCAGGAGAGCAGCGCTGGGCTCCTGGAGAAGGACGCTCTGTACAGCTGGAACAGCAGCCTGACTCTCTCTGAGCAGGAGTGGATGAAGAGCGTGTCAGTGAGCTGTGAGGCCACACGGAGCGGCCAGCCTGCGGTCACTGCACAACTGAAGAGAGATCAGTGTTCAGAGTAGATCCGCTCAGTCTCTCCTCTGCCTTCTGCTTCATCCTTCTGACTGATCATGTCTCACTTCTGCTTCTCTGATCTCATTCACACAAGAGTATGCTGTGATTTTCTGTTAGAACTGAAATAAAATAAATAATACTGTGCCTGTCTTTTGTATGATTTGCGGAAAACAATAACTGATAAAGACACTTTTAAACATATTAAAACAAAATATGAATAATAGTTGCTTACATGACAATTAAATGTGTTGCCTTAATTGCCAACTAACTGAAATAAGTAGTTGAAGTATTAAAATTAATAAAACTAAAACTGAAATAAAAATAAAATAAAGCTGCATATAAATATTTTAAAACATTTGTAAAAACAAATTACATAATATAAATTACTAAACCTTAAACTAAAATTAAAAAATGTATATAATTTATAATAAAAACTTAAAATGTGAAAATAAAAGCTAATTTAAAATATTAAATACTATAAATAATACTAACATATCCCTGGTTTGTAACCCATTTTACATGTGCAAAAGTAACTGGTTTGAAAACTTGTTTTAACTTAAGAGTGCTTTTTTGACCCACTTAAGTCAGAGTTAAGTACATCTTTATATGTAATTTCACTTCTGTTGTATTTGAAGTTGGTTCAATGGTTCTTTTTCCGATGAATGTGTCTAGTTTTGTGGCATGTGTGTGATGTACAGGATGAGCAGCTGCAGTGTCTCTCAGCTGTATCAGTGCAGTGTGACGGAGGTTTTTGTACGGCTCTTTATCACTGTGTGATTATTGCACCAGTGTAGTCGCTCTGACAGAAGTAATGTCCTGCGTCTTCAGGCTGGACTCCACTGATGGTCAGAGTGAAGTCTGCTCCATGTCCACTTCCTGTGAATCTAGATGGAGCTCCAGTGAAACGATTTGTTGCACGATAAATGACTAGCTTAGGAGTTTCTCCAAATCCCCTGAAGCACCAAGCAATGAGGTCATTAAGATGAACCGGCCTGTTGGCTTTGCAGTTTATTCTTACTTCTTGTCCTGGTTGGGCTGCTGTTATTGACGGTGTCTGAGTGATGGTGACCTGTCCTTTGCACTCTAAAAGAGTCAGACATACCATGAGATTATGACATGTTAGTTTATGCAATAAAGATCTAGTCTGATTATACAAACCCTGATAAAATACTGCAAGCATCAAGATAAAAATGATGATGAAAGTTTGAAAAATAAGAAATTATACAGTTATTTTGCTAGTAATATTGTGAAATATTGTTGAAATTTTAAAAACTGTTTTCTGTTATAATGTATTTTAAAATGTAATTTATTCCTGTGTCACATGATCCTTCAGAAATCATTCTAATTTCCTTATTTGATGCTCAAGAAACATTTATGATTATTATCAGTGTTGAAAATATTTGTGTTTCTTCATATTTTTGTGCAAACTGAGATACATTTTTTAGAATTCTTTGATGAATAGAAAGTTCAAAAGAAATGCATTTATTTGAAGTAGAAATCTTTTGTAACATTATAAAAGTCCTTTGCTGCCACTTTTGACTAATTTGTTGCATCCATTCTGAATAAACACATTACATTATTTAAATCAGGGGTTTGCATCCACACTCAAAACCTGAAATGGGTTTGTCAGACAAAGTATGCAAAATGTGCAGTGGTAGGGGGCTCCAGGAACATGGTTGGGAACCCTTGATTTAAAGGTACACTATGCAACTTTTGGCCCTCTTGTGGTTAAAAAACAAAACTACACACATTTTGTGGAAGAACATTTTTTTGGTTGTGCTTCAGCTCTGCGTGTCTGTGCGGATGAATATGACCCTTCACAATAGATACTGCTTTTCAGTTAACTTAAAGAGCTGCACATGGCAAATTATCTGCTCAATAAAATACCTTACTCGCCTGGTGAGTAATAAAAACATCATCTCCGACAACATTGTCTACAATATTTCAAATTCCTCAGTTCTTGCCACATCTCCGAAAAGCCAAGCTGATGTTGATTCAGCGATGAGATCTTTTTGCCAGCAGACTCTTCTCTGTTTGGTGTTTTATTTTAAAACATGTTTAATGTAAAAAATTATGTTCCACATAAAGGTGGGCCATAAGCTTAAACACCATTGGTCTTCAGATTAAAAGCAGAGGTGTAAAAAGTACTCAAAAATGTTACTCAAGTGAAAGTACAAGTACTGTGTGAAAATTTCACTCAATTAAAAGTAAAAGTATCTGGCCAGAATCATACTTGAGTAAAAGTAAAAAAGTACTACATTAAAATTGTACTTGAGTATTAAAAAAGTAACAGCAAGAATGAAAACTAGAGATTCTTGTTTAAGCGTTTAATCTCTAAAAACATGAAGTGAATGAACCACATACAAAGTTTTATCCTCCTTTAGAACTGTTTGTGTTTAATTGTATTTAATTATCAAACTATAAGACTACTACCTAATGCCAGTATGCAACATGCTACTCAAAGTTGCAAAACCTCAGATTTAACTTAAGCAGAAGCTGATTTTCAAAATTGTGAGTGTCAAGCCTAGCTCTTTTAGGGCTAAAAATCAATCCTGCAGTGCCTGAAACACTGGTGTCTGAAACACAGGCCAGATATCCATCCAACTCTTTGCTGGCTTCATGTGTTGTCTGTTTCAAAGAAGCGAAAAAATCTTCATCATCAGATGAACTGTTGGCCATGGGTGCTCTTGATTCTGTGGCTGATTTTTGACTTCCTCCATTTTCTTCCACTGACTGTTATAATTTCCAGGTCAACAAAGAGTATAGAACCCAAGAGGCGACACTCTGATACTTTTTAGGCAACAGTCACTAAATGGCGCTCCAGTAGCGCTGCCGCCATTATGGGGTGAAAATACTAACTGGAGCATTGAATCCTTCACATCTTACGCACCCAAAATCGGTGAATTTCACTGCCAAAACAGATGCGCAGTAGAACAGTTTTTTAAATTAAGTCGCCAGTAAATTGTATGGCTCCTACAGTAAATGTTGTATTGTCTTATATATGTTTTATTTTACCATTTGTGGAATCCAACCATTCATCCATCTGAGGTAACGTAGTTAGCCTACTTTATTGAGTATTTCCATTTTATGCAACTTTACACATTTATTAATAGTAAATTAATAATTAATAGATTTAAGATAATCATATTTACAGTGATCAGTATATTTCAGACCTAGTGGAGTAATAATAATAATAATATCTAGATCTGAATTGAAATAAGCTATATTGTACGTTTTAATGGATCACGCTACAAACATAATGATCTTATAACACATAATGCATGCTGTGTCCATTATCGCATAATTCCCACTTTTGGACACTTTTGCTTCAATGGACATTAGACAACACTGCAAAATCAAGCTGTTATGTTCATATATTTATTGTCCAACATTCCCAATTTTTCTGATGCATGTCATAATTTAATTTCATATGTCGGTATTAATTCATTGTTTATAAGTCTAATACTAATACTAGATCTTTTAAAGAGTTTTAACCCAAACTGACTGAGAGCAAAAAGGTTTTGTAAAAAAAGTTTTTTTTTTTTTTTTTTTTTAACAAAGCAGCTGATATTGCCATAGAAACTAGTGGACTGCCAAGTCGCCTTCACCACAAAATGGCGGAAACGCAGGGCGGCTGTTGGGCGCAGGTGTTGCAATGGAACACTCTGTTGAGTGTCGCTTCTTGTTAGTGTATATTCTTTGAGGTCAAGGTGCTGTGCATTGTGGTAATTGATGCAACATGACGTCACTTCCAAAGGACCAATGAACATGTCTGACCAATTTCATGGAATGTGAAAATGAATCTCATTGAATAAATAACCTTTAAATTAAACTGGTCATCAGCGCAGTTCAATTGGTTTGGTAATAGCAAAGGAAAATAGAATGAAGTGATCTCCAAAAAATAAGTACTTTTTGACTGTAAATAAAATTGTAAGGAGTAAAAAGTACTCTTTTTTTCTCAAAAAATGTAATCAAGTAAAAGTAAAAGTATTGATTTTTAAATGTACTCAAGTAAAGTAAAAATCCCCAAAAATAATACTTAAGTACAGTAATCACGTAAAATTACTCAAGTACTTTACACCTCTGATTAAAAGGAAGTGATAAATCCAACACCTTGTAGTCATAATCTTATCATTCCAGTTCCCTTCTTTAACAGTAAAAATAACAATAATTATATTAAAAGTATTAATTTAAGTATCTTTGGAACTGCATTCTGCATTGGCACGGGTTATTGACGTCATCACCACTGCGAGTTTGTTTTGCTCTAATCAAAATAATCATTATAAATAATCAAATAATTAACAAATTACAATTATTCAAATATTTCTTAACCCTACTTCTCTCCTAGCCAAGTGAAAAACAAATCATCTCCTTGCAGGTCAAAATGACCCAAAGCCTAAAAATGACATTTTTAAAATTATTATCAGTCAATTATCAATTATGATAAACTATTATCTTTAAATTTAATATTTTTTTAAATTTTAAATTTTAATCATATTATTGGGAATAATTACATATATTCCCAATTCTAGGGAAAGCCTCTTTAAAAAACTCATGCATTCAGTCATTGAGTGAGACTGCTGACCTCTTGTGGGGAAAAAATGACATTAATCTGAATTTTATGATAACTGTCACCAGAGGGGCATTAGAGATTAGATATAGACCTACAGAAAATAAACTGGGATAGGGGAACAAAAGTCCAAACTGAAACTTGAATTGACTTTTATGCGTTCAGATATATATCTAGAAATAAAAAAATCGTAATTCATTTAATTTAATTCATTTTATTATGTATTTCGGTTTGTGTGTGTGTGTATCATTGTGAGAATGTTCTGCATTGGGGATATTATATATATATATATATATATATATATATATATATATATATATATATATATATATATATATATATATAAAAAATCTCCAATGCAGAACATTCTCACAATGATACATTCATTTCAGTTCTGGATTGTGCCACTTTTTTTTTTTTCAATATTCAAAATAAAATAATTTCATGTCATAGTGACCCAAAGAGAGGAGTAAGGTTAAAATAACACTGTTAGAGTCACATGAGTTGTTCATAAGTTTGAAGTTTAACTACAAACGTATTCTACTTACAAAGAAAGTGTAAAACTGACACAACGCCACTTCTGTTTTTTTCCCCGCAAGTTGAATACAGACCCTAGTGGAAAAAAAATATGCCAAGCATACTTGCAGCAAGACTTTTTATTTATTAGTATATTTCAAGTGTGTTGATTAGTTAACTTAAAATGTGCTATTTTGAAACAACTAATTTTGTACTAAGTATATTTTAGTTGTAATTAAGTTGTATTAAAACACAACTTTAAGTATATTTAGTGTACTTTTGTGTGCTAAATTGGAACAACTTCAAGTATACTTAGTACAATTTAAGTATATGCCTTATGCAGGGACTAATTACATGCTTGATTAGTGATATAGAGCTGCAAGTACACTTTGTGTTAGCTCCAAGTACACTTTGTGTTAGCTGCAAGTACACTTTGTTAGCTGCAAGTACACTTTGTTACGTCCCCGCATAAGTCTAGGGGTGTGAGTGGATGCAACAAAAGTAAAATATTTTAAAGAGCGTTCATCTGGCAGTCCTGGCATAGCACCACAAGCAACAAGTTATCCAAAAAAGATTTTTATTTCACAGCTCGTGGAACAAATACAAAAAGGCATTTTAATAAAAAAATAAAATAAAATAAAATAAAATAAAAAAAAATTCACGTTTAAAATAGTCTGTCTGAATAAACAGTAAATGGGGATTATCAGCAGGGAACTGTATCAGTATTGTAGCGCCCCCTATGCCCTGATTGTAACCAGGGCAGCGCACCGGGATCTTAAAAGCTGTGTCCCAATTCAGGGGCCGCGCACTTCGAAGTGCGTGAAAGGGGTGGGGTTTTGGAGTGGAGGGTTGCCAGGTCTGCGCAACAAAACCATCCCAAATGTAGCGTAATCACAGCACAAGTGTAAAAGTATCCTAATTCGAGACGTGGCAACAATGAGCCGAGCGTCGTTACATGGCTAACGGCTGTGTGACAGACAGCTGATGTTTGTGTGCATTTATGACTTTATGGGGTTTTGACATGCTTCACTGCCGAAGACAACGGGATACTGGACCAAAATATGTATGGTTAAACTATGTAATGTTAGTTTTATATCTTTAGCAACTAGTTAACCTTGTTTGTTGTTATGTTAAATGAAATGTTCAGTTGTTTTAACTAAAATAAACTTGCACTGACATCTTAAAATATACCTGCTGAGCATGACTATTTGTAACAGGTGAGAATTTTAAAGCTATGATCACCAAGCCAAAATTTGAATGGACCATAGATCTGTTTTAGTATGTTCAAATATTTCTGATTTTTATATATTTATATAATACGCTCCACCAGCGTCTGCCTAATGAAAGTGTACACAAATATGATATGTTTTGTTCTGTTTTATATACTGATGATTTAAAATATGATGCTATTTTTCTGATGTTAAATCTAAGTTCTGTTGTATATAGTTGTAAAAGGTACTTTATGTAATGTAGCTTTAGAACGATGTATTTAATGTAAAAACATTTAATTTACATGATGAAAAAAAAAAAATATTATATAGGCCTACGTAAAATTTTTCATTTAAAATTACATTTTTGCATCAAGTTGCATAAAAGAAATAAACAATGAACAATTCTCTTTTATTTACACAAAAAAAATGTTTAACAGAAATGACTCTGACTCATTTATATGAATAAATAAATTAATAAATTACATTACAAATACATGTATACAACTTATGCATTTGCTAACTTAAACTTAAAAAAAACTGTACAGAAATTAGGCTGTTTCATTGACAAAGTGACATTTAAATAATATTTATATCGACACATTTTTATGCACTGTATTCTGTTCTTGAGAAAACGGGGAAAAAAGCGTCCTTTGAAGTGCGATTCACCGCGGCGCGAGGAGGGATGACGTATTTCGAGAGCGACATCAAGTGCACCCTCTCAGTTTCCCAGGGGAATGAAGCACCCATAGACATCATATATAGCTAGACGCCCTATCGAATGCTTCTGCCTATTGGCACGGACGAGCCGTGGAGCCGCCATCTTGGATCGGTCGCCAGCTCCACTCAGTGTAACTTGTTTGACAGGTGCAATGAGCTGTCAGCGCATTTAATTAATCATATCTCACTGAATACCTAACTGATTTTGACTCGGGTTTTTTTGCTGCAAAGGTAATTCATGTAGCTATGATACAGGACACATTGTTGAATGTATTTTAATATTCATAGTAGACTTAGTTATATAATATTCTGATATAATAAGATATAAAGTGACCAGACGTCCAAAATCAAAATATGTGATGTAGGATATAAGGTAATTTATAAATCACACATTATAGATATAATAAAGAAGCAGAAACAGATAGTTGCAGTAAAATACGATATTTTAGTAATACTAGCAGAAGTAACTCGATTTGCGCTTTGCCGTCATGTGTGTATGCTTCCTGATATCACGTGCACAAACACAAATAACTATTTTGTCCGGTCGAACAATGTATGTATTAAATTCAGATTGGATTGTGTTGGTAATAGGCACTTAACGTTACCTAACGCTAAAAGTAAGTTTCGTGCATTGAGCGCATTCTTGTGCTTTCGAACTTCCTTCTGATCTGAATAGTAATTATGTGGAAAACACTTGCGAGGTCCGACGGTTAAGCAGAGCGGTTAAGATAAAGGGGCTTGAATAATTAATAATCAATATAACCTGACGAAAATATATTTATTAAATGTTATCCACATTATATTTAATCTGCAACAGCATTGTGAACATTTATAACGATGCGTTTGGTCATTAACTTTTAAATGCATCATTATGCAAAGATGAGGAGAGTTATTGCATGAAAGACCCATGACTGGCAGATCAACGTGCGACTACATCTCTCCGAAACGGTAGGAAAATAAATTTAATTAAATGTGGAGGATTTTAACTGTGACAAGATGATTGACAGGGTATTAAACAGTTACAGGTTGCGTAAATAAGCGACATAACGTCCGTTAAAGACGCAGTTATGACGAGGTAGTATGTCCCAAAGCTTGTCTACTCTTCTGCTACACACTCAAAAGTATGTACTTTTTCTTTACAAAAACAGTAAATGCTTTTAGGACGTCGTATAAGTAGGCGAATTGGGACGCAGTTTAGGAGTACGACCGGTCTAAGATGGCGGCCGCAAATCTCGGCGCCCAGCGGCCAATAGGGCGTCTACCTATATGATGTCTATGGAAGCACCGATCTCAAGACACTTCGCGGTCTACACTATCCCACAGTTCATTGCGCGCCAGTGACGACAGGAGTTCAGGTGTGAATTCAAATAAATGTAAGCAATGCTGTTCTTATTCTTCGTATCGTACAGATTTAATAAAGAAAAAAAAAAAAAAACGTTAAAAAAAAAAAAAAATGTAAGCAATGCCCCGGTTTCTCCAAACAAACTGTAATATCCGTGATGTCCAAGTCAGTTCATAAATGCAATATCTGTCTCTGAGATGGAGTGCAGTTGAATAAAATCCTAAACTACTGTACTTTAAATTCAGACTTAAATACAGAGTAAATGTACAAATATTAATGTATATATTTTCCAAATTAACATTTCATATAACATAAAAATACAAACAAACAAGGTTAACTTGCTAAAGATATAAAACTAACATTACATAGTTTAACCATACATATTTTGGTCCAGTGTCCCGTCGTCGACGGCAGTGAACGTGTTAAAACCCAATAGAAAGTCATAAAACTTTAAAATGCACACACAAACGTCAGCTGTCAGCTGTCTGTCACACAGCCGCTAGCCACGTAACGACGCTCGACTCATTGTTGCCAAGTCTGGGATTGGGATACTTTTACACTTGTGCTGTGATTATGTTACTTTTGGGATGGTTTTGTTGCGCAGACCTGGCAACCCTCCACTCCAAAACCCCACCCCTTTCATGCACTTCGAAGTGCGCGGCCCATGAATTGGGACACAGCTAAAGTGTCTCTCGACTATGCACTAATGCTATCCTCCCCCTATGTAAGCTAAGAAATGTCTAATGACTCCAGTCAACACAAATAGGTAAGTATAACAAAATTAACCTTTAGATTTATTTATACACAGTAAAATAAAATAAATAAACGTGTAAATATATGTTTAAATGTCAAATGTACAATAAATTTCAAATTAAACCATACACTTGTCTTCTGTCTTTCTTTTCCTTTGAGGAAAATATGCAATCACTTCAAATAATCAATTATGATAGATCAAGACTTCCTTAATATCTCAAATAAACAAATAATATCAATACAAAATATTCGTTTCAAAACCAATAGTTGAAACAGTACCTTTTATAACTTTTGAGTGGCCACTCACATAGGCGCACGCACACACACACCTCACAAGTCCCAACGTTGCAGGCCTGGACGTTGCTAGCGATCGTTGGGGCCGTGAAACAACAAATGGCCACTTCACTCTATTGAGCAAATAAAATGAAATAATATCACCTGAATTCCGCTTGACGCAGCGTTCGTCTCAGACTCCTCCGAAACTCGAACACGCGCGCTCTCTCTCTCTCTCTCTCTTTCACATGACAAAGTTGCGCTGATCGTGTCCCACGGCGCCAGAGGTATTCTAAATCACTCGGGGATTTAGAATGTTATCTGGGTATTTGTTGATCCAGCAAAACTCGTAAATTTAAGCAAAATAAACGTTAATGCAGTCCAGTGTACCTGAATGTCCGTTTATCCAACGTATTCTCACACTAACGACTGAACTCAGAACTACAAAAGAAAACATACTCGGTTACTAACGTAACCTCGGTTCCCTGAGATACGGAACGAGTACTGCGTATGGGGAAAGGTCTCCTTTTTCCCCGTTACTGAAGCCTTTTTCAATAACGCAGTGTAACTGCATCGTCATTGGTTCACTCATAGACAAGTTGTTGAACCAATGACGGCGCGGCATAGCTGCGCGACCTATGGCGACAGAGCGCGCAAATATTCCCGCCGAAATGGGCGGGGTTTAGGGCTATATAAGCGGGCGTTTCGCCATAGGATTTCAGGTCATTCGACTGAAGCGACGACACTGAAGCCGCAGCCTCGTGGCACGGCATGTAACGCAGTACTCGTTCCGTATCTCAGGGAACCGAGGTTACGTTAGTAACCGAGTACGTTCCCTTTCGATACTTCACTCGTACTGCGTATGGGGAACGAATTCAACCGCGCCGTGCCACGGCAGGGAACGACTGGACTTGTCTTGGGCACCGTGAGGGAACCAGAGTACAAGTGAGAAGGCCGGAGCCGTCGAACCCTCGTTACACTACAAAAAGGGAGTTAACTCCCAGAGTGGCATGAAGCGGAGCTCGATAGAGGCCGCTGGATCATACCGAGAGGGCCCGAGCTTGTAAGGTCGGGACGTCCAAATGATAAAATCTGACAAAAGTAGACGGCGAGGACCAGCCGGCCGCCTCACAGATGTCTTTAATCGAAACTCCACTAGACCAGGCCCAAGAGGAAGCCATTCCTCTAGTAGAGTGAGCTCTAACTCCTATGGGGCAGTCGAGGCCCATAGAGGAGTAACAAAGAGCAATAGCGTCGACTATCCAACGCGAAAGACGTTGCTTTGAGACCGAAGACCCCTTGGTGCGGCCACCAAAGCAGATAAAGAGCTGATCAGATTGCCGAAAAGGCTGTGATCGATCAACGTAGGTCCTTAATGCCCTGACAGGGCAGAGCAGTTCCAACTCTCGCTCGTCCGACGAGGGAGGAAGCGCTGAGAGGGAAATAACCTGTGCTCTGAATGGAGTCGAGAGCACCTTAGGGACGTAGCCATGCCTAGGTTTCAAAACGACTTTGGAGTCGTTGGGCCCGAACTCAAGGCATGCAGGGCTCACGGAGAGGGCCTGCAAGTCACCAACTCGCTTAACCGATGCTAGTGCAAGTAGCAGAGCGGTTTTGAGCGTCAGGGGCCTGAGGTCAGCTGAACGCAGTGGCTCAAAGGGAGGCCCTTTAAGAGCTCTGAGGACCAAAGAGAGGTCCCAGGTGGGAACAGTGAAAGGACGAGGAGGATTTAATCGCCTAGAACCTCTCAAGAAACGCACCACGAGGTTGTTTCGTCCCACTGACTGGCCAGCGATAGGAGCGTGAAACGCTGCAATGGCTGCTACGTAAACTTTGAGCGTTGAAGGGGTGCGACCCAGATTCAAACGCTCCTGGAGAAAAGACAGTATCGGAGATACGTCACACTCCACTGGGTCTATGTTGCGTGTAGAACACCAGTCAACAAAGACCGACCATTTCTGGGCGTAGAGGCGTCTCGTGGACGGAGCTCTCGCCTGAGAAATGGTATTCAGCACGTCCCCGGGGAGGTTGGCAGGCTCCCGTCGAGGGACCAGAGGTGCAGAGCCCAGAGTTCTGGCTGGGGATGCCAAATCGTCCTGTTCGCCTGAGAGAGGAGGTCCCGTCTCAGGGGGATCGGCCACGGAGCTTTTGTGGAAAGCCTGAACAGCTCTGAGGACCAAACTTGGCTCCTCCAGAGCGGGGCCACCAGGAGGACTCTGTGCTCGTCTTCCCTGATTCGTCTGATGACCTGTGGGATCAGAGCGATCGGGGGAAAAGCGTAAAGGAGGGTGCTGGGCCAGACATAGGCCAGCGCATCTTCCTCCTTCGAGAAATAAATTGGGCAGTGAGAGTTGCCTTCTGAAGCGAAGAGGTCTACCTCTGCCTTTCCGAAGAACTCCCAGATCATGAGAACCGTCTGGGGGTAAAGCATCCACTCGTCTGAGGGGACATTGCTCCGAGATAGCATGTCTGCTCCCAAGTTTGTTCTCCCGGGTATGTGAGTCGCCCTGAGCGACTGAAACCTCGGTGATGCCCATTCCAGAAGACGCTTCGCCAGAGCGCATAAGCGGCTGGACGAAAGACCGCCCTGGTGATTTATGTATGACACCACTGTCATGCTGTCCGACTGGACTAAGACGTGGCGCCCTGTCAGGTGTGCCTGGAACGCATGAAGGGCTCGAATCACTGCCAACATCTCTAGGCAGTTGATGTGCAGATGGCATTCCTCGTGAGACCACGAGCCGAAGGCCGGTCTGCCCTCGCAAAGAGCGCCCCAACCTGTGTTGGACGCATCCGTTGAGAGCACCGTCCTTCTGGACACCGCCTGTAGGGGTACCCCTTGGCTGAACCATACAGGGTTCATCCAGGGTTTCAGAGCTGCCAAACAGGCCTGATTGACCCTGAGACGCAGGCGGCCATGCCGCCAGGCGTGAGGAGGGACCCGGAACTTCAACCAGTACTGCAGAGGCCGCATCCGAAGAAGGCCGAGCTGCAGAACCGGGGAGGCGGAAGCCATCAGCCCTAGCATCCTCTGGAAAAACTTCAGAGGGAAATAGGCTCTGTTCCTGACCGATGCCGCGAGCTGCTGAATGGCCAGAGATACTACAGCCGTCATACGGACTGAGTCGAAAACTGCACCCAGGAACGTTATACGCTGGCTGGGGAGCAGTGAGCTCTTGGCAAAGTTGACCCTGAGACCCAGGCACTCCAAGTGGCTGAGTAACACGGATCTGTGATGCTCCAGCTCGGCTCGTGACTGGGCTAGGATGAGCCAGTCGTCGAGGTAATTGAGAACCCGGATTCCCATCTGTCTCAGTGGGGAAAGCGGCGCGTTCATGCACTTGGTAAAAGTGCGAGGAGCTAGGGACAGTCCGAATGGAAGGACCGTATATTGGTAAGCCACACCCTCGAACGCGAATCTTAAGAATCGCCTGTGATGGGGGGTTATCTGGATGTGAAAGTATGCATCTTTCAGGTCCAGCGAGCAGAACCAGTCCCCGGGGCAAACCTGTGCGAGGATCTGCTTCAGCGTTAGCATCTTGAACTTCCGTCTCATGAGGGAGAGGTTCAAGAGCCTGAGATCTAAGATGGGTCTGAGACCGCCATCTTTTTTGGGAACTAGAAAATAACGGCTGTAGAACCCCGAATTGCTCTCTGAGGGGGAGACTATTTCTATAGCTCCTTTCCTCAGAAGAGACGTGACTTCGGCTCGGAGGACATGAACGTCGTCCGTGTTGACTGAAGTCTGAAGCACCCCGATGAAGCGCGGGGGCCTTCGGGCGAACTGAAGCGAGTAGCCTCGACTTATGGTTCCCAGAACCCAGCTTGACACTCCGGGGATGGCCCGCCAGGCCTCGCCCGCGTGACAAGGGGCTGAATGGTATCGGGTGACGGGCCGCCAATCGGGGGCCCGTGCACCGGAGAGAGTGGAAGAGGAACTTTGCTCTTTCTTAGAGAAGGTAGAATATTCATAGTGTTCGCCATAAGAATAGCGTTTTGCATGGACGCAGCACTGGGCCCAGTTAGCACAACACTGAACATATCTCCCACGCCCGGAGCTGAACGAGGCGGAGGGGGGTGGAACGAAAGAGCTTTTGGGGTGGTCCGGCCGTGGCGAGACTTTGCCCCATCCTCTTCCTTCCTGAAATATCAGGAGGGCTTAGGAGGCGTCGGGTCCAGCGTAATCTTAGGCCGGGGTCCCTGACGTTGCCTCGGGAAGGAGGAGCGCTTACGATGGTGCTGTTCCTTGGGTGGTGCTGCCTGAGAGGTAGAGGGGGCAGGTTTGTTCTGCTGAGCCGGCGCAGACTTGGGGCGGCTGGAAGCAGACGTGGAGCTAGGGCGTTTAGGCAGGAAGTGTCGCATAGCCTGAGACGACTTTTGTGCTGCAGTAAAACGCTCCGTAAAGTCCCTCTACTGCTGGCCCGAAGAGACCAGAAGGAGAGACCGGGGCATCCAAAAAGGCCGTCTTGTCCATCTCCTTAATCTCGGTCAGGTTGAGCCACAAATGGCGCTCAAGCACGACCAGGCTGGCCATGGATCGCCAATAGCCTGAGCTATGGCCTTTGTGGCACGCAGGGCTAAGTCAGTGGCGCTGCGGAGGTCACGGAAGGCAGGTGCATCGACGCCGGACTCATCCAGAGAACGGAGGAGCTTCGCTTGAAACACCTGGAGAATAGCCATGGCGTGCAGCGCTGAGGCAGCCTGGCCCGTGGACGTATATGCTCTGCCAGCCAGGGCAGAAGTGGTCCTGCAGGGCTTGGATGGAAGGGCCCTCTTAGTTTTCCAACCCACAGCCGTGGGGGGACAGAGGTAAGCCGCCACCGCTTCGTCCAGGGGCGGTAGATGCTCGTAACCCTTCTCTTCAGAGCCATCCACAGAGGTGAGAGCTGAATAATGCGTAGTACATAGGCGGGCAGAATACGGGGCGCGCCACGACTTCGTCAGCTCGTTGTGAACCTCTGGGAAAAACGGCGCAGCGCGTTGACGAGGGGCCTGGCGGGAACCCGGCAGGAACCACTCATCGAGCCTGCTCCGTGATGGCTCCTCTGGCAGAGCCCAGTCGAGGTCCAAAACCTCTACTGCTTTCGAAAGGATGCGGAAGAGCTCGGCATCCATACCCGGCTTGCAGTCAATGGGCTCCAGCGAGGGAAGGCGGACGGGGTCAGAATCACCGGCCCAACCTTCGGATTCAGAGGCCGCGAGAGACATGACGTCATCAAGCGGCTCGTCCTCAGAACCGCCAAAAGGGATGAGGTCGCTCGCATCTGCCGAGGGACGCAGCTCAGGGCGGGAGAACAGGACGGGGAACTGCTCTCTCGGGGGAGAGGGTGAGGCACGCGGGGAAGCCGGCGTGACGTCATCCAACTCCGTGCGCTGGGCCGCTCTGCCCCGCCGTCTCTTCCTAGCCGGCTCGCGGGAGGAAGAAGACGGGAGGGCGCGAGCGGCGAGATCGCCTTCACTGAAGAAGGCGATCTGCGAGCGCAGAGAGGTGAGACTCATGTTCTCACAGTAAGAACACAAGCTCCCGGTGAGCGCGGCCTCTGCATGGGGTCTGCCCAGGCAGCCGACGCACTCACCGTGACCGTCGTCGTCATGCAGAGGGGCTCTGCATGTGCCACACGAGTGGCGCGGCATTTGTAACAACGCCACCGCCGTGAAAACAGCGTTTGAGGGGCTCTTTTAGAGCGGCGAGGGCCACTAGAGCAGTGAAAACCGCTGTTGGAAAGCTCTTTTAGAGCGGCAATAAACCACGGGAAAATCGCTCTTTTAGGCGCACCGGATGGCGGCAGGAGACGGGCTGACAGGCGCCGGGAAGCGGGCGGCTCGAGACGGCGCTCGAGGCGGCAGTCGACGAGGGCGCCGGCGCTTCTTCCTCGGCGAGCTCAGCAGTCCGCTGCGGGAGCCTCTTCGACGGCGGCAAGAGCTTCTTTCCAGGCGAGCTTCTTCCAGGCGGCGAAGGTCACCATCAAGGTCAGGCTGCGATGTCACTTGATTGAACTGGTCAGGGGTGAGTTTCCCGAAAGCATCGTTGGTGAACCATGGTCGTAAGTCCCATTGAACTCTATTGGTAACGACGGAACTTGCGACCATAGTTCGCTTTGGGAAACGCAACCCAGAATAGTGATGTTATGGTCTGTGCCGAGGCTTCGGAGCGTGCGTCGAGAAATCCTGGAAGCTTTCAGTGAAGCGCGTATCGAGGCTTGTATCGCTTTAGATCATTGACGTCATTGATGACGTTCGAAGCCTCGCTTCTGCCTGACTGGTTTAAATGGTTCAACTGGATGCGGTTCAAATCTTGACGCGACATTTTGACAGACATATAAACCATGGGATCCCCTCAGAATTTGTGGTTTTAGAATAATAATATCGCCCCTCCTGCCTGTTATGACCAAAGAATTTGTTTACACACATTTGATAGCCCCATTCATTTGAAGCCAATACGTTTATTATACACTTATGTTATACAATCATTATATACAACCAGAAAATACACATTACATTCAAATAAATATATATGTCTTTGTGGAAATTTATTTTTTTCTTCACCGTTATTTCTAGGCCATAACTGCCGCAAAATACAGTGTATCACAGATCACATCGGGTCATCTGTAATGTATCTACTTGTTTTACACTCTTTGACCACCAGGTGGTATTGTGAGCAAATGAAGTCTCGAGAAATGAACCTTTTTGTGAACCACTTGGCTGAAAAGCTTCAATGCTTCATGAGGCTTCATCTCGCCATCACTAGGTCAGAATTTTCAAGATTGAGCGATGCATTGCACTTTCATTATTTTATTAAATAAATTATACATTGCGACATTATACTTCATCTGAGTTACTGAGCGATGGGAGACGAGGACCGTGACGTCAGCAGCTCTGATTGGCTGAAGGCAGTGAGCAACAACATCTGATTGGTCACAGACCAAGTTGATGAGACATTTGAATTCCGAACGAAGTCTCAAGTTTAACCACTCAACATATTTTTTCCCATGTAACGTTACTTGTGCTGCTGGTGTTTAATATAGACGATTGTAAAATGATTCTGCCAGTGTAAACTTATTAAACATATTTACACATATTTGGAAATTATAGGCTACACTGCATATATTAAATGGGCTTTTAATGCATTAGTCATACTGAAATAAATAAGCACAAGTAATATAATGAATTCCAAGGATGAATAAGTAAACTTAAAAAATATTCTCAAATTTAACTTTAAATACACCACAACTTCAGGATATTAAATAATGCATTTTTAAAATATACTTTCAGTGCATTGTTACAATGATCATTTTCAGCACACAGTTAAAATATACCTCAAATATATTTTTATGAAGTGCAAATAAATACACTTTTCAAAAAATAAACTGAACTTACACTTCAAGTATATTTTTCTAAAATATATTTTTTAGAAAATATACTAAAGTACAGTTATTTTAAAGTGTGTTAAAAAGTTGTATTGTGAAAATATGATACTAATATACTTTTTATATATTTAAAGATAGTACATTTTTTGTTCGTATATTTACAATGTACTATAGAAAAAGGGAATATATTTAAAATACAATAAAGTATACTTTTTTTCACTAGGGTATGTTTGCCGCAAAAACATCACAACCCATCAGCAAAAGAACAGCATACCCACAGTGAAGCATCATGCTTTGGGGATGCTTTTCCTCAGCTGAACTGGGGTTTAGTGAAGGAGGGAATCCAGGCTACCAGTCGATTTTGGCACAGAACCTTCTGGCATCTGCTAGAAAGCTGAAAACGAAAAGAACCTTTCAGCATGACAATTATGCAAAACACACATCCAAATCAATGAAAGAATGGCTTCAGTGAATAAATATGAATGTTTTATAATGACCCAGCCAGAGCCCATTATTTATCTTTGTTTTATTTATTTATTTGCATCACAAAAATCACATATTTTAACAGGTGCCTTGTTCTTGCAGCACATGGGGGAGACGGGGGCTAGTTATCTATCTATCTATCTATCTATCTATCTATCTATCTATCTATCTATCTATCTATCTATCTATCTATCTATCCCTGCACTTTGATCTGTCCTGCTCTCCTCAGTGACATCATGAACTCATGTGAGTGAGAACACTTTTCTAGCTGTAATATGGTAATATCAACAGAATTGCTTGAGAATAGTAAGAAATATTAGAGCTTATTAAATATTAAACAGGTGTCCCGTTTCCCCAGATGTCAACTCATCTTTCAGTTTGAAAACCAATTCATTTAGAGTTTTGCTTTACTGATTTCATTATTTCATTTTTTAAGTGGAATCCCCCCTCTAGTGCAGTTTATGCACCAGGGAGTAGCTACTCTGTATACAGAGTATGCAGCGTCATTACGTCAAGTTCAATTTGGGGAGGCATCCACGGCCACGGAGCGGAACTCACCTGTCTGCCTGAAACCGAAAGCGATCGTATCAGATGACTAGAAGACACCATTTTGGAGGACTTCTAACAATGTCTTCACGTGTCACGGTAAGTTCGATAAAATTTTGCATAAGGACCCCTTAATTGCGTCTTATCAAATTAAACACGTCAAAACAACTTAAACACGCCTCTCATAACTATCACGGTTGGCGGCTCCGCGGACCAGAAGCGCAAACTCACTATCGCAGACCAACTGCGACTGTAGCTAGGCTATAATCGTGTATTCAAGACGGCAGTCCAAAACAGTCTGTCCAAATTCACTCGTTCACTCATTCACTAATCCGTATGGCATTTGAGTGAATCCTGTATCAACAAAGAGAGAACGAAATTAAGTTTGTCAATATGCGTTCTTGTATACTTGTGGACTTTTTAAACGTCATTAGTTGCTGCCCAAATACTGTTCACGTCTAGCCAAACCGGTGTTACGAGATTTTCTGTTTTGAGATTTTCCGAAGGCGGAGCATATATGAATATTCATGAGTTTCCCAGACATTCGCGATTGCACGTGCAACTGAGAATTTTTTAGTTCTTGTATCTCGGCACATTTAGTGGACTATTCCATAAAGGTATCTAAATTCTCAGGGTCGCATTTTTATTACTCCTAAACTACAGCTGTTTACTTTTGGGTTTCTGTTTTCATTAGTATGCACGTAAATGTACTTTTTATTCCAGTACATTTGTGATGAAAAATGCAATTACACATTTTTCATGGCAGCTATTTTTTTTCTGCAGCAGGTTATTTCTGCTATAAAGAAGCGATATCGCCATATAAGGCCATTGAAGGTACTATATCTTGTGTGTTTTGTCTTTACTCACACAAACATGTCAACAAGGTTATTTTACAAGAATGTGAGTGCATTAGCAGGTAGTTGCTGAATCGCAGGTGTTTGGTTTATAAGATGAGGTCATGACTGCAGCCAGTGATGAGGCTGAAACCAGTACATTCATCGCAAGTAGGCTTTGACTGTTTAATTTTACTTAAAGGTGCCCAAGAACGTTCTTTCACAAGATGTAATATAAGTCTAAGGTGTCTCCTGAATGTGTCTGTGAAGTTTCAGCTCAAAATACCCTATAGATTTGTTTAAATTATTTTTTTTAACTGCCTATTTTGGGGCATCATTAACAATGCACTGATTTACACTCGGCGCCGCGCCCTTAAATCGCGTTCTTCCTGCCACACCAGCTGTCGACTATATTACAGCGCATTTAGAAAGTTCACACAGCTAATATAACCCTCAAATGGATCTTTACAAGATGTTCGTCATGCATGCTGTATGCATGCTTCGAATTATGTGAGTAAAGTATTTATTTGGATGTTAAAAGTTTTATTCTGAGTGAATTTGAGGCGGTCCTCCGTGGCTAACGGCTATTGCTACGCTGTTGGAGAGATTTATAAAGAATTAAGTTGTGTTTATGAATTATACAGACTGCAAGTGTTTAAAAAATGAAAATAGGGATGGCTCTTGTCTCCGTGAATACAGTAAGAAACGATGGTAACTTTAACCACATTTAACAGTACATTAGCAACATGCTAACGAAACTTTTAGAAAGACAATTTACAAATATCAGTAAAAATATCATGCTGTCATGGATTATGTCAGTTATTATTGCTCCATCTGCCATTTTTCGCTGTTGTTCTTGCTTACCTAGTCTGATGATTCGGCTGTGTGCAGCTCCAGACCTTAACTGGCTGCCCTTGTCTAATGCCTTTTATAATGTTGGGAACATCATGGGCTGGCATTATGCAAATATTGGGGCGTACACCCCGACTGTTACAGTCGGTGTTATGTTGAGATTCGCCTGTTCTTCGGAGGTCGTTTAAACAAATGAGATTTATATCAGAAGGAGGAAACAATGGGGTTTGAGACTCACTGTATGTCTTTTCCATGTACTGAACTCTTGTTATTTAACTATGCCAAGGTAAATTTAATTTTTGAATCAAGGGCACCTTTAATATTTTATTTATCCGCTATATTGACAAGCCCTTTTTAAAGGATATTGGTTTACTCATGGCCTTTTTGTTCACTTGAGCTTAACTGAGACTTGAGAGTTTCTAAACGTTTAAGAGGCTTTTGTTTTGACCTTGATTTATTGCAATATTGAGGTGTTCAGTTTTATTTTGATTTTAGAAAATAAACATGATTTCTCATCTTAGAAATCAACTGTTTCTTATTTTCACCGACATGTCTCTCAGGTGTCAAGGACTAGTGCATCTCTGAGCCTACATTCAGTATGAGTAAACTACTTAAGTACTGTTTAAATCAGATACTCTAAGACTTTTGCTCAAGTTGTATTAGAATTGGTGACTTGTAACTTGTAATGGAGTAATTTTCGCTGTAATGTATTGTTTCAGGTTTTCACTCATTACACCTCTGCTAAAAACGTATAAATTTCGGCCACCGCTCTCTCATCAGCCTTTAGACTAAAATTTATTCCTCACTGCCACAGCAGTGATTTCGAACACCACTCTTGCAACAGTATTCAGTCTAAACTTTATTCCTAACTGCCGCAGCAGTGATTTCAGACATTGCTCCTGCATCAGTTTTCAGACTAAAAACTAATTTCTTACTGCTACAGCAGTGATTTCGACCACCGCTTTCGCATCTGCTTTCAGACTAAAAACTTATTCCTCACTGCCGCAGCAATTATTTTGGCCACTGCTCTCACAACAACCTTTAGAATAAATTTTATTCTTCACTGCCGCAGCAGTGATTTCGGCCACCTCTCTAACAACAGCCTTCAGTTTAAACTTTATTCCTCATTGCTACAGTAGTGATGTTGGCCACCGCTCTCACAGCAGTTCTCCAACTAATCATCTGAAGGAACAGAAATGCATCCCTTCAATGCCGCAGCAGTATTTTCTCTCTCTGTTCCTGTAGCAACCCTTTCATTTTCTCTTTTAGAGAAAACCCTTATCTTTTCCCCAATGTGGCAACAGCAAAAATATTTTGCTTATATTTAGGGGGAGAGGGATTAAATTCTTTTAAAGTCTTCTGTACTTATATCGCTGAATTACTCTCAGCTGACTGCCCAGCTTGCTGTCTTTGTAAATATCTTTTTGGGGCTTTAACTCGGAGTTCAAGCTGAGCCTTGGGTTCAAACCTCCTTTGAGGACAGCAAGCCAAGTTTGTTTACCATTATATATCAAAACTGAATGGGCAGGCGAACTCGTGAAATATAATTTCAAACGTAGGTTTGGGAGGAGCCTAAACATTCAGTCCTGTCAATCATAATTACAAGTGTATATAAACAGCAGTCACTGCGTCATCTCAGCGACAGTTCTTCACCATTTCGATAGATCATTTTATTATTCCTCTGCGCAGTACTGTTAAAGGGGGGTTTAGTTCGGAGCTCGAGCCGAGCCTTGGGTTCAAGCCTCTTTCGAGGACAACAAGGCAAGTTTTTTAGCCTTAACTATTAAGACTGAATGGGCAGTGAACTTGTGATAAGGAGTTAATGTGTTAGAACTGGTTTTGAGAATAACACACTCGAGAGTGCATCTGCAGAGAGCGGCATATGTTTGATGAGTGACGAAAGGCTGTAAAGGAAAGATTGTGTGGAAAGCCTTAATGGTTTGGGCGTGTTTTATGCAAACGACTAACTTTGTGCAGGCGGCCACTCATTTAGAATACTCCAAATTTACTAACATTACTAACGAGATTAAGTGTGCACGCACATGTTGTGAATTCGATTTTTCATACCTCTGTAATAGTGATGGGTCACTCATGAATGTTTTGTTCATTGCATTGGTCATAATTTATCTGTGGCTGCATTATAATGACTTCCTAAATCGCAGTATGATCAAAGATTGCATATGTGGTCATGTTCTGAGAAATTACATTTTAACTCTGCTTCAATGAATGAAATGACTTAAAGATTATTTCATTTTGCTGAACGAAAGTCATCAAATCAAGTCGGTAAAATTATCTGATCTATCACTGCTGCCTATGGATAAAGTTACATACAACACAACTTGTATAAAGATAGCTTATTTTTGGATAATCAAGTACATAGCAACCATTATAGTCCGGGTTTTACAACTTTGAGCAAATGCAGAGAGAGTGACGAATCATTCATGATCACTACTACTCAAGCCCACAGCCTCTTCATGCAGTTTCGCTTCTCCAAATTCTCCATATTCACACTCCACATTTCTCTACATTCTCTCAAAGTAATTTCTTCTTCACAGATTTTAACAGGATATGGCGGCACAATAAATTACTCTTTTTATCACTACCGCCACAGCAAAAACTGCACATTGCACCCAATTTCAGAAAATTGTTTGGTACAATACAATGCCAAATTTAGGGGGTCCAAGCTTGTTTGGGGCACTGGCCCCAATGTGAAGTATACTGTTTTTAATCATATAAAATTCAAAATAAAAATTTAACTCTAATATAAACACACACTTTACATAACAAAAAAATCACAGTAAAATTTATTACAGGAATGGTTGACACTTAAGCCCATTTTATCACAGCATTACTGTATAAAGAACTCAATGTCATCACTAAAAATACAGTCACGGTGGCCGAAGCACCTGGGGGTAAGGACAGACGTGGCTAGAGAATAGGAGACAGAAAAATGAGGAGAGACAGAGACAAGAGAGGAAAAATAAAAAATTCTTGGTCCAGTTCCCGGACACACTGCCGCTCGGTCCTCAACCAGCCAAGATACCCTCACTCGCGGTGCCATGCGATGGTACTGAATGTTCCTCTGTGGACGGCTCAATACCCCTCCGCCTCCTGGAGCCCCTCACAGATGACTGCCACATAAAAACATATTAAAAACACAACATAAATTGTAGAGGTCTGGTCCTCTCTCTTCCTTCACTGTCGTCACTCCTCCTTTTATCCTTCCGGAGCTCCTCCGTGAGACGCTCATTAGGACTGGTGTCACCGGCCTCACTCTGTTCCCACGGCTTTCGGCTCCACCCTGCTTTCCACAATGGTTATGTAATGTTATATTTTGTTTACATTTGTGAGTTAATAAAAATGTAAGTGATTGTATATTAAATGGGCACATAATATCATAATACCGATAAATCGTATCACGGCTAGTATTGCTATCCTATAGAATCAATGTCAGACTTATCACAATGAAATGCCCAATTTACAACCCTAATTTTGGCTGCAAGTTTATCTCACACACCACATGTAAATACAGTCCAAAACTGACCCAAAAGTCTCTTGTTGAAAGTAAATCACCCATTACAGAAAGAGACCAAATGCAGCATCTGTTACTGGACCTTAACTGTGCTAAAATCTGCAAATATATACTGTCACTTATACGGTATCTCATCATTTGCACAAAAATATATAAATGATAAACTGATAATTGTAGCTGGTTCTGCTGTTAACTAAAAAGAATAATAAACTACATAAATCAATGTTTATGATTACAGAAAGAGCAAAGTCTATAAAAATATTTAGTTTAAGAATAGAAAGAAAGTTGAAGTTGATGTTTCATTTAGGATCAAGAAAATAATGCAACGCTCCGCGTCAAACCTTCCTTATTTTTTGCCAGACCAACACAAGATACATGACAAATCTGTGTAATGTAAACACTTGGGGTGCCCCCTAATAGTCAACTTAAAGTTAGATGATGTGAAGAGGCTTGGTCAACTAAATTTGAATTACTTGTTTAGTCACAAAAAAAAAAAAAAAAAAAACAGTAATTGCCGAAGTCACGCAGTGACAGAGAATATCCAAAGTGTTGGAACATTTCGAAAGGGTAAAGAATGACCACAAAAAGGTGACATGCTCACTAGGGGTGTAACGGTACACAAAACTTATGGTTTGGTACGTACCTCGGTTTTGAAGTCACGGTTCGGTACGGTTTTCGATACAGTAGGTGGGGAGAAAACTACACATAAAATTGCTTTTTTTATATTAAACAGTGGTTTACTGAACAAATTGTGTTTTTGGCTTTAAATATATTAAATTATAACTAAAAGCTTCTTAAGGATAAAAATAATTATCTTTGCTAATGCTGTAAACTATGTAGGAAGCCCTTACTTGAATATTAGGCTACTATAATATTAAAGGTTAACAACTGAGCCCAAACTATTTGCCTAAATTCAATCGCTATTTATTTTTAGATATAATAATCAACACTCAAATAACAAATTGTATGCAAACATGTAAGCTGCACCTTAGGCGGTTTTTGCATTAACTTCTAAATGTTTTTACTCCAGTTTGTTGTTGAAATATAATCATTTATACACAGTGGTTCTCATTTTCATGACAGATTTATATAAATATGCATTAAATAATCAAGACAACAGGTTAAGTAAAATATAATGAATATATAGGCTAATACAGTGCATATATTAAGCGAAAGAGTTCGTTTCTCTGGCGAACTTGAGTGCTGGTTCGGAGCCAGAGCCTAGTTTCAAATCAGTTCTTTGTCTTTCGACACACAAGCACCAGCTCCGAACCAGGAAAAGTGGTTCGTAAGTAGCACCAAAACATTGCTGGGCTAGAAGTAACCGCTTGCGTAAGGCGCTGGGGCGGGGTTACCGTGACCAACAAGAAACTTGTGACCGCCATTTTTAAATAGCAGCTAATCGAGCTAATAGCAGCTCACTTGTAATCTCCATTTATATACAAATTACGGCGAGCCGTGTTTGGATGCCGATGTAGGTTTGCAAAGCCATGAGGGGGGGGGGGGACACAGACCTAGAACACACTCATTATACATAATAATGAATATTAATATATGAGCACGGAGAAAATGACAACAAACTCCCAAGAACAAGGGAGAAATGCAAAAGAATATTTAAAAGGGCTAATAATACTTTCATTACGTTTACGAGCACTACAGTCTCATGATAAACAACACATAGTTTAACAGAGAAAGAATAAAGACATAGTTTAATTTTGTCCATTCTCTAAGTCTTTTGTTCATCAGAATAATGGTGTCATCACGTTCAGATACACGTATCGCAGGGAAACGCATTTTTGTGTTGTAGCACTGAGGAAACAAACACAACTATATGACCCATGTCTCTGAATGACAAGAGACTGAGGCGAGAGAAGTGATACTTCCTCATGCATAATACCGCAATTATAATCTTATGCATACTACAGCGCAGTGATTGGACTGAATGAGCTTTTTCTCATTAATAAATACATAAACTGTTGACGTCAGCATGTTCGACCAGCCCATACTTGGAGCCAACCAGCACTCCGAATCCTGCCGGTAGTACACGATGACGTCAGATTTTGTGACGTTGCTCCGACTTTGCTTTTCAAACCGGAAGACAGAAATCGCTCTGAAAAATGCAAAAATAACTAATTTCAAATTATAAATAAAATTGAGTACCTTTAGTGTTTTCAATGATGTGCAGCCTATACATATCTGTTCATAGCTCAAAAAAAGTGTTCTGGGCTTTCATGACCCTTTAAAGAGGAAGAGATAATCGTGTTCACTCGCTGCCGGTTGAACTGAGGCAGTGATCTGTCACGCCACATCAAAGAGCATCAAAACCGCATTTTCTGTTTGAATTTCGTGATTTCGAATTTGAAGGATGACACATTGTTTCTTATCGAAAGTAACACAACGCAGAGCTTATTGCAGTTATAGGTGGTTAGGCTACAATGTTGCAATGTAATGCTTCGGTACACACATGCACCGAACCGAAAGCCTTGTACCGAAACGGTATGAATATGTGTACCGTAAACCCTAATGCTCACTCTAACATTAATTTTAACCTAGATGAATGCACGCTAATATTAGGCGCATTCAAGTGTTTGTGTGGAGTGTGGAAACTAAATTTCTTTTGACACAAAGAACAAATTGATTTGCAATGGTCACTTTTAAAGCTGTGTCTCATTTCGGAGGCTGCATTTGAAGGCTGCAAACGTCATCAATTATGTCTTATTTAAGAAAAGTAACCTTAATTAAAGTGACTGTTGTTCCTCCTGAGATATAAAATACTGAAATTTTTTTCTTACTTTGCAAGAAAGTGAAATTAGATAAACGTAGAGGGGCACATGTCCAAAAAGGTTGAAAACCCCTGATGTAAATGGCCCCTTAATTGTGTCAAAATTCAGTGTATGTTGTCTGTTTCCACATACTTGCCTGAAGTAAAGTCTCTCATCTAGGAAAAAGAGAAGCAGAAGTCCACATGTAAAATGAGTGTGTCTGAGGAGAGAGAGGAGAAGTCTTCTCCAGCATCTCCAGGATTCAGCTGTGTGTCTATGAAGAGTAACAACTCCATGTTTCTGACCCCTGACCTCAGTGATGGACCTGCTGTTAACTCTGACCCTGTGTGAGTATCATGTAGTTGTATGTGATTTTTTTTTAACATGATGATTTACTCACTGAGGTTCTTTTCTTGGAATATGAATATGTTAATAATATTAAAGGGTTAGTTCACCCAAAAATGAAAATTCTGTCATTACTTACCCTCATGCTGTTTCACACCCGTAAGACCTTCGTTAATCTTCGGAACACAAATTAACATATTTTAGTTGAAATGCGATGGCTCCATGAGGCCTTCATAGGGAGCAATGACATTTCCTCTCTCAAGATCCATAAAGGTACTAAAAACATATTTACTGATTTACCGACTCACATGAACCGATTTAAATATGTTTTTAGTACCTTTATGGATGGATTAACAGGGTAAGTAATAAATGACAGAATTTTCATTTTTGGGTGAACTAACCCTTTAAAGGTTCCTCAGAGTCATTTAGCTAATTAAACTATAAAATGCTTGGTGACAAACACCCGCATAACCATTAAAATTAAAATATAAATGCTAACAACCTAACTTTGGCTAAAGTAGAAACAACAATCAGGCACAAGATCAGCACATGATCAAGGACAAAAAAGAATAAAAAGTTTAACCACATATTGTACTGTAAATTAAAAAAAAGAGCATTTAATAATAATAATAATACTTTGAAAAAAAATGTACACTAACAGCAATCAGCAGTTTATGTCACTTACCTCAGGGTTCATGATTCCATTTGGTTTAAGGCAGTAGATCCTGGTCCAGGAGTACCCCAGCATTACACATTTTTGATGTCTCTCTTATTTGACACACCTATCTGAGGTCTCAAAGTCTTTACTAACGAGCTGATAGGTTGAATCAGCTGCGTTTGATTAGGCAGACATTTAAAATGTGCAGTGCTGGGGGTACTCCAGGAACAGGGTTGGGAACCACTGGTTTAAGGTAGAGATGCACCGATTACAATTTTCTTGGCCGATTCCGATTTTTGATTTTTTTTTTGTTAGTGTGACCTGCCGATACCGTTTTTGCATTTTTGCCATTTTCTTTCAAACAACTATGATTGACAGCATATACAAACAAAAATCTCCTTCAGGTGCTGTAACATTTTAGATGTGTTTGCCACTTTTTCTTCTGCATGTTTATATATTGGATACCCATCTTCAAACAATCCTAAATTCATTTTCAAGTTGTTTTTTTTTCTCGTTTTTTTTTTCTGGTTTAATAACTGTGACCATTTTAATCATGGTTAATTGTGAAATCGGGTAATCACGACATCCCTACTCTTGTCTACTGAAGATTGACCAGTTCAAACTTAAAATGTTTGTCACATAGTTAAGAAAAGGGTAAAGGAAAACTGTAATCTCTGTCTGCTTCATTAAATTAACATTGATTAAAACATTGATTAGTTTATATCTTATTATAATGAGAAAACGGTAATTTAGTAATGGTATTGCATCAATAGGAAATAGGCTAACTTGAGAAACTGGATATTTTTTTCCACCTACTTGACCTCTCCTTCAGTTTGTATTTCACATGCATAATGGCTCAGTGTAGTTTTTTGTTTTTACATTGCAGGTGTAATTGATTAATGTCTTACTGTTGACAAGACCTCTGTTTTCTTTTCCTTTTTTTTTGGTAATACAAGTACTGTTCTATAAACCAATATTGGTGTTAATTCATTGGAGCAGACAGATATTCTCCAAAGAAGAAATCTGAAATATTTCTTTCTTTTTCTCAGAATTATCAGCAGGAAGAGAAAGAGGGCAGCATCTCCTCTACAGCCCCCTGATCTCGGTAATGAAGCAGTGCCCTTTGACCCTCTGTGAGTAAACAAAAAAAGAAACTAATAATCATGTTCTCTTTTTTAATAACAATCACATAAACCAAAATCATGCAGTAAAGGAAGAGTCAGTAGGGCTTTTGTTAAGTACAGCTGCTTTGTTAAATAGTGTTTTTATATGCTTCTCTGTCATTTCTCTTATATATATATATTTATATGATACTGGATTTTTACACATGGGTTTTCTGCATCAGTGTTAAATCTACAGTAATCAGGAAATAAGTTGGATAGATTCATTATATTATAGTCTATTAATCAAACACTTCTATCTAAATATGGTTGTGGTATGATTTCAAATAAGATCATTTAAATATGTTCTCTGTTTTCATAAGGGTCTTTTCTGTTTTTGTCTCTCTGCTCATCTCAATTAATTTTTAGTGGTGGGAGAGCTGACCAGATCAGATATGTATCTTCCTGTCAGACCTGCATGTCCTTCTACTGTCAGAGCCACATTAGTCATCATGGCACAGAAGCAGCCCTGCAGCTCGATACTCACCAACCAGTGCATGATGATCTTCAGAGAGTCAAAGACCAGTACAAAACCAGCATGAAGAACAAGTATGAAAGAGTATTTGAGGGAATCAAACTACAAGAGAATCAAAACCTCCTGAACAGGATTTACACACAGCTGTACATTATAGACGGAGAGAGTGAAGGTGTGAATGAAGAACATGAGGTGCTACAGATGGAGAAAAGTTACAAGACACTCCAAGACACTCCAATCAACTGCAATGACATCTTTGATCCTTCACCTGAACCAGGATATGAGGAGAAGATAAGAGAGAAGAAAGACAAAATCAAGACTGTTCTTACTAAAGGCATCGCTGGAATTGGAAAAACCATCTCTGTGCAGAAGTTCATTCTGGACTGGGCAGAGGGAAAAGCCAATCAGGATGTAGATTTCATGTTTGTGCTTCCATTTCGAGAGCTGAACTTGATTAAAGATCATCAGTACAGTCTTCACAGACTTCTGCTTAACTTTCATCCTGAACTTCAAGATCTGGATTCAAAGATTTATGATGAATGTA
The DNA here is from genome assembly GCF_018812025.1 of Megalobrama amblycephala. Lineage (NCBI taxonomy): Eukaryota > Metazoa > Chordata > Actinopteri > Cypriniformes > Xenocyprididae > Megalobrama > Megalobrama amblycephala. The sequence goes on along the minus strand of NC_063044.1, from coordinate 31,604,243 downwards.
CAGTTGTGTTCATCTTTGATGGTCTGGATGAAAGTAGAATTAAGCTGATGTTTTCAGACAGTGAGAAAGTTTCTGATGTGACTGAGACTTCACCAGTGGGTGTTTTGATGTCAAACCTCATAAAAGGAGATTTGCTTTCTTCTGCTCTCATCTGGATCACCACCAGACCAGCAGCAGCCAATCAGATCCCCTCTAACTACATCACCCGTATGACGGAAATTCAGGGATTCAATGACCGTCAGAAGGAGGAATATTTCAGGAAGAGAATCAATGATGAGCATCAAGCCAGCAGAATCATCTCACACATTAAAAGAGTAGGAAGCCTCCACATCATGTGCCACATACCTGTCTTCTGCTGGATCTCAGCGACTGTGCTTCAAAACAACCTGAATCTAGATCTCAGAACAGAAATCCCTCAAACTCTGACTGAAATGTACATACACTTCCTCCTCATTCAAACAAATATGAGGAACCAGAAGTATGAAGAGAGAGATCAAGAGAAGCTCATGCAGTCCAACAGAGAAGTAATTGTGAAACTTGCTGAATTGGCTTTCAATCAGCTGATGAAGGGCAATGTGATGTTCTATGAGGAGGACCTGAGAGAGAGCAACATTGACATCACCGATGCTTCAGTTTATTCTGGGATTTGCACTGAGATCTTTAGGGAGGAATCTGTGATTAATCAAAGGAAGATTTACAGCTTTGTACATCTGAGCTTTCAGGAGTTTTTGGCAGCACTATATGTGTTTTTCTGCTATTTACACAAGAACATTGAGGTTCTGAAAATGTTCCTGTCAGGAAAGTCCAGAACTCAGTCTGGGAATGTTCCTCTGGATGTGTTTCTAAAGGAAGCAATGAATAAAGCCTTAAACAGTAAAAATGGGCATCTGGATCTTTTACTTCGATTTCTTCATGGCATCTCAGTGGTGTCCAATCAGAAACTCTTACAGGATCTGCTGATTCACACAGAGAACAACCCAGAGAGCATCAAGAAAATTATCCAAAACCTCAAACAAGGTTATAAAAACAATGTCAGGCCTGAAAGATGGATGAATCTGTCACACTGCTTGATTGAGATGAAGGATAATTCTGTTCAAGAAGAAGTGCAGGCATTTTTAAAATCTAAATCTGAAGGAAAAAGTCTTTCTCTTGCACATTGCTCAACTTTGGCAAACATGATCCTGATGTCAAAAAAGGTGATGGATGAGTTAGACCTTAAAAAGTACAACAACTCAAAAGAGGGTAGATGGAGACTGGTACCTGCTGTAAGAAACTGCAGAAAAGCTCTGTAAGTGTGAAAATATGAACATAATTATATTTGTCAATAGTTGTGATGAAGATTTTACAAGTTGTTAGGGTATTCACAAGCATAAAATGTTAACTCTTCGAGCGGTACAGTCCCACATATGGGATTTTTATTTCAGTGCCCTTGGGCGTACGGTCCCACATATGGGATTTAGAATGTTCAGCGACGTCACGTAACTGCCAGATTGGTGTGCTTTCGCGAACTGTGCTTTCGCGCTTTGGCTGCGATTTGGACGCGCTCAGCACTTGTCATATATCACAGCTATGCAGTGTTTTCAGCCACATAATGTTTTATTAAAGGTTTCAAACATTTAAATGCACATAAGCACCAGAGTTTATAAAATACACACTGATGTCAGACATCAGTGGAAGCAGCAATAACAATCCATTCAAATATAATTTGCCGACATTTATTCATATCAGACACACATAATGGGCCTAAGTAATTATAAAGTTTACTCTATTATTCTTCCAGTTCACCAGCCACTTACTTGCATATATTTCGGGAGAAACTGATGAATTCACCTGCTGTAAATCCGACTGACAGGACTCTGCGAACTGCGGGGCAAACTAAGATGGCGGCACCCATCTCGCGTTATAGATCAAGATAAAGATCATTTCTAAAGGTTTTTAAACGACAAAACACACTCACTCACACATATTTGAGAATCGGAATATCAGATAGACATGGTAAGCAAGTTTGTGAATATTTATGACATGGTAAGCAAGTTTGTGAATATTTAAATAAAAAAGGAAAAACAAAATAATAGCGATCCATCTGTCATAGAGTGTTATTGTGGCTGCATTCAGCATACTGTATGCATTCAGCATACAGCATAGTTGTTTTCATTCTCAGCCCAATCCTGTTAGTGTTTTTATAAATTAGATTTATACTAGTAAAACTAGTTTAAAACTAAGGCACTTGTTAATATTAAATATTCAGACAATACAACTGGTTTATGTTATAAAGTAACTCTTCTTTTAGAACACACTTTAAAATGACACTCATATGCTAATACGCTAATATGACTTTGTTCAAGAAAAAAAATTGCTGAATCATCATACACATAATGTACTTTAACACCAGTCTTCGAGGGCCAATATCTTGCTGAGTTTTGCTCCAGCCTTAACCAAATACCATCGAAAAAGCTAATCCCAGTGTTCAGAATTACTTGCAATTTACAGACAGGTGTGTTTAATTAGGGTTTAAATTAAAGTTGGCAGAACATCAGTCCTGCTGGTCTGGAATTGAAGAGCCATGATGTACATTATGTACTTTTAGTTAAATTATGTATTTATTTACATTTTTGGAACTTCCTAATAAACAGAGAGTGAATGCTCAACTAGTAATATTTCATGGTGAAGTTGGTTAACTAAGGAGGTATTTCAATCTGGTGGGGACATCAGCACACCAGAATGCCTATTAACCAGAGTCCTTGATTTTTTTTCCTTCAGTTTGGCAGGCTGTAATCTCACTGAGCAGCACTGTGAAAGTGTGGTTTCAGCTCTACAATTATCAAAGTCCCCCCTGAGAGAGCTGGACCTGAGTAACAATCACCTACAGGATTCAGGAGTGAAACTGCTCTCTGCTGGATTGAAGAGTACAAACTGTCAACTTCATGTACTGAGGTTTGTGTTTCACACTGATTAATTTTGTGACAGTTATTGGGTCATTCCACGAAATTGGTGCCTTTTCAACTTTGAAAAATTAAAAAATAAAATAAGTTTAATAAAAAAAAAAAATTATATATATGGAATGAAGACAACTTAAAATGACAAGAAATTGTATTGGGCCATCTCAGGCTATATAATTTTTTATTTTATTACTACTTTTCTTCCTCATGTTTTGATATTTTTGTCAACCCTGTTACAGACATAATCATCACTATATGCTACAGTTTTAATTATAACTATGTAATAGTTTTTACATATATGAGCAGTATTTTTGTCCCATTTTTCACTGGGGTTGTTTCAAATTTGGCATTTTTTAAACAAATCTTATTTTTGTCATTCAAATGACAAAAAACATCTTAATTTTGAATGCTGATCACCTGTCAATTAAGAAAAATATATATATTTACAAGAGAGATATTAAAAGAAGGGCTTTGTCCAAAACAAAATAATGTGATTGTTACAACTGAAAAACTTGGAAGGCCATTTCAAACATTATTTTTACATTATTTATGAAATTAATGACAGTAACAGGATTGACATAATGGTAACAGGACTGACCAGAGTAACAGGGATGATGGGACACATTCTTCAGCATACATATCTACTTATTTTGTTTATATAATACTGTAAAGTTTCTTACTTTTTAATTTACATTATATTGTTTTGCATTCACTTTGCATGGCTGTATTAGTGAAACATTTAATTTCTAAGAGATCAAGAGCCTTATTTATAAAATGTTGCACAGAAACCGTCCTAAATTTGATCTTATGATCATTTCTCAGATGTGCGTACGTGATATTTCTAGAATGAACGTACACACAGAAAACGAGCGTATGTCTCTCTTTCAAATGTGAAATATATAGCCTAAATCGCAAATAATCTTGAACTTGTGCGCAGCTGAATGGTTTCAGTTCTCGGCGTTGTAAACAACACCTAATTAATGTCATTTACATATAAAAGATCACCAGTCATTGTCCAAACTGTTTAATTTAGAATGGCGAGCTGTAAGAATAGCTTAGATTTAAAAAAAAAAAAAAAAAACTGCAGTAATCTGACAAGGAAAAGTGTGTACTGTACGTCTGTTCAGACTCTGATGTGGCGCTAAGCACTTTTCTACATTTTTATAAATATGAGCGTTGGCGTGGATTTAACACTCTAAGATCAAATCTGTGTATATGCACGCTTTATAAATGTTTTAAGTCTACTGTAATTAGACCCATGCGTCCATACGTTTTGTCTGTGTCAGTGTGTCCCCTCATAGAGCATAAAATATACACTGCCCGCCGTGCCCGGCCAAAAAAAAGGTTGTTGTTTGGACTTTAATAGGTAAATACTTAAGAACCTATGAATGGATCATTATTACAGTGATTATTATGTTTCTAGCATGTTATATGTTTGGCAATGGTTCTTTTAACCCTAAGAGATGTGTAGCTTTTCTTTTCTTAAACAAATGTGTTGAAAGATGTATCATGGCCATATTCCAGGATGACAATGCCAATATTCAACAGGGTTAAAGCTGTGAACGAATGGTTCAGAGAGCACAAAGAATTATTTTCACACATGAACGGCAGTGGCGATTTCTTTAAGACTGCAAGGGAAGCTCGGCTTCCCTTATAATGTCACAAAATTAATGGTCAAATATGTACTATTGTATTAACATTTTATTGACTAAAAATGCATTAGAAAACGTTCATCTCAAAGACGAGTTCGTTCAGAATCAGTTACATATAGCAGGTCGGCTGACTCGATTCCTTCTCATACATTCCCGCAGTGTCACAGTGCATTTCCCTATTGAAGCCCAGCGTCCATTGACTTCAATGGGGCTGCTTTGAACGGTTTTTTTCAGCGCTTCGAAACTAGACGGTCATTGGATAAACGCTGCGATTATGTCCCGCCCACGGACGCTCAGCGTCTCTGGGGGTGAATGGGGAGTGGGCTGGCCCGGACTCCGAGCTTCTGCGTGATGATTGGAGGGTCTGTCGAAAGACTGCATCTCCTTTTGACTGACAGCGATTCTGTACTATAAGGAATCACTGAAGCTATTCGCGCTCAGTCCCATCGTGGATTTCTCAAGTTCAGTCGAAATAAAAACTGCTGCAACCTATTTCTTTGATATTTGCTTGGCGAAATTGCTTGATTTTCATCATACATTTCACACAATTATACACCACATTCCTTGTTTCAGTTTTACAGAGTTTAATATTTTTTTTTTTTTAGATCGTTCATTCATTCATTCCTTCATTCATTCATTCATTCATTCATTAAGCAGCCTAGCTCTGCTGGCCATTGAGAGGACACTGGTCAAGTCACTTGAAAAGACTCCTAGTTGGTACAACAGGGTCACAGACCATTTTCTTGAAAAGGAACGTAGGGCAGAATTTACTTTTAAATAAATAGACAATTTTATGATGTAGGCCGAAAATGAGCTTCCCCTCTCTGACAGACCAGTAGCCGCCACTGATGAACGGGCACTTCTGAGTCCTGACTTTAACCTCAGTGTAAATCTTTGGGATGTGCTGGAGGAGACTTTACAGAGTGCTCACCTCTTGCATTGTCAGTACAAGATCTTTACCAAAAATGTATGAACCTCCTGATGGAAATGACATCAGAACATTTATTTCCATCAAGAGGTTAGTCTTACATTGAGGTTAAAGTCAGGACACAGGGCCCATTCATGTGTAAAAATGATTCTTTGTGCTTTCTGAACCATTCTTTAACCCTGATGAATATTGGCCTTGTCATCCTGGATTATGGCCATGATACATATTCCAACATGGTTGTTTAAGAAATTAAAATCTACACACTCTGTTAGGGTTAAAATATATTATATATTAAGTTTATATAATACATTTAAATAGTTCATACTTGAATTACGAGATTCGTGTACCAACAATACTAATACTAACAATACTAAAAATACTAACTAAAAATGTAACTGATATTCATATGCCACCCACACTGAATGATATAGACATCAATAATACACCTGGGATGACCTTTTAAATTGTTTGCATTTGACACAGATAAATGTTAAATACAGAGAGGATAAGGTGATTGTCATCCCTGTTACCCACATGCATGACCTGTTACCCTAAAAAGTAACAGGGTTGACGGTAACAGGTTTGACAATTTCAAGCTAATTTTCTATTTGCTAGGTAACAGACCAGGGGCCCGTTCTTCGTACGTCGCTTATTACATCCGAGATCAAATGACACATCCAAGATGATATCATCGTGCTAATCATGATCCGGCTAATTGGGTTCTTCGAACACACCTGTTGTGTATGATTAGTATCACTGGATTGAGTTATCTGAGATAATTGCGCGTTCATGTGTTGGCTTAAAAGGGGATATGTATCGATAGTAGAAACATTGATCAGCAATGCAGCGATTGGCTGGAGTCAAGACGGCAACGTAATGACATCATAGAATGAGAAAAGACACCTGACGAAAAACTTGACGAATTTCTAGACATTTATAAGGAAACAGCCAAGCGAATAAATGACAGTAGAACGACATAAATGTTAGATAAATGAAATGTGCACTATTTTTTTTTTTTTTTTTTTTTTTTACATGATTACCCAATTATTTAGGCTATATTCACAATTTCTATTATTTGTACGTTAAATTTTTTATTTCAATGTTGTAATTAGCAACTAATTTACCTTTGAAGCATATTTGACAGCATTAATTAAAGTTTCTTAAGGGTCAAGATCAAGTTATCTGCATCTCCTGCGCTTCATCAAGCCACTCCCATAATATATGTCACGGTTCAAATGCACAAATGCATGTATGGCATAGACATCTGTACATCATGTGTGTAAAACTCCAATAAAAAATATTACGTAATTATTCCCTCACGAATGAATCTCTCACAGAGTAAAACTGTCGGTGTCTATATTATGACACTACACGGCATTATAGTGTTATTTGCAAATTTATTTTTAAATCATTATTATTGTCCCTGGTTTACATTAGGGTACTCTTGTGGGAAAGTAGCAGAGGCTGGGACAGACTTTAAACATCACCTCTGCTTAAAAAGATGCAATCTAATCCTGTTTACATGAAATAAGCCTGCTCCCGAGCAGGTTTGAGCTTACGGACCTGTTGCTATGACAGCAAGTCTAGGATGAGCTTCGAAGAACCAAACGAACAAGATCATGCCAAATCGTCAACAATCAAATCCAGCTAACTGAGTTAGCGATGTACGAAGAACGGGCCCCTGATCACAAAATCACATTTTGTACACTTTAAAGGGATATTACTTGTAGATAATAATTGTTACATTAAATAAATAAGTGTTTAAATGTATACTTCGACATTGTATACAAATGTATACTTTGCATAAATGACATTGCATGATATCCCCTCTCAGTCAAAACTTCATAAATCATCAAAAATAGAAAATTATAGAAGAGAGAGAGAAACTTATTTTTATTTAAACTGTTGGCATCCTGGTTTAGAGATGATGTACCTTCCTGGAAGTGTCGTCACTGGAATGCACCATTATTTATACAGGGTTCTTTGGTGAGGGTAACAGGGCTGACATGAAATAAGGGACACCGATAAAATGATTTATATTTTATCAAAAATAATGTATACTTGTGCTAAAACATTGCTTGACAATAAGAAATATGCAAAAGTGATTTTTGTATCATTTTGCATTCAGTTTGCAAATTAAAAGTCCTGCTGAAAAAGAACAATCATAGCAAGGGACAGGCCAAAAACCTTACCCTTATGAGAATAAATGCAATTTTAATTATTTAAAATAATATTTAATTGACTTTACTTTGGTGTAATATTGATAAAACAATGCACAGTATTGATATGTTTTTAAATCACAATTTAAAATTATTATGTATACCTATTATGTACAGACCCTGTCAGGCATGTTTAAGAAGAAAACATTTTGGGAAATTAGATTTTTTTTTTTTTTTTTTTTTCATTCATAACTCGCAGACTACTACAAATCTGCCTGCCTGGGAAATGTGTATACAGTGGGGTCCAAACATTTGAGGCAAAAAGTAAAAATATTTATAGTCTGCACTGTTTAATACTTTTATAAACATGTTTTCTTGCCAAAATTACCCTTTTCTAAGCCCTGCCCTCTAAATGTGACTGGTCAGTGTTACATAAGCCACTGTTGCTTGTTTCTAATGTAATTTTTTAGAATAATCTTTATGTTTGATTAGTTTTAAATTAGGGATGCACCGATAGCGATAACAGTATCGTTATAGGGCCCGATACCAAGCTCATGTACTTGTACTCGTACGCTTAAAAATACCCCCGATACCAAAAACCGATACCTCACGTGACGTAACTGACAGAATTTTCCGTGCACAGAGACACCGGCAGCAGCAGCAGAAGCAATGTCAGCCTCAGAGGTGTGGCAATACTTCAAAATTAATGATGACAACACACACATTGCGAACTGCATACTTTCAATAACAATTTGTTATCGATTAGTGAAGGCGGGATATGCGGAATCGCGCTGAATGACAGACTAGAAGAGTGCTCTCTTGCGCGCGCGCTTTCTCTCTCTTTCTTGCGCGCAATCCCAGTTCTCTCAGACAGCGCGCAATCCCAGTTCTCTCAGACAGCGCACGATCAGTTCTCCTTGTGCCTGAATGGTCAAATGCACACATAGTTGTCAAAATGTCCATCGTGTGGAGTATCTCACATAAATCACGTAAACATTAGGGTGAAAACAGGATATGTGTCAGTATCCATGGATTCGGTCTTAAAGGGACCATAGCCTATATTTGTCATTAATGTTAATAAAACAACAAAAAGTTGTTAAATAAATGTATACATGGTAAATAAACCTACTGTATCTGAAAAAAACAAGTTTATTTAATTTGTATCTCTATATTATTTGTTGTATTGTTTGTAATTGGTTTGTAAATTACTTTTTATATAACAACAATTATATATATTGGTATTATTACTTTTTTCATTAGAGTAATAAAGAAGCTGTCCTACATTCATTAGTCTCACTGTGTTGTTCTTGGAAAACTGCAACATAGATAGAAATTAATGAATGTTTAGGCGTCGGTATCGGCGAGTACTAGAAAAAAGTATTGGTACTCGTACTCGGTCCTTAAAAAATGGTATCGGTGCATCCATATTTTAAATACAAACATAAATAATCCAATATATATATATATATAGGTTAATATATATATATATATATATATATATATATATATATATATATATATATATATATATATATATATATGAAAAAAATGTGTCACTGAGCACAAATTGAATCTTCTGCCATGGTCATCCCAGTCCCCTGACCTGAACCCAAAAGAAAATGAGTGAAGTGAAGAAGCACCAACATGGAGCTGGGAATCTGAAGGATCTGTAGAGATACTGTATAGAGGAATGGTCTCTGATCTCTTGTCAGGTGTTCTCCAAACTCATCAGGCATTATAGGTTATAGGCATTATAGGCATTAAGACTCAAGAGCTGTTATCTTGGCAAAAGGAGGTTGCAAAAAGTATTGAATAAAAGGGTGCAATAATTCTGGCCAACGTGATTTTTTTTGTTTTTTTTTTTTTAATAAAATATCAAAAGGATTAACCCTTAAATGCATATCTTGGTTCTTTTTCAACCCGGGACGTTATCCGCTATCCTCCTGCTCATTCTTTTTTCCATCTTCTTAGTATTCCTCAATCTATTTATTATCAACAATATAACAAGGGAAAAACTCCCAAAAATGTAAAATAATTCTAATTCTAATTTCCTAATTAATATATTGTAAAAAAAAGTGTATAGGGTCAATATATCATCCATATATTTTTCTGTGCAAAAAGAAACTGCTCTGCAGCGCTTTGTGCAACGCTCGTCTAAATAAATGTAATTCACCTTTATTCCTCAAGGTGGCAATGTTTGAAAAACGATGATGTGAGGCGTCAATCAAATTTACCTCAGACATAAAACAAATTGTCATGGCTCAGCGATTTACAGCTGAGCAAGTCTGCGATCAAATATTATCCTTGCTTGATGATGGCTCTAATGACAAAGCTGTCAGGGAACAAATTATTTACAATTTTGACGATGAAGAAAACAATAGTTTCAGTATCGTATCAGATAACTCAGATCCTGAATATGAGCCAGACACTACCGGGGAAATTAGCTCTGAAGACGACAGTGTTTATGTCGGGGAAGCAGCTAATCAAAACGAACCTGCCCAAGTTCCAACAGATGAGACCGAGACCTACACAAGCAAAAATGGACTTGTTCTGTTATCAGCTGACCCTCCTTCGAGCAGGACAAGAGGATGCAACATTTGTCACACCAAAGAAGGGCTTTGTGGCAAGGCAAAACTGATTCTGACTGAAAGTGATGCACTCTCATGTTTCCTTGATGATGATATTCTGCACAAGGTGATTCAAAATACTAACCAGTATGCAAGAATGTATGGTGTCTAAAGGCAGAGATCCTAGAACATGGAAATGAGTTGATGAAACTGAGATGAAAGCTGTGATAGGAGTCCTCTATCTGCTTGGGATCTATCGCTCTCAGCACGAGTCTCTGCAATCTCTCTGGTCCAGCGGTCACAGCGGGAGGCCAATATTCAGAGCTGCATTCAGCATCAATAGGTTTGAACAGATCGTATAATTTATGAGATTGGATGACCGTGACACACGTCAGGTGAGAAAGAGCAATGACAAATTTGCTCCATTTAGATCACTCTGGAATGCCTTCAATGAAAATTGCTGGAAAAACTACAACATTGGTCCGTATGTGCAGAGGTGTCAAGTAACGAAGTACAAATACTTCGTTACCTTACTTAAGTAGAAATTTCGGGTATCTATACTTTACTGGAGTAATTATTTTTCAGTAATTATTTTTTTTACTTCTACTCCTTACAATTTCACGCAATTATCTGTACTTTCTACTCCTTACATTTTAAAAATAGCCTCGTTACTCATATTTCATTCCGGCTTGAGAAAAAAACAACTATCCAGATAAATCGCGCCATCCGGATAGAGTGAATTTGATTGTGGTTGGATGAGAAGTATAAACATACCATTCTGACATCCTATTGGTTTGTACGCGATCCATCGCAGCTGGACATGTTACAAATCATGTCACACTCCAGCAAGGAAACAGTGTTGGGGGTCGTTACTCAAAAAAGATTATTTCTTAAAAGTTATTATTTCTCCACTACTGGCTCATTTAGGCTATCAAACGGGTGCTTTCTCTTCGTCCTCTGCAAATTAAGCTAGGTAGTTCGGTAGAGAGACGTTTGAATAAATTAGCGTATACACCGGTTTTTAAACTTTTTTTTTTTTTTTTTTTTTATGTGACCCATAGTCCTATACAACCATGTAGCTAAACGAGCCAAAACGAATTAATTTAAAACGAAACTGAAGGTAAACCTGCGTTGCTCTCATGGTGTTATACCTCTCTCTTTCGGTGAAGTGGAGCAGTGCTCTTGCTGAATGGCACGGATTGCACTACGGACTATTGTACCTTTTTATGTTTTTTTTTTTTTTTTTTTATACTGTATTTTATTTTTTATAACGAACAAGCTGCGATGTCACGTTTCCAGTGCTTTGTTGTGTGTGCGTGAGGCGCGGGCGCGATCAAACAGCTGTCTTTGCCGGGGACTTGCCTCATCGTCATGGCAACGGTTCGTGGCCAGGTCAGATTACGTGAGGCTCTGCGTTCCATTCGGAAGGGCTCATCCCTATGCCCTAATCCCTTCAAAGGGTTTTCCCTCCGGAGGGAGAGCTTCGAAGGGATGAAGGGTGTAGGGGTCAAAAATACTCCTTTTTTAGAACGCACTTCTGCGTCATCTTAACCAGACAGTCAAGGAGGATAAATTGCGCAAGCTGCGCCCTTTGTTTAACGTTAGTTTATATATTTATTTATTTTTGGTTTATCGTACCATAATGTATATTGTGTCTATGTATTTGAAACATTTGAATGGACTGATAAAGGGAGCTGTAAAGTATTTTTGTTGAAGTACAGTGTCGTTTTGACCAAAATAATGTACTAAATCTAACTCGTATAAATATTACAGTAGTATAGAAAAATATTATACATACATTTATAGGTAAAATCGAACTCCGAGCCTCCTGTACCCATTCTGTGATGACAAACAACTTCCCTGTGCAAAGGATCATGGGGGCCCGAAGTGTCCATCAGTTGTACCCTTCGAAATCCTTCATTCCGAAGGGCCCTTTAATGTGGCCAGTTTTGAACACTTTGGTTTGGAACGACCCTTCAATATGGCGGCCATGATTGTTTTCACTCCGAAGTGCCCTTTGGAGGGCGATATATCCCGTTTGGAACGCACCGAGAGTTTGTTGCCGTTTGTTGGATGCTCAGCCGACCAAACAAACGCCGATTAAACATGTTCAGTCTGGTAAAAACAGACTCCAACCAACGCCAACAGGGTTATCACACCTATCCAACAAACTCCAACAGACAAGTTTGTTGGCGTTATTTGGTGCGATGTGAACTGAAACAGCTGAAAACTACCCGCATTTGGCGGGTGATAATGTCAAGCCCTGATTGTTACTAAGCCTGCCCTGGGTACACCAAAACTACCCACATTTTTCTTGTCCGCTGCCCTCACAGATTCCTGCAGTTAAGTTTGGATGTACATTTACATTCCAATAAAGGTTATTGATGACATTTTGAGGAGGTGGAGTGCACAATAGGCCCCTGTGGCGCGGCCTAAGCTTTTGTCCTTAATGGCATTTTTTTTCCTTACATAACTTTTACTTTTATACTTTAAGTAGTTTTGAAACCAGTACTTTTACACTTTTACTTGAGTAAAAAGCTTGAGTTGATACTTCAACTTCTACAGAAGTATTTTTAAACCCTAGTATCTATACTTCTACTTGAGTATTGAATGTGAATACTTTTGACACCAGTGCGTATGTGACAATTGATGAGCAGCTCATCCCATTCAGAGGACGCTTCCATCAGTACATGCCCAAAAAACCTGACAAATATGGCATGAAACTGTTTCTGATGTGTGATGTTGCTATGGCATACACTTTCAATGGCCTACCATACACAGGCCGCGAAGGCGATCAGCGGTGCACAGGATTGGCAGAGAGTGTAGTAAAGAAATTGGTAGAGCCAATTCTGAACTCTGGAGTAAATGTCACAACTGATAACTGGTTTACAAGTGCAAAACTCGCTGCTGATTTGCTCTGCAAACACATTACCTTGCTGGAAACAACGTGCAAAAACAAACCAGAAATTCCGCCTGCATTTCATGCTTGTAAGAGGAGACCTGTGGGATCAAGCCTGTTTGGTTTTTGCCAAAAGCAAACCATGGTGTCCTATGTGCCAAAAAGAAACAAGGCCATTGTACTTTTATCCAGTATGCATGACAAAAAAGAGGTTGATGATGTGTCTGGGAAGCCTGTGATGATCCTAGATTATAACAAAACAAAGGGTGCTGTGGACCGCGTGGACCAACTGTGCCACACCTAAAGTGTACAGAGGAGAACAAAGCGTTGGCCCTTGGCATATTTCTACAATTGCCTCAACCTTGCTGCTATTAATGCTGCTATAAAGTTGTTTTCGTCACAAAGTTCCCAGGTTGGGAAGCTGCGAGTCCTCACAGACGTCACATTTTCCTCGAGAACCTTGGCCTTCAGCTACTGAGACCATGGATGCAAGAAAGAGCGCAGGTACCACGACTTCCCCGAGCATCCCAGAGTGCACTGAAATGCTGTGGTTTTGTGAAACAGAACCCCACCGAGGAGGAACAACAAACAGGTGCCATAAAGCGCAGAAGGTGCCACGTCTGTCCATCATCACTCGATGGCAAAACAGTGGACCGCTGCTGTGAGTGTGGCCAGCCATGTTGCAATGACCACAAGAGAGTCACTGTCATTTGTGACTATTGTTCTCACTGAGCCCATAAATTTCAACAAATTCCAATAGGCTGACAGAGAGAGGTAGACAAAAATATTCATGTGAAAGTGTTATTAATTGTGAAAAAATTCCGTTCATTGTGTAAATGAAAATGTTTTATATTTTATGTTCTTATTGTTTATTTGACTAATTTATAGTGCTTTGCAGCAGTTGTATAATTCTTATCTGACAAAACAGGCTGTGCATTTGCAGCATTTTCATAGAGTTCCATATGATAGACGCACGTCTTGGTGAAAAAGTTTTGAAACATCATAATTGTATAAGATGAAATGGTTTACACTGATGAGAGTGTAGAAAAATTAGAGATTAATTTTATTAATATTACTGAAGAGAGTAGACTGAAATTTTAAAGCTCTTTGACGCCGATTCATAGTTTTCTTCAATGTGCAATTAGTTTTGTTCCTTCCACAACTTCTGAAAGTGATATTCGTTATATAAATGCTAATGTTGTTTTTAGCCATGAAAATTGTGCATGATAAAATGTTAATAATGAAAAATATCAAATATTTTAATGATTTTTCTACTGTTATGGAGAAATGATTTACAAATGAAATGCAATGCTTTGATAAGTTTCTTTTTTGTCAGACAGGAGTGTTTGTTTACCTGCTTTACTAGATTCGGCTACTTCCTGTAGCCTTCGTCAGAAGTGTCACGTGATGTTGCTGTGACGTGTCTTGTAGGCTGCTTATGTTGTTTTGCCAGACACTAGGGAGAGCTTGCGCCCCCTACTGTCTGACAACATCTCCAGGACTACATCCCAGGTGGGGGATAAGGTGTTGGCTCCCTCATCCCGGTTCATAGTCCTTGGTGCATGTTTCCTAATCTCAATGGCCTCCCTGATCCAGCGGTGATATTTGTTACTTTCAGTACGGATGACCCTGGCATTATCCCAGTCCATGATGTGATTTTTCCCTCTTGCAGTGGTTGGATATGGCTGATTTGAGGTTATCCTGTTCTGCTTGTTCTTTTATTGCTCTTGTTTGTCTCTTGGATGTTTCTTTTTCGCATTCTGTCTGATGTTCCTTTTTCCATGTTCCAAATGTTCTGCCTGTTTCACCTATGTGTGTTTTGTTGCATGATAGACATGGTATTTCATATATGGCGTCACATTTGTGTTCTTGTTTTATTCTGTCCTTGGGTTTTACTTGTAACTGTCTGAGTTTTGTGTGTGGTTTTACTGGTGTGTTTATGTTGTGTCTTTTCATGGACCTTTGTATGCGTTCTGAAAGTATGTGGATGTGGCCACGAATCTTAGCAGTTTCATAATGTCATCTATTGTGAGTTTGGTTCTTTTCTTGAGTGATCTGTCCTGTCTGAGTCTATCTTCAACAATGTTTAATGTGACTTCAACCGGGGTTTTGGTGAACAGTGATATACAGGTGCTGGTCATATAATTAGAATATCATCAAAAAGTTGATTTATTTCACTAATTCCATTCAAAAAGTGAAACTTGTATATTATATTCATTCATTACACACAGACTGATATATTTCAAATGTTTATTTCTTTTAATTTTGATGATTATAACTGACAACTAAGGAAAATCCCAAATTCAGAATCTCAGAAAATTAGAATATTGTGAAAAGGTTCAATATTAAAGACCGCACCCTGGAGAGGATTGTGAAACAAAACCCATTCAAAAATGTGGGGGAGATTCACAAAGAGTGGACTGCAGCTGGAGTCAGTGCTTCAAGAACCACTACGCACAGACGTATGCAAGACATGGGTTTCAGCTGTTGCATTCCTTGTGTCAAGCCACTCTTGAACAACAGACAGCGTCAGAAGCATCTCGCCTGGGCTAAAGACAAAAAGGACTGGACTGCTGCTGAGTGGTCCAAAGTTATGTTCTCTGATGAAAGTAAATGTTGCATTTCCTTTGGAAATCAGGGTCCCAGAGTCTGGAGGAAGAAAGGAGAGGCACACAATCCACATTGCTTGAGGTCCAGTGTAAAGTTTCCTCGCTCAGTGATGGATTGGGCTGCCATGTCATCTGCTGGTGTTGGTCCACTGTGTTTTCTGAGGTCCAAGGTCAACGCAGCCGTATACCAGGAAGTTTTAGAGCACTTCATGCTTCCTGCTGCTGACCAACTTTATAGAGATGCAGATTTCATTTTCCAACAGGACTTGGCACCTGCACACAATGCCAAAGCTACCCGTACCTGGGTTAAGGACCATGGGATCCCTGTTCTTAATTGGCCAGCAAACTCGCCTGACCTTAACCCCATAGAAAATCTATGGGGTATTGTGAAGAGGAAGATGCGATATGCCAGACCCAACAATGCAGAAGAGCTGAAGGCCACTATCAGAGCAACCTGGGATCTCATAACACCTGAGCAGTGCCACAGACTGATCGACTCCATGCCACGCCGCATTGCTGCAGTAATTCAGGCAAAAGGAGCCCCAAACTAAGTATTGAGTGCTGTACATGCTCATACTTTTCATGTTCATACTTTTCAGTTGGCCAAGATTTCTAAAAATCCTTTCTTTGTATTGGTCTTAAGTAATTTTCTGAGATACTGAATTTGGGATTTTCCTTAGTTGTCAGTTATAATCATCAAAATTAAAAGAAATAAACATTTGAAATATATCAGTCTGTGTGTAATGAATGAATATAATATACAAGTTTCACTTTTTGAATGGAATTAGTGAAATAAATCAACTTTTTGATGATATTCTAATTATATGACCAGCACCTGTAATGTTGTGTGATATGAAAATTTCTGACGCTTCTGACGAAGGCTACAGGAAGTAGCCGAACCTAGTAAAGCAGGTAAACAAACACTCCTGTCTGACAAAAAGAAACTTAACACAGAATAACAAAATATGCTTTATCATTTTGTAATTAATTGTTAAAAAAAAATATTATGACAGTTTTATACTAATGGGGCCATATAGAGATCCAACTGAACTGTATTCGATATATACAAGGGGTCGCTAACGACCCGAATATGTAATAATGATTGGCGAAACACTTATGCATTTAACGGTTAACAATGCAGATGTATTTTCACAAGCTTCTTTGTTCATATTCTGAGCACAGCTGTATAGAATATCTGGAACAGTAGTAAACGTGCCAGGTTAAATAATTAAATAAAATCATTTAATTATTCTTAATAGAAAATTATATAAAATAAATTAAGTAATTTAAGTGAGCCTAAACCTGCAGCTCAACAATTATTAGATCATAAATAATTGAATTATTTTCTGTAAAAAAAAAAAAGAAGGTATTAATAGAGTTATAATGAAAATATTAATAGAGTAATGATATATGATATAAATTATTATTATTATTATTATTATTTTATTTTACAGAACAACAGTAAAATTACAATACTAACATTTATGGATGTCTTTATTTCTTGCTTTCAAATGTTAAATCATTGAGGTTTTATTTTGGCAGAAAACCAGGGAGATCCAGGAAGACATTTCTCTTTGGCAACAGATTTATAAACAACACTCATTACGATGGTTGGTGCTCGTTGCATTCCCAAATGCAAATTAAGCGACTCAAACACACACAGCACTTGCAGAGCATTTTCTGTGAATCGAAGCTGGAAGCTGTGTTTTACTCTGTGCAGCACATCAGACTATATATTTCTATAATTAAATCACAACCGTTGCGATCTGATAATCACACTAAGACACATCACATTCTCACATCCATGCATTGTCAATATTCATAAAAAAGTTACCAGGCAACTGGTAAATACCACAGTTTCAGTGCTGATTTTTTTCTCACATTTGGCATTTTGAACCCTGGCGAACATGCTGACTTTTTGAAACCGTGACTTTTAACAGACAATAACAGACAATTCTTTATATGTGATGTGATCTGTGAAAACCCATCATATGGTGAAATTTTACCTATCACAGGTTTCAATACCATATGAAAGCTGGATTTTTTTTATTTTATTTTTTTATTACCACATATTTTTTCATAGCTTGTTTGTAACAAAAGTTATGGTTATCTGAAGTCGGCTGATCGCTATGATTTTCAGGAACGGAATTTTGAGAAAAACAGTTGACAGTTTAAACTGTCACCCCCTTTTTTTTTTTGCATAGACATGAAAATGCACTATCCAAACATAAATGGTTGTAATTCAAGAGTGCTTTGAAATATAGACCCACTCTTCCTCTGCCTCCGCTGGGTGTGTTCTTAAATTGTAACGTAAGAGAAAGACAGCCTTGCTACTATAAATCGCTATTTTTCTGCACTTAACAGGCAAATTTTGCCAAGATATTTTCAGAGATGATAGACAAGATGTTATAGAATGATAATTTAATGAAAACCCAATTTTGACAAAAAAAAAAATTATATTCAACCTTTTTTTTACTTTACTGAAAACGTTCCATCGTTTCATCTGACGGGTTTTCCCAGATCGCATCATATATTTGAAAGCTGATAACTGATATTGGCCAATAAATCTAAATCCATATTTTGATATAATTTTTTGAGAGCCTGATTACAAAAACAAAAGGCTTAGCCATTAAAAGCCATATCCCAAGCACTCCAACAACAAACATATACAGTACAGTAGCCTAGTTTGAACCGGTGTAAGATTCCTTAACTTTTCAAATTAATTTTACACACCAATGGCCAAATTTCTTGATAATTTTTTTTTTTTTTTGGCTTACAATGACATAAAATAATGCCTAAATAATGCAAACAAGTCAGTGGACAACAAGTATAAAGAATAAAAATGCATGTGCCACAGATAAATAAAATGGAATAGCCTATAGATGGACAAAAATGAAATGGATTATAATTAAACCATATTGTTTATAAAAATAATATGAGAAAAATAAAAGTGCTAGTTATTATTAATAATGCATCAATGTTTTCAAAAAATAAACATCTAAAATTAATATTACTGTTTCAAATGACCGCATTGCTGTTTGAGCTGCGTGTGCTGTATAGAAGAGTTGAATGAACATTGGGAAACTAGAGCGCTTTGTTAGCAGGTTAATTAACTAAACAAAATGCATTCGATATGAGATTAATCAGATATTTATACAACATAGACAATATCACAACTTATATCTGAACAAAATTATGCAAATACACAAGTGAACTTCAACTTGAACTAAGTTATGTGCTCAGTGTTTAAACTCCTGTTGTGGATGCGGTTTTCCCATAATAACACTCTGAAACATGGCAACTAAAGAATTTACAATGTTTTACTACAATATTATTCTCAATATAATTTTATGTATATGACGGTACCAATCATAGTTATTCATGTTGTGCATTGCTGTTTGAGATGTGTGTGCTGAAGCTAAAGATGATCACCAGTAAACTGAAAGGGATAGTTCACCCAAAAATGAAAATTCTGTCATCATTTATTCACCCTCAAGTTGTTCCAAACCTGTATGAGTTTCTCTCTTCTGTTGAACACAAAAGAAGATATTCTGAATAATGTTAGTAACCAAACAGTTGATTGACCTCATTCACTTCCATAGAAGGAAAAAAAAATACTATGAAAGTCAATGGGGTCCATTAACTGTTTGGTTCATTCTTCAAAATACCTTCTTTTGTGTTCAACAGAAGAAAGAAACTCATACAAGTTTAGAACAACTTGAGGGTGAGTAAATTATGACAGAATTTTCATTTTTGGGTGAAATATCCCTTGAAGCGCTTTATTACCGTGTTAATTAAATTAACCAAATGCATCCTACAGTATATGAGATAAATCAGATAAACTGTATATACACAGTACATACATTTTACAAATAAACATAATATTATAACTTAAAATTGCACAAAAGGCTGCAAAAGCACAAGTGAACTTGACTGTAAGTGTTGTGTGAATGTCCTTATCCCGTAACAACACGCTAAATGTGGGCACACAAAGAATTCACAACATTATTTTACTGTAGTTTTCTCATTAAAATTTTTATGTAGCCTATATGGCAGATTTCCATTGCACTTAACTGCATTTTCCTTTGCAAAGTGATTCCAATTATATTTCAAGCAATTCAAAACCATCATGGCGAGCAGTGCGCATCTGAAGTGTCTCAGCTGAAAGAAAAAAATCCACTATTTATCTGCTTTAATATATCTACCTAATTTTCTTATCGGGTCGATGACCACCATTTTTTTTTTTTTTTTACAGAAAATCACACAGTCAACAGAAATCTCCAGTTCATAATGAATTTTTAGAAAAAAGAAAAAAAGTAAATTAGCAACAGGACCGTGACAGGACAATTAATTTTTTAGCGTAATAATTTAGGAAATATCACTCAGTGACTCGATCAGAGCCCATTAAATAGTATATTTTTAATATCTTAACATAGACTTCAGCATGCCACCAATGTTTTACATTTTTAAAATTTACTTGAACATTTTATATTGTCATGGTATGTTTCACACTTCGAGAGTTAAGGATCTAATTGCAAGTAGTTGATATATATTTAGGGAAAACAAGCCAAGCTACTAGGAAGCAGGAGCACAGAAAACCACACCTTACACCGATGAAAATGGACAAAGAAAAAAAACCTGAGAGCTATATACACTAAATGTAAAACAAGGAACAGGTGTGGCTAATCAATTAACAAATCAGTAATCAAGGCAACCAAGGACACTGGGACTAAACACAGGTAATGAAACTGAACTCAAAGAACCAAACTTAACAGACAGTACTTGACAGATATGTGTACTTATGATATTATTCTCAGTATTTTAACTCAGTGTCTATAAAGACAACTTTACTTTCAAGAATACAGAATACAACAAAACACTATTGGTTGGGATAAGCTGTATGGCAAAACTGTGAATGTTTGTGGAATATTCTAGTATTCCAAATGTCTTCTGCCCTCAGCTTGCGTTTTTCTTATTTTACTTTGGCGGCGAGCTAAACAAAGGCCCATTAAAGGTCGCAGACAGAAGTCAGGGTCAAACTCTCTTTACTGAAGACCAGTTTGTGAAACTGTAACACAAATGAACAATGATACACTATGATTCTCAAATCTGTGAGATAAAAGAAAAACCCTCTGTGAGCATGCTGATAACAGGATCATATCAGCTATTGTATTAATGTTAATATAATGTTCACTCTTAACAGAAAACATGATTTTTGTGATCTCATCCATGCACGTATTATTACACATCATGTGAAGAAAATTTTGTATAGGCCTATATTTTAAATTACAGTACCAGTCAAAAGATTGGACGCATTACTATTTATAATGTTTTTGAAAGAAGTCTCATGCTCATCAAGCCTGCATTTATTTGATCAAAAATACAGGGGAAAAAAACAGCAATATTATGAAATATTATTACAATTTAAAATAATGGTTTTCTATTTTAATATACTTTAAAATATAATGTATTTCTGTGATGCAAGGCATCTAAACATTCATATTGCCTCTATGGCATTTTATGTAATATATTTGTTATATTATAGAACCTAAATGTTAATGCGCAGTTTAATACATTGCCAACTCATTTTATTTCAATATTTGTTATGTATTTAAGTCAATTTCACTCATCTCAGTATAGCAATATAGTTTGAGAATATGGCAATTTACTAATGTAAGTTGTGTGTAGTAAACGAAACCGCACGTCGATCTGCCCCATTAACCCTTTCGCACGTAAGTTTAAAATATTCTGTCTGACCCCCCAGCGTGAGTTTTTTAAGGCGACCGTTATTTAGAACGTATCACTTTATGGTTTCCATGGTGACGCGTCATCGCTTGTTACGTGACACACCGCAGCACTGTATGAATGATGATCTGCTTTCATTTGATTTTTCCTTTTTTATTCAAAATATTCACAAATTTGTTACCTATAGCATGAAATATCTAATATTCCGATTGCCAAATATGTGCAAGTGGTTTTGCTGTTTAAACACCTTTATAACGATCGCGTTAGTTGAGCCATATGCGCGATGGGCGCCGCCATGTTAGTTTGCGCCGCACAGAGAATCGGATCTGTTGGATTTACAACCCGTGAATTTATCCACTTCTCCCGAAATACATGAAAGTAAGTGTGCCGGTGAACTGGGGAAGAATAGAGTAAGCTTTTAAGTTACTTTCACAATGTGTATCTGATATGAATTAAACGTGTTGTCAAGTTATAATGGAAAGGGTTGTTATTTCCGCTTCTATAGACATCACTGTGTATTTTACAAACTCTAAATATATTGTTTTGTTAGTACTCATGTGTATTTAAATGTGTGAAACCTGATATGAAAATTATTTGGTTGAAAACACTGCATATATGTACTATATGAAAAGCGCTGCGCGCGTCCGTCTCTGGTTTAGCGCCATTTAAAGCGCGCACACACATTTGAATTTGGCAGTTGATCACGTAATGCGCTGAACGTTCTAATCACACCGGTGTGATCGTACGCTCCTGGGGTCAGACAAGACTGATCACACCGGTGTGATCGTACGCGTTAAAGGGTTAATTCACACTGAGACACTCAAAACTTGCAGGATTCATATTTAAACAGTCTTTTTTTGCGGTTCAAAATTCACAGACACCATATCGCAATTAGAATAAAGAATTTAAGAATTAAAAAAACTTACCATTCACAATCGTTGGCTTGATCAAGTTGATCCTCGAAATGAAAGTGAAACCAGTCATGCTCTTCCACTGAGGTAAATCCTTTTAGAATTATTTCTCACCACATCTCAAAACAATGAAAAGTACATGAAACTGACTAAGCTTGATGCGTTTTTCTGAGTTGATGCGCCGCGGGCGTTCACTCTTTTGCATGTATCGCCTCAGAATTTGCATCTGAATAACTCATGCTCCATGGGCACGACCAAATTAGTGGATAATGACCTGACTCGCGAACGAATGACATGTCTCTCTTTTCATACAGATTACATAAACAGAGAATATTTGTTTTTTGGTTTGAATTACATGATTTTAAACCTGACATTTCAACGTTTCTTTATACATATGTCTCATTTTTGTGTGATTAGTATTCACTAAGTTACAGTTCATTTTCTGGGAACTATCAGATTGGACTTCGTTCAGAGAGACGACAGATCACGCGTCATTTTAGTTTTCTTTATTTTGCAAAAAGCACAAGATTTTGTTTTTACTTTGAGTGTACACAAATAAAAAGACATTTCACATTAGAATGGTGTATAACTCTTAATTGTATGTCAAAAATTGACGGAGTATTTTGAGTCTCTTTCACACTGATAAGAAAAAAAGCAAGGTGGTATCGCTGGCGCAACCGCCGACTCCATAGTGTTAACATTGTCCTATCCATTATCATGCTAGCAATGTTCCGATAGTTGTCATGACTGAATTATAAATATGAATATAACCTATCCCACACCCTAAACATTTACAAAAAACGTTCTACATTAAAAAGCAACATTTTCATTGTTTTATATTGTTTTTATGAATAAAAACAACCCTAGATTTCCTTAAAAGACAGTTTTGTCAAGTTTAGCTCACTTGCAAATTTATCCCCAAAAAGTTGGTTAAGTAGGTACAGAGACACACATACACACTCGCATCCCTCCTGCTGTATTACCAATCTGAGAAATAAGAACTAAAGCATTTCTAAAAATGAAACACACTACCATGAACACTTACTATTGTTGTAGATTATGTGGCTGTTTGGTGACAGAGGAAGGTTGTGCTGCTCTGGCATCAGCTCTAAGTTTAAACCCTTCACACCTGAGAGAGCTGGATCTGAGCTACAATCACCCAGGAGATTCAGGACTGAAGCTACTCTGTGATAAACTCAATCACCTGGACAAACTCAAGTATGTTGAACACTAACAATCGTCCTGTCTGCTCTGTATCTTTACAACTTTATTTTAATTGCTGGACCTTCCTGCTGAACAGACCAGAGGGTGAATTTTCAACTACCATGATCTTCTATGGTGAAGTTGGTTAACTAAAGAGGTCTTTCAGTCTTGTGTGGACACCAGCACTCTACCATGCTTTTTAACCAGAGTCTTTACTTTTTTTTCAGTTTGGCAGGCTGTAAACTCACTGATCAGCAATGTGAAATTGTGGCTTCAGCTCTACAATCATTAAACGCCCCCCTGAGAGAGCTGGACCTGAGTAACAATGACCTGCAGGATTCTGGAGTGAAGCTGCTCTGTGTTGGACTGAAGAGTCCAAACTGTCAAATCAACATACTAAGGTTTGTGATTCAAATTTTAACAACAGTGTTTTTGACTATATTTTCTAGTTTTAAAGTTTTAAATACACAATTATAATTACAAATACATTGTATTTATCCTGGATCCAGGTGTGCCCCTTGTCTGCTTGTAGCTGTTGTCTCATGTGTTATTCTACACTGAAAAGGGGAGTTTATATGGCATACCCCAGCTACCTTTAGGATGCCCCTGGAGTATCACAACATGGCACATTTTATATGTCTTACTAATAAAACACGCCTGATTCAACTTATCAGCCTGTTAGTAGAGACTTCCGGTGTGTTCCAAACGGGATATATCGCCCTCCGGAGGGCACTTTGGAGTCAAAATAATCATGGCCGCCATATTGAAGGGTCATTTCAAAGGGCCCTTCAGAATGAAGGATTTCGAAGTGTACAACTGTTGAACACTTTGGGCCCCCATGGTCCTTTGCACAGGGAAGTTGTATGTCACAGAATGGGTACAGGAGGCTCGGAGTTCGATTTTACCTATAAATGTATGTATAGTATTTTTCTATACTACTATATTATTTATATGAGTTAGATTTGGCACATTATTTTCAAATGACAAAACGACATTGTACTTCAACAAAAATACTTTACAGCTCCCTTTATCAGTCCATTTGAATGTTTAAAATACATAGACACAATATACAATATTGTGCGATAAACCAAAAATAAATAAATAAATAAACTAACGTTAAACAAAAGGTGCAGCTTGCACAATCTACTCCTTGATTGTCTCGTTAAGATGATGTAGAAGTGCATTCCAAAAAAAAAAGAGTTTTTTTGACCCCTACACCCTTTATCCCTTCGAAGCTCTCACTCCAGAGGGTAAACCCATTGAAAGGATTAGGGCATAGGGATGAGCCCTTCTAACGCATGGTTCAAGACCTAAAATGTTTGTGTTAGATGATAGAAACATCCAAAATGTGTTTTGTTGGGGTACTCCAGGACCAGGGTTTTAGGGGAAGGGTCAAGTCCCACTAGATTTTGTCAGTTAGACTTAGACACATCTTCTGGTGATTAAAAGCTCTTTCCACAAAGAGATTATATTGCCTTCTTTCCAGTATTACTGAATATTTTCAGCTCCAGTGTAGGGTTGCATAATGTTGGAAAAAACTGACATTGCAATGTCTTGTTTTACTGCGATTATATGTGGTGAAGTGAAGAAATAGAGGAATTTTTACCTGATGTCTTGATTAGCTCAAAACGCTGAAAGGGGCTGTTCAAAACTTTGCTGTTCAAAATCATTTTGACTGGGAGCTGTGAGCGTAACTTTTTAAATTAAATAATACAATATTAATTTCCCTGAAGTTGTAACAAAAAATGTTTCAACTGTAGAAGTGTAGATTTTTGATGTAGTGAAATTCCAAAAGTTTGTTTATTTGCTTAATACAAATAATGGTGAAATAGAGAAATTCACAGATAAATAAGATCTAAATAAGTAAATAAGTTCACTGACTCATAATCAAAGTTCTCATAGTCAAATCCTATTTTTTATCTAGTTGTATTATATAGACAAAATATGATCTTTCTATCATCTGTTTTATTTGAAATTAAGGTCCTATGGTCTAAGGGATAATATACATCCAGCTTGTTACTTTATAATCCATTATAAAGTACAAAACAATTGTCCTGGCAACATGAGTAGTCATTTTCAATACAGACGCTAAGCGGACACAAGATGGCGCCAGTGAGTCATGGTTTGTTATACAGCAGTTTGTTATACAGCTTCATTGTTATTGACGACAGTCATTATCAGAAAATATCAAACCTCGGAATGTTTAAAAATGTCAATAGAAAACTCTACACATGCTGATTGCGATATGTTAAAATATGAGCTTTAAGTAATAAATGGATTAACATTTCTTTCTATCTTTCTTATGGAAACACATAAGAAAGAGAAAAGCTGCATATAATACGAAAAGATTGATAAAACGTAGTGCTAGGTTTAAAGGCTATATTTTTTTTGTTCATATTTTAACAGACTGGCAATCCAAATGAGCCATGCAACCTTTGTGGATGCGATGTGTCATAAAATGTTATGTTGTTCCGGTGTCTTTAATTGTTTTCCCGCATTCTGTGCATCTAGCCGATCTGACATGATAATAAACCCAAATGAAAGAACATATGGCACGGTGGCTCCCATCATGTTTTATGGGACTCTTATGACATTTCGAAGTTTAAGCGCAATACACGGACGTCAGTAGTATCAGCAGAGATCGAGTCAACTGGATCATCCATTGTGAAGGCCTCATCGACACGACAGCCAGTAGCACAGTTCCTCAACAGACCGTCCATACCGGCGTGATGAATACGATCCTCAACTGGACACGACCACAACGCAGCCCTGAAGTATCAGCAGAGATCGAGTCAACTAGATCATCCATTGTGAAGGCCTCATCGACACGACAGCCAGTAGCACAGTTCCTCAACAAACCGTCCATACCGGCATGATGAATACGATCCTCAACTGGATGGAACTGAAATAAATACTTTGATTGTTGCGATCCTATCAGATTTATGATAGCAACCTGATTGTAACAAAGCACTGTTCGCCAGAGGAGAACTGGCCCCCCGACTAGCCTGGTTTCTCCCAAGGTTTTTTTTTTCTCCATTTTAACACCTATTTGCCACTTGTTTGCCACCTGATGTCACCTGATGGAGTTTGGGTTCCTTGCCGCCGTCGCCTTTGGCTTGCTTAGTTGGGGACACTCGACATTTGATATTCAATAGTATTCTTGACATTTATTCAACAGTGCTTCTGATCTGCCTGCATTGACACTATTATTTAAGAGCTGCTGTGCAGCCAAATTATGTACCAGCTATCAATGTAAAGCTGCTTTGACACAATCTGCATTGTAAAAAGCGCTATATAAATAAAGGTGACTTGACTTGACTTGACATACGTAATCAAATTCTATGACAAGAGTTTGATCTACCACAACAGATAGGGAAATATATGTGACGCAGATAATGTAAAACCATTCAAATTCAACAAAAATTCTTAAGGGTAAAAGACTTGAGTTGTAAAAGAGTTTAAAATATTCACAAGTCTTTTGTGCCGAGTCGAGTCGAGTCTGAAGTCATTTCAGGTCGAGTCCGAGTCAAGTCTGAAGTCTGTTAAAATGTGACTCGAGTGCGACTCGAGTCCGAGTCACTAACTCAAGTGCCCATCTCTGGCATTTAGTCAAAATCTGCATGATTAGGGACTCATTTATATTACATTTAATCATTTAGCAGAAGCTTTTCTCCAAAGCAACTTACAAATGAGAATAGTAGAAGCAATCAAATCAACATGAGTACAACAGTATGTAAGTGCTGTGTCAAGTCACAGTTTAATCAGTAAAGTGATCGTAGCAAAGATTTTTTTTTTTTTAAACACACAAATAGATGGAAAAAGAGTAAAAATCGAAGAAAAGAAAGATAAAAAGTAAGTGCTACTATTACTGGGTCAAGTGTTGATGAAAAAGATATGTCTTTAGCAGTTTTTTGAAAATGGCTAAGGACTCAGCTGCTCAGATTGAGCGTGGCAGGTCATTTCACAAGCCAGGAACAGACCCGGAGAAGGTCCATGAGAGTGATTTTGTGCCCCTTTGGGATGGCACCACAAGGCGCTGTTCACTTGCAGAACGCAAGCTTCTGGAGGGTGCGTAAGTCTGAAGTAGTGAGTTTAGGTATAGTGGTGTAGAGCCAGTGGTTGTTCTGTAGGCAAACATCAGAGCCTTGAATTGGATGCGAGCAGCTATTGGCAGCCAATGAAAACTGATGAAGAGAGGTGTGACATGCACTCTCTTTGGTTAGACCAGTCTTGCTGCAGCATTCTGGATCAGTTGTAGAGGCTTGACACTGCACGCTGGAAGGCCAGCCTAGAGAGCATTACAATAGTCCAGTCTGGATAGAACAAGAGCTTGGACAAGAATTTGTCTGGAATGCTCTGATAGGAAGGATCTAATCTTCCTAATGTTGTACAAGGCAAATCTGCAGGACCGGGCTATTGTAGCGATATGATCTGTGAAGCTTAAACAATCATCCATCACCACTCCAAGGTTCCTGGCTGTCCTGGAAGCAGTAATGGTTGACGACCCAAGTTGAATTGAAAGATTATGATGAAAGGTTATGATGTTGGGTTGGCACCGACCACAAGCAGTTCCGTTTTTGCAAGGTTAAGTTGAAGGTGGTGGTCCTTCATCCAGGCAGAAATGGCTGTCAGGCAGGCTGTGATGCGACCAGCAATCATCGGATCATCTGGTTGGAATGAGAGGTAGAGTTGTGTGTCATCAGCATAACAGTGATAGGAAAAACGTGTCATCATGTTCCTGAATGACAGAACCTAGTGATGACATGTAGATGGAGAAGAGAAGTGGTCCAAGCAGCCCTGAGGTACCCCAGTAGCAAACTCCAGTATGAGAGTATGAAACACAGACAACTTTGCGTGTGACATGAACAAGACTTTATTAACTAGACTAAACACTTAAACTACTCTAACATTCACACACATACACATACATGCATACAGTTTACCAAGGGACAGAGAGAGCTGAAGCAGAATACAGGAAAGCAAGAAGTTACAGCTTTGTTTGAAATTCAGCAGATCAACAGCTTTGAGAAAACCATCAGTTCAGTTCTAACATGCCCTTCTTTAAATGGGGTAAGGATAATTAATGTATCAAATAATGAAACTAAGTTTGATATTTGCATGTCTCGCCCATTTGAATTAAACTGTCCTGATGCAATTTGTTGAGGCTCCAGTTGATCCTTGCTAATGTTGTCTTGATGAGAGAGAACCAGTTGGATTCAGAGGATCTTTGGTGAATGGAAGGAGAAGGCTGAAGCCTGGCACAAGCTTGGGGTTCCTTAGAAGCTTCTAGCACAGAAAAGAGAAAAAAGGGGCCTGTGATCTTGTGATCAGTAATTTTAAAGTGAAAATGTCACACCCTCTTGAGGTGTCTGAGCCAATAAGGAGTTGTTCTTTCGGAGGGAACTTTTTTACAAGTCTTTGTTCTCTAGCAAGATATTAGCATAAGACATTGGATTGGATGTATGAGAGAAGAACCTTCTAGATCTTATAATACTATAGTGTCACAGAGTTAGCAACATGTAACATAAATTAACAAATAGGAAACAAAGTTGGAGTCCATCGATACCAAACATGCTACCCGTGTGATTTTAGTTAACCATAGTATGCAACTCTAAAACAATAATATCAAAAGAGTTCAAAAGAGAGAATTAATACATAGGCCAAAGCCTATAAAAGGAAAATCATTGGATACATGTTTATACATTTCTCAAGTGGTTATATATAGAATCTATATGATTAAAAGGGTTTATTTGTCCTTCTCAGAAAGAATGAAGTCAGAGTCACTAGTCTCTGCAAAATTCTTTCTGATCATAAAAGTTCTTATCAGTTTTCCTGTGTCTTGTAACAGGAGACCTAGTTATGCCTGTGTGTTGCAGTTTGGGGGGATGGGTTCACAGAACTTGTGAGGGAGAGTTTTAAATATAAATGAATAAATGTGTGTCTGATTGGTCCAGACGCTACACATCAGATAACCAGGGGTTAGGGGGAGTAGCATGTGCTGGCCTGGATGAGAGAGGACAGATACTGTCAAGAGAAGAAGTTAAAGTGGCAAACATAAAGTGTTTGTTGCTGTATTTACATCCAGAGATGAGAGTTGTGTGAGTGAGGGAAGGGCGGATGACACAACAGAGGAAAGATGAGAAGGAGAAAGAGAGTGCAGGTTTCGTTTGAAGTTAACTAGTAGAGGGGTTGGTTGTGCACAAGTAGGGAGTCGTAGATTAAAAGTAATGAAGAAATGATTGGAAATGTGCAGAGGTTTTACCAAAATGTTGTCTGTGAAACAGTTGTGCATGTAAATTAGGTCAAGTTGGTTGCCATATTTGTGGGTACTTGTGGTGATGAGTTGTTTGAGATCAAATGAGGCTAGAAGAGCGAGCAAGTCTGAAGGATTCTCTAGATGAATGTTGAAGTCGCTAAAGAGCACAAGTGGACTACCATTCTCTATGAATGAGGACAGCAGCATGTCCAGTTCCTCTACAGTGGTACCTAGTTGACCTGGGGGGTGATGAATTACTGCAATATGAATTTTGACAGTTGTTGTAATTGTAATAGCATGAAACTCAAATGAATTGTTATTGCATAGAGAAGAGAGAGTTGAGTATTTTCAATTCAGGTCAACAAGACCTGTGCCCCCACCCCTCCCAGACTGGCGAGGGGTATCAGAAAAAGAGAAGTTGTTAGAGAGTCCTCTGGA
The DNA here is from genome assembly GCF_018812025.1 of Megalobrama amblycephala. Lineage (NCBI taxonomy): Eukaryota > Metazoa > Chordata > Actinopteri > Cypriniformes > Xenocyprididae > Megalobrama > Megalobrama amblycephala. Next base: position 31,573,937 of record NC_063044.1, on the reverse strand, counting down.
CGAATCCAGGTCTCAGTCAAGCCCAAGATATTGAGAGTAGATTTAGTAGCAAAGGCTGGAATGAAGTCAGCTTTGTTAACTGCTGACTGACAATTCCATAGACCCATAGAAACAGAGAGAGGTGTATTAGGAGTAGATAGGACGCAGGTTAGCAGTATTGCGCTGCCTTCTACGTGTGATAGTGGGTCGTTTCTGAGAGACAACAGGAATGTATTGAAAGCACATTTTTAATATGAAGAAAAATAAAAGTGGGAAAGAAAAGGGAAAACAAGATACTTAAGAGCCTTACCGGTGTCCTTGTTCGGTGGAGTCATGCAGGTAGAGTCGAAGGCCTTTACCCAAGTCGGTCTTCACACAAGGAGGCTGAACACGAGGGCTGAACGCTTCTGCTGATGCTTCTGCGGCAGCACGCACACTAAATAAATATACTGCTTTTCAATGCATGAGTGAAAACAGCTGTGCCCGCCCTTACAATTAGCACAGCAAAAGCTTATAGCCAGTGAATGGCTTAAATTGAAACTAATGCTGAAACAACACAGGACTAAGTGTGAAAAACGAGCAATAACACCAACAAAGGCAGCAAATGTGGCTGATATTCTAAATAGCAATGTGTACAATTAAAATACAAATTATAGTGAAAGTAGAAAATAGAAATAAGCAGAAAATCGAAATGAATCCTTCCTAGCAGCAAACAACAAACTAAGCAACGGAACAGAAACAGATATTAAGCAAAACACTTTCGCGCTGTAACGACTGGATCGATTAAACACACAATTGTAAAAGTTAATTTTCACAACCCCATCACCCAGACAGACTTTATGATGTCTGGTTTTCTCACTGAGAATTATCACCATTTGCTCCCCTCACACATTTCAAAGACACTTGGGAGATAGTGCCTGCTCAGAAAAGTACAGGCTACAAGAAACAGACATGTCCCATAGAAATGGAACCCTTTCCACTAATTCATTGACAAATACAATTTTCCTGATAATTTACTCACCCCCATGTCATCCAAGATTTTCATGTCTTTCTTTCTTCAGTCGAAAAGAAATTAAGGTTTTTGATGAAAACATTCCAGGATTAATCTCCTTATAATGGACTTCAATGGCCTCCAAACGGTTGAAGGTCAAAATGACAGTTTCAGTGCAGCTTCAAAGGGCTTAAAACGATACCAGACGAGGAACAAGGGTCTTATCTCTTAGAAAATTTTTTAAATGTATATGCTTTATGATGTTCTGTTATGGCACAAAGAAATACAGAGATAAGTATCATCAGCATAACAGTGAAAACTAATGCCATGCTTCCTAATGATATCTCCCAAGTGTAGCATGTACAGGTGAAAAGCAATGTTCTTACTACTGAGCCTTGTGGTACTCCATACTGAACTTGTGATCAGTATGACATCTCTTCATTTACTGCTATAAACTGATAATGGTCAGATAAGTATGATTTAAACCATGTCAATGCAATTCCACTAATGCCAACATAATTTTTTTGTCCAAGATTCAGTAACACTAATAGAGAGATACAACCATGATCAGATGATAAGAGCAAAAGATTTGTAACTCAAATGAGAGCAGTCTCAGTACTATGATACAGTCTAAATCCTGACTGGAAATCCTTGTAGATACCATTTCTTGCTAAAAAAGGAACATAGTTGTGAGGATAATAAAGACAAGATACTCCAATGCACTCACACGGTGAAAGTAAAAAACCTTTAATTAACTGGGCTAAATAATTAAAAACAATTAAAAGTGTAGATCTACATGTTTCAGCTACTCAGCCTTCTTCAGGATACATATCAACTGTTCAAACAAGTCTTCTTAAACTATTAGTAATGAGTGATCATCAGCTGGTTGATCTGTGGGAGTGGCTACTACTAGCCTCATAATACAAAGCATAACAACATGAAATTAAATTTAATAAAAAAGCATAAATAAATGCTACTACTACTACTACTACTACTAATAATAATAATAATAATAAATATAATAAGAGAAAAAATGAAATAAAAAAAATGAAACTTAAAAAATCAAAACTATATCTTTTCATGTGACAACACTGAAGAAGTGACACTTTGCTACAATGTAAAGTAGTGAGTGTACAGCTTGTATAACAGTGTAAATTTGCTGTCCCCTCAAAATAACTCAACACACAGCCATTAATGTCTAAGTGAAAATGTCCAAATTGGGCCCAAAGTGTCAATATTTTGTGTGGCCACCAGAGCTTCACTTTTTCGCTTCTTACTTTTACTAATGTGTCTTCAATTCAAAGTGTATCTAATTAAGTACTTTATTAATTGCAATTACTTGTATGTGGTTTATAGGTTAGAATGTGTGGACATTTCTATTGGTCAAACGAAAAGGAAATTGCATTTAAAGGGTTAGTTCACCCAAAAATGAAAATAATGTTGTTAATTACTACCCACTCATGTCGTTTCACACCCGTAAGACCTTCGTTAATCTTCAGAACACAAATTAAGATATTTTTGATGAAATCCAATGGCTCAGTGAGGCCTGCATAGCCAGCAATGACATTTCCTCTCTCAAGATCCATTAATGTACTAAAAACATATTTAAATCAGTTCATGTGAGTACAGTGGTTCAATATTAATATTATAAAGTGTTGAGAATATTTTTGGTGCGCCAAAAAAACAAAATAACAACTTAATGATGGCCGATTTCAAAACACTGCTTCATGAAGCTTCGGAGCGTTATGAATCTTTTGTGTCGAATCATGATTCGGATTGCGCGTCAAACCGCCAAACTGCTGAAATCATGTGACTTTGCCGCTGATTCGACTCAAAAGATTCATTATGCTCTGAAGCTTCCTGAAGCAGTGTTTTGAAATCGGCCATCACTATATAAGTCGTTATTTTGTTTTTTTGGCACACCAAAAATATTCTTGCCACTTTATAATATTAATATTGAACCACTGTACTCACATGAACTGATTTAAATATGTTTTTAGTACCTTTATGAATCTTGAGAGAGGAAATGTCATTGCTCCCTATGCAGGCCTCACTGAGCCATCGGATTTCAACAAAAATATCTTAATATGGGTTAGGGTGAGTAATTAATGACCAAATTTTCATTCATTTCATTTCATTTTAACCCTTTAAGAGTGCCTGAACACAAATATGCTATTCGTACAAAAAACATGTTTGTGTGAGTTCCCTTAAAGGGGACCAATTATGCCCCTTTTCACAAGATGTAATAAAAGTCTCTGGTGTCCCCAGAATATGTCCGTGAATTTTCAGCTCAAAATACCTCACAGACCAATTATTATAGCTTTTCAAATTTGCCCCATTTGGGTGTGAGCAAAAACACATAGTTTTTTTTGTGTGTCCCTTTAAAGGTGTGGTTCACAGTTTTTTTTTCTAGGCTTGATTGTGTTTATAGGGCGCAGTTTAACATGTCTTAATGCTTTATTAAAAAAAAAAAAAAAAAAAAAACACTGTATTTTCATATATTTTACCTTTATTCTACACCGCTGTTTCCACTGTCATTTGAACAGCCGGATTGACTTCCTGCTTCTATGATACCACTCCCTGAGAATAATAGTATCTCGTGTTGGTTGTATTTTATAAGTCGGTGCTTGAAGTAGCTCTTAATTTTCATTGATGATTGCAGTCAGTATTAGGAAATATTATAGACTATTAATAATTTTAATTATAGGCCTGTAATTCATTGTATTATAGACCTAAAAATTTTTTTAAACATTTTCAAAGATAGCTAATAGCCTAAACTTTTATTATCCTCACAGCACGTCAGTTATGTGGTGATGCGCTATGAAATTATTGCGGGGCAAATGTATTAATATTGATTTAATAATAAAAGTAACCTAATCTAATAGTAATAATAATAGACTAGAAGAATGTAACATGCCTACATTAATTGGAAATGCCAAATCCTCTTAATATTGCCAATATTTGATGCTTTTGACAATATCACTGGCTATCATCGATACATGATCATCATCTGTTGATGCAACCCGGGTTATCACGGGTTCATTTGGCTTTAATCTGTTACATGAAAATTTAAATATGTAATGTCATAATTATAATGATTTGAGAGTTTACTTATAATTGCTGCATTAGGCTATGAATTAATAAACATTTATTGATAAGAACTATTTCATGTCTTTTCATTTACAGTAGCATGAACGAGTAACTCGAGTATTGTTTTGATAAGATATCGACTAGCAGAAATCAGTAGTAGTGCAACCCCTAATATGCTGTCACTTGTAAATGTTACTGCTGGTTTTTAGCTTTTAATATACGGTTTTATCCTGATTAAAGCTTTACTGTAGCCGAATACATGACTGAGTAGTAGCATTTTTGTAAAGGTAGTGTTTAATTTATAGCATGAACAACTGTTTGTCTATGAACATAGAAGTTTGTTGGCATTTGTTGGAGAAGTATGCAATAGAATTTAGCTAACTGGCTAGCGAAGCAAAAACGCTTTGGTCTTTAAGTCCTTGATGCAACCAAAAAATAGCAACAGAAACTATGCATTTAAAAGACATGTACAAACAATAAAACTTACTTGCAGTTAGGGGCCCATAAACAGCAGCTTCTGCTTTTAAAGGGGGAACTGCTTCATCTTTCAGTAATAGCCTTTGTGCAAATCTAGCTGTAATGAGGGGTCGACAGAATGAGGATCCATTTGCAGCTTTTATTAATAACAATCGTAGTCGTACAAACAGGGTCGATAAACAGACAGGGTAATGGAGATAAGACAGTAATCAGATAAGTAAGGCAGGCATGGGGTCGAGGTAGGCAGCGGGCAGTAAATAGTAGTCCATGAAACAATGCAAAGGGTCAGCAATAATCCAACAAGAGAAAATAGAATGCTCAGAAATGTCAGCCAGGGCAAAAACAAGACTTCGCAAAGTGTGTGTGTGGAATGGCCTCTTAAATAGTTCAGGTAATGAGGTGCAGCTGGGCTCGTGACCAGAGCCAGGTACAGGACTTGGAAATGGAGTGTATGAGTGAAAGTCAGTATTCCGGTGATGGCGACCTCTGGTGATGATTGGGGGTATCCACAGAGGCCGGATTTGTTACACCAGCACTGAACTCGTGTAGATTCTGGAAGCTGTCGTCAGCGCCACATCCAGCGTAGACAGTCTATGGAGTAGACAATATCACTGATAATTATAATGGGTTCTATTATCTTTTGACGCATCACGCCACTCGCGCCCAGTGTAGACAACTATTCCGCGCGACATGGGCTCGCCCACTTTGTTGCGTGTTCCCAGGGCCGTGTTTTGCAGGGTTTATGATGTCACCAACCCGGGAAGAAGCTCATTGTAGTCCAAATTGGTCGTTTTTGTAGGCATTAAACTGCCATAATAACTCTGTTTGCATTGAACTTTTAGCACTGTAACTTTGCAGATACTGTTTATGCTCAAGCAGTAACATTACACACTAACTAAAGTTAAAAAAGTGAAATCGCAATGAACCACCCCTTTAAATGCAAATGAGCTGCTGCTCCCAGCCTCTTTTCTAGAAGATACACAACATTATATTTGCATTGTGCTACCTACTGTTTTAATGGGAGGTAGCAAAATCTGGTAGCAGAGATCATCACACCGGTGTAAAAAGATTTGCGTAAATATATAACACTTTACTGACTTCTGCACATTTTATTCATTTTTGAGATTCAACCACGCAGTGTTCTCAGTGGAAATCGACTGAAACGGCTTTTGCATTGAGAGACTTTTGCGGAAACCTGTGTCTCAGACAATGCGCAAATATTGATTTCTCTTTCAAGTCTTGCACTTCAATGGACAAATTCACACAAAAATTATGTCAACATGCCCGTCTTGATGAGTAGCCTATCCTAGCAGACATATCCTGCTTCTCAATCAGCTCCCTAGCTTCCTAGGTCGTGAATCAGTATGTCATGTAAATGAATGTGGCTGACTCCCTGATCAGTGCCGTGACTAGGCTACTTAACTACGGAGCTGATTGAGACACATGCATAGTCTGTTATGCTTCAAGTGAAATTATACAGTCGAGAAAGACAACACATGTGCACAGTATCAGTATTTTGGATCCTTGCATTGTCTTAAAGTGACAGCAGACCAATGTTAATCAAACAACAAAAAGCAAGGAAATCACTCATTGCTTTAATTTAAGGATTAATCTTTAATCTATACAGTCAAATATGTAATGTTATTTTACATTTGATTACTTTATTTAATACTTTATTCTGTACCTGAAAACTGCTGAAAAGCAAAAAATTATTTATTTTTTATTTGACAGTCCTTTTTTCCCTGAACATAGCACATACCGAACCATACCGAAACTGTGACCCTAAAACCATAATAAAAACTGAACCGTGAGTAATTTGAACCATTACACCCCTAATAAATAATAACTGTACATAATAAATATGTATTACCAGCCCCCACTAATTATTCTAGAAATAAATTAATTCAACAAATGTAATCTCTTTTGCTGCATATTTTTGATAGTTCAAATGTATACTCTATGCCCCCCGATGGTTTTATTTTATATTTTAAATGAATATTTTTAAAAGATAAGCATCCAGTGCAGATGTTAAATTTAGGTATTTAACACATTATTGCAGGAACCATTCAAGTTTAAGTATTCCTTTTGTTTAGACATAAAGCAGCTTCTATAATACATCTGAGCAGGACTTTATTCCACAGAAAGTGGGCCAGGTAAAATGTCTTTCTCTCTAGACATCAGTATGGCTGAAATAACATGCTAATGTTTATTTTTGTAATTAAGACCCCATCAATTAAACTTTTGACTATTTGTCCTTTAAGGCTTAATATTGTAAAATTTAAGACATTTTAAGACTTAAAAAACTGCAATGAAAACAGACAATGCTTCAGCATAGGTGTTTAACAAAGTTTAATAAACATTGAAAAGTGTTTCACTGTGTGTGTGTGTGTGTGTATATATATATATATATATATATATATATATATATATATATATATATATATATAATATATAATTAAAAATATTTCACATTTAAAATATTTAAATTACTTCAACTATGCAACAACTCTAAAATGTAACATTTTATTTGAAATTATATATTATAATGAAATTATTTAGTCTTCTTTTCACTGATTTAGCATTTTTCTGCTCTCACTTCCACTATTGCAGAGTAGTCCGCCGACAAAGAAAAGTTAATCCTGACAAAGAAAGCTAATCCTGATTGGTCCTCAAGTGTGCATTCGAAGTACTGATTGGCTCACGCAGATAAAACCTCATAGAACTAAGTTATAGTTCGACTTTGTAGATAGAGCCTTTTTGTTTTCTAAAAAAAAAGACCCAAAATGTACACAACTTAAAAAAAAGAAACACCACATAATTTAAATAAGTTATCACAGAATATGAATATGTGAATAACTCAATTTTGACAAAAATGTCAGATAGAACCTTATAGGAGATGAGTTCTTCCTCTCCTTTGGCAACGAATTAATGAAATTTTTCCTCAGGGACACTATAATGCACTGTCTGATGCAATGCTCCAGTAGACGGTTACGTGGTTAGAATTTTTCTCTCTAATATTATCAATCTTGCAAGTAAAGAAGTTTATAAAGTCATTACTGCTGTGCTGTTTGGAAATGTCTGAAGTTGAAGCTTTATTTCTTGTTAATTTAGCCGCTGTATCAAATAAATATCTAAGGTTGTTTGCTTTCTTCTAAGAGAGTCAAAAAAATAAGCAGATCTAACATTTTTAAGGCCTTTCTGGATACAATAATTCCTTTATTCTTTCCACAAAAGCGAAACACCTCTAGTTTTGTTTTCTTCCAGCTGCGCTCCATTTTTCGGGCTGCTCTCTTGATGGCCTGAGTGTGCTCATTGTACCACAGTGTTGGACTAGTTTTCTTAATCTTCTTTAAGCACATAACTGCGCCTAAAGTGCTGGAAAAGAGAAAAACTATTGTTTCTGTTGCAATATCGAGTTCTTCTAAGCTATCTAGTATTTTGGGTTGATGAAACTGATCAGGAAGATTATTTATAAAGCTATCTTTAGGGGTAGAAGTGAAAGTTCTACCATATTTGTAACAGGGAGTTGGTTTTGCAGCCTAGGCTAATTGGAGTATATACGAGACTAGGCAATGATCTGAGATGTCATTGCCTTGCTGCAAAATTTCAACGCCATCAACAACGATCCCATGTGACAATAAAAGATCTAAAGTATGATAATGACAATGTGTGGGTTCTGACACATGTTCTCTCACTACAGTAATTTAGAATGTATGTAAATGCCAATCCCAATGTGTGTTGGTAGAAGAGAATGGAGTGGAGCCCAGACCCTTATGCCAAGGCTGACATAAGTGTGTTAACTCTGAACCCCTGTAGTAAGGAATATACAAGAAACAACACTATTTCTGTTCCATTGCCCTGCACAAAGCCTGTTTCGTCGTCCAGCATTGTGCCAGTTTCGTCACCCTGCACCAAGCCTGTTTCTTTGCCAATAACATAGTCAGTGTTGTTTAAGATGTTCCTGCACAGCCTCTCACTTTCTTCTCCTCTGCATGCCTCTTGTCGGCCAAGAAGGCCTTTCATGAGTTATCTGCCTGTCCTGTGTCAGCCAATGAGACTGTTCTTATATTCTCTAACCCCCTGCCTATGTTACCCAGCTCTTTGGGTTCTCCTGGCTTCTCCCTTCCTAGGAGGTTGTGTTCAGTTTGTACCACGTCCTCCACCTAAGCCCCCTCTTGCCCTCCTCTGTTGGACTGTAGTTATTGATGTTGTACGGCACGTAGTCACACCCTTTTTTGGGATTAATGAGTGTTCTTCTCTTATGTTTGTTTTGGGTCTGTTTAACGCATATTTTAGTTCAGTGTCATGTGGTTGAGTTTGTTTTCCATGGTTTTTCATCGATGGAGTTGTATCACCTGCTGGGTCTCGTTTCTTTAATTAGTTTTTGTTGGGTATTTAAGCCCTGTGTTTTTTTCAGTTCATTGTTCAGTCTCGCATGTTTTAACTGGTTGTTCTGTTTGCATTTTGCCAGTCTGAGTTTCCTGAGTATTTTGAGTTTGAGTTTAATAAAAATCTTGGTTACACTTTATTTTAAGGTGTCTTTGTTACACTTTAATTACATTACAAATACAAATAAGAAATGAGTAATATTAAGTAACTACATATACTTACTATAGGTTTAGGATTAGGGTTTGGTTTGGTTTGGTTTAGGGTTAGTTGCATGCAATTATTTATAATTTATATACCAATGGGTACTGAACATTGAAGCCATATACATATCCCATGAGCACATCAACACAATGGCCAATCAGAGGTGTTTAAGAATCCGCTCAAAGAGTCACATTTTAAAAATTTAAGTTGGTACTTTTGACAACTCTACAAGTAGTCTCCAGAAGTGCAAAGTGTCAGAATCTCAGAGACTTAGGTGAAGAATCCTAAAAAATGACCCCCACTTAATAAGAATCACAAGCTAAAATGTTGTAAAATACATGAAGACTGTTTTTATAGGCTTTGTAGACAGACAGATTGAGAGTGACTCTTAAAGGATCAGCACCACATCCTCTTGTACCACAGTTTGAAGAATTTATCTTCCTGAATCTGGTAGTAAGTTTTGGAAGTTCATTTTTAGTCTATATACTTCCCTGAAGTCCATTTTGCAGAGATGGACTACAAATTAACTCCCAACTGTGAGATTATGGAAGATAAATTCTTTTACAACACTTTAGCTTGTGATTCTTATTAAGTGGGGGTCATTTTTTAGGATTCTTCACCTAAGTATCTGAGATCCTGACACCTTGCACTTCTGGTGACTCCAGGTAGGTTACAGTTCTGGAAAATGGTGGCACTGGAGACTAAAGGGTTCCTGATGGTTTCAACAATTAATTTTTCACCTTAATTCTTAATTCTTTTGCAGTTAACGTGTCTTTTCTTTTCCACCTGTTTTTGTCTGACCCTGCTGACCCAATGAGCATTTCACTGTCCAATCAGTCATGCCTTAACCACAATTTCTAGTATTGCATCCTTCTCATGGGCATTTAATAATTTTTGTCTTTTCAGACTGAGTTAAATGTCTTTTTTAGCTCATTTTGTCTGTAAAAGAAAACATACCTAATAATTCTGCACACCTGAATATAAGGCGTTTTTTAATTTTCAGCCTTCATGAAAAATTATATATCACTTATAAATGATTAAATACAAAATAATAGTAGTTATTAAGATTAATGTGGTTTGGAATTGGTAAGATGTGCCTGGAAAAAAATATGATCAGAAAATCAACGTGCCTAATAATTCTGTACACACTGTATATCCGGACACTCTCCAACAGCTAAGGCAAATGCAAGTATCGTACGATATACTGAACCGCTGTTTAGTTAGAAAAAGTTGTAAACCACTTTCTTAGCAAAGGAGCTTGGTAGTGAAAAACTCTTTCACATGGTTAAATGACTCTTTTTCCATAGCTTCATTCCCTGTTTATGTTTTGGTTTTATTGTTTGTCAGTCACACCACATTCTCTTTTATCCAGGGAATACAAAATTATTTTTTTTTTTTACAGACACACACACATTCTTCTAGGTGGCACTATAGTATGTACAAGGACAATTGTTTATATCATATCTTTCCACCCGTATATGTGTATAGTATGAGTATAGTAAATTTTGGGGCTAGAAGAAAAAGTAAATTCTCAGATAAATCATGATTTTCTCTTCAATGATTCTGGATCGATTCTGAGTTTAGTTTTTATCTGAAGATGCTTCCAATTTCGCTCACACACACAAACATGCCCTCAAACCTCCCAAAAATAATCTTCCATAAAGTTTGAAAAGGTTGAAGTGAAGTACAAGGGCATTGCACAGGATATGAGCTGTGAGAAATGCGCACTTTGCTTGATGTTATGCTTACAGTGAATGATCTCGCCTGATGGTATTTTCACTTCCAAATGCTCAACAAAGTCATCATTTACAGTGCCACTTGAAAGTTTGTGAACCCCTTTGCAGAATCTTTGAAAATGTGAAAAATTTTAAGAAAATAAGAGGGATCATACAAAAAGCATGTTATTTTTTATTTAGTACTGTCCTGAGTAAGATATTTTACTTAAAAGATGTTTACATATAATTCACAAGACAAAAAATAGCTGAATTTATTAAAATGACCCCATTCAAAAATTTGTGAACCATTGATTCCTAATACTGTGTGTGGTTACCTGGATGATCTACAACTGTTCAGGTAACAAAACATTTGGGGCTTTACTAAAAACATTCAACGCTTAAGCCCCGTTAGCCTATCCCTAGCACCGCTCTTACCTGTAGCTATATTTATAGTGTATGTCTCTAAATATGAAGTACACTAACATAAATACTTAATGTTGTTGTAGATTATCTGGCTGTATGGTGACAGAGGAAGGTTGTGCTGCTCTGGCATCAGCTCTGAGTTCAAACCCTTCACACCTGAGAAAGCTGGATCTGAGCTACAATCACCCAGGAGAATCAGGACTGAAGCTGCTCTCTGATACACTCAAACATCTGGACAAACTCAAGTATGTTGTGCAGTAACAATCATCATGTCTGATGGGTATGTGTGAGACTTGTGTTCACCATTTTCTTTTTTTTCTTTTTTTTTTTTTGGTTGTCAGGAGATGATTCTTTATCACAACAAAGAATGCAAGGAAGCCAGACCTGTATTGCTCTCTTTTTTATGCATATTACAAATAAGGTTCTGGAATATCACACCGCACAATTATCATTCATAATAAATTAACAGGTATAATTATGGATATTGAGATTTACCATGATAAGCATGATAATACAGTTTTTTGCAATCGCTAAGACACATTTCTCAATACTTGGGTCACTTTTTCAAAACTCTTCACACAGTTCTCCGAACCAACCTTCCACATTGGCACAGCAGTTAAATTCACATTCAATATGCACTAAAAATACAACAAATACAAATACATGGGTAACACTTTATTTTATGGGTCCAGAATAATGAATTAGTTAAGCATTAATTAATGATAAGCTTCTTCACAATTATGCATTAGTTGAGCATAAATAAACTAGTAATTAATGATTAACTGAATGTATAGTAAATGCATTTTAGCCAATATTTACAACTTAAAGGGATATTTCACCCAAAAATGAAAATTTGATGTTTACCTGCTTACCCCCAGGGCATCCAAGATGTAGGTGACTTTGTTTCTTCAATAGAACACAAATGATGATTTTTAACTCCAACCGTTGCGGTCTGTCAGTCATATAATGCATTGAAACCGTAACACCATCTATAAGAGTCAAATAAACATGCACAGACAAATCCAAATTAAACCCTGTGGCTCGTGACGACACACTGATGTCCTAAGACACGAAACAATACAGTATTTATATAATTTTTTACCTCTAAAACACCACTATGTCCAACTGCATTCAGCATCTGGTTAGTAAGGTCTGAAAACACGTTCTGATGATGTAAGTGATCTCTCGCGCTTATACTTCAATGAGTGCAAGACATCACTTCCGTTGTCAGAGAGCGATCAGACCTCACTAACCGGATATGGAGGGCAGTTGGACATTGTGGTGTTTTAGAGGTAAAAAATGATATAAATACTGTTCACTGTCAGAAAAAAAGGTACAGTCCTGTCACTGGGGCTGTACCCTAAGGTACAAAGGTAAAAAGGTACATCTTTGTACCTTACTTACCCCTAAATGGTGCATATTAGTACCTTAAAGGTACATATTAGTACTTTAAAAGTGCATATTTGCACCTTAAAGGTACATATTAGTACCTTTTTACATTTGTACCTTAGGGTACAGCCCCAGTGACAGCACCGTACCTCTGACAGTGTTCGGTTTCTCGCACAAACCGATCATTTAGTGTCTTAGGACATCGATGTGTCTTCACGAGCCGCAGGGTTTAATTTGAATTTGTCTGTGCATGTTTATTTGACTTATTCTGAGATGGTGTTACAGTTTCAATGCATTATATGACTGACAGACCGTAACGGTTGGAGTTAAAAATCATCATTTGTGTTCTACTGAAGAAACAAAGTCACCTACATCTTGGATGCCCTGGGGGTAAGCAAATAAACATCAAATTTTCATTTTTGGGTGAACTATCCCTTTAATAAGCCATACATTATTTTTGTGTAGTGATGTAATTACTCCATTCTATTAAGCTAACTGATAAGCTATAATTATGTTTAATTACTGCTGGTTTTGCAGTTCAAAATTGCTAAAATAGTATAATAAGACAATTGGACCCCCTATTCCAAAGTAAAAATTTTATCCACATTAATTATGGAACTTATTAAGTTTGTTGACAAGAATACGCCAATAATTAAGGCTAAACTACCACTAACACAGTATTAATAAAGACAATTTGACCCCCTATTCTAAAGTGAAAGTTAAATCGTCATTTAATTATGGATAGATTTTTAAGTTTACTTAACCAGAATAAGCCAATAAATATGGCTAAACTGCCTAAAAAAATGCTGGGTTAAATATGGATATTTTTTCATTTTTCAAACCCACTTTTTTCATTTTTTTCAACCAATTTTGGATTTATTTTTTTAGCCAGCAATATAGCAATATAGAAAAAAGCATGCTTTTGCTCACCCCCAAATAGGGGCACGTTTGTGGGGTATTTTAAGCTGAAACTTGACCAGACCAGAGACTTATATTACATCTTGCGAAAGTGGGCATAATAGGTGCCCTTTAACCCAACCTGCTGGGTTTGTCCATATTTAACCCAACTTGGGTTGTTTTTAACCCAGCATTTTTAGAGTGTACTAGTGAAGACAATTTGACACCTTATTCTAAAGTTTTTTTTACACTATTGGTTTTAGTTATTCTGCAACGTGATCTCACGGGAATGTGTATTTTTATGTAAAGTGTGGTTTTACAACACATACATTTACTTATGTTTTCATACACTGAACCATACAATATTGACAGCACTAAAAATTATTAAATGTAAAAACATTTTGCTCTGTTTGTGACTTCTGCTGCAAACTCGTTTCAAAGGATTACATTAAAGAAGACTACACTTTAACATTTCTTTAATCGTTTAACCAATATATATAATGTAATACTTATTTTATTTTGTTTGCCGTGGGACACAAAAGGCGTTTTCTCAGACACAGGACTAGAAAATACAACAAAAACACCACAAATTCAAAAAAGACACCAAGTTAACCCTCGTATTATCTTTGGGGTCTATGAGACCCCACGCAATATTTAACGCCTCTAAAAAAATGGTTGACATCTTTTTTTTTTTGCTTCATATTTGATGACTTTTCGTCATTTAATGGGGACAACTAGGTAAACAAATTTTTCACGATGACATATTTTCAGTGTCCTGTACACAGTCCTATACACATTGGTGATCCTTGGGGTCAATTTCAACAGAGGGGGGGTTGGGGGTGATGGGTGGTGTTGTTTTATTTAAAGAGCTATTTGAGTAGTCAATGAAGAAACATAAAGTACCTGATACATAAACCTTTGAAAATAAAATCATATTCTAGAGGTTTTAAATTGCTGGGGTCAAATTGACCCCAGTGTAGAAAATTTTTTGCTGGATTTTGAGGTTAATACGAGGGTTAATCCACTGTTATCCACATCTGTAGAATCCATACGACTGCAAGGAACAGATCCAAATTCAATTCTTTATCCTCAAGTGCAGTGCCCGTAAACAAATCCCACAATCATTATGAATTCAAGAATTTAATTCAAAAGCTTGACACAACTCGGGATAAGTTCAGGACAAGTTCTTTTTTACAATCTCCTGCAAATCTTTAAGAACCCTGAGGCTGGTCTGGTGTCCAGTATCCAGTCCTCTCCTGAGAAGCATAATTGATAGCATACCTCAACTCTGGCAAATAATGATCCCAATGATTATGCTCATCAAACACATAGGAAGATATGTGTTACCTTAACCATCTGATTCACACGCTCTGTGAAGCTTGTTTGGAGGTGGAATGCTGTTGTCATTTTTCGCACCACTCCCCACCTGCTACAAAGCTCCTGCAAAATTTCAGAGGTAAACTGGGGACCTCTGTCTGACAATAATTTTGGAACACCCCATCATGTTAATATTTCCTTTCTTAGTGACTGTGCAATTGTCATAGCAGTAGCTTTTCGAAGAGGAAACAATTCCACCCAATGGCTATAATAATTCACTACAACCATTAGCTGGGTGTAACCTTGCGTGCTACAAGGCAATGGTCCCATAGGATCCATGCCAAGCAATTCCCATTATTTATGTGCTTCAGTCTGCTGTAACATGCCAGCTGGTTTACGACACTCAGGTTTACATTGTTGACAACTGACACAATTTTTTACAAATTCTGAAACATCTCTCCATATATTTGGCCAAAAGGCAACTTCCATTAATCTATTTTGTGTATCTTATAATGACCAAAATGCCCACATAACAGGTTGGAATGATATGCTTCCAGCATAGTCTGGCAGGGGACCTGTGGGACATACACTTGAAAATGGGTTCCCTTGGAAGGATGTCAACTTCTGGTAAACCTTGTCCTCTAAAATAACAATCCAGAACCAGAATAATCAGGACTCTGCTTATTATCAACTATACTCTGATACTCACTTTGGGCCTCTACATCTTGCTGCTGTGCTGTCCAGATATCCTCGTCAGAGAGAGGAAACTGTAAGACCAGACTATCTGGAGTTTGCTTATTGGTATAAGCAGTGACTATTGGGGAAGAGTTAGAACTACTGACACAGGACACAGCATCTGGAGCACTGTTAAGCAATTAAGCAATTAAGCAATTTCAAAGCCCAACGAATCAGGCAAGAGTAGTGTTAAACACCCAAAGGAGAGATGATCAGTCACAACAATAAAAGCCTTGCCCTCCAGATAATCCCACCACCTTTGGACCACCCAGACAATGGCTAAACACTCCCTCTCTGTAGTGGAATAATTCCTTTCTGCACCTGTAAGTGTACAGCTTGCATATGCTAGTAATTTTGTCATACCAAATGTAGATGGTCGCTGAGCAAGAACAGCACCCAAACCTGTTGAATTTATATCTGTGTAAACTATAAATGTGCAAGTATGGTTAGGGTGTCCCAGTTTAGGTGGAGAAGAAAGGTGCATTTTCAAATTCTAAAAAGCAGCCTGACATTTGGCTGTCCACTCGAAACGGTCTCCTTTTCATTTTAAGGGATTTAAGGGTTTGGTGATAGCTGAAAAATTAGGAACATACCTATGAAACCATCCACTCATCCCCAAGAACCGCTGAAGTTCTTTTAGATTTTGTGTCACAGGGATATTCTGTATGGCCTCTGATTTAGCAGGATCTACCTTCACCCCTTCGGTGGTCACCACATGGCCAAGAAACTTAATTTATGTCAAACAGAAATGACTTTTCTGAAGTTTAAGGGTTAGTCCTGCTTTTTGCAAACACCTCAAAACCCTTTGGAGATCTTGTATATGCTGACTGAAATTTGATGAATAAATGACTGTCATCTCAATAAACCAAACAACACTGTCCTAAACAATCAGCCAACACTCTATTCATGAGCCTTTGAAATGTGGCTGGTGCATTCTTTAAACCAAAAGTTAACACATACAAGTTTAATTCATACAGCCCAAAAGGGGACACAAAGGCAGTCTTGAGGCCCGTACACACCGGGACGAATATCGCACGCGTTTATCGTCAGCGTTTTTCGAGACGTTTTTTGTGTTCACACCCAAGCGATTTTCACCGGCGATGCGCCAAGTGAAAGTGCAAATTCACTCCCTGACAGTATGTGGCGCTTGTGCTTAACGGTAGTGCAAATAAACATATGATATTAATAAAGTTAAAGAAGATAAAAAAAATGCATATATAAAATGGCATAGGCCTACATTTTATATATATATATATATATATATATATATAGATAGATAGATAGAGAGAGAGAGAGAGAGAGAGAGAGAGTCAGAAACGGTAGTGCAAATAAGTCACAATGACAGTAGTGCAAGTGAACGGTAGTGTAAATAAACATATTTATGAAACAGACATTCTCAACTATATTTCTTGAATGTAAAAGAAAAAAAAATTAAAAATACAGAAATAATACACATCTGTGGCAGAGCACCCATAGTGTGCGTCTCAATCAGCTCTCTACTTCACTAGTCAGGGCACTGATCAGGGAGTCGGCCACATTCATTTACATGGTATACTGATACACGACCTAGGAAGCTAGGGAGCTGTTTGAGATGCAGGGATAGTTTGTAGGGGTCTTCCTCGTCTAACTTACTTACTTTCTCTTCGTCGTCTTGTGTGCTCGGCAAGACCGTTTTGTGCTTGAGCGCCACCAAGTCGTGTTTTACTGTAACTTTAGCAGCTCCAGGCACGTGAACAAAGGCGCCAATCTCATTGGTCGGCCAGTTTTTAACGCGGCGCGTCAAACCAAAAAAACAAACCCGAGGCGTTTTTTTAAAAATGACGCTTTTACGCCTCGCGTTTTTCGCGTCGGTGTGCACACTCACATTGGCGCCCGTTGTTTAGTCACGAGGCGTTAAATGTCGGCGAAAATCGCGCGCGATATTCGTCCCGGTGTGAACAGGCCTTTAGCCATATTATCTTGGTCCATTGCCACTTGCCAGTGCCCTTTGTTAAGATCAAGGGAACTAAACAAAATGGCTCTAGCAAGGGACTCCAGGATTTCACCCACAGTAGGGAGAGGAAATGCATCACTTTCACTCACAGCATTTAATTGTCACAAAACCGATGCCCAGGGAGAATGAAATGGCTTAATAATGTCTCGTGTTAGCATATTGTCAATTTGTTTCTTAACTATTTCCTTTTTATGTACTGGTAAACCTATAGGGCTTTTGCGCAACAACCACATCTATGCGGACAGCAATCTTATGCTAGACCAGATGAGTTCTACCTAGAGTAGAAGTACATACTTCAGGATGATCATACAAAAGAGTAAAAAGAAGATGAGACTCTTTGTCTGGTAAATTACTCTCAATGGCTACGTTTACACACATCTAAATAATCCATTTGTAATCGGATTGACGGCTCAATCGGATTGAAAAAACACCTTAATCGATGAGCTCGATCCGAATTAAATTTTGACTGGATTGGAATGGGTGGTTTATTCCTTTTCTAATCCGATCCAACAGCAATAAATTACCATGTAAACGCTTGAATCTGACTACTTTCTCAATCGTATTCAGAAGTCTCTGACAGTTATATATAACTGTCTTAATGTATTCCATTATTTCTCTTGTGGCCCCTACATATAGGCTAGTGAAACAAATGAGAATAATAGTATTTCGTGTTAAACGGGTTGTTTTGTTTTTTTTTAAAGAAAAGCTGCGCTTAATTTTCATTGATGACTGCAGTGTTAGGAAATATTATAGCCTACACTCTTTAATATAATTTTAATAATTAATAATTTTAATAATTAATAAAATTAATAATTTTAATCATAGGCCTATAATTCATTGTATATTAATAGACCTAAAAAATGTTTAAAACATTTTCAAAGATAGCTAATAGCCTAATCATTTATCCTCACAGCATGTATAATATTAATTTAATAATAAAAGAAGCCTAACCTAATAGTAGTAATAATAATAGACTAAGAATGTAACAGACCTACATTAATTAGAAATACCAAATCCTCTAAACATTGACAATATTTGATGCTTTTGACAATATCTCTGGCTATCGTCGATACATGATCATTGTCTGTTGATGCAACCTGGGTTACCACAAATTGGTGGCTGAAAGGGGAGAACACACGTTTTTTCAGGTCCCCTGAGAAACTGTACAACTGATCTTTAATATTAAGCTGCGAGCCAGTCCAAAGTTGGCCTGACACACCAAACTAACGCTCGACAGCCGACGGCCAAGTAGCACATCCGTTCTGCACCTGCGTAAGATGAAAAGCCTTTCCGTACCAGCAGGTGACAGTAGCTGAACAGCCAATCAGAATGATCAGATGGCCCGACGGACTGACGAGCTCCGACGCTGATTCAACATGTCGAATCGGCTGAAAAAAAGCAGATGAGGACCAACTTCAGCTGACGGTGCAGAACACACTGAGAAAACTTAGTTGGCCAACAAACAAAAACTGCCCAACAGCCGACCGTCGGCTTGGTGTGTTCCTGCCTAAAGCGAGAACTCTGATTGACTGTTCAGTATAGCAAACGAGTCAGTTCACGAGAATATAAGCAAAAGTTATGAAAGCAAGCAAATAAGTCATGACGGCACAGACAGAAGGTTGTTCTAATTTTACGTCATCTTACCTGAGCACTCGAATGCACGAATATTTTCATAATAACATGAGCGGAGTGGAATAAAGAATGTGATCAGCATGATTGATATTCAAAACGTTAGGCAAGAGCTGATTTCTTTATGGTTTGTATACATGCAGTCTAGTTTCGCTTTCCCTTTTTGAATGACGAATATAGACAAATATATCTGCTTAAATAGACAGTTATCTCCTTTATACGCAGGCGCAGAATGCGTGTGCTAGTTGACAGTTGGCTGAAGTTGTTTTGTGTGTGTTCAAGCACATATTTTTTCCCCGACACAGCCGACGTTAGGCGACAACACTGTCGGCTTTCGTTGCCGCTAGTTCTTTGACTTCGTGTTGGTTAGTCACGGCCTTACAAAACAAGCATTTTCTGTCCAAGAAGAACAGTAGCATCACCATTAGCCAGATAAAGTGGTCCTTCATTCCATGCATCAAGTTGCTCCTTAGGTCCTTTCATCTTGTTCCTTAAATCAAAAAGCATTAATGTGTAGGTAGCCCCTGTATCTACAAGCGCTTTCCCAGTGCAGTTCCTCACAGTTAAGGGGAACAACTAACTGTCTAAGAACTACAGGTCCAACTCTCTTGTCCTGTCTGCTACCAGTCAGATCCTTCTCTACAAGTCGATGAGTAACATAAGCAGATACTACACCTCGTTGGTGACTACGGCCCTGGGATTCTTTACTACCCTGAGCCTGCTCTCCAGAGTGTTTTCCACTCAACGAAGCCTTGAAATGAGTGTTTTCCACTCAATGAAGCCTTGAAATTAAGACATTAAGACTTTCATGACATATCCAACACAACAAACTTGGGTTCTGTTACTCTGAAGGCAAGATAGTTTTTGTATCTACCTCTTTTATTTTTCTAGCTTGTGAATTCTGGTCACATGTGGTGCTCTTGGACAATTGAAGCTGATTATACTTTCTCTGATGATCATAGTCCCTTTCTATGTGAATCTTTAACATCACAAGTTCCTTAATAGTCTGTGCACAACCTCGAAGTTGACTAGTAAAACAAGGGTACTTACTTCTTCAGACTGCGTACTTCTTCTTGCAATTCCTTTCCACCTACACTATGTTCTTTGATAGCTGTTTTAAAAGAAGAAAATAATGAATTGTTAGCATCATCAAGCAATTCTTTCAAATCGCTACATAACTGTTTTGCATTCCACTTAATGGCATCAATTGTTTGATTGGTAAAAATTTGCACACGATCATTAAGGCCTTTTCAACTACTGCTAATGTCTCTTTAGGAATGTTTTGAGCACAAAGTTTAGTATTTTCTTCAAACCATTTTTTTCTGCCAGGCTACATTGTCTACAAATACACTTTAAGTGAGTCAATTGCCTGAGAAAAGTTCCCTGAACCAATCAGAGGGACACCAAGAAATGGTTGTTCTAAACCGGTGTCATCATCAAATAAAGACCGCTCCACATTCTGAGGAGTAGAAGGGCCATCATGAAATGGCCCAGGAACATCCAGGCCCAGGAACATTTACCTTTTAAATACCTTGCAACAATAATAAATGAGTGACAACTAAATCAGCAAATAATTTAATAATTAAAATAATTAAATGTAATGCAATAAATCTTATGCAGGAACAAAAAAAAAGAATAAAAGTAAAACAATAAGACAGCCACATAAGACAAGTCCCTTTTTAATTAATTCCCCTATAAAAATATACTATTTTACCAAAATTACAAAATTTCAGCAAACTTTGATTCTTAAACCCAAACAATATTAAACCAACAAATGTAATTTGCTTACAGTGTCACTCATTGAACTACTGGGCCTGAAAGAGTAATTCATAACATCACACACAATATTTACAAAATAAATCGGCAACTTGAGTGCCAAAATAAATACAAAAAAAAAAAAAACTCCCTACACGAAAACTTCCTCAAAACACACTACAAATAATGCCCTGAATTAGTGTTTATGATGACTTTACAACCAAAAATGTTCTCTCAAATGCTTTATTTACACATGAATCGCTCTCAACACAACATATTCCTCAAATATGAATTGTAAGCATTAAAAGCACAAAAGACCCCAGCACTAAATGTAGCATTAACAACTCATTTTCTATGCAAAGCGGGAGCGAGTCTAGAACAACAATACTCACAACACATCCACTAGCGTGACAATGACCGGGAATAACCCACACGCCTGACAACAAAGAATAGGGAGAGAGAGACAGAGAGAGAGAGAGAGAGAGAGAGAGAGACAAATGCTATCACACTTCCTTAAATAACTTCCTACCTGGTTTCCAGTATATATGCTCAACAGCACCACCCTCAGTACTAAATAGGAAAAGCACGAATCACTGACATGATTATTTTGCACTCCTGACACTGCAACCAAGTTTTTTCATAAACGGTGGTCAGATATCGATAGTCTTTCGAATGATGCTCAGTTTGTATAACAGCAATGATCTGTGTCTAAAGGGGATAATGTTATTTAAAGAACGTTTGTTCGTAACTTTGAGAGAACCTTGCCAGAACAATTGCCAAAGATATGAGAATGTTCCCTGTTAGCTGAGTGTAAGAGTAGGGGTTGAGTTAGGCTTTAGAAAATGTCATTAACCTCAGGTCTTGACATTAACACCCACCAACACACAGAATAGATACAAGATAGATAGATGATGGGCCTGTACCATGAAGCCGGATTAGCTAGCTAGCCAGATAAATTTCAGATTAGTTTGCGCCAATCCTGGGTTTTCGGTACCATGAACGTGACTTGGCTTTTAGTGGTGTTCATTGCCATAGTAACTTATGCTCCACGGCTAACCTGCTCCGGGGCAGGTTATGTTCTGATTTAGAGATCTCAAACCGAAATTGGGCCAATCGGATGTGAGCTAAATTAACTGACACATCCAATGCAATAAAGTCACTCCCCCAGTTTCTCTTCCTCCAAATTAAAGGTCACTATAGTAAAAACAAATATTTAACGATGAAATTGTCTGGCTTTAATGATAATTAGAATTTGATTTATATAATTATTATATGATCAGATCTTTATTATTATTAATCCATTACACACAAGTAATTTTAGTTTATCAGTTATTATTAAGCATTTAGTTTAAATGAATATTAATATATATAGATCATATGTAATAACATTGGGCTGCAGAATCAATAGATAACTTTTTAAAAATGACTACATGTGACCTTACATGTTTGAGTGTCTATATACTATATAAACTTCACAAGATTCACTTGCACTGATAGAGCAAGATCATTTCTTTTATTTGTCCTCTGAGTTCTTTTCATGGACAAGTATTTTCTTTAGTGTAAATGCATTTAAATTCTTCGTTTTCTTCAATCTCTTAACCTTCAGTTAAAGTTTTGAATTGCGCTGACTCTCGCAATAGGTGAATCACAGTTTCTCTCTGTTGCAAGGCATGTGATTGGCTGTTTGCCACTGATGTCACTGATTCATGTGCACGCGCTCCACAAACTCAGGATCAAAGCCTGAGTTGACAGAGAAAGTTGATGATCAGCATCATGGTACCAACAAAGCCTGATTGGAGTGGTTTGGTTTTGTCAACTCGAAACTAATCCTGTAACCCTGAGTTTGTTCAACTACCGTCATGGTACAGGCCCGATATCTATTTCCACAGAATAGATACATTACACCAGCTGCGCTTTCTTGCTCTCTCATCTCTCCGTGAGAGTTGACAGTGAGTTGACACACACCCACCTCCCCTCACTCGTTCCGGATGAATATTGTTGTTGCCTCAGTACTAAATTGAGTTTTTTTTTCACTGCTTATAGCTTTAGTCAAATACACACAAAATAATGTCAAAATGCAGGTCTTGTTCAGTATTCACATAAACACAGTCAGTAATGTTTTAAGGCATGTGTATCAATATAATGGATCTGTGTGTCAGGTCTTAAAGTGACAGCAGCCTAATATACCTGCTGCTAAACTATGAGATAATAAATATATCTATATGGCAGTTTTTCCTCATGGTATCGATGTCAAAACTTTGGCCAGTGAAAATGCTGCATGGCTTTTAACTTTGGAAAACCACTAGCCACAGTTTCTGGTGGACAAAAAAAGTTAATTAAAAGTTAACCTAATATAAAATTAATGGAAGTCTATACAATGTCCTCACTAATATAATGAAACAAACGTGTGTGCACTTTTTTTCTTTTCTTTTTTTTTTCTTTTCTTTTCTAGTGTGGATCACGGGGGAAAGTTCAGGATTACAGCAGGAACACAAAAATGTAAGTCCACAAACACACAGTTTGAGTGTTTGTTGTTTTAAATGTTGCTCTTGTAATGTGTGTTCTTGTGTTCAGATGCCTGTGATCTCACACTGGATCCAAACACAGCACACCGTGAACTCGTTCTGTCTGAGGAGAACAGAAAGGTGACGCGTGTGAAAGAGCAGCAGTCGTATCCTGATCATCCAGAGAGATTTGATGGGTTTAATCCTCAGGTTCTGAGTAGAGAGAGTCTGACTGGACGCTGTTACTGGGAAGCTGAATGGAGTGAAGGTGCTGAAATATCAGTGGCATATAAAGGAATCAAGAGGCAAGGATGGAGGCCAGACTGTGGGTTTGGATATAATGAGAATTCCTGGAGTCTGTCCTGCTCTGATCATACTTTCACTGTTTACCACAATAAGAATGAAATTGACATATCTGCTGGTTCAGGCTCTTGTAAGAGAGTAGGAGTGTTTGTGGACGTGTCAGTTGGCATTCTGTCCTTCTACAGCATCACTGACACACACACACTCACACACTTACACACATTCACATCTACGTTCACTGAACCCCTCTGTGCTGGATTTAGACTTCCTTATTTAAACTCTTCAGTGTCTCTGTGTCACATTAAACAACACACACACATTGACTGACTGACTGACTGACAGGGGTGTGAAGTAACTAATTACCAATACTCACATTACTGTAACCCTCATGCTCTTTGGTCATTTTTTACCAAAAAATATTTTTTTACTTCATCGGAATGGTACGAAACTTGGTAAAAGGTTTTTGCATTTGCTATGTGAACACACACACACACACAAAAAAATCATGGACATGATTTGAAAAGGTTACATTGTCCTGAAAAAAAAATAGTCATACTTGTGCTCCTAGCAGTCAAAAATGACGGCATTGGAAAAGACTGGAAGATGAATTTCATCTAGTGAAAACTTTTAGTACTGCAGCCAAACAAAAGTGAATGCTCAAAAAGTGAATAATTTAGTACTATAAAATCCACTAAAAATACAAAATATTAAATAAAAAACATTGAACTAAAATATAGTACATTCATTTAAATGAAAAAAAGAAATAAAAATTGTGTACTTTTACTTGAGTACATTTTAAGTGATATATCTGTACTTTTCTCTGCTATTTTCCATCTGTATGTGGTCATTGCATCCTTGTTTTAATTTTATTTTTCTCCATCAATATGGATTGGATAGGGGGAAAGTAATCTCGTCAAATCAAATTGTGCACAGAAAACTTTAACCACAGCAGTAGATGGCTGTTAAAGGGTTAGTTTCCCCTAAAATGAAAATTCTGTCATTGATTACTCACCCTCATGTTGTTCCAAACCTGTAAGACCTTCGTTCATCTTCAGAACAGAAATTAAGGGTGTTTTCACACCTGAACGTTTGTTTCGGAACCTGGTGCGTTTTCTCCCTTGGTTCAGTTTGTTTAGGCATATGTGAGCATGGCAATGGTGCTCGGATCCACACCAAAACAATCGCTCCGAGACCGATTGCAAATGAACTCTGGGGCGGTTGAAATGTGAAAGTAATCCGAAACCAACAAACTAAACGATATAATTTATAACGGGAAATGTGTTATATAAAATGCAGTACTGTTTGATTCTATTACTGTTATGTAATCGTGCTTCTCCATGCAATAATGCTGTCTCAACGAAGCCTTGTTTCCTGCTCTAACTGCATTATAACATTCATATGTTTGCATGTATCTCAAGACAGCCTATAGACAGCACTGGGAGATCTAGAGAGAGCATTTCAATTTACAGCAGCATTAATACGAATATATTAAATAATTTAACAGCTGAAACGATGGCTACATTTGTATAGTGTTTGCGTGTCTCGACAGTTACAAATAAAGTCACAAAAAGCTAAGCTCGTGGAGCGAACTTGTCAATTATCATGATGGATGACGTAGGGAAAACTCTAATCAATATGAGGACAGTTTTAACACATTTTGGTACGCTTTGAAATGTTGCCTTGTGAAAGCAAACCAAACCAAGAAGAAAATGCAGCATTGTAACAAATTAAGATCTACGATCTATAGGTGTGAAATGTCTTCTGTGTCATTCTCCTACACTGTTTATGTTCAGCGCTTCCAGGTTCTATGTCAGAATACAGACTCAGTATTTTCGATTTGAGTAAATGTAGCAGTAACACTACAATACGGGTGCACTAATATGCATTACTTCATGCTTAACTAATGCACAGATAATCACATGTAAATGTAACTAAACCACTAATTAAAATGATTACTGCATCAACAATTAAAAATTCTATATGATTAATAGATTAAATAATATATGAATTATTAATTAAATGTGTCATAATGTATTAATTCCTTCATAGTGTACAATATTAACTAATAGTATAAATTAATGTTAATTACCACAATGGGTCAAAGCCATGTATTTCAAATTCCAGTTGTCTGCTTTAATTAATCAGGTGCGACACTACACAATACAACAAAACCCAGATAGCAAACTGAAGCCACATTCTATTTCCTACGTACTTCAAGCTCTTGCACAACTTCTGTTAGTTAGGACAAATGGACTTGCAATGATCTGTCATGTCCAGTGTAGACAGCTGTTGCAGCATGATGCAATGATGGTCGAGTTCAGTTTAAACATGGTGTAACAATGATCAGATTCTGGATTTCTGATATCTGTGTTTAACCCAACTTACCCATCCTTTAAACACAGTCTCTGACTTTACATTCACTGCATGTGCAACTGCCCAACTGACCTTTAATGTCAAAAACTGTTGGATGCTAAATATTCTTCATTCTTTCTGACAAACAACAAAAGATAATGTGAATTACAGTACATACACTGTTTTCTAAATCTTTAAACTGCAGTGTCTAGTCTTTATTATAAAGGGAGTTCAAATCCACAGTTCAGTACTCACTACTCTTGAATACTTTTAAATAAGCTACTCTTTTACTCGAGTAGCTTTTTGGACAAGTATTTTTTTTACTTTACTCACACTACATTTTTTTTTTTTTTTTTTGGAAAGTAATGGTATATTTGAGTACTCTTTCCACCTTGTCTGACTAACACACACACACACATTCACTGAACCCCTCTGTACTGGATTTAGATAGTATATATTTTTTTCATGTTATAATAAGTGTACAGTTTCATTTTTTTGCATCTTGAAATAAATATTTCTATGTTCATCACTGTTGTGTTTGATTCCTTTTTTGTTTAGAAGAAAACTAAGCCTTTAAATCTCCTTTGTAAAAACTTTATGAGGCATAAATTGTCCTCACTTCAGATGAGCTCACAAAAATAGTTAACTGACAACTACTAAATGTTTTATAACTACCTGAATTAATCATCAATTACAGTAGGAATATGTGTTAATAAAGCATTATAACTATTATGGTATATCTAAATAATAAGATGTATAAATGTATATTTAAATAGTTTATTAATCATTTACTTACACTTTCTACAAGTCAAGTCAAGTCACCTTTATTTATATAGCACTTTTTACAATGCAGATTGTGTCAAAGCAGCTTTACATTGATAACTGGTACATAATTTGGCTGCACAGCAGCTCTTAAATAATAGTGTCAATGCAGGCAGATCAGAAGCACTGTTGAATAAATGTCAAGAATACTATTGAATATCAAATGTCAAGTTTCCCCAACTAAGCAAGCCAAAGGCGACAGCGGCAAGGAACCCAAACTCCATCAGGTGACATCAGGTGGCAAACAGGTGTTAAAATGGAGAAAAAAAAACCTTGGGAGAAACCAGACTTAGTCGGGGGGCCAGTTCTCCTCTGGCGAACAGTGCTTTGTTACAATCAGGTTGCTATCATAAGTCTGATAGGATTGCAACAATCAAAGTATTTATTTCAGTTCCATCCAGTTGAGGATCGTATTCATCACGCCAGTATGGACGGTCTGTTGAGGAACTGTGCTACTGGCTGTCGTGTCGATGAGGCCTTCACAATGGATGATCCAGTTGACTCGATCTCTGCTGATACTTCAGGGCTGCGTTGTGGTCGTGTCAAGGCGCAGGTCCTTGGTCTCAGCTGGATACGGCCCAGATCTGGTTGACTACGGTAAACCTCGGGATAAACAGAAAGACTAATATTAGCGTAGATGCCATTCTTTTTCTGATGTAACGAGTACATCTGGTGTTATAGGAAGTGTTCCCGGTTCCGGCTGACCTAAATTTATGCAGCCTAATAATCCTTTAACGGATTTGAAAATATAAAGTGATAATGTGTTATGTGTATGCCAGGTTAAAGAGATGTGTTTTTAGTCTAGATTTAAACTGACAGAGTGTGTCTGCTTCCCGAACAATGCTAGGAAGATTGTTCCAGAGTTTAGGTGCCAAACAGGAGAAGGATCTACCACCTGTGGTTGATTTTGATATTCTAGGTATTATCAGCTGGCCTGAATTCTGAGATCGCAATAAACGTGAAGGACTATAATGTATTAAGAGCTCACTTAGGTACTGGGGAGCTAAACCATTTAGTGCTTTGTAAGTAATTAGCAAGATTTTAAAATCTATACGATGTTTAACAGGAAGCCAATGCAGTGATGACAGAACTGGGCTAATATGGTCATACTTCCTAGTTCTAGTAAGAACTCTAGCTGCTGCATTTTGTACGAGCTGTAGTTTATTTATCAAGCAGGCAGAACAACCACCCAGTAGAGCATTACAGTAGTCTAGCCTTGAGGTCATAAACGCATGAACTAACTGTTCTGCATTTTTCATTGAGAGCATATGTCGTAGTTTAGATATATTTTTCAGATGGAAGAATGCAGTTTTACAGATGCTAGTAACATGGCTTTCAAATGAAAGATTGGTATCATTGGTATTCTACACTGTAAAAAATTAATGTGATTTTAACAGTAAAATATTGTAAAAACACTACAGAAAAAAAAATTGTAAATAGGTTAACAGTAAGTTCCCGTATTATATACAGGGAAAAACTGTAAAAGCTCTAACCAGACATTTATGCAATTTTCACAGTAAAATGCTGTAAATTTTACAATTATTATAAGTAAAAAAGACAAAATCAATGTATAATTTACAGTCGAAATCTGTAAACGGATGTTCCCACAATTCCCTGTGTGACAGGTAGTTTTTGTTATCAGTCATGTACATTAGGGTTTTATGTTACATCTTCTGTTGTTTAATGAATGTTTATTGCATTATTTAAGTGTTGTGGGTTACCATGATGGTGTTTTGCGTTTGCGTGAATGACTCTTTGCACCTTCTTTATATTCGTATATATAATTCAGCTTGTGGAAAAGCTGCTTGTGATGAACTCTGATTCTTCATGTGGCTTTCTCTTTTACCATCTGCATTATTATGATGCTTGTCAGTATATGTTAAAGGTACAAAACATATTTTACTAGTAATGTGCATTGTTGACTTTATTGGTTTACATTCAAATTTTCTTAAATTACAGATTTATACTGTAAAATTTACAGTTTTTTCTGTAAATGTTTACACAGTTTTTCTGTATTTTTTACAAAATTATTCTGGCAACCACAGCTGCCAAAATTATTTTGTAAAAACTACGGAATTTTTTTTACAGTGTATCTTATGAACCATTGACAACTCAATTTTAAAAAAATATATACAAACTAAATAACTGGTTTGTAAATAATATAATAATTAATTTAGAAATGATAAATTGATCATTAAAGTATAAAAATAAAATTATTAAACACATTATAGATATTCCTATAAAGCAAGAATAAAGCATTTACAGCTGTATTTACAAACTGCTTACTAATGTCTATTAATAGGGACAATGCTTTAAAAATGATGATAAAATGTACTAATGGTTAACTAATGATTTATAGCGTGCGTTATTATAAAGTGTTCCCAATTTAATTTAGTCTTTTACTCCCATATAAACATTGATCAATGAGCATAAACAGAAGCTTATCCGAACCTGAATGACGTGCAAGAACAAACCTCTTGCAGAAGCTCAAACATGCTGCGTAACACACAAGAATGAACCTCATTGGTTCTTGCACGTGTCAAGCAAACATGCTTGAGCTTCCTTTTACCACAACTTTTTGAAGTGTCAAAGTACAATTGCATAGGCTGTCTAGAGGGACAGAAAGCTCTCAGGTTTAATCAAAAATATCTTCATTTGTGTTCCAAAGATGAACAAAACTCTTAAGAGTTTGGAACTACATGAGGGTGAGTAATGACAGAATTTTCATTTTTGGGTGAACTATCCCTTTAAGATTTTTTTTTTTTTTTCCTTAAAAAAACACCTCAGCCCATGTTTTTGACTATTGCTATTACATATTTTGATTGCTGTTGCTTGTGACCCAAGTGGCAAAATCCCCCAGTTTCTCTTGAAGCCAATACGGAAGTGACTTAAACTGCAATTTATAGACTGGCCGCTAGGGACAAGCTCTAAAAGAGAACAGAAACTCATTAAAGGCACAACCACTAGAACAATGTTATATATTTTGTTGACTTGTGTACTCTTATTATTAGACAGGTGAGCAACTGTTTGGATAGATATATTCATCGACAGAAAACTAATCATATTATACAGCTCAACACAGTAAGTCTTATTGTTTAAATCTTGTTTTCTTGATTTACAGCTAGTACCATGTTTTACCATGCCTGATATCAATCTAGCTTACTGCAGTGTGCAACAAGTGTCTCATAGCAGCTGCCGAGCAAATGATCAGAGTAGCATTATAACAATTTTCAACACGCAAATACATCTATATGATAAAACAGCACTGCCTTACCCCACATACGAATGTCTGTAAGAAGCGGAAGTAGCGACTGCAGTATATCAAAGTTCCGCTGCTCTTGAGACGTGTGTCGCGCTTGTCTCTTATTAGCAATCGCTCCAGTGGCCTCATTCAGCTCCCACATCACTCGACCCTGCTCTACTTCATACTACAATAATGTTAATAATCTCATCCATGAACATGATTTTTTGCCCAAGTCCCATCAGATTCTTTTCCACCGACTGTAAACATGAAGACAACACATCCCATGATTCCATGAAATCATTGTGTCATCAAGCTATGCCTTTGTTTTGAATGAGCAACAAAAAATGTACATATTGTAGCTTTAAGCCCCATGTTAAAATGCCCAACTTTACAGCAGAAAAAAAAAAAATACATGTTTACAGCCTGGTACAAATTGTGGTTTTGGTCTCTACAGCTAATTAACTGTGAGGGTGTGAATTTTTTTATAACTCATCAGTTCAGTTCAGTTCATCTTTATTAATTTTTATCAATAGTCACTTAGTTTTAGAAACATTAAGTTTTAAGAAAGTATTCTGACACCACATATTAAAATCATCAACCTCCTCACTCATTAAGCTAACAATTACGGAATCATCAGCAAATTTGATGATATGCCTATTTCTATAACTACTCTTACAGTCATTTGTGTACAGGATAAATAATAAAGGAGAAAGGACACATCCTTGAGGTGACCCACTGGATGACACCAGCCATTCGGAAAAACAGTCATTTTCTTTAACTCTCTGAGTTCTCTGCACAAGGAAATCTAGAATCCATCCTACGAGACTAAAATCCAACCCAATTTCATTTATGAGCTTTTCAACTAAGATATGTGGCTGAATGGTATTAAAGGCAGATGAAAAATCAATAAAAAGTCATTTAACACATTTTTTCGGCTTATCCAAATGCTGGAGTACTACACTCTAAAATATGCTGGGTTAAATATGGACAAACCCAGGGATTGGGTTGTTTTCACCCAGCCATTTTTTTCAACCAATTTTGGATATATTTTTTTTAGTCAGCAATATTAATATAGTAAAAGGCATGTTTTTGCTCACCCCCAAACAGGGGCAAATTTGTGGGGTATTTTAAGCTGAAACTTGACCAGACCAGAGACTTATATTACATCTTATGAAAGAGGGCATAATAGGTGCTCTTTAACTCAACCTGCTGGGTTTGTCCATATTTTACCCAACTTGGGTTGTTTTTAACCCAGCATTTTTTATACTTATAAAGGTTATAAAGGCACCTTCTGAATAATACACTTTTCTTGACCCCAAACATTTGAACTGTAATGTATACTATGACTGGTAACACTTTACTTGAAGGGGTGTGCATAAGACTGACATGACACCTTCATAATCATGACATGACACTTGTTTGAGTTGTCTGAGTTATGACAACTTGACATAAACCAATACATCATAACCTGTCAGTGTCTTTGTCATGACAACTTGACATTATTTAGCTTTATGGGATAACATTACATTAAACTGTCATGTGGTTGGTTTTGACATTGGCTGTCATGAGGCCATTATAACAGTGTCATAAATATGTATCTTGAGCTCAAGTACAGTGGTACAAATTGAACTTGTCATTAAAATGTCATTAAGTGACAATACTCTGACAAATAATTTTATAACAGCGTCATGACTATTTTTCATTTCATGTTTTTTTTGTTTTTGTTTTTTTAAGTTTCCACCAACAGAAGGTCAGATAATAGACAATTTCAAATTTCGTAAAAAAGATGACACTGTTATAAAATAATGGTAACACTTTATTTTAGGGTCTTTTAACTAGTTGCTTATTACTATTAGCATTCATATGGCTAAAATATTGGCTATTTATTAGTACTTATAAAGCACATATTAATGCCTTATTCTGCATGATCTTATTCTACATTCTTAATCCTACCCAATACCTAAACCTAACAATTAACTATAATAAGCATTAAATTAAGAGTTTATTGAGGGAAAAGTC
The DNA here is from genome assembly GCF_018812025.1 of Megalobrama amblycephala. NCBI lineage: Eukaryota > Metazoa > Chordata > Actinopteri > Cypriniformes > Xenocyprididae > Megalobrama > Megalobrama amblycephala. Next base: position 31,541,713 of record NC_063044.1, on the reverse strand, counting down.
ATAGTTAATCGTTTATATATGTGTTCCCTATACTGAAGTGTTACCAAAATAATGTAATGTAATGTTAACCCATAAAGCTAAGTAGTTTTTTTAAGTTTGATAATTAATCTGCTATGTCATGTTTAAGACAGGTTATGATGTTTTGCTAATGTCAAGTTGTCGTAACAAAGACATCTCAAACAATGTCATCTTTGCATTAAAAATGACATAATTGAGCGAATGACATTTAATGACAGTTGTCATAAACATGCATAAAACCTCCTTCATATTCATGACACGTGTCATGTCAAGATTATGAAGGTGTCATGTCAGTCTTATGCACACCCCTTCAAGTAAGTGTTACCCTATGACTATATAAACATTTGAACTGCGATACTAAGACTATTAAAAAATGAATTCACTATAGGAATGTGCGTGAGTTTTCTCGGACTTTTTTCAGGACTAATGTGTGCTAGAGGTCTACAAAGAAGACCCGGGACCCGTACGGGTTCGGGACTATATTTTAAATGGTCAGCCGGGTCCGGGTCGGGTCCTAATCTATTACTTCGGTTCCCGGGTCTGATTAACATTGTGTGTATACCCGAGCCGATTTGATTCGGAGATCACCCGGCCGTGTTGGGAGTCAGTCAGCGCTGTGCGTGTTTTGTAACTTGCAAAGTATGAGCCGGGAAATAAGGTGAAAAAAACACGAGTGACCCCAGCCATCAGAAGCAGAGCGGGCGGAGTTAATGCAAGCGAACGGCGATCATCGAGTTTTATTATTCCTATCGTGTGCAACAGTAATGCAAACAAACTTCAAATCTCAAGAACTGCTTGTAGCCTTGCACATTCGCATTTAAATAACATAGCCTATTTCAAATCATTAACAAAATATGAACTATCACACGAATGTTTTCTGTGACGCTTAAAGCTTGTTTCAGGTTGCTCCAGCTAACGCGCATGTCTCATGCGAGCGCACTTTCTTTCTCTTGTTTTTATAATAACATTATGCCGTCTTGTTATATCTAAAGTTTTGGTCAGACTCGGCTCAGAAAGCACAGAAATGACCGCAAATAAGCAATGCTAACGTCAGCGGCCATGTCACTGAACAAGCAATCGTTATTATAGTTCAAAAGGGCAAACAGTCAAAGTTATTTTATTATGTGAGATGACTCGAGTCTCGAGATACAACGAAATAATGCAAAACTGCAAAGTCGCATTTGTCATCGTGACAGCAAGTGAACTTTTAAAGCTGGAATAATGAGTGGATTAAGCATTTCAATCGGCAAGAGAGGAATAACGGATGAACTTTCTTGGCAAGTGCATCACAGTCAGGTACAAGGGAGAAAGCTATAGCCTAATATTAGGTAAGACAACACGTTTTATTTTCGCAACTTGTTTATTGACTTATTAATAGCAATTTGCTGTGGAATAGACCTATGTGCCGATCGGGTCCAGACGGGTCCGGTCGGGTTCGGGTCCAGCTTAGACGGGTCCGGGTAGTACATTTATGGCATTTCTCGGTTCTGCACGGCTTCGGGTCCAACTTTCAAAATAATAGTCGGGCCGGGTCGGTTCCGTGTAGCACATTTACGGGTCTCTTCGGGTTCGGGTATGAATTTTTGGACCCGTGAAGACCTCTAATGTGTGCGTCCCTTTGTCTTTTTCTGCTCTTGTATTCATTTGAAAAAGACTAGTCATCCCGTACGCTAGATGGCGCTCTAATGACGACTGTTCCTCGAGGTGGATTATGGGTAACATCCGCTGCGTGCTGTAGATCTGCCATTTTGTTGTCCAGATCAGAGAGCAGGGGACGCGGTGTTCGTTACTCTGTAAATGAATAATACGACTCTCTTATAGTGGACCAGAAGTAGAGGCGAGGCACGATGCTTTCCGCAGCCCAGTTACTCGATGAGTTAATGGGTCGGGACCGGAACTTGGCTCCGGATGAGAAGCGCTGTAATGTTCGCTGGGATGACGAGACTGTAAGTGAGATGACGGAGAAACAGCAGCCGCGGTTCAATTATTATTGTGAAATATCTGAACTCTGTAGGGCACTAAACGACTTGACGAACATGTGTAGATGTGTTTGTTTACATATGAACTGATCTGAGCGATGCTCCGTTTGTCTCGGGTGTGTGGATCAGTTAGCACGCGCTAGGCTCGTGCCTCATTGTTGAACACATGCGCGTGCACTGCGTCCCGCCTTCATCCACTTCTGTTTATCAGAAGAGTTTGCAGAGCCAAATAACTATTATTAACGCGCAAACGACTGTTAACTATCAAACTTTTGCTATTAACTACTAGTAAGACTGAGTAACTGACACACATCTCACGACTCGTTTCGATTTCGATTCACAAGCTTGAGATTCGGTTCAACCGAGTTTGCATCCATTCTGTTTTTCTCAAGGAAAAAAGTCATGCTAAAGTTAATGCTGTTAACTATTTAGGGAATTATCAGTTGATATTTTTAACATTTAATATTAATGTACCAATGTAATGGACGAGTCTTGCTCCACTCGCATATGTAGGACAGTTATTGTTTCTTACTGTAAAATCATATAAAACTGGATTATAATGTTTTAACTGGTCATGACAGACCCTTTGAAAAATACACCTTAGCATACTTTTAAAACCACTTAAGTAACAAATATACTTTAAAAGTGCGAATTAAATGTAAACTACTTTGAATATTTTTGCAATCAAGTTTACATGTTTAAATTTATATTAAATGCAATCAGTTGAACTTACGTGTCGTGTGTTTACATATATTTGTAAATGCTCATAGCGATGTTGCAATCAGTACATTTGAAATATTAATTTTAAGTTTAATATTATAACATTACATTTAGAATCATCAAAATTAAAAATACAAGATTTACGAGTGCCTAACATGTACTTTGTTCAAAACATCAAAATAAGTGTACTTTAAAACATGTATATTTTCTAAACAGAATCATTTAAAATGTACTTTCACATTATTCAAAGTACACTTTCAAAAGTGTACTGAAGTGTTACTTAAATTGCCTTTATTTCATTAATATTTCATGATCTTCAAATCAAGTAGTTTTTTTTTTATTCTACTTAAGATTTGAAGTACACTGCAAGTTCACATTAGATACATTTAAGTGCAGTTTTTTCACAAGAGTTGTTGCTCATACCGTTTAATTACTAAAACAATTTTACTGTAGTAACAGTGTTCAGTTCAGTTCAAACAGTTCAGTTTGTCATGTGAATGTACTTGTATCTAGTTGTGATTATCTCTTGATCTCTTAATTTAAAAGAGTCCATCTGTTGGCCACAGACGGGTGACTGGAGATTTGTTTCTTGGTCTCAGCAACTTCAGCAGAGCTCATGGCCTAATCTTGGTGTTAATGTCTTTTTTTTTTTTTTTTTTTTTTTAATTTGACAAACCACAAAAATGTACAAAAAGAGGTCTTGGATTACCCAATGAGTGCTTAATGTGAGGGTTTTCTCTTTTCCGCAGGTCTGCAAATATTACCTGTGTGGCTTTTGCCCTGCTGAACTCTTCACAAACACACGGTCAGACTTGGGTAAGGACGAATTCTTAAATGCATTCATCTCGTTTTATTCTTGCCTTCCACATCGTAATGAATGGTTTTATTTTCCAGGTCCTTGTGAAAAAATCCATGATGAAAACTTAAGGAAAATGTAAGTTAATACTCTGTGTGAATGCCATGAAAATCACATGTCCAGATTACTTTTCACCACCAAATCATCGGGGAGAAAGAAAAAGTTGTAAAGAATAAAAAGCCATTTTAGGACCCTCACCAATTCCTGTTACTAAAATGCAAAATAAAATCATTACTCTAAAACCTGTACAGATGTTTTATTTTTTTGTAATTCCTATTTTCAATAGCGGTGCTCATTAAAACAGTTCAAAATGCTGCGAAGTCAGCATTAATTAAATTCATCAGCTGTATTAGATGCATTTTATATAATATGTATATTTTGCATTTTGGTATGAGAATTGTTCTTTAAAAAAATTGAAAATGTTTTAAAGCAAAAAATCTTAATGGTTTAAAATTTCTTATTGCACCCCCAGATTTAATGGTTATAAATAAATGAAATTGTATGTGATCTGGACACATTCTTGATCCTTGTACAGTCTTCAGTGTTGTTTGGAAAGAGTGTTGTTTGAAGCCTGACTCTTGATGTCTCAGGTATGAGAAGAGCTCCCGCTTCATGAAGGAAGGATATGAACGAGACTTCTTGCGGTACCTGCAGAGTCTTCTAGCCGAGGTGGAGCGCAGGATTCGGAGGGGCCACGCGCGTCTCGCCCTGTCACAAGCCCAGCAGAACTCTGGGGTATGACCTTTCATAGCAGTCGCTGTCTTTAAGTTTTTGTCTTGTACATTTTTTTTTAGAACTGATTTATAGCCTGGTGCTTTATTAGTCTGTCTGTCCACCAAAGCATTTTTTCCAGCTGCTAGCGTACTTTTTCAATTGTTTTCAATGGGAACGTCACATTTTTTAAACGGCAGGAACATAACGAGGCGCTGAGCGTCTTTTTCACGCTCAAAGCAGAGCGCCTAGTGTTTTCAGCTGGCTAAAACACTTTGGTGGACACATGGCCTTAGAGCTGTACTGAATCAGAGAATCCAGTCATAAATATGCTTAAAGGGTTAGTTCACCCAAAAATGAAAATTGTCATTAATTACTCACCCTCATGTCGTTCCACACCTGTAAGACCTTCGTTCATCTTCAAAACACAAATTAAGATATTTTGAGGAAATCTGAGGGGGGTTTTTTATCCACCATTGTAACAAAATTAGTACATTCAATGTCCACAAAAGTAGTAAGAACATGATTAAAATAGGGTTCAACCTTAATGTTATGAAGTGACAAGAATACTTTTTTTTTTTTTTTTTTTGTACGAAACAAAAATAACGACTTTATTCAACACATTTGTCTCTCCCCTGCTACGCTATTTTCGTTGCAGCTTCCAGGTTCTGCGTCCGAACGGCGGCTCAGTATTGGCTGATGCTGCTTCACATGAGCAGCATGATGCATTCGTGTGATGCTGACGCAGGAGCCAGCCAATAATGAGCCAGCGTTCGGACGTAAACACGGAAATGCAGCACTGCACCAACTGCATAATAGTCTGACATGGAAAAGAAAAAATCGATGTTTAAAGTCGTTATTTTTTTGTTGTTGTTGTTTTTGCACAAAATATTCCCATCGCTTCATAACATTAAGGTTGAACCACTGTAGTCACATGGACTATTTTAACCATGTCTTTAAAATTTGAAACATCTTTTTTTAATCTTCCTTTGATTTAATTGTACTTTATTCTCGCCATGAATATAGCCTTTGAAGCTGGTATGGCGTTAAAAAAGAAAGAAAGAAAGAAAGAAAGAACCATGTCTTTAGTAGCTTTCTGGACAATTTCGTTTCTTTCAATGGAGGATAAAAAACCTCTCGGATTTCAAGAAAATATCTTAATTTGTGTTCCAAAGATTAATGAAGTTCTTACGTGAGTGGAACGACATGAGGGTGAGTAATTAATGACTGAAATTTCACCCTGGTGTCCTAAAAAAATATATATAAATATGAGGGAATATACTTCAGAGATATTTTACTCATAAAAAATTCTAGGGATGCTAATAATTGTACAACGTGTTTGAGAAAAACATTTTTCATAATGCGGTTTTTTTTTTTTTTTTCTTCCCACTTTCAATTCTTTCCTTCAATGAAAGGTTAGATTTTTGCTAATTTTATGAATTAAAGATCAAAAAGATAAACAATGCAGATTTATTTTTACAGTCAACTTTGATCATATATACGCACACACATATGCACATAAACATACATATACTGAACTGTAATGAAAACTACTTGGTTTGTACACTGTGCTTAAACTAACTCAGTTTGAACTGATTTCTAGGCACCAGGTCCGTCTGGGAAGAACGAGGAGAAAGCGCAGGTCCTCACAGAGAAGATTGAAGAGCTTGTTGTTCAGGTACTAGTTTTCTAGAGTCATAGGTTAAGAAGTGAACATGGATGTGTTGAAGAGGCTCTGAGATGTAACTGTGTTTGTGTGTTCAGATTGAAGAGTTGGGCTCGGAGGGCCGTGTTGAGGAGGCACAGGGCATGATGAAGCTGGTGGAGCAGCTCAAGGAAGAGCGGGAGCAGCTCAGTTCCACTCCTTCAGTGAGTTACAGCTTTCTCTTTTTGTGTTTTAATTGTAGAACATACACTTATATCATGAGCTTTCACTCAAGCGTGTTTTCTTTGTCAGACGATTGAGAGCTTTGCGGCTCAGGAGAAGCAGATGGAGGTGTGTGAAGTGTGTGGCGCTTTCCTCATAGTCGGTGACGCTCAGTCCAGAGTGGATGACCATCTAATGGGCAAGCAGCATATGGGATATGCTAAAATCAAATCCACAGTGGAGGAACTGAAGGTTAGTTGGTCACACTGGTGAATTAGACTCCGGTATGGATATTTTGGCCAGTCCTATACTTCACAATGTAGTACTGAACAAAAAATATCAGTTAGGGCTTTGACATTAATCAAATTTTAGTTTCAGTTGTGATTTTTGGATTTCAACAATTATGGAAATATGATCATTGAGATAAAATACAGTGGTCAGTGTTCCCACTCGTCCTGGAAAACTTTCCAGTCCTGGAAAACACATGGAACATTAGAGAAAATGTAAAATGTCCTGGAAAATATTGTTGTCCTTGAAAATAATTTTTAAAAAAGTTCAGTTTTTCTTTAGCCAAGAACAAAGTTTATCACTGGCCAAAAACAATTACCGTTACATACAGAAAGTGCGATGTTCCGGAATGCTGAGGTTTGACATGTGAGAGTATTATTGTCAATGGTGATGTTTAGTCTTGTGTTGCCACTTGCAGCAGTTAGCAAATGTTATTAACTGCTCAAATGTATGTAGCAAATGTTAATTTGTAAGCAGCTACCTAAGTAACTTGCTAACTAATAATTATTATGCAATATAAGGCCAATAAGAGATTCATTGTGCAGTGTAGCCAGCTTTATTGATTATAACGGAAGTTTTCACAACAGTGCAGAGCTTCGTGAGATTGCGCTGAAGTGATTGACAGCTGCAGTGATTAAAAAATGAACGCTCTTTTGCTATCTGTATATAACCCATTCGCAAAAGTTTTGTTTTTCATGCTGTTAAGTATACACACTGCAAAGTTTTAGGAATGACTAACTTATTTAAATGAATAGCCATGATGCTAACATGGTGTAAAAACTTAATAAACAAACAAACTTATTTTTTATTGAATCCAAAATTATATTGATTGACATGGTGATAACCAGCATTGGACGGGACAAAAAAAATTATAATGTCTAAATAGATGTGTGCATTAAGTGTAAATGCAGACTAATAGCACATAGGCACATAGTTTCTGCCGCTGAATAAAAAGTAAAAAAGGTAATGGCAACTCTTATCTCACAGCTTACGTAATTGTGATAATAAATTGTGATAAATAATGCTTTACCATGAACTGTTAGAGAGCTACATATGGCAATTTATCTGTTCAATAAAATAATGTTTTATTACGAGCTTTGTGATGTTCTCTATTTGCCAGCAGAAGCCATATCAAACTTTCTCACTTGTGACAACTAACCTAATCTGCTCTCACACCATACACACGTCAAAATAGCCGAAGCAACTTTTCTCTATTAACAGATATGAAGAGACATATGTGAGTGGCGTATGTTTCCCGTGAAAACTATCCCACTAGGTCTAAAGTATAAACACTTGTAATAGGCTTACCATAGTGAATCTGGGTAAGACAAAAAAGATGTTTCAGAGGTAGGATTCATGTATTTATACATAATTTTGTACAAAAAAGTTACGTAGTGTATATTTTTTAAGTCATAAAACATCAGGGGGAAAAAATCAACAGTGCTGTAATGCATGTTTTTGGAAGGACTGATCAAAAATTTGCCATGTTTACAGTATGGTTATCTGTTTGACCCCACAGGAAAAGTTGCGTCGGCGCTCAGAGGACCCGGAGAAGGATGACCGAGGGAAGAAGGAGAGGGAGGACCGGGAACGTGAAAGGGAGGAACGCGAGAAAAAACGCAAAGAGGAGGAGGAGAGGGAGAAAGAACGAGAAAAGGAGAGGGAGAGAGAGCGTGAGAAGGAGAGGGAACGTGAGCGGGAGAGGGATCGGGACAGGGAACGGGAAAGGGACAGGCGCAGCAGGAGGAGTCACTCCAACAGTAGACACTCCAGCCGTGCGTCAGACCGCCGCAGGAGCCGCTCAAGAGACAGGAGGAGGTCCAGAAGTAAGGAACGCGACAGGAAGCGCAGCAGGTACTCAACTCACACTGCTCGTATATATACACCAGCTGAGCTGTTCAAAATAGATTTGTTTGTTAAAATGGCTAATTTATTAAGTAAAGAGTGCTGTTTTAATATTTATATACTATTTTAGTAAATACTAATATATTAATTTCATATATAAAATTTCTTTTTATTTTTTTTAGTATTTTTAGTAAATTTTGTTTTGGTAATTTTAGTAAATTTTGCCCCTTTTTTTTTTTTTTTTTTTTCTTTTTTTTTGTAACTTTACTAATTTTAGAACTTATTTTATTTCAGTTAGTTGCCAAGACAATACTTCTAATTTTCTAGTTTAAGTTTTTTTTTTTGTTTGTTTGTTTGTTTGTTTGTTTTTCTTTTTAAACTTTATTATTTTAGCTTTAGTTCAGTTAATTTTTTCGTCGTAACAACTCTGGTTGAATGTACTTCTAATACTACTAATATATCTAGTGTTCACCTGTTGTAGCAGTTGAGATGTCCTTGATTGAAGTTGTATTGATGGATACAGGAGCCGTGACCGAGAGAGGAGGCGCAGCCGGGAACGCTCGGACAGGAAGCGCCGCTCTCGGAGCAGGGAGAGAAGGAGGTCCCGCAGCTCTGAGCGCAAGAGCCACCGGCACCGCAGCAGAGACAGAGAAAAGGACAGAGGAGACAGAGACAAGGACAAATCCTCTAAGGACAAAGGTCTGGCATTAATGTAAATTAGTTCCAGAAGAGAAGATTGTATTTTTTTGTTTGTTTGTTTGTTTTTATTGCAAAGTTTTTGATCAGAGCATTGAGTGTTTGTTGGCTTTTAGATGGGACTTGGTGTTTTTGTTTTGTTTTCTTTGTTCTATCATTTTGTTTTTTGTTGTTGTTGGTTTTTTTTTTGCTTTTATCATTTTGTTTATCTTTTTTGTTTTTTTTTGTTTTTTTGGTCCCACCTTCAAAAAGAGGATTCCCCCCCCCCCCCCCCCCCCCCCCTTAAATTATTATTTCACCCAAAATGAAAATTAAGTCATTTTGCTTTTGATGTTCTTTGTTTTTCAGACCATAAAAGGAGACATTTAAAATGTCCCACTCTCGCTCATTCACGTCCCTGTCTTACGGACAAAAATACATGGCCATGAATTAAGAATTCATTCTCATTTTGGTAAATCAGGACCTCGATTTACTAATTCATTTTCTCGTTTTAGTAAGTTGTTGCCACGTTGAACAAATTTGTTCTCTTGTTTCAGTTAAATCAAAAGGAGGGAACAAATTATTTTATCATCAGTGCAATTTACTTCAAACGATGGAACGGAAAAAATGTAACAAATCCTCACCTTGGCCTTTGGTCTTCTGTGCACGGCTGCGTCAAGTGCACGTTCATCAAAATCTATCAGTGCTGCAGTTCATTCCAATTTGGGCCAAACATGTTTGAAAACACTGAGTAGTTGTGATATGTCACGTGATGTATTAATCACACCAGTGTGATTGTAAGGGTTAATACAGGAAAAATGTGCAGACTTCCTTTAAAAATAGTGATGACAAAATAGTGATGACAAATGAAACATTTCAAAACGATTCATTGAAACTCTCCAAATCTAAAGCGGTTTCTCTTGAATATTGTCCAGAGAGCCATGTACGTTTACTGAATGTGGTTGTGCCTCCTCTCACAGAGCACAAGGACTCCTCAGATGAGAAAAGGAGCAGCAGAAAGGGCTCGGTTGAGAAGTCAAATGAGCTCTCCAAGCCCGAGCCCATGGAGGCCGAGCCTCCCAAAGCGGAAGTGAACGGCACCGCCCAAGAGCTACATTCTGAAGGTGACACACAGTCCAATTAAAACTGATCTGATAGGACCTCAGATCAGCCCCAGGTAAGTGCACCGTCCTCCCCGCCCCCGGGTCTCTCCCCCTCTCCCCTTCCCCCCCTTTTTCTTTCAGTTCTGTCTGTGATTTTTCTTCCTGTTTTTTAATAGTGCATCGTAAGTATGCACTGAAGATGGGGACTAGGCTGATGAAACGGAAGAAAGTAGAAAGAAACAAACCCAGAGGGAAAGGCCAGTGTAGCCCTGAAAAACATGCTTGGAGGTACCTCGTTTTGTATCGGTCATACATCTGTCTCTTTAGACAAGTTCTCTTCCAAATTTACGTGTTTATTTTTTTCCTTTTCTTTTTTTAGTTTTTTCCTAACTCTGCCTTTACTACCTCAACATGTTTACTCTATGCTCGCAGTAAGATTAAACTAGTGGATAACTTTGTTTGCACATCTATTGCACATATAAAATGATTGTGTGCGCATATGTATGTACAGTACATGCATAAACACACAGCATTTTACCATCTGATGTCTATAAGGTGTTCATAAGAGGTCCAGAAAGTTCATTGAACTGCAATGAATACTGATATATTTATTCATTTTCTTTCTTTTTTTTTTTTTTTTGTTGGAGTTACATGGATATGTTTCACTTTTAATACCGTCTGTTCTTAAAGTTGAGATCCGATAGCTTTGGGATGATGGAAGTGTAGGGTTAATGAATTATTGCAGCTGACTTCCACACCTCACACAGCGTTGGTGTTGTGAGCGACCCCCATGAAAAGCCCATTTAGAAATCAAGGATACTGTCAATCTGTGCAGGTACTCACCCAAGGTACTCCTTTCACTACCCACATCCATTTGAATGCTGTTGCCTGTGAACGTGTCTCAGAGCTTGATGTTTATTTACCCTATCTCTTTTTTCCCAGTTTTAATTGTCCTCAGTTTTGCTTTTTGTTGGTTTCAAGTGCCAATGGCTTACTCTACACCTAAACGGGTGGATGTAAAGTGTCAGGTTTACAGATGAGCCCAATTGATATCCCACAGTAACCTATCAAACCAGATCAAGCTCAAAACAGTTCTTTCTCCTTGTTTGTGTCGCTTATTTTCATTTTGCCTGTTTAGTAAGAAGTAATAGGTTTGAATTAGGGCTGGGCGATATAGCTAAACAAACAAATCTATTTTACTTGCTAGCTGGTTTCCATTCAAAGTTGCCAATTTAACTTGGAATATTGCATAAAACATTTGCAAATAAAACAGTGTTTCCACTCCAAAGTGTTGAAGAAACCAAATTGTCACTTTCATAAAAATGCAAGAAACTGTGGCTCTTCTTTCCCTCCATAATAAATGACTTGAGCCTCAAAGCGCGCAGATGAAACGCAATAAATCCGGTCATTTTCTCTTGAGTTTGGATGGTGGTGTTTGGGAACACAGTCGTGTTCGATGCTTCTGGAAGGAAAATAAACCCAATAATTTTGATGACAGACTTTAGCTCAGGCATTTCAGAACCACCAAACCAATATTTGAGATGCTGTGATGCGATTGGTCCACTGCTTAGTCTGTTGTCCAATCACATCCTCTGTTGAGGCAAAGTCCAAGTTTATTTTGTTGCACATTGAGGAATTTATTCTGTAAATGTGTTTGCGTCATAGTTTATGTCTGTCTTATCGCATAAAAAAAATATCCACCTCAATTGAGCACGTGCAAGTTTTTTTTTTTGCTTTATGCGCATCTTTGCATTTTATTCAAAGTACTCTGTTTACTCTCAAATGCTTTAAAGGTTGGCTTTAACAGGAACGGGTTTTTTTTTTTTTTAGTAGTAGTAGTAGAGCAACCATCGTTTCAACCAATCCACCATCATAATGTTCAAAATTGGTACAAGATTAAAAAATGTAAGTACGTGAATAATGGAAATTGTAATAGAAGAATAATTATATATAATTATTAATAATTAATTCTCATGTATTTAACAATACACAGAAATGTTGGTAATAAATGGGTAATATCAAAGGCTATAGATATAGAACGACAGTTCACTCCTCTTAGTTATGAATGGGAGAAACTGCAACGCGCAATATGGCGGAATACATCCCGCCTTTTAAGTTAAAGAGAAATCGCTGATTGATAAAGTCATTGCATCACTGCAGCTGCCGTTAGAAGCTCCGGTTCCCATAGAAACCTGAGACTCGCGCTTAGGACTGCACATGCGCATTGGTTCATCTAACATGAAAAATAAGCTTTTTTTATGCTATTTGAGCATAAGAAACAAAATTTAGTGGACAGTCAGATTTTGTTGCTGATTTGAAATGTTAAATTGAGTTCGCCTAGCCATTCTCAACATTCAAATAGATTAGACTTAGTCTTGGATGCCGAAATAGCTGCCTGGAGACATTGCAAATATGGCCGCCGAGTGAACAAACTTTCCTTAAAATAGGACTTTGTTAATATTTACCCATTTGTTAAATCACAGTTTTGAATCGATTTATGGGAATCAGTTATACTTACCAAATCTTTGTGCATTTTTGCCACTGGCTTTTAAATTGGGAAACCTCATTCTAAAGCCTATACTTCGGGCGTCCGACCCACCTTTTGTATTTGCATGGACTGTACGCTCTCAATAACGGCCTTATATAGCATTAAAATTGTTGCGATTTTTCACAATGGTGATTAATTTTTTTTACCAACGCTGAATCTATTGGGAATATTGGCTATATCTCTCAGCCCTAGTGTGAATTAGCTTGTGTTTTAATGCAGGTGTGTCTTTTTGAAGTAAACTTTTACTTTATTTCTCTCTCGTGTTTTGTTTAAATTCCCTACTTGTGTTGTCCTTAAGATAGCAGTGCATGCTTTCAGAGCAAGATCAGCCACCTAATGTCAAAGTCTGGCCGTTTAGACGAGGGGATATCAATTCTTTCAATATTTCATGGTTTTATTTGTGTGCTTACCTTCAATCATTTTACTTACAGCTGAGCAGTTACTATTGCTGCTGCTATTGAAAATATGAAGATTTAAACCAATGATAAGAGGGTAAAATAAAGAGAATATTACTAAAAGTGATCAAATTTATTGATTGCTGATTGGACAAAAGACCATTTATCTTAAAATTAAACAAAAAAAAAGTGGTTTGATCATTTTTAAAAAGTTGTGTTAATGAAAGAATGGAGTTTTTTGTTTATTTCCAGAACTTGTGAAATGTACTTTGTGCTGGAAATGTGTTTGGTTTCACGCACTAATCGAGCTCTTTCTGACCATTTGTGTACATCAGGGGGAGTTTGAACAGCTGCAAGAGGAAGAACTGAAGACCTCCATCCTACAACTCAGCTCTGCTGCTTTAAAACAAGGTGAACCACAGATGTAGTGGCCTATATGATAAAGATGTAAATGTAAAATGGTTCTGTAGCCCCTTTTCAGCGTTTCCACAGGACCTTCCGTGTTCTTTTTATTATGTTTGTTTGGTTTTTCTTTGGTCTTACTGCTATACGCTGGCATAGATGCACATGCAAGTCCACCATTATTTCTGTTAGTATGCATTCAGAATGAATAAAATACTTTGTGGCATGTTTGCTCTGTACAGTCCGCTCTCACTTTTACACATTGGAAATATTGAAGATCGGTTTAGTTCAGTATTTTGACTGGAAGCCTTAAAGGTCTCTACACTGCTTTATCTCTTATTTTCCCTCTGTATGCTAAATCCCAAATCTTTATACGATTTTAGTTTAGTGAAGTGTTTTCATTTTGTTCCCGTTTTAAAACCTGTATTTGTCATGAATAAAAATGAAGAAAAAAATGTGGACAAATGTTGATTTTTTTATTTTTTTTTTTTTTTTTTTTCTCCAAATGGGAGCATGTATCTGATGTCGTAAATCCAGAATTGCATTTATACTGCACAAACCTACAGAACATCAACAGTGGAGACATTCTTCATGTATTTCTGTACTCTGAATGCATCTCAATGTATGTGAATTCAGGCTTACCTGGACAGGCAAATCGTTTCACTCAATGGCCGCCTGAAGAGGAATGATCAAAATCACCAAAGATGAAGTTTAAATACACACATGCAGACTCATCACACTGAAACAGGCCATTGTTGAGTGAAATAGGCCATTCATGTGACTGTCAAAATTCACATATAGCAAAGGAAGAGAAACTGATTTTGTGTTTGAAAGTGAATGTGACGTGTAGCCAAATATGGTGCCCCATACTCAGAATTTATTCTCTGCATTTCACACATCCAAGTACACACCAAGAGCAGTGGGCAGCTATTTTTTACCGAGTGTCTTTTTTTAATGGAACACAAGTACTTTTTCTGATAACTGACTATAAATGTCAAGATGCACTATATGAAGTATTGTGAATCACCTCTTAATTATTGAATTTAGGTGTTTCAATCAGACGCATTGCCACAGGTGTAAAATAAAGCATTCCTCATTTACAAACGTGAAAAAAGTGTCGTTCTGAAGAGCTCAGTGAGTTCAAGTGTGGTACTGTGATAGGATGCCAACTTTGCAACAATTCAGTTTGTGAAATTTCATCCCTGCTGGATATTCCACAGTCAAATGTAAGTGGTATTATTGGAATTTGGAAGCATTTAGGAACAGCAGTAACTTGGGTATAAAGTAGAAGACCATGTGAAGTCAGAACGAACCGATTGCTGAGGCGTATAGTGCGTAAAAATTGCCAACACTCTATAGAGATCTAAACTTCCACTGGCATTAACATCAGCAGACAAATTGTGCTGTGAGCTTCATGGAATGGGTTTCTAATGTCGAGCAGCTGCATGCAAGCCTCACGTTACCAAGTACAATGCCAGGCATTGGATAGAGTGACTCAAGTCGAGTGTAAAGCACATGCCACTGGACTCTGGAGCAGTGGAAACATGTTCTGTGGAGTGATGAATCACGCTTCTCTGTTGGGTGAGTCTGGGTTTGGCAGATGCAACAGAACGTTACCAGCCTGGCTGCTTTGTGCCAACTGTAAAGTTTGGTGGTGGAGGGATCATGATATGTGGCTGTTTTCAGGGGTTGGGCTATAAGCCCCTTACTTCAGTGAAGGGAACTATTAATGCTTCACCAGGTGAAAAAAAGGTACATTTCTATAATGTACTTAAAGTGCTCTATTTTTGTGCACTAATTTTGTACATATATACTAAAAATTCTTTAGTACTTTTTAAGGTCATCTTAAGAACATCTAAGTGTACTCAACTGTGCTATTTTGAGACAATATGAAATATGAACTTAAATGTGATTTAAATATACTATCTCTGTATCTTATAGTACACCATGGGTTCAAATGCACTATAAGTGGTAACTAAATATTTTTTTTAAATACAGAGATAGTATATTCAAATCACATTTAAGTTCATATTTCATGGTGTCTCGAATAGCACAGTTAAATACACTTAGATATTCTTAAGATGACCTTAAGAAGTACTAAAGTAGAATTTTTGGTATATTAAGTACAAAATTAGTGCGTGAAAATAGAGCGCTTTAAGTACATTATTGAAATGTACCTTTTTTTCACCTGGTGAAGCATACCAAGACGTTTTGGTCAATGATATTCTTCCAACTTTGTGGGAATGGTTTGGGGAAAGCCCTTTTCTATTCCAGTATGACTGTGCCACAAGGTCCATAAAGACATGGTTGGATGAGTTGACAACTTTGTGGAAGAACTTTAATGGTCCACAAAGAGCCCTGACCTCAACCCCATCCAACACAATTGAGATGAACTGGAAACCCCATATTAATGTTTATGTATTTAGAATGTGAGTCAACACAGTCCCTGTTTGTGTAATGGTCAAGTGTCCCAATATAGTCTACATGTACACACAGCCAAAGCTTTAAAAGTGTGATATGTTGGGCAAATTATAACTCGTTTTGTGGATAGTTTAAAAACAACCTATAAGCTGTATGTGTCATTTATAATAATTTAATTACACAAATTAAGTGCAATCTTAACGCTTATACAGGCATCAGAACTTTAGATGTTGCACACCTTTGTCATGCATTACTTTTCTTAAGTGATGGACCAGTCACAGTCATTTGTGGTTACTTAAGGGATTTACAAAAATAATTCTACTCATAATTTATAAATTCCTTTCATTTGGTATTGAGTTAATAGCCCTAAATGAATAAATTGAGTGTACAAATACCTCCACTAAGAAAATCTCCCAGCGATATTTGAATGCTGTCCAGTGGAGAACTGATTGGTTGTCTGAGATTCCAACAGCTCTTGGAGGAGGAAACAAACTGTCTCAGGGGCACTGGTGTCAAAAGTATTCACATTCAATACTCAAGTAGAAGTATAGATACTAGGGTTTAAAAATACTTCTGTAGAAGTTGAAGTATCAACTCAAGCTTTTTACTCAAGTAAAAGTGTAAAAGTACTGGTTTCAAAACTACTTAAAGTATAAAAGTAAAAGTAATGTAAGGAAAAAAATGCCATTAAGGACAAAAGCTTAGGCCGCGCCACAGGGGCCTATTGTGCACTCCACCTCCTCAAAATGTCATCAATAACCTTTATTGGAATGTAAATGTACATCCAAACTTAACTGCAGGAATCTGTGAGGGCAGCGGACAAGAAAAATGTGGGTAGTTTTGGTGTACCCAGGGCAGGCTTAGTAACAATCAGGGCTTGACATTATCACCCGCCAAATGCGGGTAGTTTTCAGCTGTTTCAGTTCACATCGCACCAAAAAACGCCAACAAACTTGTCTGTTGGAGTTTGTTGGATAGGTGTGATAACCCTGTTGGCGTTGGTTGGAGTCTGTTTTTACCAGACTGAACATGTTTAATCGGCGTTTGTTTGGTCGGCTGAGCATCCAACAAACGGCAACAAACTCTCGGTGCGTTCCAAATGGGATATATCGCCCTCCAAAGGGCACTTCGGAGTGAAAACAATCATGGCCGCCATATTGAAGGGTCGTTCCAAACCAAAGTGTTCAAAACTGGCCACATTAAAGGGCCCTTCGGAATGAAGGATTTCGAAGGGTACAACTGATGGACACTTCGGGGCCCCATGATCCTTTGCACAGGGAAGTTGTTTGTCATCACAGAATGGGTACAGGAGGCTCGGAGTTCGATTTTACCTATAAATGTATGTATAATATTTTTCTATACTACTGTAATATTTATACGAGTTAGATTTAGTACATTATTTTGGTCAAAACGACACTGTACTTCAACAAAAATACTTTACAGCTCCCTTTATCAGTCCATTCAAATGTTTCAAATACATAGACACAATATACATTATGGTACGATAAACCAAAAATAAATAAATATATAAACTAACGTTAAACAAAGGGCGCAGCTTGCGCAATTTATCCTCCTTGACTGTCTGGTTAAGATGACGCAGAAGTGCGTTCTAAAAAAGGAGTATTTTTGACCCCTACACCCTTCATCCCTTCAAAGCTCTCCCTCCGGAGGGTAAACCCTTTGAAGGGATTAGGGCATAGGGATGAGCCCTTCCGAATGGAACGCAGAGCCTCACGTAATCTGACCTGGCCACTAACCGTTGCCATGACGATGAGGCAAGTCCCCTGCAAAGACAGCTGTTTGATCGCGCCCGCGCCCGCGCCTCACGCACACACAACAAAGCACTGGAAACGTGACATCGCAGCTTGTTCGTTATAAAAAATAAAATACAGTATAAAAAAAAAAAAAAAAAACATAAAAAGGTACAATAGTCCGTAGTGCAATCCGTGCCATTCAGCAAGAGCACTGCTCCACTTCACCGAAAGAGAGAGGTATAACACCATGAGAGCAACGCAGGTTTACCTTCAGTTTCGTTTTAAATTAATTCGTTTTGGCTCGTTTAGCTACATGGTTGTATAGGACTATGGGTCACATAATTAAAAAGGGTCGCGCTAAAAAAAAATTAAAAAGTTTAAAAACCGGTGTATACGCTAATTTATTCAAACGTCTCTCTACCGAACTACCTAGCTTAATTTGCAGAGGACGAAGAGAAAGCACCCGTTTGATAGCCTAAATGAGCCAGTAGTGGAGAAATAATAACTTTTAAGAAATAATCTTTTTTGAGTAACGACCCCCAACACTGTCCTCCTTGCTGGAGTGTGACATGATTTGTAACATGTCCAGCTGCGATGGATCGCGTACAAACCAATAGGATGTCAGAATGGTATGTTTATACTTCTCATCCAACCACAATCAAATTCACTCTATCCGGATGGCGCGATTTATCTGGATAGTTGTTTTTTTTCTCAAGCCGGAATGAAATATGAGTAACGAGGCTATTTTTAAAATGTAAGGAGTAGAAAGTACAGATAATTGCGTGAAAATGTAAGGAGTAGAAGTAAAAAGTCGTCTGAAAAATAATTACTCCAGTAAAGTATAGATACCCGAAATTTCTACTTAAGTAAGGTAACGAAGTATTTGTACTTCGTTACTTGACACCTCTGCTCAGGGGAGTTACAGCTACTGCCACTAGATGGAGGACACCTCAAATCTGGTATGTAAAATTAAAACAGGGCTTGTGGAAGTTAAATGCAAAACAATGCTTGTAGAATGAGCTAATATTATGAGAAAGCAGAGATGGTTTGCATATTTTACGTTGTTGAGTCCTTTCACACCCGGGCAAGGGAAATCCTCTCCCACCCTTCCCTTTTCCTTACACCTCACATCAGATCTTCCGCCTGTCCTTCATACTCACATACAGTGAAGCTACTAATAGCATAAAGCATATCTGTTTATATTTATATGAATGATATTTGAGTATGTCAATCATTTAAGTGCTTAAGAGCCTACAAAATAGTTCTACTCTGTTTTATGGCATTTTTTACCAGTTTTTCTCTAGACTTTTCTACAGACCTCCATCACTCTTTTGTGCCCCCCTGGAGGTCCCACAGACCCCATTTTGAAAGCCCCTAAATAAGGTCTCTACTGTGGTGAAGTTTGCGCTCATGAATATGAAATCAGTTTGTATACTTATGGGCAAAGAAAAATGGGCCAAGCCCAAAATGGCTAAACACTAAGCTTTTAATTGTCTTACAAATTATTGGTCAGGAAATTTAAGCAAATTTACTCTCAGAAAAACTTCAAAGACAGAATGAAGTTTTTGGGAGAATATAGGAAGTTGTGTGTGAGGAGCAATGAGTCACAATGAATCACAAGTTCTGTGGTGTCTTCAAAAATCTGCTGAGAAATATAATAAATCTCTGCCACAGAGAAAAGGAAGAAAAAGGCATAAACAACCAAGAAGTGACAAGCACAAGTCCATCAGGCTCATGTTTTGGCCTTGGTCAAGAGCAGATTTGAACCCTATAGTCAATACTCGGTCTCGCATTAAACTCTATCTGGGAGACATTTTTCAACTACTCATGAACTGTTTGAAGACAAGAGGAACAACACTGACTCTTCCTGTAAAAATCTGTCTGCAAGTTTACCCACATGGCTTAAACATTTAAAGAAAACAAAGGGGAAGGCTATTTCATGCTATGTTACTTTATCTACAATTTTGTTCAATTCTTGCTAATTTCCTGAAAAGTGATTTGTGATTAAAATGGTTAAAGGATTAATTCACTTTCAAAAAATTAAAATTTCCTGATAATTTACTCACCCCCCATGTCATCCAAGATGTTCATGTCTTTCTTTCTTCAGTCGAAAAGAAATGAAGGTTTTTGATGAAAACATTCCAGGATTATTCTCCTTATAGTGGACTTCAATGGAGCCCAAACGGTTGAAGGTCAAAATAACAGTTTCAGTGCAGCTTCAAAGGGCTTTAAACAATACGAGATGAGGAATAAGGGTCTTATCTAGAGAAACCATCACTCATTTTCTAAAAAAAAAAAAATTATAATTATAAGTTTTAACAATAAATGCTCATCTTGAACTAGCTCTCTTCTCTATTTGAATTCCAGCAGTGTAGACACTGCTAAGTGTATTACTGCCCTCCACAGGTCAAAGTTTGAACTAATTGTTTTATACTTGCACTAGCATATTGTATATGACATTTTAGTTCAAACTTTGGCCTGTGGAGGGCAGTATTACACTTAGCAGCATCTATACTGCTGGAATTCAAATAGAGAAGAAGAAGAGAGCTAATTCAAGATGAGTTAAAATTTATGGTTAAAAGTTTTGTTTATTTTTTTTTTTTTTAGAAAATTAGCGATGGTTTCTCTAGATAAGACCCTTATTTCTCATCTGGGATCGCTGTAAACTGTAATTTTGACCTTCAACCATTTGGGCTCCATTGAAGTCCACTATATGGAGAATAATCCAGGAATGTTTTCATCAAAAACCTTCATTTCTTTTCGACTGAAGAAAGAAAGACATGAACATCTTGGATGACATGGGGGTGAGTAAATTATCAGGAAATTTTAATTTGAAAGTGAACTAATCCTTTAAGACTATTGAAAGACAAGTAAATAAAAATCTCTTATCTATCTAGACTCCAATCACATAACCTAATAAATATTCATGAGCCCACACCATAGTAGGATTCGACTTCCGGTTAGAGTTCCCAGACGCCCCCATGACGTCAGTATAGTAGCGCTTAACTTTTCAAACGGGACCCAAACACACACACGGGACAGTAGACACTCAACACGGGCATTAGGACGGACAGAAACGCTGTCGTTTATTGTAACGGATTATCATTAGTTTTAATCGCAAGGACATGTCGAATTAAAGAGGACTTCTTCAAACCGGTCTGGATAATACATCAACATTTATTTAATGCCGAAGTGGATAATTTTTTTTTTTTCTTAAACTTCGCAATGGAATATGTTTATGAAAGCGACCAAAGGACTGGCATGAGGAGGGCGGACGAGTGATGATGTTTAGCGCTTAAATTTACAAGTTATTCCAGCAGTGCGCGCAACATGTGTTGCACTGACGCGAGTTATTTTGACAGCACGCGGAGCAGACAGACTGCGATATAGTTTTTAAAAACAGTCTTGGCATTTGCAATAATACATGATATTTCTGCACATGTTAAAATGATCTCGGAGGAGAGAAGCAATCACATCTCTAAACAAGCGCTCGGCTTTCCCGTTGGGTTATTGATCCGCTCGCCCAAGAGACGCCTGGCGATGCTGGGCAGAAAGGCCAGCAACGGATCTCTACAGTGAGTTATTAATATCTGCACTTGTGCATAGATTGCATTCATTTACTTTTAAAGAAGTGACTGCAAAAGTATTTGTGGGGATTAAATCACACTTAACTGCCATGGCATTATTAATAAATGTATTTATTATTAAATATAGTAAAAACACTTTTTGTCCATTCATTTAAGCTATAAATCATATAGTGTTTAGAGAATGCATGTCTCAGGTCCTTGGCCTGAAAAACGTTTAGTGTAACTAGAAATTACTGTAGCCTACATTTGAGACTTGGCACTGAATTTGCTGCCTTCTGCAGTAACAAAACTGCATCTTCCGTGTGAATGAAGAGATTAGAACCTAACTTCTCTCTCTCTCTCTCTCTCTCTCTCTCTTTCTCTTTACCCATCTTTTGGTATAAGAAACTTATTTACTATCAGTAATAGTGATAGCCTATTAAAATATTTACATATAGAATCTCACGTAATAATAAATTATTTGGTAAGACATATCATTTGTTAACATTAGTTAATGAATTAGTTAGCAAGAACTAACAATATACAATACTTCTACAGCATTTACTAATCTTAATGTTAATATCAACATTTATTAATACATTATTAAAATAAAAAGTTGTACTTCTTAATTAATGCACTGTGAACTAACATGAATAAACAATGAACAACTGGATTTTCATATCAATGTCAATGTTAATAGATGTTGTAAATATGTATTGTTCATAGTTAGTTCATGTTAACTAATTCATTAACTAATTTTCACAAATTAGACCTTATTCTGTAAAGTCTTACCTTCTATTTTAATACTTATTCATATTTAATATTTATTCTTCTTATTATCTTAATTGTATATTTTTTTAATAAAATGTAAAAGCCAGTCAAATGGTGCCAGCATTACAATTTATTTATATATTTATTTTTTTTATAATTTTTACTAAAATATATTAATTAGCAGATGAGTGAAAACCCTTCTCTTAGATACTTTAATGAAATATTATTTATTACAAATTTTGAAGTCCAACATTTAAAAAGTGTTAGAATTGATAAAATCTTGTAGATTCGCTACCATTGACAAAATGAGCATCTGTCATTCATGTTAAATTATAACCAACAAAGGGTTAAAGGATTAGTTCACCCAAAAATGAAAAGTCAGTCATTAATTACTCATCCTCATGTCATCATCCACACCTGTAAAACCTTCTTCAGAACACAAATTAAGATCTTTTTGATAAAATCTGATGGCTCAGTGAGGCCTGCATTGACAGCAAGATCATAGAGTGCCCCAGGGATGACGCATTTTTGTAGGCAAAACCCAGAAGCGAGTTAGCATTTTAGGACTTCCGGTTCCAACGCCGTAAAGTCTATGGGTTTTTTGAATGGGTTTTTGCTAAATCGCCTGAAATAAGGTCTGTGGTTAACAAAGCCTCTAAATACTTTCACGTTTTGATCTATGACATAAATCACACCAGTTATAACCCACTTGTGATTTTTTTAAACTTTTACTGTGTATTAAAATCGGCGGTTGCTAACAAGTTGCTAAAAGGGACTACTTCCTTTGGCGGGGACTTTAGACGTCATCACTAAAAACAGGGACATTTGGACAGCATTTCTCATGAAAAAGTGGATAAGTATTCATAACAGCACAGATCATAATCAGCGAGCATGTTTTTAAATAAAGTTGTTTTTTAAATACAGTTTGAGGAAGCTTGGTGGTGACGACGTTGATCCGCGACCATGGTGTGCTGTAGTCCGTTTATAGCCTACTGTTAGCCTTTTATATCTGACGACTTTATTTAGGCTTCAAAATCTATAAATGTTGTGTTAACTTGTAAAGATTATCTTGATAGACAAAACGTGTAAGTGTCATAACCCTTTGTTAAACACAGAGCTTATTTTAGTCTATGGGAAAAATGCATAGGCTTTCAATCGAGGGAACCCGTGCGCCGCTAACTTCCGGGTTGGCCTACAAAAACGCGTCATCCCTGGGGCACTCTATTTCCTTTTTCAATGCCCAAATTTAAAACAGTTCATGTGACTACAGTGGTTCAACCTTAATCTTATGAAGCGACAAGAATACTTTTTGTGCACCAAAAAAAATAAATAAATAAAAAAAAAATAACGACTTTATTCAACAATATCTAGTGATGGACGATTTCAAAACGCTTCATGAAGCTTCGAAGCTTTACGAATCTTTTGTTTCGAACCAATGTTTCGGAGCGTGTATCAAACAACCAAAGTCACATGATTTCAGTCAACGAGGCTTTGTGACGTCTTAAGTGTTTTGAAACATTTCAAAATTTTCAATGGTTCACCACTGGGGGGCGTGACTTTGGCAGTTTGATACATGCACCAAACCACTGATTCGAAACAAAAAATTTGTAAAGCTTCGAAGCTTCATGAAGCAGAGTTTTGAAATTGTTGAATAAAATCGTTATTTTATTTTTTGACAGAAATTTCATTTTTGGGTGAACTAACCCTTTAAATTGACATGCAACTTAACTGTAGACTTTGTATGAAAAGTGTCAAACCTTTATTACAAGATGAAACAGTCACAGTTATTTACCTCAGGCAGTGAAACTGTCTTTTCACCAAGGGCTTGTATATGATCTGCCACCTATTAAACTCAATCTGTCATTGTTGCATCTGAATTAGACTGTGTGCAGATGTGCACATATGTGGCGGGCTTTTAAAATGATCTTAACCATATCTGTCGTAGGTCCAGCGCATCTGACAGCACGGCTCAGTCTGTGGAGAGCACTGGAGTCAGGCAGCCAGCCAAGAGCAAGATACGCCG
This sequence comes from Megalobrama amblycephala, assembly GCF_018812025.1. Classification (NCBI taxonomy): domain Eukaryota; kingdom Metazoa; phylum Chordata; class Actinopteri; order Cypriniformes; family Xenocyprididae; genus Megalobrama; species Megalobrama amblycephala. The sequence goes on along the minus strand of NC_063044.1, from coordinate 31,517,771 downwards.
ACACAACAACAGGCTGACCACGGTGTTTAACCGAAGTCCTGTTCTGCAAAACGGTCGGCAGGGTCAGGAAGCCAGAACCCTAGAACTGCAGGCAGCGGATGACCCTGCAGAGCTGTCCAGTCAGAGAACTGTCCCAGGGATCCTCAAGATATTTGGCAGTGACATTTGTCAAGGGACCAACTATAAGAGCGTTCTGGCCACCAGTCACTCCAGTGCCAAAGAGCTGGTCAGAGAGGCTCTGGAGAGGTGAGGGATGCGCTCCTGACCTTGTCAGATGAGGGTGTGCGCATGATTGAATGTGAAGGTAGCATCAACTACACTCTTAAAAATAAAGAGGATTTTCACAGAGAAGGGCCATTTTGGGTTCCCCAAAGAATCTTTCAGTAAAAGGACCACTTTTAATAATCTAAAGAACCTTTTGTGGAATGGAGGAGTTGCATTGATTGTTAAAGGTTCTTCATGGACCCATGAATGACAATAAAGATCCTTTATTATTAAGAGTGTATGCATCAACATAGTGATGCCCTTAAATTAATTTGGTTATTTTAAGGTGACATAGTTACATTGTACTTACTCAAATAAGTGAGTACTATTAATTAACTACATGTACTTACTATAAAATTACGGTTAGTGTTTGGGTTTGGTTTAGGGTTAGTTACTTGTAATTATGCATAATTTACTGTTATTACTATAGTAAGTACATGCAGTAACGTGTAATTACGTCACCTTAAAATAAAGCTGTACCATGAATATTTTACCAAAACGCTGAAACGGAAATTAAATTAATTTAGCTTAAAAAAAGTTTCTGTAATTAAATTTGTGTAACTGGTTCATTAGACTCTATGCTGTTTAGGGTGTTCCTGTTCAGAAAGGATCTATTGCTACTTTTGTTTCGACTTTAAAGACCTTGAGCATTTAAAGTGGCAGAGGACATGCGCATATAAAAAAGGAACATTATCGTTCATTGGTGCGATGCTAATATCAGTATCTTTTAAAGTTATTGTTCTTACTCTTTTGGTCAATGATTTCCACCCTATTTTGCGTGAAACCGAAAAAGAAAAAGAATTTTCGGTTGTCGAAATTTCGGTGCATCACTACTTCAAACCAAGACTAGAAATGCTTGCAACCTCAAGTCAGTGGTCGCTTCCATTGTTCCATGACTCATTGTTAGTCCAGATAGTGAGTTCAACTGAGCTGTTCTCTGGCCTCACAGGTACTGCTTGGAAAAGGAAGACTCCAGTGCGTATGTGCTCTGCGATGTGATTGGCCGAACTGGGTTGGACCATGAATGGAAGACTGAGTGCTTTCGGGTTGTCGGTGACCATGAGAAGCCCCTCATGTTGCAGTCACTCTGGAAACCCAAGGAGGGATTCCTCAGGCGTTTCGAGATCCAGAAAAGAGCAAGCGTGGAGGCACAAAGTGCCAAGGATACAGACACCATCACTGCAGGTATTGTGGCAATATCAGTTTGACTGAGTGAGTGTGAATGGTACCTTCAATAGTTTGAAGGCCCCGATATACTCATGGTAAAGTTCTTTTTCGTTCTTCGCTTAGGGGTAAAATGAAGTTCGAAATATTTACATAAATATGTAAATATGTGCTTCACGCTTTTCTCTTTCAATAACTAAATAAACAAACAACAAATTTGAGAAAGCATCTGATCAAAGCAACATGGATATGTTTGTTTGCATGAGCTCTGGCATTCTGAACTCTAGGACAGTCATGTCATGTTTATTTATATAGCACTTCAATAGATTGCTTAAAATCAAGCAGCTTTGCCGATTAAACATAAAAAACAGAGTCAGTGTCTCGTTTCATTACAACTTCATACTTGTGTTCATGTTTTCACTCGTGGAGGTCTGACCTCCACTGACTCAACAGGAGACCGGAAAAGATTTCCACGTGAAAGAAGGCGGAGCCTCAGAGCCACACCTACTTATTATGTAATCGCCATGAACCAATGGCAGTACAAAGGTGTTTATCAGATGTATCAAACTTTTTTGAAGCTGATTTGAACTCCAAACAAAGTTTGTTTTGGTCTGATTTTGTTCGAAATGACGTCACATCAGTTCGTTCTTTGATTTCGCTCGAAGTATATTGGGGCCGTTAGGCACCTTCACACCAGGGACAATAAATAGGGCTGCACGATTGGGGGAAATATCTTATCATGATTTTTAAAGCGACTCAAATTTAGAGCAGCAATTGCAGCATCATTTCCTGTGAACCGAGCCACTTTGAGTTTGAGCTTATAACTGCACCACACCTACAATAAACAACACAGTATTGTGCATTGGTGTGAACACTAATATAGTTATAATTATAGTTATCATCCTTGGTGTGAATGTGCCTTTAGAGATGTTTTGACTAGCTGACCTTTGATCTTTGTTCCAGTTGACACAATTTAGGAATGTTTTAACAGTCTGAGGTACCTCGTAGCTTATCCCAACAAAAGCTTGTCGGCAAGAAGCTTAGTGAAATTGCTCTCTCTGAAGTATGTTTTATTGGGATAGTCCTATCAGCACTCACACTGCGCTTTCCCACCGCGCTCCAGTCGCCAACATCGAAATGGCCGCTTGTTGTTCTTTCTGAGCGTGTTTCCTGCACTCTTGAGGGTGTTTTTTGGCATTGGGCTGTGCTATTCCACTGGGTTCTCTTGAGAATCGGTGACGGGGGAAGCTCAGCCCCGTCGCTGTGTGTTCTGGCAGAACAATGTAGGCGACCGCCCATTTCCACAGCTGATAACGCCCAGAGTGCCGATGGGTGTGAAAGCCTGACCTCTGAGAACCTTTCACAGTACTTCAATGCTGTTTATGTTACGTCACTCCCATCCAGCTATGGAGTCATCTTATAGCTGAGCATCTGAAAGAAATGTGGCGGATTTACAGCTATATTTATAGGAATGAATGCAAGCATCATCTCAAAGCATTTAATAGTATTTCCCTCATCATTTTAGGCAGTTATGACTTCATGCTGCTTTAAATTTGTTGCTCATACAGTAAAAAGTCTGACTAAGCCATAGTCAGTACTATTATACTCTTAAGCAAATGTGCTCAATCACATTTTCATCATGACACTGTGAGAATGTAAAAAATTTTTTCTGTGCAAATCATAGTTTATTAAATTTTATCCACCTAGGCCTTAACGCCCAGGCCCGAAAGCTGCAGCATGCCCGTTCGCGGGTCACCTCCCTGTTCGTTGATGGGACAAATGAGGGGGTGGATGCTCTGGCTATCTGGAGGAGCTTGAGTGACATGGATGTCTCCACTATGGGAAAAGGGACCCATAATGCACCTCAGCAGGAGGATCCAGAGGCAGAAGCTGATAAAGAGGCTCACCGACTCAACGCAGAGAAAGAGGAGACGGAAAGCAGCGATGACAACAACACGCAGTACTCCATCCATCTGCCCTTTGATTTCCCATATTTCCTTCTGCTGCAAGGATACAACCACAGACAGGTAGGATAATGGCTCTTTGGTTCCTCAGTGATGTTGTTTTTTTTGGATTAGGGTGCTAGTTATGGTTCTGAAACTGTAGGTAATGTCAGGTTCAGACTACACAATATTTTTTGACTGTTATGATATTCACTGTGTCAGATTTGTGCGATTTGTGCGATTCTTGTTGTGTTGTGGACAAGAAACATGTCAGACTACACGTTACTTCCCGACCAATCATCACTCGCCTTCTTTAATGATGTGCATGATGTCATGGAGCTAGCCACTGACTTCAGGAAACAAGAGCGTAAACAAACAATGGTTGTACTAGCCTAATGCTAATTCCAGCACTTACTGGGAAAAAAACGGGACACTGTGACACGTCATAGACACAGCATCGGTTGTCATCCACTATGACATGAGATAAAACAATCAATTCTTGCATCCCGAAGCCCATTGTCATTTCTTCTGAAACTTTTAACCTAAAGTGTCGAACTTTGGAATACAGCTCTTCCCACACAGTTGGCATTATGGACTTCAATGATTTATCAAATTATGTGGCTCAGTGTATTTTGCCATGTTTAAATGATGTGATTCAAAGTGTTTTGCTAAAGGTTGAAAGAATCCTGACACTAGTTTGCTGCAGCCTCTGTAGATATGCTAGTAGCGTAGTGTTGTTTTCTAATGCGATCAATTATGGTCAATTTTGAACCAAATACAAGGGCTAGAGACCAGAATATCATAGAGAGTTGAGAGTAGGCTCTACATTGAGAGTAAGCAACTACATTAAAATTTTTTTTAGTCAATACACTAAACTGAGGTTTGAGGGTCTTAAACTGTTTGGCAGCAGGAAATGGGAGAATGATGAGCTAATTTGACAAAAGTCTTTGTGTCTAGTTTTTGCACACCATTGAATGTGAGCTGCTGTTTCAGTGTTATTTGATGCCTATGTGTTCTTTTAGGCCCTGTTTACACCTGGCATTTAGATGTGATTTTGTCCATTGTATCACAAGTGGATGACGCTAAATACACGTGTAAACAGGATTTAAAGCGTTTTGAGCTTGTCCACTTTCAACCACTTCCTGAGGTAGTCGAAAATGCATTCGACCATTTTGCTTTCATAGTGTGGTCAAATGTGTTCAAACAGCCACAAAAGACTGTCTGCTCTCTGCCTACTGACCTAATGCATAAACATTATGGGAAGCGCACTAGCCAGACGGATTTAAACTTTGTCAGATGAAGACCCAAATTTGGTTTGAAGAGGAAAAATGTACCAAGCACAATGTTCTCTCACCATTGCTGATTTCTAACACACACTCACAGCATTCGGGATGGTCTTGTGTCTATCAGAGCAGAAACGACAGCTGATGCTCTGTGTTTTTCTGTCATCTCCAGTCATGTTCATATGTAAATTTCATGAGCTCATTTCGTCCATCAAATTTAAATATCTGAAAAAATCCATACATTTATCAGGACACAACAAATCAGGCAGATGTGGTTGAAAGTGGACAAAAGAGACACCAGGTGTAAATGGGTATGTGTCTCTCTCTTCTACTTGTGATCCAATTGACTAAAACACATCTTAATACCAGGTGGAAACAGGGCCTTAGTTTTGATATCTTTGCAGCAGCAGAAGAGGTGCTACAGGGGGTGTTTTATATAATGGTCAAAAATCACAATATTGGCCAAAACAATCATTCTAATATTCTATGTGTAGCCTACTCTGCTACTAATTACCCAAATTTTTTGCTGTTTTATTGTAAATTAATCAAAGGCAGCACATTGGCGCATTCATCCTGTGTTGTTGACAGTGGCGTAAAGTCTTGACTTAAGCACAGTTCAATCTGGAGCCACTCACTGTAGAGAGAGTGTGTGGTGTGTGGCAGTTTTCTACAGGATTAGCATAGGTCAGAGTGACAGGATTTGGACAGGCAGGCAGACATGTGGACGACAGGTGATCCATGTGTCTCTAGGCATCCAGGGACTGGCCGTCAGTGAATGAGTAGCTAAACTGGAGCTCTGGTCAACATGAGGCCTGCCTGCAGCTCACCTCTCACACAGCAGGAGACAACTTAAAGAAAACACACGAAGCGTGTGAGACACACATTAAGAACACACAGAATCCCAAAAGCCCTTAATAAACCCAAAGATCCAACAGATTAAAGGCAGCAGTTAAGGAAAAATAGACTGAGGCCTGTTTCACACATCCCATGTCTGCAGCATGCCACATTTTGAGTTCCAGTGCCTATATTAAAGAAATATTTATTTTTTTGTACTCTATATTCCGTATGTAAATGAGAAGTCCCTTCTTATGTAAATTAGATTTCATGAAAATCACATTTGTAATAATTCTGATTGGCCCCCTCATCATAATTATTTCATAATTTAAATATTCTACATAACCAGAAATCACTTTGGCCACATAAAATTGATCAAAAGTGATAGAAAAGACATTTTATAATGTTCAGATGTATAAAGTGGATGTATAAAATCAGTTCTTCTCAAGTTCACAAAGGTGTCCAAGCAGAATGACCCCAGGTGTAGTTTCTTTCAACATCAAAATTGAACTTTTCACAACCACAAAATGCCCAGATACATGTTTGTCTTCTTTTTAAACAGTGTATCTGTTAATTTATGTAATCAAACCTTTTGTGAAATAATGTTTTGCTTGAAAAGTGTTCTTGTGAGGTACCTCTAGTTCAAATCAGTTTGATCAGCTGCAAACCAATCAGTAGTTCATACTTCTAAAAAAGGACATTCTCTCATGTCAACACCACTGCAGTAGTTTTTCAGTTTGTAGAACATTTTAAATGTCTCTGTGGCATATTGTGTGGGAAAGCCAAGCACGTTTTCAGAGGCAGGAAATGTGCTGCCCGGTGTTCCCTCACAGCAAGTGTTGCTGAGTACGCATTGTCCAGGGTGTGTGAGTTTTTGCATGTACACACTACACGGGAAAAACGCAACCACATTTTTTTTAGCCTTTTCAACGTGACATATTCACTATTGAAACAGAATGTTTAATGATAATCCATCTACAACTGATTGGATTGTGAAAAGTGGGCATCACATACCAGAATGGAGCTAGATACCATCCAGAAAAAAAGTAGAAGAGGTAGAGAAAATTTTTGTAATTTGATAAAAGATAATGAAGACACATTTCATTTGTTTGCTGAAAGCACATGCATGTGAGAGAGGAATAAACAGGCTTGCGGTGATAGCAGTAATTATATGAGCATTGTCTCGTTCAAATGCTGAACTATAATCAGGAGTTAAAATTCCAGCACTGCAGTTTACTCTAGGTAATAATCAGCATTGTTTACTAAGCCTGCGGTCAGCCATGGCAGTAACACAACTCTGCCACGCAATACAGTTTCTCTTTCTTGTTTTTGTTCTTTGTCCCCTGAGTCACTACATTTTTAGCTGAAAATGTTAGCATTTCTCTTGCACAATGTCTTTTCTCCCATTATAGAGTGCAACAGTTAGGTTCCGGAAGTAAATACTTTCTCCATAGGGATTTCTCCAATTGATCTTTAATGACAACTTAAAAACCATTAAAAACATCCTTATTGTGAGTTACAAGGTTGTTAATCAATGGTATTAGCTTCAGTTGAAGCTCATTAATTCAACTTATTTTTAATATAATCATGTTCAACAGCAGAATTAATGGCGAAAAACTACATTACCATGATGCTGTGCAGAAAATTCCACCAATCATAGAGTCGCCACAAGCAAAACAGACCAAAAGAGCTCTTTAGCTCCGCCCACTCCTATGAACCACTGCGAATGACTTTGTGGGATTGTAGTTCTTTCCCTCACTAAAGCCATTAAGTACACAGTCTTATACCTTTGTGTTTTTAACTGATTTTCAATTATGTTTTGATTCAAATCAGAGTTTGTAATGTTGTGATTCACCTTGTAGCTGGTTGGCTTTATTCATGGCTTTTAGCGCTTTAATGAAGACTTTTTTTAAAATCCCTATGGGAGAAATGAATTGAAAAATTACTACAAGAACCAACGCTACTGAAAATTTTGGCAGGAACTGTTTATATATTCTGCTTTATATTCAGCAGAGCACTGGAAACTCACAACTTGAGGAAATATAGAAATTCAAATAAAATAGCCATAATTAATTCAGTCACCTATGGTGTTGTTTTTCCCCCACACCATTATACTGTATATGACTGCATGTATATCTGAATTTAGGGAAATATTGTTCATGTGATTTTCATCACACATGAAAAAACTCAATGTACCTTGGCCTTAAAAGTGGGCTTAGATATAATTTTGGTCCACTTTAGCCATGATGGGGTCCTCAGTCCATTTCCACAAGAAACGGGTGATGGCCCTGCTGATCACACATTGCTCATGTCAAGAAAAAGGAGAATGAATGAGAGTGAGTTTACGGGCTAAAGCAGGTGCTTGGGAGATTATCTCTGGTTAAGAGACTTAGAACAGCTCTATGTCAATCACTTCTCATAGTGCTGAGAGGCGCTTCTTTCAGATGAGAAGAATCATGTGCTTTAGCAGCACAAAGTGGATCAATCGATTAACGGTGCTGTCTGTTTTGACACCACAGTGTAAGCAGATGAAGAATTTAGACCATACTCCTTCCTTCTGTTACCATCAGTTGTCAGTTCACGGTATTACAAAACACATTGATTCTTCAAACATTGAACAATGCATGTCCCACACCTTTAATATAACAAAGAAAATTAAAGATGCAGGAAGTTTCACTAAAACAAAAGTGAATACATGTTTTACAGATTTCCCAAAATCTCTTAATCCTTGGTATATAAATAACCCCCACCCCATACTGTTTTGTCCCAGTACTCAACCATTAGTAATCACTGCTTGTTGCCCAAAACTATCTTGTTTCATTTAATGAAATCTCCTGTTTCTTCTCTTAATCTCTTGTCAGGACTTTCTGATCTATCTGATGAGTGGGAACAGTTGTGTATTTGGTTGCTCCAGTGAATCCTCCGCTGATAAGAATGAGGAGACCCTGAAGGTGGACGTCTTACTCTTTGCCCCCGACATCCTACCTCAGCATTGCTGTGTTCAGCGCCTAGACGCCACCAATGACCAAACCAAGGGTGGCAGTAAGATGCGAACCATTCTCAGACCCCTCCACAGCTCATGTGTAACACACAACGGCGTCCCCCTTGATGACGAGGTTGAGTTGTGTCCAGGTGACCTGGTGGGGCTTGGTCAGCACTATCTCTTTATGTTCAAGGACCCTACGATCTCAGGAGCCTTTCAGACCCCATCCTGGATGGCCACCCTGTGCCCCCCTACCACGACATCACCCTGTAAATTGTGCGGCACATCCGTCAGGAGAAGGAGGACTAAAAAAATGGCTGCCCGCTGGAGGGACTTGGACGGTAGGGTGGTGTCGCTGTCCTATCAGGTGCAGCATGAAGATCAGGTCTTGGAAAAGATTGTCAGTATGGTGGATCCAGTAGGGGAAGAACCCAAACTCACTCCAGCCTTTCTACTATGTCTGTGCATTCAACACTCCGCCACCAACTTTGAGTTGGTTCACCTTCGGAAATTGCTGCTCTCTATTGCCAATCAGATCCAGCTCACCATGTGGGTGAGTGAGAGTCTATAGAGTACAAAAATAACCAACAAATACGAATTACAAGAAAAGCACACTTTTATGATGTAGTACCAAAGTAATTGTGTTTTTGGACACATACTATGGTATTCTGTGAAGATAGAGGACCATTTCACACTTATAATAATTATAAGCGAAGTTAACTCCACATTGTGTTGCCAAATGTGTATGGTGTAAACGGATGTGGTGTTAGATTGTTAAGGCCACACTTAGCCACAGATAACCAATTATGTGCTTCATACTGATTGGGTGAACTGCTGCGTTCATCCAATCAGTGACATTGACACCACAAATATGAATGTTAACCCAGGGTTTAGGAATGTACAGTGTGAAACTTCAGCGCATGGGTTTGGGCTATTAATATCAGGATTAATTATTAACCACAGGTAAATTTTGAGCAGTGTGAAACGTGAAGCAAGATAACTGAGGATTCTGTTTACCCAATGTGTAGAATGACCCAGGGTTCACTATTTAGTTATTATAAGTGTGAAAAGTGCCTTTTGTTTATGTATATAACTCACTTTGTGGGTCTAGTGAAATAGAATATGAAGCAGTTCACTAACAAGAAAGTACTATTAAGTGCATGAAGTACCTTTTGAGTAACATAATATACCATTGTACATTATTTGCATAACAATTGTGGACTATAACAATTAAAAAAACTGAGTACTGGACACAAGAACATGTCCTGTTTGACACCCCTTTTGAATAGCTGAAATGGGTCAAAGTTGTCATCAGAGATTAAAGGCTGTGGCACACTTAAACAGAGTTGTTCTTCTGAGCTGTTTTTTTTCCCCTCCTCCACAGGAAAGAACAAAAGAACTCGCAGCTCTGCAGCCAGACATGTGAGAGAGCTTATTTCTTCTTCAAACCATTCTTCTTTCACACACCCCTGAAATAAGAGCAGGGAACTTAAAGAACGACATGTAACTAGCTTATTATCACCCATGGTGCTGTATGCATTCAATTCACTTTTGTTTTCTTTGTGGTGCCCAATCACGACCCGAGACAGGGACACTTGAGCGTGTCATTAACTGTTGAATTGTCCAGTGATAAATCTGTCTGCAGACAGACAGCAGTGTTAAAGTGTTTCAGGCTCTGATTGTCTTGTGTTTAAATTGTGAATTTGGCTAGCAGAGAGCTGGCATTTCTATCAGCTGGTATTTTCCTCTGAGTCCACATCCTGATTTTCTGTCACTTCCCTCCATATTGTGGTGAGGTGAACAGATTAGTGGTTAAAACTGAGGTATTAAAGGGGGGAAATTAACCTCAATGTCTTAATGATTTGAACTTTGATTTGGCTTGCTGCTTTTCAGGCTATTAAAAGTATTGAAATGCAAAAAATAAAGGTTTTAAAAACATTTAGGTGTAGAAGATTGTGAATCCTGTGACATCATTGGACCAGTTTAGTTGTTAGGATGGTTGTTTTGTTGGACATTTAGACAGACAGGCAAATATATGGACAGGTTGGTTGGACAGGCGAATGGATGGATGGTTTGACAGACAGATGGTTTGGTTGGTTAGTTAGTTTGTTGAACAGACAAATTAATAGATGGATGAATGGTTGGTTGGTTGACTGGACAGACAGATAAATGTTTAGATATGGTTGGTGATTGGTTGGTTGGTTGGTTGGTTGGTTGGTTGGTTGGTTGGTTGGTTGGTTGGTTGGTTGGTTAGACTGACAAATTGATAAATGCTGAGTGATTGGTTGGACAGACCAATGAATAGGTGTTGGTTGAATAGAGATGGTTGGTTAGTTGGTTGGATGGACAGAATTTTTGATGGATAGTTAGACTGAAAGATAGATGGATAGTTAGTTGTTAGGTTGGTTGGACAGACAGATAAATAAATGATTAGAGAGATGGATGGTCGGTTGATTGATTTGTTTGGATGGATGTTTAGACTGAAATCCAAAAAGGTAAATGGATGGTTGGCCAGACAAATTGAGATGCATGGTTTGTTAGTTTGAATTAACAAGCTTATACATAGGTGTATATAGACAGAAAGATGGTTGGTTAGTTGGTTGGATGGACAGATATTTTGATGGACAGCTAGATGGTTGGTTAGTCAGACAGATGAAGAGATGGGTGGTTGGTTAGACCGATGGATGGTTGGGTTCTTGTTTGGGCAGACAGATATATAGGTGAATAGATGGTTATTTGTTTGGTTGGTTGGCCTAAAAAAATAATGAATTATTGGTTTGTTGGATAGGCAGACAGACAGATGGATAAACTCATGCGAGTCTATGTTTTGATAACGTGAACATTGTGCTGTTTATGCAACAGAAGCACCAGTGATATGTCAGCAGAGCTGCATGTGTTGAACATGAAGGATCTGATCCCAGGCCTGCAGCCACTGGTGTTGTGGATGTCCAACTCCATTGAGCTGCTGCACTTCATCCAGCATGAGGTCCCTCTACTCTTAACATGGAGACAGCAGGACAGACAGGAGCAGGACAAAGGTAAATATGTTGTAGATCACTGGCATCTTTGGCTCATTGCTTTAGTTATTGTTTTATCTTGTCCAGTCGACAATATTTAGCAGTCTCTTGAGAATGTGCAGTAACATCATGTCTCCATCTACTCAGAATCATTGGATTGTCAGATCGAGTCCACACGTACTGCCAGTGAGGAGGCCATGACTGTCCTGGAGGAAGTCATCATGTTCACCTTCCAGCAGTGTGTCTACTATCTCACCAAAGTAAGTATAAATGAAAGGCCATTAGGTCTGCCAACTGATTTAAATATTTGCATTTTTTTTTTGTGGTTAAGCACTATATTTAGTATATATTCATTCTTAATATGCAATGTTTATTTTACATTATATATGTTCCTCATAGCCCTGAAAGGATGTAAAATATGTGAAACAGGACATAACCTTGTAAACAGCATTTTGTGCTTCCAGTCTGTAAGCCAAAGTAAAGTCATAACAAGGCAGTGGAGACATAGGGATTGGCCATAGCTATTGGTGAGTGAGACAACTTGTCCTCTCCTTCCCAAAGAATCAAAAACAAACACATTAACAGTGTATTTTCTCAAGGCTCAAGTTAATGGCAAATCCCTGCCCCTCTCAGATGAGCGGGAAATGTTTTGGAACATTTATTTTCTTGCTGAATTTATCTGTAGCTATACGTGATGAATGCCTTAAAGGAATAGTTCAATCAGACTGAAATTGTTATTCTCTGTCCATTGTTATTTTCTCAATGGAACATAAGGAGAATTGTTTACTTTTCTATGAACTCTTCCTTTAATCTTTGATGTGCCTCCTTGGGAACTTCTCAAGGAAACCAGTTTTGTTATGGTTTACTAAAACTAAAACTATTAAAAATCGCTAACTGAAAATGAAAGGAAACAATGTGAAATTCATTCTCCATTATATTACATCAATGTTACATCAGTTTCAATGGTGTGGAAAATCTAGGCGATGAAGTCACCTCTAGTTGGAGACAAGAAATTCCAAATATGTGACGTGTTTGTTGCAGATTAACTTTGTGGATAAATAGTAAATGAAAAGGTTACGTCCTTCACGGTTCAAACACTCCAGTCCAATACTAGAAAGCAACAGGTATATGAGGGGTTAAGAGGACTGTCAGTGGGGCAGACAGGAAGGACAGAGTTACTCATCCTCTGCCTGATGGGGAAGCAGCTGTGGACCTCTACATTTGGACTCGGAGAGTTCATCTGTTTCCTGACCAGGAAACATTTGGTTCTCATCACCAGAAATGGAGAGGAGTGTCCAGTTAAAGGGATAGCTCACCCAAAAATGAAAATTTGATGTTTATCTGCTTACTCCTACGACATGAAACGATCGGTTTGTGCGAGAAACCGAACAGTTTTTATATCATTTTTTACCTCTAAAACACCACTATGTCCAACTGTGTTCAGCACTCGCTTAGTGAGATCTGATCACGCTCTGACAACGGAAGTGATCTCTTGCGCTTATACTTCAATGAGTGCTAGACATCACCGCTGCTGTCAGAGCGCGATCAGACCTCACTAACCGAGTGCTGAACGCAGTTGGACATGGACATTCAGTGTGTCGTCACGAGCCGCAGGGTTTAATTTGGATTTGTCTAAGAAAGTTTTATTTACTCTTCTAAAAGAAGTTCCCATTGACCCACATTATAAGACTGACAGACGGCAACGGTTGCAGTTAAAAATCATCATTTGTGTTCTACTGAAGAAACAAAGTCACCTACATCTTGGATGCACTGGGGGTAAGCAGATAAACATCAAATTTTCTTTTTTGGGTGAACTATCCCTTTAAAGCAATCATAATACCCTACCAGGAAGTTAACAGTTACCAAATCATTAGCATGTAAATGTCTTTAATAAGCCATAAACTCTGTGTTTTTCTCTTACTGGTGATGTCAGACTGTGTAAGGTGACTGGTTGGTATCAGGAAATTGTATTTTTACTGTTAAAAGAACGTACGGAACATTAAACAGGTTTTACTAACTGCAAAACACTTGTTCTAACTGCATTTAGATATTTCAATCGTATATCAATTGTCAGTTGTTGTGAATGGTGGGATTCATGTATCTCTTAGTCATGCTCATGAATGCTGTGATGTCATGGCTCTGATCAAAAGGCAAGAATGTGTCAGTCATTGATGAGTCATGGGGGCGGGACCATTGGCTCTAGTTAGTTTTCAATGACTTCATTTGTCTGAAGTGAATTGAGTGTGAATCACTTATTTCAGCTTCATTAACCTCTGCTGTGCCCTGAGAAACTGGCAGTGTGTTTTAAAGTTGGGAAACGGAAGTTGTGATAGTCTTTTCTTCCCTATTGTTATGCATATCTGAGTAAAACAGCTTCTAGAACAAGAAAATTTATTAAAAACACATGAATTAAAAAAAATGCATGGATAAATACACTGCAATACTCCATAAAAAACAAGAATTGTCAATTTTGATTTCACGGTTACTTAAAGAGTTGTGTTAAGGCACAGTCAAATTTACCATTGTTCACAATTTTCACAAGCAAAATGCAGTTGTTTCAATAGGAATCCACACGATGGAGAATTTCATGTGTGGGCGAGAGATTTCACCTCAGATTTGCCGCATAGCTGCTTGGTTAGAAAGTGACTTCTGCGTGAGCTAATATAGAACTATACTATTACAGTGACCGCATCTTTAGACTGAAATCTGATGTTTAATTCCCATTGGATGATCATAGTGATGATAGTGATGATGAGTTGTGCTTCATTCATTGCTGCTCTATTGGCAATGGACATTTTTTGCTTGTGAAATTGCCCAACATTTCGGTAATGTGACCACCCCTTTAGATTGAAATCTGACGTTTCTTTCACAGATAAGTGACTATAATGATGGTGAGCTGTGTTTCATGCATCGCTACACTACTGACAATGGAAAATGGGTCATTTTTGCTTGTGAAATTTTGCTAATGTGACCACACCTTTAGATTGAAATCTTCAATCTAAAATTTCAATCTGAAAGTTTCCTTCCATATCAGTGGATATAGTGAGAGTGAGCTGTGCTTCATCCATCGCTACACTGCTGACAATAGACAATGGACCATTTTTGCTTTCAAAATTTTAGTAATGTGACCACATCTTTACATTGTGGTCTGACATTTCATTTGCAGTGGATGGCACATGTGATGTTGACCTGTGCTTCATACATTGCTACACTGTTGACAATGTATTGTTTGCCCATGAAATGTTGCCAAAATTTTAGTAACGTGACTGCATCTTTACATTGAAATCTGACGTTTTCTTCACAAATCAATGGTTATAGTGATAGTATAGTAAAAGTAACAATGGACCATTCCTTTCAAAATTTTGGTAATGTGATCATACCTTTACATTAAGATCTGACACTTTATTCACAACAAATGGTCATATAGTGATGTGAGCTGTGCTTTATATATTGCTACACTGTTGAAAATAGACAACGTAATCTTTTGCCTATTAAATTTTGCCCATATTTTGCTAATGTGATCGCATCTTTACATTAAGATCTGACGTTTCATTCGTAATGTATGATTATAGTGGTGATGAGCTGTGCGTCATACAGTACATCGCTGCATTGTTGACAATAGACAACGTATTCTTTTGCCCATATTTTGGTAATGTGACCACATCTTTACATTGAGAGATCTTGTTTCATTTGCAATGGATGATCATAGTGATGATGAGCTGTGCGTCATACATCGCTACACTATTGACAATAGATAATGGACACGTTTTGCTCATTAAATTTAGCTGAAATTTTACTTATGTGAGCGTGACTTTAGTTTGAAACCTGACGTCTCATTAGCCTATGGATTGAAAGAATCTCTAAAGTATTTAGACATAATTTGGCAAAACCTTTACCTTTACTTATTTCCTTGTGCTTAAAAACATTGATATTTTCCTTTATTTCAGGGTTATAGTTTAGTATGTGTTTTTGTCATGTTTGTGATAAAATACATTCCCACTAGGCTCGTAGCCTTGCCCGTGTTCCCGTCTGGCACAGTTATCTGCATGGCCCTTATTTGTTTACAAAATCCTTTTATCTGTTCCTGAGGGGGGCAGTGGTTTAGTCAATGGGAAAAGTGAGTGTGGATGTGAGATGCATCTGCTGGTTTAGTCTTATCTGAATGATTCTCAAGACTCTCACTGGTGCTGTAACAATGGGCAGTCACATATCACCCGCTGAGGGGAAGCCGGCCTGTGCCGTACTTCCTGTTGGCTCAGACGCGACGTTCAGGAACTGCACACAGCACTGCTCCTGGCTACGTCCTCTGTACTGAAAGCACAAATAATGTGACCTGTCTCACTCTGTCCTGTGTTTTCTCTAATGTTTTAGGTTACATAGAGTTACATATGTACTGTATGTATTCAATTGTGCATTCAGGATTCATAAATAATTACTGAGCTTTTAACTTTATATTCTGATATCCATTATACATGTACACTGCTATTCAAAATGTTTAAATATTTTTGAAAGAAGTCACCAAGGCTGCGTTTAGTTGATCAAAAATACACTAAAACAGTAATACTGTGAAATATTGTTACAATTTGAAATAACTATTATAATATATTTTAAAATGTAATTTATTCCTGTGACGTAAAGCTGAATTTTCAGCATCTTCAGTGTCATATGATCCTTCAGAAATCATTCAAATATGATTTGCTGCTCAAGAAACATTTATTATTATAGATAAAATTATAAAATGTCATAATTTGAGTAAAACGTTTTTTAAAAAACAGCATTTATTTGAAATAGAGGTGTTTGTAACATTATAAATACCTTTACTGTCACTTTTTCACAATTTATTGCATCCTTGCTGAATAAAAGTATTAATTTCTTTCAAATAAAAAAATATAAAATCTTATATATCTCCTATAAATCTGTTTATACCATACAGAACAGTGGCAAATTATTTCGATTTACTATTCATCCACTAACTTAAATATAGATATTCCACAAGTTTTATTTTACATTTACAATTTGGATACAAGTGTGGATTGTATTTTTCAGGTGTATCTTATTGATAATTTCAGGGTTTTATAGTATATATTATTTTTTACAAGTCAAGATTTTTTTATCAATATATTTATATTTACAGCTATAATATTCAGATTTAGAAATCTATATTAAAATGTACAATTCTGAATTTCAGTTTTACACATTTCCATAATACACATTGTAGATATGATTTGACTGCATTGTGCGCAAAATAATCCTACATAATTTTCACATAACTTTGGGGTAATTATTCCTACAAGTATACGTTCATGCTCAAAATAAAGAGCCCTTAAATGGTTAATTCTGTCATTTATTACACACCCTCCCACACCCATAAGACCTTCATTCATCTTTAGAACACAATTAAGATATTTTTGATGAAATCCGATGGCTCAGTGAGGCCTGCATTGCCAGCAATGGTACTTCCTCTCTCAAGATCCTTAAAGCTACTAAAGACATATTTAAAACAGTTCATGTGAGTACAGTGGTTCAATCTTAATATCATAAAAGGACGAGAATACATTTTGTGTGTCAAAAAAACAAATTAACGACTTTATTCCACAATATCTAGTGATGGGTGATTTCAAAACACTGCTTCATGAAGCTTTACGAATCTTTTGTTTCGAATCAGTGGTTATCAAACTGCCAAAGTCACGTGAACTATTGAAATTTCGAAACACGTATGACGTAACAAGGTCTCGTTTACTGAAATCTTGGATTTTGGCTCTCCGAACCACTGATTAGAAACAAAAGATTCGTAAAGCTTCGAAGCTTCATGAAGCAGTGTTTTGAAATCACCCATCACTAGATATTGTTGAATAAAGTAGTTGGTGCACAAAAAGTATTCTTGTCGCTTTATAACATTAAGGTTGAACCACTGTACTCACATGAACTGTTTTAAATATGTCTTTAGTAGCTTTCTGGATAGATTTAGTACCTTTTAATTATCTTGCTGGCAATGCAGCAGTACTCTTAATAAAGTTGTTTTAATAAAGCTACTTTTTTGCAAGTATTTAAGCATGCAGCATTCACATTATAAGATTCTCTACAGTATAAATCATTTAATGCATTGTTAAGCAAAGTAATCAAACTTTATTCTCCCCGTCCCCTCTGTTAGAGTATGTATGCTGTGTTACCGCGGCTGCTGGATAGTAACCCTTTCTCTGAGAGCGGACAGCTGTGCATGCCTGCAGGAGTCAGCCAAATCCTAGACATCCTAAAGGAGGCACTGCACCTGCTCAACACTTTCCTGGTGCACAACGAGATCACATCTCAACTGCTGACCTACTTGTTCTTCTTCACGAACGCCTCGCTCTTCAATGCACTCATGGAGAGAGGTGAGCACATTCACTGTCCCTCTGAGGGCTTATCAAAAATGTGCATGAATTTCTTGATTTTTTTTAATTTTTTTTTTTATGCAAATCACCTGTGAGGTTTCGCTGTTATATTGTTATAAGTTATATTGACTCACACACCAAAATAAGAACACAGAAGACGAGAGAGTGCATTGTAGAGAACTACTTAGTTGAACCGGCTGTTTTCACCCCAGTGGTCTTGCTACTCCCTTAAGGATGTGTTTCTCATGAGGGTGTGAATTTTACTGAGTGAATATTTGCATCTAGGTGTAAATATCTTTGGCCGTACAAAACACGGCTTTTTGCTCTGCAAAAGTCTGCTAAAGCCAGACAAAACTATGACAGAATGTAAATTGGTTGAGTTCAAATCCAGCTTGTGACTTTTTGTGACTTTTGATGATTATTGAAAAATAAAGAGTAGCAAAAAGTAGCTTAATATGATTAACCACTTGCACTAATTGGGACTTTAGGATAAATATTGTTGTGGATGTGTTTAAAGGGTCTGGAGGTGGTTTCTACCAGTGGTCTAGAGGAGTACAGATCCGGGCCAACCTGGATTTGCTGATGGACTGGACTCAAAGCATCGGGCTGGGAGATTTGGCTGCCGACTTCTTCCAGAAACTCTCTTCAGCCGTCAACCTGCTTGCAACTCCCAAAGAGACCCTGCTGCAGGTCAGAAACTCTTTCAACTGCTTCATAAATGCTTGAACAGATACAAAAGCAAAGCATTTACAAATGTATTGTTTTAGGGATGCGTCTTGTTTCGATTCCAGTACCATACTCATGTTCTTGCACACAATAAAATGTCCTGACACAAAATAAATAAAATCTATACAGGATACAAACAACATTCAATTTTATAAACCCACAGCAAAGTAAATCTCTATTTTGCATACATATATCAAAGACTGTTTTAATAATGTGCCTTAACCTGAATGCATTCATTCATTCATTGCATTACGTAATGAGAATTTTCTAAAGGCAAAAGGATAAATTTCATATTTCATATAATTTCTCTTTTATTTTGGGGGGCAAAATATGTTTTGGACCATCTGAGGTGAATCTACCCAACATGTTGTTTCCTATTGTCATGGAAAACCTGGAATTATCAGGGAATTTTAAAATTGTGTTTTCCAGACATGGAAAAGTCAGAGAAATTAATCAAATCTAAAGGTGTGTTTACACTTGTGTTCGGTTCTCTTGGTTTGTTTGGTCCGGACCAAAAAAGAAATTGGTACATTTAGTCCTGGTTCACTTTGTGTTCACACTGTCATTTTTAACACCAAACCTAAAGATACGAAACAAAAAA
Organism: Megalobrama amblycephala; assembly: GCF_018812025.1. Lineage (NCBI taxonomy): Eukaryota > Metazoa > Chordata > Actinopteri > Cypriniformes > Xenocyprididae > Megalobrama > Megalobrama amblycephala. The sequence continues at coordinate 31,498,585 of NC_063044.1, read as the reverse complement.
AGGATTTTATGATGTACATTTTGTGACTGAACTTACCTGACCATCTAAAACAATACTGTGTGTTGGGCTAAACATACTCGTTGTAAGTGTGTACCTACAGTATGATGGTATTTTTACCAGCTGACAACAGTGGCAGGAATTCCTCCGTCACACACACAAACGAAGATCTGTTGCAAGAAGACTGCGTTACCAGTGCCTGTTCTGAACTGTAATGGGCAACAAACAGATATCCTTGAGGATTTCTTGTGAAATCACGTCCTGTTTTTGGTTTGTTTACATGTCTTTGGTTCGTGTTGCATTCATATTTCATTGGAACTGCACCAAAGTTGGTTTCGAAGCAATGTTTTCAGCGGTCTTGGTCCATTTGTTTGGTTGCGCACCAGATTTCGAATGGCAGCGTTCACACTTACTCAAATGAACCACACTAACAGAACAATCGAATCAGAGTTCGTTTTAATCAAACCAAACCTGCCAAGTGTGAACACACCCTTAAACATCATGGAAGTTTCTATAGTGATTATAAATTGGTTACAATTTTCAATAAGGTCCTATTATAACATTACTAAATAACAATGAGCAGTACATTTGTTACAGCTTTTGTGGATCTTTGTTAATTTTAGTTAATAAAAATACAATTTATTGTTAGTTCAGGTCCATTGAAATATTAACAGATACAATTTTTTAAACTTAACATTTAACTACATTAATAAATGCTTCAATGTTTCACTGTTAGTTCATATTAGTCAACTAATGTTAACTAATGGAACCTTATTGTAAAGTGTTACTTATAGATTTGTGTTGTTACATTCTGAAATATTCCATCAGCTACAGATATTTCTCTTGTGTTCTTGCAAACCATAGTGTTGTGGGAAAATTGTTCTCTTGAGTTGTTCTAATTGAACAAATTAGTCTGAAATATTCATTAGTGAATCAGTCTAAATCATTTTAAATCCTTTATCCAGTGATTACAGTTCACTAGAAAGAAATGCATTGGTCATAAAGTGTGGGAACCCTGGGTATCAATGACTACCAGAAAGAAACTTGTACATGGTGTGTCAAAAATGGTGATGGCACATCCTTATATTGTTTGTTCAGTTCACTTGACAAACAGCTTGATCTAGTTTCATTGAACTGTGAATAAATAAGGAAATTCTTCAGCTGCAAAGAAATTGACAGCAAGGTGTGTTGTAGGTGATGATTTTACAGGTGTGAGTATCAGTTATAGGAATACCAATAAAGCCCCTGAATATGTCATCAAGCATGCTTTAGGACTATAAAAATGACGTGATGTTTCAAGAAATGCTGAGCAAACCTGTTTCACAAGCCAATAGCATTCCTTGAGGTATCAAGTGAATTCAATATAACCTCCTGATGGCATCAATCTCATGACAAAGGTCATGTTTACTTCTTGAGTCATGTCAGTTTTCCGTATACGTCACATAAATAAAAACCCGTTCAGCCTGCCACAACATGCCTCATGCCATCCTAAATAATATGAATTATTTAGCTCTGTCATCTAAGTTGAATCACTTTGTAAATCACAATGTAGATGGAGCGCCGCGGGCAGGACGGACTTTAGTACCTGGATGAACAGGAAATGGAAGATTTCAAAACAGCTGTTTGTCTGGTCTTAAACCTGTTAACTTTCTTCAAAAGCCGTTGATAGTGGGGAGATGTATTGTTTACTCTTTTTGTGCTTAAGGAAATGAGTTTCACTTGGCTTATCATACCATAAAACAAAGGCAGAATAACAGAGGACAGTACAAGGTTTACAGCACGCCACCCAAACGCATCCTGTACCGTGGGGGTTTACAGTTCTCGTGAAGTGGCTCGCGGCGGTAGAGAGTCTGACTGGAGTTCGGCAGTAAATGAACTTTGACTGTTAAGGCTCTTAACCTGTCAGAGAGCTGGATCACAGCTCTGAGAGGGAGGGGCTAGTATGATCTCACTGTCTTGAGTGACTGAGTTTACTTTAAACACACTCCAAACAAACATATACATGACTCACTCTGTCACATGACCTCTCTGTTTATTTGTCCTGCATTACACAGTCAACCATAAATGCACTTTTTACAGTAAGTGAAGTAAAAGTAAATATTTCAAAAGATGAACATTTCATTCCAAATTGGATTAAGGGAGTTACTCCATTAGTCAAAGTACGACAGATTCGGAAAGATACCCTTGTGAAAAAAAGTACACTTTAACACTTTTAAGAGTAAAAAGAGTACTTATCACATGTAGTAAAAATATATTTAGGCTAAGTGTGAACTGAATGTAATGTCTTTTCAGACACTGTTTTTTCCTCATTTAGTCAGGGACAGTATACATTAATAATACATAAAATGTTCAAATGTGCCAGATTTGTTGATTTTAAAAGTTTACACTTGAATGAAAAAGTGTTACAGTTTAAATTTATATTAAATGCAGTGAGCTGAAGCTTTTTAACCCACTTTTATATGTAATTTCATAATTACTGAAATATGGTTAAAGTGTACTGTTAAATGTACTGACAAACATTTTTTTTTGTAAACTGAAATATATTTTAATGTCATTTATACTGAAACTTGTATTTAAATATATTTGTAATTACACATTTGAAGTTGCAATTTAGTACATTTAAAATATATTAACTTTAAGGGTAATATACACAGTTAAAATGATAATCAATGTCAGTCAACACATCAAAATAAGTTTACTTCTTTAAAACATGGCTAAAGATTAATAAAACAATGATTTAAATGTACTTTGAAGTAAAACTTTACTAACTTTAAAGTGAACATTTAAAAGGTGTGTGCTTAGTGATGAAACTCTTGAAGTTCACTTAAGTACCCTTTTACTTCATTAATATCATATCATCTGCAAGTATAGTTTTTATAAAATATGCTTTTAAAATTTGAAGTACGCTACAAGTGCACATTTATTACAATTAAACGCACTTCTTCTAACCCGCATCCATATTCATAAGCCAACATATTGTTACTTTAATCTACCAAACTTAGCACAGTCTTAAAGCCTGTTCTACATTGTATGCTTTATTTTTGATTGGACTTTCTTTGTTTCTGTCTTTTCACACTACATTTTGGTCACGTGCCCAAAGTCACTGCTGTTAGATAAAACTACAACTTGGCGGCGCTTAAAATCGAGTTAAAATCGAGTTTTTGTGTTTGTATAAACAGGCTGTGACTCTGGGCTGAAGTCTTTTTAAACCCTGAGTGAAGGTGAATTTTAACTTTGGGTTCAGAAGTGTTTCAAACATTTCCACAGATGGACAATCAGTAATTTATGCTGGTTGCGTGTTTGTCAAGGAATAGTTTACCCAGGAGTTTGAATCACCCAGGATTAACAATTGTAAGTGTGAAAAGGTATTCTAAAAACACCATATCAACCTCTTTGGAACACAATAGCTACCAGACTAGAACACTAGAACACTCTAGCAATCCATTGATCTAACTCATATGCTGTATAAATTTTAAACTTTTAGCTCAAGCCAACATCAAAATTTGTCTTGAGGATCTGTAATAATATTATCACATGTAGCACTTGAGACAGTATGTGTCTGTCAGTATCATCCAGTGTGCAATTAGAGAATGTTAACTTCCTCTATCCGTCAACAAACAATGGTTGCATGTCAAAGTTGCTAAGAGACTGGTTGTTAAGTTTCCACCCATGGCATGAGCGCACAGTTTGTGGTTTGTAAAACATCCATTTCTGCACATAGTTGCAGATGTCTTTTCCCTTTTTCCAGCCATCTATTTTGGGATAGCCATTCTGACTCTCCAGCCCAGCCTGTTGCTATAGTGGGTGTCGAACGCAAAGAAAAAATCACAACATGACACAAGACTCCAGTTCTCTCAACAGTCTTTTAAACTGTGTCTCTGTCTCAGATTTGTCACATATTCAAAATCTGGATTAGAGATCTCCAACATTTCTCAACAAGATCAAATGATCTGAGCTGCTATCCACATTCATTGTCATTTGTTTCATCTGAGTGTATTTTTTAAGAAAGATCTGAAGCAAATTTGATACATGTCCATTACGTTTAATTTTAGGTCCCTGAGCAATATTTTTTTCAATGGTGAACCAAGCCTTTTATCATTGTTGTTGTTGTAAATCCAACATCTACACCAGACCTGGTTTACTCATAGGACTTGTTACTTGTTTAACCCTTTTACAGTCAAATCCTTGGAGAAACCAGGCAACTGGTGTCAGATTAACAAAACAGGTACTTTATTCCAGACGTGGCTACAGTCTAATAAATTGCACATGCAGCTGGATAAAATGAGTTACTCATAAACATACTTCTGATGCACACGACTGTATTGTGGCTTTATTAGCCAAGAGCGAGTCCTGCGACTAGATCACAGCCGTTCCCAGACTCATGTAACACCACCCATCACGTGTGTTTGAGGCGTCTTAAAAATGTCTATGCAGCAGCTAAATAATTTATGAAAAATCTCTAATGTTGCATTTCAGGGTATAAGGGTGAATCTTACCAGGTGACATTTCTTCCCAAAATCAAAATAAAGAAGTAAGAAATAATATTTAGCAATGTTTGCCAACTTATCATAGTGCTCCTGACATTGTATTTTTCTCCTTAATTTCATCATAAACATGTTTCATTTATATTTAATTAGTTAATTAAATTAAGTAATTATCAGTAAAATCGTCATGCAACCATTTTAATAGTTTCTTACATATTTGAAATAAGTAAATGCATTTGTGCTTTCAACTGTCTTTAGTTTGTAATGCTGTTTGAGAATGAAAAAGTTCTGCAAAGTTAAAAAGGGCAAAGTCACTCCAAAGGGAGTTATTCTCTATATCAGTAACATTGTTTCTGAACTCCCTGAAAGTTGTAGTCTTAAAGTTTTAAAATACACTCTCAGTTTAATGAAACTAAGCTGAAACCGTAAGGAAATGGCAAACATATCCTGCCAGGTTCAGCAGTTCTGTTCTAGTGAGTTTGTACAATGTTTGTTCCAGTCCACTGCTTCCTAAATCATTTTGTGAAGAGATTGGTTTAATTACATACAAGGACTGGATGTTATATTGTTCTGGATGCAAAATGACAGAAGAAACACCACTCTGTTATTTAAATCATCTATTCATAAGGAACCAGTAAAGAAGAATGAAAAAAAAGAAAATGGTGGAGTGTTGTTTGGTGAGCTATCCTTTGTTTAAATGTTTTGGCTGTATTTCCTTTGTGGTATTTTAAAGATATTTGTTTGGTTGACAATAGAGTTTGCTCGTCAAAGCAAGGCATGTCTTGTCATAGAATGATATGTACCCTTGTGAAATGAATAATTATTTAATAATTATTTATTTTTTGTCAAAATACTATACTGTCCTCCCAATTATTCTCCTTACTGCATAGAAGTGTACTAAAACATTCAGACTACATGATATTTAACCAGGGTTGCATTTCTCTGCTGTTATCACTTGAATTAAGAGCTGCGTTTAACAATTTAGATTACATTTTTCTATATTGTGTTGCCATTTCTGGACAGGCACTAGTCTAGTTTATATTCTACCAGTTTGTTTGTGTGAATGTGTTTGCGTAAAATATATTTTTGATGGTAAAGGAGGGTACACCACAAGGCTCAGTCTTGGGTCCTTTGTTGTTTTCTTTGTACATTCTCCCTTTAGATAATGTTATTAAAAATGTCATTTCATTGTTATGCAGATTACAGACTACTTTGTAAGCTATATACAATTCTGTGCCCATTGTCGTGTTGCAAAATCAAGATTAGAATGTATGTGACCAGCTGGGAGTCAACACATCTCTAAAGACATTTCACCAGCACTGAATACGGTTAGCTAACTGTGATGAGAAATCCAGTTGGCCCCAAAAAGCGCTTATAGTTTTGTGTGATATTTCCTCATTCTTCTATGCATCTGTGTGAATATTTACAGGCATCATGGTCCACTCTGAGAGCTGAGTTTGTTCATCTGAACCCTGCACAGCTGCATCATATGCTGAGAGAGTACAACACAGCCCGTACCTGCCCTCCATGCTGGACTCCGTCTCCAGAGGATGCAGCGGCGGCCCTCCATACCTGTGAGCTCAAATATGAACACACACACATCATCATTTAATCACAGATTAAAAGTCAAATTTGACCATTATTAGTTCCAAAATATAGTATACCAACAGCCTTTTAGTCAATTGATTAAATAGTGTTTTATATGTATATTTTTAAAAGGTTTGTCTTAAAGGGTTAGTTCATCCAAAAATGAAAACTCTGTCATTAATTACTCACCCTCATGTTGTTCCACACATGTGAGACCTTCATTCATCTTCAGAACACAAATTAAGATATTTTTGATGAAATCTGTGAACTTTTTGGCCTCTGATAGACTGCAATGTTATTACCACTTTCAAGGCCCAGAAAGGCAGTAAAGACATCATTAAAATAATCAACATGACTAGAGTGATTCAACCTTAATGTTATGAAGTGATGAGAATATTTTTGTGTGTAAAAAAACAAACAAAAATAATGAGTTTATTCAACAGTTTCTTCTCTTACATGTCAGTCTCCTCTGGTATTTACGTTGTAAACACAGTGCAGCGCTTCCATGTTCTACATCAGAATGCCGGCTTATTATTGGCATAGAACCCGGAAGCGCTACAATGTGTTTAATACACAAATAGGTTAGGAGACTGACATGGAAGAGAATGAACTAATGTCTTACGGGTTTGGAGTGACATGAGGGTAAGTAATTAATGACAGAATTTTCTTTTTTGGGTGAACTAGTCCTTTAAGGTCCTGATATACAACAAAGTTATTTTTCTTTCTCCACTTAGAAGTAAAAAGTAGACTGAAATACCTTTTCAAAACCATTTTAGCAGTGGGTGATTCATTATCAGGGGGAGGCCTACATATAAAGGACTCAAATTATCTCTGAGATTCTCTGTGCCTGACAGCAAAAATGTTTTTTGTCTTAGCTAATATCCTGGAAAGTTTCGACAATCATCCTCCTCTAATCCTGCCCAGCAGCATCTTTCATCTGGAGCTGGGAAATCCCATCACAGAGCCAGGGCTGTTCCCTCCATTGCAGCATCTGCAGGAGTTTATCCAGTCTCTCCCAGACAGCCAGACACAGTCTGATCATCAGCCCTCACAGGTGAACCTCCTCCATGCTGTTAACTCCCTACTGACGCCACAGAAAATGCACAGACATTTATTGCAATGGTTAGTTGAAGGGTTTAGAACTTTTTCTTAAAGTAGATTTTGAAATGTTGGCATATAGTTTAGAAATAAGACATTTTTAACCACGTTAAGGAATGCCATCACATTAAAGTGATGGCAAACACATCAGAGACTTACTAATTGAAATTAAAGCCATACCCCATATTGCTCAACGCTGTAGCTTAAATGACTGCGAATTAAATTTGAAAAATATATAACTCACATTAGTTTAGTCTCGCTCACAACAATACCAACCAATCACTTTCAACCAATCCTCAATTAAATCTCTTCATAGAATAAAACTAAACAATATTTAAATCTCTTAATAGAACAAAACCGACCAATATTACCAATATTTAAAGTGCCCCATTATGCTATTTTAAAGGTTCCTAATTTTGTTTTGAGGTCTTCTACAATCAGTTTACATGCATCTGAGGTAAAAAAAAATTCTCAAAAATTAATTTTCTCATAATATACATTGCACATTACCTCATTTCTTAAATAGTCTGAAAAAGGTCAAACAGAATTCAGTCTCTCCCCTTTCCAAGAGCCTTCTGTGCCTTCTGATTGGTCAGATGACCCACTCTGTTGTGATTGGTCTACTGCTTACAACGTGTGTCGGAAATGAAACAGCCATTACCACGTCTGAATTTCAGCTCCACAGGCACTTGATACACAGTGACTTGAATAATGTCGTCAGTTTTACCATATCAATTCTTTCGCGAGTCCTCATCTTTTCATGCAAAGTGATTCGCAGTGCTGAAAACAGTGTCTTCTTGACATGTCGACAAGACGAATCAAACACCTCCAACTCTGAGCTACAACAGCATAGTTTGAGGGCGGGTCAAAGTAGACGTTTTTCTCGGCCAGTCATTGAAGACCATAGTCTGGCATTATGCAAATGAGTTGCATTGTTAACTGGTTTGTAACAGGAAGTGAGACTGACGACTTGTAACTTTCCGAATTGGTTCTTTTCTTTGTTGTGCACCTTGATCTTTAAAACTTTGCAGACATTTCACATTCACACACATCAGTATTACAAACTGCATGAAAGGTATTATTCAAAAAAGCACAATACAGTCACTTTACATCTCGCAATAGAACAAAACTGACCAACATTTAAATCTCTTGATAGAACAAACTGACCAATATTCATATTTCAATTGCCTTTATGCTGATATATTTGCTAGACAACACTACAGATACAATATAGATAGATCTAAATCCAGAGGATCACCTGTATTGTTGTTTTATAGGCCTTTTGTCATATTGTCCAAGATCTCTTGCTCTATTACTGACACAACAATATGACTTTTTCTAAAGCTGCTTTGAAAATATACATATTCTGAAAAGTGCTATACAAATAAATTTAACATGACTTGAAATATGGTCTGATAATTCTGACATTTTGGATTAATTCAGGGCTCCTGCAGTATCTTGAATGAAGAGACATCACCTGAACCAATCACCTGCCAGGATTCAGAGGCAACAGATCAACACCCTGTCCCCATGACACCTCCTCAGTTTCGGGAGTCTCACAGCAATCTGAGCTCGTGTGAGGCCGTCCTGACCCAGAAACTCAAGAGCCTAGAGCTCCAAAACAGCTTGTCTGGAAGTACAGGCCTGGGCTACCACAAGAGCCTGGCCCTTGACCCCTCCTGCCTGCTTACGCCTCCCAACACCCCTCAGAATCTAGACCAAGCCGAGCTGGAAGCCAGCCTTCTGGAGGGGACGGCACAGCAGACGGCACACCAGCGCAGGAAAGGTAACCAGCACAGATTTAAACCTACATGAATAGAGGTGTAGCACTAGTACTACTTGACTTCTACTTGTTAGTGAGCTGTACTCTGAGAAATATCTCAGACATGTTCGCCCCGTAGCATGTTCCCTGATTCCAAAGGCAGGGTGTATTGTCTTTGGAGGCATAAGGGAGGTGCTGGTGTTGATGTGGAGTTGAGTTTGTGTGCTCTGGCTGCAGCGGGTGAAGAAGGTGGAAACCATCCCTCCTCCTCCTCCTCTCCAGAATGCTTTTCCCACACATAATATATATAAAATGAGCAATGGTCAGGTGAGCTCAGTGAAGAACCGGTCTTTATAACTGATGTTGGGATCAGGTTATTATTCACAACTGGTATTCCTGAGCACTTAATTTCTTTCTTCTCAGAATTTCTAAAAAAAAAAAAAAATAATAATGATAAAAAAATAAATAAAACATCATTGGAATTAAGCAATCAGAATTGTGCCTCAGTCTCTTTATCAAGATCAGGTTTGAACACTTTTACCCTTTAACACTTATTGTAGGGGCATTTGGAGGAATATGTTAAACTCTTGCTGATTCATCAGTGATGAGTAATGGTTTCCATGATGTCAGGTCATACATTTTTACAGCATGAAAATACAGTCAACAGGAAGCCTTCATAAACTAAATCAGCATGCAAATACAGCTCTGAAAAAAGCGTACTGTGGTAATACCATGGTAATGAATGATTGCCATATTCATGTGCATGGGATGTACATAGTGCTAAAAAGTTACTTCAGAGAATATCCTGAGAAAACCATTGAGTATGTATTTTTTTTTTTTTTTTTTACCTGTGGTTAAATATAGTGCACAGCCTTTTTCATTTATAAAACAGCAGCAACAGCTGCATGGTAAATGGCAGCAATATTCAATAAATAATAAAATATTTATAATTAAAATATTTCTTCCACTAAATTATATAATTGCAATTCATAAGCTTAAAGCATTAGTTCACCCAAAAATGAAAATTCTGTAATGATTTACTCACCCTCATGTTGTTATAAACCCATTAGACTTTTGTCAACATTGGCTTCAAACGCAGTCTATTCAGAATGTAGAACTGAAACTTTTTTTATAATAAAGTATGAACTAAAGTAATGTCTAAACTAGAATATGAAAAATATAGAAATTTGTACATTTATTATACTGTATAGTTAAAGAAAGGTAGAGCTCTACACGTGGCTTCCTGTTCCCACTAATTTCCCATCTCCTATTTCTAAAGACTGGTGTGGATTTTTTCCAATCAAAGGGACTCTTCTTAGATCACACTAGTTTTGGCCACTAATACATCCCACTTTTTTTGGTAGTGGCACAAATCCTCTAATCTGGTTCAAGAATTACAGAGAGGTGGTGATGTCAGGAGAAAAAAGAGCAATGGATAAAGCATCATGGGAATTTACAGTTGGCTTGCTTGCTGGAATCTTAATCGGGACAGGCATTGTTCAGGACGCGGGCCGGGTGGCCGAGAGCTGGAGGAAAGCCCTTTGTGTTTCAGCAGCCCACAGCACAAGATCTTTATGGGAACATGAAAATGGTCATACTTGTATCATCATTGTGCAGAATTTTCTGATGTTTACGACAGACCAAACCTGTGAAAATCTGGGGAAAAAACTCAATAGTTCAATGGGTGAATTTTGACCTTTTCAATATGACCTACAATTATGATTTCATTTTGGCTTTAATGTCATCAAATAATCACTATGATAATAATATCGATAGTCCTAAAAACAACCTTCATTTTCTTAATGCAAAATAATAATTGTAATTCTGATTTTGGGGTGATATATGATGTGGACATTCAGTGACATTAAATTTGGTTTATTCAACTGATCAAGTGAAGACCCTGAGCTGATAATGTGACGTGTTTGTTGTTGTTTTCTCAGTGAAGAACGGCCTCACAGGAAACACAGACCAAAGAAAAGAGGAAGATGAGGATGACAGAGATGAAGTGTTCACCGTAGAGCTGATGAAAGGACCTCATGGTCTTGGTCTGGCACTGGTGGATGGAATGGTGAGAATTATCTATGTCCTATTTTTATTTTCTATTTATCATTCTATACTTGTACACTCTTACTGTTTCTCCAGTATACACTTTATAAACTGTGCACAGTATATGTTTTTTTGTGCATGGAATAACTGCATGATGGTTGGGGTGCATTGTTGTCCCTCTGGTGAGTTGATTAGCATATTGACTTTAATAGTTGTTCCTTCGTTGTGATCATTCTGTTGAAATGACCCTGTTTTATATATAGAAGGTATTTAATATCCATTTAGGTTGTACAGTAAACCTGCTAGACGAATGCAAACTGTAATGTAATTTGAGCTTGCTGCACAACTTTATTTTTCAACACCTTCAAAACTAGGCTAGTCAACAGCTGTTATGATTAAATATAACAGAGGTTACACTAGATCCAGACATGAAGAATCTGTTCCAAAACCTAGTGAGCTGCCTTGCTGTTTACTCCCTACATTTACAGCATCCTAACCTTTAAAGGTAAATTCACTCAAAAATGAAACTCCTGTCATCATTTACTCACCCTCATGTTGATCCAAACCCAGTCTTTCGTTCCCCTGAGGGATTTCTGTCCCTCCATTGAAAGTTGAATCACTCAAAACTTTGATGCTTCAAAACCTTAATAAAGATGTCATATAAGGAATCAATATAAATTGAGTGTTTAATCCAAATCTGCTGAAGAGACACAATCACTTTTATGATAAACATGTATTAAAACATGGGTAAAATAAATCTATTTTATTTAATTATAAGCTCTCTTCATCAAATATCTGGCTAGATTTGTTCACTGAACTTGTTGCAGTACATTATGGGATTGTCATCGCCACAAAAGAATATATGTTTTGCTTTCTTGGAATTTGGTTTTGGTCAAAGATATCTTGGACAGCAGCAAAATGTTGTTGCCTACCTTTTGTAACAGATTTTGCATCATGAATGTGTCCGCGAGGCCTTAAAATACCGCCTACAAAGGCAGCTCACTAGGTTTTGGAGCAGAGTCATAGTTTCTTAGAGCTTCTTTGTTCACTTGCTCAGAGACTTTGGCCCTGTAAATGCCTTGGAATTGCTGACTTAGGTGTTCACTATGAGGTGCACATGTGGGGGGTAATGTTTTACGAGAAGCTGCTCAGTAGGGGATGAATGTGTTGGCCACACCAATCGTCTTCTGAAGCCAACAATGAATCCAGAGCTTGACTGAACGTGAGAAGATCTCCTGTGTTTCCCAGAACTGCACTGACATTGAGGTTGATGTTAACAATAAGATGAAGTAAGAACCTGATGACTGTGTGGTTGGGCCATCAGAGACAATAAAACATCTACTTTCTCCATGTGACTCAGGACGCTCTCAAACATATTCATCAGTGCCACTAGGGTGATACAGCAGGGATCAAACTAATCATTCATTTCCTGTTGATGCGGATCCTCATCTAATCATCACTAATCTCGAGTCTTGTCTTTGTTTTGGCTTGTTGGTGATAGAAAACTCCCCTGCGAGTGAGTGGGATCTACGTGAAGTCAGTGGTGCCAGATTCCCCAGCAGCCCTCAGCCAGAGACTCAGAGTGGGCGACCGAATCCTCGCTGTGAATGGAGTCAGTCTGGTGGGCGTCGAATACCACAGGTGAACAACATCTGACATGCTGCTGAAGGGTGGCATTTTACCTTAGAATACTTCTTCTTTGTCTCCACAAAAATTACGATTATCAGTTTTATGGTATAACTTCCGTTAATAAGAACTTAAGCCAATATTAGGACCGTTTCAATGTTTTGCATTTTGAAATTGGCAATTAATCACCAAAATTATTTATTTCATAATGTTTCTGGATGTTTTACTTTTGTGTTCCCTTTCAGTCGGTCACGTTCGACATGCGTCAGAAGTGAACGAATTGGGATATCGCTAGAGATCCTTATCACCTTCAAGTGTAACTAAACGAGCCAATGGAATTGTCGTGTGATATTTGCATAACGTGCACTGCCCCGTGCAAGGCAGGTATAAATACGGATGCGAATGCAGTCGCGCTGAGTCTTTCGCTTCAGAGCCAACTTGTGTGTTCCTGCAAGACTTCTTTGAGTCTGCGTTGCCTCCCTCCAGGACCTGAAGGATGCATACTTTCATGTCTCGATTCTGCCTCGACACAGACCCTTCCTACAATTTGCGTTCGAGGGTCAGGCATATCAGTACAAAGTCCTACCCTTTGGGCTGGCCCTGTTGCCAATCATAGGAAGGGTCTGTGTTGAGGCAGAATCGAGACATGAAAGTACGCATCCTTCAGGTTGATCACTGCAATCTAATCCTTGGGACAGATGCATTCGAAAATGCAGCCCGGGAAAGCATAGCCATCAACTCCGGATCGTCTTTACCAAGGTTGTGGAGGCGGCCATTGTTCCCCTCAAGGAACAGGGCGTTCGCATCCTCAACTACCTCAATGACTACCTCATTCTGGCCAGCTCGAGAGCAGTTGTGTGAACACAGGGATTTGGTGCTAGCTCAACTCAGCCGGTTGGGTCTTCGGATCAACTGGGACAAGAGCAAACTCGTCCCTGGGCAGAGGATCTTTTATCTCGGTATGGAACTGGACTCGGTCGCCCGGACAGCGTGCCTCACCGAGGAGCGCGTCCAGTCGGTGTTGAACTGTCTGGGATCGCTTTATCGCAGGACAGCGGCCCCACTGAAACTATTTCAGAGGCTCCTGGGGCATATGGCATCCGCAGCTGCAGTCACGCCACTCAAATTGCTTCATATGAGGCTGCTTCAGCACTGGCTTCACAGCCGAGTCCCGAGATGGGCATGGCAATATGGGCGTGTGTTCCCATAACACCGAGCTGCTGTCATAGTGGTCAGACCCTTCATTCCTGCGGACAGGAGTTCCCCTCAAACAAGTGTCCACCACCGGGTGGGGAGCCACGTACCACGGGCATGCAGTCTCAGGTCTGTGGATGGGGCCTCAACTGCATTGGCATATCAATTGCCTCGAGTTTCTAACAGTATGTCTTGCACTGGGCCGCTTCAAACAGCTGTTGTCAGACAAGCACGTACTAGTCCGTTCAGACAGCACTGCGACATGGTATCGAGTGGTATCGAGTATTGTGCACTTTTGGTGGTATTGGTACCGACTACTAGATTTTGGTATAGTGACATCCCTATTTGTTACTAAAAAAATTGTAAGTATTTTAAAGTAAATAAAAGTATCATAGTATATGTTTTAATAAAGTTAAAAATATTTTAAAAAGCTATAAACTAAACTATTCCATGTTTGACTAAATTATTAAAAGAGTTTCCTTTCTATTGTCTATCCAGTCAAGGTTTATAGGGATTTTAAGAAGTAATTATGTTGCAACTCGCCCACCATCTTTTGCTATGGAGTCAGAAGCTGAGGTCGCTTCGTGACATTCGCATTCCATGTGTGCTCAACCCAGCACACATGTAGAGCTGTGGGCTGGGCGACACCTAACATGTTCACTAGATTCTATAGTGTTGAACAGGCATCTTCCTGTGTACTCCCTTCCAGTTGATGGTGATAAAATGAAGGATCCATTCTAGTGTCGGCTTGCTATGCCATTCCTGCCCCCCGGGCCGGATACGTGCATCTGTTGTTCCAGCTTGTTCCCCATCTTTGCAAAACCTGTTGAGTTCCTCCGCCACCCTCTGCGGCTTGGACATTGCGGAGTGTCTGATGCTAGACCAAGTGTCCATCGGCTGACGTTGACGTTTGGCTGGGTGCCTTTACGTAAGGGGTCCCATATGTGTATTGTCCACTGTTAACTCCCTACGGTGAGCCCTACGGTAAGCCCCGCTCTCCCATTCCTGTCAGATGTGTCTCCCACTGTGCCAAGCTGGAGCCATCCCAGGAATTCCATATGCGCACTGCCCATGGCCAGTCCATACGTGTATTTCCACGTACTACCTTCCCCTCTGGGTAGGTTGTGGCTTCTGCAGCGTCCCCTATGGGTTCACTTTCCCAGTGTGTAGACTTAGAGAGAGTCTACTGCTGTTCCCCATGACTCGTTCAGTAAGACTTGTCTGTGTAAGCTCGCCACCATCTCTGCCCCAAGATGTGCCGGGTGGCTGGAGCTTACGCTAGGCGCTGAAGGGGTCAGTAACTGTGCCGTTTTATTTGGGATCCCAATTCGTCAGTTAATTTCTGACGTACGTCGAATGTGACCACGACCGAACCCTCATTCTCTGAAGGAGAGAATGGAGACGTACGCCACAGTTCCTGTGCTTTCGCTGTAGTGCAGACTCAAGTTGTCTCCTCAGTGAAAAACAGAGCGCGACTGCATCCGCTTCTGTATTTATACCCGCCTTGCGGGGGCAGTGCACGTTATGCAAATATCGCACACCAATTCCATTGGCTCGTTTAGTTACACTCAAAGGTGATAGGGCTCTCTAGCGATATCCCAATTCATCGGTTCATTTCTGACGTACATCTCCGTTCCCTCCTTCAGAGAACGAGGGTTATATACGTAACCAAGATATTTTATTTGTTCTCATTTCACATCATTCTTACAGCAGTTTTTAGTTTATTACAATTTTTATGTAAATCAGCGTTAAAGGCAGCACAACAAATACTAGCATGTGTAAATAATCAAGTTCCCTATTTTTCTAGTCTTTCTGTCTTTTACTTTCAGATCTAGACAATTATCTTTCATTATTATTATCATCAGTATGTGTTTGCATTACAGTATGAAAAAAATCTAAATAATTATTTTAATAATTATTTTCTTTAAGCTAAAGATAATTTCTTCTTTCTTTTGATTTTGGAGAGAAATAATGTCCTATATGTATGTACGTACCCAGAGCTCCTGAAAAACCACAACAAATTCATTGTGTTTGTGCACACTTGGTGAATAAAGCTCATTCTGATTCTGAAATAGTTCTAAACATTAGATTCACATTATAAGATTTAATACAGACATCTGAGGTTTAACAGATGAGATGATGGACGTTCTTGACACAGAAACTGACCGAATAACCCTCCCCTGCTCCTTCTTTTCCTGACAGTGGGAGAGAACTCATCCGGACGTCAAGCGATTCACTCCGATTACTGGTGGCCAAAACTGAATCCAGGAGCTTCATCACCAGATGTTAAGAAACACAACAGACTCATCTGGATTCTTGACTGAATCATCGAGCTGATTTTCCTCATTGATCCATTCAGCCAAATCTGAAACTCAAATATTTTGCTGAAACCAAAGTAAAGGCAATTCAACAGGATTAATTCATGTTTTATTTTTTTTAAGTTGTTGTTGTTGTTGCTTCTGCTGGCAAACTCTTTGTCTCAGAAGGCCAGAATAATATGTTGATATCTTCCATTCATAGTGTTTATTTCACACTTTTCTTTCTATCTTTAATGTAACATAGTTTACCAGATGTTTTAAACCGTTGTTTACCAGTGTTTTATTTTCATTTAGTATCTGTCTGTCTGTGATTTTCTGGTTTCAGAAATAGTTGTGGTCCAGACAGGGTTATTTCAGTTTCCTTAAAGTTCAAACTGGAAGGAAAAGACAATTACAGCTTGATTCTCTGTTTATAACATCCAAATACTGCTGTAAATCAGTGAGAACTACATTAGTTTGTAGTCATTTTGTAATATTTATCCAAAGTATCACTATTAAAGTGCTGCTTTAAATGGTTCATGTTGCTGATGTTATGAAACTAACCTTGTACTGTTTTCATATGACATTTCATATTGATATTACTTGTGAGGTTCCTGATGTCAGTCGATGATATTCTAAATGATTATATTCTTCTCAGTGCCAGAGAAACAGTGTTATATTGTGTCATCTGTGTTCATGATGGTGTATAAAAACTATCAGTTTTAATATTTATGTGTTATTCTACAAGTGTAATAAATATTATTTTGATTTCTTTTTAAAGAAAAGAGATAAACTACATTTTTCTGTCTTGTGTTGATGTATTTTCTATTTGAACAGGAAGTTGGGTGGTACACAGCCATCATTTTATTAGCTTACTGGCTTTTTTAAAAGATGATTTTGTCAATGTTTTGGAGTACACCAGCATATAAATGGCTTTAAAACTAAGAGACATGGACTAAAAGCCACAAAGCTCTAGTTTGTATTTCTCAGGGTCTTTAACTGTGGTCTCGTCCTGCTCTGTTGGGTCTGTTAATCTGAAGAGGGTTTAGAAATGAAATCTAAATAAAGCAACAGCACACTTCTGGGTGAACGAGGAGTCCAGCTGCTGTGAGATGGAGTAGAAGAACTTGGAGGAGCTCAAGGGTGTGTCTGTCAGAGATGCTGCTCACCGCAACACTCAAGACATTTATAGAGCATTTATTGAGTGAGTTTCCACTGCAGCAGCGACACACACACATATACAGGAGCTCATGCTGAGACGCTGCGCTTTAACATCATCTTTACACAAGTTCAGCTCTTTAAAGAGATTTAACAAATGCTGCAAAGCTGCTGAGTCAGATTAGTTTGAATATTCAGCTAACGACAGTGCTGAATAATGCAAAATAACTTATTTCCAAGATGATAAGTGAACTCTGAATTAAACTTAGTATATGTGTATACTAAGTATAATGTGGTCAGATTCACTTACTAAAATACTATGCAGTGATTAGGAAGTAATGAAGTGACTTCTTTGATTAAACTGAATCATTGTGACACACTCATAATATATACCCTCCCAAATCTGTTAATAGTCTATCAAAATAATAATAATAATGATTAACAAATATTTAAACCACTTTATGGTCACACATATATCCTCTCCTCTCACTTTTAAAAGTGTTAAACATCTCAAAATATTTACCTGGTTGAATGGGTAATTAGAATTCAGTTTCTATACATTGACACAGAAACAGAGTTTGACTCTAGAATGTACATTTCCTGAAGAAAATGTGAATGGTGCTTGCAGTGGCAAAACTCGGCACTCTTGATTAGCATGATGCTAACATAATTACCGTCATATACTTAACATATATACAGTGGGTACAGAAAGTATTCAGACCCCCTTAAATTTTTCACTTTTTGTTATATTGCAGCCATTTGCTAAAATCATTTGTTCATTTTTTTTCCTCATTAATGTACACACAGCACCCCATATTGACAGAAAAACACAGAATTGTTGACATTTTTGCAGATTAAACTGAAATATCACATGGTCCTAAGTATTCAGACCCTTTGCTCAGTATTTAGTAGAAGCACCCTTTTGATCTAATACAGCCATGAGTCTTTTTGGGAAAGATACAACAAATTTTTTCATTTGGGGATCCTCTGCCATTCTTCCTTGCAGATCCTCTCCAGTTCTGTCAGGTTGGATGGTAAACGTTGGTGGACAGCCATTTTTAGGTCTCTCCAGAGATGCTCAATTGGGTTTAAGTCAGGGCTCTGGCTGGGCCATTCAAGAACAGTCACGGAGTTGTTGTGAAGCCACTCATTCATTATTTTAGCTGTGTGCTTAGGGTCATTGTCTTGTTGGAAGGTAAACCTTCGGCCCAGTCTGAGGTCCTGAGCACTCTGGAGAAGGTTTTCGTCCAGGATATGCCTGTACTTGGCCGCATTCATCTTTCCCTTGATTGCAACCAGTCTTCCTGTCCCTGCAGCTGAAAAACACCCCCACAGCATGATGCTGCCACCACCTTGCTTCACTGTTGGGACTGTATTGGACAGTATTGATGAGCAGTGCCTGGTTTTCTCCACACATACCACTTAGAATTAAGGCCAAAAAGTTCTATCTTGGTCTCATCAAACCAGAGAATCTTATTTCTCACCATCTTGGCAAACTCCATGTGGGCTTTCATGTGTCTTGCACTGAGGAGAGGCTTGCGTCGGGCCACTCTGCCATAAAGCCCCGACTGGTGGAGGGCTGCAGTGATGGTTGACTTTCTACAACTTTCTCCCATCTCCCGACTGCATCTCTGGAGCTCAGCCACAGTGATCTTTGGGTTCTTCTTTACCTCTCTCACCAAGGCTCTTCTCCCCCGATAGCTCAGTTTGGCCGGACGGCCAGCTCTAGGAAGGGTTCTGGTCGTCCCAAACGTCTTCCATTTAAGGATTATGGAGGCCACTGTGCTCTTAGGAACCTTAAGTGCAGCAGAATTTTTTTTGTAACCTTGGCCAGATCTGTGCCTTGCCACAATTCTGTCTCTGAGCTCTTCAGGCAGTTCCTTTGACCTCATGATTCTCATTTGCTCTGACATGCACTGTGAGCTGTAAGGTCTTATATAGACAGGTGTGTGGCTTTCCTAATCAAGTCCAATCAGTATAATCAAACACAGCTGGACTCAAATGAAGGTGTAGAACCATCTCAAGGATGATCAGAAGAAATGGACAGCACCTGAGTTAAATATATGAGTGTCACAGCAAAGGGTCTGAATACTTAGGACCATGTGATATTTTAGTTTTTCTTTTTTAATAAATCTGCAAAAATGTCAACAATTCTGTGTTTTTCTGTCAATATGGGGTGCTGTGTGTACATTAATGAGGAAAAAAATGAACTTAAATGATTTTAGCAAATGGCTGCAATATAACAAAGAGTGAAAAATTTAAGGGGGTCTGAATACTTTCCGTACCCACTGTATATACTATAACACCCTTGTGTTAGTGCTGTTGGTTTGGGTTGGTGTTTGTCCATCTGAGCAGGACTGTCGACAGAAAAAGGGAATTTAAACCATGGCTCTGATTATGGAGCATTTAAATCCATCATACTTCATGTACTTCTATATCTTTTCATTCCTAACATTACAGGAGATGGATGGAGGCGTTTGTAAGTATTTCATAGCCGTGTGAAAATGAATAGTGTTGTTTGTGAGACACTTTTTCCAGACGCAGCAGATCTAGTCTGGAGTTTGAGCAGCCAGAAGATGAACGAGATGAATTCACTCACTCGACGCTAATGTTGTAGTCAAAACCACCTAATCCAAGACTAAGACCAATGTTGAGACCAAGACAAGACCAGCAATCCTCAAATTCATCTAAAAGATCCACATCAGCACCTGAAAAATAACTTGTTTTTAATGAATAAATACAGAATAAGACACTATATGGAGCTGTTAATCAAATGAAATCATTAATAACAAAGTTCATCTTTGCACTGCAGGAGTGGCACAGAAGCTGCATCTGAATTAGTAAAATTACAAATGCATAAATAATGTTGAGATTAATGTTTTAAAAATAAAATTTAGTTTATTGAGTGTTTGTATAAAAGCAATATCAGGTTAAAAATTGTGCTCAAATTTGTGAAAATAGCTCGTGTGATATTGCTTAATTATATCAAGTTACAATATCAAAATCCAGATCTCATACAAGTACTTTTTTTGCAACAATATCTTGAATTTTGTGAGCATTTGTATTAATTTTGGTTACATTTTTTAACAATCCCTTATTAATTTCTGACCCAGCACAATAAATAAATCAAATTGCAAACTGCATTATTGATTGATTGCATCTGAAGCAGGAAGTTGTACATCAGATCACATTAATGATGTTAATAAATAAATCAGACAATGCACCTCAGTTGTGGTCTTAAAACTAAATCCAGAGTCCTCTCAGTCTGAGACCAAGACAAGACCGAGTACAAATGCAGTCGAGACCAAGACAAGACCTTCAAAAAATGGTCTTAAGACCTGTCTTGAGTACTACAACACTACTCGACTCTCAGTGACAGCAGGTTAGTTGAACTCATGTTTTCTGTCACTATATGAGCTTCTGTCTGAATGATGTTTGTCTCCCTCTGCTGGACTGAGTTGATCAAACCTCCAGACAGATCAGATTATTTGAGACAATCATTCTTGAAGACAATCATTCTTGCTGAACAATAACCACCGATATCTATAATATTTTCCACAATATTTTCTGACAATTTTATGATTGGTTTATGTACTACAAACACTTGTGCATGAAGTCCTCATGGATTTTATACAATGTAAAACAAATGATCAAAAATATACAGTACCTTTCAAGAGTTTGGAAACAAGTCTCTTCTGCTCACCAAGACTGCAGTTATTTAATCAAAAATGCCATAAAAACTGTAATATTGTGAAATAGTATTATAATTTAAAATAACTGTTTTCTATGTGAAATGTAATTTATTCCGGTGATGTAAATGTTCACTCTTCAGTGTCACATGATCCTTCATAAATCATTCTAATATGATGATTTGATGATCAAGAAACATTTCTGATTATTTATGTTGAAAGTAATTGTGCTGCTTCATATTTCTGTGGAAACCTTGATGCCATTCAAACATTTGTTGTAAGATTAAAAAAACAGAGAAATTAATAAATGTATTCATCAAGCATGCATTAAATTGATCAAAATAGAGCAAAGAATATACACTAACAAGAAGCAACACTCAATAGAACGTTCCATTGCAACACCGGCGCCCATCAGCAACCCTGCGTTTCCGCCATTTTGGGGTGAAAGCGAGTCATCAGTTCACTAGTTTCTATGGCAATATCAGCTGCTTTTTTGTTTTTTGTTTTTTTGTTTAAAAAGTGAAAATGCATCAGAAAAATTGGGAACGCTGAACAATAAATATATGAATATAACAGCTTGACAGAAATGTACTGTTTTTGCAGTGTTGTCTTATATTAATGTCCGTTAAAGCAAGACTATGTAAACAAAAAACACTGTGTCCAAAAGTGGGAATTAGCATCATGTTCTATAAGGTCATTATGTTTGTAGCGTGATCCAGGGGATTAAAACGTATTTCAGACCTAGTGGAGTAATTTACTATTATATTACTCCACTAGGTCTGCCCTAGATCACGCTACAAACATGATGATCTTAACTTTATTAATTATTAATTTATTAATTTACCCTACTATTAATAGTAAATAGGGTGAATTGCCCTAATGTGGGACTTTTTTTTTTTTTTTGCATTTCAGACTTCTGTGACATATTGCGATGTGTAACCAAAACATTAAATCCACACAATACCATTTTAAAAAACCCAGGATGTTTCTTAATCAAATCAAAAGAGAAAATGCAGATAACACATTTATAAAAGAAATTATAGACATATTAGTGTTCTTAGTGCAAGTCGTCTAAAACAATCTGGTGCTTCCTAATGTGGGACACTGAAAAGTCTATAAGAAAAAGGTCAAAATCTATGATAATAATAATAATAATAATAATAATAATAAAGGGTCTATGAAAAGTAAAAAGTCTATGATAAAAAGCCTAAATCAATTGATTCATGTAGAATAGTAAAATCTTAAAGGAACACTCCACTTTTTTTGAAAATAGGCTCATTTTCCAACTCCCCTAGAGTTAAAGAGTTGAGTTTTACCGTTTTCAAATCCATTCAGCCGATCTCCGGTTCTGGCGGTACCACTTTTAGCATAGCTTAGCATAGTGCATTGGATCTGATTAGACCGTTAGCATCGCGCTTAAAAATCACCAGAGTTTCGATATTTTTCCTATTTAAAACTTGACTCTTCTGTAGTTAAATCGTGTACTAAGACCGACGGAAAATGAAAAGTTGCGATTTTCTAGGCTGATATGGCTAGGAACTATACTCTCATTCCGGCGTAATAATCAAGGAACTTTGCTGCCGTATCATGGGTGCAGCAGGCGCAATGATATTACGCAGCGTCTCTCACACACGTCTCCATGGTTGCAAGGCACGTTCCCTGTGCAAGCAGGGGCTCACGGGCGCTGCGTAATATCATTGCACTGCTGCAGCCATGGAACGGCAGCAAAGTTCCTTGATTATTACGCCAGAATGAGAGTATAGTTCCTAGCCATATCAGCCTAGAAAATCACAACTTTTTATTTTCCGTCGGTCTTAGTACACGATTTAACTACAGAAGAGTCAAGTTTTAAATAGGAAAAATATCTAAACTCTTTGGTCATTTTTAAGCGCGATGCTAACGGTCTAATCAGATTCAATGAACTATGCTAAGCTATGCTAAAAGTGGTACCGCCAGAACCGGAGACCGGCTGAATGGATTCGAAAACGGTAAAACTCAACTCTTTAACTCTAGGGGAGTTGGAAAATGAGCCTATTTTCAAAAAAAGTGGAGTGTTCCTTTAAGTTTTTCAGTCATACGACCACTTGGCGATGCGTATAGTGTCGGTGGTGTCTTCTACGGAGAGTCTCTTTTGGTGAATGCTGGAATGACAAGTTTCACCTTCCTTTCATAGAGGGGATCGGTAATGGTGAAGCCTCTGTCTGCAATTACTTCGTCGCCTGTTATGCATTTAGTTATGAATTTATCACAACACCAGGTTTTGAAACACCAAACCTTTAAGCAAGATCACCCTGCAATAAATTAAGACGCAGCTTCATCAGAGTCATCAGGAGCTGATCCCAACTGTGTAGCTGGAAGCTGTTGGTGTATGTGTTGGTAAGGTGCTCGGTGACTGAATGAAATGCATCCAATGTCAACCCTGTGTGCTGACAAAGATGGTTGTTTCTCAGCAGAGTTGTGTACAATGGTGCCAACTCAACATTGTGTTCTCATATCAGATGTAGGCAGCTTCAGATTGAGATGTGATGTTGAAGTGTAGTTGTGGTCAGAGACAGATGGATCCTCCTATTGTGTTTCTGCATCGCAGTTCAGGGGTATGTGGATGTGATCATCTTCACTCTTGTCTACTGCATCACTGACGCTCATTGATGCATCTGTGGAAATAATATATAACCATAAATATTATTTAATGCAATTTCCAATAATGTAATTTCTCCTGTGACAGTATTGTCACATTTGTCAAATTTATGGGTCCATAACTGACAAATTATGGACATTTCTCATGAAATGTCTGAAAATGTGCATGGTGACAGTCAAGTACATTGGGGATAAGGCCCCCGTGGAACTTTTAACGCACCCTCAAAGGTAATTTATTTCACATTCACTTGTAGCAAAAACAAAATAGTCTTCTTTTATGAGATGATATCAGAACGTGCAGTTATAAGATATTACTCCTTTTAAGCAAAAGTAGTGTGCATGCAAAACAATGATAACATGATCATTTTGTTTAATCATCCATGTTTGATGTTCTGGAGTCCTTCATCTGAAGTCTTCATAACAGGCTGGATCCAATCTGAAGCTGGAGCTGGAGCTGATAGTCTCTAGTTACCTTGTGACATTGAAATCTGTAATATTTGCTTGAATTAATTTTTTGTCCATAACTTTAAAATTCTACAGTAAAAATGTTTGAAAATGTGCATGGTGACAGTCGAGTACATTGGGAATAACGCTCTAGTGCAACTTTTAACGCACCCTCAAAGGCAGCTGAGATATAGCGCCTCCAATTGGGCCAATAGTGCAATTTCTCTGGTAACTGTATTGACACATTTGTCAAATTCATGGGTCCATAACTTTAAAATGCTACAGTAAAAATGTCTGAAAATGTGCATGGTGACAACCGAGTACATTGGGAATAAGGCCCCAGTAAAACTTTTAACGCACCCTCAAAGGCAGCTGAGATATAGCACCTCCAATTAGGCCAATAATGTAATTTCTACTGTGACTGTATTGTCACATTTGTCAAATTCATGGGTCCATAACTTTAAAATGCTACAGTAAAAATGTCTGAAAATGTGCATGGTGACAGTCGAGTACATTGGGAATAAGGCCCTAGTGCAACTTTTAAAGGAACGCTCCACTTTTTTTGAAAATAGGCTCATTTTCCAACTCCCCTAGAGTTAAAGAGTTGAGTTTTACCGTTTTCAAATCCATTCAGCCGATCTCCGGTTCTGGCGGTACCACTTTTAGCATAGCTTAGCATAGTGCATTGGATCTGATTAGACCGTTAGCATCGCGCTTAAAAATCACCAAAGAGTTTCGATATTTTTCCTATTTAAAACTTGACTCTTCTGTAGTTAAATCGTGTACTAAGACCGACGGAAAATGAAAAGTTGCGATTTTCTAGGCTGATATGGCTAGGAACTATACTCTCATTCTGGCGTAATAATCAAGGAACTTTGCTGCCGTATCATGGGTGCAGCAGGCGCAATGATATTACGCAGCGTCTCTCACACACGTCTCCATGGTTGCAAGGCACGTTCCCTGTGCAAGCAGGGGCTCACGGGCGCTGTGTAATATCATTGCACTGCTGCAGCCATGGAACGGCAGCAAAGTTCCTTGATTATTACGCCAGAATGAGAGTATAGTTCCTAGCCATATCAGCCTAGAAAATCACAACTTTTTATTTTCCGTCGGTCTTAGTACACGATTTAACTACAGAAGAGTCAAGTTTTAAATAGGAAAAATATCTAAACTCTTTGGTCATTTTTAAGCGCGATGCTAACGGTCTAATCAGATTCAATGAACTATGCTAAGCTATGCTAAAAGTGGTACCGCCAGAACCGGAGACCGGCTGAATGGATTCGAAAACTGTAAAACTCAACTCTTTAACTCTAGGGGAGTTGGAAAATGAGCCTATTTTAAAAAAAAGTGGAGTGTTCCTTTAACGCACCTTCAAAGGCAGCTGAGATATAGCGCCTCCAATTGGGCCAATAATGCAATTTCTCCTGTGACTGTATTGTCACATTTGTCAAATTCATGGGTCCATAACTTTAAAATGCTACAGTAAAAATGTTTGAAAGTGTACATGGTGACACTCAAGTACATTAGGAATAAGGCCCCAGTACAACTTTTAATGCACCCTCAAAAACAGCTGAGATATAGCGCCTCCAATTGGGCCAATGGTGCAATTTCTCATGAAACTTTTGTCACATTTGTCAAATTCATGGGTCCATTACTTTAAAATGCTACAGTAAAATTGCGCATAATGTTGCATGGTGACAGTCAGGTGCACTTGGAATCAGGCCCCAGTGCAACTTTTAACACACCCCCAAAGGCAGCTGAGATATAGCGCCTCCAATTGGGCTAATAGTGCAATTTCTCCTGTAACTGTATTGTCACATTTGTCAAATTCATGGGTCCATAACTTTAGAATGCTACAGTAAAAATGTCTGAAAATGTGCATGGTGACAGTCAAGTACATTGGGGATAAGGCCCCTGTGGAACTTTTAACGCACCCTCAAAGGTAATTTATTTCACATTCACTTGTAGCAAAAACAAAATAGTCTTCTTTTATGAGATGATATCAGAACGTACAGTTATAAGATATTACTCCTTTTAAGCAAAAGTAGTGTGCATGCAAAACAATGATAACATGATCATTTTGTTTAATCATCCATGTTTGATGTTCTGGAGTCCTTCATCTGAAGTCTTCATAACAGGCTGGATCCAATCTGAAGCTGGAGCTGGAGCTGATAGTCTCTAGTTACCTTGTGACATTGAAATCTGTAATATTTGCTTGAATTATTTTTTTTATTCAGTTAATTCATTAATGCATTCAAATGATGACGTGCAAAAATAATGATGTAATTGTTTTTTATATAGCCTACCTTTGTAATTGTACAGTAATTTTCACTGATATTTCGGTGTTATTTACATTTCAGAATAGTTTATTATTTTTTTCTAAAAATAGATAATATAGAATAAAAAGCGTGAAAAGAGAAAAACCACATATATCAGTGTTATTTGCATTTCAAAATAGTTTATTTTCCTTTAATTCTGAAAATAGACCCTAAAAGCAACACAATACCTTAAAAAAGCGCGAAAAAGAGAAAAACCGCACTGTCCCTAAGTTGAGCGTGAATAAGAAGCTACAAACGCGGAAGCGTCGCGTCTTTTAAGGTGGACCGGATAGCGTCAATAAGAAGCTGCGACTAAGGCTGCATTCACACGGGGCGCCGGCGTTAACGCTTCTCGTTTACTTTGAATGGGTGACGTCATGCGTTGCCGAACTGAATTGTGGGTTCCGTCGCGTCGCTTCACTCGCGTTGCAAGCGGCAGAAGTTGAAGATTTCTCAACTTTTCAAGCGCCAACGCAGGCATCATCCAATCAGATCGCCCTATGCAAATACCCTAGAGCAGTCGCAGCCAACTGCGTTCGTGCAACACCGGAAAGTAATGTGATTGGCTGTAATCACTATAACGGTCGCGTCAGCACAAGCTTCAGACACGCCCTCCGTCAAGCGTTGACGCTGACGCCCCGTGTGAATGCAGCGTAAGAAGCTGGATTCTATGGAAGCCTGTTTCCGCCACTAAAAAAAAAAAAAAAAAAGCCACTAAAAAAAAAAAAAAAGATGAATTGCGACTTTTTATCTCAGAATTCTGACTTTTTAACTCGCAATTGCGAGTTTAGATCTCACAATTGCGAGTTATAAAGTCAGAATTGCGAGATATAAAGTCGCAATTGCGAGTTATAAAGTCAGAATTCTGAGATATAAAGTCGCAATTGCGTGATAAAAAGTCAGAATTCTGAGATATAAAGTCGCAATTGCGTGATATAAAGTCAGAATTCTGAGATATAAAGTCGCAATTGCGAGTTATAAAGTCAGAATTCTGAGATATAAAGTCGCAATTGCGTGATATAAAGTCAGAATTCTGAGATATAAAGTCGCAATTGCGAGTTATAAAGTCAGAATTCTGAGATATAAAGTCGCAATTGCGTGATATAAAGTCAGAATTCTGAGATATAAAGTCGCAATTGCGAGTTATAAAGTCAGAATTCTGAGATATAAAGTCGCAATTGCGAGTTATAAAGTCAGAATTCTGAGATATAAAGTCGCAATTGCGAGTTATAAAGTCAGAATTCTGAGATATAAAGTCGCAATTGCGAGTTATAAAGTCAGAATTCTGAGATATAAAGTCGCAATTGCGTGATATAAAGTCAGAATTCTGAGATATAAAGTCGCAATTGCGTGATATAAAGTCAGAATTCTGACTTTTTCTCACTACTGTGAAACGTTATTTCTCACAGTTCTTACTTTGCTTGCGTTTCCTTTCATTGCGACTGACCATCAGGATTACTGCTTTGTTATTATTATACATTAAATAGACCATCAGGATTGCTGCTTTGTTATTATTATACATAAAATAGAGGACATCATAAAGGATTATTTTTAGCGCCGATTTACCAATAAAGAAATATTGATTTTACTGGAGGACACATAAAGATTAGTCTCCGGACATATGCATTATGCAGGAATATAGAATGTTTCCACGGTAACCTTGTACACAAGTACAGCGTTTCAAGGAGAAAAAATCAGCTTTTACTGCCATCTAGTGGGCTTAATACTAAAACAACCAATACCTATCATGTTTCATTAACTTTGCAACTCAAGGGTAGAATCATGCAATTCTGCAAATTACAGTCGAGGTATTTGGGCAATAAAAGTTGTTTTTAACAGAATGGATACACTAATGAATTTTACACAATAATAACAATATAATAATAATCATAATAAGAAGAAGAATCAGCTGTGGCGGAGGCGCAATAAATCAGACAAAGCTGAAGTGGCACATTTTATACACCATCAGCTTCAGACTTCACGGCAGCACGGCTATCGTTGGATGCACTGTTACAGACAGAGATACTGACCATCAGTTAATTTCGAGAAAAAATGTCAGAATTCTGACTTTTTATCACGCAATTGCGACTTTTTATCTCAGAATTCTGACTTTTTATCACGCAATTGCGACTTTATATCTCAGAATTCTGACTTTATATCACGCAATTGCGACTTTATATCTCAGAATTCTGACTTTATAACTCGCAATTGCGACTTTATATCTCGCAATTCTGACTTTATATCACGCAATTGCGACTTTATATCTCAGAATTCTGACTTTATAACTCGCAATTGCGACTTTATATCTCAAAATTCTGACTTTTTATCACGCAATTGCGACTTTATATCTCAGAATTCTGACTTTATAACTCGCAATTGCGAGTTAAAAAGTCAGAATTCTGAGATAAAAAGTCGCAATTCATTTTTTTTTTTAGTGGCTTTTTTTTTTTTTTTTTTGGGGTTTTTTTTTTTTTTTTTGGTGGCGGAAACGGGCTTCTATGGAAGCCCATTTCCGCCACATAAGAAAAAAATAAAAAGTCGAAATTATGACTTTAAAAGTCATAATTATGAGATAAAAAGTCGAAATTATGACTTAGTAAGTCGAAATTATGACTTTAAAAGTCATAATTATGAGATAAAAAGTCGAAATGACTTTAAAAGTCATAATTATGAGATAAAAAGTCGAAATTATGACTTTAAAAGTCATAATTCTGAGATAAAAAGTCGAAATTATGTCATACCAAGTCGAAATTTCGACATACTATGTCGAAATTATGAGATTAAAAAATCGAAATTATGACTTTAAAAGTAGAAATTATGACATAACTAAATCGAAATTATTTTGCTGACTTCCAAGCTCATTGATCTGACGCGCCCGACACGGCAAGACACAAGATGAATGCTTCCATAGAATTGTGAACAGCTAAGGAGCATTTTAATCAGTTTGATTACATTCTTGCCTTATAGCGGAACGGCACGGAATAGCTCTCGGAGCAAACACACGTTTGAAAGGATTTAAGCAAAGAACTGCATAACCCCAAGTAAGTCAGTGCAGCCTATGAACAGAATAAACTATTGCACATAAGTAAAAAATCAGAAAATTAAGATTATAATTCATGTATCCTGTGTGATGTGAATATATATATATATATATATATATATATATATATATATATATATATATATATGGGTCAATTTCAATGCATGAACGTGGTTCTGTCATTAAACTGTATTTTTATGAGTAATGGAGTAGTCACTATATACAATCGTGAAATAAGTTTTGTTTATTGAAAAAGATTGAACAAACAGATTTCTCGTTGTGATTCCTATCGTTCGTTCAAAGTCGTGTCGCACCCACCACTAGATGGCAATAGCAGCTAACGCCGGAGTTTATGTTAATCGACGTAACCAGCAGCATTGAGACAATTTTATGCTATATATCATTGTTCTGTTCTTATAGGATTAGGATGGATGACATTTGTGACTTTTTGAAGTCGAGAAATATCACTGATGACATCATACAGCAAATGCAACAGGATAAGGTAATCATGAAACTGATAAATATGCATCACACGTGCTAAAAAAATTATGTCTAAAAATGTCATAGAGAGACTTGGAACAATATATTCTGTTAAAATGTCTGCTCTGTCTGGTTTCTTTCATGATATACTGAGTACTGAAAAAAAAAAAACTGCCTCTATAACTCAGTACATGCTATAAACCCCTGGGGTTATAACAGCCTTTTGACTGTACATTATTCCAGTTATACCTTACATTAGAGTCAAGTCACCTTTATTTCTATAGTGCTTAATACAACACATATAGGCTTGGTTTCACAGACAGGAGTAAGACTAAGCCTGGATTAGGCCTTAGTTCAATTAAAACATTTGCTGGTGCATCTTGAGACAAAACAATGGAACTGACATTTTAAGATATGCAAGACAGCGCAAGTTGCTTTTAGTTAAAACCCTAAAACATGCATTTTAGTCTGGGATTAGCTAAGCCTTGTCTGTGAAATCGGGGGATTGTTTCAAAGCAGCTTTACAGTAAGAAAATAATGGTCTTATAAAAATAATAAATGGTGTCATTGTTCAGCTGAAGTCAGATCAGTTCCATTCAATAACTCTGTAAGATCAATTATAAAATAAGTTAAATTAAGTTATAAAGCAGATCTTCTGCAGAAAACAGTAATGTCCAGCTCAGTTCTGATCTCAATAATGTCAGTTTAGTCAAATGAATAATATTTCTGAATTATACCTCACAGGGTCACTGTCATCAGAGAATGTTAAACTTATATTTAAAGTATTTTAAAAGATTTTATAATCTTTTTGCAGATTGATTGCAGTGTCATACAGATTATGACAGATGACCAGCTGAAGGAATATCTGCCTTCCTATGGTGACCGACTGGCTATTCGTGGATACTGCAGGCGAAAAGAACAAGATCCCAGTGGCAGAAAATCTAAACTTTTTGATCGACTGAGAACCAGGCTAGCAAGAAACAAAGGTGACACTGACAATGTATGTGAAAAAAAAAATGGTCAAAAGAGTATGCGAAAAATTGAGATGGGATGGATGCATTTTCGAGAAGGGAAGTTTACTCAGGTCCGAACAAAAAAAGGTGGGGGTACACGGAAAATTAGCGTGTCAAAGGACTGTAGAAAAAAGGACCTACTTGAAAAGGCTACTGAGTTGTTTTTTCCTGATGAGAAATCTTCCATGGGAAGCTTCACAGATTTTGTGGTCGATGTAACAGACTTTCAGGAGCAAACAATAGATGAACAGATTACAGTTGGAGAACTTTATGAGCTGACCAAATTACCAGTCTTGCGTTTTTACTTGACAACCAAGAAGAAAGTCATCGCTAGCGACACACATTCAGACACACAGTTCAACTTCAGCAGCGAAACAATTGCACAAGGAGGGGAAAACCTGCAAGATTCAAGGTCTCCCAGACGTACCAGCCCATCTCCTCTGTTGACTGAGAATGTAGAGCCAGACCTAATTTATGTAGGGAGTGGCACTTCAATTGCAACAGGCAGTGATGATATTTTATTGTCAGACTCCATAACTATCATGACTGACGCATCAAGTGTGATTGAGATTGATGCAGCCAGGCCGCCAGAGGTGGGCAATTTGGAGGATAGTGGAACTGTAACAATCTCCACAGGACTCATCTCTGGGCTGGAAGACACTGAGCTTGATGACACCTTACCTCTTTTAGAGGAACCATATTCTGTACCTTCTCCAATTGATAACTCACTGGAGTCCTTTGTTCAGAGTGAAAGAGTGAAGAAAATTCTTGTTGTTCATCGCGGTCAGGCCCTTCGACAGCTTATCGCACATTTTTGTGACAAAAGTGTCTTGACAGATGACATATCAATGAAAGTCATTCTTCCCGAATGGACGGCTGGAAAATGCTGTTGATGAAGGGGGAGTTTTGAGGGATGTGCTTTCAGAGTTTTGGAATGACTTTTATGAGCAATGCACATTGGGAAACAGCTTTAAGGTCCCATATCTACGACATGACTTTGGTCAACAACAGTGGGAAAGCATTGGACGAATCCTTGCATTTGGTTGGCAAAAAGAGAAGTACCTGCCTGTAAAAATAGCACCTGTAATGTTGGAACAGGCAGCCCATGGATGTGTTTCAACAAGTCTTGTGGACTGCTTTCTCAAGTATGTTACAGAATCAGACAGAATGATCCTAGAATCATGCCGTTCAGATTTCGAAGATGTGGACAAAGAAGAGCTGTTTGAGGTCATGGATCATCATAACTGCAGAAGAGTCCCAACAGCTGATAATATCGAGCAGCTCTTGGAGGAGATGGCACATCAGAAACTAATTCAAGAACCTGCATTTGTGATAGAGCAGTGGCATTATGTGCTTGCACCTATGAAAACTGAGTTCCTGGACATCGCAGCTGCCTATGATGAACTACAACCGACATCAAGAAAGGTCATGAAATCAATAGCCTACCCTGCTACGATGAACGTACAACAAAAACACACTGGCAGGTATCTAAGTACATTTCTCAGAGAAGCAGATAAACAACACCTGTCCCTCTTCCTTCGGTTTTGCACCGGGTCAGATTTGTTCCTGGGAAAGAACATCACCATTAGCTTCACACAGTTGGAAGGCTTTCAGAGACGACCCATTGCACACACATGTGGCTGTTACCTGGAGCTGCCTGTGAATTATGATAACTACCCAGAGTTTCGCCATGAAATGAACAAAGTGTTAGAGAGCAACATATGGGTCATGGATATAGTCTAGTAGAAAGTCTAGTACAGACTTACTATTAGGAAGGTTAAGCTTCAACAACACAATTGAGGTCACAGCAGGCTTTATTTTTTTTATTTCTTTTTCAAGATATGTTGTACATGTTCATATTTCCAAAGTTCCTGTTAATACTCTCTCTGAGGCACAAGGTTTAAAAGGCCCAGTTACAACTTTACAACAAGTTTACAAAATAATCTGTCATATATATTCGTAGATAAATTTTATTTTGATGCACTTTATTATATAACACTTTCCTTTTGGTTTTCTAGTATTCTCATCATCACTGTTCTGTCATGACTATAACACATATTGTACAATTTATTTTTTATTTTTTCTTCTGATATGTTGGAATGTGTTATTTTGGGACAATTAAAGCATTCCCTGTTTAAAACATAACCTGTTTGTCTTCACTACTGACCCTTAGAATACAAATGTCAAATGTTAGGTCTGCAGCAACACATATTTTTTTTAGTCCAACTCACTGTTAATTAGCTCCCTAAGAGTTATGTACAAGTCCACTTCTGCAAACACATCGTTCATAAGGTTCAAATCATGCTCTGACATAAGATCAACACATATGTTAAAAATGTCTTCTTCGCATGGAAAGTCCTTGAAAACACACTCTTCTAAACAGACTTGAACCTTCTCCAGACACACTGGATGCAGGTGGTCTGTGGCTCCATATAGATGAGACACAGCATACATGATGGAAGGTCGGCCATGCGGTGATCGTGAGTTGTGGACTGGCCTTATTCTGTGGTTGTTCCAAGCGAAGACAATGTCATCAAGCTCTTCCTGTAAGGAAACATGTTTTAAAACATGATTAGAAAGCTGTTTGTGTGTAGCAGGAGAACCACACAGAGCGTGAATCATGGAACCAGGTAATCAAATCACAGAAACTGCAATGAAGAGTAATTTAAGGTATATTACATATTTGGTATGCATAATACATTATAAATGATTTATAACATTAAATATACACAAAATGAGTGAGGACAATAATGAATATTAGATGAGCCAAGTTACAATTCCATGTTTTAATTAAAGGGATACTTCACCCAAAAATTCTGTCATTATGTACTCACCCTCATGTGGTTCCACACCTGTACAAGTTTCATTGCTTCTGTTGAACACAAAAGGTGATATTTAAAAAATAAAATAAATGTTGGTAACCAGATAGTTGACGGTAGCTATTGACTTCCTTAATCAACTGTCTGATTACCAGCATTGTTTAAAATATCTTCTTTTATTCAACAGAATAAAGAAACTCATACAGGTTTAGAACAACATAAGGGTGAGTAAATGACAGAATTTTTTTTTTATTTTGACATCTGGTGGTGGACACTTGGAAGAGACAATATAAACAAAACAACTATAGTGAGTTTTGGAGCCCCGCACATGGTATGCAAGGGGAATATCGTGCACACGATTTACTAATTTAATTTAGTAAATCGAGGGGTCCCACTTTATATTAAGTGGCCTTAACTACTAAGTATTTACATCAAAAAATAAGTACAATGTACTTATTGTGTTCATATTGTATTGAAAAACACTTTTGCTGCTGTTGAGGTGGGATACAGGTAAGGTTAGGGAAAGCTTTGGTGGTATGGGTAGGTTTAAGGGTTGGGGTAAGGGTTAAGGGATGGGTCAACAGTGTAATTATAAATGTAATTACAGAAATTAATTACAGATGTAATTACATGCAGGTGTTTTTAAAATATAAGTACAATGTAGAAACATGTATGTACACAATAAGTGCATTGTATCAAATGATTAATTTAAATGTAAGTACATAGTAGTTAAGGCCACTTAATATAAAGTGGGTCCAATCGAGGGAACGAATTACTAGGCCTATTTTTTTCCTGCATGTCATGTCCGGGGCTCCGTATTTTGACCCTTAACACCAGGTCTGTGCTAAAGTTAATTACATGTAATAAAATATCATGTTTTTTGTGTGAGTTGTGAAGACCTGTGTAGACAAAATTACAGAGCTTTTCTTCAATCAGATTAAATTAAAGCTTTGCTCATGTTAACATCTATGGTATTTGTTTTCATAATTCATGACATTGAGTTTTGAAATTGTTGGTTTAAACCACATATGCCTATGGTATTCCCTTTTATATTAAGAATACTTTTGTAACGTTAAAGCTTAGCCAGATCATTTTGAATACGTCACGAAAAATTTAGGCATTATTAAGCCTATCTACAGAACTTCACATTGCTAACTATCTCTTCAATATAAAATAAATAATATATAGGCAAGCAAGGCAATTGAGATTAACGAGATAAACTCACCTGAATTTTGTTAAGGAAACAGAACTGTACCAAAGATTTGTCCAAAAAAGTGTCTGCGAAGTGCCCGTCTTCTCTCAGCTTGTCAAAGAGGTCGATCCAAAATTGGACACATTCACTTCGCAAAGTGAGCCACCATCTTTCGATGCGCTGGTTTCCAGAGCTTGGGCCAAAAGTAACACGATCTGTTTCAGGTCGATCCTCAGAAAAAGTCAAAAATCTTTGCATCTCAGCCACGTGAACATTTTCTGTTCCTAAATCTAGCCTTACTCTAGCAGGACAACCTCCAGCGTTAATTACGGCATCCATGAAGTATCCAGCAATAAGTCTTGGATCACTGTTGGTCTTGTATGCCTCAAGCCACATCATGCTCCTGGAAAATCCATCTATACATCCGCTTATTCCAATTCCAAACGGCTTCAGTTTATCATAGCCATCTATATGCCAGACAAAGTTAGGACCACGGTTATGATACACACGCCGCCTCAGTCGATTTCTTGACCTCAAATCAACCCCTTCACCATCTAAAAGCCGCAGCAGAACTCGCACCGTTTCCCTGTCAGTTATAATGCCATTCAGCCAGCATTTCTGGTGCATCCATCTATAGCCATGACATTGGCCAGATGTTTGAAGTTGCTGTTCAATGAAAGCTGCCACCTCTGCCACCTCTGTTTTGTTCTTTCTCCGCCAAAGCTTATTCTTGCTCAAAATCCTCTCAAGACTGCGTTTGCTCAGAGCTATTCCATGCCGTTCCGCTAACACGGCAAGAATTTCATCATTAGTATAACCACGATCAAAATACTGTTTAATGTGTTCGCAATTCATCCTGTCGTGCGCGTCACGTAAGCGTTTAGTCAATAGGCTAAGTCATAATTTCGATTTAGTTATGTCGTAATTTCGATTTTTAAAGTCATAATTTCGATTTAGTTATGTCATAATTTCTACTTTTAAAGTCATAATTTCGACTTTTTAATCTCATAATTTCGACATAGTATGTCAAAATTTTGACTTGGTATGTCATAATTTCGACTTTTTATCTCATAATTATGACTTTTAAAGTCATAATTTCGACCTTTTATCTCATAATTATTACTTTTAAAGTCATAATTTCGACTTTTTATTTTTTTCTTATGTGGCGGAAATGGGCTTCCATAGGCTTCCATAGGATTCAGCCTCCTGGGTACTTAACTGGCCGAGATTTTGGCACACTGCAACGGCGCATATTCTCTTACATTTTACACTTACATTTATTTATTTGGCAGACGCTTGTAACCAAAGCAACTTACAAGTGAGGAATACAACAAACGAGTCATCATGACGAGGCAAATATAGACACAAGAAGTGCTCACAATACAAGTTTTAGGCAGTGCTTAGAGTATCATAAGCTACAATAGAGAGGGATTAGAGGAAGTGAAAGGATAGGTATAGGATAGTTTCCCCCCTAGTAGTTCTTGAAGATTGTCCTTTTTTACTCTCAACGTGGTCATAAAATGCATCACTTACTCAAGCACCTAGTCATTCAAGAACAGTATAGTGATCTGGACCATTATTTTAAAGTGAAAAAGATGTTTTTCACTTTAAATTAATGGTCCTGATCACTAGTAGTTCCTATAGTGACTAGGCAACTCTTGAGTAGGCAACTCCTAATTAATGATGCATTTTATGACTATATTCAGAGTAAAAATGATGACTGATTATGTCTGACACACGCTAATGTACTTTACAATCTGTCCTTTAGTTAATAGTTATTAATGATGGTAATCTCATTAATTATTGATTAGCTCAAAGGAACTATCTTCTAAATTTGATATTACTTACTGATTAGTTAAGCTTATTTCTATGAGCGCTGAGCGTCCGGTGATCGCCTGAATCTCACAACTCCGACAACGTCAGATTAAATTTTCAGAAAGGCACTATCTTTATCAACAAACCACAAATTTGAGCTTTAAACCAGCACATTCTCACCTGAAAAACTCTTAAAACTACATAGGCTATC
This sequence comes from Megalobrama amblycephala, assembly GCF_018812025.1. Lineage (NCBI taxonomy): Eukaryota > Metazoa > Chordata > Actinopteri > Cypriniformes > Xenocyprididae > Megalobrama > Megalobrama amblycephala. The sequence continues at coordinate 31,461,678 of NC_063044.1, read as the reverse complement.
ATGACATAATAACAGTAATATGTTTAAATTATGCGGGTTTTCTCCTTTACTATGATGTTTGCTCGTTAGTGCGAGATGCATTCTGGGATACCTGGCTGTCTCAAGTCTGCACAAGTCACCTCTCGATGCATCCTCGATAAAAGGGGCGGATCAAGAACACATCCGGGGATTTGAACTGTACTTGGCTAGATGCGAACTTTGAATTGGAACAGTACTTGGACAGCGACTGATGATGTTTCACAAGTCCACAAGAACACAAGTACAGACAAGTACGCATATTGAGAAATGGCCAGTCACTACTCATTCCGTACCGGAAACACGATTTGTTCTGCGCATGCGCAAATTTACTGCCACTTCCTGTCACTGCTAACGTTTTTACAACAACGACGTCATTGTTATGATTTGTACTCTGTGTGTGAATATTATCCATTTATAGAGACGTGCTGGAGAGTGACATTTGATAGCATTATGGATTCGTTTGTGTTTTATGTACATATTCAAGAATATCTGTTAAAAAGAGAAATTCCTGATAATCTCACAGAGCGTCGGAAGATGAAACAGGCGTCTACAAATTTTACTATCAAATAACTATGGCCTAATTTCATAGACAGGGCTTGGATATAAGCCAGGATAAGGCCAAAACTCAACTATGGCATTTTAGTAGCTTTTATAAACGTGCCTTAAAAAAATTGCTGGTGTGCATTTTAAGACAAAACAATGGCAGTCATATATTTCAGGATAAGTCAGTACAAGTTACTTTCAGTTAAAACAGCTAAAATATGCATTTTAGTCTGGGACTATCTTAAGCCTTATCTGTGAAGCCGGGGGTATGACCAAGAGATTTTATAATGAAAAATAGAACTGCCTGTCTGGAACAACCTGGGTCATGTGCTTAATTCACAAATTTTGTATAAAATACCAAGCTTTATTAAAGGGATAGTTCACCCAAAAATGGAAATTCTGTCATCATTTATTCCCCCTCATGTTGTTTCAAACCTGTATGTGTTTTTTTTTCTTCTGTTGAACACAAAACAATATATTTTGATGAATAGTTGGTAATCAATGAAGAATAGTTGGTAATCAAACAGCTGACAGTAATCATCGACTTCCATAGTAGAAAAAAACAAATACAATGGAAGTCAGTGGTTATTGTCAACTATTTGATCACCAACATTCTTAAAATTATCTTCTTTTTAGTTCAACTGAAGAAAGACATTCATTCATATGACTTTTTCGGGCATTTTCTTTTTTCCTCTTTAAACAGACGACAGACTCTTCTACATCGGCCCCAGCAGGCAATACATGCGGCTAGTTGCCCTGTCAGAGGAAGAGAAGAGGTCTGTTCTTACAGAGTGCCACAATAACCCTGGGACTGGCAATCACAGTGGTGTCAGAGACACTTAAAACAGGGTTATTGCTGGCTACTATTGGTCTACAATTATCCAGGATGTGAACGACTGGGTAATGTACTGTAGAGGTGTTACTTTTTCTTTTACTTTTGCTAGTTTTTGTTATACATCTATACTTTAGAATGTCTCTTTTTTACCACCTCTGATTGTTAGATACGTCCTTGATTTAGAAGTTATATTTATTGTCATCACCAACTTGTTAACTGGCTGTTTTTATAGACATTTTGTTCAACAAACCAGCTAGTCTCAAGTTGTGTACAGTTTTACCAGCATTTGGCTGATGTAAATTTTATGCCATGCAGGTAAAAGAAGCTTGGGAGGTGCTTGGTTTGGATTTGATTGGACCACTGCCAGAAACAGCACGCAACAACAAGTATGTCCTTACCATGACAGACCTGTACACCAAGTGGGTGATTGCAGAACCCATGCAATCTAAGACAGCAATTGAGGTGTCTGCAATAATAACCGCAAAGTTGTACTTGTTTGGCATGGTTAGGAAAATCATTACAGACCAAGGGAAGGAGTTTGTTAACAAGGTTAAGTTTTGTAAAGTTTTAATTATGTTTTTTCCCCATCTACTCTTGCTTCAACATATATCGTTATATACAATTACTCCACTCTTGCAAATTTAACTGATGATCTCCCTGCAGCTAAACAGCATTTTCAGCATGCTGAAAATCAAACATGCTGTCTCCAGTGCATACCATCCCCAGACCAACGGACAGGTAATAGTTGTCAATGGCATAACTGAATTAATGTATTTATGTAATCTTGAGGGTGGAGGTTTTCCTGATAATAGAAATTTAATAGTTAATGGGAATCTTCCTATGTGATTAGTGCTCCACTAGATACAGTCCCTACTTCCTCCTCTTTCATCGACATCCACGTCTGCCTGAGGTCATGAATGCCTGTCCCATGGGAGATGATTTTGAAGTTGCTGACCCAGAAGATGACATTGACACCAGAGTCAATAAGATGAAACTTCTCAATGAAACGGTTTGTATTGGTAAATTAAGTTGTGTATAACTATTGGAATTAGACCTAGGCATAGACTGATCTATGTATGTTCATTGCTATGATTCTGCTTTATATGTAACTCTAAACTCTTATGTCACTGTTACACTGATATATATAATTTAGAGATGTGGAAAATGTAATGTTTCTGGGACTGTGTGTGCGCATGCTGAGAGTGTCTTTATCACTTTAGCATTCTTTGCTTCAGTAGATAGCATCACCAGGAAAAGAATTGATGATGGAGGCCCAGTGATTGTAATTAATAAACTTTGTTCCTTATTCTGCCTTAGCCTGACTGAGACTCCATTGATATGTTGGTTTAAAATCCCATCAAGAGAAGAGATGAGAATTCTGTATTTGTTTTCAATAAGTTTTCATTTTTTGGTACTGTTCTTTTTTTTTTTTTTTTTTTGTAGGTTCTTGGCAACATAGAGAGAGCACAGAAACAGCAACAGAAATCATTTCAAAATCGCAAACGCAAATTTGTGAAGGTATGTTCCGTTCAGGCTGGAGATGACGTTCTGATCTCAGGGGACCCCAAGAAACGACGAACAGACACATTTAAAAGTCGGCACCAAGGACCATATAATGTGGCCAGCATTTCTTCCAAAGGGGTGGCTACCATTGTTAAAGGGTCAAGTGTCCAGAGGGTCAATGTGTCAAGATTGAGGACATACTACAGATCAAAAAGTAAGATCAAAAAGTTTGATTGAAACAATTTACAAATAAGTGTTAAATTTTAGAAATATGGTATATTTGTATGTAAATATCATTAGATAGACCAGCTGAGAGGAAGTTTCTCCAGGACCACTGTTACACCACTGCAACATTTAAAAGGCAGATAGAGCATCCATATGCTTGTTCCGGTGCAAAGTGGGAGAAGGACTTGGGCCCTATTCAAGATGAACTGGTAAGCATTCTGTCTATTTAGTGACACTTTGCATATTTAAATGATAACCATTACTTGTTCATGCCAAACTTTATTTATTTTTAGTTGAAGTATGTGTTGGACAAAAATAGGCCATCACAAGAACTGATCGTAAAGGAAGGCAAAATTTGCCTCACACGAGAAGACTTCTGGAGCCTGGGTTTAAACCAGTGCATGGAATCTAATGTGCGTATGTTTAGTGTCTTAGTTTACTGCACAAAAAAAAAACAAATTCCCAGATAATGCATAATGTTCCACATGGCAGTGTTCGCAGGGATGTAATCGTTCTGCAATTAATTTCAGATTGGAAATGCTTGCCTCAAGATTGTGGAAGAAGCTGCACGAAGACATGTACTTTATACTATTTTATCTTCTTTTAAAAGTATTTATTTTGATGCATGCATGTTTAATAATTTATGTTCTTTCCATAAGGGAAAAAATGTTCACATTGTGGACCTCTATGTTGTTCCCACCTGGAAAGACAAAGATGTGGACCCAGTGCATTGTTTGCCTGTAACTTCTCATTTGCTATCATATACTCATCAACTGAAAAAGAACTCTATTCGTAACAGGCACAGAAGTGAATGCATGCATATTATTTTGTCCAAATACTGTAAGGAAAACGTTAGGTCCAAGGATGTCGTTCTATTTCCAGCTTGGAGCAGGCAGCAGGGTGAAGCTGACCACTATCTGCTCTGTGTTGAGTTTCTTTTTATAGTCTTTCTAGCTGTAATATTTTCAAATTCAACAGCTAGGGTTGGTGTTATAATAACAAAGTACCCATTGCAGGTTATGTTGGTGGCTAAGAGGGAAATACTTTTTCTTGATTCTCTCCGCCCTGATGGTTTTGGAGATGAGGCTTACAGAACCATATTTAGGTTGAGACTAAAGATATATAATTTACTGGCCTTGTTCCAGGCATGTTATTTGGTTATGATTTCAAAAAGGAGCCACGTTCTCAGGCTTAAAGTTCATTTAAGGGCCTCGTTATCAGGCTGCAGAAATGATCATTTAATTACACATGTTGTATTTTGTGTTTTCTTTGGAATGCCAGACACATTGCAGCCTTCATTGCCCCGGGATCCTGGACGGAAAAAACGGGAAGAGACCTTGGGGTATGTTTTAAATGATGGAATTCTGGAAAGCTAATTTAAAGGATTAGTTTACCCAAATTCTGTAAGTAATTACTCACCGTCATGTCGTTTCAAACCGGTAAGACTTCTGTTCATCTTCGGAACACAAAAGATCTTTTTGATGAAATCTGAGCGATTTTTGTCCCTCCATTGACAACTACTTAACTTACACTTTGATAATGAACATAAACAGAATGATCAGCAAAAAAAAAAGGAACTTAAAGGATTAGTCCACTTTTAAATAAACTATTCCTGATAATTTACTCACCCCCATGTCATCCAAGATGTTCATGTCTTTCTCTCTTCAGTCAAAAAGAAATGAAGGTTTTTGAGGAAAACATTCCAGGATTATTCTCCTTATAGTGGACTTCAATGGCCTCCAGACGGTTGAAGGTCAAAATTACAGTTTCAGTGCAGCTTCAAAGGGCTTTAAACGATACTATACTTTAAACGATAATTATTTGTGTGGTGGATGCTGTGGGTTGTATATGTTGTTGTTTTTTTTTTTTGTTTTTTTTTTTAATTTGGACCTTGAGTCTGTAATAAAGATTGAATTGAATTAAAAAAATTGAATTGATACCAGATGAGGAATAAGGGTCTTATCTAGAGAAACGATCACTTTACAATTGTATATGCTTTATAAATACAAAATATCGTCTTGAATGTACTTCCGCTTTCCTATTCTACTTACGGAACAAACGCGGCTCCAGTTTAGTTTTTTTCCATAGAATAGTGACAAATGACAGATTGTTTCGCTAGATAAGACCTTTATTCCTCGTCTGGTATCGTTTAAAGCCCTTTGAAACTGCACTGAAACTGTAATTTTGACCTTCAACCGTCTGGAGTCCATTGAAGTCCACTATATGGAGAATAATCCTGGAATGTTTTCATCAAAAACCTTAATTTCTTTTCCACTAAAGAAAGAAAGACATGAACATCTTGGATGACATGGGGGTGAGTAAATTATCAGGAAAAGTTTATTTAAAAGTGGACTAATTCTGTAAACCAAACCTGATTGATGCACGAGAAAACAAACCTCTTACGGATGCTGTGTTCTAAAGATAAACGAAAGTCTTATGGGTGTTGAACGGCATGAGGGAGTATTAATGACAGAATTTTTATTTTTGGGTGAACTAACCATTTAAGTATGTATGCATACATGTTTAAACAAGCTAGCAGTTGTTTTTAAATTAAATGTGGATGCACTTCTCCTTTTTCCAGTTTTTTCCTCAACAGCGTTCAGGGATTTCCTGTGCTGTCTACATGCTGATGGTAAGAATGTTTAATTTGTCAAAGATGTTAGATGATCAAATCAAAGTCTAACTGTGTTTTTGTATTTCACAGTATGCTCTCAGTACCTGTACCTCGTGCCCATTAACATTCACTGAGGTAAGCTGGATTTTTACACAAGTATACCATCAAAATACTGGTATGTGTCAGTTGATTATTTTTATTTGTGTGTGTTTTTAGAAGGAGGTGCCAATGATTCGTCAGTGGTGGTGCCTTCAGCTGATGGAGAGGTTTTGCCTAGAAGGGTATGACAGACTCTACAGATAAAATTTCAATATATTTGCTGTATTTAATCTAGGACTGGACCTGAATATTCGATTATTAGCGAATGTTTAGCCTCCTCCCTCCACAGCTTTGAATATTCTGTGTTGATTGCTACCGAATGCTTCAAAGCTCAAAAAATGGTATTCAGACCAGCCCTAATTTAGTCACTGTTAGCAAAGTGATACTAGAAAGGTGTTATACAAATAGAGTGCATATACATTTTCATTTTTTCCAAAGACATGGACAGAGATTTGCATTCTGGACAGAAGGGGCATTCCAGCACCTTCAGGAAACCCTTGAACCTGTCTATAGGGTGTCTAAATCCACCACGAAACTGTTGCCCAGCAGAACAGCTGTGGTTAAAGAGGACACTGATATGGTAAATGATTTTTTTTTTTTCCATGCTGGAAAAATAGTTCAATTAGTTTATGTGCCATTATTGTCTTATCCAGGTGCAACAACCAACAATCGTCAGAGACCTATATACAGCATTGTACTGGGTGAAAAATCACAGTGACATGTTTCGTGGGGAGGTGACAGAGCCTGGTTTTCTGAGGATGAACCACGATGACCAACAAAATGCCCTCAGGAAGGTCCAAGAGGGTGCATCCTCTGAAGCAAAGGATGACTTTTTGTTTATATTTCAGTTGCAAGAGGACATGGAAACATTTTTGTCTCACCGTGCTGATGAAGAAGGCCTAAGTGTTAATGCCATGTTCCCCATTGAGCAATTCCAGTAGAGGGAGGAAGGAAGGAAGGAGATGGGAGGAAGGAAGGAGATGGGAAGGAGAAGGGAGGGAGGAAGGGAGAGAAGGAGACGGGAGGGAGGGAGGGAGGGAAGGAGACGGGAGGGAAGGAGACGGGAGGGAGGGAAGGAGACGGGAAGGAGACGGGAGGGAGGGAGGGAGGGAAGGAGACGGGAGGGAGGGAGGGAAGGAGACGGGAGGGAAGGAGGGAAGGGGAGGGAGGGAAGGAGATGGGAGGGAAGGAGATGGGAGGGAGGGAGGGAAGGAGATGGGAGGGAGGGAGGGAGGGAAGGAGGAAGGGAAGGAGGAGGGAGGGAGGGAAGGAGGAGGGAGGGAGGGAGGAAGGGAGGGAAGGAAGGAGACAGGAGGGAGGGAAGGAAGGAGACAGACGGGAGGGAAGGAAGGAGACAGACGGGAGGGAAGGAAGGAGACGGGAGGGAGGGAAGGAAGGAGACGGGAGGGAGGGAGGGAGGGAGGGAGGGAAGGAAGGAGACGGGAGGGACGGAGGGAAGGAAGGAGACGGGAGGGAGGGAAGGAGACGGGAGGGAGGGAAGGAGACGGACGGGAGGGAAGGAAGGAGACGGGAGGGAAGGAAGGAGACGGGAGGGAGGGAAGGAGATGGAAGGTAGGAAGAAGAAAGAGAGATGAACGAGAGTGAAGTGAGGCTAGAGAAGGGAGTATAACTTAACCTTACCTAACACTAAAAGTAAGTTTTGTGCATTGAGCGCATTCTAACAGGTGCTTTCGAACTTTTTTCTGATCAGGTTGCGTAAATAAGCGACAGAACGTCCGTTAAAGATGCAGTTATGACGAGGTAGTATGTCCCAAAGCTTTCATACTCTTCTGCTACACACTCAAAAGTATGTACTTTTTCTTTACAAAAACAGCAAATGCTTTTAGGACGTAGTATAAGTAGGCGAATTGGGACGCAGCTTAGGAGTACGACCGGTCTAAGATGGCGGCCGCAAATCTCAGCACCCTTAGACCCTTTTCACAATGACGTCAGTTAACTTCCGCCTATCCACAAAGCAGTGTATCAGTTGTTCCGTCTTACCTTCGCGCCAGCGACTTCTCTGGAAAATGCTTTAATAACTTTAAATGCGAACTGTTTATGTCAAGGATTTACACAGTCGGCTTCTTCTGGTAATGATATTTATTATTTCCTTTCTGTAGCCTTGGTGTTTCCACGAGCAGAAACTTTAGCAATGTTGTCATTGAATTGAGTTTCATCACAACAATTGTATGTCCACACAAATCTGTTAGCCTATTTGGAATAATAAGAATAGTGTCTTTAAAAACAAATCTTTATTTTTAGAAATTGGTAGGCTATGATAATGGATATTGTTCTTGTGAGATTTATTTACGAGTAATGGACATCTGGAAGTAGCTAACACGTCCACATATAATACTCCGAAGAATTAATGGTGTGAAGATTTGAGATCATTTTACATCATACCAGTTTAAACTGAACTGGTGCAATATATTAAGATTGTATAATTTGTAAGAAGTGTATTGAAAATACAAAACGGAAGTAGCCTATGTGTTCATTTAATGTTATTCCCTGGAGAAATAATTTGATTTTGTTCATTTAATGCTGCTATAACAATGAGTACTTTTGTAAATCCTCTGTATATTTTGTATGCGACGATCTTGTTCTGCAATAAAGAGACGAATGATGAAAAAAAAGATGATTTACTATGGTAAAAATGCCATGTACATGAGTCAGTTTTTACAACATTCTTCATGTAGAAATAGTATTATATTAAACACAATTTGTATTATTATGTTTGTCATATTTATCGAAATAAAAGTATAAAAATAGACTTTGATATTTAAAAAGAATAAGCTTATGTTGATCTTCATTGTACATAGGCCTGTAGGCACTGAAATAAGTAGTACATTAAAGCTGCTGTAGGAAGTTTTTAGAAAACGTTGACTTAGCCTGAAAATTTGAACAAGCACAACTCACAGGTCACTCCCCCTTGCTCTCTGCTGCGCTACAGCCCTCCACAGCTCCTCCCCCATCACAAAGGAGCCTGCCGTGAACTTTATATGCAACTTGCCTCTAATTTTCAATTGTCCTGATGTTTGTACAATGAATCATACATCATAATCCTTCAGACCAAACATCTAATAACACACCATGAATACCGCTGAGGCAGAACCGACATAGTGAATTTAGTAATATAGACTTTCACAATAATATTCGTACCGATCTGAGGATGAGTCGCCAACAATACTGGAAAGGGCAGGACTGTTTTGAAATTATCTTAGTTGTGTAGTTCTTAAAAATGAAACAAATCAAGCAGGGATACTTGCTTGTCAAGCAGAAATGTGGCTAACTCTGCATCGGTTTTTAATCCTTTCAGGACACGTAGCTCCCTCCACCTCGGAAAAGCTGCTCCGAAATTTACCCTCGTTTTATTTCGGGCTCTATCTAATTCTTTCTTTTTGGCTTTTTTATCATCGTCATCTGTCTTTTTCCATTTACCCGTCTTTATTTTATGAGCAGGTGCCACTCGAGGAATTGGCAGTTTGGATTGTTTGTTCGCCATAAGCAAAGCTGCGGCACACCGGTAATCTTGAATTTGAACGCCTGTATGCGCTGGCGCTGTGCATGAGAGGGGTGAGATCAGCGCGCACACGCGCTTGATTGACACTGCTAAGACACTCCTCCTGGCTCTAATTGGTTGTTTCTTACTGGGAGCGGTGTATTTCTGCAAATGGCAATAGGACCACTGGGAGGAGCCAGAGGAGCTTGATTTTTTCACAGATTATGTGTCTTATATTCTACTGTCAGGACATAATGACAGGTTTAACAAATATGTAAAAAATACATTTTTACAAAAGTTACCTACTGCAGCTTTAAGGTTTGAATTAGTTTTTTTACTGGACGTAAATGTTGGAAACATGCGTTTATTTCACAAATATATATAAACAGCTTCATCTGCAATAAAGACAGCAAAGTTTGCAAGATACGGGCAGCAAAGTGCATGTATGGCTTCAGTACGTATTCAACTCCTCCGACTTTAAGCAGCAAATCGCACCGATCGGTAAGTTTGTTTGAGATCTGCGGCTGCCAAATACCTCACCTTGAATTTACATGAAATTAGGCGACTACAGTCATCCTTTAACCACATTTGTGGCATATGTACAACTATTGAGTGCACTTAATCGAGTCGCGCTAGTATTCCGCTATGCTGACGGAAGTGAGGATACACTGCATCGAGTCCTAATGGAAGCTGTGTGACGACATGTGAAAAGGGTCTATAGGGCGTCTACCTATGATGTCTATGGTAGCAACGGCTCTGGTCATCTGCCGTAAATTGTTTCGCCATACTTCAGACAGGAAGTAGAAGCATTTTGCACATGCGCAGAACAAATCGTGTTTCCGGTACGGATCGAGTAGTGACAGCGCCACCTCGTTGCTGTTACCCAAAAAGCATCAGAGTTTCGCCTCTTGGGTTCTATAATCTTTGGTGAGAGAGAGAGAGAGAGCGCCCTCTGGCTTCCAGTATGAATGAAACAGACATTACACGACAGTGTTCAGATCGCCTCGTTTTGGATAAGAATAAAACGACAGGTCATGAATGGACTATCTTGTCTCTTTGAATTTAAATCTAGATTGATTCATATTGGACTTTACGTCCCTCGTGTATTCTACGCTATGCAAGATACTCATCATTTACAATTCAACTACAGTAAATACCCTTTAAAAAAAGATACTACAACATTAACACGTTTAAAGGAGCCAATATCATTTTTAATATATAACTATTAGATAATGACGTTTATTTCTGCAATGAAAGCAGTATTAATCTGGTCATTTATCTTTAAATAAATACACCTAAAAATAAATAAAAAATCTTGAAAACTAATTCATGACAAAGCACAGTGACAGCAGCATTAAACATTTATTTGGCATTTAGTATTTATTAATCATTTTGACAAAAAATAAAATAGGAAGTGTTTAAGCATGAAATAAATGCCCTGAAAGCCGAGATTCATGCGGTCCTGTGGTGTCATTGTTTCTGATGGTGTTTGATCCTCACTGTCATTGACTCTCCTGAACAAACACTGACTGATCAAACCAAACCAGATCATTCTGACAGTCCAAACAGATACTGTCACAGCAGACAGAAAACACTCAACATGAAGCTGTTAGTTTAAGAAAGTCTTCCTGTGATTGGAAATAAAAAAATAAATTAAAAAAAAAAAAATCACACATTTACAGCAATTAACCTGATTAATAATCTGGTGTCTGTACAGAAAACATGTTGTATTGTTGATTTATTTGATCCGATTCAGTGAACAAGCAGCATTGACATCTTTTTTTCTCAGTGTCGACACCTGAGTAGATGAAGTATGTCAGGAATGATATTTAAAGAAAAGTATTTAATAAAAAAAGACATTTAATTTCTCATTAAGAGCATTTCTCATTTATGTCAGAGAAAAGAGAAACACTAAATATAAATTCCACTGGAGCCACCAATCAATATACAATTGATCAGTTTATATGTTCAATATAGTCATATTTAAATACTTCAAAGGAATGAATGTGCAGCAAGAGTCAAACAGATTTAAATACAGTCTAGAATTGAATCTCATAAACAGTTTCTCTAGCAGTGCTTCTGAATGTTGCTTTCAAACACCAAATAATCCTAAAACTGGCGACATATCCTGTGGGATACAAACATTTGAGTAGGCATGTTATTATTAAGGACATGCATGATATTAGTTGCAAAAAAAGTGTTGTCATAGTATAACAGGTTTAAGAATTCTTTTTGTAATAAAAAAAAAAAACTCTGAATGTTTAAATAAAATAATACAATACACAAAAATATATAAAGTAAAATTTTCAAACAGATTAAACTGCAAAAGAATTAAGCTATAAAGAACAACAGGTAACACTTTACAATAAGGTCTCATTATTTAATGCATTAACAAAGATTAAGCAATAGCTACATTTGTTACAGAAAGTATTATTTTTTGTTTAGTTAGTTAAGTAATACAACTGATCATTGTTAGGTTTTATCTCAGGTCCATTAAATAAGTTATTTTGATTTTAGTAATGTTATTAAACAGTAACCAAGAAATTAACATTAACTAAAAATAATTAATGCTTTATAAGTATTTTTCATTGTCAGTTTATTAAACAGTAACTAAGAAATTAACATTAACTAAGAATAATTAATGCTTTATAAGTATTTTTCATTGTCAATTTGGTAATAATGAATTAACATGTTAACTGATGAAGTCGTATGTCTCAAAGTTTTACTGAACAATAACAAAATCAGAACATTCCTAATCATAAGTGCATGTTGTAGTCCAGATTAAAATATAAAAATGTTTAAAGGTGCCATAGATTTGAAAATTGAATTTACCTTGGCATAGTTGAATAACAAGAGTTCAGTACATGGAAAAGACATACATTGAGTTTCAAACTCCATTGTTTCCTCCTTATTATGTAAATCTCATTTGTTTAAAAGACCTCCGAAGAACAGGCGAATCTCAACATAACACTGACTGTTACGCAACAGTCGGGATCATTAATATGTACGCCCCCAATATTTGCATATACCAGCCCATGTTCAAGGCATTAGACAAGCCAGTATTAATGTCTGGAGCAGCACAGCTGAATCAACAGACTTTATGCAGGTAAGCAAGCAAGGACAATAGCGAAAAATGGCAGATGGGGCAATAATAACTGACATGATCCATGATTACATGATATTTTTAGTGATATTTGTAAATTTCTAAAGTTTCGTTAGCATGTTGCTAATGTACTGTTAAATGTGGTTAAAGTTACCATTGTTTCTTGCATGGAGACAAGAGCCTTTGTTATTTTCATTATTAAACACTTGCAGTCTGTATAATTCATAAACACAACTTCATTCTTTATAAATCTCTCCAACAGTGTGTAATGTTAGCTTTAGCCCCGTTAGCTGCAGCATTCTATCAAACTCAGAATCAAATGTAAAAATCCAAATAAATACCATATTTACATAATCGGTTATGCTGCATGACGAACACTTTGTAAAGATCCATTTTGAGGGTTATATTAGCTGTGTGAATTTTGTTTATGCAATGTATTATAGAGTCACGAGCTTGGGGCGGGGAGCGCGAGCATTTAAAGGGGATGCGCGCTGAACCGGCGCATTTTTAATTATGCCCCAAAATAGGCAGTTAAAAAATGAATTTAAAAAAATCTATGGGGTATTTTGAGCTGAAACTTCACAGACACATTCAGGGGACACCTTAGACTTATATTACATCTTGTAAAAAAGCATTCTATGGCACCTTTAAGTCTGAAAATAAATAGCCTATTAAGTCTTTAAGTATTAAGTATTTGGTGCTGTGATGAACATTGAGATTACAAAAAAACAAATGGTTGTTTGAAGCATGTTAAAAACTTCACTAGCGCTTTTGCTTTGTTTGCGGGGTTTCCGGGGTAACAGCTGCATTTCTGCTGTTCCATCAGCACCCTCTGCTGTCAGAGAGTGAACGTGCACTTTCATTCAGCGCGTCTCCTTCACTCGTTCCACCATGTGCTTCTCATGCACAGTGGGCTTGTTAACATCTGAGCGCGTGTCCCTTTGACGCAGAATACAGCGGTGTTGTGCAATTTATACGGTTGATGGGGAAAGTATTCTTAAATGCATTATAAAAATTTGAATAATTGGTAATAAATTATTATTTACGTTATTTTGAAGTGCCCACAATAACAATATCATGCATATTCATTATCGTGATTTATCGCATTACCGAATATCGGCACAAGTCTACATTTGAGAGGCTGTGGGGAGAGTCAGGGAAAGTTTGGGTCTTATTTCTTGGTTTCATGTTGAAAGGGTGTTTGTTGTGAATATTTAGATATATTGACTTTGTTCATACGTTCTTTGTTTAGCTCACGAGCAGCATTTAAAAACAACATGACCACCTGTAGTAGGAAATCTACTCACCTTCTGATAAAACTTTATATATTTTACATATTTACAATATTTGGAGGGGACTTACATGTTTAAAAAGTTGTTGTTGAGTGTTAGCTTATTACGTTTATGTTGAAATTTTATGAATTTAATTTTTACATTTTTCATAATCTGCCTATAAATGTTTGTATCCCCCAGGATATGTCGCCAGTTTGGGGGAATAAATCAGTTGAAAACAGAATGCTTGTTTGGCAGTGTGTGTTACTACATATTAGCCAGATTTTTTAAACATTTATTCTCTCATAACTTAAACTAAACATTCTTTGTAAAATTCTGTTATATTCTGTATATATGCATGTGTTTTTTGTTGAGCATCATATTTATACATCAGGCCTGTATGGCTCATGGATGGAGTTTTTTTTTTTTTTTTTCAAATCAATGATAATTGAGAGATGGAAAAATAAATGTTCCCCAAAAGCCTGTTGTGTCATATTTAACATTTACATTAACATAAAAAAAATGTAAAAAGAAGTTTTAATTTTTTACATTAAAAATGGTGTATGAAAATAAATAACCGAGTTGCTTCAGTCCAGTAAATGTTCAGCTTATTTTATAAAATCATTCAAATGTATGAGCAAAAAAGACTTTACTTAATAAAAAAGTATGAACTATCAATCAGAGGACAGAAGGAATGAAGCATTCTTTCTTCAGTTAATTTATACACTCAAAGGGGCGACATGTCCTGGAGATACAAACATTAAAATAAAAAATAAAAGTCATGTTTAAAAAAAAAAAAAAAAAAAATCATGAAATTTTATTATTTATGTCCTAATTAGAAAATGGATTTATCTTTACGGTCTTGTCATTTTTAGGGCTAATATGAACCTAATATGAATATTTACCTGTGCTGAATGAACTTATATGAGTTTGCATAAATATTGTTTATCACTTATTGTTCATCAGAATGTGTTAGAAAGGATGTTTGTTGTATGTTGTAAGAGAATAAAATGTTTTAAAATAGTTTAAAATGTAGTAAAAGGAATTGCCAAACAAGAACTCAGTTTTTAATTAATTTATAACCCCAAAGTGTAACACATCCTGTGGGACAAAATTAAAAGTCTTATTTTGAAAGAAATGTTGTATTATTCTGTGTTTGTATGTATTATCAAGTTGTATTATTTGTATCCTAATAAGACAGAAAATAGCAATAAATTAATTTTCTGATGTCTCTTTATGGTCTTGTCATTTTAAGGGTTAAATTACAATATTTTTTTTTTATTATTATTTGTTACACTAAAATTACATCTCCTGAAAATACATCCTGAGGAATATTACACAATTTTAATGTTACACAACAATCCAGTGACACCGGAGCATCAAGATTATTTGTCTCTTTCCTGTTAGACAGAAACACAGAAAACTCTTTGACAGGAGAAACTTCTTCCTCCTGAAGCTCTGAAACACGATACTGATACTGAACTTCCTCCTGAAGCCTGTGATTCTCTCTGCTAAATCCAGATGTGTGTCAGTGTGTGCAGGGATGGGCAGTATTTATGATATATGTATTTCAAATATGTATTTTAAATACAAAATAGTATTTTGTAATTTGTATCTGATATGGTTGATGAAAATGGCTTCGTATTTTCTATCAAAATACTTTAGTGTTTTGTATTTTTGTATTTTTAAAATACTTTGTAGGAAGTCTACATGATGATATCATAAAATTGCGGCCTCTGATTGGTGTTTACTCAGTGGTTTGAGTTCAGAACAGAAAATTGATCCATATGGAAGAAGGTGGTCAAGAAACGTGCAGGCTGCCAGCTTTCCATCAATTTTTTGCATAAATTGCATTAATTTTGGTGTTCGTTTTGGTAGCCTAGGGCCTAGGCTAAATAGTATACCAATTTACATAATGTTCTTGAAAACTATTATACCGAGCAGCAGCCCCAAATGATTAATTAGTTATAATCTAGTTGCTATGAATACAGGTGCCATCAGTTGTCTTCTTATGAATGACTTGTTTGTCATTGAGTCAGTGTTGCTGATGCAAAGTAGGCCCTTTGTTACCAAACACCAAGTAACTAAATTAGGATACAATTATGAGTCATTTGCAAACATTATACTGTTGGTTACTTTAAAACCAACCTTCAACTGGGAGATCACAGGGATATGTGAATATTTGATCTGTTAAAGCCACAATATGTAAATTTTCACCACTAGAGATCGCTCATTCAAAACAAAGGCGTAGCTTGATGACACCTTGATTTCACGGAATCATGGGAGGTGTTGTCTTCATGTCTACAGCAGGTGGAAAAAAATCAGATCAGGACTCAGGCAGAAATCATGTTCATGGATGAGATTATTAACATTACTGTAAGCAGAGCATGGCCGAGTGCTGTGAGAGCAGTAACGAGACTGCTGGAGCGATTGCTAATGAGAGACAGTTGCTGCTTCCGCTTCTTTCGGTCATGTGCACGTAGGGTAAAGCAGCGCTGTTTATCATATTAGATACATATGTGTGTTGAAAGTTGTTATACTGCTACTCTGTGCTTTCGCTCGGTGGCTGCAATGAGACACTTGTTGCACACTGCAGTAAGCAAGATCGATATTAGTCATGGTAAAACATGGTACTCGCTGTAAATCGAGAAAACAAGATTCAAACAAAAAGACTTAGGGCCAGATTTACTAATAGCTTGCGCCAGCGCAAACCCTCTTTTGGGATTTACTAAAGACATGCAGTGAAAAATTAGCGCTGAAAAGGCATGGACTGTTGTTTTTGCAGCTGACCTTATTGCATATGCGTTTGTAGGAGTTTCCCTTTCAGACGCAAAATTTATGGGAGGAGAGTTTTTAAATGAATCACGCAATGCAATTTACTAATATTTGCGCTCATCAATTTACTGGTATTTACGCCATTATTTAACGACCTAAAAAAGCATGTCTTAACCCATTTTGCAACATGGCTGCAATTGTTGCTGCTAGGAGGAGACACCGCAGAGAACAGAGAGCGCGTGGTAGAAGGAAGATTATTAATTTCTTTGAAATGCCAGAGTAAGATGTTATCCGAACACATCGTTTGCCAAGCTATGTTGGCCTATATAGGTCAGCAGTTGATCACGCGCAAACCTTGCCACTCCCATTGATGCATTTGTGGAATTGTGCTCTCACGCTAATTTGTCCCGTTTAGTAAATATGGCCCTTAATGTGTTGAGCTATATAACATGATGAGTTTTCTGTCGATGAATATATCCAAACAGTTGCTCCCCTGTCTAATAAAACAATATACGGTACTAAAGTGTCTTTGATGTTCCATGGTTTTGACAAAATAAAACCGGAAATCGAGGGTAATGATGTCATTGATAGGCGACACATGGACACAGTCTGTGTCCTGGTTAAAATTGCTTATTTCTCTGGATTTAAACATTCTTGGAAACATTTGGGATCATGTAAGTACACAAGTCAACAAAATATATAACATTGTTTTAGTGGTTTTTGGATATTTTAATAAAAAAATCCTACATATCGTGCCTTTAACTGGTTGCATATGTCAGATTTATTGCATGACTCAGGCAGAGAAAAGCTGTTGCTATCAAACATTGTTTACTTAATCAACTGAGTCAGTGTAATGGTGAAGAGATCGATCAAATAGGCCAATTGATGGAAGGTTTGTGAAGAAATTTCATGCTCCCTTGTAAAAGTATTTTTTTAGTATTTTTAAAATACAAAAATACAGAATTTTATTTTGATACATTTTGTGGCTGCTGTATTTTGTAGTTTATTTTGATACACTTAAAATTAAGGTATTTGGTATTTTATTTTAAAATACATTTTGATGTATTTTTGCCCAAACCTGAGTGTGTGTGTGTGTGTGTGTCAGTCAGTATGTTCTTGTATATATGGTTGTTTAATGTGACACAGAGACACTGAAGAGTTTGAATAAGGAACTCTAAATCCAGCACAGAGGGGTTGATCAGTGAATGTGTGTGTGAATGTGTGTAAGTGTGTGAGTGTGTGTGTGTCAGAGACGCTGTAGAAGGACAGAGTGCCGGCCGACACGTCCACAAACACTCCTGCTCTCTTACTGACTGAACCAGCAGATACAGAAGTGAAATTATTATTGTGACGGACAGTGAATGTGTGATCAGAGCATCTCAGACTCCAGGACTTCTCATTACGTCCAAACCAACAGTCATCACTCACTCCTTTCCTCCTGATTCCTTTATAAGCCACTGATATTTCAGCATCTTCACTCCATTCAGCCTCCCAGTAACAGCGTCCAGTCAGAGTCTCTCCACACAGAACCTGTTCCCACACATCAAATCTCTCTGGATGATCAGGATACGACTGATTCAGTCTCACACGCGTCACCTTCCTGTTCTCCTCAGACAGAATAAGTTGAGGGTGTGCTGTGTTTGGATCCAGTGTGAGATCACAGGCGTCTGAACACAAGAACAACATTTACAACAACAACATTTACAACAACAAACACTCAAACTGTGATTGAAGACTTACATTTGTGTAATCCTAGTCCTGGTGTCATCATGAACTCTCCTCCGTGATCCACACTAGAAAACACACACACACACACACACACACACACTATTACAGTCTGTATTACACAGATAAATTTCTCATTTTGTCACCGTATTTATTATTATTATTATTATTATTATTAGTGGTGCTATCCTCACTATTATTGTCTCTCATCTCTGAATCTCACATTATTATTTTTTAGGAGGATCAATAAAGATCATCACAGATTCTCATTGATTCAGTCTGTAAGTTTAACCCTTTGATCACCATAGCAACCATCCAGATCACCCTAGCAACCATACAGGAACATGAAAAGCCATAACTCAACACCAGATTATCATACTGATGTATTAGAAAATCGATAGCAACTATCTGTGACACATAGCAACCACATAGTAACATGCTAGCAACCACCCAGGTTGCCCTAGCAAATGCATAGCAACTCCTAGTAACCACCTAAAATACCTTAGCAACCACAAAGCAACTCCCTAGCAACCAGCTGGAACACCTGGCAAACCACCTAGGAATTGCCTAGCAACCACCCAGAACACCATAGCAACTGCCTAGCAACCACCCAATATACCCTAGCAACCACCTAGCAATTCCATAGCAACCACTCAGAACATCCTAGCAACCACCTAGCCTTGCCCTAGCAACATCCTAGCAACCACCTTGCAGTGCCATAGCAACCACACAACACCCTAGCAACCACCTAGCAAAGCCCTAGCAACCACTAAGAACACCTTAGCAACTGCCTTGTAATGCCTTAGCAACCACCCAGAATACCTTAGCAGTGACCTAGCAACTCCATAGCAACCACCCAGAACACCCTAGCAACCACCTAGCCACACCCTAGAAACCACTAAAATCACCCTAGCAACTGCCTAGCAACCACCCAGAAACACTCTAACAACTGCCTAGCAACGTTTTAGCAACCACCCAGAATACCCTAGTAACTGCCTAGTAACCACACAGAACACCCTAGCAACAGTGTAACAAAATGAACAAGACATTTCTCAGCATCAGAACACTGTAGACACGTGTGGATGGGCTCTTCTGACTCCAGCTGTCAGCAGGCTTTAGGTCTTGCCCTGTCAACTTCCTAGCCACACCCTAGAAACCATTTAGAGCACCCTAGCAACTGTATAACATGTGTAAGCCATATTTCAGCACCAGAACATTACCCAGATAGCACGCATATGTGTATAAGACGTCTGTTAAAGATCACTTCATCTGGAAAGCATCTGCTGTTTACAAACATCTGATAGACGTCTTTAAGATGTCAGTTTTACATGCATTCTAAATCATAAACATCTTAAAGACATCTTCTAAACGTTATTTGACATCTGACAGGAAACGCGCTGCCGCCATTCAAGCTAAGATCGGGCAAAAAGTAAACAGTAAAGGCGGACATACACTGTGCGATTTCTGTGTGATTTCAGCAAGGTTACCAACTTGCACTGTAGGCTACGAGTAGATCGCGTGCGATGTAAAGCCAAAACGCACGATTTATGTGCTCACACTATGCGGTCTGATGGTCGAGACGTGACTGACTGCTCACACTATGCGTTTGAAATATGCACGATAAACTCTTGTACTGGGATGCGCCGATTGACAATGTTTCCAGAGATATCGTCACAAGCATCAGCTATGGATATCAAGAGGATTTAGCATTTCCAATTTATATATTAAATAATAATAATAATAATAATAATAATAATAATTAGCCTATTATTCTTAGTATAGGGTAGGCCTATTTATTATTAAATTGATATTACAATTCATTTGGCCCGCAATATTTCATAGAGCATCACCGCATAACCGATGCGCTGCGATTGATTAGCTTTACTCCTCGCTGGAAATTATTTAAAGACATTTATACAATGAATTAAAGGCCTATAATTAAAATTATTAACAGTAGCCTATGTGTCTGAAGACTGCAATAATCAGTCAATGAAAAGCTTCACTTCAAAAACAACTTGTTTAATACGAAATACTCTTCTCATTTTTTTCCCACTACGTACAGTTTATGGGCCACAAGAGAAATATTAAGAAAATAAATTAAGACATAGCATACCGTTATCAAGTAGGATTTATCTCTTGTTGTCTCTGAGAGAATATGCACCGAAAGCTCATTGGTTTTACTTTTATTTTCTGTAAAGGCTGGTGAATAATTGACTTGGGATTTATCGGCATAACTCTCGCACAAAGTTTGCACATTGCTTGTGTGATATAAAGTAGACCCTGACTCACCTTCCTGGTTTAAAATGGAAAAATTTCCTATATTGCGACGTACCATTTTTCTTTATCACCAATTGCCAAATGATGGACAACAGTTCACATTTCCGCATTTAATAAAATTAAGTAAATATTAAATAGCATACATGAGTAAATAGAAAGTGAAAAGTGAAACATGTAAATTAATGATCAAGTAAATTAAGAGGCACCGGTTATGTACACCCAGGTGGCTTGAAAGACGTGGGTTTATCCATTATGCAACACGAACTGGAGGTAAGCAACATTTTGCTAAATTGCAGCTAGTTTGATAACTACAGAACTTAAAGATCTCCCTCTTTTCGTTTTCTTTCTTGCTGCATTGAAGATGAAATGGTTTAATTTCTTTTTTCGCGCAGGCGCGGTGAGGGGAAAAAAAACAGAGTTTAGGCCAGTCGGTTCGTAGCTCTGCTTCAACTGTGCGATATCCTCACGAGGGGCGACCAAAATTTCTGACATGCCAGAAATCCATACGAGCATGCGATTGCCAGTTGGGAGAGGTTTATCGTCACTCGTTTCCCCATGTACACTGCACGACAAACGACACAAGACAAAACTGAAAATCGGCCCGACTCAAAAAAAAGAGTCGCACGAGTCAGAATTCGGCTCAAAATCTGCCTGCCTTAAGGGAAAACAATTCCTCATAAATTTCTTTCCAAAGAGACCAAATGAGAACCTATATTGTTCGAGCGCGGCAACGGCGACCTAAATGCAGTTGTTTACGTTGTGTAAATAGATGCTTGCTGAACGGAAGTCTGCATTTTCCTCCATAATGAGAAACATCTCGTTTCTAAGCCGGTAATAAATGCTCTTATCGAACTCTAAACACCGAAGTAACACAGAAAATGTGTGACAAATCTTTATAGATAAATTGTAAATATGGAAAACAATATGTAAACGATGTCTGTGTGGATACTGCATTAAAATATTAATATGAGCAAACTTGGTCATTTAATTTTAAGATAGCGTGATGATAATGAACTAAAAAAAAGTATATAAAAAACAATAAAAAAAAAACATTCAACACTTACAAAATTCATCACAAGATCCAGGCAGCTATTGTCTACAAATCCAACACACTTTTAACATTTTACAGAAATGACAAAAATTATTTAAAATATATAAAAATTGGCCATCTCAGTAACAGTCATGAAAGATTAAAGTAATATCACAATTGTCATTATTTCTACCATGTATAGCCTACTATTCAGCAGCAATTCTTAAACTATACACATGTTATGATAGCATAAATATTAGACATGTAGCTAATATATGGCTCAGGATAATATCAATCCTGTGTTCATCATGCTTGTAGAGGTACCTGCAATGTTAAATAGTTTAGAAAGATTGTAATGTTTTGGTATACAAGACACAATGTCTTTATAAAAGACAATTCCAATTAAATATTGTTAAACTGTCATTTTTATGTATAATATTACTGGGGTGCTCTTTTTAAATAGCACAATTCAAACACAAATGTGAGTATTACACACACAGACATATACATATATATACATATATACACACACATATATATATATATATATATATATATATATACATATATATATATATATATATTATGCTGGCAAAGGGGCCCCCACACACTATCTTTGCACGTAAGGCCCAAGAATCGTGCTATTCCCCTTTGCTGCAGAACTTGCACCAGTGTGGGCTCAGCAAAAGTGTACATTGAGGGCGCATATTGACTGCAAAGGGGGCGCTCGTGAGCACCCTTCCTAGATCTAAAATTAACAAATGGGACACCCTACGGTTTTGTGAACTTAACGGGCATGCGCACACGGCAGCCATTGTAAGTCCACAAGACCGAAAGTGCATATGAAGTGTCATTTGGAACATTGCCAATGACACATATTTTTAAATTAACAATGTAACGATACAGTCGTTATTTGAATCGCTAACGTAGACATCAGTGTTTATATTTAAACTATAAACTTTTATCCCATGTACTTCTATGATAATTCAAACTATTATTTCACAGAAATAATGATACTATGAGGTTGAAATAATGAAAGCTGCTCTCTCTGGATCAGCGGCAGCACAAACACAGATTTAAAGAGTTAGTTCTCTTTAAATTCTGTCATTAATTACTCACCCTCATGTCGTTTCACACCCGTAAGACCTTATTAAGATATTTTTAAATTAAGATATTTTTGATGAAATCCAGTGGCTCAGAGAGGCCTCCATTGACAGCAATGCCATTCAAACTCTCAATATCCATAAAGGTACTAAAGACGTCGTTATAACAGTCTACGTGACTGCAGTGGTTCTACAATAATTTTATGAAGTGATTAGAACACTTTTTGTGCGCAAAAAAAATAAAGACTTTGTTCAACAAGTTCTTTTGTTCCTTCTTGGGCCTCTGACGAGAGCTCATGAAAGCACCACGACGCATGCGCATCACCCAGAAGCAAGGAACTGTGTTTGCAGTCAGAAGAAGACGCGCTCTGTACATAAAACAGTCTTCGTAAATATGTCAGCGGATTTTGACAAAGAGTATGAGTTGTATTTTTTTGCCAAACTGTACTTATTCGAACCAGAATATACAGAAAGGATTTTACTTCATCTTCCCGCGCATGCGTCGCGGTGCTTTCGTGAGCCCAAGACGGAAGAGAAGAACTTGTTGAACAAAGTCGTTATTTTTATTTTTTTTGCACACAAAAAGTATTCTCGTCTCTTCATAAAATTATTGTAGAACCACTGCAGTCACATCGACTGTTTTAATGGCGTCTTTAGTATCTTTATGGATCTTGAGGGTTTGAATGATCTTGCTGTCAATGGAGGCCTCTCTGAGCCATCGTATTTCATCAAAAATATCTTAATTTGTGTTCTGAAGATGAGCGAAGGTCTTACGGGTGTGGAACGACATGAGAGTGAGTAATTAATGACAGAATTTTCATTTTTGGGTGAACTAACCCTTTAAATGTTGCGATACGATTTTGTCAAAGGTACCGGTCAAAAGTTTGGACACATTACTATTTTTAATGGTTTTGAAAGAAGTCTCCTACGCTCATCAAGCCTGCATTTATTTGATCAAAATATAGAAAAAAAAACAGTAATATTGTGAAATATTACTACAATTTAAAATAATGGTTTTCTATTTTAATATACTTATAGCCTTTGATTTTTTTTTTTTCAGGATTCTTTGATTAATCCAAAAAAAAAGAAAAAAAAAAGAACAGCATTTATTTAAAATTGAAATCTTTTATAACAATATACACTACCATTCAAAAGTTTTTTTTCAAAAGTAATTTTCTTTCTTTTTTTGAAATAAATTAATATGTTTATTCAGCGAGAATGTGCTAAATTGATAAAAGTTATGGTAAAGTCTTAAAAAGAACAGCATTTATTCAAAATAGAAATTCTTTTGTAAGTTTTTATTTATCAATGAATCCTGAAAAAGTATCACAGGCTCCAAAAAAATATGAAGCAGCATGAAACTGTTTCCAACATTGATAATAAATGATCATATCAGAATGATTTCTGAAGGATAATGTGACACTGAAGACTGGAGTAATGATGCTGAAAATTCAGCTTTGATCACAGGAATAAAATTCTTAAAAAAAAAAAAAAAAAAAAACACAAATATTTGTCCAAATTATGTATGTATATATATATAGCAACTCATAATGTAAAAACTGCACATAATTATAATCATAATCATTATTGTAATACAATGTTCATAATGTAATAATCTTCTGAAAACGTAATAAAATCTTGAGCTCACAATGTAATAATTTTTACATTATGAGAAATGTATTACATTATGAACTCACCAAAAACATATTTTCATAATTGTAATAGCTTTTAAAACATAACAAAACAGTATTCCCTTAGAGTACATTTTTAAAATTCTAAATTGAGTCTTAAACTACCTGCGAAATCCAACATTTAAATATTCATGCAATTATTATTATTCTCATATTTTTATTAAACAAAGCACTCAAATTCCTTTACAGTAAATTTTAAAAATCTAAATCCAGTCCAAACCTGCCTAAACAAATCCACCAGATTACTGATACTACTACTACTATAATAATATTAATAATAATAATTATTATTATAACTACATTTACATTTATTCATTTGGCAGACGAAGAGAAAGGATAGGAATAAGAAGTTTTTTTTTTTTTTTTTTTTTTTTTTAAGATGAGGTTAAGTGCTCACGAAAGAGATGAGTTTTCAGCTGTCTTTTGAATATTGCCAAGGATTCTGCATTCCGGATGGAGGCAGGAAGATCGTTCCACCAGCAAGGAACAGTGAATGAGAAATGTCCTGGAGAGTGATTTTGTGCCTCTCTGTGATGGTACCACAAGCCATCGCTCCTTTAGTGAGCGCAGGCTTCTGGTAGGAGTGTAGACTCATAAGAGTGAGTGGAAGTAGGAGGGAGCTGAGCCTGTGGTAGATCTGTAAGCAAGCGTCAGCGCCTTGAATTTGATGCGAGCAGCAAGTGGTAGCCAGTGCAGAGAGATGAAGAGACGCGTGACGTGGGCTCTTTTGACCTCGTTAAAGACGAGACGTGCTGCAACATTCTGAATCATTTGTAGAGGCTTGATTGTGCATGATGGCAGTCCAGCCAGAAGTGCATTGCAGTAATCAAGCCTAGAAATGACCAGGGCCTGGACCAGAAGTTGAGTTGCATGCTCTGTTAGGAAGGGCCTGTTTTTCCTGATATTGTAAAGTGCAAATCTGCAAGACCGAGCTGTCTTAGCAATGTGGTCTTTGAAGGTCTGTTGGTCATCAAGGATTACTCCAAGATTTCTGGATGAATTTGATGGGGTAATTGAGGATGTACCTAGCTGGATGCTGAAGTCATGATTTAGAGTCGGATTGGCAGGGAAACTACTACTACTGCTTCTACTACTTCTTATACTTATACTTCTTGTATGGTATACATAATGTTAAATGAAAAAACAGTGTTAAATACCAAAAATGTTTTAGGTAATTATATTTTACAACTTATATTATTATATGACTGTACTATTCACTACTCACTATTTTATTTGCTATGTTTATTTTATTGACTATAGAATTTTATAATTTATGATATACTATGGGCTTCAGTGTTAATTTTACTCTTTGTAGTGTGGACACTGGAGGGTTTTGCTGTGGGGTTAAAAGGGTAGGATGAAAAGGTGTAAGATAAAAGACACATCAGTGAATGTATTTTAACAGTAAAAAAACCTGTAAATTAAGTTCAAAGCAAGCGAACGACAGTACTTTGCAGGTGAAGCTGCTGCCAGTTAATTACTGTAAATGTACACTGCAAAGTTTTACAGTGTATTATTTTACAATAAATGACTGTAGTCAAATATGTACTGTGAAATCAATGCTTGCTGGGTAATTTTTTTACCATTGACTGTGAACAGCAGAAAGATGCAAACATCACAGTAATTTACTGCTCTTAATTTTCTGTGAATTCACAGAAACAGCTAGGACCAAGTGGGTTCTGCCTCTTTTGTAACTAAGTTGGACCTGTTAAAAGGATATTGGCAGGTTCCTCTTAGCCAGCGAGCTTGTGAGATCTCTGCTTTTATGACCCCCAATGATTTCTGCCATTATAACGTTATGGCATTCGGGATGCGAAATGCACCCGCCACTTTTCAGCGCCTGGTCAATAAGGTGTTGGAAGGGATGGTAGGTTGTGAAGCATACCTTGATGACATGGTTGTCTATGTCATCATATACAGCGCTACTTGGTCTCAACATTTCAATCAGCTTTGTGATGTGTTTAAGCGGTTGACAGGTGCAAATTTGACTTTGAACCTTTCTAAGTGTAAGTTTGGACAAGCTACAGTAACTTACCTGGGCAAAGTGGTTGGCCATGGTCATGTGTCTCCAGTGGGAGCAAAAGTAGAGGCCATTGTGAACTTTAGTGTACCATCATCTCGAAGGGAGTTAAAGCGTTTCCTAGGTATGGTAGGTTATTATAGGAGCTTTTGCAAGAATTTTGCCACTGTTGCTGTACCTCTAACCAATCTGCTTAGTCCAAAGGTTCCTTTTGTGTGGACCGAGTCATGTCAGGTGGCCTTTGACAATCTAAAGGCACTGTTGATTAGTTCTCCTATCCTTGCTGCTCCTAATTTTGACAAGCTGTTCAAGTTAGAGGTGGATGCTAGTGATTTTGGGGTTGGTGCTGTTCTTCTCCAGGATGATTCAGTAGGTGTTGAACATCCAGTGTGTTTTTATTCAAAGAAATTTGATGTCCATCAGAAGCACTATTCTACCATTGAGAAGGAAGCATTGGCCCTTATCCTTGCTTTGAAACATTTTGAGGTGTATGTCTCATCTAGTGTCCCACTTATTATTTACACTGACCATAATCCTTTAGTGTTCCTCCACAGCATGAGAAACTCTAACCAGCGCTTAATGCGGTGGAGCCTGTTTTTGCAGGGCTATGACCTTGTATTCCACCATATTCGTGGGAAGGATAATGTTTTGGCGGATGCCCTGTCAAGGTCGTAAGTGCTTGTTTTATTTTATGTACATGTTAATGTTGCCATAGGTTATCCTATAGCAACATTTTAAGGGTGTGGGTGTTATGTCCTGTTTGTTGTCCCTCTAGTGTCCTGTATTACCAGTTCTAACCTGTGATTTGTTACAGTTGCCTGGTAACCTACTTGTGACCAATTGGTTAATTGATGACACCTGAAGGGAGCCATTTTAAATCCAGGACACCAGCTCACTCTCTCTCTCTCCCTGGATTTGCAGTCAACACTGCAGCAGCAGTGTTGCCTACTCAACAGTCCCCTTTTTCTTTTATAGTTTAATAAACCTAAACTTTGATTGGCAGATTTTGGTCTCTGTGTCTTTTATGTTGCTTCCCTAGAGCCAGGGTTGTAACAATGTGCAGTTAACAAGCAGAATCACTAAAGCAAAGAGAAAAAAACAAGAACTACAGCTGACTATAAATAAAACATTAAATTTCTCAAGATCTCAGCAGAGTGTTAACAACTTCACAAACAGCATTACCAGCTTCACTTATTACTAACCAGGGGTGCGTTTCCCAAAAGCATCGTTAGCAAACTATGGTGGCAAGTTCCACTGAACTCCATTGGTAATGACAGAACTTGTGACCATTGTTGGCTCTGAGAAACAAACCCCCACTTTATTTCTGTCAGATGTCTACAGAGTGAGAAATAACACAGATTCAGATGTTGATTTTTTTTTTTTATTGAAAATGTTTGGTGACCATTATGGTGAACAGTGTTTGCTTTAGTTGGGCTACTGACCCTTGATTTCTTAGTATTAGGTTTTTTGTTTTTGGCTGCTGTAATGGGTTTATAAGACATGTTTGCTATAGCAAAAACAAGAAAGCCAAGAAATAAAAATGTGATTGTGATGTGGGTTGATTATTGATGATGATGATTTAATCATCATGTATTAGCCTGACTCACTGATCTCATCCAGTGTCTAATTTGTTATTGACAGTTAACTTCACATTACCACAATTGAGATTCCGCCAGTCAATTATGAAGAATTTTCAAACACACTGTTCACAAAAAAAGATTTGAAATAAGGTGGCAGCCAAACACACACAGACATCAAGAATCAGCATATGAATCCCAACATGCACTGCGACATGAAACGTTTAACGTCACCATTGTTGAGATTCATACACTGATAGTTGATGTCTGTGTGTGTTTGAACGTTAGAGTAGTTCAAAATGTTTTGTGCACAATGTGTTTTTAGAATCCTTCATAACAACTGATTACCACAATATTGTTGGATATCATGCTGTAAAACCACATCTATCATAAATTTAAACTTAATTTTTCATATAAACTAGATTCTGGATCAGATCAGTGAATCTGGCCACTCTGTGTCACTGTCATCACATAACCAACATCACTTGACTGCATTTTCCCTTGGCTTCTCTTCACAAATGTGCTTTAAAAACACACCATCAGAAAAAGACAAAGTGACGTTGAAAAGACCCAACACTGTTCAACCCAATGGTGACTTCAATTGTTATAAATATAAGTTGGGCTTTTTAAGCAATCTTTTTTTGTGAGAACCATAAAAACTTCTCTTGACAACACACAGTGACATGATGATTGTTAATGTTCAACATACTTGAGTTTTTCCAGATGTTTGAGTGCATCAGAGAGCAGCTTCTTTCCTGATTCTCCTGGGTGATTGTAGCTCAGATCCAGCTCTCTCAGGTGGGAAGGGTTTGAACTCAGAGCTGATGCCAGAGCAGCACAACCTTCTTCTGTCACCATACAGTAAGATAATCTACAACAACAAGTGTTCATGTTAGTGTGTTTCATTTTTTTGGAATGAAAAAATTGGATGTGCCTAAACTTCCTTCAGTTAAACAAAAGACAAAACTGAAGTCATTGTGTTTGGAAACAAAGATTAAGTTCTCAAAGTGAACATGTACCTTCACTCTAGGGGTCAAACAACTAAAAATCAAGTCAGGAATCTTGGTGTGATTCTGGAGTCAGACCTGAGTTTCAGTAGCCATGTAAAGACAGTAACTAAATCAGCATATTATCATCTCAAAAATATTGCAAGAATTAGATGCTTTGTCTCCAGTCAAGACTTAGAGAAACTTGTTCATGCTTTCATCACCAGCAGGGTGGATTATTGTAATGGACTCCTCACTGGCCTTCCCAAAAAGACCATAAGACAGCTGCAGCTCGTACAAAACGCTGCTGCCAGGATTCTGAGCAGAACCAGAAAACATGAACACATCACACCAGTCCTCAGGTCCTTGCACTGGCTTCCAGTTGCATTTAGAATTGATTTTAAAGTACTGTTACTTGTTTATAAATCACTCAATGGCTTAGGACCCCAATACATTGCAGATATGCTCATAGAATATAAACCTAACAGATCACTCAGATCATCAGGATCAAGTCACTTAGAAATACCAAGGGTTCACTCAAAGCAAGGAGAGTCTGCTTTTAGCTGTTACGCCAGCCACAGCTGGAACCAGCTTCCAGAAGAGATCAGGTGTGCTCCAACAGTAGCCACATTCAAATCCAGACTCAAAACATATCTTTTTATCTATGCATTTGCTGATTGAGCACTGTGCTATGTCCGAACTGTTTGCAATTTATTTTATATGTATTATCTTTTTATTCTTTTAATTCCTTTTCCCATTTTTATTTCATTCTTAATATATCATCTTGTTATTTCTGACTTTTAATGCATTTTAATTATTGCTGCCTGGTTGAAAGAGCTGGGAGAATTAGGAAGAAAGCATTTGTGATTAGGTTAAAATTTGGTAAATTTGGATAAGGGGACAAACCATGGGGATATTTGAGCTGTGGTGCATGGTTAAAATATCTCTGGATTACAGTCAGGACACTTTCCAAAGGGGGACATTTCCAAAGGAGAAATTTGAACTGCGTTGCATAGATAAGATATCTCCGGAAGGGGGATTAGGGCTGTGTGGCGCAGTTTGAGGTGTCTTGGCAAAAGGGGAGATTGAAACTTTGTTTATCAGTTTGAAGTGCCTTAACAGGTAGCGGTCCTATTGTGTGAGGAAGATCCATTTAGATCTGCTCTGATGGATAGATCTGTTTAGATCCACTCTGACAGACAACAAAAAAAAAAAAAAAAAAAAAACTCCCTAAGACTTTCTAGCTCTTCCATCCAGATAGCAAAATTCTGTTTTTACTGTTATTTGTATTCCTTATGTTCTATTTTTATTCTTCTTCTTTATGTAAAGCACTTTGAATTACCATTGTGTATGAAATGTGCTATACAAATAAAATTGCCTTGCCTTGCCTTTTTTTTAAAAAAAAATTCCCCTATGATTTGTGATACAGCAGCAGAGACACAGGATATGGGATGCTGAGGGTCCTGCACCACCCCTTCTACAGGACTGTAAATACAACACTGCAAAAAGTTTCAGAAACAAATCACTACATTTTATATTTTGACCAAGGCATTTAAATGTTACTGGTTAGTGGGCCACCATTCAAAATGACTATACAACAACAACAACAACAACAACAATTATTATTATTATAATATTATTGTGTAAATGTAAACAATTCAATAAAGAAATATAATAATATTGCAATAATACTACTGCACTGTGCAAAAATTCTATTATCATTTATCAGTGATAATGATAATAATGTGATAATTTATTTGTTAGTTGAACACAGGTGTCATGATCACCGTCTGTCCCTGTCACACCCCGGACTACATCTCCCACGATCCTCTCTGCCAGTCACATGTTCTCTCCTTGTTAATCACCACACCCAGCTGCAGCTCATTACCTGGACTATAAAAGACTCTTACACACACATCACCTTACCGCTAGGTCTTGATTACCCTGTGTGTCAATTCCAAGTGTTATCCTATGTTTATCCTGTTTTCCTGTCTGTTCCTGTTCCTGCCTTTGATCCTTGCCTTGTTATCCTGTTCCGTGATTGATATCTGCCTGCCTTTGACCATTGCCTGTATTCTGACCATGATTCTGCCTGTTCCTTGTGATTCCTGTTTGCTCCTGTCTGACCCTGCCTGTATGACCACTCTAACTTCAATAAAGCTTGCAAATGGATCTTATCATGAGTCCCGCTTCGTTAACACAGGTTTATTTCTTTTATTTTTACATTATTTACAGTGGTGTAGTAGTGACTTAAGTGGTGGGCATACTGTGAATTTACCCCACCCATGTACACGTACACGCATACAGGTAAATGTATCTATGTCTAGTGCAATAGTGCCCAATCCTGTTGGTGATCTACCTTCCTGAAGTTCAGCTCCAACCCTGGTACAGATACAGCTGAACCAGCTTATTAAGACCTTCAGGAACACTTTATAATTACAGACAGGTGTGTTAAATGAGGGTTGGATCTGAACTCTGCAGGTCGGTAGATCACCAGGAACCAGATTGGGTACCTCTGGTCTAGTGTATATTGTTTTTTGGCTGTTAAGCACACTTGTAGTCCTGGGGCCTGTTTCAGTAAGGAGGTTCAACCAACTCTGAGTTAAAACTTGAACTCTGAGTTGACTTACTCTGAGATGTGTTTTTGGTTTCAGAACAGCTGAATTGAGTTAGTTCAATCGACTCTAAGTTAAGCGCATGCACAACGACTATGACTATGGCAACAGCACCCAACAAAAAGACATCTGCATACTTCAGAGTCAATACAAGTTTAATTCTTATCACTGTTAAAACTGGCAGAATGGTAAGTTATTAAACTAATATTAATTTTCATGGTAAAAAAAAAAATAATAATAATAATTTTAAAATTTCTAAATAATTTTACAAAATGCTAACTTTTCTGGAAATGGGGTTTGTATAAGAATAATGTGTGTCATAAATCCTGGCTATCACAGATGTAGAATAAGGTCATGCAGAATAAGGCTTTAATATCTGCTCTATAAGTACTAATAAACAGCCAATACTCTAGTAATATGCATGCTAATAAGCAACTAGTTCATAGTAAGAATTGGACCCTAAATTAAAGTGTTACCAGACAAAGGAAAAAAATCCACAATATATTTGTTTCTTTTATATAATTTTGAACAGACAGTAGTGCAAATCAAAGTTTGTTCCACCTAGAGCAATTTAGTCAGTACAGTACAGCCTCCTTTATTGTATTAAGCACTAAGCAGTAAACAGAATGCACTCTTGCATAAGTCATATTTTTTGCAAGGCTGATAAAAACAAAAGGTATTTGGTCACAATCAGCTACAAAACTGAAAAGCATCTTGTGTTATAAAAGAACAAAATAAACAGAATAATGCAAATTAAAACTTGTATATTAAGGGTTGTAAGGACTTAGCCTATTTATTAGCTCAATTTAATTGTTACAGGGAATAAGAATTGAATCAACTGTAAATGATTCACTGTAAATGATTCAGAATTAATATTTAACACTTCATCAATTATTCGTCCAGCGAAAATTGAGGTTAGAGTATTTTACCAATTCTGGATAAAATATTATTCTGCGGCCAACAGTAACAATATTTTATTATGATTATTGTTATTATTGTAATTATTATATTATAAGCAAGAGGTAACTTGATCTTTTACGTTTAAGGCAGTAATTTGACACACAGCACAAGAAACTCGTATATGTGAAAATCAAAACAAGATTTATTGACTACTTCTAATGATTACAGGAAACTAAGGCTAAACACACACACACACACACACATACATACATGCACACACATTCGCGGAGTTGATGAGTTATGAAAAGTCCCAAGTTCAGTGCTAACTTAACTCATAACCTGAGGAAAATCACAAAAGCAGAGCTTTGGCTTGATTCTTTAGGTTTAAAGGAGTTTCACCAGTTTCCAGCAAGAGAAAGAGAAGTTTGCTTGTACCTGCGTTTGCTGTGACAGCTGAGGTAATCGGGTTGTTCCGTGACTCGTGTACAGCGGAATCCCGTTCTGGATTGGCTGTCTTTCAGGTGACGTCTTCTCGGGAAAGCCCTGTGGGTTGCGCGGAAGCTTTGAAGGATGCTGCTGGCTGGTGTGGTGCGCTGTTCTGAGCATCTGGCTTGAGCGGCTCTCTTCTTGGGAGACTTTGGTCAGATATTTCACAGAGGGTTGCGGAGTCTGGATGTGACGGCTGTCGAATGATCAGCGGCGCAGCTCGTGGTTGAAATCGGGTGTTAGATGGAAAATCAGCCCCGGTCAATCAGTTATCAATGACCCATGCGACTTTTCCACCGTGGTCAAAGTAGCGGTGTTTCGGCTACCGGCTTCTGACCGATTTCAAGCGATTTCTGACCGACTTCTGACTGACTTCGGACTTCCAGCTTCTGACTTTAGCTTGTTCGGACAGCATAGTTTTAAGGGAGCGATCCTCCAATGAGACGTTGCTACGGAGATTAGACACGCCTCGTCTATTGTCTATTGATCACATCGCGTGATATCTGTGGAACATTCTCCTGTTTTATTAACAACTTTATAATGTTTCTTAATATTTTCCTGATACTGAATTTCAATGTTTCATTCACACAGAATTACAGAGAATTATAAATTCTGCATTTAGAACTCAAACATGACACACTTCTTACACACATATTATTAGACTGACCTAATTAAAACAATGATTACCAGAGAAAGAAGAGGCATACGGGAATACAAACATATACGGCATTGACTCCAACATGTTAGTAATCACATCATAGCAAATGTTATTCTGGATATAGTTAATACTTTAAGTAATCGACAATTGTCCCTTTTGAGATTCAAGATTGAGTCCTTAAGCATAGTTTAAACTTTGACCGGAGTCACGAGTGACCGGGTCAGGATGGATTGCTCACACAAGGGAGGTATTGATAGGACAGATTCGTCTTTAAATCCGTTGATGGGTGTTTTCCTGTTCCGTCCGATAATACAAGAGGGTTTTGTGAGAGAGTCAATAAACTTAATGTGATCAGACCCTGTGATAGGTTCTGATTAGTTTACTGCTGATGAGCTAAGAAGTCCTTTAGACAGAGTCCTTTGTTAAAAGAAGTCACGTCATCACTTCTGTTAAGGCTAGGTGTTTCCTGTCAGGAAATGGATCTTTTAGACCAAATGAAGCTTTGTTCAATCATGCCTCTGGCTGATAAAGCAATTTGGTAACGTCTGTCGAACGGGTCCCTACAGGGTGTTACAATTTGCTACACTTGACCCCAAACCTCCTATACTTAAATTTCCAGTTACCACTCCCACTTCTGGTAGTTTTACTAAGATTTCTTATCCAGTGTGAGTTGGCCATTAACACTAGAACCGGGGTCGCTGTATACCTAAAACCGCCATGCGGGTAAATTTTACCCATGCACATTAGACCCGTTTTTATATAGCTAAATAACATATTATTTCACTGTATTATGTCACTGTCTTCACAAAGAAGTGTCTAGAGCCATGAAATTATTATGTTTTGTCATCAACTATATTTTTGTCCTGTTGTTTTATGTTCAAGGCTTTTTTTTATGCAGGCTACACTAATCACTTTTCATAACGGTCAAGCTAAACAAGTCTGCACTGACAATGAGAATTAGAAGGAAGTAGGCCTAAATACATATTTGGGTAGGGTAATATTATAATTAATCATATATTAAGATAACCCATGTTATTTAAATTACTAAAATAGCCTATAATGAACATTAATAATTCACCACACTGCATAGGATGTATGATGCGATGACAAATTCAAGAGCACAGCTTCACCTTAATTATTTATATCCAAAGTTTATTGATGCTGTCTCTCTGTATTAGCAATCCTGTCCTGAAGAACAGACTCAGTCTAATTTTTCTCGGAGGCTCTGTTCAGATGAGCCGTCAGATGCTGAGCCGACCCAGGACGCATCACTGATCTCACCACCATCAGACTCTCCTTCACTCATGGCAGTTACGGCTTTTACCTCTTCAGCATCCATAAATCGCCGACTTTTACTCATTGTGACTTTATTTATGAACCGATGACCGCTAATTCAGTGAGTGAAAGGTGTTTCCTAGCAATGTACAATGTTTAAACATAAGGGGACGCGAAAATGACAGCGTGAAAATACAGGCATTATATAGCGGGTAAATTTGACCCGTGCGACGCTTATAGGTATAAATGTCCCGTTTTTTGATCTGGTTTTATCTAAACAATTTTTAACACCAAGGGATTGTAAATTACACAATTTTAGTAAAAGTCAATGAGTGGGAGACTTGAATGTTTTATTGAAAACCTGCTATGTACATTTAAAAAACAGCCACGGGTAAAATTTACCCCGTGGCGGTTCTAGTGTTAATATTACAGATGTCCTATGGTAAAATTATGTTACTCTATCTACCCTTGTAAAACTAATCCTGTCCGAATAGGGTTTTAGTCATGGATTATCTTTTAATTATTTACAAATGGCAATAAGCAAATTACTGTTAAAGAACTGTGTCTCTCTCTCCACATGCAGTTTTTTTTTTTTTTGTGAGAACCAAAGAAAAATTCTGCAGTCATGATGAATTTTACTGCTTAACATTTCAAGTACAATAACAGTGAAGCTGTCCAATGTACTTTATAAAACATGAGTTAAATACCCCCTTAAATACCTCAGTATGTTGAGTTGACAGTTTGGACTCTTTAGTCGAGCACAGAGCAGCTTTACCCCTGAATCCTGCAGGTCATTGTTACTCAGGTCCAGCTCTTTCAGGGGGGAGTTTGATGATTGTAGAGCTGAAGCCACAAGTTCACAGTGTTGATCAGTGAGATTACAGCCTGACAATCTGAAAAAAATTGAACTTTGATTAAAAGTGTCCACATCAGATTTCAAGACATCCTTGATTAATGAGCTTCACTATAAAAGATAAAACTGGTTGACAGTTCACTCTCTGTTCTTTACAGCACGAAGGTGCAGCAATTAAAATACAAAAAGAGAAATATTAGACAGTATGATTCTTAACATACATTCTGTTCAACATACATGAGTTTGTCCAGATGTTTGAGTGTATCTAAGATCAGCTTCAGTGCTGATTCTTCTAGGTGATTGTAGCTCAGGTCCAGCTCTCTCAGGTGTGAAGGGTTTGAACTCAGAGCTGATGCCAGCGCAGCACAACCTTCCTCTGACACCACACAGCCAGATAATCTACAACAACAAGTGTTCATGTTAGTGAGCTTCATTTTTACAAATGTTTCACATTTATTTCTAGGATTTTTTTCTCTGTCTTTACTTTCGTTCCAGCAGGGTGATGCCGGTACCTGAGTGGTCAAAACTTTTGCCAATCACCGTGACGCGTGGTGACGACAACGCGTGGCTTCACCAATGAGGGCGCCCTAGTTGATTATTAAAAAGTGCACCTGTGCAGGAAGCGGGAGTTCTCTGGCACGCCACACATTCTTTTGTTGTTCAGTGGTTGACTGGTTGTTTTGCCCTGTACCATCCTTGTATTAATATTGTGACTCAGAGTTCTTTGCGAAGTCAGTGTTTAACGGCCCATTTGATCTTTTCTTTCTGGTGTTTCTCGCCATTTCTGTTATCTGGTTGATAAAACGACATTACAAAACGGAGAAAGAGATAAAGAACAGGTAAGATATCACGTGATATACATGTGCTACACTGAGTTATCAATTCCTGTTTAGAACACTAGTTTAGTGACGTGCCACTTTTTGTATTTTTGGTTTTAGTAAGGGAAGTGTATTTAGGGAGACCTTGACGCTGAAGATTTTTCTTTTTGTTCAATGTAGTTTTTCTTTTGTGAATATTGATGGTTGAGTTAGATTAGAAGTTTTGTTTTCTGCTTTAGTAAGATTGGTTATATTTTGTTTCTTTCTTTGATTTGGCACCGTCTTCTTTTCTCTTTTCCCCGTTCTTTTGTGAATTACTTTTGCTTGGTTAACAAATGTATATAATTTGTAAATTTATGTAAATTATTATATTCTGAGTTAATTTGTTCTGGTCTCACTATAATAAAAAAACATGTTGCTGACTTAAAAATGGTATGTGACTGTTTTCCAGTATGCGTTCAGTGTTTTAATGTTGCACCCTTGTTTTCCCTAGACATTTTAAAAAAGGGTTTGTAACAGAGAATTTCGATCCTACAACTAAGTGTATTTTTATGATAGCAGTAACTGTGACTATTGTAGGGTAATCATAATAGACTAATAATTAGTCTGTGCATTTTTTTATTTTCTTTTTTAGTTTAGTGAATGTAACTTTTTAACTAGAATGTAGGCCTCATGTAATGTGACCCCTTTTTTTGCACATAATTTAACAGACTGCACAGTTACATTCATGTTTGTTTTCATAGCCTTCAAAATGAACATTGTTTGTAGGAAAATATTGGGCAGGATGTGAAATTTTTTTTAATTAAATACAGATTTTTTATTTATTTATTTTTGTACAAATACAGAGATTATACATCGCCATTCAGCCCAAAAATAGAGATATGATTTTTTGGTCATATCACCCAGCCCTATGGCATGCTTTGAATATTGAATTTTCCATGTTTTAGATAAGCAGTATTGATACATTACATCACATTATTTAACAATTAGCCTATTCTGCATCTCTAATTTAAAAAAATAAAATAAAATTGTGCCCCCCCAAAAGATTTTAGCACCAGCCGCCACTGTTCCGATTATGATACTTGATATGTAGATAAAGGACTGTGGATTTGCATAAAATGACTTGCTGGAGTTTATTGCTGTTTCTGAACGATGTTATCATATTGGCTACAGGGTGTCTGTTAGATCGCACAACTTAAGGATGAACTGTCATCACACGCACAATAACTGGCATTTAAAAGTGTAAAAAAACAAATGATCAATAAACTGTTAGATGTAAATATACACAGGGATTAGGTTGCTCAACAACTCTTCTCTTTGTGCCATGAACTTTTCAATGCGCTGCGCAACTGCACGCTGTGACTCCATATTGCTTTATGCACATCATTCTGCACCCAGAATGTGGGATATCTTGTTGCCCCATTAAAAAGCTGATATTTCATTTCATAAGAATACAAATAACAATTTTAAACTTTTTATCAACATATTTAGATTTTATAAAATTACTGTGCAAAGTCTTTTTCAAGACTTAGGCTAGAATACTTTTTGCTACTGAATTATACAGTCACCTAGTTTTCATTTATTTATTTATTTATTTATTTATTTATTGGTCAGCTTATGAATATATATTTTTATTCATTTGTTATTTTTCTCTATAATGAATATATATTATATATGAATATATATATTCTCTATAATGTGTTTAGTGCATTCTAGATTGTGTTTAACAAATAAAAGAGTGACCATTAGTTCCACAAATACAGATGTATATATACAGGCCCCCACTAATTATTCTAGAAATAAATTAATTCAACAAAGGTAACCTCTTTTGCCACATATTTTTAATGGTTTAAATGTATACTCTACATCTTTGAACACTTATGAACTATCATTTAGCCTACTATATGTTGTGTACGTGACTAATGTGCCCTATACATCACCAATAAATAAATTACTATTAGAGCACAAAATTGTTTACAAGAGAACAAATTTCTTCCTTGATCTAGGAACTTAATTTTGCTCTCAGAATGCACCTGATTTATGCATTTAAATTTAAAATGTACAACATTTTCCTCTGGGGGGCATGCCCCCAGACCCCACCGATGTCCACCCACTACAGTCTCACAAAATCCTGTGGGAAACACTGGTCAAACTTCACACTGAAAAAAGAAGTGAGTCAAACTATACATTTTTATAAATCGTGGCCTTTGCGATTTGGTAATCACACTAAGGCATATCACATTCTCACAACCATACATTGTTAGAATTCATTAAAATGCTAAAGGTGTTCCACACACAGCCGCTATATGGCTAGCATTTGCAGAGCTGTCGGAAGCTACAATATCCAAGCATAAAATAAATGGTAGGTTTATTTGACATGTATACATTTAACATTTTTTTGTTGTTTGATTGACATTAATGACACAGCCAGGTATTTTAGGCTGCTGTCACTTTAAAGGGCACCTATTATTCAAAATCCAATTTTACTTGGTGTGTGTACATAAATGTGTATTGGCAGTGTGTGAAGACAATCACCTTTCAATGATAAAAAATCTTTTTTTTTTTTTTTTTTTTTTAATCCCCATTAAACCAAAGCAGTCTCATCATACATGCCATTTTAATTTTCTGAGGAATGTGACATCACATGCAGATGATAAACTTTTATGATGATGAAGAATTGCAATGTCACGTGAGCGTGTCCATGATAGAGATCATCAAAACCAAACAGATATCATGTTTTGGCTCCGCCCTCTGGGGTGGGGAGCAGCAACTTATTTGCATTTAAAGAGACACACACAAAAACAAATTGTTTTTCTCTCACTCAAAAATTGGCACTTTTAACATGGTATAATACAGGGGTCTCCAAACTCAGTCCTGGAGGGCCACTGTCCTGCAGTTTAGCTCCAACTTGCGTCAACATACCTTCCTGGAAGTTTCTTAGACCTTAATTAGCTGGTTCAGGTGTGTTTAATTGGGGTTGGAGCTAAACTCTGCTGGACAGTGGCCCTCCAGGACCGAGTTTGGTATTTTGAGTTGAAACTTCACAGACACACTCTGGGGACACCTTAGACATATATTAAATCTTGTAAAAAGTGGCATAATAGGTGCCCTTTAAGACCAAATGCTTGGATGCAATATACCAACACATATCCTGTTTTCACTGAGCTGTTTTTACATTCACTTAAACCATAACCGACTGTATTTACATGAGATACTCCACATGATGGGCATTTTTACAATTGTGTCTGTATTTGACCCTTCAAGCACTAAGAGAACTAAATTTGGGATTGCACACTTCTGGTGTGTGTCATTCAGCGCTATACCACATTGAGTTATTTTTTTTCAGAAATTACTGTGCATTATAACTTGGTAAACTCATTTTGAAGATCCTCGTTAAAACTACACACACGCTTCTTTCACATCTTCACTTATGACTTGATCTCCGTGGTCTCTAATGTCCCGCCTTCACTAACGGCAAGTTAACTGATAACAAAATGTGATTCAGTGGTGTTTTTGTTATACAAAATATACTATGATGAGATTGGCTACCTTTGATTAGGCTGTTCTTGCGTGACAGAAGACTGATACTCGCTTTTATGATCACAGCAAAGACAATTACGAAAAAAAGAAATACGGGACAAATCATGATTTTTTTTTCATAATAATTCAGGACACTAAAAGAGCTGAAATACGGGACTGTCCTGGGAAAAACAGGACATCTGGTCACCCTACTGATTAGGGTTGTAGCAAAATTCTGTAGGAAAGTGGATCAAGGGCCAGAGTTGCCCACCCCTGCACAACAGGAATTATACACTTTTCAATCCACACAGCACCACTCAATAAAAAAAAAAAAATTTTACCTTGCAATTACTTTGTTATTTTAGTTATTTTCAGTCCCGTCTCAATATGATTCTGTCTCACTATGGTGTCCTGAGGTATTTTTTCCAATTCACACACACATGATGTTTCTGAACTCTCACTGGGCAAAAGGAAGGTGCTTCCACTTACTGTCACACACAACTGAAATACAAAGAATATAAAACCCTGCATCTGTAAACCATTTATTTTTGTTGTGCAATAGACAAATAACATTCTGTAGCTTCAACATAAAATAATTTTTACTTTATTTTTAGATATTTAAAATTTGAAGGAATCCACGACAAATTATTTTCTCCTACTTCCTGCACACATATCCGTACATCCCTCCTGTACCCACACTTAGAAATTGTAAACTTGTCTGACGCCGCTCTCAGTTGCTTGTTCATCTTACAGGCTTATATTTATTCACAACATAAATTACGAACTGCTGGCAAAGATGTTGTCTTCTTGCTTAGAGAATCTCTTACCCATAATTATTAAGAATGAACAAACCAACTTTAATAATGGTTGCAATTGTTGTAATAATCAGATGTACACTGAATCATTCGTTCAGTCAGCTTTTCCTTTTAGGGGACATTTACACGACAATGATGTACTAAAAACTCTGTACAGATGACAACATTTTTAAAACAATCCCCGTTCACACGGTTCCACGAAAATGACTAAAAACACCGTATTATGTATGCCAGATAAGTAGTTGGCGATGTCACTTTGTAAAGAAAGACTACACATTTGCGCATACGCATTCGTTTACAGAGCACTTGCACCAAGCGTGCATACCTATCCACCTTATTTTTACAGTTTACTGCACTTTGTTATAGAGTGGCTAATAAATCAGAAGTCTCCCACATTCACAGAAAACACCTCACCTTTGCATTGAAAAATAAGGTGGATGAACACGTAATACTCATGTACATGCTATCACAGTTTTCACAGTATTTGGCAGAATTTAAGTATTTGGATTTAAGTATTTGGCCGAAGTTAGACTGCTGAAGTTCAATCAAATGTTTAAGACAAATTGTATGCAACATTTGCCGGCTTATGTTTGTATGGGGAAAATGTAAGCCAAAAAAAAAACAATGACACCTTTAAAGTGTATCTGTCACAGGATTCAGAGATAGATGAAATTTACAGTGGGGTTTATTGAAAAGTTTGTGAAATGACAGGAAATGCAGGTAATTATAATGATGATGGATGGAACAAGGACAGCACGTAACTCAAGATCAACAGTTCTATGTTGGCAGGTGAAACGACCACACAAAGAGACCAGAATGAGGGAGAAAACACAAAGAGCAGAAGATGGAGTAATCCAAATGCAATGACATTAGCTAATCAGAACAGTGGCCATTTCTGACAAGTCTTAAAGGAGCCACTGTACTAAAACTGAGTGCTTTAGACAGAGAGTTTAAAAAAACATTTTTTTTTTTTTTTTGCAAATATGACTTTTTTTTGCTAACTTTATAAACATTATAAAATAAACCTCAAACAACATTTAAAAAAATAAAAAAATAATACCATTTTATTTAGGCTCCAAATGCTATATAACCTTACATTAGACCTTTATTGAAAGCTTAAAGGTGCCCTCGAATGAAAAATTGAATTTATCTTGGCATAGTTAAATAACAAGAGTTCAGTACATGGAAATGACATACAGTGAGTCTCAAACACCATTGTTTCCTCCTCCTTATATAAATCTCATTTGTTTAAAAGACCTCCGAAGAACAGGCGAATCTCAACATAATACCGACTGTTACGTAACAGTCGGGGTGTACGCCCCCAATATTTGCATATGCCAGCCCAGTTCCCAATATTATCCCCGGCATTAGACAAGGGCAGCCAGTAATGTCTGGAGCCATAGACATCATATGTCTGGAGCTGCACAGCCAAATCATCAGACTAGGTAAGCAAGCAAGAACAATAGCGAAAAATAGCAGATGGGGCAATAATAACTGACATGATCCATGATAACATAATATTTTTAGTGATATTTGTAAACTGTCTTTCTAAATGTTTAGTTAGCATGTTGCTAATGTACTGTTAAATATGATTAAAGTTACCATCGTTTCTTACTGTATTCACGGAGACAAGAGCCGTCGCTATTTTCATTTTTTAAACACTTGCAGTCTGTATAATTCATAAACACAACTTCATTTTTTATAAATCTCTCCAACAGTGTAGCATTAGTCGTTAGCCACAGATCACAGCCTCAAATTCATTCAAAAGCAGATGTAAACAATATAACAGTATACAATACTCACATAATCCGACGCATGCATGCCGCATGCATGACGAACACTTTGTAAAGATCCATTTGAGGGTTATATTAGCTGTGTAAACTCTGTTTAGGCACTGTGAAAGGCAAGCGCGAGCTCTGTGGGCGGAGAGCACGAGATTTAAAGGGGCCGCGCAGCATAAATCGGCGCGTTTATAATGATGCCCCAAAATAGGCAGTTAAAAAAATGAATTAAAAAAAATCTATGGGGTATTTTGAGCTGAAACTTCACAGACACATTCAGGGGACACCTTAGACTTATATTACATCTTTTAAAAACATGTTCTAGGGCACCTTTAAGATGATTCTTACATAAGTCAAAAAAGGTAAGTAGAACATTAAAAGATGTCTTTAAATGAAACCCCATTTGATTTTAGGAAATACTGTTTAAGTGGGTCACTTCTATTTGCTTCCTAAACATTCAAGAAAAAGGGAATGTCTGTACTTAGACATTTACATATTGACTGAATCAGTGTGAAAGCCAAACCTCAGTGCGTTGAGTTGACAGTTTGGACTCTTTAGTCCAGCACAGAGCAGCTTCACCGCTGAATCCTGCAGGCGAT
Source organism: Megalobrama amblycephala (assembly GCF_018812025.1). Lineage (NCBI taxonomy): Eukaryota > Metazoa > Chordata > Actinopteri > Cypriniformes > Xenocyprididae > Megalobrama > Megalobrama amblycephala. The sequence goes on along the minus strand of NC_063044.1, from coordinate 31,418,465 downwards.
TTTTACTCAGGTCCAGCTCTCTCAGGGGGGAGTTTGATGATTGTAAAGCTGAAGCCACAATTTCACAGTGCTGATCGGTGAGTTTACAGCCTGCCAATCTGAAAAAGGAGAACTCTGCTTAAAAGGCATGCTGGTGTCTATAAGGTTGCAAGAAATCCTTGATTAACCAACTTCACCAGAAAAGATGGTTGACCATTCAGTCTCTGGTCTTTACAGCAGGAAAAAGTCAAACAAATAAAATAAAGATGTGACCTAATTAAAAGCCATATTTTATGAACATTATGTGTATGACACTTCAGAAATTCAGTTTCTTTTTTCTTTATACAAAACTTTATTATGGAAAGTCTTATTAGAGTGACATTTTTTTTAATATGTTTCCAAATAGAAATGATTATTACATAAACTAGTCCAACTGACTAGATCAACATGAACTACCACCTCAGAAATGGACTAGTTTTACTGGTAGCTTGCATGCGAATCACTTACTTTGCACATGGGAATCGTGTGGTTTTTGAAACCACATGTAAAATTTGTGATCATGTGGAAAACATGGGAAATTCATGTTTTTTTCTGTAAGGGTGGTTATTTTTTAGTACAAATCAAAGTACAAATCTATTTCATAAAACTAATAGTATTATTTGATTGAAAATTAAAAACAACATTTAGCAGCAAAAGTTTTTTTATGTGTGTGAACTCAAACCCAGAAAATACACATCAAACCTCAATCACAACTTTTCACATTATGTTCATATTGTAATAATATTAGATCTTCACACTCACATGGCTTTTCTGCAGTTCCTCACAGCAGGTACCAGTCTCCATCTCCCCTCTTTTGATTCGATGTTATTCATAAAGTCGAGCTCATCCATCACCTCCTCTGACATCAGGATCATGTTTGCTAATGTTGAACATTGTGCAAGAGAAAGATTTTTTCTTTTTGTTTTAGAGTTTAAAAATTGATGCATTTCTTCAACAACAGAATTATTCTTCATCTCAATCAAGCAGTGTGACAGATTCATCCATCTTTCGGGGCTGACATTGTTTTTTTGACCTCGTTTGAGGTTGTGGATTATTTTCTTGATGCTCTCTGGGTTGTTCTCTGTGTGAATCAGCAGATCCTGTAAGACTCTCTGATTGGACTCCAGTGAGATGCCATGAAGGAATCGAAGGAAAAGATCCAGATGTCCAGTTTTACTCTTCAAGGCTTCATTCATTGTTTCCTTCAGAAACACATCTAGAGAAACTTTTTCACACTGAGTTCTGGACTTTCCTGTCAAGAACATTTTCAGAACTTCACCATTTTTGTGTAAATAGCAGAAAAACACATAAAGTGCTGCAAAAAACTCCTGAAAGCTCAGATGTACAAAGCTGTAAACCTTCCTGTGATAAATCACACATTCCTCCCTAAAGATCTCAGTGCAAATCCCAGAATACACTGAGGCGTCAGTGACGTTTATGCCGCTCTCTCTCAGGTCCTCCTCATAGAACATCACATTGCCCTTCATCAGCTGATTGAAAGCCAGTTCAGCAAGTTTCACAATCACGTCTCTGTTGGACTTCAGGAGATTCTCTGGATGTCTCTCTTCATACTTCTGGTTCCTCATATTTATTTGAATGAGGAGGAAGTGTATATACATTTCAGTCAGAGTTTGAGGGATTTCTGCACTCAGATCTTGTTTCAGGATGATTTGAAGCACAGTGGCTGAGATCCAGCAGAAGACGGGTATGTGGCACATGATGTGGAGGCTTCTTGCTCTTCTGATGTGTGAGATGATTCTGCTGGCTTGATGCTCTTCACTGATTCTCTTCCTGAAATATTCCTCCTTCTGAGGGTCATTGAATCCCTGAATTTCTGTCACACGGTTGATGTATTTAGAGGGGATCTGATTGGCTGCTGCTGGTCTGGTGGTGATCCAGATGAGAGCAGAGGGAAGCAGATCTCCTTTCAGGAGCTTTGACATCAACACACCCACTGATGAAGTCTCAGTCACACCAGAAACTTTCTCACCGTCTGAAAACTTCAGTGTAATTCTGCTTTCATCCAGACCATCAAAGATGAACACAACTGTACATTCATCATACATCTTTGAGTCCAGATCTTTAAGTTCAGGATGAAAGTCCAGCAGAAGTCTGTGAAGACTGTACTGGTGATCTTTAATCAAGTTCAGCTCTCTAAATGGAAGCACAAACATGAAATCTACATCCTGATTGGCTTTTCCCTCAGCCCAGTCCAGAATGAACTTCTGCACAGAGACGGTTTTTCCAATTCCAGCGATGCCTTTAGTAAGAACAGTCTTGATTTTGTCTTTCTTCTCTCTTCTCTTCTCCTCATATCCTGGTTCAGGTGAAGGATCAAAGATGTCATTGCAGTTGATTGGAGTGTCTTGGAGTGTCTTGTAACTTTTCTCCATCTGTAGCACCTCATGTTCTTCATTCACTCCTTCACTCTCTCCCTCTATGATGTACAGCTGTGTGTAAATCCTGTTCAGGAGGGTCTGATGCTCTTGTAGTTTAATTCCCTCAAATACGCTCTCATATCTGTTCTTCATGCTGGTTTTGTGCTGGTCTTTGACTCTCTGCAGATCTTCATGTACTGGTTGGTGAGATTTGAGCTGCAGGGCTGCTTCTGTGTCATGATGACTGATGTGTTTCTGACAGGAGGAGGATGTGTTGGTCTGATAGGGCACAAATCTGATCTGGTCAGCTCTCCCACCACTGAAAAGACGAACAGAGAGACAAAACAAACAGAAAAGTATGGAAGCTTGTTTCTGTCACTGAATAAAAAATTAAAAAGGTAACTGTTTTTTTTATCAATTTTTTAATAAATTCTGACTATTATTCTCACAATTGTGACTTATAAAGTCAGAATTATGAGATATAAAGTCAGAATTATGAGATATAAAGTCGGAATTGCGTGATATAAAATCTAAATTGCATGTTATAAAGTCAAAATGGTGAGATATAAACACGCAACTCTGAGGAAAATATTCACTCTTTTTCAACTGTGAGTTTATCTCACAATTCTCAGAATATTTTTTTATGAATATTTATAACAAAAGAAAGAACAGAGCCTCTGCTATAAAAAACAAGCTTTATTCTAGCTTCATGCATTCTTTTTTATCAACACTTGAATGTGGATAAGTTTCATTGAGAAAAGCAACATTTTGAACAAAAATCTGCGAAAATCAATTTAAAAAAACTACAACGTGTATAAGCAATGCTTTCATCACTTGTTTCTGCTCCTTTTTCCCCTGAGTTTTGATCTGGAGACTCAGTACTCTTTCAGAAGTGGTGTAATAGCTCTCACTACTGCATAACCGTGAAAACACGAAAAGCCATGAAATTCAGTCAATGGCGGGGAAATGGATAACATGTAATAAATCTATTGTGGCCAGCTGATTTCCTGACATACAGTTCCTCAATGTTCTGTTCCCCTCCAAGATTGCACATTTTGTATGATTCCCTAATCCAGTGTTTCCCAAACTTTTTAGCTTGGAGTACCCCCTGAAGGGATTACCATCCTCTTGCGTACCCCCTCTCTTCCACTTCGACTGCAGTCACACCTTTACCATTAAGGGACAATATTTGCCCCTAAATTGATTTTCCAGTGCATTTTTTTACCTTTATGAATAACTTTATATAATAAATAATGTTTTAAATAAAAAAATGTTCAATAGAGAAATATGCAATGAGGCAAAACTTTTAAATATTAAACTAAATCCGCCAGTAGGTGGCAGCAAGTCACTGTTTTTATGAGTGAATCATCGAGTCATTCATTCAGAAACAAAGCAAGTGGCTGTGAATGAATCATTGACTCTCACGATTCGTTCAAAGCCGCAGAATCCCCCCGGCTCTTAATGCACAGTGTTTCCTTCTGGAGCATCAGTGAATGTTTGAACCTTTTTTAATAGTTGTGTTTGAGTCCCTCAGTTGTCTTAAGTGTGAAATGATGGATCTCAAAATCATACAGTCACTGCTGGAAAGGGTTCAAATACGCAAAAGTTGCTGGAAAACTGAAGAATCTGCAGGAGCTGGAGGATTTTTCTGAAGAACAGAGCTCAGTTTAACTGCTCAGGACAAACAAGAGACTCATGAACAACCATCACAAAACAAAAAAGCAGATCATCCAGGTAACCACACACCGTATTAAACTTTTGAACAGGGTCATTTTAATGAATTCAGCTATTTTTTTGTCTTGAGACTATATATAAACATATTTTTTATAAAATATCTTACTCAGGACAGTACTAAATAAAAAAATAACGTGCATTTTGTATGATCTCTCTTATTTTGATAAAATTATTCACATTTTTACAGATTCTGCAAGGGGTTCCCAAATTTTCGCATGCCACTGTATATAATGTGCGCGGCCGGTGTGCGATACCTGTGAGTTTTCCGAGACATGACACTGCACGGCGCTGAGCTTCGCGTCCAGTGTGCGACCCCCTTTAGTCCTTGTCTGGTATCGTTTAAAGCCCTTTGAAGCTGCACTGAAACTGTCATTTTGACCTTCATCTGGATGCCATTGAAGTCCACTATATGGAGAAAAATCCTGGAATGTTTTCATCATAAACCTTCATTTCTTTTCGACCGAAGAAAGAAAGACATGAACATCTTGGATGACATGGGGGTGAGTAAATTATCAGGAAAAATTTGAAAGTGGACTAATCCTTTAAACGCCAGAGTGCGTACACACCTCACACACAGGATGCTGAACGCAGTTGGACATAGTGGTGTATTAGAGGTAAAATATGATATAAATACAGTTCAGTTTCTCACACAAACCAATCGTTTTGTTTCTTCGGACATCAATGTGTTGTCACGAGCCGTAGGGTTTAATTTGGATTTGTCTGTGCGTGTTTTTTTGACTCTTATAGATGAAGTTCCCATTGACACGCATTATACGACTGATAGACGGCAAGTCACCTACATCTTGGATGCCCTGGGGGTAAGCAGATAACATGTGGAGGAGGCTATACTTTGAATTGTTATAAAGGTAAGATATCTTTTGCTTGTTTGATTCAGTAAAACACATGCTCAGGTGCTTTCTGTAAGTTATGGATATCTTAAGGTTTGGATTTCATATGATTTATCGCCAGTTGTTTGCTTAAATTACCTAATATCACCAACTCTTTATCTGTTTTTTGTGAGAAAAATGCAGCAATTAATGTTACTTCTCTAATTCTTTCTGCACAAAGACTTACAGTGAAATATAACTGTGTGCTTAAAATAATTTCACATCAAAAACGATACCTATAACGATAACTATAAAAATAAAATATATCTAACTGTACGAGAATAGTGGAGTCCACACCACAACTAACTGCAACGACACAGAGGAATGATATTGATGCAGTCACATTCAGAGCGATTTTTTTTTCCCAGCTGATAATAAATCAAAACATGAACAGCCAAACATAATCCATCCGACTTCATATCACACACTGCAGTTATGTTCACTGAATGGAACTGCTGCACGAATTTAGAAAAAACAATGTTATTGTCCGTTGGTGTGGATGGTAATTTTGTTATTATTATAGTTTATAGTTCTTGGTTTGAATGAACATGCCTACTGGGTTAACATTTAAAATGTTGTGCTGTCCTGTTTTCTGAAGATAAAATCCACAACATGTTCAAGTTTAATCAAGTTCTAGAGTTTCCTGCTCTTTTTATAATGGCCGCAGTAATGGAGTGATTGTGTCCTCTCAACATTTTGTTCTGCAACGTTTCCATATGACTGTAGCGGTAGAAATTTGGGCAAACTCAAGCAGTTGCGTTTGTCAAAGGACAGAGAACTGCCAGATGGAAACATGAGACGGGAATCTTCTTTGTGAAACATGACAGTGCAGAGCCACAGATTACTTTACATTTTAATGCTGCTGGTTTCTTTGTGAATGTTGCATGTTATAAAACAGAAAAAGAATGTAATACTTTGTTCAGTAAGAAATACAACTCAGTTTCTTTGTAAACTAAAATTGTCATAATTCCATTTAATTCCATCCCTCTGAGAGATGATGTGGCTTCTTACACAGAATAAGGCTGTCATGTGTTTGTTTAATTAATCAAAGTGTTTCAGTCTTCTGTTTATTCAGCTACAGTGATAGTACGATGCCCAAAGGGATTTCCTGGAATGAGGCATGTGTTATCTTCTTCTGTGGCAGGGCATATCTGGAGTTTCTGCACAAGTGCGCCCTCTGGCTTTCAGATGGAGAAGCATTTACTACTGATCACAGAGCCGTACAGCTCTGACAAGCTGCGCATAAAATAATCGCAGCCTTTGCCAAATCACGTGCGGTTTAATTGCGATAAATCGTGGAGCCCTAATTCCATTACAGTTATACTAGGTCTTAATTTAAATTAGACCAAACTAAGAAAATTAATTAAACCTTAGTAAATTAATTGAACAATATAAGTTGGACCAACTTTAAAAAAAACAAAAAAAAAAAACAAAACAAAAAAAAACAGTAAAATGATTAAATTAAGACGCATCAACAAAATAAAATTCATTATTATATTCCTTATATATTAATTAAATTAAGTTGACTGATGAAAGAAGTTTATTACCTTTGACTTGATACAACTTGTTTTGAGATAATATAAATTATTTACTTTGAATTAAATAAATTACATTTTGTTTAAAAACGTTCCTAAATTAAATGAAGGGTAATGAACCAACATTTAAGTGCACATGAATATACTCACTCAGGGTCAAAGGGCACGGCTTCATTTCTGAGATCAACGGGATGATGAATGGGTCTGTTGCTCTTCACACATCTGGATACTGGAGATGCTGCTCTCTTTCTCTTCCTGCTGAAATAACAGAGATATATTTCAGATAATTTCTGAAGCAGTGTTGCCAGATTGGGGGGTTTTGAATTTGACTCTGCGGCAGAGATGTATAGTAACGAAGTAGAACTACTTCACTACTGTACTTAAGTACTAAAAGGCGGTATCTGTACTTTACTAGAGTATTATTTTTTTCTCCTACTTCCACTTTTACTTTAGTACATATTTTCGATGAGTTTAATACTTTTACTCCGATATTTTTTTATGTGCTGCATCGTTACTCGTTACAATTATAAAAATGTTGATGAAGCTGACGCATCAATGAGCGAATCAAGTGATTAAGAAGCTGCGCGTGCTCCCGTTCTGCCTTTTGATCAGCTAAAAAGATCAACCAAAGACGAACCAAAAACACTACCTTCCACCCCTTCAACTTCAAGTGATCGTGGCTGTGAGAGTGAGGAAGGAGACCAACCCTTGTCAGGGCGCATATACGAGCAGCGAGAGAGGGAGAGCGCGAGCGAGCGAGTCCCGGCCGCGCGCATTCACCGTCTTAAAACAACACGAGCGCTGTCTTGCTCTCAAATTGCTCTCTATTTGTTTACATAGTTAATGTGCACTGTGAAGTAACATATACAAACAATGAACAGCTGTATTTTTATTAACTAAGATTAACAAAGATTAATAAATACAGTAACAAATGTATTGATCATGGTTAGTTCATGTTGGTTATTAGTCTAATACATTAACTAATGTAATGTTAACAAATCAAACCATATTATAAAGTGTTACAAACAAATCATTTACTCAGAACACCTCTTGAAATGAGAATATAAGTGTGCTTACCCCATTTTTTTTTTTAGTAAGAGTTTAGCCTAGTTTAGACTGGAGTGAGGTGAAAACAGAAAAAAAGTGCAAAGCAAGCTGTTAATTTTATTCAATTGTATATGGTAGAACTATTAGTCAAAATAAACATTTTGGTAATGAAATCAAAGTGCTGACAACAAACAAAGCATCTCAACTTGTCTGCATCTCAAGTGGTCTTCACGCACTCAATACTTGTACTTTTACTTTCAGTACTTGAGTAGTAAATTTTAAAATAAACTACTTGCAATACTTAAGTACAAAAAATTTTGAATACTTTAGTACTTCTACTTAAGTGTGGTGCTTAAAGAGCACTTCAACTTTTACTCAAGTCACTTTTTTGATAGAGCACTTGTACTTTTACTCAAGTCTGGGTCTCTAGTACTTTATACATCTCTGCTCTGCGGATAAAAATTAGTTTGGGTGGGTGGACAAAATTTGGGCTGGTTTAGAGTCAGTTTGGCGGCATTCAAACATGTAAACTGTATAGGCTATTTGGTTAAAAAACAAAACCCAAGTGTGCATGTACTAGGGGTTGAACAACATCAGATTTTTTTGTAAAGTCGACATTTATGTGATGAAAGTTGAGACGAGACTTCACTGATGACGTCATTAATGAACAAATAGCCTGAACCTTGAGCTGACAGCTGAGACTCGAACGTGTTGCCTTGTGCACAGCTTTGGCACATGACACAGTGCTGCCCACAAGGTTATTGCTCCTACATAACAGCTCATTTTTATCAGTTCTTGTCTTTGGGTCATTATATTTCGCACAGATTTCTGCTCGTTCTAGCATATGTTTCTTAGTTACTAAGAAAAAATATGCTAGAACTATTCAGTTTCTAAGCTATTTTATTGATAAATCACTGAACAGTGTTGATAACACATTTCTGCACTAATGAATGAATCTGTGCGACTAGTCGATGCGACCCCTAGCATGTACTGCATCCAATCAGTCATCATGTTTTTTCAAGGGTATCGGCTAATTTCTTGATTGCCTTTTTGACAGTGTCATATTTGCTCATTCTCTTTAATGTATTTTTCTGAGGAACTTATCTAATTTATATAATTTTGTGATCATTATTTTGTTTAGGAGTAAAATATGGTACTTATAAACCTTGATTGACTCGAAAATATAATATTCTATAACATTATTTTGACAGTTAAAGCTTTGGGCGTTTTTTTGTTGGAGTGGGTGGGTTTTGGTGAGCCTTTGGGCTGGAAATCGTCCACCCAATCTGGCAACACGGTTCTGAAGCCAGAAAAATATACCAGTTTCTTAAGCTCCCTAGTTGTTATTAATGCAAAATAAGAGCTATGAACAAAGGGTTGATGTTGTATTGATGCAAAACAGTATTAAAAATAAAGTTTAACCCCTAATTCTGCAATTGCTCTCTGGAAGCCCATGTCTCTTCCTGACCTTTTTTTGCGAGCGAGCCAAAGTAGCCAGCAGACGGGCATTATGCAAATATGTTTCATGGTGACGTAGCTACATCATGCATTGGGGTGTAACAGATCCGTGATCCGTACAGACCAGGCCCCACAGTTCGATTGGGCCAGTGCTGTAGGGTGTGCGATATATTGTCTATGTCTATGATATCGTAATTGTTGATTTAATCTGAAATGATCGAGTATGTCCCTCACTTTACAAAAAAACAATCCATTGTGTGCACGCATGCACTACGTGACGTAGTTTAGTAGGTCAGACTAGTGTACAAGTATATTTAGAGTGCACGATTTAACTGTGAGATTTAAGGCCCCGATATACTTCAAACGAAATTGAAGAACGAACTGATGTGACGTCATTTCAAACAAAATCAGGCCAAAACTAAGTTTTGTGTTCTTTTTGGAAGTTCGAAACGGCTTGGCAAAGCGAACTTTCAGGAAAAGTTCGCTCCAGCTGCAAAACACCTTCGTACTACCACTGGTCCGTTACAATAACGTAATAGGAGGCGTGCGCTGAGGCTCCGCCTTCACTCACGTGGAATGCTTCTTTGATTCATTTTGTGTGTTTGAGTTCGTCAAGGTAAGATCTCCGCGGGTGAAAACATGAACACACTAGATAGCCGCTTTATAGTACAAAATGAAGTTGTGCTGTTTGATACTGTAAAGCTGCTTGATTTTAAGCAATCTATTGAATAAAAGGCTATACAAATAAATGTGACTGGGGTGTTAATTTGCAGAGCTCGTGCTAACATATCCATGTTGTTATGATCAGACACTTTTCTTATGCTTTCTATAAAAATGCTTGCTGTTTTCTCATTTTTGTTGTGTTTATTTTGTTACTGAGAGGAAAGGGCATGGCACATATTTACATATTCATCTAACCGTCGCTCTCAGTGGTGTGGGCGGCGTCAGATGTTCAATTACTGTATATCGCAGCTCACGCATTTCGAACTTCGTTTTATCCCTAAACGAAGAACGAAAAAGAACTTCGTTTGAAATATACCAGGGCCTTTAGTCTATTAAAATGTATTTAAAATGCCCTCAGAATTCAAAATAAAGGGTAAAATGCACTTGCATATCTTTTATATTTACAGTGGTATGCGAAAGTTTGGGAACCCCTTGCAGAATCTGTGAAAATGTGAAGAATTTTAACAAAATAAGAGAGATCATACAAAATGCATGTTATTTTTTATTTAGTACTGTCCTAAGTAAGATATTTTACATAAAATATGTTTACATATAATCCACAAGACAAAAAAGTAGCTTAATTTATTAAAATATCTCCGTTCAAAAGTTTGGGAACCCTTGATTCTTAATACTGTGTGTGGTTACCTGAATGATCTATGACTGTTTTTGTTTTGTTTTGTGATGGTTGTTCATGAGTCTCTTGTTTGTTCTGAGCACTTAAACTGAACTCTGTTCTTCAGAAAAATCCTCCAGGTCCTGCAGGTTCTTCAGTTTTTGAAGATTTTTTGCATATTTGAACCCTTTCCAGCAGTGACTGAATGATTTTGAGATCCGTCTTTTCTCACTGAGGACAACTGAGGGACTCAAAAACAACTATTAAAAAAGGTTCAAACATTCACTGATGCTCCAGAAGGAAACACTGTGCATTAAGAGTCGAGAGGTGAAAACTTTTAGAATTTGAAGATCAAGGTAAATTGTACTTAATTTGTCTTCCGGGAAACATGACAGTATCTTCTGTTGCTTCCGAAGGGAAGTACTAAATGAAAAAAATATATTTCAACAAAATAAGAAAAATTTGGACTTCTTCATCCTGTTCAAAAGTTGTCACCCCCCGGCTCTTAATGCATCGTGTTTCCTTCTGGAGCATCAGTGAATCAGCGGGTAAGAGCAAGTTCATTCCTATGGAAGTTGAGCCTTGCGCTCGCGCACATGTTAAGTGTGACGCTGAACTTTCATAGGAATGAATCCAAAAACACTCTGGTCGCTTGCTCTGCTCAAGTGGAGACACAGCCTGACTGAGCATGTTCTCAGGTTCCTTTCCATGTTTGAGGGTACTGTACACCCCAATGACTGGCATCAGCCCCAGCGACAGCATTTACCCCCTACGTCACTGGATGGCAATGTTTTGGATTAAAGATTATGAGGGCACATGAATGAAAAAAAATAATGAAGTGTACGGATAAATTATTGACAATAAATACTACAATATTCCATTAAAAAAATAAGAATAGTCAATTTTGATTTCATGCCGACTATAAGACACCAAATCCATCGCCTGTTTCATTTTATTTCACCAACGCAAATTGTTCCAAACAAAGTCCACAGTAGGGCTGGACAATAATTCAATATCAATATATATCGCGATATAATTTTTTTCGATAACGGTGATATGATTTTTAAACACATTTCCGGTATTTCGATATATACATTACAACATTTCTCACTGACTTGAGGCGCAGCCGAGCAGAACGCGATTGGCCATTGGCGTGATGACGTACACCACAGAGACACGCAGCCATCAGCCAGTGCTCAGCGTTAATATGGTTTGTTTAAAATAGCAACATGGAAAACAGACAGACAGAGTTCAGATAATGTATGTTTCAGTCGATGGATGCGCAAAACGTTACAACAACGATAATCAAAAAGCGTGGACAAAACAGTCACTCTTTGTAAACTGTTAACTGCGAGTGCCGTATGCTCTAATGTCCAGTAATTTACGCCGTAATCACCCGGGTGTTGATAGCGCGCGAGCGTATGTGAGACCTGAACAGCACACGATGCTATCCGTTTAAACTAAACTGATTTAAGCTTTGCTGATTTAAACCTTCAAGAACAACACGCGAAAGAGAACTCGCACGCGCTGTGAGAAGATTTGTGTGCGCTCATCCGAAGCGCGCACACGCTTATTTCAGTCAGCGCGCAAATACTGACTTCTCTTTCAAGTCTTGCGCTTCGGCGGACAAATTCATACAAAAATTAAGTCAGCATGCCCGTCTTGGCGAGTATCCTAGCAAACATAGTCGGCTATGTCTTAAGTGAACGTATAACAGTCGAGAAAGACATCGCATGTGTAACAGTATATGTAGCTACTGGATCGTGCATGTCTTAAAGGGAAAAAAACTATTCCTGCTGCCTGTTTTTAATGTTAAATCAAACAACAAATAACAAAGAAATCACTCACTGCTCTTGACTGAATAGTTTTTGTAACTTCAATAATGATTCATCTTTATTTATTTTATACAGTAAAGATAATATGCAGTGTTATTTTATATTTGATTACTTTATCCATTTTCTGTACCTGAAAACTACTGTTAGATACCTGAAAACCTGAAAAGCACTGTTTATTTTATTTGAATATTTGCTTTATTGTACTTATTTGTGATGTACTTATTTGCTTGTAGTTTGATCGTTTGTTCTTATTTTCTTTATTTTTATTTGACAGTAGTCTTATTTTTAGGGTCACGGTTTCGGTATGTGCACATACCGAACTGTACCAAAACTGTGACCCTAAAACCGTGATACAAACCGGACCATGAGCAATTTGAACCATAGTACCACAGTCAACCTAGTGTCATCAACACTCAACAATGTCCCTACCCCAGCAATGTGTTTTTGTTGTTTCTCACTGTTTTTTTCTGTTTTTACTGTTCACAATCTTTATCTTGGCTGAAGCACTTTTGTTTTAATCTATATTAAGGATAATAAAATCAGCCTACGTTATAGTTTAATGTTAAAGATATTAATATTACAAAAGTGAGTGAGTCTTATGTTTATTTTTTATGTTTGTATGAAGGCTAAATACAAATAAAAGCTGAACATACATTTATTTCTACTGTTTTTATATCTAAAATATTACATAGTTTTATAGGAAGAGATTTCATAGATTTGGCAAATTCATTTTTCAGACATTGTGGCCGTTCTTGGCAGTTTTTCTGAGGCTATTATATAGTTCATATCAATATCGGAATTATATCGTATCGACCGAAATTAAGAATTATATCGTGATATAAATTTTGGCCATATCGTCCAGCCCTAGTCCACAGCATTGTTTTGTCTCTTGAGTAACACTTCCTGAATGAATCAGTCATATGAATGAATCGGTTGAATCCCAATGACTCGCTTAAAAATGCATACCTCGGGTCTTTAGTGACCCGGGACATCATTCATTACCCTCCTCCTCGTTAATTTTTTTAAAGTTAGACATCAACCTTCTTGGTATTCCTCAATCAATTCGTTATAAAAATATAACAAGAAAAAAAATCATAAAATTGTAAAAGAATGCCTATTTTTGTATTCATTTTTTGTAAAAATTGTATAGGGTCGCTAACGACCCGAGGTGTGTATGAGTGTACGTATATTTTTTCTTCACAACAATAATCGAATCTTAGATGACGGAAAAAGTGCAATTCACCTTTATTCCAAAAGGTGGCAATGTCTGATACACAATGTTGAAGTAACGACTCGTTCAGACAGAAAACGAAATAATAAGAAAAACATGAAATGGCTCAGCGATTTACTGCAGAGCAAGTACTGAACGCCATCAAATATGACTGTAACTGTCACTGGATGGATCTGGTGAAGCTGTTAGCGATAGAAATATTGATTTTGAAGATGTTGAAAATTATATAGTTTTGAGAATACGTTTGAGATCGCGAATGGGCTCATATTCGGCTCATATTCTCATATTTGTTACTCTAATATCAGAGGAGTTTTATATTATTGCAACAGGTAGAGATCCTTTCGTGTTAGATATAGATTCAGGTCGATAAAGACCCGAATATGTAAGAATTATTGGCGAAACAGTCATGCATTTAAGGGTTAACAGTAATTCGCTGCCACCTACTGGTGGGTTTAATTTCACATGTAAAGTGTCTTCATTTTTAAAATAACAGTATTTAACGTTTTTATATTTTCAACATTTCAAAACATTATTATGCATCTGTAAATGCTCTTGACTGATTTATAGTTATATTATACATTAGATAATTTCTGTACCTGAAAATCTCCTGTTTAAACCACATGAAAAACTTGAAAAGCACCTTTTATTTCATGTATATGTTTGTTCTGTTGTATTTATTTGTGCCATTACTCAAATAATAATTTGATTATGTTACTATTTTATTACTTACTGTTTATTTGTCTAACAATATTTAAAATTGAACTTAAGTGAGTTAATCTAGTAGCTTTTGGTGTCATAACCCTATTTATTAAGTTTAAATGTCACAAAGAAAACAAAAACAATAACTAGGCTTATTTTATAGGCCCATTTTCTTTACTTTTACTTTATTATTTTTTTTGTTGTGGGCCCAGTGAAAATTTTGCCAGGGGAGGTAAAAATTAAAACCACAGAGCCAACCAGGCCAGTAGAATATATCCTATGCGTTGACCCCTGGCATTCAAGTGCAAGAAGGCACAAAACAGGACTCAATTCAGCACTAGTGCTTAGGGATGCACCAATATGAAAAATTTGCCAATACCAAAAACCAATAATTCTTCACATTTTAAAGCCGATAACCGGTCCAAATTTTGATATACTTTGAAAACCTGATTACAAAAACAAAAGGCCATGTCCCAAACACTTCAACATAATTCAATCACAATACAGTAGCCTTAACTTTTAAAATTTATTTTACACACCTATTGCCAACTTTCATATATATATATATATATATATATATATATATATATATATATATATATATATATATATATATATATATATATATATATATATATATAAAAACAGAACAAACATATACTTTCATATATATATAGATATATATGAAAGTATATTCAAAATGTCACCTATTCAAAATGAAAGCATAGCCAAAATAACCTTTTCATGAAGGAATTTGTCACAATACAGAAGCCAGCCATAACTTCCATTACATGTTGACTTTTAGTTTGCTTGAGCCCCAGTAAAATCTTGCTGTGCCTCAGTAAAATTTTCCTAATCTGGTAGATTCCAGTAAATATGTAAAATCAGGCCTTTTCTATTCATTGAATGTTATCATTTACATTATTTGAATTACTGTATATTATTTGAAAATATTCATACTAATTGTAATGCTAGCTGAAGCAAAAACTATTTTCACAGGTTCACAATGCAATTTTAAAAAGAAATCGGTAATTTTTAAATTGGTTTCTTTTTTTCTTCTTTTTCAGTTGTCTATTCAGAATCGTGGGAGAGACATGATCTTTATTTTAAACAAAAAAATTATGATTCTAAATTTATCCAGAATTGTGTAGCTCTAGCAGATAGTTAATGATACTCACACAAAGTCAGAGGTCACAGCAGCTCCATCACTGAATTTAGGTGGTTCAAATCCACAGCTGAATCCTGAAGATGGTCCATTACTGAGACCAGGGGGCTGATGCATGGAGTTGTTACTCTTCATGGACACACAGCTGAATCCTGAAGATGGTTCATCACTGAACACAGGGGGCTGATGCATGGAGTTATTACTCTTCATGGACACACAGCTGAATCCTGAAGATGGTCCATCACTGAACACAGGGGGCTGATGCATGGAGTTGTTACTCTTCATGGACACACAGCTGAATCCTGAAGATGGTTCATCACTGAACACAGGGGGCTGATGCATGGAGTTATTACTCTTCATGGACACACAGCTGAATCCTGAAGATGGTTCATCACTGAACACAGGGGGCTGATGCATGGAGTTGTTACTCTTCATGGACACACAGCTGAATCCTGAAGATGGTCCATCACTGAACACAGGGGGCTGATGCATGGAGTTGTTACTCTTCATAGACACATAACTGAATCCTGGAGATGCTGCTCTGTGAGTGTGAACAGGCGCCTCCTCCTCTCTCTCTTCATTCACACTCATTTTACAGGCAGGATTTTGCTTTTCTTCCTGCTAGATGACATTTGATTTCATGCCTGTATGTGGCAATAAAATAAAGAAATAATAAAAAAATAAAAACAAGAATGATACACTGAATTTTGACAATTTGATTAAAATCAAACTTTTTAGATTATTCTACTGAGTGGGTACATTAGCCAAAGTTATGAGAACGTTTCCTGTTATCTGAGTCACAGTGATTTGAACTACTTAACTTTTATTGAATTTCACCATTTTTAATTGAAAAATATGCTATAATTTACATGATTCATGTCATTCATAACTGAATGAAATGAGACAAGAAACTTTTTTACATTTTTGACATATTGGACATTAGTGGTTATTAAGTCACGGATCGGATCATTTTTCGGATCACCACAAAAAAAAAAAAATAATAATTGGCGTAACTTAACTTTGCATTTATTACTTAGCCCACTTTAACTACTCTGATACCACAGCAGAAACTACAAGCCTAACTAATAAATTATTAAAGACAAGTGAATAGACTGTAAAAAAGAACAAATACTGTACACAAATTAAAAGCATACATAAATACAACATAAAGTTACAAATAAATAGGTCTAACTGTAGTATTAATTTTCATGTACAGAAATGTAATAATTAAATGTAAAATGACACTGTTCACTGTATAAATTTAATATAGATTAATCTTTGTTAAAGCTGTGTTTTGTTGTTTGATTTACAACAGCAGGAATTTATAGGTCACTTTAAGAGTAAGACCCCATGCACGCACATGTCAGTAATCGACCCTTATGACTGGTTTTGTAGTCCAGGGTCACATATAACAAACAAACAAAAAATAAATACATTAAAAAATATATATTGTTATTTGTTTATTTATCAATATAAAATATTAAGAAAGCAAAAGGCACTAAACAAGACCAATAACTTTGATTTATTAACCCATTAAACACAGTATAATTGTCAGTAATGACATGTTATTACTGACATTCTTTTCAGGTGACTACGGAGCCCCTAAAGTGACATTATGGTGGAAAAGATATGAGATGGGAGGAAAAATATTTTTCCAAGCTTTTGCGTTCCCTCAAGAAACTTGTTTTGTGTTCTCTTGCAAAGATATTTTTGTGCACTCGCAAACTTTGCGTTCTCTTGCAAAACCTGTTGTGAGTTCACACATGATCTCTTACCGGTAATTTGAGGAATCCTTTTATTTTTAGTATTTAAAAATGTTTGTGTGTTGCTGTGCGTCCCTGTGTGTGTAATAATCAGAGTGTACACGTGTTGTGCACCTGCGCACGTTACTAACGCGCTCTTTAAATAACAAAACATTAACAAAACAAATTGTTGGTCAATGGCGCAATTAGTAGCAATGTACTAAAAGTGCATCTGAACACACCTCATTTTCAGAAAAGCACATCCATGAGTGAACAGATGGTGCGAGTGCATTTGCCATTTAAACAACGTTGTGCGGGACGTGAAAATGATAACTGCGTCGGGCTGAAACTAGCAGAAATCTCTTGCACCGGGTGTATGATAGGGCTCTATGGCTGCATCTGAAAACTGGAAAATGCTGCCTTTGGAGGACACATTTTAAGGTAGAAAGACATCAAGGCACATCTGAATCCAATGTTAGCTCTACTCTGTGTTTCCTGAAATACCACAGATGTGTCCTACGCTGCCTTTGTTATCCCACAATCCTGTGCATCCCATTCTGTGACAGCTGAGCAAAGATGGTGTGTGAAAGTTGTGTTTGCTGTTCAGTTTGTGTGTAAATGTACATTTTGACCAAAGTTTTCTACTTTTGATGTCATCTCTAGCGAGAAATGAATACTGTAGTAATTAAATATTTGTTCGGTTCTCACCAAAGCTTGTGCTATTTGGCTGTAGATCATTAAACTGTCTGAAATCAGTTTCATGAGGTGTCTTCATGCACAAATGCTGCATTAAAAGTCAATGCCTGATGAAGGTAGCGAGGCAACAAGTCAGCTGACTAAGTTTTCAGAAGCAGCCTATATGTCAGTCAGATGCACCTGAAAGTTGCGTTCGTTACTATAGCAACAGCACATTAAGGGCTCGCTAGCACGTCAGCTTACCATAGCATCAAAACACGACAATTTATGAGACCAATACCATGTTTTTGATCCAAACTCACATCAGTCGAGTGTTTGATATAACTGATGTGGCTTATTCTCATAAAATTTACAAATGCTAGAACAAAAGGTCAAAAATTTACATTTCTAATGTAGGCTACAGTATGTCAAGATTAAAAAAAAAAAGAAGACTTATTGCTAAAAACATATGTGGTGAAATTCCGTTCATGGATATCTCCACCTGTGAGGAGTATTAATTGAGCGGTGTGTATATATAAAGGGCATCCCCAGGCTAGCGTGATATCGCATCATTATTGCGTCATTGTTGCGTCTGGGTTTCCAGAAGTCTGCTGCTCTATCCGAGCTGGTGTCTGTTCGTGGGTACTTTATCACTGCTTAAGAGGGTTGGCTCCCCTGCGTTACTGCTATAGAGTTCCTGTTTAAAAAGAGATCGCTTGAATGTACAACACAGAGTGCTGTGAGGAACTGCTGCTCTCCTGCTAGTGAACTTTATAAGGAATAGGTTTGCCGGATATCTGACCGGAAGTCCAGCGTGTTGGTCTATAAATTGGGTGAAGTCTATCGCTGCATGGCCTAGTCTCAACGCTGCTGTTTTGTTTTGTTTTTTATTATTATTATTTTTGATTTTGTGTTTGTTATTTTTGATTTGCTTCTTGTTGTTTGTTATTCTATGTTGCCATGGTGTGTTTGATTTATTCAGTTTAATTGTTTAGTTACATTGTTTTCTTTTTTGGTTTGTTAATATTCTTGTATTTGTACGTTTTTTTGCTCTTTGTTTAGTGTTATTGTTTTTTTTCTGTTATATATATATATATATATATATATATATATATATATATATATATATATATATATATATATATATATATATATATATATATATATTTTTGAACCCTTAGAATAATGTGATTTATTTTTGTTTTCCTTTTGTAAACATCAGTTAAATCTTCTGTCTGTTGTGTTGTGTTTGTTTATTGTGGTGAGATTCATAACCAGTACTGCTCTGCCTTTGTATTTTGATTTGTTACTAACTTGTTTTTTGCTTTTTTCATTTTTTAGGAGCCGGGGTGACCCGAAGTGGACAGGCTGGCTATTCTTGGAGGGTGGAAACTCTCATTTCCTAAAAGCGTGTGGTGTGGGTTTCCTTGCTGTGGATTTCACTGGAGAGTGTGTGTGCTTGTGAGATTTTGTGCACGGGGGGAAACTCAAGGTGGGCTGTTTTGAAGCCCACTGCTTAGCCTGCCCTACTCTTGGCGTATGTGATTCATTTGTTCTAAATATTAGCAGTCTGGTGTGGTTGGCATCAGCATTGTATTATCATATGGTCCTGTGATTTGTTTTTAAAACTATTTATCATGATTCAATTAAGTGTTTTTTGTACATATCTACATCTCATTGTCTGGTGATTGTGGGAGGAAAATCTAACTTGTGTATTTGATATTTCCCCGGCTGATTAAGGTTGGGGTGGCGTAGTCATTATTTTGTATATATCTGGATATGAGAGTGCCCTTCATGTGCCACACATAGAAAGGAGTAAATTTATAAATTAACATAAACCAAAAACTAGTGCTTTAAAATATACTAATTAATTAATGATACCTCATTTAGAAGTAATATGTGTTACATGAGCAAATGGTAATGTACCAAAATCATAACATTTTGCCCCACCACTTTTAAAGTTGTGTTACTACCCTTGCTGTACTGTCCCAAATTCAGTTCACACATCACTGCTCTCCTGCTGGTTATACAAGCTTACAACACTTAGTTTGAATAAATGTGCTTTTTGAATATTGTTTATTCTAATAACAGTGAAGTTTATACTAACGTGCTGTAGTATAACCAAGCAGGAGAGCAGTGCTGTGTGAACTGGTGACACTACAGTGTGTAACATTGAAGAACATTGAATATTTTTCGGGTTTTTCACTCCAGTCGGTCCCTTCAGCCGCCTGCGCAGAGATCAATGTATTTTGTCCAGTGCGGAGAAAGGCCCTTTTTGGGGGGCAGAGAGGAAAATTAGGTTTTAGCTCGTTGTCTACGTTACTACGCTTAAAAGGGGTGTTATTTGTGTTTTAACAAGGTTTAGCTTGTTACTGATCCGGGAAATTCGAATCTGTGAATAGGCCTATGTTGCCAACTTTACCGAACTTATCCACTTCCGGTGTCTTTCACTCTTCGTTATGTCAACTCTAAGCACACATATTTCTTTATACTCATTTCCAAGTTCAAAATAAATCTCTATGAACCGCTCCATTGTTAATGTACGGAGATGTCTGAAGATGTCTGAACCACTGCCAGTGGGACAGTAAACAGGAAGTGTTTCTCGTGGCAAGTGGAAGTTTCTCGGGAGGACGCAAAAACGAACATTTTTCTCCCTTCTAATATTATTTTTCCACCACTATATCCCTTTAGGGACTCCGCAGGTAACCGCACAGTAAGCTACAATCAGGAATACAATCTGTGTAAATTCACGAGTGTTACAGTTTCCACTAGCTGTGAATTAACGATCAGCTTTAGCGTGTTTGTTCGACGTTTAGACGCAAATGCTCAATGTGATATTACACTCATTTTATTGATAATGCTATTGATATTACAGCCATGAAACGTTTTAACAAACTTACCGTGACATTAAGCCATTTCTGATCTTGAATTCTCTGAAATGGCGTCTCGTCTGTCGACTGCTTTCAGTTTTATTTCACTATAGTCTTCTTTATGTTTTATGGCGGTTTGCAAACCAGCTTAAATGGTGCATTTACCGCCACCAACTGGACAGGAGTGTGAAATGTAGACTATATTCTGTTGACCAATCCTGTTTCCCTTAAATTTCACATTAAAATATTATAAACCCTTGACTCCTTTTGTGCTTTATGAAATATACTTATTACTGACAGGTCATTGACACGGCTGATCTTTAAACTGAACTCTTTCTCTGTCATTGAACAGTCAGGGCTGGGTTTCCCAATAACGATGTATCTTAGCTCTTAAGATCTCTTTCTACGTGCGAGGTTATGAACGCTCGCTGCAATTCCACGTGCGTTTAAAATGCCCTTAACATGAACGCGTTGCTAAGAGTGCTAAGAGTCACTGTCCGCTTCTCAAGTGCTGAATATTACCTTATAGAACCATATCCTTTAACGTTTAACCTAATAATCGTCACCTTATGTGGATTAGAATAAATAAATAAAGATACCTTTCAAAAAGATTAAATTAATGTTCTACTGGAGGAGGCAGAGCTAAACAAAGATGTAATTTTCAGACAATTTCATATAAAAATTTTGTATATATACAGTCAAACTACAATTCATTCAGACACCTTGAACATTTCATTTATTATTACAGATTATGCAGTTTTTATTTGAAATTGTAATAAAATATGACAAGATGCAAAACATGGTCAGGTCAAAGTGTCTGAATCATTTTTGAATAATGTCCTATATATATATATATATATATATATATATATATATATATATATATATATACTATTAATATAATACACTATTAATTTATGGGAGGATAGCAAAATAAAGTATGTGTGTGTGTGTGTGTGTGTGTGTGTGTGTGTGTCACGATATCCAGTTGGAGTACCCTGGTTGGCCACCAGAGGGCACTCCAGCATGGACTACGTCACCAGTTTTCACTTCATTTCCCATAATTCACCCCTTGGACTTATCAGCCTCATGTCATTGCACTCAGGTGTTTTGTGTTTGCTCATTAGTTCTGTCTATTTAGTTTCAGTGTTTTTTGCCTGTGTTTGTGGTTTGTTGTTTACTGTTTCGTGCACTTTGTTTCTGGTTTCTGTTTTTGTGGACTGTTTAATCCCTGGACTTACATCATTAAACTGCACGTGGATCTTATCGTTTCGTGTCTGTGCATTCCGTGACAGAACGAACCACCAATTAAGATCCAGCAGCATGAGGACTATTTTGTCAGGCACATGCAGGGAGCGTGTGGCTCTGCTTGGGGCAGTGATGGCGTTACGCCAGGAGGGAGAAGAGGTAGGATGCTTTGCCAAGGTCTTTTGGACGATGCCGGTGGGGCTGAGGTACAACGATGCGGCGCTGAAGGATATCTTTAATGGCTGCATTGACGATCCTCTACCTCGGTGTGAGATGGAGGGGCTACAGGACTTGGATTTCTGGAGATTTGCCGCCTATCTTCGCCACCGGGTAGATTGGGCCTCACCAAGTCAACCAGGCAGTGTGCATGCTCCTGACCATGAATCCGTCTCTAAAGTCACCGGGGAGGTGGGCACTGAGCCTCAGCTTCACCCCGGTAAAGCGAGGAGGAGGAGAAGGAAGGTTTCCTTCGGACGTCAGGGCCCGGAGCCCGCTCCAGTCAGTGAGTCCACTCCAGAGCCCGCTTTAGTCAGTAAGTCCAGTCCAGAGCCCACTTCAGCCAGCGAGTCCACTCCAGAGCTCGTTCTAGCCAGTGAGTCCGCTCCAGAGCCCGCTCCAGCCAGTGAGTCCGCTCCAGAGCCCGCTCCAGCCAGTGAGTCCGCTCCAGAGCCCGCTCCAGCCAGTGAGTCCGCTCCAGAGCCCGCTCCAGCCAGCGAGTCCGCTCCAGAGCCCGCTCCAGCCAGCGAGTCCGCTCCAGAGCCCGCTCCAGCCAGCGAGTCCGCTCCAGAGCCCGCTCCAGCCAGTGAGTCCGCTCCAGAGCCCGCTCCAGCCAGTGAGTCCGCTCCAGAGCCCGCTCCAGCCAGTGAGTCCGCTCCAGAGCCCGCTCCAGCCAGTGAGTCCGCTCCAGAGCCCGCTCCAGAGCCCGCTCCAGAGCCCGCTCCAGAGCCCGCTCCAGAGCCCGCTCCAGAGCCCGCTCCAGCCAGTGAGTCCGCTCCAGCCAGTGAGTCCGCTCCAGAGCCCGCTCCAGCCAGTGAGTCCGCTCCAGAGCCCGCTCCAGCCAGTGAGTCCGCTCCAGAGCCCGCTCCAGCCAGTGAGTCCGCTCCAGAGCCCGCTCCAGCCAGTGAGTCCGCTCCAGAGCCCGCTCCAGCCAGTGAGTCCGCTCCAGAGCCCGCTCCAGAGCCCGCTCCAGAGCCCGCTCCAGAGCCCGCTCCAGAGCCCGCTCCAGCCAGTGAGTCCGCTCCAGCCAGTGAGTCCGCTCCAGAGCCCGCTCCAGCCAGTGAGTCCGCTCCAGAGCCCGCTCCAGCCAGTGAGTCCGCTCCAGAGCCCGCTCCAGCCAGTGAGTCCGCTCCAGAGCCCGCTCCAGCCAGTGAGCCCGCTCCAGAGCCCGCTCCAGCCAGTGAGCCCGCTCCAGAGCCCGCTCCAGCCAGTGAGCCCGCTCCAGAGCCCGCTCCAGCCAGTGAGCCCGCTCCAGAGCCCGCTCCAGCCAGTGAGCCCGCTCCAGAGCCCGCTCCAGCCAGTGAGCCCGCTCCAGAGCCCGCTCCAGCCAGTGAGCCCGCTCCAGAGCCCGCTCCAGAGCCCGCTCCAGAGCCCGCTCCAGAGCCCGCTCCAGCCAGTGAGTCCGCTCCAGAGCCCGCTCCAGCCAGTGAGTCCGCTCCAGAGCCCGCTCCAGCCAGTGAGTCCGCTCCAGAGCCCGCTCCAGCCAGTGAGTCCGCTCCAGAGCCCGCTCCAGAGCCCGCTCCAGAGCCCGCTCCAGAGCCCGCTCCAGAGCCCGCTCCAGAGCCCGCTCCAGAGCCCGCTCCAGCCAGTGAGCCCGCTCCAGAGCCCGCTCCAGCCAGTGAGCCCGCTCCAGAGCCCGCTCCAGCCAGTGAGCCCGCTCCAGAGCCCGCTCCAGCCAGTGAGCCCGCTCCAGAGCCCGCTCCAGAGCCCGCTCCAGAGCCCGCTCCAGAGCCCGCTCCAGCCAGTGAGTCCGCTCCAGAGCCCGCTCCAGCCAGTGAGTCCGCTCCAGAGCCCGCTCCAGCCAGTGAGTCCGCTCCAGCCAGTGAGTCCGCTCCAGAGCCCGCTCTAGCCAGTGAGTCCGCTCCAGAGCCCGCTCCAGCCAGTGAGTCCGCTCCAGAGCCCGCTCCAGCCAGTGAGTCCGCTCCAGAGCCCGCTGCCATCCCGGAGCAGCCCGCTCTCCCTGACACGGCCACGGAGGCCGTCCCGGAGCAGCCCGCTCTCCCTGACACGGCCACGGAGGCCGTCCCGGAGCAGCCCGCTCTCCCTGACACGGCCACGGAGGCCGTCCCGGAGCTGCCCGCTCTCCCTGACACGGCCACGGAGGCCGTACCGGAGCTGCCCGCTCTCCCTGACACGGCCACGGAGGCCGTCACGGAGCTGCCCGCTCTCCCTGACACGGCCACGGAGGCCGTCACGGAGCTGCCCGCTCTCCCTGACACGGCCACGGAGCGCCCTTGGTCAGCCCTGCCACCGCTGCCATCCAAGCCTTCTGCCCTGCCGCCGCCACTGAAGCGCCTTGCCCTGCCGACGCCACCTGAGCAGTCTGAGTCTGCTGTCGTTCCTGAGCAGCCCGAGGCCGCTGCTGTCCCAGAGCTGCTCGCTCTTTTCGATATGGCCACGGAGCACCCTCGATCGGTCTTGCCATCGCTGCCCAGATCTTCTGCTCTGCCGCCGCCATCCAGGCCTTATGTTCTGCTGCTACTGCCCAGGCCGTCTGAACCGTTGAAATTTGCTTGGTCAGTTCCTCCAGCGCCGCCCTGGCAAACAGCTGGGACTTCAGACCTGCCAGTGCCCGCCTGGTTGGTTCCTCCAGCACCGCCCTGGCCTTCGGGGGAGCACGCTGGATCTGGCCCGCCATCCCTCCCCCTGATCCTCCTCCTATCCACCTCCCTCCTGAGTTTTGTTTTGTTTGGTTAAGTGGAGCGTCTGGTATCCGCTCCGTAGGGAGGGGGTAATGTCACGATATCCAGTTGGAGTACCCTGGTTGGCCACCAGAGGGCACTCCAGCACGGACTACGTCACCAGTTTTCACTTCATTTCCCATAATTCACCCCTTGGACTTATCAGCCTCATGTCATTGCACTCAGGTGTTTTGTGTTTGCTCATTAGTTCTGTCTATTTAGTTTCAGTGTTTTTTGCCTGTGTTTGTGGTTCGTTGTTTACTGTTTCGTGCACTTTGTTTCTGGTTTCTGTTTTTGTGGACTGTTTATTCCCTGGACTTACATCATTAAACTGCACGTGGATCTTATCATTTCGTGTCTGTGCATTCCGTAACCGTGTGTGTGTGTGTGAAACCAATTAAACTGTGTTTGCTGACCCACCCAAGGCCTAAGGCCCTATGAAATACTATAGGAATTCTTATGAGTTTTTCCCAGTGTTTCTGAATTGACTGACTTTTTTTCAACCATAAACTAAATTTTAAAACGTATGCAAGTTTAGATATTAATAAGCCTATATAAAGGGTATATATTAAAGAGTGACAGTAGCGCAAATTATGTACTTCATCTAGCCAATTTCTATAGGTGCACAGACAATTTTATTGCAGACATGTTTTATCAGCACTATTTATGAAATCATGTGTATTTTTATTTTTTATTTTCTTCCCTTTTCATTTCATATTAAACAACAAAAGAGTATTTAAGAGGAATACAGTCAGAACCTAGCTATGTTATACACATTGCACTTGAATAAAGGTGTCCTGTAGGTGACCTCATAACTCTGTCTTCTTACGATGCACTTAGGGCTTTACGATTACTCCAGAGCACTCGTAGATCCACGATCATTTTCAAGTGCTACTTAAGTTACGATGCTTTTGGGAAACAAACCATAATATTAAGAATAGTTGTATGATCGTTTTTACGATCAACTTAGGCTTATGATGCTTTTGGGAAACGCAGCCCAGGTGAGTTCAGCAAAAAACATCAAGCCCCGCCCCAAACTGGACTGAACGTGATGACACTGGGCTACGTGCTCATACGTACTCGCTACTGCATCTGCACTAGCCTAGAGACAAGAAGTGCCACTTAAAAATTAAATAAAGAAATTAAAACTTTTAGTACATTTCAGGAGTACATATAAATGAATTTCACTGTTTTAACTAACAGTTTAAAGATGTTGGTAAATTAGGGACCCTAAGCTTTAATATCAACTTAACTATCAACTTCGCCAAACATAAACTCATTACAGTATGGCCGGACGATGCTACCTCAACACTACAGCTTTCAGTGCACAGACTGGAACATGTTTAAAGAGGCAGCCACCTACACACAGACTTACATGAGTATACTGAAACAGTGAGTGCCTACATCAAAAAGTGCATTGATGAAGTGACAGTCACCAAGACCATCACCACACGTGCCAACCAGAAGCTGTGGATGACAGCAGAGGTTCGTGGGCTGCTCAAGACCAGAGATGAAGCATTCAGATCAGGAGATAAAGCAACCCTTAAAACAGCAAGAGCCAATCTGTCCTGTGGCATCAAGAATACGAGACAGTCATTTGCACAAAAAATCAATAATCACTTCACAGACAGCAGAGACACACGGAGCCTGTGGCAAGCCATTCAGACCATCACTGACTACAAGCCCCCGCCACAGGCCTGTGATGACGACACAAATCATTCAGATGCACACAATCAGCTCTATTCACGGTTTGAAATGCAGAATGACACACCTGCACAAAAACTGCCCACACCTCACACCAACCAGGTGCTCTGTCTGTCTCCAGCCGAAATAAGGAATACCCTATCTATGATTAACCCACGCAAGGCTGTGGGTCCTGACAACATACCTGGCCGTGTACTGAGAGATTGTGCTGCAGAGCTGACAGATGTCCTAACAGATATCTTCAACACCTCAATGAATCAGGCAATCATCCCCACATGTCTCAAGTCCACAACTATCATACCGGTACCAAAGAAATCACCTGTGTCCTGTCTAAATGACTACCGTCCCTTAGCACTGACTCCAATCATGATAAGAGATTAGTCATACACCACATAAAAACCAGCCTCCCCAACACACTTGATCCGCTCCAGTTTGCATACCGTCCAAACCGCTCTACGGACGATGCAATTTCCTCCACCCTCCACGTGGCTCTTACCCACTTAGAACAGAAGGACACTTATGTAAGAATGCTGTTCATCGACTTCAGCTCAGCATTCAACACAATAATCCCTCAGCAGCTTATCAATAAATTAAACTTGAGCCTCAACTCATCCCTCTGTAATTGGATCCTGGACCTTTTAACTGGAAGACCTCAGTCAGTCCGTGTCGGCCACAACACCTCGAGCACTACCACACTGGGCACAGATGCCCCACAAGGCTGTGTGCTCAACCCGCTGCTCTTCATGCTGCTGATCCACGACTGCAATGCCAAGTTCAGATCCAACCACATCATCAAGTTCACTGATGACACAACAGAAGTAGGTCTCAACAGCAACAACGATGAAACGCACTACAGAGAGGAAGTGGCACAGCTGGTGGTATGGTGTGGCCTAACAACCCTCAGTGTGGGAAAGACAAAAGAGGCTGTGATGGACTTCGGGAGAAACTCCGTTGATCACCCCCCACTGACCATCGACAGCTCGACTGTGGAGAGAGTCAGCAGCACTAAATTCTTGGGGGTACACATCAAAGAGGATCTCACCTGGACCAACAACACCACGTCACTCTCCAAGAAGGCACAACAGAGCCTACACTCTCTCCACCGGCTGAAAAGAGCAAGTTTCCCTCCACTCATCCTCACCACATTCTGCAGGGGAGCCACTGAGAAGGGGAACCTGCTGACCAGCTGCATCACTGTCTGGTATGGGAACTGTAGTGCAGCAGACCGCAAGACCCTCCAGCAGACAGTGAACAGCTGCAAAGGTCATCAGTGCCCCTCTTCCCTCCATCCTGGACATTTTCTGCACACGATGCTCCAGCAAAGTCACCAGCATCATGAAGGACCCCACCCATCCCTCCCACACTCTCTTCCAGCTCCTACCATCAGGAAGACGGTACCGGAGCATCAAAGCCGCTCCGCCAGACTGCTCAACAGCTTTTTCCCCCAAGCTGGAGGTAGGGTTGTGTTTCCCATACACAACCCTACCTCCTGAAACACGGACTATCTCACCTCCCCCCAAACACTCCCCAACCTTACCACATCACACGAAAAAACTGTCTGAAACTTTTTGTGCAATTCTGAGAGTGCTACACACAGGTGAGTGGGCCTGTTCAACACACTCTCCTCTGTGCACCTGACACTTTTTACACACACTGTTGTGTACATAATCTTGCACTGTTCCCCAGACAGCTGCTTGACTTGCAATATCTTCTCTTTGCACATGTACAGTATTTATATGAAAGCATTTGTATATTTGTATGTATAGTAACTCTTTATATTATAGTATATGTATAGTCAGACTCTCTCAGTAGGTTAGTTGTGTATAGGTTTATACTGTCTGTATTTATGTTGCACCGTGGTCCTGTAGGCACGACATTTTGTTCCACTGTATGTCTCCGCATGTAGTGGAATGACAATAAAGCTCAACTTGACTTGACCTGAATATGTAGTCTAGCTGAATTTCTTAAATTAACCATAGTTTTATTATAGTAAATGTTTGTGAAATATTCATATAGTAGATGTTTCTGAAATATTCATGCAATAAAATGTTAATTGAAATTGTTTTTTTTTAAATATCAAACAATGTTCAGTCAGTAAGATAAAAAAAAAGAAATTATTATTTTGTTCAGCAAGAATTTTGAATATTATTTGATCAATTTAGTAAACTGATCAAAAATGGCATTACAGACATTTATAATGCTACAAAAGTTCTATATTTCAAATAAATGCTGAACTTTTGAACTTTATATTCATCAAAGAATCCTGAAAAATTTAGTTTTACAATTCCCACCAAAACATTAAGCAGCAAAAACTAAACATTGATAATAAGGCTATTCACTGATGTTACTGATGTCATGTTTATTCAGATGAAACCACTTCTTATATGTTCAGAAAGAGAACAGTTGGTAAAAACTATGCCAATGCAATTCAGAAAACAATTTGGGGAAAAATGTGTTGCTTTTATCGACTGCTTTGAGGTCTTTATAGATCGTCCATCTAACGTTATATCAGATCAGAAACATGATCCTACAAACACCATAACACAGTCAAGTTCTTGATTGGTATTTCACCACAGGGCACAGTCTCTTACATAGCAAATGAATGGGGAGGAAGATTAAGTGATAAGTACATGACCGAAAACTGTGGCTTTCTGGACAACATTTTACCTGGTGATTTAGTTCTTGGTGACTGTGGCTTTTTTAGGACACTTTAGGTTGCTTTATGGCTCAGGTAAAAATGACAGCCTTTACCCGTGGAAAGTCGCAGCTAGCTCTAGTTGACTTAGAAACCACAAGGAAACTCGCTCATGGATTCACGTTGAACAATTGATAGTTTGTGCCAGAAATATTGAATATTGGTGGGGGACATTGCCAATTGATTTCTAGATGAGAAAAGATGATATTTTTGTACAGTAGACAAGATCGAACTCTGGTGAACCTTTGTCCATCAGTTGTTGATTTTGACTGAAGTTGTTTGTTTCAAGTTATGCTGGTAAAAAATAATCCTTGTTATTTCATTTTAAATATATCAATAGTATTGTTGTGTAGTACAAACACATAGTACTGTCCTTACAACAACACAAATGTATTAAAAGAGCAACAGAACAGTTTGGTATGCAACAATGTTTTACTTTATTGTGTGATGTACAAATGATGTGAAAATGTACTCAATTCTTAAATAAAGCTGTAACAACACAAAAAAAATACCACATTATATTTTCAAAAGGAAATGAATAAAATAAATATATATAAATAATATTTTGAGCCTAATTTTAAACAAAAAGTGCCTTAAGTGCTTAAGGGGGAAAAAAATCTGTACTATGCTTGGCTACACTTAAGCTGTACATCACAGATGTAAATGAAAACATGTGAAGCTACAAAACAGTTCACTGCAAATAACAAAACTGTTGTTTACTTGATGCCGTTCTTGAAACGTTTTGGAAGAAACAGAGGTAGCTTACAGCAGTTTGAACAGAACCACTAAATACAAGCTTCTTTGTTCACTCGCTCAGAGACTTTGGCCTGTAAATGACTTTGAATTGCTGACTCAGGTGTTCACTATGAGGTGCACATGTGGGGGGTAATGTTTTACGAGAAGCTGCTCAGTAGGGGATGAATGTGTTGGCCACACCAATCGTCTTCTGAAGCCAACAATGAGTCCAGAGCTTGACTGAACGTGAGAAGATCTCCTGTGTTTCCCAGAACTGCACTGACATTGAGGTTGATGTTAACAATAAGATGAAGTAAGAACCTGATGACTGTGTGGTTGAGCCTTCAGAGACAATAAAACATCTACTTTCTCATGTGACTCAGGACGCTCTCAAACAAATCCATCAGTGCCACTAGGGTGATACAGCGGGGATCAAACTAATCATTTCCTGTTGATGCGGATCCTCATCTAATCATCACTAATCTCGAGTCTTGTCTTTGTTTTGGCTTGTTGGTGATAGAAAACTCCCCTGCGAGTGAGTGGGATCTACGTGAAGTCAGTGGTGCCAGATTCCCCAGCAGCCCTCAGCCAGAGACTCAGAGTGGGCGACCGAATCCTCGCTGTGAATGGAGTCAGTCTGGTGGGCGTCGAATACCACAGGTGAACAACATCTGACATGCTGCTGAAGGGGGCCATTTTACCTTACAATACTTCTTCTTTGTCCCCAGTGATTAAAAAAACATATTTTTATCTAGATTTTTCCTGGTTTGGCTGAAATAATGGATCCTCTGATATCCACCCATAAGCCATTTGAGAGCAAATATATTTAATATTGTCAAAAAAGTGGACAAATATTGTATTGTTTTAATGATATGGCCCAATCACAGGCAGGACTTCCTGTTTCTCTTTGTTTTGGAAACGGGAGATTTATTTTTGCAATTTCTACTAGTGGTACAAAAATTATAATTATCAATTTTATCTCATAACTTCCATTTAATAAGAAATGAAGCCTTTTTTAGGACCGTTACAATGTTTTGCATTTTGACATTGACAATTAAGTACCAAAATTATTGATTTTTTTTAATGTTTCTGGATGTTTTACTTTTGTGTTTTATTTGTTCTCATTTCACATTATTCTTACAGTAGTTTTTAGTTTATTACAGTTTTTATGTAAATCAGTGTTAAAGGCAGCACAACAAATTCCCTATTTTTCCAGTCTTTGTGTCTCTTACTTCCAGATCTAAACAATTATGTTTCATTATTATTATTATCATCATTATGTGTTTGCATTACAGTATAAAAAATCATCTAAATAATTATTTTCTTTAAGCTAAAGATACTTTCTTAATTTTGTCTTTTGATTTTTGAGAGAAATAATGTCCTATATGTATGTTTGTACCCAGAGCTCCTAAAAAAAAAAACAAATTCATTGTGTTTGCGCACACTTGGTGAATAAAGCTCATTCTGATTCTGAAATAAGAAACTTCTGAACATAAGATTCACATTATAAGATTTAATACAGACATCTGAGGTTTAACAGATGAGATGATGGACGTTCTTGACACTGAAACTGACCGAATAACCCTCCCCTGCTCCTTCTTTTCCTGACAGTGGGAGAGAACTCATCCGGACGTCAAGCGATTCGCTCCGATTACTGGTGGCCAAAACCGAATCCAGGAGCTTCATCACCAGATGCTGAGAAACACAACAGACTCGTCTGGATTCTTGACTGAATCATTGAGCTGATTTTCCTCATTGATCCATTCAGCCAAATCTGGAACTCAAATATTTTGCTGAAACCAAAGTAAAGGAAATTCAACTGATTTCATTAATGTTTTTATTTTTTAAGTTGTTGTTGTTGCTTCTGCTGGCAAACTCTTTGTCTCAGAAAGCCAGAATAATATGTTGATATCTTCCATTCATAGTGTTTATTTCACACTTTTCTTTCTATCTTTAATGTAACACAGTTTACCAGATGTTTTAAACCGTTGTTTACCAGTGTTTTATTTTCGTTTAGTATCTGTCCGTCTGTCATTTTCTGGTTTGATGAGAAATAGTTGTGGTCCAGACAGGGTTATTTCAGTTTCCTTAAAGCTCAAACTGGAAGGAAAAGACAATTACAGCTTCATTCTCTGTTCATAACATACAAATACTGCTGTGAATCAGTGAGAACTACATTAGTTTTAGTCAGTTTGTAATATTTATCCAAAGTATCACTATTAAAGTGCTGTTTTAAATGGTTCATGTTGCTGATGTTATGAAACTATTGTACTGTTTTCATATTGATGAAATTTCATATTGATATTCCTTGTGAGGTTCCTGATGTCAGTCATAAACGATGATATTCTTCTCAGTGTCAGAGAAACAGTGTTATATTGTGTCATCTGTGTTCATGATGGTGTATAAAAACTATCGGTCGTAATATTTATGTGTTATTCTACAAGTGTAATAAATATTATTTTGATTTCTTTTTAAAGAAAAGAGATAAACTGTGTTTTCTGTCTTGTGTTGATGTATTTTCTATTTGAACAGGAAGTTGGGTGTTGCAAAGCCATCATTTTAATATCTTATCGGCTTTAGGGATTTTAAATATATGTGCAAGAAGATGATTTAGTCAATGTTTTGGAGTACACCAGAATATAAATGGCTTCAAAACTAACAGACATGGACTAAAAGCCACAAAGCTCTAGTTTGTATTTCACAGGCTCTTTAACTGTTCTCGTCCTGCTCTGTTGGGTCTGTTAATCTGAAGAGGGTTTAGAAATGACATCTAAATAAAGCACCAGCACACTTCTGGGTGAACGAGGAGTCCAGCTGCTGTGAGATGAAGTAGAAGATCATGGAGGAGCTCAAGGGTGTGTCTGTCAGAGATGCTGCTCACCGCAGAAACTCAAACACATTTATAGAGCATTTATTGAGTGAGTTTCCACTGCAGCAGCGACACACACACCATATACAGGAGCTCATGCTGAGACGCTGTGCTTTAACATCATCTTAACACAAGTTCAGCTCTTTAAAGAGATTTAACAAATGCTGCAAAGCTGCTGAGTCAGGTTAGTTTGAATATTCAGCTAATGACGGTGTCTTACGTTAACTAGAGCCCTTTATAACCTTAAGATTTTAGGATGTTTATTAAGATGTTTTTAATATGTTCATGACTGTACTTTTTTGCAACAATATCTTGAATTTTGTGAGCATTTGTATTAATATTGGTTGAATTTTTTAACAATCCCTTATTAATTTCTGACTCAGCGCAATAAATAAATACAATGATTGCATGATTGCATTTGAAGCAGGAAGTTGTACATCCGATCACATCAATGATGTTAATAAATAAATCAGACGATGCACCGCAGTTGTGGACTTAAAACAAAATCCAGAGTCCTCTCAGTCTGAGACCAAGACCTTCAAAAACGGTCTTCAGATCTGTCTTGAGTACAACAACACTGAACTCTCAGAGATGACATGTCAGTTGAGCTCAATGAGCTTCTGTCTGAATGATGTTTGTCTCCCTCTGCTGGACTGAGTGGATCAAACCTGCAGACAGATCAGATTATTTGAGACAATCATTCTTGAGGACTGGAAAAGAAACCAGGAGAGATATTAGAGTTTATGGTCATGGCAAATGCTTTCTTATGCTGTACAAAAGACAAAAGTAAGACTGTTAAAGCAACAATCAGTGCTGGAGAAACAGTGACTGAACTGCAGAATCACAGAACAAGATCTGAGAGACACAGACATCATTTCAGAAGTGAAGGAGCAGAAATGTCACGTGTAATACCAGTTTTTATCTGACTTTTGTCTAACTGACACATTTGATTTTTTTTTTATCTCATCTCTTGCTTTTAATTCAATAAGAAATCACACTGTGAACAATAACCACTGATATCTATAATGTTATTTTCATATAATTTCTGACAGTTGATTGGTTTATGTACTACAAACACTTCTAAAACTGTATTGTTAAATAATTTAAAATGTCTGTTTTCTATGTGAATATATAGTAAAATGTAATTTATTCCTGATCAAAGCTGAATTTTCAGCATCATTACTCTTCAGTGTCACATGACCCTTCAGAAATCATTATAATATGATGATTTGATGATCTAGAAACATTTATGATCATTATTGTTGAAAACAGTTGTGCTGCTTCATATTTCTGTGGAAACCATTCAAACATTCGTGGTAAGATTAAAAAAGAGAGAAATTAATAAATTTATTCATCCAAGCATGCATTAAATTTATCAAAAGTGAAAGTGAAGATGTGTATAATATTACAAAAAAATTCTATTTAATAAATACTTTTATTACTTTTACTAAATACATTGAATAAAAATAAATGTAATAAATGCAAATAAATGCTTTTAATTGAAAATAAAATGCATCATGGTTTCCACAACAATTTTAATCAGCACAACTGTTTTCAACACTGATAATATTCATAAATGTTTCTTCAAATCAGAATATTAGAATGATTTCTGAAGGATCACGTGACACTGGAGACAGGAATGTCACAGGAATAAATACATTTTAAAATATATTCACACTGAAAACAGATATTTTAATTTGTAATTATATATTTCGTAATGTTACTGTTTGAGCAGCCCTGATCATAAGACTCTTCTTTCAAAAACATTAAAAAGGCTGTTAATAAGCACTGCTTTACTCATATACTTTTTTTGTCAATAAATATCTTGAGTTGGCTTTAAAACACATAATCCATATATTGTCACAATCATCTTCACGTTTCATCAGTTAAAAACGTTTCTGCTTTTTATTATTCAACTGTTGCTCCAGTGGATCTCTTTGAGAGAGAATGAATGAAACAGACATTAAACTTCAGCTCTGCAGCCTAAGTCTGACCCACATGTGGGTCCAATATTGCATCATCATAATTATTTACAAAAATCTATAAATTATGGAGCACAAAACTAGACATATAGGGTATCTTTTAAAAGCTTAGAACCTCAGCTTTCTTGCTAATCCAGTCACTTTTGCATTTGTATTACACTAAAGAACATAATAAGGTCTAAATTCAACCCCCCCGCAACGACCCCCCCTTGAAAAAATCACATTCATAATATTCAATTTAATATTTATATCACACAAACTCACCAAACATAGACAAGTCATGTATCAAATGAAAGCTCTCACTCTCCAGAATATCACTGAATATCACTAGTTTATTTCACCGATCCAATATGTTTTAGTATCAAAAATATCAAAAGAATCATTACGATAAAAATGACTCCTTTGAACAAGCCAATACATGAATCATATTCCTGCTCCGATCACTACTTCCTCCTGTTGCTACTAGCCTCACATGCTATATCAGCTCGTTCTTTAGGTTGTTTTCTTCAAAATGAGACTATTTTCACCTGTCTATGAGCATGTATGGCCAAACGACACTGTAATATGTCTCATATGTGCAGATCTAAACATGCGATGCAGCCAAAAACGTTTATTACTCTTAGGATCAATGATCTTTGTTAGCGGCGATTATTGATGACGTCATTGCAGATTGCGCGCATCCTACCATCATAAAGCTAGCTCTCTTAGCTCTCCATAGACATGTCGATCACTTTCCTAGCCCATTCATTGGCTGAGATATGCGCTTGTAAATTTGAGGAGGCGGGACCACTGAGCGTGTCTTCCTGAGGACGTCCAGTTCAGCTAGAAAGCTAGTTGGAGAGTACAGACAGTGTTTCCTCCTGTATTATTGCGTAAAAAACTGGTTAGAACACTTTGTCTTTGCGCAATGGCTTCACAAAAGGTGTTTTTGGTTTGAATTCGGTTTTGGAAGGAGCTTGATCGTCTGAGTGACTGAATCTTTCAGCAACACTAGCTTTGACGCGGTCAGAAAAGCTGCGTGGGAGAAGATCCTCATCTTCAGTAAGTAACGTTACACATAAGCGTTGTCTTTGTGCATTTCATATAGTGTGTTGCATGCATATTTGTATTGTTGCATGCATGTTTGTTTTTTTCCATGCATATTTGTATTGTTTCACGCATTTGTGCATCGGTTGCATTTAGGAGTGCATTGCCTTGTGCACTTTACACATGTTTAATGTGCACGCGAATTGCAGTTTATATAACTGTTTCTGTTTCGTGCATGTTTTAATAATTGCTTGCATTTGTGCATTGGTTGTGCTCATTTTGCACGCACTTGTATTTGTGTATTTGTTTTGTGGTTATGCGAATTGCCTTTGTGAATGTTAGGTGCATATGTGAATTGCATTTGTGCTAGGGATGTCCCGATCAGGTTTTTTTGCCCTCGAGTCCGAGTCCGAGTCATTTGATTTTGAGTATTTGCCGATACCGAGTCCCGATCCGATACTTCTATAGACCTTATGTAGCCCCGCCCCTTTTCAGCGTTGCGCTTGTTGTCTTTTGACTTCCGGTTTGTATTTCCACAGCGATATTACATTTATGAATGAACTGCTCGTTTTAAAATCTTCCCAATCTACTGACATTTGTTAAGACATCTGCTTTAAACATAACAATGCTCATGATAACTTTCATTAACTCTACAACAAGTAAATCCACTTAACCAACTAATTATTCTTTGACAGCGATGCCATAGAAATGTACAGAGCTACCGCAAAACGGAAGTTCAAAGACAATTTTATAAAGATGGCGGCGCGCTTGTTTCTCTGGTAAATAAGGTCTATAATACATCAAAAAAAAGAATAAAGATCTAGGACGTTCCTTATTTTTTATTTAATTACAAACAGAGCACTTCTGTGAGGTAGCTTGAACAATCAAGTAATAAATAACATAATTTGTTCACTTCACTTTAGTGCAACAGTAGGCCTAAATATAAAAAAGGCTAATATAAAAACAAATATATTTGGTTTGATTTGGGTATGCTGCAGTCTGTGTAATAACTAAAATAATGTTTATATATATCATATTTTCTGGCTACTTTAATTTTTTATAATACACCATACTTTAACCCAAACTGAATAATAAAAAAACAAGTTTAAATGGGTAAATCTTCTATTATTATTTTTGATTCTTAATTTTCTTTTCTGTCATACTCAAATTCTTGTTAAAACACATTAGACATGCGTATTGTGTGCATTTTGAACACTTTTTGTGTGAAATTATATTTATTTTGTCCATCAAAAGTGTGCTTTCACTTTAATTACGCGTCAGCAGCGCAGCGTGTGTCTCAATCATCTCCCTAGTTCAGTAGTCAGGGCACTGATCAGGGTATCAGCCACATTCACTTTCATTATATACTGATTCACGACCTAGGGAGCTAGGGAGCTGATTGAGACACAGGGATAGACTCGGTGCCGAGACGATCGCGGCACTGCTGCTTACGCGACGCTCCTGCCTGACGCTTTACGAGCTGCTCCTGCTGCCTGTGTGAATGCATCCGTTGGTTGACATGCACGCTGAAAAAAATATGCGCTACTCACGCGCCGCTTACGCTTGCAGTGTGAAACAGGCCTAACTCTGTGCCACCGCATCACTAGATGTGTTAAAAATAATGAGAATATATATACATATATATCCGAGTCCTGATCGGGAGGTAACGTCCGATTCCGATCGAGTCTGAAACCACATGATCGGGCCCGATTTCCGATCACGTGATCGGATCTGGACATCCCTAATTTGTGCATCTGTTATGTGTATATATGAATTACCTATTTGCATATGTTTAATTATTTTAGCATGCATTTGTGCGCATGTATCATTATTTTAGCATGTATTTCAGGATTTCAATGTGAATTTACACATTTGTTTTGTTTTTCAGACTAGACTGAGTGATGAAGGATGGATAGTAACTAAGAAGTCAGCCAGGCACCTAGAAGGAAGTTTTTGGGCACCAGCACACCTCCCACCTCCATCTCTATCATAAAATTGTGAACAAATACAATAAAAAATACAAATTATTCCACTGACTTGTTAAAATGTAGGTGGTAAAATGAGACCAATTTTATCCATTTACTCTAACATATATGAGTAGGGCACTCTTTTTAATTCAGGTATTCCCAATTTTTTCAGTACAAGTACACATGGAGGCGCCAGTGCCTCCTTTCAGTTAAATCTCAATAATTTTTGCTCAGAAGGAGATATCAAGTAGATTCTTTTTTCCCCTGTTTACTGATATCCAGTGGAATAAAAAGAAATATTCTAAAGGGACATAAACCAAACAGATCATAAATTACAGACTCTTAAATCAAATCTTGATTTGAAAAATAAATAAAAATCTGATTTTTTTTTTATTTGTTTATCATAAAATTGTGAATAAATACAATAAAATAAATGCAACATTCCACCACTGTGTTAAAACTATGAGGGTTTTCTTTAAAATGAGACCATTTTTTTCCTTTAGTCCAACGTATACGAGTAGGGCACTCTTTTTAATTCAGGTATGCCCAATTCTTTCAGAAACGAGACCGTATAAGTTCACATGGAGGCGCCAACACCTCCTTTCAGTTAAATCTCAATAACTTTTGTTCAGAAGGAGATATCAAGTAGATTCTTTTTTCCCATGTTTACTGTCAACTAGTGGAATCAAAAGAAACTTTCTGCAGGGACATGGACTAAACAGATCCTACACTACAGACTCTCAAAATAAAACGTAATTGAAAAATTAATAAAAATCTGACTTTTTATTTGTTTATCATAAAATTATGAATACATACTAAAAGATATAAGCAATATTCTATTACTGTTTTAAAATATAGAGGGTGTTCTGTAAAATGAGACCATTTTTATCCCTTTACTCCAATTTATATGGGTAAGGCACTCTTTTTAATTCGGGTATGTTTCAGAAATCAAAAATAGAGATGGGAAACAAACGCTTCGAGGCACCAATACCTCCTTTCAGTAAAATCTCAATAACTTTTGTTTACAAGCAAATATCAAGAAGACTCTTTTTTCCCCTGTTTACTGCCACCTAGTGGAATCAAAAGAAACTTTCTGCAGGTTCATAGATGAAGCCGATCCTAAATTACACATTTTTAATAAAAATAATAATAAAAAATTATATAAAAATTTGACTTTTTATCTGTGTTTATCATAAAATTGTGAAAAAATACAATAAAATATATACAATATATACCACTGTGTTAAAATATAGAGTGTTTTCTGTAAAATGAGACCATTTTTATCAATTTACTGCAATGTATGTGGCTAGGGTGTTCTTTTAAATTCAGATATGCCTAATTCTCTAAAAAAAAAAAAAAAAAATGCTGCAGAGCTTAAGTGGTTTAAACGAGAGTGAGCGCACTATAATGTTCAGATCACCTCAGTTAGGATAATAATAAAACAACTGGTCATGTGTGGACTCTCTTTACATTTAAATCTAGATTTATTCATACTGGATCAATATTGGTATTGATGTATTCTACTTTCATGCAAGATATAAAATCTACCCTTTAAAAAAAGATACTGACAACATTTACATGTTTAAAGGAGCCAATATCATTTATAATAACTATTTAATAATTGAATTGAATAACTATTGGATAATTAAATTTATTTCTTCAATGAAAGCAGTATTAATCTGGTAATTTATCTTCAAATAGGAGGAACATGAATACTAAATACACCTAAAAATAAATCTAGAAAACTAATTCATATAACTGACATAAAGCACAGTGATGACAGCAGCATTAAACATTTATTTGGCATTTAGTATTTATTAAACATTTTGACATAAAATATGAGATGTTTAAGCATGAAATAAACGTCTTTCATGATTCATGTGGTCCTGTGGTGTTTCCAGATGATGGAGTTTGATCCTCACTGTCATCGACTCTCAAACACTGATCAAACCAAACCAGATCAAACACAGACTGATCCAGCAGACAGAAAACACTGAAAACATGAAGCTGTTAAAGAAAGTCAGAGATCAAGCAGCATTGACGTCTTTTCCTCTCATTATCCACACCAGAGGAGATGAAGTATGTCAGGAATGATATTTAAAGAAATGTATTTAATAAAAAAGATTCTCATTTATGTCAGAGAAAAGAGAAACACTAAATATAAATTCCACTGAAGCCACTGATCAATATACAATTATTATAGTTTCATATTGAAACTCAATAAATTTAGATTTGAACACACTTTACAAACTATTAGACAATCAAGTCTGTAACGTATTAATATATATTTTATCATATTTAAATGCTTCAAATGTGCAGCAAGAGTCAAAACTGACTGAAATACAGTCTAGAATTGAATCTCAGAAACAGTTTCTCCAGCAGTGCTTCTGAATGTTGCTTTCAAACACCAAATAATCCTTTTAAATTACAATAATTTTGGGCGAATCTGTTACACTAAAATGACATGATCTCCTGAAAACACATCCTGAGGAATATCACACAATATTAATGTTACAACAATCCAGTGACTCCTGAGCATCAAGATCATTTGTGTCTCTTTCTGTTTGACTGACAGAAACACAGAAAAACTTCTTAAAACTGATACTGAACTTCCTCCTGATTCTCTCTGCTAAATCTAGATGTGCGTGTGTGTGTGTGTGTTTAATGTGACACTGAAGAGTTTGAGTAAACTCTAAATCCAGCACAGAGGGGTTCATCATTTCTTCTGCTCAAATAGTGTTAAAAAACTTTATTTTTCAGGCTGATCAGCAAAAACACTGTTTCTATGGCAACCAGAGCTTCCTGCAGCTGCAGTGATGCGATGACTTTATCAGTCTCTGATTGGCTGTTTAATTTGAACTTTCTCCCATTAATAATGCAAGTGCTTTCTATATTATTTAATCATAAATATTATTATTTGTCACAGACTCGTTTCTTTCCTGTTCAACAGTTCATCTGTATTAGATTCAGTCCAAACTCTCTTTTGATGAAGATTCATAAAGTGTTTGAAACTGAACATTAAAACAACAAAACATGTAAAACACTGAAATGAACGAGAGACAAACGTTCAGAATTAAAGGAAATAACAGTCAAAAATTAACTGTGTAACACTTAATTGTACATAATTTTTTTTTACAGTGTGTCAGTCAGTGTGTTGTTTAATGTGACACAGAGACACTGAAGAGTTTGTATTATAAACATTAAATCCAGCACAGAGGGGTTGATCAGTGAATGTGTGTGTGAATGTGTGTAAGTGTGTGAGTGTGTGTGTGTCAGAGACGCTGTAGAAGGACAGAGTGCCGGCCGACACGTCCACAAACACTCCTGCTCTCTTACTGACTGAAGAAGAAGATATGACAGTTTTCTTATTATTGTGACGGACAGTGAATCTGTGATCAGAGCAGATCAGACTCCAGGACTTCTCATTACGTCCAAACCTACAGTCACTCCCTCCTTTCCTCTTGATTCCTTTATAAGCCACTGATATTACAGCATCTCCACTCCATTCAGCCTCCCAGTAACAGCGTCCAG
Source organism: Megalobrama amblycephala (assembly GCF_018812025.1). Classification (NCBI taxonomy): domain Eukaryota; kingdom Metazoa; phylum Chordata; class Actinopteri; order Cypriniformes; family Xenocyprididae; genus Megalobrama; species Megalobrama amblycephala. The sequence goes on along the minus strand of NC_063044.1, from coordinate 31,377,201 downwards.
TCAGAGTCTCTCCACACAGAACCTGAGAATAATGATCAAATCTCTCTGGATGATCAGGATACGACTGATTCTGTCCCACATTCGTCACCTTCCTGTTCTCCTCGGACAGAACGAGGAAACGGTTCACTGTGTTTGGATCCAGTGTGAGATCACAGGCGTCTGAACACAAGAACAACATTTACAACAACAACATTTACAACAACAAACACTCAAACTGTGATTGAAGACTTACACTTTTGTGGTCCTGCTGTAATCCTGATCTCTCCTCCGTGATCCACACTAGAAACACACACACACACACACACACAATATTATTATTATTATCATTATTAATGTGTTTTACTCTCTATTATTGTCTCTCATCTCTGAATCTCACATTATTATTTATTTCAATAAATATCATCACAGATTCTCATTGATTCAGTCAGTTTAACCCTTCCATCACCATAGCAACCATCCAGATCACCCTAGCAACCATACAGGAACATGAAAAGCCGTAACACCAGATTATCATACTGATTATCATACTGATGTATTAAAATATTCATAGCAACTATCTGTGACACATAGCAACCACATAGCAACATCCTAGCAACCACCCAGGTTACCCTAGCAAATGTATAGCAACTCCTTGTAACCACCTAAAATACCTTAGCAACCACAAAGCAACTCCATAGCAACCACCTGGAACACCTGGCAAACCACCTAGCAATTGCCTAGCAACCACCCAGAACACCATAGCAACTGCCTAGCAACCACCCAATATACCCTAGCAACCGCCTAGCAATTCCATAGCAACCACTCAGAACATCTTAGCAACCACCTAGCCTTGCCCTAGCAACCACCTTGCAATGCCATAGCAACCACACAACACCCTAGCAACCACCTAGCAAAGCCCTAGCAACCACCAAGAACATCTTAGCAACTGCCTTGTAATGCCTTAGCAACCACCCAGAATACATTAACAGTGACCTAGCCAGTCCATAGCAACCACCTAGCCACACCCTAGAAACCACTAAAATCACCCTAGCAACTGCCTAGCAACCACCCAGAAAACCCTAACAACCACCTAGTAACACTCTAAAAACCACCCAGAATACCCTAGCAACCACCTAGCAACTCCATAGCAAGCACTCAGAACACCCTAGCAACTGCCTAGTAACCACACAGAATACCCTAGCAACAGTGTAATGAAATGAATAAGCCGTTTCTCAGCATCAGAACATCAGAGACACGTGTGGATGGGCTCTTTTGACTCCAGCTGTCAGCAGGCTTAAGGTCTTGCCATGGCAACTTCCTAGCCACACCCTAGCAACCATTTAGAGCCCCCTAGCAACTGTATACCATCATGAATAAGCCATATTTCAGAAAATAGAACTTGATTGGCTCTCTTGCAGTCACATGTATCACAGGAGTGACTGTCTATCTGGGAGTGTCAGCGTCAATGCTGTGTGAACTCTGCTGTCTCACACTTGTTGGAGTTGGTGCCGCTCTGATTTGTTCACTTTAATAACATTTTCTGATGCTTTCCACTGTTTCTTTTCTGTAGGCACCAGTGAGAAGTGAAAGTGTCTCTGAAGTCAGTTCAGACACAGATGATAATATACTTCTGGCTTACAGTTAAACTGACTCCTGTCTTACTGTTTATTTGTGTCTCTGATTTAGATCTGACACTTTTACTAAACTAATGCGCCGTACCGTTTAAAGGTGTCTTATGTAGTTTGTGCTGCACTAGCGCCACCTAGAGGAATCACAAAAACCCTAAACAACACCATCAGCTCTTATTATGAAGGCATGTCTCTACAGGTAAATATAGGCCACTTTCAATAAAAGATCCAACATACTAGAAATACTTTTCACCATGTTTCTGTGTGTCAAGAGAGTGAGAAACTGAGTATCAAACACTCTGTAGAGTGAACGTGAGAGTTTAGCTTATAATAAACAAATCCAATGTACATATCTGCACCGGGCAGTTTTGACATGACAGCATACCCAGTTAAAAAAAGTCACAGTTCACCAAATTATATTATATATATATATATATATATATTATATGATTGTGCTATTCACTACTCACTTTTTTATTTGCTATTTTTATTTTATTGACTATAGAATTTTACAATTCATGATATATTATCTGCTATTTTATTCATAGTTATTATATTACTAATTATACTATATTTTACTGTACTTATACTCAACTGAAATTTTAGCCTATTTATAATAATAATAATAATAATAATAATAATAATAAGCTATATATATTAAACCACACATTAGGCCACATACTGAACTATTGAACATTAAACATTGAACATATTGAACTATTACATCTGACCTTATATTACACTTATATTTCATACAAATTATATTGTACTGTAATTATACTTAAAAAATGTTCTACGGCTGTAACAAATGTTTTTTTACTATAAAATAAGATTTCTATAAAGACATTTATTTTTGTGTTATGAATAATAAAACAAACATTTGTGTGTTAAACCGCAAGCATAAGGTTCGGAGGAAACACCTATAGAAATAAATTATAAAAATGAAAAGGGCCTTAAGATAAATGCTTCAGATTAATAATGGTTTGAGATGCAAATTATCTTCACGCTTTGAAATTGTCCTGTGACGTGATTCAAGAGGAAAAGCTAACGGCACGAGGGGAAAAGCTAAAATGCTGTTGTTGAAGAGAGAAAAAGCCATTTCCACAATTAAAATCGATGTGCACATTTCATGTACATTAAATTATATTACATTATGAACGTCTCCTCAATTATTAACCTTGAAAAATAAACCAAATCTAGAGAAGCTTGAGTTTTCACAGTTCCTCATGACAATGAATCATTTTCAAGTTCAAACTAGCGAGATTCTGAGTAATTGGAGACAAAACCTTTTTCGTACTCCACGCAGATCCGCTGAAATCGGTTGAGAAATGTAAACTTTATTGCACTTTTTTGTCCAGAAAAGCCACAGCTCCCCATTTAGTAGTAAACTGTAGTTTATTTTGCGTTATGAAATGTGCCATCAGAGAATAATTCTGTAATTTCTGTAATTTTTATTTAATTATGTTAATTGTTAAAGATATTTATGGTTGACACAATTTTGAAACCTCTGTTAACAGACATCAAAGAAATTGAACAGAACGGTATATTAGAGGTCAAAATACATGATGAATGTCAATCACTTTTTGGGACTCTGTGTCTGTTGACAGCAGACAATCTTGCCAGTCACTCACTCTGTGGTTTTGAAAGTTCCTCTGCAAACAGATTCTGACAGTTTTGTTTAATTGACAAACCAAGTTCACAGTATATTTTTGATGGAAATAACACTGAGGCGTAGAAGGGAAAACTATATATCATGTACAGCTGAATGATGACACTGGTGTCAAACGTAACTCTCGCCTAAACAGCCTAAAGTATTTCCAGTAACTGAAAACGTTGGTGTGGACGTCATGCATGATGTGTTAGAGGGAGTCACTCCTCTTGAGGTCAGATTGATGCTGCCACATTTCATTTCGGAGGAGAAAAGGTTTTCTCTGGAACAACTAAATGAAGGAATAGCAGGGTTTGACTATGGCTATGGAAATAAAATAATAAACCCATTGTTAATTATTAATGTCTGATAATGTTATTAAGCAAACTGCAGTACAGATGTGGTGTTTACTACTAGTGTTGCCTTTCCTGTCAGGTGATTTCATCGTTTCTAAAAGCCCACATTGACATCTTGACCTCCTGTTGAGGGACGTTTGTGACATAATTTTTGTTATTAAAAAGGGTTTTCTGCTTATCTTAAACAAATGATGATAAATCACCACACACATTTTAGGTTTCTTTATCCTTCCTGACAGGAATCCAATTCCTAAACACCATTTTATGACTCACCCGAGTATTATGAATTCATTTGGACCTCTTTCCAAGTTGTGATGCATGAGGTTTGAAGCAAAATATCATCCTCTTATGCCACAGATCTAAGCAGTATGCAACTATTTCAACAACTCTGGCTCATAAGCATCAGATTCAGCAAATGCACCACTGGAAACTGAGATCAGCACTCAGTTTTGAAATGAATGTGCCCAATGCTTTCCCAGTTGTGATTGTATGTTTGTACAATTGCTTGACAAACTGAAGACAGACTCTCATTTTGAGGCTCTCATTTATACCAGATCAATTCATGTGACCAACAATATCAGCTTCTTAGGGACAAGGACAAGGCAGGATGCATTTGCCTTTAAAAGCAGATGAAAGGGGAGAACCTTTATTTGGTGAATTTATAATCATAATATTTGATGAATGTTTTCATAAAAAGTGTTTATAATGTGATGAATGTTTTGAAGTGCTTATTTAACAGTTTTATAGCATACTGTAGGAAATACAACTGAGCATACAGTATTATAATTAATGCTGTTAAATAAGAACACAAATAAACAGTATGTGAACAACATTCAATGGATCACTGTGTAATTTCATAATAAAAGTATCTAAATTGTTTACGGATTTAACATTTTATAATGATATTAAATATGTTGCTGTTCATTTAACATCAAGAGGTCATTTTATTTGCCTTTTTTATATAATCTAAGATTTCTATGAAGATTTTATTTACTGTTGTGGTATGAATAATAAAACAAACACGTGTTAAACTGCAAACACAAGTAATCTAACAGACGAGCTTTTTCTCATATAAACTGACAGCAGATCAGAAGCACCTGCACCGTTGAACAGAGATGGGAAGCAACAAAGTACATTTACTTCCTTACATTTACTAGTATTAGTATTTTTTTGGAAAATTAAAGAAGAAAATTTAGAAAATTTGCACTTTTAAGAGTAGATTTAAATGTGGGTACTTTAACTTTAACTTGAGTACATTTCTAATGAAAAATCTGTACTTTTACTTCGCTACGTTCCTCTCGTTACTTTATTTTAATGCAATACTGTAGATGTTAAGAATTGCGTAGTTTATTCGAAGCGCGTTTGTCTCTTTATTCCTTTATTCATGAACGATGCCCCATTTACAAATGAATCACACTTTTGAGTCGATTCTGTTCAAAGACTTTATCAAACAAGTTGAATCGTCTGAAGCGGTTTCTCACTCAGAGCGTTGGATGAAGTGGCAGTGAACCTACAGTCAATTAAAAGCAAATCTGCAAATGCATCTTATTTTTTCCAGCGATGAAGATCTTCATTAGTTGAACTGCGTATGCTGTCTGTGAACAATTCCACAGGTATCGATTTTATTTGATTTCAATTCATACAGCCAATAGCCTACATTTTACAACCAAACAGATTATTACGCCACGATAACACCAATGCAAACATGTATATGTAGCATTTCTTTACCATTTTTTGGACATATATCTTAATTTATACATTAAATAAACTACCATTGTTCATAGAGTATGAAATGAACACCCGCCGTCCCGTGGTAATTTGTGGGTAGCCTATTGTGCAGTGGCGGCGCCGGCGACCTGTTCGTCTTGAAAATTAACGCCTTTAAATAAAAATAAATATAAAAATAAAAATTCTTACTGACCCCAAACTTTTGAACGGTAGTGTATAATGCTACAAAAGCTTTGTATTTCAGATAAATGCTGTTCTTTTGAAATTTCTATTCATCAAGGAATCCTGAAAAAAAGTACACAACTGTTTTCAACATTGAAAATAATCATAAATGTTTCTTGAGCAGAAAATCATCATATTAGAATGATTTCTGAAGGATCATGTGACACTGAAGACTGGAGTAATGATGCTGAAAATTCAGCTTTGCCAACACATAAATTACATTTTCAAATATTTTCAAATAGAAAACAGTTATTTTAAATTGTAATAATATTTCACAATATCACTGTTTTTACTGTATTTTTAATTAAATAAATGCAGCCTTTGTGAGCAGACGAAACTTCTTTTAAAAACATTAAAAATCTTTCTGTTTCCAAACTTTTGACTGGTAGTGTACATCACTTGTATTATTTATCACATGAGTATGAATGTTGAGTTAATAAAAAATAAGTTAAAATGATGTTTCAGGAACATCAAACTAATGTTTAAATATGAACGCAATGTGCAAAGATTCATGTAGCTGTGTACGTTCATATTCTGTTCTCGTCTGTTTGCTTGTTTATCGTATGCTTCATCAATAAGGTATAATCTGACTGAGTTTGGTCTTTCTTTATCACTGTATTAGTGATGTATTAGATGTATTAGTATTAGGACATTCCACTTGCGGCTATATTTATTAGAAGTAGTGTTATTAGTAATATTATTATTCTCTATATTCATTATCATGACTGTTAATTTATTATGCGTGATGACCGTCTGAATCTGAACCGCACCACATGAAAGATAATCTACATCATCAGGTAGACAATATCAGGGAGGACGTTTTTGGAGGACTCCTGTGCAGATTGTCTATTACATGTGTTATAATCACAGACAGAGACTAATTATTCAAAACGCATAAATGCTGTAAATAAAATAATATATATAAAAAAAAAAAGAACATTATTTGACACTTAGTCAAAAAACGTACAATCAGATCACTGTGATTACAGCATTATGTGTGACAATTAATTGTCAATCTTTATTCTTAATGCTAAGAATAGTTTGACTTACTTAAAATCAGTCATTTCTTTCAGCTTATTTAATATTCTAGCTTGTTATCATTTTAACATTATGGTGACTTCAAAACAATTACAGTAGTAAACCATTACATGTCTTACAGTGTCATGGTGAAAGACAAATTTATAATGTGAATTCACAGTAAAACAAGAGCAGTAAATTACTGTGATGTTTGCATCTTTCTGCTGTTCACAGTCAGTGGTAAGAAAGTGACCCAGCATGCATTGATTTCACAGTACATTTCTGACTACAGTCATCTATTGTAAAATAATACACTGTAAAACTTTACAGTGTAAATCTGCAGTAATTAACTGGCAGCAGCTTCACCTGCAAAGTACTGTCGTTTTTTACAGTTTATCGCTTGATTTAAAGGGTCATGAAACCCCCCTGTTTTACCCTGGTCATTCACACCTCAAAGCTCAAAAAAGTCTGTTAAAATGGGCATGTAAAGCTCTGGAAAAGTGGGAGTGTAGAGGGGGAGAAGAGGGGAGAGAACAACCAATGAAGCACAGACCTACAACACACTCATTATACAGAATAATGAATATTAATATATGAGCATGGAGAAAATGACAACAAACTCACAAGCACAAGGGAGAAATGCGAACGGATATTTAATAGGGCTAATAATAGGCTACTTTGAATACGTTTACGAGCACTGCAGTCTCAAAATCAGTCTTTTGTCTATTAGAATAATCGTCTCATCGCGTTCAGATAGGCTACACCACTGTATCAGTGTCCAATTCATTTGAAGAAGACTTGATGAAATAGTGTACACTGTGCTGGTTAATGTTTGGTGCAGGAGAATGTGTGAAATAAAAACTTTAAACACGGATACTTTATTCTGTATGCGCTGCCGCGAAGCTCCGTGCTGAAACCGATCATATGCGCGCTCCGCATGTATATCATAACAATCGTATTTTTCATATGTTCATATTCAAACTCCAGCTCTGACGCATTGTGAGCAAAATACAAACAACACGTGCTGTGCTGAGGAAAACATACACACGGCTCGCGTGTTTGAACGCAGCTAGAGCAGGCAGAGGAGAACGAGCCGCACTTTTGGGACATTTGAATTCTCCGCTGTAATGCGATCTCATGCGAACATATTTTCCATTTGTGCTGGTAGATTACAGCAAAACAATCCACATGCACACAAACCTCTGCTCTGGTCGCGTCGCAGGAAAACACATTGTGTTGTAGCACTGAGGAAACGAACACCAATGATATGTCTCCGAATGACAAGAGACCGAGGCGAGAGAAGTGACACTTCCTCATGCATAATACCGTAATTATAATCTTATGCACACTACAGCTCAGTGATTGGATTAAATGAGCTTCATGTCATGAATATATGTCGAGAATCGCTCAAAATGGTCTACGTCAGCATGTTCGACCATGCCCATACTTGGGCCGAAAGTACACGATTACATCAGATTTCGTGACGTTGCTCCGACTCAGCTTTTCAAAACGGAAGACAGAAATCACTCTGAAAAATGCGAAAATAACTATTTTTCACTTATGAATAACATTAATGAGAACCTTCAGTGTTTTCAATGATGTGCAGCCTATACATATCTGTTTACATCTCAAAAAAAGTGTTCTGGGGTTTCATGACCTTTCAAACTTCTTTTACAGTTTATAACTGTTAAAATACATTTCACTGATCGTCTTTTATCTTACACCCTTTCATCCCACCCTTTTAACCCTCAGAAAAACCCTGCAGTGTCCACACTACAAAGAGTAAAAGTAACACTGAAGCAGTGTTGCCGTTAATGAGATAATTAATTAATTATTAATCATTAATCATTAGTGAATGACTAAAGCAGAATCACTGCAGAAAAGAGAAAAAACAAGAACTACAGCCGACTAAAAGAAAACAGTAAATCTCTCCACATCTCAGCAGAGGATTAAACAACTCCACAAACAGCATTACCAGCTTCACTTATTACTAACCAGGGGTGTGTTTCCTAAAAGCATTGTTAGCAAACTGTGATCGCAAGTTCCACTGAACTCCATTGGTAACGACAGAACTTGCGGCCATTGTTGGCTCTGTGAAACAAACCCCCACTTTATTTCTGTCAGATGTCTACAGAGTGAGAAATAACAGAGATTTAGATGTTGATGTTTTATTGAAAGTGTTTGGTGACCGTTATGGTGAACAGTGTTTGCTTTAGTTGGGCTACTGACCCTTGATTTCTTAGTATTAGTTGTTTTTTCTTTTTGGTTGCTGTAACGTGTTTATTAAAACATGTTTGCTATAGCAAAAACAAGAAAGCCAATTAATAAAAATGTGATTGTGATGTGGGTTGATTATTGATGACGATGATTTAATCATGTATTAGTCTGATTCACTGATCTCATCCAGTGTCTAATTGTGATTCTGCCAGTCAATTATGAAGAATTTCAAACACACTGTTCACAAAAAAAGATATGAAATAAGGTGTCAGTCAAACACACTCAGACATCAAGAATCAGCATATGAATGGTGATACATTTATTCATGCTGCAATGCATGCTGGGAGTCATGGGTGAGTTTTGTCCTGTGCTGGTTCCCAGCATGCACTGCGACATGAAACTTTTAATGTCACCATCATTGAGGTTCATACACTGATACTGTGTGTGTCTGAATGATAGAGTAGTTCAAAATGTTTTGTGCACAATGTGTATTTAGAACAACTCATTACCACAATATTGCTGGATATCATGCTGTAAAACCACATCTACCATAAATTTCAACTTAATTTTTCATATAAACTAGATTGTGGATCAGATCAGTGAATCTGGCCACTCAATGTTGACTGTGTCACTGTCGGCACATAACCAACATCACTTGACTGCATTTTCTCTTGACTATTCTTGACAAATGTGCTTTAAAAACACCATCAGCAAAAGACAAAGTGACGTTGAAAAGTCAAGAGCCCAACAAAAGCAAACACTGTTCAACACAATGGTGACTTCAATTGTTATAAATATAAGTTGGGCTTTTGGAGCAAGCTTTTTTGTGAGAACCAAACAACTTCTCTTGACAACAGACAGAGACATGATGATTGTTAATGTTCAACATACTTGAGTTTTTCCAGATGTTTGAGTGATTCAGAGAGCAGCTTCAGTGCTGATTCTCCTGGATGATTGTAGCTCAGATCCAGCTCTCTCAGGTGTGAAGGGTTTGAACTCAGAGCTGATGCCAGAGCAGCACAACCTTCCTCTGACACCATACAGCCAGATAATCTACAACAACAAGTGTTCATGTTAGCATGCTTCATTTTTACAATTTTTTTCCTAGGATTTGTGATACAGCAGCAGGGACACGGGATATGGGATGCTGAGGGTCCTGCAGCACCTCTTCTACAGGACTGTAAAGACAACACTGCACAAAGTTTCAGAAACAAATCACTACAATTTATGTTTTGACTAAGGCATTTAAATGTGCCATCGAATGTTTTTTCACAAGATGTAATATAAGTCTAAGGTGTCCCCTGAATGTGTCTGAAGTTTCAGCTCAAAATACCCCATAGATTTTTTTTATTAATTTTTCATCATTAAAGCTGCAGTCCGCAACTTTTTTGTGTTAAAAATTTACAAAAATTATATAATGAGAATATACAACATGAATCCATTTTCCAAACCGTGTTTTTGTCTCATCCTGAATCATTATAGTACACTTATAATAAGTGTTTATATTCTGACTATTTCAGACCGGACTGGTAGGACTCGCAGCAGAGTATCACAGTAACTGCGTGACTCGCCATAGACATACACATGACACGCCATAGACTTCTTCCGCAAGACGCGTGCAGTTCTGTTTATTAACCACTAGAGGGCCAAAAATCGCGGACAGCAGCTTTAAATATGCACCGATTCAGGCTGCGGCCCCTTTAATTCCTCACGCTCCCTGCCCCCGGAGCTCGCGCTTGCCTTAAACAGCATAAACAAAGTTCACACTGCTAATATAACCCTCAAAATGGATCTTTACAAAGTGTTCGTCATTCATGCTGCATGCATGCGTCGGATTATGTGAGTATTGTATTTATTTGAATGTTTATTTGATTCTGAATGAGTTTGATGGTGCTCCGTGGCTAAAGCTAACATTACACACTGTTGGAGAGATTTATAAAGAATGAAGTTGTGTTTATGAATTATACAGACTGCATGTGTTTAATAATGAAAATAGTGACGGCTCTTGTCTCCGTGAATACAGTAAGAAACAATGGTAACTTTAACCTCATTTAACAGTACATTAGCACCATGCTAACGAAACATTTAGAAAGACAATTTACAAATATCACTAAAAATATGATATCATGGATCATGTCAGTTATTATTGCTCCATCTGCCATTTTTTCTCTATTGTTCTTGCTTGCTTACCTAGTCTGATGATTCAGCTGTGCACAGATCCAGACGTTAATACTGGCTGCCCTTGTCTAATGCCTTGAACATGGGCTGGCATATGCAAATATTGGGGGCGTACATATTAATGATCCCGACTGTTACGTAACAGTCGGTGTTATGTTGAGATTCGCCTGTTCTTCGGAGGTCTTTTAAACAAATGAGATTTATATAAGAAGGAGGAAACAATGGAGTTTGAGACTCACTGTATGTCATTTCCATGTACTGAACTCTTGTTATTCAACTATGCCAAGGTAAATTCAATTTTCCATTCGATTGCACCTTTAAATGTAATTTGTTAGTGGGCCGTAAAATGTTTGATTTCATGTTCTCACCAATATGCAGGCATGTGATCAGCTAAAGACAAAAAAGAAGGAAAATCTGTTTTTCCACCATTCAAAATGACTATACAACAACAACAACAACAACAACAACAGTTATTATTATTTTATTATTGTGTAAATGTAAACAATTCAATAAAGAAATATAATACTATTGCCATAATACTACTGCACTGTACAAAAAATTATATTATCATTTATCAATAATAATGATAATAATGTGATAATCTATTTGTTAGTTGAACACAGTTTTATTTCTTTTATTTTCACATTATTTACAGTGTTGTAGTAGTGACTTAGGTGGTGGGCATACTGTGAATTTACTCCACCCATGTACATGTGTACACACATACAGGTAAATGCATCTATGTCTAGTTCAATAGTGCCCAATCCTGTTGGAGATCTACCTTCCTGAAGTTCAGCTCCAACCCTGATACAGATACAGCTGAACCAGCTTATTAAGACCTTCAGGAACACTTTAATTACAGACAGTGTGTTAAATCAGGGTTGGATCTGAACTCTGCAGGTAGGTAGATCACCAGGAACCGGATTGGGTACCTCTGGTCTAGTGTATATTGTTTTTTGGCTGTTAAGCACACTTGTAGTCATGTAGCCCGTTTCAATAAGGAGGTTCAACCAAATCTGAGTTAAAACTTGAACTCTGAGCTGACATATCCTTGGATGGGAAACTCTGAGGTTTCGGTTTCAGAACAGCTGAATTGAGTTAGTTCAATCATCTCTGAGTAGGTTGACTCTGAGATAAGTGCCACGACTATAAAAAGCCATGATCAACGGAGCTCCGATATTACGATTCACCATTCACCAACAGCACCCAACAAAATACGTCCACATACAAGTTTAATTCTTTTTTAGCAATGTTATAATATCAGAGGTGAAAACTGGCAGAATGGTTATTAAACAAATATTAATTTTCATGGTAAGTTATCCCACGGGCAAAACAAGCCCAAATAATAATAATAATAATAATAATAATTTAAGTGCATTTTTCTTATTTTGCAAATTATCTGCCAATAAGGTTGGAAAAATACAGCAGCGGCTATTTACGCTAAGTGGAATTAGCATAATTTCTTAGGGATAGATTCTATTTACAGTAAGTACAAATGCTCTAGATGCTATTTACACTTATATTGAAAATAGTGATATATTCTATTTATCATGTAAAAGTAGCAGTTCTTTGCAATAAGTGTAAATAGTAATTAGATGCTATTTATACTTTACACTGACAGATACAGTGCATGCGATTGAATGGAAGTCAATGGAACGAAAAGTGCAGTGTGACTGAACCATTACCGCTACTGCCTAGACCACTGAAGCCGTTGAATCACACACGCCGTTTTTAACCTTGTGTGACATTGGTGGGCAGAGTTAGTGTAAATTTCCATTTAGTAATAGACACTCTGAATAAGCTTGCTTTCCATTTGCATTAAGATTATTTTTATTACCACAATGGCTTATTTTATGTTATATAATTTTCTTATATAGAAAATGCATCTTGATTTTTAGAATTTTTAGATATTTGTACTTTAATTAAGACAAAAATACTCAGTAAGAAAAGTATTTTTGCAGCGTGAATGAATGAATGAATGAATGAATGAATGAATGAAGTATTTAAGCATCGCTTCTGCTTTAAAAAGGGGGAGGAAACCGAAAGAAACTCTGGGATTACCGAAGAAAACCTGCTCCCGACCAGGTTAGGTTCACAGAGTAAGTTACCATGGTAACTGACTCTGAGTACAAGTTACCTCCCTTTCAGAAACGGGCTTGACTTACCCTGCTTTCTCAGGTTTGACATACCTCCCATTCTGAAAACCCAGAGTTTCCCTCATTTCAGGGTTAACATACTCAGAATTTTCACTTAACCTCCTTTCTGAAACGGGCCCCTGAAGTTCATAGACAACTAACCTGTATACACTCAACTCAAAACAGACACAAGCAAAAGACATGATGTCAACTTTGATTTACAACATTTATTTACATGGAGACATATTTTAAAATCTTCACAATACTAGACCATTTTAAATGTCAACCAAGCAATTTTTTTTTTTTTTTTTTTTTGAACAAGCACTTAAAAAATAAAACCAAATGTTGTTGCAACCATATATGAATTAAAATGCATTTTTTAATAGAATTTGGAGAAATGTTGGTTGATGATGCTTGAGACATCATTGGTCACATTATTGGTCATTCAGTATTTCAGTGAAAAAGACTAATAACAATAACATGATTAAGAACACACTAAAATGTACTTAAAATGTGAATTTTTAAAATCTATTTAACCTCTTGATGTGCATTAATACCCGCCCTTAGGCTGGTGTCACTGTGTTTATCTTTGTTTACACTTATTATAGAGACTTCTGTCTAAACATATATGTATAATAAACAAATTATACAATTTTTGAAAGATCTAAGGTTTTTGAGTCAATATACTGTCTTTGTTTTACGATATATGATACTATAATAATTTGTGTCAGGAGTAAAGGTAACAACATGCAAACTGGAAAGCGGGACTTCATACCTTCGTTTACATGAGTAAAGTTAACGTTAAAGTAAGTAAAGTTAAAGTTAATGTAAAGTTTACACTTTACATTAGGGTCTCACTATTATCTAACTATTAACTATGACCTTTGCCTCAACAAACTCATAATTACTGCTTATTTAATAGTTAGTAAGGCAGTTGTTAAGTTTAGGTATTGGGTAGGATTAAGGGATGTAGAATATGGTCATGCAGAATAAGGCATTAATATCTGCTTCATAAGTACTAACAGCTAATATCCTAGTAGTATGCATGCTAATAAGCAACCAAGTGAGAATTGGGCCAGACAAAGGGACAAATCCACAATGCTAGGTTTCTTTTATTTAATTTTGAACAGACAGTAGTGCAAATCACAATTTGTTCCACCTAGTGGCATTTAGTCCCCTAGTTGGTACAGTACAGCCTCCTTTATTGTATGAAGCACTAAGCAGAATGCACTCTTGCATTTGAATTTTTTGCAGGGCTGATAAAAACAAAAGGTATTTGATCACAATCAGCTACAAAACAGAAAAGCATCTTGTGTTATAAAAGTACAAAATAAAGAGAATAATGAAAAATGAAACTTGTATATTATCAGAGTTACAATTTGCTCCACTTAAAAACTATATTTAAACATTCAAAGCTTAAGCCCAACCCTCCTATAATTAAAGGGTTAATTCACCCAAAAATGAAAATTATCTCATGATTTATTCACCCTCAAGCCATCCAAGGTGTATATGGATGGTGTATCTTCTTTCAGACGAACACAATTGGAGATATATTTAACTCCAGGGGGTTAATAAAGGTCTTCTGAAGCGAAGCGATGCGTTTTTGGAGGAAAAATTCAAATAACTAGCTTCCGGTGAACGACCTTACACAGAATGCACAAGTTGACTTGCGCCGAATGAGTCAATTCCTGACGCGATGTATGACGCAGGATGTAGGAGTATTGTAAGCTTAGATGCCTCTCACAGATCAAAAAAATAGAGCTGTGCAACAAACTTAAGCTCATCTTCTCTTATATCAAAATCCTCCAACATTTCTCTTTAAAATTTTCTCGTTTTAGATTTAATTTGCAATTTAAGACCTGTGTGTTGTTTTGCTCTCTCCTTTATGTGTCAGTGTTCATCATTGCGTCATCACCTCAAGTCAAATGTTTCTCTTCCACCCAAAATGACGTGCACATTCTGCATAAGGGGGTTAGCCGGAAGCTAGTTATTTGAATTTATAGAGTTTTAAATATGGATATTTTTCTTACAAAAATGCATCGCTTTGCTTCAAAAGGCCTTTATTAACCCCCTGGAGTCATATGGATTAGTTTTTTTTGTATAGATGCATTATTTTTTGTCTTCGAAACGCGGCCCCACATTCACAACCACTATAAAATTGGAGGACTAAGGATATTTTTAAATATATCTCCAATTGTGTCTGTCTGAAAGAAGATAGTCATATACACCTAGAATGGCTTTTTGAGTGAACTAACCCTTTAATATTCCATGTTCCGCTCCATTTCACAGACAGTTGAGTGTGTAAAGCTTTCAAAATATTCTCCTTTGTTCATGAGCGCAGATAGATGAATTCGACGTGTGCGCACTACCTAGTGGACTTTGTTTTCAAGAGCTCAAGTCATTCGCATATGCACTGTTCTTCTTCTGCACTACCGCACATACACAGTAAAATCCCCAGTGTTAAATTAACACCCAAAGTGTACATATGAGTCCATCTTGCCGGGTGTTTAAAAATTAACACTGAAGCAGTGTTAAAGTTAATGAGATAATTGATTGATGATTGAGTGATGATTGACAATTAGTGGTGACACCTGATGTTAATAAGCAGAATCACTGAAGAAACAACAAGAGAAAAAGAGAGAGACACAACAACTACAACTGACTTCCAGCCATTAAACATTATTACACTTATTATTAACCAGTTTGATTTGATTTCTGTCATACATCAACAAAAGTTCTTACTGAGAATTAACAGATGTTTAGATGTTAATGTTTTAATGAAAGTTTAGTTTGAAGTCACCATGATGGTGAAAAGCATTTCCTTTAGTTGGGCTCTTGATTATATTTATTAACATTATTTTATCTCTGGCTGCTCCAACTTTGTATTTGTAGAGCACATTTGTTATAGCCAGATAAGCTATGATCTGAGCTGTGTTTCCCAAAAGTGCTGTGAGCCAAAGTTGATCAATTTAGGTTTACAATGCTTTGGGAAGCACAGTCATAATGGTTGTGTTTTCTCATTGTGAAATGGTCAGATTCATTGGTGACATCCAGTATTAACTGGTGATATAGATGTTATATTATTTCTTTATAGTAAATCTGTTACTGCTTGAGATCCAGCAGAGCTTTTATAATTTGGAGGGGTTTTTTTGAAACACACACAGACATCAAGAATCAGCATATGACCCTCAACAATGGTGACAATCAAACAAAGTGCTTCATGTTGCAGTGCATGATGGGAGCCACCAATCAAAACTCATCCATGGCTCCCATCATGCATTGCTGCATGAATAAATTATGCAGCTAAATTGTCCTGTAATTTTTGTAGATTGTTCATGTTTACTTTTATTTTTTTATTTGTTTTGTTGTGACAGTAGCTTGTTTTGTGATGTTCAGAGTTGATCTGTTTGTCAGTATTTTGTATTTATTTATCATCACCGTTCTTGAGAATCATATGCTGATTCTTGATGTCTGTGTGTGTTTAAAAACAAAAGCTTTAGAGCATGATATAATACTCTTTAAAAAAAAAGTTCATACTACTGTTGGATCTCAAGCTGTAAAATCACAGGACTACAATCATTAATGCTACAGCTACACCTCAAGCACACAGTCAGAAATTTAGACTCTAATAGACATCAGGCCATCGCATGATGATTATATCATCAAATTATATTGTGACCGGAATATATTTTCTCTGACCATAACAAATGTGATTTACAAACACAAAGTTGGAGCCGCCAGAGAAAAATTAATAATAAAAGGTAAAGAGTCAAGAGCCCAACTAAAGCAAACGCTGACCTCTTTCATGGTGACTTGAAATGAAACATTCCATAAAACATTAATTAACACCTTTTTTCTCTCTTTCCTTCAATGATTCTGCTTATTAACATCAGGTGTCTCCACTAATTGTCAATCATCACTCAATCATCAATCAGTTATCTCATTAACTTTAACACTGCTTCAGTGTTACTTTTTAACACCTGGAAAGATGGACTCATATGTACACTCTGGGTGTTAATTTAACACTGGGGATTTTACTGTGTACCCCCTTCTGGATTGGAGCGTAGATCGCCTGTGACTGACTGATTTGTCGTCTAACTGCAAGAAATGAACCGTGACGTCCGTACCGTACAGTTTGGGACGAATATATGTACCGTTACACCCCTAATATATATGTTATACGTAACACACATATGGTGAAAGGTAGGTGACGGCGGTGCATAAATTGAGTTACCCCTCCCACTTCTGGTAGATTTACTGAGATTTATTATCCTGTGTGAATTGGCCAATAACATTACAGATGTCCTGTGGTAAAATTACATTACTCCATCTACCCTTTAAATGAATCTTGTCCGAATAGGACAAGTCGTGGATTATCTCTTATGTATTTACAAATGGCAATGAGCAAATTACTGTGTCTCTCTCTCCACATGGAGTTTTTTTAAAGCACTGTCATCCATGTGCATCACTGTTAAATTACTGGCTGTTTCTTAAATATAACTTGGGCTTTTTAAGCAGTCTTTTTTGTGAGAACCAAAAAAAACTCTTGACAACACAGCAGACATGATGGATGTTACTGCTTAACTTTTCAAGTACCTTCTGTATCCAGATAAATGATAACAGTGAAGCTGCCCACCGTACTGAACAAAAATGAGTTGAATACCCTCTTAAATACCTCAGTATGTTGAGTTGACAGTTTGGACTCTTTAGTCCAGCACAGAGCAGCTTCACCGCTGAATCCTGTAGGTCATTGTTACTCAGGTCCAGCTCTCTCAGCAGGGAGTTTGATGATTGTAGAGCTGAAGCCACAATTTCACAGTCTTGATCAGTGAGATTACAGCCTGCCAATCTGAAAAAAATTACTTTGGTTAAAAGGCATGCTGGTGTCCACATCAGATTTCAAGACATCCTTGATTAACGAGCTTCACCATAAAAGATAAAGCTGGCTGACAATTCACTCTCTGTTATTTTCAACAGGAAGGTGCAACAATTAAAATACAAAAAGATGAACAATCAACTGCCTGTTGATTGGCATTTTTGAAATGTCCTCTATTATTATGAAAAGAATCTTTGGGAAAATCGTGCTTTGGAAATGCGTGATTCGTCAAATAGGTGTCATTCGTAAAAAAATGCAGCACATTATTATGAAAAACAGCTTTTTGAAAAAGCACATTTAATTATGAAAAAATATATATTTGAACATAATAATAGTGTGTGAAATAGGATATTGTGAAATATATTAAACAATAAATTTTGTGTTTTTATGGAATTTTACAAAATAAATAGATACATTTATTTATTGATTTATTTAATAATTGAATTAATAATTAAATAAATTAATTATAGAAAAAACTATTAGAAAAAACTATTACATTAAATTGTTGTTTTATTGAATTCATTATTTATTTAATTATTTCATTTTGCGTAATTTGGTCCTCCATAGAGTAAATGTCAAAATTGTGTTTACTTTTTCAAGGACTGCGCTGTAATGCAGTACGTTAATACCCCATTTTTTCTTTTTAAAAATATTTCTTAATAGACCTATGTATTATGTTACTTTCTTCTTGTAATAAAGTAAAACATAGAAATGTGAATTATAGGCTACAAATAATACATCTTTGGGTATTAAGAGTAATAGCGTAGTTTTCCCTAATAGGCTACATGAATGAGTAGGCTTTGCATGCGCATTTTAACAGCAGTGAAAATAGGCTAGTGGACAACGCAACAACACAGGTCATTGTTACTCAGGTCCAGCTCTCTCAGCAGAGAGTTTGATGATTGTAGAGCTGAAGCCACAATTTCACTGTGTTGATCAGTGAGATTACATCCTTGATTAACGAGCTTCACCATAAAAGATAAAGCTGGCTGACAATTCACTCTCTGTTCTTTACAGCAGGATGGTACAACAATTAAAATACAAAAAGATGAACATCAGGCAGTATGATTCTTAACATACATTCTGTTCAACATACTTGAGTTTTTCCAGATGTTTGAGTGATTCAGAGAGCAGCTTCTTTCCTGATTCTCCTGGGTGATTGTAGCTCAGGTCCAGCTCTCTCAGGTATGAAGGGTTTGAACTCAGAGCTGATGCCAGAGCAGCACAACCTTCCTCTGTCACCATACAGCCAGATAATCTACAACAACAAGTGTTCATGTTAGTGTGCTTCATTTTTACAAATGTTTCACATTCATTTCTAGGATTTGTGATACAGCAGCAGAGACACAGGATATTCGATCCTGAGGGTCCTGCAGCACCCCTTCTACAGGACTGTAAAGACAACACTGCAAAAAGTTTCAGAAACAAATCAATACATTTTATGTTTTGACTAAGGCATTTAAATGTTAATGGACTATAAATCTGATATAAATGTCCCACCTTCACTAACAGCAAGTTAATTGATAACAAATTGTGATTCTATGGTAATATCCAAATTATAATATAATGAGATTGGCTACCTTTAATTAGGCTGCTCTTATGTGACAGAAGACTGCTACATTCTGCAGCTTTAACATAAAATAACCTTTACTTTATTTTTAGATATTTAAATTTTGAAGGAGTCCATGACAAATTATTTTCTTCTACTTCCTGTGCACATATCTGTACATCCATCCTGTACCCACACAAATTGTAAACTTGTCTGACGCTGCACTCAGTTGCCTCAGGTGGAGGATTTGAACACACCTTGTTCATCTTACAGGCTTATAGTTATTCACAACATAAATTACAAACTGCTGGCAAAGACTTTGTCTTCTTGCTTAGAGAATCTCTTAACCCATAATTATTAAGAATGAACAAACCAACTTTAATAATGGTTGCAACTGTTGTAATTATCAGACGCATGTTGAATCATTCGTTCAGTCAGCTTTTCCTTTTAGGGTACATTTACACGACAATGATGTACTAAAAACTCTGTACAGATGACAACGTTATCAAAACAATCCCCGTTCACACAGTTCCACAAAAATGACTAAAAACGCTATTTGTTACACTATTATGTATGCCAGACAAGTAGTTGGCGATATTACTTTGTAAAGAAAGACTATGCGCCTGTGCATACACATTCTTTTACAGAGCACTTGCACCAAACATGCATGACTATCCACCTTATTTTTACAGTTCACTGCACTTTGCTATAGTGGCTAATAAATCAGAAGTCTCCCACATTCACAGAAAACACCTCACCTTTGTGTTGAAAAATAAGGTGGATAAACACGTAATACTCATGTACATGCCATCACAGTTTTCATGGTATTTGGCAGAATTTAAGTATTTGGATTTAAGTATTTGGCCAAAGTTATACTGCTGAAGTTCAATCAAATGTTTAAGACAAATTGTATGCAACATTTGCTGGGTTATGTTTGTATGGGGAAAATGTAAGCCAAAAAATACAATGACACCTTTAAAGTGTATCTGTCACAGGATTCAAAGATAGAAGATGAACTCTACAGTGGGGTTTATTGAAAAGTTAGTGGGATGACAGGAAATGCAGGTAATTATAATGATGATGGAGGGAACAAGGACAGCAAATAACTCAAGATCAACAGTTCTATGTTGGCAGGTGAGACGAGCACACAAAGAGACCAGAATGAGGGAGTAAACTCAAAGCAGACGATGGAGTAATCCAAGTGAGTATATGCAATGAAATTAGCTATTCATAACAGTGGCCATTTCTGACAAGTCTTAAAGGAGCCACAGTACTAAAAAAGGAGAGCATTAGTCAGAGGGTTTTAAAAAAACTTATCTTTTTTTTTTTTTTTTGCAAATATGACTTTTTTTTACTAACTTTATAAACATTATAAAATAAACCTCAAACAACATTTAAAAAAAATAAAAAAAATAAAACCATTTTATTTAGGCTCCAAATGCTATATAACCTTACATTAGACCTTTACTGAAAGCTTAAAATGATTCTTACCCATGTCAAAAAAAAAAAAGGGAAGTAGAACATTAAAAGATGTCTTAAAATGAAACCCCATTTGTTTTTAGGAAATACTGTTTAAGTGGGACACTTCTTATTTTCTTCCTAAACATTCAAGAAAAAGGGAATCTCTGTACTTAGACATTTACATATTGAATGAATCAGTGTGAAAGCCAAACCTCAGTGTGTTAAGTTGACAGTTTGGACTCTTTAGTCCAGCACAGAGCAGCTTCACCGCTGAATCCTGCAGGTGATTTTTACTCAGATCCAGCTCTCTCAGGGGGGAGTTTGATGATTGTAGAGCTGAAGCCACAATTTCACAGTGCTGATCAGTGAGTTTACAGCCTGCCAATCTGAAAAAGAAGAACTCTGCTTGAAAGGCATGCTGGTGTCTCTATAAGGTTGAAAGAAATCCTTGATTAACCAACTTCACCAGAAAAGATGGTTTATTCACTCTCTGGTCTTTACAGCAGGAAAATGTCAAATGAAATAAAAGTCAAATGAATAAAATAAAGACTTAAAGGGATAGTTCACCCAAAAATGAAAATTTGATGTTTATCTGCTTAAACCCAGCACATCCAAGATGTAGGTGACTTTATTTCTTCAGTAGAACACAAATGATGATTCTTAACTGCAACCGTTGCGGTCTGTCAGTCAAATAATGCGAATGAATGGGAACTCTATCAATAAGAGTCGAAAAAATGTCATGACGACACATTGATGTCCTAAGACACTAAACGAATAGTTTGTGCGAGAAACCGAACAGTATTTATATTATTTTTTACCTCTAACCGAGTGCTGAACGCAGTTGGACATAGTGGTGTTTTAGAGGTAAAAAATAATATAAATACTGTTCAGTTTCTCACACAAACCGATCATTTCGTGTCTTAGGACATCAATGTGTCGTCACGAGCTGCAGGGTTTAATTTGGATTTGTCTGTCATGTTTTTTTGATTCTTATTAATAGAGTTCCCATTCACTCACATTATTTGACCGACAGACCGCAACAGTTGCAGTTAAAAATCATCATTTGTGTTCTACTGAAGAAACAAAGTCACCTACATCTTGGATGGACTGGGGGTAAGCAGATAAACATCAAATTTTCATTTTTGGGTGAGCTATCCCTTTAATTAAAAGCCATATTTTATGAGCATTATGTGTATGACACTTCAAATATTCAAGTTCTTTTTTCTTTATACAAAACTTTATTATGAAAAGTCTTATTAGCAGAGTGGCATTACATTGTTTTTTTTTTTTTTTTTTTTTTTTTTTTTAAATCCTAATAGAAATGATTATTAAATAAACTAGTCCAACTGACTAGATTAATATGAACTACCACCTTAGAAATGGACTAGTTTTACTGGTAAGTTGCATGTGAATCACTTACTTTGCACATAGGAATCATGTGGTTTTTGAACAGTTCCCATGTGAAATCTGTGATCATGTGAAAAGCATGGGAAATTCATGTTTTTTTTCTGTAAGGGTGGTTATTTTTAGTACAAATCTATTTTAGTACAAATCAAAGCACAAATCTATTTCATAAAACTAATAGCATTTTTTGATTGAAAATTAAAAGTTTGTTCAAGTAAAAAAGTTTCTTTTATGCTTGTGAACGCAAACCCAGAAAATACTCAACAAACCTCAATCACAAATTTTCACATTATATTTATATTGTAATATTATTAAATCTTCCCACTCACATGGCTTTTCTGCAGTTCCTCACAGCAGGTACCAGTCTCCATCTCCCCTCTTTTGATTTGATGTTCTTCATAAAGTCAAGCTCATCCATCACCTCCTCTGACATCAGGATCATGTTTGCCAAAGTTGAACATTGTGCAAGAGAAAGATTTTTTCTTTTTGTTTTAGAGTTCAAAAATGCCTGCATTTCTTTAACAACAGAACTATCTTTTATCTCAATCAAGCAGTGTGACAGATTCATCCATCTTTCAGGACTGACATTGTTTTTTTGACCTCGTTTGAGGTTGTAGGTTATTTTCTTGATGCTCTCTGGGTTGTTCTCTGTGTGAATCAGCAGATCCTGTAAGACTCTCTGATTGGACTCCAGTGAGATGCCATGAAGAAATCGAAGGAAAAGATCCAGATGTCCAGTTTTACTGTTCAGGGCTTCATTCATTGCTTCCTTCAGAAACACATCCAGAGAAACATTCCCAGACTGAGTTCTGGACTTTCCTGTCAGGAACATTTTCAGAACTTCACTGTTTTTGTGTAAATAGCAGAAAAACACATAAAGTGCTGCAAAAAACTCCTGAAAGCTCAGATGTACAAAGCTGTAAACCTTCCTGTGATAAATCACAGATTCCTCCCTAAAGATCTCAGTGCAAATCCCAGAATACACTGAGGCGTCAGTGACGTCTATGCCGCTCTCTCTCAGGTCCTCCTCGTAGAACATCACATTGCCTTTCATCAGCTGATTGAAAGCCAGTTCAGCAAGTTTCACAAACACGTCTCTGTTGGACTGCAGGAGTTTCTCTGGATCTCTCTCTTCATACTTCTGGTTCCTCATACTAGTTTGAATGAGGAGGAAGTGCATGTACATTTCAGTCAGAGTTTGAGGGATTTCTGCACTCAGATCTTGTTTCAGGATGTTTTGAAGCACAGTGGCTGAGATCCAGCAGAAGACGGGTATGTGGCACATGATGTGGAGGCTTCTTGCTCTTCTGATGTGTGAGATGATTCTGCTGGCTTGATTCTCGTCACTAATTCTCTTCCTGAAATATTCCTCCTTCTGAGGGTCATTGAATCCCTGAATTTCTGTCACACGGTTGATGTATTTTGAGGGGATCTGATTGGCTGCTGCTGGTCTGGTGGTGATCCAGATGAGAGCAGAGGGAAGAAGATCTCCTTTCATGAGGTTTGACATCAACACACCCACTGATGAAGTCTCAGTCACATCAGAAACTTTCTCACTGTCTGAAAACTTCAGTGTAATTCTGCTTTCATCCAGACCATCAAAGATGAACACAACTGTGCATTCATCATATATCTTTGAGTCCAGATCTTGAAGTTCAGGATGAAAGTCCAGCAGAAGTCTGTGAAGACTGTACTGATGATCTTTAATCAAGTTCAGCTCTCTAAATGGAAGCACAAACATGAAATCTACATCCTGATTGGCTTTTCCCTCGGCCCAGTCCAGAATGAACTTCTGCACAGAGACGGTTTTTCCAATTCCAGCGATGCCTTTAGTAAGAACAATCTTGATTTTGTCTTTATTCTCTCTTCTCTTCTCCTCATGTCCTGGTTCAGGTGAAGGATCAAAGATGTCATTGCAGTTGATTGGAGTGTCTTGGAGTGTCTTGTAACTTTTCTCCATCTGTAGCACCTCATGTTCTTCATTCACTCCTTCACTCTCTCCCTCTATGATGTACAGCTGTGTGTAAATCCTGTTCAGGAGGGTCTGATGCTCTTGTAGTCTGACTCCCTCAAATAAGCTCTCATATCTGTTCTTCATGCTGGATTTGTGCTGGTCTTTGATTCTCTGAAGATCATCATGCACTGGTTGGTGAGATTTGAGCTGCAGGGCTGCTTCTGTGTTATAATGACTGATGTGTTTCTGACAGGAAGAGGATGTGCAGGTCTGACAGGACACATATCTGATCTGGTCAGCTCTCCCACCACTGAAAAGACGAATAGAGAGACAAAACAAACAGAAAAGTATGGAAGCTTGTTTCCGCCACTGAATAAAAAAGGTAATTGCTTTTTATACATTTTTTTAATAAATTCTGACTTTTATTCTCGCAATTGCGACTTATAAAGTCAGAATTGCTTGATATAAGGTCAGAATTGCTTGATATAAAGTCTCAATTGCATGTTATAAAGTCAGAATTGTGAGATATAAACTCACAATTATGAGGAAAATAGTCACTCTTTTTCAACTGTGAGTTTATCTCACAATTCTCAGAAAAGAAGTCAGAATTGTGAGTTTCTATCTCGCAATTCCAAGTTGACAGTTTATATCCACAATTCTGACATTCAAACGTTCAACTACCTTATTTAAATTTTTTATTTAGTGGCAGAAACAAGCTTCCATAAAAAAGACTTTCTTAAAAATAGAGAAAATATTTAAATATTTTCAATATTAATATATGTTATCATATATGTTATATATATCACACCACAACCACACTGAGAAACAAGTGTTTGTTTACCTCTTTCCTCGGCCAGCAACCGCCAGCATTTTTGATAATTATTACAAAACTTTTATACCCCAAAAATATTTTGTTGTATGAATATTATATCAAAAGAAAGAACAGAGCCTCTGCTTTAAAAACACGCTTTATTCTAGCTTCATGCATTCTTTTTTATCAACACTTGAATGTGGATAAGTTTAATTGAGAAAAGCAATATTTTGAACAAAAAGCTGAGAAAATCAGTTTTAAAAAACTACAACGTGCATAAGCAATGCTTTCATCATTTGTTTCTGCTCCTTTTTTCCCTGAGTTTTGATCTGGAGACTCAGTACTCCTTCAGAAGTGGTGTAATAGCTCTCACTACTGCATAACAGTGAAAACACGAAAAGCCATAAAAATTCAGTCAATGGTGGGGAAATAGTTAACATGTAATAAATCCGTTGTGGCCAGCTGATTTCCTGACATACAGTTCCTCAATGTTCTGTGCCCCTCCAAGATTGCACATTTTTTGTGACTCCCTAATCAAACACACCTTCAACTCAATAGTTGAAGAAACTTCAGTACCTGAATTGGAAGTGTCAGATAAGGGAGAGGGAGTCCATCAGAAACACTGCTGTAGATTAATGATGCACAGCAGGCATTTGGGGGCAGATAAAGATCAGGGACCGCATGTATAAAACATTTAAGAAATGCTCTTAAGAAAAGTCTTAAACTTTGACTTAAAGGGATAGTTCACCAAATTTGACATTTATCTGTAAGCAGATAAACATCAAATTTTCATTTTTGGGTGAACTATCCCTTTAAGGTGATTTCATGAGTGTGAAACCTTGGAGGAGGCTTCACTTTGAATTTTAATAAGGTAAGATATCTTTTGCTTGTTTGATTCAGTAAAACACATGCTGAGGTGCTTTCTGTAAGTTTTAATGGATATCTTAAGGTTTGGATTTCATCCGATTTATCGCCAGTTGTTTGCTTAAATGACCTAATAACACCAGCTCTTTATCTGGTTTTTGTGAGAAAAATGCAGCAATTAATGTTACTTTTCTAATTCTTTCTGCACAAATGTAGACCTACGGTGAAATATAACTGTGTGCTTAAAATAATTTATGCTGTAAAACCAGTTCAAAAATACAGTATAAAGGCCATTTCACATCAAAAACGATACCTGTAATGATAATTATAAAAATAAAATATATCTAACTGTACGAGAATAGTGGAGTCCACACCACAACTAACTGCAACGACACAGAGGAATGATATCAATGGAGTCACATTCAGAGCAATTTTTTTTTTTTTTTTCCAGCTGATAATAAATCAAAACATGAACAGCCAAACATAATCCATCCGACTTCATATCACACACTGCAGTTATGTTCACTGAATGGAACTGCTGCACGAATTTAGAAAAAACAATGTTATTTTCCATTGGTGTGGATGGTAATTTTGTTATTATTATAGCTTATAGTTCTTGGTTTAACATTTAACATTTGTTGATGGGTTAACATTTAAAATGTTGTGTTGTGCTGTTCTGTTTTCTGAAGATAAAATCCACAACATGTTCAAGTTCAATCAAGTTCTAGAGTTTCCTGCTCTTTTTTTATAATGACCGCAGTAATGGAGTGATTGTGTCCTCTGAGGGGTGTGTGTGTGTGTGTGTGTGTGTGTGTGTGTGTTTATATCTGAGGGAAGGTCCAGACAATCTGGTGAAGGAATTTGGTATGTTTATCATTCTTATCCTTCCACACTGTTATTTATTTATTTATTTATTTATTTATTTATTTATTTTTTACTTTGCATCCACCTATACTGTACCTTGTAAGGTGTAAAATATCTACAGGTGTACATAAAACATTTTGTTCTGCAAACGTTTCCATATGACTATAGCAGTAGAAATGTGGGCAAACTCAAGCAGTTGCGTTTGTCAAAGAACTGCCAGAAGGAAACATGAGACGGGAATCTTCTTTGTGAAACATGACAGTGCAGAGCCACAGATTACTTTACATTTTAATGCTGCTGGTTTCTTTGTGAATGTTGCATGTTATAAAACAGAAAAAGAATGTAATACTTTGTTCAGTAAGAAATACAACTCTTTGTAAACTAAAATTGTCATAATTCCATTTAATTCCATCCCTTTGAGAGATGATGTGGCTTCTTACACAGAATAAGGCAGTCATGTGTTTGTTTAATTAATCAAAGTGTTTCAATCTTTTGTTTATTCAGCTACAGTGATAGTATGATGCCCAAAGGGATTTCCTGGAATGAGGCATCTTCTTCTGCGGCAGGGCATATCTGGAGTTTCTGCACAAGAGCGCCCTCTGGCTTTCAGATGGAGAAGCATTTACTACTGATCACAGAGCCGTACAGCTCTGACAAGCTGCGCATAAAATAATCGCAGCCTTTGCCAAATCACGTGCTGTTTAATTGCAATAAATTGTGGAGCCCTAATTCCATTACAGTTATACTAGGTCTTAATTTAAATTAGACCAAACTAAGAAAATTAATTAAACCTTAGTAAATTAATAGAATATAAGTTGGACCAACTTTAAAAAAACAAAAAAAAAAAAACAGTAAAATGATTAAATTAAGTAGCATCAACAAAATAAAATTCATTAAATATTCCTTATATATTAATTAAATTAAGTTGACTGATGAAAGAAGTTTATTACCTTTGACTTGATACAACTTGTTTTGAGATAATATAAATTATTTACTTTGAATTAAATGAATTACATTTTGTTTAAAAACGTTCCTAAATTAAATGAAGGGTAATGAATTCATATTTAAGTGTACATGAATATACTCACACAGGGTCAAAGGGCACGGCTTCGTTTCTGAGATCAATGGGATGATGAATGGGTCTGTTGCTCTTCACACATCTGGATACTGGAGATGCTGCTCTCTTTCTCCTCCTGCTGAAATAACAGAGATATATTTCAGATAATCTCTGAAGCAGTGTTGCCAGATTGGGGGGTTTTGAATTTGACTCTGCGGATAAAAATTAGTTTGGGTGGGTGGACAAAATTTGGGCTGGTTTAGAGTCAGTTTGGCGGCATTCAAACATGTAAACTGTATAGGCTATTTGGTTAAAAAACAAAACCCAAGTGTGCATGTACTAGGGGTTGAACGACATCAGATTTTTTGTAAAGTCGACATTTATGTGATAAAAGTTGAGACGAGACTTCACTGATGACGTCATTAATGAACAAATAGCCTGAACCTTGAGCTGACAGCTGAGACTCGAACGTGTTGCCTTGTGCACAGCTTTGGCACATGACACAGCGCTGCCTACAAGGTTATTTCTCCTACATAACAGCTCATTTTTATCAGTTCTTGTCTTTGGGTCATTATATTTCGCACAGATTTCTGCTCGTTCTAGCATATTTTTCTTAGTTACTAAGAAAAAATATGATAGAACTATTCAGTTTCTAAGCTATTTTATTGATAAATCACAGAACAGTGTTGACAATACATTTCTGCACTAATGAATGAATCTGTGCGACTAGTCGATGCGACCCCTAGCATGTACTGCATCCAATCAGTCATCATGTTTTTTCAAGGGTATCGGCTAATTGCTTGATTGCCGTTTTGACAGTGTCTGCCTGGACATTTTAGTCATATTTGTTCATTCTCTTTAATGTATTTTTCTGAGGAATTTATGTAATTTATATAATTTTGTGATCATTATTTTGTTAAGGAGTAAAAATGGTCCTTATAAACCTTGATTGACTCGAAAATATAAAATTCTATAACATTATTTTGACAGTTAAAGCTTTGGGCTTTTCTTGCTGGAGTGGGTGGGTTTTGGTGAGCCTTTGGGCTGGAAATCGTCCACCCAATCTGGCAACACGGTTCTGAAGCCAGAAAAATATACCAGTTTCTTAAGCTCCCTAGTTGTTATTAATGCAAAATAAGAGCTATGAACAAAAGGTTGTGGTTGTACTGATGAAAAATAGTATTAAAAATAAAGTCTAACCCCTAATTCTGCAATTGCTTTTTGGAAGCCCATGTCTCTTACTGACCTTTTTTGCAAGCGAGCCAAAGTAGCCAGCAGATGGGCATTATGCAAATATGTTTCATGGTGACGTAGCTACGTCATGCATTGGGGTGTAACAGATCATAGTTTAACCGTGATCCGTACAGACCAGGCCCCACAGTTCGATCGGGCTAGTGCTGTAGGGTGTGCGATATATCGTCTATGATATCGCAATTGTTGATTTAACGATCTGAAATGATCGAGTATGTCCCTCACTTTACAAAAAAACACCCATTGTGTGCATGCATGCACTACATGACGTAGTTTAGTAGGTTAGACTAGTGTACAAGCATATTTAGAGTGCACGATTTAACTGTGGGATTTAAGGCTTATACTTCAAACGAAATCGAAGAACGAACTGATGTGACATAATTTCGAACAAAATCAGGCCAAAACTAAGTTTTGTGTTCTTTTTGGAAGTTCGAAACGGCTTGCCAAAGCAAACTTTCAGGAAAAGTTCACTCCAGCTGCAAAACACCTTCGTACTACCATTGGTCCGTTACGATAACGTAATAGGAGGCGTGCGCTGAGGCTCCGCCTTCACTCGCATGGTATGCTTTTTTGATTCATTTTGTGTGTTTGAGTTCGTCGAGGTAAGATCTCCGCGGGTGAAAACATGAACACACTGGATAGCCGCTTTATAGTACAAAATGAAGTTGGTGGTTCTGGCAAACATGTTCACAAGTCCCTGTGGTCAAGTCTAAGTCAAGTCTTAAGTCTTTGAGGTCCAAGTCAAGTCATTTTTCTATTTTTATCAATATTTTTTTCAGCTAGTTGTTATTGTAATTAACAGTTTATTTAAATATCAAAATAGAGTACTTTTACTTTAAAATTGCCTAATATAGCACACAAAATACTAGGCTACTCATCATTATTATTCACATAAATCATTATTATTACTTTCTAACTTTTCTAAAATTATACTATTTAGAACCACCACAAGGAAAAAAGTGCTGTGTATTTTTTTAACTATATGAGTTGCCGTAGTTTGCTGTACATCTCAAGCAATGCTGGAAAATGTAGTTTTCCAGTGAGCACTGGCAGTAACAAAACCTATGTATAGAATAGCATTACCGTAAACAACACAACGAACAGCATATCCATCTGTGTTTTGTTTGTGATAAGGCGATATAATAACACATTGCGACTTAACAAACCGATATGTGGAAATTGCCACACTTCCTGCTGCCAACAGGTGGCGCTTTGACCATAACCAAATATTGCGATATAGATGTGTTCAGACCAGGACTGTTATCAAACACGTGAAGTTTGGAGCAGATCGGACATCATATGCCTGAGTTACAACAACTTCCTGTTTCATGGCGTTAATCGCATACATTAGCACTTAGCCAAGTGTTGCATGATTTAACGTGTTTCTAGTATGTTTGGTACTTTGTGGCATATTGAAATGTGGTTCTGGGAGGGAATTACAGTGTAAAGCATGCCATTTCCTGTTGCCAGCAGGTGGCGCTATGACTAACTGAATATTGGCATATAAATATGTTCAGGCCAGGACTCTTATCACACATGTGAAGTTTGGAGCAGATCAGACATTGTATGCCTGAGTTACAACGGCTTCCTTTTTCATGACGGAACAACAGACTTTGTCATTCTGCCACGGACACGCCCTTCAACGAAAACTCTAGATCTTCGCAATTTAACGTCACAAAGGCCTTTAGATTAGACTGACAAAAAATGACATTGATCTGATTAAATCTCTAGGAGGAGTTAATCACAGTGTATTTCCAGGACATGTCATTTCCTGTTGCCCCCAGGTGGCGCTATGACTGTAACTGAATATTGTTATGAAGATGTCTTCAGGTCAGGACTCTAATAAAACATGTGAAGTTTGGGGCAGATCAGACATTGTATGCCCGAGTTACAACAACTTCCTGTTTAATGGCGAAACATCGAACTTTGCCAGGCCGCCACGGACACGCCTTTCAGCGAAAACTCTAGATCTTCGCAATTTAACGTCTCAAAGGCCTTTAGATTAGACTGACCAAATATGATGTTGATCTGATTAAAGCTCTAGGAGGAGTTCATTAAAGTACAACGCCTGGAAATGGCAAAAACTGCACAAATTTTGCAAAGAAAATTCAAAATATCTCACTTCCTGTTGGGTTTACAAACTTTGCACCCAGGGGCTTTTTTGTAGGTATTGGGCTGTTACATCTGTCTACCGAATTTCATAACTGTACGTGAAACGTAGCATGAAGGGCGCTTAATTGAAATTTTGTAGGTGGCGCTATTGAGCCATTTTGCCACACCTAATTCTGAAACCCATATCAGATGTAAATTTTCACAACTTCTGACGCGTGTGCAAAGTTTCATGAGTTTTTGAGAACGTTTAGGCCCTCAAAAATGTGATTCATTTTGGAGAAGAAGAAAATTTTGGCTGAGCAATTCCAATAGGGTCCTCACACCATCGGTGCTCGGGCCCTAAATAACTTGGTAAATCTGGATATTATGCATTAGCCTCTGCAGCTGTGCAACACCACAGCTTCCCTTCGGATTAACTGATTGCTTTTCAAATTAAGTATCGCAAGGTAAGGCTTGGTATTTTGTTATTATTTGTTGCTAATTTATTTAACAGAAGTTTGGGTGATGAGTGCCTTCAGATGCATCACGTGCTCGCTGGCTTGGTGTGTTTAGAGATGATTTGTGATATTTGCTGCTGCAGCACATATATGGGAATGAATGAATGAATGAATAGTAAAATGTGGTGTTTTGTGCCATCATGTGGGGTAGTAAATAGAGAACGTAATCAGGAATCCCATGCCAAAAGACTTGTATTTTTCACAAGTCTTTGTCTTCAAGTCCAAGTCTAGTCTCGAGACAAGTCTCGGGTTAATTGTTAATGAGTCCAAGTCAAGTCGAAAGGCATTTATTTTTGCAACTTAAGTGCGACTCAAGTCCAAGTCATTTATTTTTGCAACTTAAGTGCGACTCGAGTCCAAGTCGCAGACTCGAGTTTCCACCTCTGGGTTCTGGAACATCACTGTACCCCTTTCCCGAGCCACTCTGAGAACTCTGACTTTGTCAGCATAGTTGAGAGAAATTTTAGTATCATCGCTTTTGGTCTTGACAATGTGTTTCCAACTTCTTTGCCACTGTTGGGTAACCTGTGTGCACGTTCAATGATCACCGGGGCCGGGAAAGTTTCCACGCCAAGGACATGAGGGAGCCAATTTTCCAAAAACGAAACAGGATTATTTCCCTCAGCTCCGTTCGGAAGTCCCAGAATCCGAATGTTAGAGCGCCGGCTTCTGCACTTGGCCAAGTCCAGAGCAGAGTCAAGGTCCGAGTTTTTTCAAGTTTGGCAACCCTTCCATGAAGGCCGTTAATGTTGTCTTCGGCTTGGCTGATTCAGCTCTCAGCTTTGGTAAGTCTCTCAGCAAAGGTACAGACATCCTCTCTAACTTCGTTCACCGCTGCCAAAACCTCCTTGTATTGTGACAAAAACTCATTCTTCAGACAGTTTATAGCTGAAAGTATTACACGGTTATCTGGAGGAGTTTCTGCCTCAGAGTTAGCATTGGCGCCAAACTGTGCAATATCAGCTTCAGAAGTGGAACCTTCGTCCACAACCGTATCCATATTATCTTTTTTATCCATTTTTCTTTGCGGTCGCGAACACGTTAAATGCTTTGCAAAGCAAAGAACAGAAAAGAAACCATAGCTTTGGGTTATCGAGTCTAAATAAAAAAAAATTTAAAAGTGGATAATCAGAGAGCGTTGAGAAGCTTGACTGCTCAGCAACCCGACATAACGGAAGTTCCCAGAGCTTTGTTCTTATTAAATTATTTAAATTTTACATAATTTTCTTTCTCGAAATGGGATAGTAGTCTATTATTTCATTCCTCATGGATCTTGACTGACACACACAGGGTCTGAAATTAACAGGCTTTTGGCAAAAAAATGTCCCTCAAATTAAAGTTATAAGGGCAAAAAAATGGCCCTATAATAATTATAGAAATAGTTAAAGCTGCAGTCCATAATTTTTTGCCTCTTTGTTGCCATCTCTGTTTGAAACCTGCAATTGCAGTTATTTGCAGAATTATCATCTTTAGACTGCAGCAATTAACATTTTGTCAGAACCTCTAATAAATTACATGGGGTTTTTTTCAGTTGTCTATTCAGAATCGTGGGAGAGTTGTGATCTCTATTTGAAACAACAACAAAAAATATGATTCTAGGTTTATCCAGAATCGTGCAGCTCTAGCAGATAGTAAATGATACTCACACAGGGTCAGAGGTCACAGCAGCTCCATCACTGAATTGAGGGGGTTCAAACATGGAGTGGTTACTCCTCATAGACACACAGCTGAATCCTGAAGATGGTCCGTTACTGAATTGAGGGGGTTCAAGCATGGAGTGGTTACTCCTCATAGACACATTACTGACTCCTGAAGATGGTCCGTTACTGAATTGAGGGGGTTCAAGCATGGAGTGGTTACTCCTCATAGACACGTTACTGAGTCCTGAAGATGGTCCATTACTGAATTGAGGGGGTTCAAGCATGGAGTGGTTACTCCTCATAGACACATTACTGACTCCTGAAGATGGTCCGTTACTGAATTGAGGGGGTTCAAGCATGGAGTGGTTACTCCTCATAGACACGTTACTGAGTCCTGAAGATGGTCCATTACTGAATTGAGGGGGTTCAAGCATGGAGTGGTTACTCCTCATAGACACATTACTGACTCCTGAAGATGGTCCGTTACTGAATTGAGGGGGTTCAAGCATGGAGTGGTTACTCCTCATAGACACGTTACTGAGTCCTGAAGATGGTCCATTACTGAATTGAGGGGGTTCAAACATGGAGTGGTTACTCCTCATAGACACATTACTGACTCCTGAAGATGGTCCGTTACTGAATTGAGGGGGTTCAAGCATGGAGTGGTTACTCCTCATAGACACACTGCTGAATCCTGAAGATGGTCCATTACTGAATTGAGGGGGTTCAAACATGGAGTGGTTACTCCTCATAGACACATTACTGACTCCTGAAGATGGTCCGTTACTGAATTGAGGGGGTTCAAGCATGGAGTGGTTACTCCTCATAGACACACTGCTGACTCCTGAAGATCGTCCATCACTGAATTGAGGGGGTTCAAACATGGAGTGGTTACTCTTCATAGACACATTACTGACTCCTGAAGATGGTCCATCACTGAACTGAGGGGGCTCAAACATGGAGTAGTTACTCTTCATGTACACGTTACTGAATCCTGGAGATGCTGCTCTCTGAGTGTAAACAGATGCCTCCTCCTCTCTCTTGTCAGACACACTCATTTTACTGCCAGTTTTCTGCTTCTCTTCTTCCTAGATGAGAGATTTGATTTCAGGCCTGTATGTGGCAAGAAAAAAAACAAAAAAACAAGAATAATACACTGAAATGACAATTTAATTAAAATGAAACATTAAATTCTAATTTCATAAACTTATAACAATATATATATATATATATATATTTTTTTTTTTTTTTTTTTTTTTTTTTGATTATTTGTGTGGTAAAGTTTTGTATTTTCAATACTGATATTGTTGTACCTGTGTGTGTGTGTGTGTGTGTGTGTGTGTGTGTGTGTGTGTGTGTTTGTGTCAATGACCTTTAGTGAATTTTTTGAGGCGTGTATCACATTTGTCTCTCATTAGCGATCGCTCCAGCGGCCTCGTTCCACTCCCACAGCACTCAGCCATGCTCTGCTTCATACTAGAGTAACATAGTGTTTTCATTCAATTGCTCCAAGCTCAAATTCCATAGGAATGAACTGAAAACCTGCTGCACCAATAGACTTTGAATGCCCATGCAGATTTTACTTTCGCTTTCAAATTAGTGCCAATCTTTAAAATTAGGTGGCAATGCTTGAATGGTGGGTTATTATTCTTAATGAAAAACACAACAACTAGAAAACTCAACTAATCATTTGCAGGTTCCCTATTAGCACTGAGTTTAAATCTGAAATACTGCAAAAATCCAAAAATCTTCCGCCATCATCAGTCAGCTCCTCTCTGTCATGATGAATGAAATTTGACTCCTGCTGCTGATCTGTGCTGTGACTCTCGTTCGGCTCACACTGAATTGAGCAGATGCATATTTGTAGTGTCTGTTTTTAACTTAATAAATTATTTTTATTAATATAAAAAAAAAAAATCTAAATGACGGTGGGGGTGGTGCCCCAGTGAGCAAGTGACGTAACCAGTGTTCCAGCTGCAACACCGGTAACAACGACTATTGCAGCAAGCTAGTGGTTTTAACAGATCACAAAACCCATGGTTCGGATCGTTTTAAGTTTGAGTCACAGATCGGATCATTTTTCGGCTCAGAAAGAACTAAATATTTTGGGGGGTGGGTGTATCTTTGCTTTCCATTAAGTACTCTGATACCACAGCAAAAACTACTAGCCTAACTAATAAAGTTCAAACATTATTAAAGGCAAGTGAACAATCAGTAAAAAATAAGAACAAATTCATGAATTACAAGCATAGATATGTACAAAAAAAACCCTAACAAAGTTACAAATAAAGTGAGGTCTAACTGTAGTATTCATTAAATGTAAAATAACTCTACAGTTCAACACTATTTTGAACAAATTTTGTGTGTATAAAGGGTTTGAAATTAACACCCGCAAATGTTTGTTCATAACTTTGAACCTTGAAGAGAACCGTGCCAGAACGTTAGCCGAAGTTATGAGTATGTTTCCTGTTAGCTGGAATACAGTGATGTGTGTGAACTACTCATCTTATTTCTATGGAATTTAACCATTTTTATTTGAAAAATATGCTATAATCTACATGATCCATGTCATTCATAACTGAATGTAACAAGACAGGAAACAGGAAGTCTCTTCTCCCAATCCCTTTAAAAGCCAAGTGCGCTAACACCATGGCAGATTGCTGTTTACATGCGGAATTTGCACGTGGAAAAACTGAACGCTTCTCCCAAGAGGAATCCTTTTATTTTTAATATTTGGCATGTTTGTGTGCTGCTGCTATCCCTGTGTGTGTAACAAGCAGAGTGTGCGCGCGTCGTGCACCATAAAATGAGAGAAAATATTATTTAACAACATTATATACTGTGATAGGCTATGTCAATTAGTGTTACTTTATAAATATACTTAGCATTCTAATGAAAATACCCAAAATGGCTTGAAAAACACATACACCATACATTGTTGCAATCGTGTGTGTATTTCCTTCATGTTTCATATGTCAGAAGAACGTTTCTATCTGCTTTATATTCAGCAACAGTGATAGCTGGATGTCTTTGTCCATATAAGGGATTCCTTGTAACCTCTTTAAAGTATTATTATTTCTATGAGTCTTGAACTTTGTTGTGCGAGGGCGCCTCTGGCTACTAGTATGAATTAAACACACATTACATGTGTTTTTAGTGCTCCATAATGCTCACACCACCCTGTTTTGGGTAAAATTTGAAGAAAAAAAAGGTTTTCTTTAGAAATTTAAGGTAAACATATGAGAATTTTTCTCCAAATGAGCACACCTTTGGACTATAAGCCCTGAAGCACTATGTTATAAATGGCTGTAATGAGAAGTGTACAAGAGGTTTTCTTTTCTTAGTGGATGCATATGTAACCCCTCTACCCAGGTCCTACTTGCCCCGCTCGGCCTCGAACTTGGGTCTTCAGCGTGGGAGTCGGACGCTCTAAGGAGGAGGTTAAAGGCTGCAACCCCTAGCATCAGTCGCCAGAGCATCTCTTGAGATCAGAGGAGTGAGGTTTACTCGCACAGCGACTACTAGCTGGCCTCCGTTCCACATAAGAGGCTAATTTTTAAGACACGCATCATTTTTAATGATGTAGGCAACAGTATGTCAAGATAATAAAAAGACTTATTACTAAAAACATAGTAGGCTAAGGAGTAATTTATAAACGAACATTAACCAAAAACTAATGCTTTAAAATATATTCATTAATTAGTTTTTCAAACCAAGTTCTGTAGTATGGCCAGTATGAGAGCAGTGATGTGTGAACTGAATTTGGTGACACTACAGTATGTAACAATGAAATTATTGACTATTTTTGTAGTAACGCTTTTCGGGTTTTGCACTGCAAACGGTCCCTTCAGCCACCTGCGCTTAGAGATCAATATATTTAGTCCAGTGAGGAGGAAGTCCCTTTTTTGGAGCAGATTAGATTTGTGTAACAACGTTTACCTCACGGGTTATTGATATGTTGCCAACTTTACCGAGCTTATCAGGTTCCGGTGTCTTTCACTCGTCAAAACCGTGCCATGAACTATAAACACCGAACATATTTCTTTATAATTAAGTCCAAGTTCAAAATAAATCTCTATGAACCGCTCCATTGTTAATGTACGGAACTGTCTGAACCACTGCCAGTGGGAAAGTAAACAGGAAATGTTTCTCGTGGAAAGTATAGAGGTCTTTTGGAGGAACGTAAAAGCTTTGAAAAATAGTTTTTCCTCCCATCTGATATTTTCTCCACCTCTATATCCCTTTAGAGGCTCCGTAGGTAACAGAACAGTAAGCTAACGTACAATCAGGAATAAACTCTGTGTAAGTTGATCCATTCTTGAGTGTTACAGTTTCCACCGTGAAGTAACGATCAATTTTAGCGTGTTTGTTCGACGTTTAGACGGAAATGCTCAATATAGAAAGATGCTGTTGATATTACTTTGATTTTATTAATAAAGCTATTTATATTATAGCTATGAAACGTTTTAACAAACTTACCGTGACACGGGAAGCCATTTATGATCTTGATTTATCTGAAATGGCGTCTATTCAGAGCCGACTGCTTTTGCTTTCGGTTTCACTCTCTGAAGCAGTCAGGAACATCAAGCCCCGCCCCAAACTGGGCTGAGCGTGATGACGTTGGGCTACGTGCTCTCTACGTAGCTACTTCAACTGCACTAGACTAGAGACTAGAAGTGCCACTTTAAAATGAAATAAAGAAAATAGTACTTTTAGTACATTTCAGAAATTAAAGGTGCTAAAGAGGATATTTTCGTCGATTGAGAAACCAAAGACTGTTACTGAGTTTTTGAAATGAGCGCATGCGTAAGAACAACCCCCCTCCTTCGAAGGAACGCCTCCCAAAACTCGTAAACACTCGTATTGGAACACGAGTGTTTACCACCGGCATTCACTGTGTTGTGTTAGTGGATTCATTATGTCGGACTCACCGACATATCTGCAGTTGTTACTCCTGTCTCCTGACAAAAACATCGCATGCGGCGCCTGTGGAATGTGGAAAGTTACTGGAGCGCGCAGCCACACCGTCTCTCACAAGGAACGTCATGGCAGTGATTGACAAGCCAGAGGGCCAATCGTTTACGCGATTGGCTGATGATTTTAAGGCCCTACCTCGTGCACAGATGATGTATATTAATATTATTCCTTTCAGTACACCTAATAAATAGTCTTTTATCAGTTAGTAAAGACAGTTTCAAGTAATATTGCAAAAATGTATAAAACAAAACATCCTCTTTGGCACCTTTAAATGGTTCAAATATGGCATTAAAGACATTTTATAATGTTACAAAAGTTCTATATTTCAAATAAATGCTGAACTTTTGAACTTTATATCATCAAATAATCCTGAAAAAAAATGTATTTTACAATTCCCATAAAAATATAAGCAGCAAAAACTATTATAACTAAAAACTAGTTAATTATTAATTAACTGATCATCAAATCATCATATTAGAATGATTTCTGAAGGATCATGTGACACTGAAGACTGGAGTAATGATGAAATTCAGCTTTGATCACAGGAATAAATTACATTTTTATAATATATTCACATAGAAAAAAAATTGTAAGAATACTTTTTACTGTAATATTAATTATTCCAAACATCTGACTGGTAATGTAAATAATAAAATAATAATAATTGTTTGCCAGTTGCTAGTGCTGTGTCAAGGTGATGATATACGCGGCAACTTTTTGAGCATCTTTTTGTTGCTGGGCAATATTACCATCAACCAGGTGACACACAGGGCCCACGACCGATCTAAAGTATCAAGATAGAAATCTGTGGCCCATTCTTAATGGGAAAGTGCCCAAGCATCATTGCTCAAAACGTTGCTCCGTGTATCATCACCTTAAGGGTGTTTTGTTAGTAGGGAATTGTTACGAAGTTCCTGAGGGATTACTTGGGTTTTCTGGGTGGTTGCTAGGCTGTTGCTAAGCAGTAGAGTGGTCACTTGATGACTGATGTATCTATGTAAACATGTAAAACC
This sequence comes from Megalobrama amblycephala, assembly GCF_018812025.1. Lineage (NCBI taxonomy): Eukaryota > Metazoa > Chordata > Actinopteri > Cypriniformes > Xenocyprididae > Megalobrama > Megalobrama amblycephala. The sequence goes on along the minus strand of NC_063044.1, from coordinate 31,337,763 downwards.
GATGAAAAATCATGAGCTAAACATTGTTAAAACACAAATAACACTTCTTTTCAAGCGTAGTAACATAGACAATGAGCAACAACCTCTTTTTCCTCTCTGCCAAAAAAAGACGACATAGGCTAATCATGAACTAAATCACTGATGTGGAATCTTTTAATTCTGCCTTTATTTATCTTCAATATGAGCCTGATATCCAAGATGTGGATTTTCATCCACATATTTTCTAATGTACCAACAGGATATTCTCGCTTTCAGATTTTCTTCAACAACGAAGTCAAGAGCAGCCTGAAGAAGAACAGAAGTTCATCACTGAGTTACAGGAAACATCAAAACTTGAGGAACTGAGGAAGTTGAAAAGCGGTTTCACCTTTGCCAGCTGTGCAGCTACACCTTTACCCCTGTGTGATTGAGGGACCTCAGTAGACATCAACTCCACCTGCTGATCATATCTGATAGTGTACTTCAGTACTGCACTACTCACTGCTCCTGATTCACATGACAAGGAGATTATTGTTATTAGAGACATAAAATCACACAGGAGTCGAGGCTGCAGGCTGTCTCATAACCTAGAGTGCTGCCTAGTGGACATCACTGTGAATCGGCTGTTTTGATGGTCAGGAGGATCCTGTATAAACTTGTAATGGGTGATTTCAAAAAACACTTCATGTAGTTCACCCCATGTGAACCATTGAACAAGTGTCTATGGGTTCTGATCAGTGTTTGTAGACGTTTCAATTACACATTATAATTAAATATATAATTAAATAATATATAGTTAATAGTCTCTTACTGACCTTTTTAGCTAAGCCATCCATGGAACAAACAAAACAATTGATAAAAGAACAAATATTATACAGACAATTGATATTTAATCTTATTAGATTATTAGTTACTTACATTTGATAGATTTTACTTTCAATAAAACATTTTCAATGGGTTTTTAAGCATGTTTGGCCTGAGTTTTTGCATTTACACTGTTCTGACCAGCAGGGGTCACCAGCGAGTGGCGTTTCGAAAGCATCGAAACAGTGAATCATTTTGCGAAGCAACTGGTTCAATTGATTCGAAGCTTTGAAAGCTTTGTTTCTCCCAGATCCAAACAGCAGCTCACTGGGTTTGAGACAGAATAAACAACGTTATTTTCTCTTACCGTCGCAGTCAAGAGTGATTGTGAAACGCTGATTCTGTCTATCGTGCATCACATTCATACTCGAGAAGTCACTATATCCACAACATTTGCGGAGTCGTTGACTGTTCATATATCCTCGAGTGAACCGAAACATGCAGTTTCGAGACAGCAGGTATCGCGCCATGATGTGACGTCACCAAACAGTGTGTATCAACAACAGCAGAGGGCGCTGTAATGATGTTTATTCCTCTCTCACATCTGACCACCACCGAGATATAAACGTGTTTTAATATTACATTTGAATGTTAAATACACTAAATGAATAAAATAAACTTGATGTTAGGTGGTCTATAGATAGATAGATCAGACTCAGGTGTTCAGAGGAATTTATGAATAATTTATTCTTTTCTAATTTGAGCACCACATCACATCATTCTATACATTTATAATATTGTCCTTCAGTCGTCAGACATCTTCACAGCTGCAGTGTTTCTGACTCCTGCTGCCATGATGGCGAAGAACAAGTTTGGGAAGAGAGATCTGACATAGAGAGCTGCTTTAGGGATGGAGCGAGCCATTAAAACCTCCTTCTTCTTGCTACTCAGAGTCTTCAGGAGCTCAGTGGCCATCTCTTCAGGTTTCACACCAAGAGACATCGGTTTGAAGTCTGCAGTTCCCAAGCAGAAGGTCCAGGGGAATATAGTGGACAATACAAACAAACTTACTTGGTGTTATGGACTACAAACTGTGATCTTTGTATTATGAACCAACAATGCCGTTTACTCACGTGTCCATGTGGATTTTGCTGTGGCCTCGTCCTTTGAGTTTGTGCTGGGAGTTTTTATGAAGGTGTGGTTGATGGTGCTGACAGTTATCCCGTATTCCTGAACCTCAGCCCGCAGACACTCAAAGAAAGCCTGAACGGCATGCTTGGAGGCAGCATCTGAACAATGCAGAACATCTTATACTGACAAACATATGTATTCAACATATTCATTGATTTATTACTGCTGCTGATTAATTGTGTGAACATTAAAGGAATATTTCATGCAAAAGTAAAACTCATGTAATTTCAAACCTGCTGTTGTGCTTTCTGTAAAACAGTTGATTTTAATGATCTTTAAGCTGGAAAAGAGCTGCATGATCTTCAAACTTTCTCCTTATGTGTCCCATTCAGAAAATAGCAGGATACAGGTTTGTAACGACATTAAGGTGAGTAAATGAAGACCCTAAGTCCCTTTAAAACTCACAGGTGGCACGGAAGGGCACCGTCAGTTTCCCCTGAATGCTGTTGACTAGAAGAATGTGACCTGTTCTTCTGGAGATCAGCGACGGAAGAACACCTGTGACCGTGAATAAAATAAGTTTAAAATGCTTTGACACAACTGAGAGTTATTGTTGACAGCTGTGGCACTCGGTGTTGAAATAAACATTTTACCCTTAACCAGTGAGACGGGCCCAAAGTAGTTGACGTCCATGACAATCCTGTCCATCTGGAGAGACAAACTCTGTACAGGAGCTTTCACCTTCATGCTGCTGTTGAAGATGAGGACATCCAGACAGCCGTAACACTCCAGGATCTCAGAGATGATCTCAGGAACGCTCTCCATATTACTGAAGTCCAGCTCCACCAGTTTGGGTGGAAACGTCTAAGCAGTAAAGTTACCAAGTCATCCCGAATATTACAACAACATAATAATAAAAAAATAGCTGAATGTTCCAGACAATGTTCGTTCATATTGTTTGTAATTCTGCACTCACAAGTGTTGGATCTGATTCACTCATCAGACGCTCAGAAAGAGTCTCCAACTTTTCCCAGTTATTTCCACAAAGGATCAGTCTGGCTCCACCAGTATGGAAGAGTTTTGCACACTCTAAAATGACCACAATGTAAAAAACACAGTTCAACCAACAAATATGCTGTTCATCTGCACACATATATCATTTATTTAGCACATTTATTTTTAGAAGAGACCAGTCTGTCATTCAGTACATTTTCATGTCCTCATTATGTATGTCTCAATATATCGGACAAAATAAATCAAGCATGTTTTAAGCATGTTTTCTATAACAATGTCTGATGTTTACATTTTACTTGGCATGAGAAAGGGATTTCCAGAAATGTGATTTGAATAGGATTTCAAATCATATGAATGTTGAAACAGATTGTGTGTTTTTTGTTTTGTTTTGTTTTTTTGCTGTATACACTTGCTAAATCTGATCAGATTTCAAACAGATATGCACAAAAAGATGATTTGGACTGACAGTCTCAACCCTGTCACCATATCCCTCCATCCAGATTCACCAGCATTCCTGATTCCTCCCCCCAACACCAGGAGCTGCCTACTGGGAGGGAGGAGTAATATCAAAGTCTGTTTCTGCTTCCTTTTGGTGTGTTAGTCTCCCTTCCATGTTTGCCTCAATGAGCATGGCTAACTTTAGCTCTCTATTTTTATCCTGTTCATTTTCTTGCCAAGCTGTAATTAGTAAAGTTAAGATCATATTTCTATATTTACATATTTCTGATTTAACCTTTTATAGAAATACTTCGTTAAATTACAATAGAGGCATATTCGTACTGCATGACAGGAATGATCCAGTTGTTTTGTAAAAACAGCACCATTTCCGAGTGTTGACAGTGAATCCGTAATGAGCACCACTTTGTTCCTCACAGTTGTCTTGGCTAAATGCCTGAGCATCAGACTGTAGAGATAGAAGAGACCAGCTGCGAAAACCACCACTGAGAGCAAAACCCAACCTGAGGTCACATCCAGCCTCTGAAAGACACGTTAAAACAATGCAAATACAATATTATTGTTTACATGAATAATTACATCAAAATAAAAAAAAGTTTTAACATTTTCTCATTCTAATGTTATTCCAAACCAGTATGACTTTCTTGTGCAAAACACAAATTATATATAATATAGTCTTGATGGCATGCTTCGAAGAATGTTGTAATTGAATTTTATTGCAACCAGTGTCTCAAAAGGTCAAAAAACACCATCAATAGACAATTTGACTTTTATTCTGATTTTGGTGTTCAACAGAAGAAAGAAAGTCATTCAGGTTTGACTCTTTAAAAACATTTTAAAGAAACATAATTTCTCACCATAATATCACTTACACCCATGGTTGTGGTGTTTCAATAACGTTAGACCTTAAACAACAGAAAAAGAATATACATTAATATGAATCAAAGCCATTTATAAAGTCATGGATTTACTTTTTTATCAATTTTATATCAAACACTGTTTTCTCTTCAATTTGTCTTCAATCTTATAGACAAACCTGACTATAACAGGACAGAATATGAAACCTGATTATAATTTAACATACTGCATTTTGTCTTTGTTGATAAGTAATGTAGTAATGATTTAGCCCAGTTATATTATATTTTTGACTTAAAATAAGAGAACTTTATTTAGATGTTACAAAAAAGCATGTGTCTAGATATTTGTGTCAGTCTATACATTATATCAAACAATACCAGAAACAAAGTCAGAAAATGAAACTCTCTAAAGTCTATCATGGCTTCATGGGAGCTCTGTGTTCAAACCATGTTGAGAAAAGCTCTAAATATATTCCAGCCTAGAATTAGCCAAGAATTCCCAACCTACATTTGGATTACTGCAGGACTGACTAAGAAACAAACAAGCAAAAAATCAATACAAATAATTTTTGGTCATTATAAACAACACTGAAGTAACATGTTTTAAACACAGAACATCAAATCAACACAACTAGACAGAGCTCATATGTATTGTTGTTCATCACTTACCACAAACACGAGTCTATAAGCACCTCTGATGTAAACGTGTTTTTAGGATTAGGAATCAGTCTCAGTGATTGTCTCCACTATAGTGTCTCTGCTCACTTACACAGCTCTGAACAACACACACACACACACACACACACACACACGCACACACACACACACACACACACACACACACACACACACACACACACAGGCGAATACTGCAGGGTTTGAGTGCTTTTAATAGCTCACAGCTGAAGCTGTCGTATGTTGTATATAGCAGCATGGGAAACTGTTGTTGAGTTTCTAGAAGTGCAGCTTTATATGGGTTGAGTCTTTGAACTGGGACTGATGTTAAGGTTTGATTATTTTTTAGAGAAAATACTCTTCCCCAGATAAATGATATTCACCTTGATTTCAGAACAAAAATTAGCATTTAACTTTCTACTGTATACTATCTATATACTAACATAGTATGTACAAAGGCTTAAAGTTCCATATAAGTTGACCTAATAATAACTAATTTTATAAATAATTGGAGAACAACTAGAGAAAATCTCATATCTGATGTTTACATTTTTACAGATGACATCAAAACCAGTAACCAGTTTAAACATTTCAGTCTCTATTTCTCTGAGGATTGAGGAATGCGGTTTCACTAGTTGTTCTTAACCTGTTAAGTGTCACCCCAACTTATTTATTTTATTTTTTTTATAGATATGAACTTAACCACTATCCAAACTTAAATGGTTGTAATTAAAGAATACTTTGGAATATAGACATAAGGCTGGTCTTGTTTTAAAGATGAATTTGGAAGATTATTGTAGAAGTGAAATAACTATTATGTAAGTGAAACAGAAAATAATTTATAGAAGTTTAAGTTTATGAAAATGTAAAATGTAAAACTATAATATTTAATATAAAATATATATTTCACAAAACAAATTTTAGTCTAAAACTGCAAGAAAATCATATCCAAAAATCTGAACAAGGTGTGTTCCAAATTTCAGGTTGATATCTCAAAAAATGAGCTTTCAGTAAGATTTTGTTTGGGCGCAGTGCCACTCTTTTTCACTAGATGACAACCAAGCTCCATTACTGACCATATAAAGGCGTCTCCATTTCCATATATGGTTTGAGTGATCTGAACCATATATTTCCATTATTTTCATATTCAATTTCCATTTTCAATTTATGAAGTAGACATCCTATATACAAGTAGTATGGGATGTTTGGCAGAATTTGATATGAATTCAACCTCTAATAAACATAAAAAAAAACATGTATGTGTGTTATACAGTAGATCGCCGCCACAATCATAAATGTATTTTTTTTTCTACTAAAAATATTTTCAGACCTTTTTCTCTCACAAAATTGAATGAATGTTATCTTTTGAACTCTTGGCATGAAAACAAACATGTTTCAACCAATCTTTCATGGTTTTACATGTTCATTGCTATTTCAAAATAGGTCTGAACATGTCTTCTTGCAAATTGAAAATATTCTTGAAAATATGAAAATATTCTTGTTGCAAATTGATACATTACTGTTCTTCTGTAATTTATTTTGATAATCGTAGGATGACTAATCCATCTAAACCTGAATAACTTGGATAATTTTTTTTTTTTTTTTTCTCCAACCAAATGTTTAGTTTAACAAAATGTTTCACACAAATATCTATTTAATAAATAAAAAGGTTTTGTTTGTTCCAAATGACATATTGTTGATTTCAGAAATGTTGCTTTAAATTAATGGCCATATAAAAAGTTTATAAAAGTACAGAAAACAAAAAACAAAACAAAACAAAAAATCTATATTACACACAAAACACAAATGGTGGCTCATATGATTTAGAGGAAAAAAGTTCCAAAGTCAGAATGAATTTGGTTGCAGTGCGATTCAGATGATGTTAAAGCAGGTTATTAGTCAAAGATGATCCAGAACTCACTAGAAAGTCAAGTCTTTTTGCAACCACAGCTTAAATCTTTTTAAAGTTTTTCTAATTTGGGTAGAAATGTGCATGTTCATTTCTGGCTATTATTATGCCTTAACATTTAACTTGAGATTTAGCTTCACTATTAGAAGCAAAACCTTATATAACCTTTAATTACCTGAATTTTATTATTATTATTTATGTTAAACTGAGGCCTAAATCTTTAGCCTAGAAACATTTGCATATGGCAATAATATCATTAGTTATTAGAAATTAGTTCTGTTCTCTACCTAATATTGAAATATTTGGCTAAGGGTATGGAGGCGATTTTGGACACAGCCTCAGTTATTGTAGTTTTTTTTCAGTTATGATTTGTTCCTTCCTGCTTGAAAGGGTAACAAAATTATAGACCAATTGCAAGACGCGTACCCGCCTGCATCTGTAACTGACAGCAGTGTCGGCCAATTAGAATACCCGCAACACACGCCCACAGTGATCAGCCACGCCCACCCGCCAGACCTGCAGTGAAGTAAAGCTTTCCTGTCTCTTATCAAATAAGACTGATTTCCTAAACAAGCGTTTTCAGCACATGGTGACACCGCGTCACCGTTATCAGAAGAGAGAGCGGAAGCGCTGTAATGTTCATTCTCAGAGCAGCCCCTGTGTTTATCAGCTGAGACTCAAATGAGCGCCTGATCCGTCAGATCTGATCATGTCTGATTTCGAGGAGTTCGAGAAACAGCTGAACGAGAATCGACAAGGTACAGTAAAGACATCTGCAGTGTTCATGACCTGTGTGCTGTGAAACATATCCCTCATGAACATAAACAACGACTGTGATGGTGAATGATGAATAAATGATACCAGGCTGCTGTGCTAATATAGACATTTAATGAACACCACAGAAATTACAGTAACTATTTATATTTAGTTGCAATATACAGTTTTTCAAATGCCATCTGTCGATCACACATGCAACTAAATGTACTGTTGCATTTCTACACATTTGTATAATTATACAGCATAATATTTTACACAGATTCCAAGCCTATACAAATATTTGGACACTTTTGAACACAAAAGTCATGAATGAAATATAAATATGTGAATTTCAGTTCATAGATTAAATATTGAAGCAAGTGTTATCTGTGTTCAAATGCTAGCCTACAGAATTGTTTTTTTCTTCATTTACTGGTAATTTTTGCTCAGTCCCTATTAATAATTCGCTGGTGTTTTGGTGAATTTTAAAGCCTGTCTGAAGTCAGTTCTCCTCCAGTCCAGCAAGGGAACCACAGATGTAGAGAATCAACTTTTTTTTTTTCTTTTTTTTTTTAAATTAAATGCTTGAATAAAAAACAGTAACAACAATTGTTATCATTGTCATACCATCACAATAGAGCGATACTATCAACATCATCCACTAACATTTCACAAAATTGTCATAATTCTTAGTCTTCCGTATATATTCAGTACATCATTACAATCCTGACACATAAGCACTGTAATGGTAAGACTGGGTTAATGATCATACTTGAATCATACGCGATATGGGTTAATAATCATACATACATACATACAGTCATATTCAAATGTGTCATAACTATCCAATTATTACAGTTTCATGAGTTGTTTATAATGGTTTATAGGGGTGTAACAATATACTGTCTCACAATATATCATTATATAAAAACATGCAACAATCATCATATATACATGCAAGTATCATGTATATAGTTCACTTGAAATGAACATTTGCAGTGAGCATCAGACATGTTAATGTCACATTAATAGCAAACCCAGGAGGTCACTCATTTGAGATTCCATGTTATTATTATTAATAAATAAATAATAAAACACATTATTTAATACAATACTATATTTAAAACATTTTTTAATTTATGCAGTAAGGGACAGAGTTCAAGCTTATGTGTCTAACATGATTCTTTATTTGTAGCTGAGTGAATTCCCCTGTGAATTGGGGGAAACCTATTCAATCCCATTGTCAATGTAATACCAAATGTAGCGTTTAATGAACAGCATATCTTAGAAGTAATAATTACCATTTTAACTCTTTTGTTTTGGCTTTGTCTGGTATGACATAATGATGGTGGGCATTACAAATATATAGACAAAACAGATTCCTTCAGCAATTTCTATTAAATAGGTGTGTTCTTGTTATAAAATGTGTGTGGTTTGACAGATGGCAAGAAATGCAGAATTCTTAAGTAATAGTAATGTAATAATAACATATTATCAAACCATCTCAGTTTTGTGTATAAAGGCAAGCATACAACAAGTGAAAAATCCCATAGACCTCCAGCCATATAATCTGAAAATCTTACTTGAGGTTTCTTTTGATTTGAACTAGTATCATCCAGAACAACTGCATAGCTACACATTGAACAGGACCCATTATGCCCTTTTACAAAGTCTTGATTTTGTTTTTAGGCTCTACTAGAACAGGTTTTCGTGCTTGAATGTTCAAAACGCACATTATTTTCCCCATATTTGACGTTGTTGCAGCTCCTTTCTTCCCAGTCTGTCAATAACGGGCTGTGTTCAAAATCACCCGCTATACCTCTTTCACTATTTCCTACATTACTCCGCTAATATAGTCCACTTGAAGGAGTGGATGAATACAAGTCAGTGAATTCAGCCATCTTTTGGTCAGACGCGGGAAGTCATTTGACACCACCCTCACAGTGCATTATGGGTATTCTCTAGCCATTGAGCATACATTCTGTGTTTCTCAAACAGAAGGCTGCATCCTACTGAGACTGCGTCCTTCCTAGTCCAGTTCTTCTGAGGCTTGTGGGCTAGTGTTTTCCTCAGTAATAAAATGCTAGAATGAGATGGTCTAGTTAGTGTGCATGGCTGCATCATAAATGTTTCCACCAGACCACACTTTCGTATTCTTCAAAAAGCTTATGCTGTATGTCCTATGCCTTCCCTTTTCTGCTTATGGAAAAAACAGGACTGGCACCGCTTTTTGAAGAATACGAAAGTGTGGTCTGGCGGAAGCACTTGCAAGGTGATCATTTTTGTTTATAAAGCATATACATTTTAATTTTTTTTATAAAATGACCAATCGTTTCACTAGATAAGACCCTTATTCCTCATCTGGTATCATTTAAAGCCCTTTGAAGCTGCACTGAAACTGTCATTTTGACCTTCAACCGTTTGGAGGCCATTGAAGTCCACTAAAAGGAGAATTATCCTGGAATGTTTTCATCAAAAACCTTAATTTCTTTTCGACTGAAGAAAGAAAGACATGAACATCTTGGATGACATGGGGGTGAGTAAATTAGCAGGAAAATTTAATTTGAAAGTGAACTAATCCTTTCAAACACAGCCCTGGTTTAGTTCCTGTCTCTAAGAAGCCCCTCCTTCTGAAAACCACAGTGTGCTCTGATTGGTCGTCTGGACTGGTGTGTTGTGATTGGTCAACCGCTTCGAACTTGTTTGGGAACTGCCCTGCCCCTTACCATAACAGTGAGTTTCAACACACTACTGACTCAATCAACGAGGCCCCGGCCCTTTATTTTGTGTATCCATTAGGCAGGAATTATTTAAATGAGGGATATTGTCATGTTTTCATTCCCAGAAGAAAACTCAAGACTACAATGGAGATGTTTCAGGGAGTTCAGAAACAGTGCTTTTCTGGCTTCTGCTTAGAAATTAAACAGAAATATTTTGGATTATATTTTCACTTTTAAAGTTATGATATTTCCTTCACTATGTATCATTATTCGTTCAGAGAGAGAGAGGGAGAGGCATAAGAGAAGGAGTCGCAGTAGCTCTCCTGGTCGCAGCAAGAAACGGCGCAGCTGGAGCAAAGACAGAAGCAGTCGCAGCCGAGGGAAGCGCAGCCGCAGTCGAGACCGGAAGAGCCGAGACCACAGGAGTAGCTCCAGGGATCATAAGAAACACAGGTGACTGCAGACACCACACAACACCAGCCTATCACTGTCCATCAGAACTAACACAAGACTTGTTTATTCTTGCACCCTTACTGTTTCTGTTGTTTGTTGCCTGTACACTCATAAGAGCAGTGCTGTATTCTAAGTTGGCATCACAACATAGTTGGCATACACTATATTGCCAAACGTATTGGGACATCCATCCAAATCACTGAATTCAGGTGTTCCAATCACTTCCATGGCCACAGGTGTATAAAATCAAGCACTAGGCATGCAGACTGCTTCTACAAACATTTGTAAAAGAATGGGTCGCTCTCAGAAGCTCAGTGAATTCAAGCGTGGTAACGTGATAGGTTGCCACCTGTGCAATAAGTCCAGTCGTGAAATTTCCTCACTACTAAATATTCCACGGTCAATAGCTACAGATCTCCAAACTTTGTGTGGCCTTCAGATTAGCTCAAGAACAGTGCATAGAGAGCTTAATGGGATGTTCCATGGCCGAGCAGCTGCATCCAAGCTTTACATCACCAAATGCAATGCCAAGCGTCGGATGCAGTGGTGTAAAGCACGCCACCACTGGACTCTAGAGCAGTGGAGACGTGTTCTCTGGAGTGACGAATCACACTTCTCTGTATGGCAATCTGATGGACGAGTCTGGGTTTGGCAGATGCCAGGAGAACAGTACTTGCCTGACTGCACTGTACAGTGTAAAGTTAGTGTATGTTATGTTAGTGTATGTTAGTGTAAAGTTTGGTGGAGGGGAAATTATGGTGTGGGGTTGTTTTTCAGGGGTTGGGCTTGGCCCCTTAGTTCCAGTGAAAGGAACTCTTAATGCTTCAGCATACCAAGACATTTTGGACAATTTCATGCTCCCAACTTGGGGATGGCCCCTTCCTGTTCCAACATGACTGCACACAAGTGCACAAAGCAAGGTCCATAAAGACATGGATGAGTGAGTTTGGTGTGGAGGAACTTGACTGGCCTGCACAGAGTCCTGACCTCAACCCGATAGAACACTTTTGGGATGAATTAGAGCGGAGACTGTGAGCCAGGCCTTCTCGCCAACATCACTGCCTGACCTCACAAATGTGCTTCTAGAAGAATGGTCAAAAAATTGCCATAAACACACTCAAAAAACTTTGTGGAAAGCCTTCCCAGAAGAGTTGAGGCTTTTAAAGCTGCAAAGGGTGGGTCAATTCCACATTAAACCCTATGGATTAAGAATGGGATGTCATTAAATTTCATGTGCATGTAAAGGCAGGCGTCCCAAAACTTTTGGCAATATAGTGTAGTTGTTTAAGTTTGTGGCATCTTCCTTGTCATCTTCTATTCTGATTTTTTTCCCCTCAGCTATTCTCCACGTCGAACAAGGAAGAAAAAGATGTGCAAGTATTGGGATGTTCCCCCTTCAGGCTTTGAGCACATCACTCCAATGCAGTACAAAGCCATGCAAGGTGCAGTATGAGTAATCAAAAGATCACAGTTACAGTAAATGCCATGATCACCGTTCCCATAAATGGCTGTGCACTTCTGATGTCGCACACCCACAGAGAACATAAAATTCAGGTGCACATTGCCCGCCACGCACAGTCGCCCTAAAGCCACTCCAATGGGTGGTGGTGGTGCCGGAGCTTGGGCCCGTCATCTTTGCTTGCAGCTATACTTTTATTAAAATTTCTTGGTAAAGAATGCCAGAGTTAAGACAGCACTGTAAAAAATACTTTTCAAGCAACCTAAAATGTGTATCCTGGAGGTTTTAAAACATGCCTTAATATTATTAACAAAATTAGTTTTTAAGGTTCAAATTATTAAACCACTTCTTGTGTGGATGCTCTACAGGTAGGATATAAGGGATGATTTTGCTTAGGTGGCCAAAACATTGATCATGAAATTTATTGAAAATTTATTGAAATAATGGTTTCTGTATTAAAGATGTATTTAGTATTTTTTTTAAACGTAATACTGACACCTTTAGAGTGGATGCTATGGAAGAAAAAAATGTTTATCTCTCAATTCTTATATTTCTTTCACAATTGCAAGTTTATACACTATTTTGCTGCGTTCACGCCACCTCATATTTACTGGAATCTTGAAATGACAACACGTGATGTTATATTTAGAGCTGTTCATGTCCTTTTGGTCCTTGAACTTGGAATTATGCATTTCCATGGCACCACTATCAACGCCTAAACGAATCTACAGCGGTCAGGTGGTACAGCGGCCACGTGGTACATGTGGGAGCTTTCAGAAAACTCCCAGCCAACAAGCTGTAATTATTAGCTCTACGAGGACATGAACACTTTTTATAAGCTAGAATCTCGTAACTACAAGAATTACGAGGCCGCTTGAACGCACCTTTTTACCAGCCACTTTATTAGGTACACCTGTTCAGCTGCTCATTAAAGCTAATACCTAATCAGCTAATCACATGGCAGCAACTCTGTATTTAGGCATGTAGACATGGGGCGTGTCTCAGTCAGCTCCCTAGTTCAGTAGTCAGGGCACTGAACAGGGAGTCTGTTCAGTGCCCTAAAAAGCCTTACAAAGAACCGTGAAAACCAGGGAGCTCAATATGCTCCCTTAACATAAGTTCTGAAGCATGAAACAGAAATCACGTAAATCATTTGATAGATTTTATTATTATTATTTTATAAATACAAACCATTATTTTATTGCATTTCAGCATTAAAATACATCACTAGACAGGTAATGAACATAATCTTGCTAACATTTAGCAAGATATCAGCTCTGCTGTTGTTCATAAATACCAGTAGTGATGTTGCACAATGAGGACATTTTCACCTCGCTGGAAATAGAGTCATCATTGACCCAATGTGTAGAGAGTCAGGGCCCTTACCAGTGCTCGAATTCATGTAAATTAATGGTCAAGATGATCTGCTGAAGTTCACACTGAGCATTAGAAATGAGAAGAAAGGTGATTTACAGAGAGTTTGAACATGGCATGAATATTGGTGGCAGAGAGGCTGGCCTGAGTATTTCAGAAACTGCTGATCTACTGGGGTTTTCACGCACGACCATCTCTGGGGTTTACAGAGAATGGTCCAAAAAATAGAACATATCCAGTGACCGTCAGTTCTGTGAGCGAAACTGCCTTTTTGATGCCAGAGGTCAGAGGAGAATGGCCAGACTGGTTCAGCTGTTAGAAAGGTAACAGTAACTCAAATAAACACTCGTTACAGCTGAGGTCTGCGAAAGAGCATCTCTAAACACACAACACGTCCAACCTTGATGCAAATGGACTGGTCGGTCAGAATTTGGCGTAAACAACATGAAGGCATGGATCCATCCTGCCTTGTATCAACAGTTCAGGCTGCTGGTGGTGTAATAATGTGAGGAATATTTTCTTGGCACATGTTTGGTCCTTTAGTACCAACTGAGCATCGTTTAAATGCCACTGCCTACCTGAGTATTGTTGCTGACCATGCCCATCCCTTTATCACCACAGTGTACTCATCTTCTGATGGCTACTTCCAGCAGGATGATGAGCATGTCACAAAGCGCAAATCATCTCAAACTGGATTCTTGAACATGACAATGAGTTCACTTTGCTCAAATGGCCTCCTTGCAATTAAGAGAAAATAGTCAGAATTGTGAGATATAAAGTCACAATTACTGTTTTTATATTTTTATTCAATGTCAGAAACAAGATTCCTTAGAATGCAGCATATGTTTTTGTGTTAAAAATGATCTAAACGATTATAAAATTCAGACTGTAAATGTTCAGATGTGTCACATTAAAACTGTTGTAAAATAGCTGATAGATTAAGAGTTTTTGTAGTAATTATTTACAAACCCATATGAGGTAACAGTGCATCCGGAAAGTATTCACAGCGCTTCACTTTTTTCACATTTTGTTATGTTACAGTCTTATTCCAAAAGGGATTAAATTCATTTTTTTCCCCCTCAAAGTTCTACAAACAATACCCCATAATGACAACATGAAAGATTTTTGTTTGAAATCTTTGCAAATTTATTAAAGTCCCCCTGTAGTCAATTATTTTATCCCTTAAAACTCATCTTTGATCACCAAAATGACATATTTAAAAAAAAAAATCAAGTGAAAAAAAATTCTTCATGCCTTTATTTAACTTGAATGTAACTCTACAACCTTGCCTCATTTAATATACATGGATAATAAATGAATATTGCATAAATGAATATGCAAATTAGCCCCGCCTCCACTCACTCACACCAGCTCAGAGAGTCTACTGTTGCTGCAGTGACGAGGCAATTTGTTGTTTGTGTTGTGGCTACATGAAATAAATGCACATCCTTGAATGAGCACGGATTTCCAGCGTATTTACTTGAACTTATCAGGTAGGCTAATATCTATGGTTTGATCCATTTCAGAGGCGGCCAAAATCAGAATTTATAATGGAGTGAATAGCTCTCTCAGAACTTGATGTGCGATTCCACACTGACTGAATATGCACATGAATCACGGTCACATGCACACGCTCAGAGCAATATTGTTTTAGCTATGTTTTATAGTAAAATATTTCGAAGGACAAAAACATGAACTTTATTGGCTTTACTTCAAGTCAGCTGTCACTTTACTTTGGCGCAAGCCCCTATGCGCTTGCACACTTGGCACAGCCCTTGCGACAGTTCTGTCATTAATTAATATGAATTAATATAGATAACCTTTGGCTTGACTACGTTATCAAAGAGCTAATAATGTGTTGCTAATTTTACACACACCGTTCCTGTTCTTCATCTCAGACAGAGTCAGACAGCTGCCTTCTAACAATCAGTATCCTTACAAACACTTTGAACAACTTGAACAACCACATAGACATATAAACAACAAGAAAAAACTCGATTTTCACCAAATGGGGTCTTTAAAAATAAAAAACGAAAAAAAAATCCCATGTACATAAGTATTCACAGCCTTTGCCGTGACACTTAAAATTGAGCTTAGGTGCATCCTGTTTCCACTGATCCTATTATGTCACATCCTTTCTAATGTTTCTACAACTTGATTGGAGTTCACCTGTGGTAAATTCATTCGATTGGACATGATTTGGAAAGGCACACACCTGTCTATATAATGTCCTAACTAGGGATGTCCAGATCCGATCAGGTGATCGGAAATCGGGCCCGATCACGTGGTTTCAGACTCGATCGGAATCGGACGTTACCTCCCGATCAGGACTCGGATATATATATATATATATATATATATATATATATATATATATATATATATATATATATATATATATTCTCATTATTTTTTAACACATCTATAGTTATGCGGTGGCACAGAGTTAGACCCTTTTGACTCCACACAGAAACAGCAACGCGTGCGGCATGACAATATACTTTGATGCAGAGACGCTATTGGTTAAATGCCGGCCGGCAAAGTAGAACACAGAAGCAGCTTGAAGCGGAAAGCGCGAGTATGTCTGCGGTCTGGAGTAGGCCAGTAGGGTGACCACCTGGCTATTGATCTGGTTGCAGGACAGTCGATGTGACTTTGTGGGACAATGCGGGACACGTGAGACAGATAAATTTACTACTATTACGCAATGTAAATAGTGATTTACACTTGTTGGCAAACTTGGCATATGCGCCGATTAATGTTTCTGCCGGTGGGTTCTATAATGTTGCGCTTATGGCAACATTAAATCCTGGAGAGAAGAAAATTCTAGATTCACGGCTGCACATGCAGGAGGACAAAGTCTGAGCGCGCAGATGTAATATCTGAGGAAGAGCGCGGGCGCGTCCAGTTTTGTGCAAAGGAAACTGCCTGTGAGCGGAGAGATTGCTCGCGCATTTGATGCGCTCTCGTGATACAATAATGCGCTCTCGACATTTTTCATTATAATAACGCCATAGAACCCGCATTAAATGAACTATAAACGTGAGTAGAATGTCTTGTCTGAACGTCGCAATTTTGTATTGGTTAAAATAAATGGAGAATATCTCGTTTTTCCTTAGGTGCAGTGCAGCTCGACCATTTCCGTGTGTGGCGCTTGATCGCCGCCGTTCGTTGGAAATATTTGCCATCAGAATGGATGATTACATGCTTTAAATCATGGATTTAGGCAGCTTTGAGCAGCTCTTGAGGTTCTTATATCATATGTGAGATTAAATCCTTGCTGGTGTAGTTGTGTTTACCGACTTTGATGAGGCCCGCTCTTATCCCTTTGCGCTGTCCACTCAGTTGATGTCCACTCTCTCTATGATTGCATTGGTTATTTTCACAGCTAGAATATGACGGCTGCACAAATAGATTTTTAAATGCCAGTCACAGTTTTTATTATATTTCTTACTGTTGTATTGTAATTTCAGGTATTAAAAAAAAAAATAATAAAAAATACAGACATAAATGAAATGCGGGACACTACTTAAGTCTTGCGGGACGCGGGACAAAGCTCCCAATTTCGGGAGTGTTCCGCAAAATGCGGGGCGGTAGTCTGGAGAATAAGGTGAATTAAATAAAAAATAAGGAACATCCTGGATCTGTTTTTTCTCTCTTCTTTATTCTTTTTTTATGTATTATAGAAGTATCGGATCGGGACTCGGTATCGGTAGATACTCAAAATCAAATGACTCGGACTCGGACTCGAGGGCAAAAAAACCTGATCGGGACATCCCTAGTCCTAACTGCATGTCAGAGAACAAACCAAGCCATGAAGACCAAGGAATTGTCTGTAGACCTCCGAGACAGGACTGTATTGAGGAACAGATCTGGGGAAGGGTACAGAAAAATTTCCCAATGAGCACAGTGGCCTCCATCATCCGTAAATGGAAGAAGTTTAGACTCTTCCTAGAGTGGGCTGCCCGGCCAAACTGAGCGATTGGGGGAGAAGGGCCTTAGTCAGGGAGATGACCAAGAACCTGACGGTCACTTTGACAGAAGTCCAGTATTTCTCTGTGGAGAGAGGAGAACCTTCCAGAAGAACAACCATCTCTGCAGCACTCCACCAATCAGACCTGTATGGTAGAGCGGCCAGACGGAAGCCACTCCTCAGTAAAAGGCACATGACAGCCCTCCAAAGTCACCTGAAAGACTCTCAGACCATGACATCAACAAAGATTGAACTCTTTGGCCTGAAAAGCAAGTGTCATGTCTGGAGGAAACCAGGCATCGCTCATCCCCTGGCCAATACCATCCCTACAGTGAAGCATGGTGGTGGCAGCATCATGCTTTGAGGATGTTTTTCAGCAGCAGGAACTGGGAGGCTAGTCAGGATCAAGGCATAGATGAATGCAGTAATGTACAGAGACATCCTTGATGAAAACCTGCTCCAGAGCGCTCTGTCCTCAGACTGGGGTGAAGGATCATCTTCCAACAGGACAACGACCCTAAGCACACAGCCAAGAAAACAAAGGAGTGGCTACGGGACAACTCTGTGAATGTCCTTGAGTGGCAAAGCCAGAGCCCAGACTTGAACTTGACTGAACATCTCTGGAGAGATCTGAAAATGGCTGTGCACCGATGCTCCCCATCCAACCTCATGGAGCTTGAGAGGTCCTGCAAAGAAGAATGGGAGAAATTGCCCAAAAATAGGTGTTCCAAGCTTGTAGCATCAAACAAGACTTGAGGCTGTAATTGGTGCCAAAGGTGCTTCAACGAAGTATTGAGCAAAGGCTGTGAATACTTATGTACATGTGATTTTTATTTTGAATAAATTTGCAAACAAACTTCTTTCACGTTGTCATTATGCAGTATTGTTTGTATACTTTTGAGGGAAAAAATTAATTTAATCCCTATTTGGTATAAGGCTGTAACATAACTGTGATGAGCAGGGCGGGGCGAGAGCCGTGAGAATGATGCGAGGCCGGTGACACGAGGGATAATGAGCCTAAGCTGCGTGTTGCACCGGTCTCGTATCTCACGGAGGAGCTCCAGAAGCATAAAAAGGGAGCGACGACAGTGATGTTGTCCGTGAGGAACAGCCGCCATTTACTTTCATTTTTTATTTACTTTATATTAAAGTTGTTAAGCGTTTAAAAAAACAAAACAAAAAAAACCGGAGGAGCCATCACCGGATGCCAGGGGGCAGAGGAGGACAACTGCCGGCCACACAAACATAATAAAACATATCATAAAATCCAGGCCTGGTCCTCTCTCGTCCTTCACTGTCGTCACTCCCCTTTTATTCTTCTGGAGCTCCTCCGTGAGATATGAGACCGATGCAACCCGCAGCTGAGGCTCATTGTCCTTCGCGCCACCGGCCTCACACTGTTCTCACGCTCATCACAATAACAAAATGTGGAAATGTGGAAAAAGTGAAGTGCTGTGAATATTTTCCAGATGCATTATTTTGTTGTGAAACACTGAACTCTTATCCATTTAACATTTGAAAGGGAAAAAAAAGTAAAGGTTTGGTGTTCTACAGCATACAGTGTTTTCAAAAGAAAGACTTTTGGCTGAACTGTTCTTAAATTTGTTGTGTTGTAATGTAGCTGCTGGGCAGATCCCCAGCATTGCTCTCCTGGCTACATCCACTAATGCTGGTTTGGCAGTCGCACCCACACAAGTGCCCGTCGTTGGCAGCCAGATGACCAGGCAAGCGCGACGCCTGTATGTTGGCAACATACCCTTCGGCGTCACTGAGGTAAGTGTCTCAGAATAGTGTCCCTCAGAACATGTTGTATGTACAGTTCAGTTCTCATCCTCTTGTGCAATGATAAATCAGCCATTTAATTTGAAAGTTATGCATGAAAAGTTCTTTCTAGAAATGAGAGATATAATAACAAACACTGTTTGTTTGCCATTCCATTTGCCTTATCTTTGTCTCTCAGGAGTCCATGGCTGAATTTTTCAACACCCAGATGAGACTTGCAGGACTGTCTCAAGCTCCCAGCAATCCTGTACTCGCAGTGCAGATCAACCAGGACAAGAACTTTGCTTTCTTAGAGGTGAGACAATACAGATTTCACTCAGTTATCTCTTCAGACAAAAATAGACTGCACCTGTTTAAATGCATAACAGCCAAAAGATTGCAGTTGCATGAATTTCCAGTGCAAATTGGTCCATAGGAGTCCATAATTAAAAGTTTCAATTAAAAGTGTTGTTTGCGTCCATTGTAAATTTGCTAAGCAAGCAAACAATATGGATTACATCCAAATGCCTTATTCCATAAAAATATATTTTCATATTGTTGTTCTAGACATTTCAATATTGTGCATTTTGTAAACACATGATAACATCGAAAGACAACCAAAGCTCTTTCAAAATCTGAATGAGGTTCAAAGCACCAGCGAGGGTGTGTTCACACTTGGCAGGTTTGGTTTGATTTAAACATAACTCTGGAGCGATTGCTCTGTTAGTGTGGTTCATTTGAATAACTGTGAACACTGCCTTCCAAACCCTGTTGAGCACCAAATAAGCAGGCCGAAACTGCTAAAAAGGTGGGTCCCAGTCCAATGAACTCTGGTGTGGTTCAACTAAAATATGAACACAACACAGATCAAAGACCTTTAAATGAACAAGACATGATGTGACAAGATGCAACTCTAAAAAGGACAGAATGCTCAAGCATACCTGGGGTACTTCTCAGTACTTAAATGGATGCTTCCTCGTTCCTCCATCCTCCAGCCTATGATTCTGAAACCAAAAGTCAGCCATCTTGAAGGACATCTCAATTCTTTAATTGCACTGTGAGGAACGAGGAGTGAAGAAGCTACCAGAGGAGCCATAAGCGAAGATGCACAGGTGTATCCTATGTGAAAGTCTTTCTTGTTGAGAAACCTGATACACGTAAAAATTCTCCTCCCTCTGTCGTAATCATTTTAATTTATGTTGCTTAAATATTAATTATTACACATTTTTTTAAGAAGGGTCATGATAGTTCCTTTGAAGCTTATCTGTAAATGGCAACTTTTATAATTGGCTAACGTCATTGCATAGGAAACGTATCAACACTCACTCGCTATTGCATGTGAGTTTTTTGAAAACATTATCCATATAAAACTGGCATTTACAGACAAAGCATCATGAAATCATTTACTTATGGTTTGTGATGCAGCTGCTGTCAGATCCAATACAGTCAGTATTGGATCTGACAGCATTGGATCTGACAACAATCAGCAGTCAAATGCTCTGAACAAACATATAATCCTCCGACATGATCCGGGACAGCATTAAAATAAACCATCCACTTGTTTCCAATGCAGGGATCCTTCTGAAGTCTCTACAGAGACGCGAACAAGCGGTTGAAACTAGAGCTGTTTAAAGTTTAAACAAAGCAAACGTTCTTTCACTTTTCCATTAGTCCTGGCAAATTTGATTTATCATGCCATGACCCCTTAAATAACCAAACTTCAACAACATAAGGACAGGTCCCTAGAGAATATTCACGTCCAATATACAAATAAGATTTCCTTAGATTCCTCCATCCTCATTTTCTTTCTTTGCATCCATCCCTCACTTCCTGGGGGATGGAGCTGAGATGGGGAGAAAGGAAGCGAGGATGCACAAATAAGAAATGAGAAGCACCCATGGTTCTTCTCGTCATAGGCACTATGCTACCCATTAAAGTTCATTACAGGTGTTGACTTTGTTTGTGTGTATGACGGAGAAATTCCTGTTGCTGATTTGACTATTTTACACATTTTATAAGCTTTTCATGAGTTCTCAGCTGCAAAACTGCTTATGTACGCACCTACAATGAGCACATTCATACGGCATTGTTTTGGATGTTTGGTATGTTCCATTGCAAAATATGCATCATAAAATACACAATATATACTTTTTTTTGTTTTGTTTTGTATCTTTAGGTTTGGTGTTAAAACTGACAGTGTAAACGGCTAAGCAAACCAGAACTAAATGTATAATTTTCTTTTCTGGTCTGAATCAAACAAACCAAGAGAACTGAACCACGAGTGTGAACACAACACATCATGCGAGACGTTTCTGTGATGCACAAGAAAACATTTTTATTTAATGATACTGGGCTACTCAGAGCTATTCCTGACTAAAGCAGACTGTCTATCTTCACCAGTTTCGATCAGTGGATGAAACGACTCAAGCCATGGCATTCGATGGCATTATCTTTCAAGGACAGTCGCTGAAGATCAGACGTCCACATGACTACCGCCCTCTGCCCGGTATCTCTGAGCAGCCTGCTTTTCATGTTCCAGGTCAAGACTTTTGTCATGTTTTACTTTTTGATGTGTTTTAGCCTTTCTACAGGGCTTTTTAAAGATTAAGGGCCAGATTTGCTAAACAGGGCAAATTAGCGGGAGACTGCAATCTCAATGGGAGTATAAATTTCTGCAGGTGATCTACCGACAACGTGCATATTAAAGAACACAGACGCAGTATCTCATTTCCATAATGACCAATGCAATCTACAAAGGAAAATCCTGAGAGCAGTTTTTAAATTTTACGAGGGTTTGCGATGCCGCAAGCATTAGTAAATCTGGCCCAAAGTCTACAATTTATGCAGCACTGGCAAAAACGAACAAAATTGCAATGCATTTTTTTTCTGGATTGGACATTGGCTCAACTAATGGCGTCAGTTTGTGGTGGGCTTTTCTGACATGCCACAAACTGTTGCCATTGGTTGAGTCAGTAGGCCACACAATTGGTTGAGTTTTAAAGCTTGTTTGAAAATTATTGAGATCATTATTTTGAAGATATAGAAAACTGCCTTGAACACAACAATTTGACATGCTTATTTGACATTTGTTTTTAGGTGTTGTTTCCACAGTTGTACCGGACTCCCCTCATAAACTCTTCATTGGAGGTCTACCCAATTATCTCAATGATGATCAGGTAAACTTTAACCTTTAAACTAGTCCATGAATGAATCAGTTATTTGGACCTATGGTCAGTTGGTTGTGTACACTAGCAAAGAGTAACCTATTTTCTTACTGCCCATTCAAAGTTGTGTTTGTCAGAATATATCCACTTTTTATGTGTGGAAATAGTACATATTACTTTACTGACATACAGAAAGCCAATATATAGCCGAAATCCCTCTAGTGTAACAAACTCATCATCAGCCATGACACTTTTAATCTAAATGGTAGTTCATTTTTCATTTTTAAATGTTAAGACCATATTGAAAGAGTGAAATGGATACATGTTGACATTTAGGCTACATTCACACTGCAAGCAAATGTGCCCATTTTAAATGTTCTGCTCAAATCCATTCCAAATTGCAGACTACATTAAAAAAATATATATATATTCTAAAGTTATAATGTTTTTTGGCCATCCTTTATTCACTTTGGCCCATGTTGTTTCTGTTAACCAAAAATAAAAAATAACTATTAAATGTCATTAACTGAAATAAAGCTGAAATAAAATAAAATATAAATATAAATATTAACATATAAAACTTGACTAAAAACTTAACCTTAAAAACTCTAATGAAAATTAGAAAGGCAACTGCCATGGCAACTAACTGAAATAAAAGTTTAAGTCACAATCCTAAAATTACAAAAACTGGAAATACATATATAAAAATTACAAAAACACAGAATAACATTACTAAAAACTTAACTAAACTTAAAATGAAACCTGAAAAATAAGCTAATTCAAAATATTATCAAATATAAAATATCAAATACAATTAACACTGAAATATGCATTAAATTAATTGACGTGTTTGATTATTTGACCCAAACGTCTGACCCGTGAAAAGAGTGATTGGTGGCTGTGTTCCCCAAACATTGTGCCAAATTTCACCACATTTTACCATGCATTTTTATGGCTGACAATGCAAAAAAAATGCTCACAAAAGAAGAATATAATGATAATATTCAATATGTGATATTTGTTATATTATGTAATATTTACAGGGTTATTTCACCCAGAAATAAAAATTAATGTCATTTATTACTCTCCCTCATGTCGTTCCACACCTGTAAGACATTTGTTAATCTTTGGAACACAAATTAAGATATTTTAGTTGAAATCCGATGGCTCAGTGAGGCCTGCATAGCCAGCAATGACATTTCCTCTCTCAAGATCCATTAATGTACTAAAAACATATTTAAATCAGTTCATTTGAATACAGTGGTTCAATATTAATATTATAAAGCGACAAGAATATTTTTGGTGCGCCAAAAAAACTAAATAACGACTTATATAGTGATGGCCGATTTCAAAACACTGATTCATGAAGTGTCAGAGCGTTACAAATCTTTTGTGTCGAATCAGCGGTTCAGAGCGCCAAAGTCACATGATTTCAGCAGTTTGGTGGCTTGACACGCGATCCGAATCATGATTCGACACAAAAGATTCATAACGCTCTGAAGCAGTGTTTTGAAATCGGCCATCACTAAATAAGTCGTTATTTTGTTTTTTTTGGCGCACCAAAAATATTCCTGTCGCTTAATAATATTAATATTGAACCACTGTACTCACATGAACTGATTTAAATATGTTTTTAGTACATTAATGGATCTTGAGAGAGGAAATGTCATTGCTCCCTATGCAGGCCTCACTGAGCCATCGGATTTCAACAAAAATATCTTAATTTGCGTTCCGAAGATTAACGAAGGTCTTACGGGTGTGGAACGACATGAGGGTGAGTAATAAATTAAAGAATTTTTGTTTTTGGTTGAACTAATCCTTTAACTAATAATAAAGTAAATTATGTCCGCTTGATGTATTAGCTAAAATTGAAAAAATTGCATGAATTCTGACTTGATTGTTCACTCTGATGCAAACAAAATTGGAACTGAATATGTTTACACATATTTTTGCTCTTCACATTGTCGACCAAAAAGCGGATCTGTGTCACATGAGACGGATTTGGGCCCCATTCAGCTGCAGTGTGAATGTAGCTGATTAGACTTTTGATATAACCCGTAATTACAACAAGTTGCAAATTTTGCAGTTACACGTGCAGGTGAAGATGGAGTAAAGATAGAAGTCGAACAGCATATTTCATAAGTGCACTGCAAAAGTTTGTTGTTTCTATTGCAGACACTACCGAGGGGGTTTGGGTAATGGTGCACCTCATTGATCTAATTTAAATGTAGCTAACTAACTAACTTAATCAATTGGAGCTGAATGTACCCTGGTATTCATTTCATTCATATTCTCATATATTTTCTTTTCTTGCAGTCACTGTTACTGCTTTGAAACTCACAGCTCTTTCATTTTTTGTTCCCCCACTTTGTCCCCCAGCTAGGGGCCCGTAAGATCGTTAAGTCTGCGCTCATAATTTGTTCAGTAGTTCTGATCTACTGCTGCCATGCCAACATGTAACACAAGGCAAGTAAGACATTCCGTTCCTCACACGGATACACCTCCTGTCAGCAGGGACCCTCCCCTCGCTGTCCTCTCTCTTCCTTCACTCTCTCGGAGCGCGAACATCACTAAAGGGTCTTTGGGTAATCGGGTTGGGCTTTTGGAGGACTGTGAATGTGAAATGTTTGGAAAGGTTGAAGCAAATTCAGTGCTGCAATGTGAATATAAAACAAAAGGGGAAGTGACTCACACTGATGTTGGACCACTTCATGTCTGCTGTAGGGCTTATTTTCACTAGTCTGAATGATTTGAAATTTGGAAGAAAAAAAATCTTTTCAGAAATTTTGTTAAAAAATTATGTTTTACCGTTGCATGCAAAGAAAGGACCTTCCTATGCACCTTTCTTTTAGTATTTTAAAGTGCCCCTATTTTGCTTTTTCGGATTTTATCTTTAATGTATTGCGTAATGTAGCTGTTTGTGAATATAAAAGTTCTGCAAGGTTTCAAAGATCAAATTGCAGGATAAATGGAGTTATTGTCTTCCAAAAGAACAAACCGAATATAAACTGCCTAAAACGAGTCATCAGTAACTCCAGTCTTCCTACTCAAACCTAGCAGAGTAGACCAATCACAACAGATTGGGCCATCTGACCAATCAGAGCACAGTAGCCCAATTACATTTTCGGACACTGAGAGAAAGAGGTGATGCTGCAATGTATATTATAAAAAAAATAAAGTATTTATTTATTTATTTATTTATTTATTTTTACCTTGGATGCATGTAAAGCTATTATAGAAGACTTAAAAACAAAATTAGGAACCTAAATTAGCATAATAGGGGCACTTTTGTATGTGGCTGCTTTAAAAAAAATTGTGCTTTGTCATAGTCTAAATCAGGAGTGCACAGTTTTAAGGGGCGCTCACACTAGGCTTTGAGCATGTGAAATTCTTGGGACACTGCAAAGGACAACATATGACGTCACACTCTTTTTATATTTTTACAATACAAAATGTAAAAATATGCAATCGACTCCAGTACTGCATAGCTGCAAACTGTTAAAGTTTGTTCTTTTATTTCAACTAAAGGTTACATGCTGACCTTCATGTTATGCAAATTCGAGTTCACCAAGCTTTGGATGCTTTAAAATGCAAAACTTTTGCATATTTTTTTTTTATCTGATGTTCCACATTTGCATTTGTATGTATGGAAATCAGTGGAATGGAAAATATAGTGTAACCGCCCCTTTAGACTCTACTTACAATGAATAAATGGATAGCGCAAATCATAGTGATGATAATTATTGTAATATTGAAAAGGCCTGGAGTGAAGACCATTAGAATCTCACCCTTCTGCATTCAGAAAAAGAAGGGAACATCATGATAATATTATTTTCTTATGTTACGAACATGTGTCATGGTGTGTCAATGTATTGCAGGAATAGAGCGCAACAGCTTACCTTTTCAGTGGCCTTGGTTTCAGAAGTATATTTTCTCCTTATTTCTCCAGAGGGATTTAAACAAATTCTTTAATAAAGTGTAATGAAAGAAACAAACCAGCTCTGTGATCAATCACCACATTACAGCCAGGGTCAGAAATTAACTTTTTCATTAAGGGCCAATATTTGCCCATGGAAGTGATGTTAGTTTACTGCTTTTGTGCTTTAGAAAATCAACACTTTACATTGGTTATTTTAGTAGCATAAAAAAACAAAAAAGTTATTCAAACTTGAAAATAAAATATATACAGAAGTGAGCAAAGAATGTGTCCCATCACTGACACTTTGACTTAAGCCTAGTCCGAAAACTCCCGTTATAATCACTGAAGCTGTCTACATTGCAAAATGAATCTTTTAATTACATTGTATCTGCTCTTTGTTGTTTATGATGAGAGAATTCACGAGAATGCAGAATTCAGCGCACTAAACAAAACTCCAGCAATGACTAATCTGAAGCATCTCTGATTGGCCATTGAATTCATAAACTCAACAGAAATGTGTGTTATTGGTTATAACGTGACAGCTGTCATATATTTAGTTTATCTGTGTAAGGGCATCCCCCGAGGGGGCATATCTTGAATTTGGGGTGCTTTTTTATTTATTTATTTATTTATTTATTTGTCATTCTTGCCCCAAGCCACTGTTAATTTCTGACCCTGATTACAACCTTTGAAACCTTAAAGTGAGTACAAAAGTATAAGACTGTGTAATGAGGGAATGAACTGAAAGCATTTTGAAATCATGTAATCATGAGACTTGTGTTATTTATTAAGTATAAAATATAATGGATTTGAGTTTTTTTTTTTTTTTTTTTTTTTCAAAATATTCAGATATTTAAGTAAGGGAGACTGGTCCCATCATTTGTTATGCCTCATGGGAGCAGGCAGTCTCTGCTGAGCTCTTTTGCTGTGATTTTTGTTTCCATGGTAAAAGCCACTTGTCTGATTGGTGATCTGATGAGTATACTGTCGGTCTTCACTGTGAATTCAGCTACACTTTTTTTTTTAAATGAAGTCCATTGAAATCACTGAATTGTGACATTATTGTTTAAAAATTTAAAAAATCTCTATTTCTCTTTGGAGACAGTAAATGAGATTTTAACTTCCAGAAGCCACTGTTGCGCTCTATTGGACCTGCCATCTTGTACACCCCCATCCTGGGTTCAATGGACAGGAGATGGATAGGATTTGAGCTGCAGCTGCTGTTGTGTTCACATACCTGTGCGTCCTCGACTGTTGTGCAGGTTAAAGAGCTCCTGACATCATTTGGTCCTCTCAAAGCCTTCAACCTTGTGAAAGACAGTGCCACATCACTGTCCAAAGGATATGCTTTCTGTGAATATGTGGATATCAGCGCAACTGACCAGGTCAGTCAATTCAGGTTTACTCATCAAAGGATCATAAAATCATCTTAGTTTACATTTATCATTATTGGTTAAAGCACATAAAGCGTTGAAACTTGTCTTCAGTGAAGTTAAAATAAATCTCATGAAGCATGTCTAGCATATTTTGCTAATTATTTGCTTATTACATATTAAGGAAAAAGCCTATTTTAGGACTCTGATGAGCCAAAACTTTATGACCAGTCACAGGTGAAGTAAATATCATTGATAATCTCCTAACAAGGCCACATATTATGGTCTGGGTAGATTAGATGGTAAGCAGACAATCAGTTCTCACAATCAACATGTTGGATGCAGAAGAAATCGGTAGGAATTCATATCTGAGCGACTTTGACAAGAGCCAAATTGCTATTGCAAGGTGACTGGGTCAGAGTATCTCTGAAATGGCAAGGCTTGTGTGTTGCTCCTGGTCTGCAGTGGTAAGAATTTACCAACTGTGGTCTGAAAAGTGCGGCCTTATATCTCACATGGGATGAAGAGGGGTAATTAAGGTAATGTAAGGCAATGTAAGATAAGGTAAGGTCTCAGGAGGGACAAACCACAAACTGGCAACAGGGTGTTGGGCACCCAAGGCTCATCGATGCACAAGGGCAACGAAGGTTTCCCATCTGGTCCAAGGCAAAAGAAGGTCTACTGTGGCACGAAGTCACACAAAATTTTATTGGTGGTTATGGGAGGAATGTGGCACATCGCACAGTGCATTGCTCTCTCATGCGTATGGGGCTGTGTAGCCACAGACCAATCAGAGAGCCTATGATGACCTCTGTCCATCTCCGAAAGCGCCTGAAATTGGCACATGAGTGTTTCGTATCATGTCATTGGTGTTCCCTGGTGGAAGTGACCTCTTTCAGCAGGATCATGCACCCTGCCACACTGCACACATTGTTCAGGAATGGTTTGAGGAACATGATGAAGAGTTCAAGGTGTCGCCCTGGCCTCCAAATTCCCCAGATCTCAATCCAGTTGAGCATCTGTGGGATGTGCTGGACCAACAAGTTTGATCCAAGGTAGCTCCACCTCACAACCTACAGGACTTGAAGGATCTGGTGCTAACATCTTGTTGCCAGAGACCACAGGACACCTTCAAGGCTCTTGTAGAATCCATGCCTCGGTGGGTCACTCTGTTTTGGCAGCATGTGGAGGACTAACAGCATATTACGCAGGTGGTCATAATGTTTTGGCTCATATGTGTGTATCGTTTTTGTTACGAGTAAAGTAAAACTACAAGTAAAACTTTCAGATCCATAACAGAATTGAAAATTCTGGGAGGAAAATGTTCTTAACTTTGAAAATAATGTCTCGATGAGTGAAAAGTGACCTATAAATATTTTTGTGAGATTCACTCAAGATAGTGGTTCTGTTTTGTTCAGGCAGTAGCTGGATTACATGGCATGCAACTCGGTGATAAAAAGCTCATCGTCCAGAGGGCAAGTGTGGGCGCCAAGAATGCCAATCCTGTAAGTTCCAGCCCTTAACACTTCAACACCACAGCTCCTGTCACTGTTATGGCACAAAAATAAGACATTCATGAATAATACATAGCTGTTTACTTATATGGCCAACTTCAAGCAGTTGTGTCAGAGGTCCAGTCTGGCATCATGTTTTCTCTGCATGCAGACAGCTGTTGTAGAGACGCCAGTCACACTCCAGGTCCCGGGGCTGCAGAGGGTGCAGAACTCCGGCCTGCCGACGGAGGTGCTATGTCTGCTGAACATGGTCATGCCGGAGGAGCTGCTGGACGACGAGGATTATGAGGAGATCCTGGAGGACATCCGTGAAGAGTGCTGCAAGTACGGCACTGTGCGCTCTATCGAGATCCCAAGGCCTGTGGATGGCGTGGAGGTGCCAGGCTGTGGGAAGGTAACGAGTGCCATATTACACTTCAAGAGTAGGAAATAAACTGAAAAGAAAGGCCTTTGAGGATGTGTCCATTCACATAATCAATATTCCCTAACCAAACCTTTACTATGGTAGGATTTGAATTGGATTCAAGAAATAAAAATTTAATTTGATTTATTTATTTTATTTGTTACTGAGGCTGCATAGCCTCAACAACAACAACAAACAACAAAAAACTAATAAAAATGACAAAAAACACACAACAAAATTACATTAATTAACATTAAAAACTAAAAACGTAACATTACTTAACATTAAAAATTATAACGTTTCTTAACGTTAACATTAAAAAATATATAAATAAAAACCACTAAAAATTTACTGTAAAATAAGTTTAAAAATAATATTTGTACTTTGGTAGAAATCTGAGTATATTAGTACTATGAACTTATTTCATTTGAGTGAAATTCATTTATTTCATTTTTTATTTAATTTAATAGAAGAATATTTATTTCCTTAAATTAAATGAACTTGAATGAAGATAAATGATCAAAACTAGAAACATCAATTTAACACAATTCTCTGCTAGCAAACAAAAGCATACATGCATGTGCTAATGTAGTTCGCAAAGAGATCATCACTGCATCAGCTACACAAAATATTAATGAAAACTATAATAGTATCTCAGTCTTAATACTTCTCAATATCCAATACTTATTAATACATTAAAGCTTGGCTTACAGCGGTAGTTTCTCTGTTTTGCAGATTTTTGTGGAGTACGTTTCTGCTGCAGAATGCCAGAAGGCCATGCAAGCACTGACGGGACGCAAGTTTGCTAACCGTGTGGTGGTCACGAAATACTACGATCCAGACATGTATCACAGACATGAGTTCTGAGGGCAAAGAGAGAGAACGAGCTGTTTGCACCATCTGAGTGTA
This sequence comes from Megalobrama amblycephala, assembly GCF_018812025.1. Lineage (NCBI taxonomy): Eukaryota > Metazoa > Chordata > Actinopteri > Cypriniformes > Xenocyprididae > Megalobrama > Megalobrama amblycephala. The sequence continues at coordinate 31,307,160 of NC_063044.1, read as the reverse complement.
AAGTTTTAATGAGCTGTATGTAGTTTTACACTTCTCTTCTACTTTCACTTCTCAATTTCTTTTCCTTATTGAAAAAAAATAGATCTGAGTAGCCATGTAGAAATAATTTAGACTAGTACAGTGTCAAGCGATCTCTTCCATGTTCAAAGGATTAGTTACATTTCAAATGAAAATTAGCCCAAGCTTTACTCACCCTCAAACCATCCTAGGTGTATATGACTTTCTTCTTTCTGATGAACACAATTGGAGAAATATTAATAAATATCCTGACGCATCCAAGCTTTGTAATGGCAGTGAACGGGAGCAACAAGTATGAGCTGAAGAAAGTGTCTTCATCCACATCCATCCATCATAAACTTACTCCACACGGTTCTGGGGGTTAATAAAGACTTTCTGAAGCGAAGCGATATGTTTGTGTAAGAAAAATATCCATATTTAACAAGTTATGAAGTGAAATGTCTAGCTTCCACCAGACTGCCTTCTGTATTCAACTTATGAACAAAGTGTATCACCTCTCACAGTTCAAAACGCTTACACTACGTTGGTGCCGATAGCCTCGTGGGCAGAGCACCGGCATATAGCGCCGTTGCGATTCGAGCGACCCGGCTCACGGACCTCGCGGACTACATATCTCTGATTTTATTTGTCTGAAAGAAGAAAGTCATATACACCTAGGATGGCTTGAGGGTGAGTAAATCTTGTGGTAATTTTCATTTTAAAGTGAACTAATCCTTTAAGGGAAGTTTACACTTACAGTGATTTACCTTGAACAGAAGTCACTCATTTTCAACAAGAATTGGCAATTTCCAGAAGCAAGCGGGCAGCTGGCAACATGATGTGATGTGGGTGTGTCCAGAAAGGTTTAGTTTTATGCAGATGACTACAATAAGGAGTGAAGTCATTAGAGCACATGTGATTGTCTCCTGTGAGATAGAGGAAATGAGATATTTCACTGTTCTACACACTCTCACAAAAAAGGTACAAAAGCTGTCACTGGAGCAGTACCCTTTCAAAAGGTACATCTTTGTACTTTATTTACCCCTTAAAGGAGCAGATCAGTACCTTAAAGATACATGTTAGTACCTTTTGAAAGGGAACCTTTTGTACCTTTTTCTGTGAGAGTGTATGATTTGTTTATGTATGATGCAGGGAAATAATTAAAAATATAATGAAAAACTGGCAGTAATTGTTGAAGTATTGAGTGAGTTTTATTCATGCAAATATTAATCTTCTTTATGATATGATGCATTATGTACTTTATGCAATTATAGCCTATGTATAACTTTTACAATATATATTTATATACCCTTCTAAAAGAAATGACTATCAATTTAGCACTCAGTGGGAATGACCAAATATACTGCCACACGATGACCTGATGAAATCACTGTATGTGTGAACATAAGCCTGAGTTTTTGTCCTGCTGGCTTTCCATCAGCAGCATTGTATGATAAAACATTTAGTTGGCCCCGCCCAAAGTGAAATCTCATTGGTCCAAACTCCTGCTTCAAATAGCTGCATTTGAAAACATCAAATTTGTTGTAATTGACTGTGATTTTGAGGCTTTGTGAGGACAGAAATATCACTTGACACTTGTCATGTTGTGCCTATAGTTAGAACAAAGAATATCAGAATAGAACTTAATTCTCAGACTAGAGATTGTTTTGTGTGTCTTTGTATTAACCTGAAACAAAATTCTAGCCAGCGTTCTGAACTTTGAACAACACTAAATACTGCAAACATCAACAGACTGAACTCAAATGCATTACATGCTCTTTAACATAGAAAATGACTGAATTTTGTTTGGAACAAAGCTTCTGCTTCATACTAGTGACAGCATATTCATGTTACTCTATTTTTGTTTTTTTAACTTAAATATTTGATTGCATTTTTTTTAAGTCAACAAATGTTTCCATGACATATATTATATTATATTATATTATATTATATTATATTATATTATATTATATTATATTATATTATATTATAATGTCTTTCTTTCCACATTATACTGAGATTTAAGTTTTTTTGCATTAAGGTAATGAGAAAATGTGCCATTATCATGAAAATAATGCCAAAATGCCAAAAACAGGCAAAAAATTATGTATTTCTTTTGTTTATTTTTGGGTGAAAATATGTCCCAGATGTGTTCTTGACATGTTTAATGAAATTCACTCATAAATTTGTAGCTTTGAAATACTGCTAATAGATACAGTATGTTAATGCTGTAAAGTCACACATGTATAAATGCGATTCTTTGTACAGTATATCCTTCAAGATTGATGGATGAGATTTTCTATCATGTTTCAAGATTCTTCAAAACAACATGGGCTGCTCTGGACAGCTGCTCATGCCAGAATATATTTGTTCTTATTGGCAATCTGCAAAAAGGTTGAAATTTCTTCAAAGATGTCAGAACAGATAACATTTGACAAGAAATCAGTTTCTCCCTATCATGATGAAAGTAAATGCCCTGACAGAAATACTTACAGTATCTGCTGTGGAAAGATGATCCGACAGAGCAGAGTTTTCACTCTTATTTCTCATTCTTAAGAAGCCAGTGTGTCAGATGATGATTTGTACAAATAGAGACACAAAACAACCCACCATCATTTCACTAGCTAAAATGTGCTTGAATAGATTGGTTTCTATGGCTAGTGCTGCCTTGCCTTCAGTAAATGACATGTTCTTTAGTGCTGTCTCTCTGTTGTCCTTGCAGGAAGTTTGTAATTCTGCTCCACTCACATACTCATACAAACAGTGAAATATCCCAGCACTCTTGAAACGCCGCTCAGCCAATCACATTCACAGAACTGGAACTAACTGCTGCACAACAAATATTATTCAATACAAATACTGAAACAATACAGCGGAAAGTGAATGTGTGCTCGTTCACACAGGGCTTCTATATTAAGAGCTAATGCCTGATAATGTGACAGCCGACGAAGGATTGGTCAGTTCACCTACAGCAGTGAGTGTGGGTCATTGCTCTCCATGGTACTGAAGTCCAATTAAGGCTGGAATACACTATACCACTTTTAAAGGTGCTGCAATCTTATTTATTTAGAGTTATTTTTTTTTTTTTTATGTTAAAAATACCATAATATGTTTGCAGTTATTTAGGAAACATGCTAAGTTCACATACTTGTTTCTCTGAAAAACAATGTTTCAGTTATTCTACTTTGAAAAGTGAGTTTCGTATCGGAATGTCTGTTTTTGTTTTGGTCTGTGTGATCCCACCCACTGCCAATTAACCCAATATTATTTTGACACCCCAGGTTGCCAGTTGTCAGAAAACACAGTGTATTGTAGCCATGGAAGCCAGCAAATGAACTGGTTCAGAGATCGCAGATTATACCCAAACTAAAAAGCCTTGGCATCCATCTAAAAGCTCTATGACCATTTTAAAACACGGATAAATCAACTCATCAACTTACAGTGTAAGGCTTGTCGCTTTACATTGTCAATTGCGCTTGCTCCTGTTGAGTGTCCTCAATCTGGCAACCCGCGTGCATTGAATCTGAGGAGGAGGGAGCCGGAGAAACAACTCTCCAATATTTTGAATTTGGACTGCAGTACCCATTTCAACCACTAACTGTTAATATTACATACTGCACCTTTAAAATCTAAACAGATTGTAAAACACTAGTCAGTGTACACTTGCAAATGTTATAAATTGTTACAGAGAAAAAAAAAAGCCATCATACTCTAAACAAGGATCTCACACTACCAGACTTTCGCAACAAAGTCGCGCAATGCCTTGTTACTAGACGTGGGACAAATGAAAACGATAGTTCTAAATTCGGCTAAAAAAAATCATGTTCTAAAATTGTGTTCTAAAATCGGCGCAAAAAGTTTAATCTCTTCTGTCTGGATGGGACGGAGCCCCTGAGGAAATGAGGAAAAAAATATTTAATGCTTTTGCGTTCTCTCGCAAATCCTTTGTGTTCTCTCATAAAATCATATAATATTTTCCCCATCTCATTTCATCATGTCCCTTTAGGGGTTCCGTAGTACAGAATCAAAGTCTGTGTCTGTGGCCAACTTAGGTCCTGTCCTAAATGGCACACTTCATGTCCGATATGCATCCTCAATGTGCACTTTTGCCAAGCCCGCACTGAAGAGAGCTCCACAGCTGACTTCCTGACAGTTAAAGTGGAAAGTGTGGACTTTGAGGAAGATCATGAGGGCTTAGGGTTCCATTTGGGACAGGGCTATATATAACACAATTTTCTGTAAAATGTCAACTTTGACTTACCAATGACTGGCTCTAAATTTAGCAAGTGGTGTCGACTCATCCAGACTCCATCCGTGATGTTTAGTGCTTTTACCTCCCCAGCTGAATTGAGTCATGAGAAGTTTATTCATACCGAGATGTTTGATCCTTGCAAAAAGAATCATCAGTTATGTTCTGCTTTATTGAATCTTTACAATATAACTTGATGAGAGCATTATATTGATTAACAATATTTGTCTTGAAATAATATATCTCAGTGTTTCAATATCTTTCACTGAGGCCTGTCTAGCAATGCTTCGTTCCACCAGGAGGTGGCGCCCTGTTCTACTAATGGCTGTGTTTGTGCCCTGCTCACTGTGCCACATCTCTCACTGTGTCACAATATGCTGTTCAAAGGCTTCTCTCTCTTTACAGCACAGCAGTTCAGCTGCTTTGGCAGTCCAGCATCAAACCTGTCAGCGGCAGATGGTCGGCGTAGCTTTGAGATGGTTTCACAAATGTCAAGGCATTCAGACTTTATGTATTTTGTGTATCAAGTCACATTTATTTACATATATAGTTCTTTATACGATACAGATTGTTTCAAAGCAGCTTTCACAGTAAAGAACACTAACAGGAAAATAACTGTGTTTATGCGGGAGAATTCATTAGTTATGAAATGACTTCAATTTCAGCTTCAAAGAATCTCTACAGAAGACAATAGTGCTCTAATGAAATAGATGCATACTTTCTCCCCCAATCACAATTCAGAGGTTCATTACTTCATATTTTGTGACATTGCATTGAATTCCCCTTAATGATAAAGATAATGATTTCTGATAATAACATCTTTTATGTTCCAAAGAAGAAAGAAACGCATACAGGTTCACAGTGTTGGGGGTAATGCATTACAAGTAGTTATGTAATCAGATTACTTTTTTCAAGTAACTATTAAACTAACACATTACTTTTAAATGTACAACAAAATATCTGAGTTGCTTTTTCAAACAAGTAATGCAAGCTACTTTGTTTTCCCATTTATTTACTGACAGCTCTCCTGTCCCCATGTTGAGAGAAATCAGGAATAAGTTTGAACATGATGCTTATTGTAGTTCTAGATTAAATGCCTGGGTATACTTAATTTTCCGCGTTCTGCTTCGTCTCATGTACAGTTGAGCACTCAAGCATTTCAAAGTATACTCCTTTGGCCTTAAGCGACTAATGGATTTTGTTTTCAAGCACTCAGGTAACTCGCACATGCGCTGTTATACGGACACCATCTGCGTGGTCTCAAAAATTTGGCTGCACATGAATGGGGTGTGTAGACATCTACAAACACTACTGATAATGAAAATTATGTCATGCGGATAGTGTGTGGATGTGGACGCAGACGGCCGAAGTATACTTTAGACTTAAGAGCCAGATTTACTAACAGCTTGTGCCAGTGCAAACCCTCTTTTGGCATTTAAAAACAACAGTCAGGATTTACTAAAAACACGCAGTGAAAAAATAGCATTAAAAATGAATCACGCATGGTGTTTTACTAAGGTTTGTGCTAGTAAATGTACTGGTTTTTGTGTCATTATTTAACACCCCCCAAAAAAGCATGTCTTAATCCAGACGCTTATTTGCGTTGGTCATTATGGAAATGACTCGATATTGTTTCCTATTCAAATGTGAACCCCCCCCCCAAAAAAAAAACCAGCACCCTCAACCTAAAATGTCTTCCTGCACCCCTGACACCTGCAGAACTTTCCACTCCCATCAGTGCTTTTATGAGATTTGCCCTGTTTAATAAATCTGGCCCTAAAAGTGAGCATGCATTTATTCATCACAAAAACAGATTCAGTATTCTTCAAAATTAACAAAAACTGTGAAATGCAAACTCAGAATATTATGCAAATCTGCAATAGTTCGATTTTTTTTTTTTACCACACACGTGTATTTTATGAATTTAATCTCACTTTATTTACCAAGCCATTTTACTTGGATATATGTCACAGTATAGGGAAGAAAAGACTATTGCAAATTCTGCTTCATGCCAACTTACTTTTAAGGTTTCATGACCCTTTAAATTCCCTACGATTCTCATCTCTAGTCTTCTCTGTGTACCGAGTAATTTTCTGCTGTATGGCTGAAGCTCAAATGATTGGTTTCCTGCTGCAGGTTAAGCAGCCAAATGCAGTTCCTCCTTAAAGATGTAACTAGGCAGACATGAGGTGGATGAGTATTTACACACTATTCTATTAATAGATCACACATCTTTAAGACATTTCCCCTTTTCTCTCCGTTTTTCCTTTCAAACCAATCTGAAACCAAAAACACAACAACGGAGACAGAATATGCCATTACATTTAGTGGTGGGCGTCAAACCCTTTCCCCATGCACTGGATTACTGCTGTATTCAGTGCTGTTAATATCAGCCTTACAGAGTGTGAGTGTGTCCATGGCTGAAGTGATTTTTGTAGATGTTTAAAGGTCCCGTTCTTCGTGATCCCATGTTTCAAACTTTAGTTAGTGTGTAATGTTGTTGTTAGAGTATAAATAAAATCTGTAAAATTTTAAAGCTCAAAGTTCAATGCCAAGCGAGATATTTTATTTAACAGAAGTCGCCTACATCGAACGGCCAGTTTGGACTACATCCCTCTACTTCCTTCTTTAATGACGTCACTAAAACAGTTTTTTGACTAACCTCCGCCCACAGGAATACACAAGAGTTGCGTTTGTAGAGTGTGTTTGTCGCCATGTCGTCGAAACGCTGTAATTTTCATCCCGCAGTCCAATCACCGGGTCTGATTCCGGCTCAAATTGATATGGTAAAATTAAAGACATGTTTACAATAACACTGAGTGTGTGCATCTCCACGTTATGGTAAGAGGCGTGATTTTTCCGGGCACGGTGCGCTCAGAGCTGTCGAATCACAACACAGGAACCGCTGGCACAATCAGAACTCGTTACGTATTTCTGAAGGAGGGACTTCATAGAACAAGGAAGTCATCAGCCCGTTTTTATGACAGTGGAAACAGCGGTATACAGATAAGTAAATTATGTGAAAAATACTGTGTTTTTTTACACTTGAAACATGAACACATGTTATATTGCACACTATAAACACAATCAAAGCTTCAAAAAACCACGAAAAACAGGACCTTTAAGATTGTGCTAATTTAATCACCAGCAAGCCATTTATATTAAACTAAGATGGTACTAATGGAAAAACAGTGTTTTGGTTTTAGAAATTAACCATTTCATTGCATCAAGTAGTTTTTTAAAACAAATATTAGTGTGTGAACTGTTAGCTCTGTTTGTACCCTTGAATGAATAGGAAAAAAAGTGACGTATGAAGGTGAAATACTTGGAATTTGTCCTCTCCTTTTAACCCATTCAGTTAGTGCACACACATTGAGTAGGGGATAGTGAACACACACTACTGGAGCAGTGGGCAGCCATTTTGCTGTGGCAGCTGGGGAGTGATTGGGGGTTAGATGCCTTGCTCAAGGGCACCTCAGTCATTTCCTGCCGATATTGAGAATTGAACCCACAACCTTTGGGTTACCAGTCTGACTCTCTAACCATTAGGTAAAATTGGGGTAATTTGGAAAATCATTCATCCAAAAATAAAAATGTACTCACCTTATAAAGTTGTTCCAAACCTGTAAGGCTTTCTTTCCGCCAAAGATACTAGGTACAATGTTTCAATCAAAAGTGATTATTTTTAAATGCATGTTTCTGCTCTTATTATGAACAATTCATCCATGAAGACAAAATGTAATACCTTGTTCCATATCTGTACAGTAATTACTTTCCTTTTCGGCCCCATTCTGGCGGAACATTCACTTCTCATGATCCAATCAATTTCCGAAGGATAGAATCAAGTTCCACTCACTTTTTTCACTTTAGATATCCTGTTTCACTTGGAACTCTTACAGAAGTATTAGATTACTGAAGTAAAATGGGTTGTAAACTACACTAACACAATGTCTTGGAGGCTGTGACTTTAAAATTCACTCTTGATGATTGTTGAGTCTACATGTGCTGTCCATTTATAGTGGGAAACTGCAATAGCAATGTATTGAAGCACATACAGCATAGTAATATGAAACGTGAAGTCAACTGTACCAAGTAACACATCATTTCCCTTCTGAAGTACCTTACAATACCTTAGAGTGCTGTAAAAGTGTCCTCACATTTTTCACATTCAATTGAATCAAAAAGTGTGCGCTGTACTCATTGATATACAGATGTGGAAAGACCGTTTCTCTAGAAGAAAAGACTGCTTATTTCCTCCTTTAAGATGAATCAAGTACATCATTAGGCATATGTCAAATCCAGATAGCTCAAGCACAGTGTTTTCTTTCTACGGTTTTCTCATCAGCTGGAGCATTTGCCGTCTATATTTAAGTCTTCAAATCAGCTGATAAAAAAAGAGAAAAAGCTTGATTGAAGGTCAGCCCTTTCCACTTGACCTCTTAACATTTATTATTGACCTAGTACAAGCTGTATTTTCCTTATTCTGGATTGTTCTGGAGCTTACACACCTAATTATCATGAAACTCGAATTTTTCAGCATTTGGCCTGAACCTCTCAGCTCTGATTGAACAAACAATGTAAGACAGCGCTCACGTCTATCACATCACGTGTGTCCTCTCTCAAGCAGCATGACAGCCAGCTCTCCCAGAATAAAGACTTGATTGTGTCTTTCAAACCTCCTGCAACGCAGCACAAGGTCTGCATGTGGCATATTCCACATACATTAGAAGAATCCCACATCTAGACTGGATCCATTGATGCTGTCTTTCCTCGATTCTGTATGCGATATTCCTCTGATGATGAATCTGTAATTCCATTCCAACTCGTTTTTATAAATGGAGTATTAATATTCTGCTTGCATATATATGGCCCGACTGCAGAGTGCATCATTTACTCACTGTCATATCATTCCAAACTCATAGTATTTTCTTCCATGAAACACAAAAGGAAATGATAGGCAGAATGTCAGAGCTTCTGATTTACATACAGAAACAGTACTATAGATGATAGAAGATGATGTTCTAAGCCCTTCTAAGCCCTTCCTTCTGCTGCTTCCTTCTTCTAAGCCCAAAACAATACAACAGCTTTTTGTAAGAAGCAGACTGAAATTTTAAGGAATTACCAACTAAAAAAATTTCCCCTATTCTGAAGCGTTGAAATGTCCTTTGCACTCATGTTTAATAAATTATGTTATGGTAGATTTGGTGTCAATGAAACCAAGCAGCATTGAAAGCTCTGACAGAGGTGAAGATTATCGGTGAAACTTGGACAGACTTAGATAGACTGCTTTATATCTCCTTTTGTTTTTATAGGCTAATAGAACTTAATTATTATTTTAGTGACTATTTCATATTATTTATATATTTAATGTAATAAATATTATAAATATGTGTCACTGATAAAGGCAAGCAAGAGATCCAAATACAACAATCAATATTTATTAAGATCGAGCAAAATCAGGATCAACACACAAACACTGAAAATCCTAATTAACAATGACGAGAACGGACAAAGAAAAGAACCAAACTGAAGATATAAGGGTATGTTTACACAACAATGATGTACTAAAAACTGAAAAATTATTAATTTGCGTTTCTCACGTACCAAAACAAACATTGTTAAAGCGATCCCTATTCATATGAATCTGTGAAAAACATATTCTGCTGCCAGGCCAGTAGATGGCGATGTCACTTTGTAAAGAAACACTATGCGACTGAACACGTAATACATACGCACAAGACCTCACCATTTTCACATGTTCATGTTTTTATATAAGGAGATGATACTTTTCAAAAACTTTTCAAAAGTTTGCATTTTCATGCCCCAAAGCACAGTCGTCGACCAAAACGCATAACAAAAAACAAACAAACTCCACGTGACAATATAAATATTCTTTTATTTTTATAATATATTATATTATATACCTATTTAGGGTTAGTTCACCCAGAAATGTAAATTCTGCCATCAATTACTCACCCTCATGTCTTTCCAAACCCGTAAGACTTTCGCCTCTATGAACTTTTTGAAGTTTCAAAGTTTTTGTAGAACAGACTTTCAGTGGAGGAACAGAAATCTCTCAGGTTTCGTTAAAAATAGCTTGCTTTGTGTTCCGAAGATGAATGACAGTCTTATGGGTTTGGAACAACATGAGTGCAAGTATTTTTTTTTACCTAGTACATACCTTGAAAGTTATCCCTCACATTAAGCATTTCATTAGCTAAAAAATGCTCTGAAGCCAAAGATAATGTTTTAAATAACAAACCCTGACGGTACCTAGTGAATTGGCCTCAAAAATGAGTTAATGAATTTTACTCCAGCAGCATCTCATTCTCTCAGTCACGTGCGTGAAAGAGTGGTGAGCTCGGCATGTGAAGCCAAATCTCACACTAAAGGACCCGGATCTTGAAGAACAGCTCCTCCCATATAGCACTATCCTGTGTTGTCTGTGTATTCAGCACATGGCAGGAGCTACAGGAGGAACTGCTGCCAAACGCAGAGCTGTAAACGTGTTCACCTCTCCAGCTTACATGTGCGGCGCGTGCCTGATGGTTTTGAACATCCCTTTTTACAATATAATCCTATTTAATGTTGTGCACAAACAGCTCTTTTTGTTCGTTTTCTGTGAGTCATTCTCAGGAAACTGTGCCATTTGCACTCCATTTGTGTCCTCATGACTTACACTTTTACAATTAACAGGTTACGCAACTTAGTCACATTATTTGATAGATTTGACTCGGTTAAGTGTCTGAAGTACTGCAGATATTGTGATGTTTTCCATTTGAATATCTTCCAGTTTGCACGTAACCATTTATATCCATTATCTAAATTTTAACTGGTTATATAGAAAACCAGATGTTAAGGTAATGTATGCTCACAGTAATTATTTTAGATTTTTCTAAAAATGTTATGTGATTTTTTTTGCAGAAGCATATTTTGCCTTTTACCTTTGCTTTCTGTTCAACCCTGTTGTGATGCGACATTTAATCCCCCCTTAAAAGGATAGTTCACCCAAAAATGAAAATTTGATGTTTATCTGCTTACCCCCAGGGCATCCAAGATGTAGGTGACTTTGTTTCTTCAGTAGAACACAAATGATGATTTTTAACTCCAACCGTTGCCGTCTGTCAGCCGTGTAATTCGTGTCAATGGCAACACAATCAATAAGAGTCAAAAAAACATGCACAGACAAATCCAAAATAAACCCTGCGGCTTGTGACGACACATTGATGTTATAAGACACGAAACGATTGGTTTGTGCGAGAAACCGAACAGTATTTATATCATTTCTTACCTCTAAAACACCACTATATCCAACTGCGTTCAGCATCCGGTTAGTGAGGTCTGATCACACTCTGACAACAGAAGTGATCTCTTGCGCTTTGCTTCAGTGAATGTGAGACATCACTTCCTTTGTCAGAGCGAGATCAAACCTCACTAACCGAGTGCTGATAAAAATCATAATTTGTGTTCTTCTGAAGAAACACAGACACCTACATCTTGAATGCTCTGGGGGTAAGCAGATAAACATCAAATTTTCATTTTTGGTTGAACTATCCCTTTAACAATAATGGTTAGATTTTTCTGACATCATACCATGTATTGAATCACACAGTTCAAACAAAAGTATGTTTCTTCAATCGTGACAATCTGAATAGTTATGGCATGTTATAAATAGACATACATAAATCTCATAGCAGATTTAGGCAAGTGGAGCTGGGGGAGGTGGAGGGTCTCAGAGGAACTGTTATTGCACGCTGCAGGACTAGTTTATATCAAACAATGAACCAGACTATTTAAATGTTGAGCTAGCAATCTCATTGGCTGCAGGATCAGCAAAGGCCAATCAGCTTGTGCCATGCAGTAATGGTGTGACTGCTTGCAGATTGCACTTAAAGAACCTATCAACCTGCGCCATCTAGATATTTATTCTTTCAGAATAATTTTGTGTAAAGAAATTAACACTTTCTTTTTCAGCAAGTATGCATGGTGTGCTTTTGAACATTTATTTGAACTTTATTCATCATATAATTCCGAAAAAAAAAAAAAAAAAAAAACTGTATCACGGTTTCCAGAAAAAAACTTAAAGGGATAGTTCACCCAAAAATGAAAATTCTGTCATCATTTACTCACCATCAAGTTGTTCCTAACCTGTATGAATTTCTTTCTTCTGCTGAATGATTCAAATCTGATATAACAGGGTTGGCACAAAACATGTTTTTGAACATATTATGGGTTATAAAAAGTTTTTTTTTTTAGTTGTTCAGTATGTAACTTATAATGTAAGATGCACTGAAACCAAAAGATTCTACCAGAATGTACCAGTATATGAATTCCAAACTTAATAACAGCATTTGGATAATGTTGTTCTTTAGGGTAAAGGGTAACGTTTTGTTACTTTGCAGGGCTGTAAACTAAAGATTTAGGATTGGGAATCATTGTTTTATAACTAAAAACACAACACATCTATTGAAAAACACACTCGTAATCCCTCTATGGGGGTCCACCAATATGTATTGCAGTTAAAATTACGGTCCTGTTACTTTGTTCCTGTAGTGGGCAAATATTTCTTCTTGAAAGTTAGTAACCTTTTCAGATGAAATGCTGAAAAAAATGGCACTATTTCCTGATCACGACCCTTGTACTCTAAGTGGGTGGGGTGTCACAATTGCCCATTACTGCTATCAGGCACTTGTTTTCAGAGGAAGTAGCTCGTTCACAGAGATTGCTCATTGTTCTTTGGCTCCTGAGCGGCGAGATTTGGTCCCAGAGGGAATCGCTGTAATTTGGGGACTGTTTATTGAACCTGTGGGTCTGCGAGGAGGACAACGTGTTTCAGTCTTGCATTCTATTGTTGCTGGGAGCCACATGAACAACAGACTGCCAACGTCACAGTCTATCTGTCAGCCACTAACTAAAAAACAGCCAAGATATCAGCCATCCGATTCCCTCCAGAGCGCCGTTCCACTGTTCAAACACTCATGTGCCAAGACACAATTATGTAACATTTATATTTATCAGATCCATCACTGGAAGGAAAAATCACCATCAGTCAGAGAAAGCCCAAGGGACGGCTTTTTCCATTCACTAGGAGGAACTAGTCGAGAAGAAGAAGTAGTGAAATTGTAACATGACACATGGCAAAAGAAAGAGTCACCGATCAGGATTGCAGTCATAAGTTAATGTTGATTGCATTGCACTCTGGAGGACTGGGCCTGACACCTTGATGGGGCTGAATTACACCCATGCGACTGACCGATGACAGCGATGCTGTGGGATGTGCCATCAGAACTAGTCACTCACAGACTAAGGATTTAGCACATAAATCATAATCACTTTAACTGACAGTCAAAGCCACAAATTCATTTAATGACCATTTTTAAGGATTCCTAAAAATTTCTGACTCTTGTAAATAGTTAGATTCTAGAATAGTAATAGTAATAGTTTTAAGGTGAAATATGACAATTTTGGTGTGCCCAGTTTCTATATTATGCTGGGCTCTGGTCTGATCTGCATTTTTATCCCATTTTTATCATCTGATTAATCCAATTACTAATAAACGTAGCAACGCAACTCTCCTCAACAATCCACATGACTAACTAGATTTTTACATTTTCTAAAAAATAGAGAGTGGTGTTTGCCTGTGCAGAACTGGTATAAGAACCATTTTGGGTTCCTCAAAGACCCTAGTAAACAGTTCTTAATTTTTTTTTCTTAGCATGAGGAACCTTTTTCCATTATAGAGAACTTTTGTGTGATGGAAAGCTTCGCACATCCTGATTTTGCTGAGTTAGATGCATTCCTGGGTCAACATCTTAACCCAAATGTAGTCTTAACCCTATTCCTACCCCTAAACCTAACCCTACCCATAAGTTATCCCAAAAATCAGAGGGAAACGATAGATGAATAACACTGATATAGAAGCACCAATTCATGATTTTAAGCCTAAACTTGACATAATCTGTAAACTTGTCCCTCAAATCTGAGTGGTTGATTTGAATGTTGTTCCAGGATCAACAAAAATGTTGACCCAGGAACACGTTGAACTCAGCAATATCAGGTTCTGCGAAAGGTTCCATGTGTGTTAAAGAGTCTTCATGGAACCAATGATGCCAATAATGAAAACATTGTATATAACATATAGGATACACTAAATTGATCAAAAGTGATAGCAAAGACAATTTAGTAAAATTTTTCTATTTCAAATAAATGCTGTTGTTTTGAACTTTCTGTTTAACAAATAATCCTGAAAGTACTTGTCATGGCTACCACAAAAATATGAAGCAGCACAACTGTTTCAACATTGATAATAATCAGAAATGTTTCTTGAGCATCTAATCAGCATATCAGAATGATTTCAGAAGGATCATGTGACACTGAAGACTGGAGTAATGATGCTGAAAATTCAGCTTTGATCACAGGAATAAATTACATTTTACAATATATATGCATAGAAAATAGTTTTTTATTGTAATTATATTTCACAATATTACTGTTTTTACTATATTTGTGATTAAATAAATAAATGCAGCTTTGAGACTTCTTTCAAAAACCTTTAATATATATATCTATCTATATATATATATAATATATATATATATATATATATATATATGTGACCTGATCCAGCAAAATGAGTCACAGTGACCCAAATTTCAAAATTGAGATTTTGGTATCAATAGAAAGATGAGACAATAAGCTTTAAAATGATATCCTAGTCAAAGTCATACCTTGAATGGTTTTAAAGATATACCCATTTTAATTATGGTCGTCTGCCCTCTTTTTCCAATTGAAAACCTGAGAAAATCACTTTTAAAGTTTTTTGCCCGTTTTTTTGTTGATATCTTTCAAAATCCATTGCATTTAAAGGGATAAACTATTTATTTTACAGCTTAATTTGACCAAAGACATTTTTATATATATATATATAAATGCTATTAAACCAGGCTGAAGCTCAAATTATTTTAAAGTATTTATTTGAATTAACCCTTTAAGACCTGAAGGCTTTTTTAGAGTTCTTTTTTTTTCTTTTTTCTGAGCGACACACACAAAAGTAAAGACTCATAACTCCAAAACTCTAGCAAGGAGAGTCAAAAGGTAGGTATCATTTGATACAAAACATTTTAAAATTTAAGAAAATATAAATTACATTACATTTGGACATTATCTTGCTGAGAAACAGCTGATAAAAGACAAAAAATATATATAATTTTTTAAAAATAATTTTTCTTTTTTTATTTGACATGGAATAACTCAGGAACACAATAAGATCGCTAAAAAATTCTTTTTTGGTGATGCTCTCCTATATGTGAGCTGCATCTGGTTCAAATTTCGTGGTGATATTATAAAGAATAGTTTGAAAAATTGTTGTTCATTTTTTCCGCAGCCAGGTGGCGCCAACGGGCGGTAAACTCCGGTTTAGAGGTGCTTCTCAGCACTCGTTAGGAGTTTTTCAAAATGGTTAGATGCATTAAAAAGATGAGATTCTAAGCTTTAAAATGATATCTATTATGTGTTATTCCACTTTGGAAAACGAACATGGATGGGTCCGGGAACATTGGATACACACTGCATCCCGGAGAGATGAGAGACATGTTTTTAGCAAAGTATGTTAAATCATTTCGTGAGTAATATCTTGTGATCAACGCAATATATTATATTGATTTTGGATTCATTTTAATCTTGAGAATCTGCTTTAAATATTGATGTGCGATTTTTATGATCTGTGCATTTTTCATGAAGTTATGAGCATGTGAAATATACATACTTGTATTCAGTTAGCTGCTGTGCTATTTTTGTTGTAAACGCATATTTCTCAGACTCATTAGAGGGTGAAAACAACGCAACAGAAGCATGTTGGAGGCTTGATATGAAAGTTTAAAGTCTTTGGTTTTGTATGCAAAAAGAATTTTTGTGCTACCTATATGGATTCAATTTTTATTGGCTTTTAAAGAGAGACACACAAATGGGAGTTTTATTTTATAAGGCGCGCTAGTCTGACAGGAGGATGGCTGGACCGATCGCGTGCCTGTCAGTCGAAACGGGGCTTCCCATTGTTAAAAATCAGCGTTTAGGTCAGTATGTTTACATTTCTAAGCTTTTTGATTGGTTCTATACAACGTGTAACACCATATTTGTAGAGCAGAGATAATGACGTTTCAGGGGATACTGGGAAATGCTCATAAGTGACGAGAGGAGTTGAGAAGTTCATTTCCAGCGAATTTAGTGAAACCATGTCAAATTTAATAGCCATTTAAATACCTTTACTCAATTATCTGGACTACGAAACTTTGGGAGATTATTTTTGAAAGTCTGTTCTTTGAAATTAGCTTTAAAAAAAAATCGATTTTTTTCATTGTTTTTCCACATTATCGGCCCATATCTTAAAATAGAACATTGCGACTTCCGACTCATTTCGCCAGATCGGGTCACATATATATATATATATATATATATATATATATATATAAATAACTGAAGATGAATAGATGAATAGAGATGTTGTCAAAAGAGAATAAAGAAAGAGCAGTCTGGCTTTTGCACATACTGTATTGATTCTGAAGTGTTTCGAAAAATGCAATCCAGTCACAGCGCTCACCTTGCCCTCCATGTGAGCATTACACAAAAACACTTTGTCAAACGTATGAGCAATGGAGAAATGCACACAGCATTCGTGTCACGGCACGTTGACATGTCGCTGTTTGAGCCAGTGACATGCACATTTAACAGGTGACTTCACAGCAGACACCTTCATCATTCATTACAAGCAGTAGAACGAAACGAGCTCTGATGCTCAGGAGATTCGCTGTGATCCCAAAACACGTTTGTGAACAGAGTGAATGTGTGTGTGTCTGTAAGAATGTGCCTCACCATGGCTACCGCTGTTACACAGGTGAATCTGTGGAGCCTTGGAGAGCTCATTAAAAGATTTTGAAGGAATTTATTTAGTGCTGTTCAGGAGAGTGTATTGATCACACACACACACACACACACACACACACACACACACACACACACACACACACACACACAAGATTTTGTCATGAAAAATCTCTGAGTTTTTGATATGTTAATAAATATGTTGATATGTTTGGACTTGGCGGAATAGATCTGCTGCACTGCTGCTGTTGTTGGTTATTGCTGCTGCAAGTACAGGACTTGCTACTGCCAATACATTCACAACACACTGCTGTGAGCAAGTAAGACATGCTGCTGCTGTACAATATAGTAGCGTACATGAATTTCCCATAGCAAATCTATACAGGTGGAGCTGGGGAAGGTGAAGGGTTTCTGAAAGCGCGCTGCAACTACAGCAAATGCTGACCAAGTTTAAAGGTTGAGCATCAAGCTCATTGGTTAATGATACAGCAGGAACCAATCAGCTGTGCCCTGCGCCATGTTTCTCAGATCTTAAAACCTTTGAAATTATGTCCATGTATTTTTTTTTAATTATTATTATTAACAAAACTAAAATTTTCATTATTTAATAGGCCTTGATAATGATGGAGCAGATAGTGACGGAAAACTGCTAACAAGTGTCCAGAATACAAGTGAATTCCTTTCAGTTCAGTTCAATACAGTTTAAAAACCACCCCATCCCATCTTATATTTTGGTCACTAAGCAATTCCCAATTGTGAATATTAAATTTGGAATATTTAAGAATGAGTTGATTGATCCTACAGAACAAAAACAATTAACCATCTCAATTAACCCATCAGGATGGGTCACATTTGACTTAGTGTTACATTACATATGTGAGAACCCAAAACAGTTTATTGACAGTATAGCAGATTATTATATAAGCAATATGCTAGTGCAAGTTCAAACTTTGTCCTGTGGAGGGCAGTAATACACTAGCAGCGTCTACACTGCTGGAATTACAAGAAGCAAGACAAGCATTTGTGTTTGTAAAGTATATACATATTTATTTATTTTTTAGAAAATGACCGATCGTTTCACTAGATAAGGCTCTTATTCCTCATCTGGGATTGTGTAGAGTGCTTTGAAGCTTCACTGAAACTGTAATTTGAACCTTCAACCCGTTGGTACCTGCTGGAGTCCACTATATGGAGAAAAATCCTGGAATGTTATCCTCAAAAACCTTAATTTCTTTTCGACTGAAGAAAGAAAGACATGAACATCTTGGATGACATGGGGGTGAGTAAATTATCAGGAAATTTGAATTTGAAAGTTGAACAGGAGGCAGCTAAGTATAACACAGTCTGAATATATAGAATAAATCTCACAGGAAACAGTCATGAATGAGATACAGAATGGAAGAGTCACTGGAACTAGTTGAACTTAGTAGGCTTTGTGACTGAGTTGAGGCTTTATAGGGCTTTATGAGGCAGTGATCAGAACCAGGTGTGCTGATGGCATAGAGAGAGCAGGTGAGAGTAGTGGGGAATGCTGGGAACAATATGGTACAGACTGGCAAAGATCTGATTAAGTTATCAGTATGAAAATTTACACTAGGGCTGCCCAATCCGGTTCCTGGAGATCCACCTACCTGCAGAGTTCAGATCCATCCCTGATCAACACACCTGCCTGTAATTATCAAGTGCTTCTGAAGATCTTAATTAGCTGCTTCAGGTGTGTTTGATCAGGGTTGAAGTTGAACTTTGCAGGAAGGTAGATCTCCAGGAACAGGATTGGGAACCCCTGATCTACACTATTCATGTCTGCAAAGGGATGAAAACATGAAAAACAAGGTTTACCTTCTTAATATCAAGTAAGCCAATAAAATGATCCAACAATCTCAAGCCTGTTTTGGAGTGAAATATTTAGCCAAATTAACGGGTCCTCACATTTGCTGCATTCCAGAAGTGGAATTTTCACTGATTCTGTCCTTCTGATTGTTTGATGTTGTGCATTTCAGACCAATCCAGTTTTTAAATCCAGTCCACATTCATGCTGTTCCAGACCTGATATCAGTCTGTTTATTTGATGACACACAAAACAAATTCATTGGCTTCTGTTGGAACTATTTTCATTGGTGAAAGACATGAAAGACGATTCATAATATACATGCTACATAACAACAGGAAATTATGTATATAGTTACAAATGACTAAACCAAACCCTAACCCTATAGTAAGTACATGTTAATTAATATTGCACACAACTTATTTGTGTAATTACACTATAACAAGGACACCTTAAAAAATGTTTAACTGAAAACAAACTAACTGGCCATTTCTTTAATATTTAAGTTACTCAATATTAACTTCTTTTGTGTCTATAATCAAATCACATCCCTGCTGATATTCAGTACAACAGAACTTTTGTGTGATATTGCTTAAATAAATGAGGACTGTGTTTTAAATCTAAAACATTCATGCTTCACAACAAGGGTTTGCTATGAGTCCTGCATAATCTATTTAGTCAAGCATGCATGCCTCTGCATGGACTATATTGAGGCTAAACATAAGCTGCTATGCATGTTGATAATGTGCACACACAAACATTCATCTGAGCTATTCAACACTCACACATACGGCTGATCACATAATTAAATGTTCTCAGATAAATCAATCTCCACCCAGCACAAAGCAACAATAACTTAGCTAACTCGCATTCGATTTCTGATGTTGAAGTCTTTTCTCTGCCTCTGGTGTCCTCATGTTTTCTTCCTAGCGCTAGATCACTTTCCTTGGTTTAATATCAGTCCACAGCAGAGCATGAAGGAGTTGAGTGAGTGGACGGCGCATTAGCGATTAATCAGAGTAATTTGGCATGACTTAAGCTGCTTTACATCCATCACATAAGCAGAACAGCAGGCCTTCATAGGGACACAAGCAGATATACAGGCACACGTACAGCATTCTGTTATTATTATATTCACACATAGGGCCTACATTAAGTATATTACCACAGGCTAAAAGTTGCATATTACATATTTATCTTTATGTATTATGTGTATAGTTCTGATCTGCTATAAAATAATTATTATTTTTATATTACATATATCAAACCAACAATCCCCACTTTTCATAAAATACACACAGACAACATAATTAAATTGTATCAAAACTGGTTCCAATCTTTACAGGGATTTTTAAAAAAAATCTAAATTATTGTAACATTTTACCTGGCTGGGAGAAATTAGGCTTACTTTTTGACAGAAAATTTGAAAAGTCAATAAAGACAAACTAAAGGTATCTAATTATAACCAACAAATTAATATATGCTACTGCTGTTAACCATCCCCCTTTAATTCATTAACATATAGGCTAGTTTAAAGGTGCCCTAGAACCCTTTTTCACAAGATGTAATATAAGTCTAAGGTGTCCTCTGAATGTGTCTGAGAAGTTTCAGCTCAAAATACCCCGTAGATTTTTTATTATTCAATTTTTTAACTGCCTATTTTGGGGCATAATTAAAAATGCGCCGTTTAAGCGTGTGTCCCCTTTAAATTCTCGCACTCCCCGCCCCCAAGCTCGCGACTCTATAATATATTGCATAAACAAAGTTCACGCAGCTAATATAACTCTCAAAATGGATCTTTACAAAGTGTTCGTCATGCAGCATATCAGATCATGTAAGTATAGTATTTATTTGAATGTTTATTTGATTCTGAATAAGTTTGATAGTAGCCTATGCTGTGGCCAACAGGGCTAAAGCTAGCATTACACACTGTCCTTGCTTGCTTACCTGCATAAAGTCTGTTGATTCGGCTGTGCACAGATCCAGACGTTAATACTGCCTTGTCTAATGCCTTGAACATGGGCTGGCATATGCAAAATTTGGGGGCGTACATATTAATGATCCCGACTGTTGCGTCACAGTCAGTGTTATGTTGAGATTCGCCTGTTCTTCAGAGATCTTTTGCACAAATCAAATTTACATAAGAAGGAGGAAGCAATGGTGTTTGAGACTCACTGTATGTCATTTACATGTACAGAACTCTAATTATTTAACTATGTCGAGGTAAATTCAATTTTCAATTCTAGGGCACCTTTAAATGATGAAGGGTTCCCACATCTGATTTTTTTAAAATAATTTTATATACATTGCATTCTCAAAGTTTCCAGCATAAGAAGTAGGCAGGAAATATTTTATTTCTGTAAAATATAGGCTATTTCCCTGACTTTCCAAGATTTTTCCACTATGCCTGGAAATCATCCTGTTTTAAATCCATATTTCCAGGTTTTCACTGATGTTATTATCTCAAAGACTTTATCTGTGCGGCGGCTGCAGCTCCTCGTGTCCTACCTCTTCTCAGAATCTCTAAGCAGCACCTCACGCGAAAAGAAATCTGTACGGAGACAGAATGCACCGACTCCAGCGATCCATCGCTTTCTTCTCTGATTGGTCGGTTAGTGAGACGTGCTTGAGCAGCGCTGCCTCGGTTTGTTCTCTGATCGGTTGTTTTTGCAATGGCCTTGCGCAGCGCTCCCTCAGTCTGTTCTCTGATTGGTCGATAATGCGGTGGGCTGGGACAGAGCTGTCATTACAGACATCCACCACCAACGGAGAGACAATAGGGCAACAGCAGTCGCTCTGTCGGACGCATCAGCGAAATGTGCACAAGAATCAATAATATTACATCAAGGCTTTAAAAAAATAACAGAGAGGACAGCTGAAAGACACATACATTGCTCCTGATGTTCTAATAATTAACTTTGACCACAACGGAATGACTGCGGGGGTTTGCGCATCATTTGTTCCTTGAAAGGTAGGAAACATTGTATTTAACATTAATATAATTAATACAATATGTATAGTGATGCTCAGGGTCATTCTCATTTGACATTGTCATTTGCCAGTAAGAACTGCTGTAGGCTACTGTTTAGTTAATGCAGGTGCCTTACTTCTATAATACTTTATATGCATTATATGTATTATAATAACACATTATTGGTGTTGTGTAGTACATGCAAACAGCCAGGTGCATCCATTTGTTGTTTTCTTGTTACTGACATAAAGGTCTCAATGCAGCTGAGCCCATCACTATGTAATCTGCATAGAAAGCAATCCACTGAAGAACAATAGGCTGCCAAAACACATCTTGAGCTGCTGTCAGACGGGTATAACCTCAGTGAAGTGAAGGCATGTCATTGAAGCAGACTGTCATTTATAGATGTCAGTTACGTGCTAAATAGAAATGGTTATTCATTTATTTATTGTTTGCATGGATAGCCATGCATGAACAGCCACTTGCATACTCACACAAACCCAAAGGGGTAAAGTGTATGAAACTGAATGTCCTGTTTGTAACAGGTATTGTTCGGACAGGATTTTGCTGGCCAGATGACAACAAATTTAGAGTAATATAGGGTTAAAACATGACAGACACAATTTGTTATTTGAGATTTGACATTGATATTTTTACTATTGACTATTTGCTCAGTATTTGCGTATCTGTTCACTATATATATATATATATATATATATATATATATATATATATATATATATATATATATATACAACAAACATGCAAATACTGAGTAAATATTCTGTAAAAATTTCAATAAAGAGGTTTTCGGCAGATGCGATAAGCTGAAAATGCCCAAAATACTGGCCAATACATGAGACTGTCACTAGATGTGAGCATTCAGACACACACAGCTGTGTCCTTTGTCTAGATGAGCTCCATTATTTGTATTCCAAGATCTGATATCCAAGATTTTGTTTAGTCTAGTCTTAATGTTTAAACTGACTGGCACGTTTTTTCATTCTATGATGTTTGTGAAGAAACTGCTGTTGCTTGAAACTGCTTGAATTTAATGGAACATGAAATGTATTAAAATGTAATTACAACATTTTAATCAAGCAACCTTGTTCAGGCATCCTGCAATGTTTGAAATATGTATATTTATCATACGAACTGCTATAGAAAAGACCTTTCATGCACACAGAAAATACCATTTTCAACCCTGTTTACTAAATGAAACAGTATATTGAAACAAAATATAATGATATTTATTTAATCTTAAAATTAGATTTTATCCTCCGGGAATTGAACGGATAATTTAAAGTGGCTGTTAAAGCCGAATGGAGGCAGGTGGCTGGAGGGTGGGGGGTGAAAAAGTGAGAGGCCATTTGTGTGTCAGCTAAAAGGAAGATTATCAAGACAAACGTTTTATGCACAGATAAACCGTGCACAATAAGACAAGGAACATGCATTAAAAAAAGTCAATAAATTTCGTCATTTTGATTGCATGTTGACTCACTGTGAAAGCAGCAGAGAGAAGTGTAGGACCAAGCCTCGAGCCCTAAATGTCTCTGCTGATCTTTCTCCAAGCGTGAACATGAAATGTTCAGAGCACCGTGAGCATCGTGTGTGTGTGTGTGTGTGTGTGTGTGTGAGTGAACAGAACCAGCAAACAGACCAGCACTAACAGGGCTTATGGGGCTTTCTCTAAAACTCAGTTCCTGTTTTATCTCCAACCCTAATTAAACCTACCTGATCCAGCTAATCAACTTTACTTTTTGGGTTAATTTTTTTGCACTGACTCTGTAAAGTGGTATTAACTTCGAACATTAACTTGACAAATTTTGTCATTTGAACTTATAAAGTTTAGTTGAAATATCTTTATGAAAGTAAGGTGAACTTACTTTAGGTTTTCAGTACCAAAATGTTTATTTAACCTAAATAATTTTCTTTATTCAACCAAATAAATTATTATATTTCTAAATTATTATATAAAAGTTTTTATTATTATTATAAATTAAGAATTAACAGAGGTTTAGATGTTGATGTTTCCCTCCAGGAACTACGGGGCCATTTACACGACACCATTTTCAACTAAAAATCGAAAACTTTTTATGCGTTTTGGCTTTTCGTTTACACGACAATGGCACTTTGGGGGCATGAAATTGTAAACTTCTGAAAATGGGTTTCAAAGTGCATGTTTTTGAAAACGATAATGTTATTGTGTAGTGTTTTTTTTTTTTTTTTTTAAATCATAAGGTGACATCGCCATCTACTGGCCTGGCAGCATAATACAGCGTTTTTAGTCATTTTTTGCAGATCTATGTGAATGTTGTTGTCTGTACACGAAAATGCAATGGAAAACATTTTCTGTTTTTAGTACATCGTTGTCGTATAAACATACCGTAAGTTTGAGTCCACTGCAGTAGGCCGTGCAATTGCAAAGCGCTGGACTAGAAGCCAAACAACAAAATGGTTGATAAGATATTGGAGGTGCACAGTGCAACCTGGAAGATGCAGTAGGAAGTTCGAAGCAACCAATTTAAAAGGATTATTCATTCAAAAGTTTAAATTCTGTTATTTACTCACCCTCATGCAGATCCAAACCTGTAGGACTTTCTTTCTTCTGTTGGACACAAAAAGGTTTTGGAAAAATCAATAGTTGCTCAATGGCATCCAGTGAATAAGGTGTGTATATTGAGGATTCTCTGGATATTCCAGATATTCATTTCCTCTGCGGTCCCGCTACGTGCTTGGCATTGTGATTAATGGTGGAGGGATTTGTGCTGCAAAACCATTCGACAGGCTTATATATCTAGCCTCCATACACTGATTACTCCATAACTCCAATGGCAATTTCAATCTAGTTTTGAACCTTGTCTAGTTCTGTTTTCAGTGCAAGAGAAATCTTCTTCATTACAAAGACTGATGGCAATAGGTTTTTATGAAAGTACACAAGGTCCTAACACCATTTTCAGTTGCCACTGATGGTTTATCTGTCTGCTATTGGATTACCATGGGAACAGAGTAAATAAAATGCACAGTCTTACAAGCTGATAAACAGACTCAGTCCGCTGAGCATTTTCTGTCAGCATCTGTACAGGTTTCTCATGTTCTACTGTAAATTGGTGAGAAAGGCACTGCACAAATACAAACACCAGGTGTACCCGCACTAGGGAGCAAACTATTACTTTTAGTGTGCACTTGTAGTGTACTTCAAATCTAGCATATTTTTAAAAACGGTACTTGCAGATAATACAATTTTAATAAATGGCCACTTGAATGCCCAAGTCAAAAAGATTTCACCCCCAAGGCTGTAGATATGGCTCCGGTCCCTCCTTTAGTATAAGTCCATAGGATTTTTTCAGCCATTTTATGTCTGCCAAGGCAAAATCTCAAGACAGAACTCTTTGAAAACTAGCAGCACATTTATCCTCAACAAGCTACATGATTTGAGCCTTCATTCATGTCCGAGTAATGCACTGAAGTTTAATAATTATGTTTAGGGGTTGCTTGACTCCTTAATCCTAAATATCAGCAATAGTAATAGAGATAAACCTTCTTTATTTTAATACAGTTGCCAATGGCTACAGGTTGTAGTTGTACAGCTTACTACTTCTATGCACACTGTACAGAAATAGTGCTCACCTCTATAGGAATTACATAAATATTTACAGTCAGAGTGGCCGTAAGAGCACATACAGCATTGATTAAACTGTTTGTAATGATGATTACCTTTAAATTGCTAAGCACAGGATTTTGGCAGCTGCTTCATCTCTTTCAGTATTGCTTTTTCTGTAGAAGCTGGAGGAGGAGAGCCAGAGAAATAAACAGTGAGCACAAGATAAGGAACAGGTCAACAAAGCACCAGGCTCAGCACATTGGCAAGCTGTGCTACAACATGGCACATTTACTCAAGAGATGAGAAACTGTGTGGGCTGATGTCTCTGTCCACTGGAAAGACTTGCTTTGAAAAGGACATCCAGTCACTGCTCATTATACTGTTATTGTACACATTTATCTACACATTCTATCTATCTATCTATCTATCTATCTATCTATCTATCTATCTATCTATCTATCTATCTATCTATCTATCTATCTATCTGTATCTAGTTGTGTGTTTGTGTATATGTGAGCTGAGGCTCTTGGGAGTAGTGTCATGAGTGTTTGTCTGAAGGGAGCTGCTGTCACTGAAGACTTCTGTAACAGGTGTGCAACTCCCAGAACATTTTGGCTGCATAGCAACACCTTAGCAACCAGTCTAGCAGCCCTATAGAAACTCTCTAGTAAACTAAACTTGTAAGCATTTTGGGACACTCCTGTTACTTGCATCATCTTGGATTTTTTTCCTTTCATGCTTTCCCTTTGGAGAATGGCTCATACAGCACATAAAAGTTAAATTAAAATTCAGCTATGATGTGGTTTTCACTTTCTTTTGTAAGTCAATGGTGCATGAACAGAACTGAATGTAGCACTCTATTCACACTCTGCTGTGTGAATGTTGCCTATCAGATCAAGACTTTCTTATTACCTGACACAGTCCCCCTTTCATCTTATTTGCGAGTCTTCAATCTGTGAGATGGGAATTAGAATGAGATAGATTTGTGCATGGGGTTTAAAGTGTTTGATGAGTAGCCAAAAATAAAAAAATAAATACAAACTTCACCCACAGCTCTGTACACACTCCATACCCCCCCCCCCCCCCTCTCTCTCTCTCTCTCTCACACACACACACACACACACTTTCTGATTTCTACAGATGGTGTCAGTGAACAGGAAGTGCTGTCATCTCGTCTCATTCAACACATTCTTCTCTATTAATGAGCACTGGCAGGACCAATGTGCCATCAGGACTGCAAATTCATTCAGAAATCTCATCAGACAGTCTGTTATATTAGTGGAAATTCCATTGAGCATTATGAAATCTAATATCTCATGACATTCTAATTTTGTGTTTCACAGCATTCATAATGCCTTTATATTGTTTTCCCACATGAAACAACAGATGTTTAGAGAAAAAAAATTGCAGGCAATGCTACATTTTGCAAGTATGTGTGCTCGTGCAAAACTCACTCCTTTTTAGCGTGATGCTAACAGGCAGATTCATGGACATTTTAAGATTACTGCAATGGGGGAGATAAATGTGCTCATGTGGTGGATTAACAGAAGCGATCATAATTTACATTTTCGGTTTTCTATTAATGTTATGGTGAATTTAGAGTAAACACTCTAAAAATCATTTTATGTCATTTTAACATTTTTGCTTACATCTTTGATAGTGTGCATTTACTAAATTAAATTGTTTTTATTTTTTTTGTATGTCCTTGTTACATGTTAAATGTACTTACTCCAGAAATAACAATAAATTATGCAATCAAACTTTTATAAACAACCAAACCTTAACCCTACAGTAAGTACATGTTGTCAGTACTTAACTCTATAATTACACTGGAACAAGGACACCTTGAAATAAAGTTTATTAAATATAATTTCTATTATTAAATTATATTACACATATGAGCATCATATTTGCCATTGGTCAAACTTTTGCTTACAAAAGTAGTAGCATAAAATAGCTTCAGCATGTTTGGATATGTTCACAATCACAAATGGTGTTGGTAATGACATACATTGCACTTACTTTATGAATGATGTTCTTTTCTTATAGTTCTCATTTGTTTAACCAGTATAGTGCATGTTAGATGAAACAATATGAAATGGTGTTATGCAACTGGCCAGTTTGTCCTCTAACACCTTTCGGAGAGGGTTTCGTGGTGCGGAAGTAAATAGCCCTATGGGACTATGTGATTTTAGCATTACAAAGGGGATCGGTCTGGTTCTGTACGCTCTGATCTTTTGTTCTACACGGTTCCTCTCATGCGTTCTCAATTGAGATACAGCCTGTGATGTTGTGCACATGAAAGGGCCTCCATAGAACAGAAAGAAGATCAGTGAACTGTACGATGCATGAGGTTATATAAGGCATTGTTTGCATTGCCTAACAATCCCAACAATCTCTGTAACTTTGATGTTGCTGATAAAGTGTGTGTCCAATGCAATCATGTTCAGCTGCCCTAGGTGTGGAAAAAGTTATTTTATGGTATTTTATCATGTATATCAACAATCTCCTCTCTTTTTTTTCCTTCTCCTACCTTTAGATTTCTAAATCATCCCCGTTGTCGTGGTAACTGGCCGCTCTGTCTCTGGAATAATGAGCTCCTCACCCCACATGTCCCGTTCCTCTGTTGACATCCTGGAAGAGCTGCAGCTCATCACTGCTGAGAACCTGGAGAAGCTGGACTTTAATAAATACTATGAGGTCATCAGGGAGCTTGGCAAGGGCACCTATGGCAAGGTGGACCTGGTCATCCACAAGATCAGAGGTAGGTTGAAGGGGATGGACAGCATGGATGCTATAGACCAGGGCTTGGGAACTCTGACCCTCGAGATTCACTTTCCTGCAGAGTTTAGCTCCAACGCTGATCAATCCCACCTGAACAAGCTAATCAAGGTCTTCAGGATTACTAGAAAGCTACACTGGCTTTTCAACAACATGCCAGCTGTTCAGACGAAACATCTTCCTAAAACACTTTCAGTAGACCAGAACTCCATGATAAAGGTTTTTAAAATTACTTCTTATCTAGTACCTGTAAACAGTGCATGCCATTTTAAAGACTGCAAGTAAAGAAAGTTTATGAAGGCATATGATGACTAGCTCTGTAAAAAGCAGTCCATACAACTCATATGCTACTGAGTCTTCTGCAGACTTAGAAGATGATTTAGAGAAAAAGACTTCATTTGCTCTCCATTAATATTAACTTATGTCGAGGACAAACAATTGAGATATGAAAGGGATCTCATTTGTGGTTTTTCTTTCCTATGGGAAATGTTCCCATTCAAACTGACAAAGAATGTTTGTACACAAAAATGAAACCCACCTACTCTTACAAACACACACAGGCACACATTTCTCTCCGTCCTGTGAAATCATGCATTATTTATCAGTCATCTGTCATATTTTCAAGATGCTGTTGATCAAATGGTTACTGCGGCTCACAGCTATTACATACACTTTCACACAAGAGCTTTTGGAGTGGACACCTGTCCATCTGACATGGATGTTTAGTTCGTTTGACTAGTGCATGAAATGGTTTTCTTCTGAGTCTGCTGAATAGATGGTCTGGTATACAGTTCATATGAACTCCAGTATGGTTCAGCAGACAAATGCAAGTATCATTCTTTATGTAGCATTTTGTGGCAACTCACATCTCTGTCAGATTTGCTATGTTTTTTTTTTTGCTACAGTTGTAAACAGCTGCCACTAGTACTTATGTGGCACACATTGCTAACAAAAATGAAAAGCCTTTCAATTACAGTATGTCCACTTGCTGTTCTTTGTGAAAAGTAGCTGGTGAAGCTAGTCAACCGACATGTTTCTTTATCTGGAGGTGCTTAATGACCAAGGAAGTCTTGCTGGTTAAGCTAATCAGGAAGCCTTGTTGGAACATCAGCAACCAAATCATAGAGAACCAATGACCAAAACATATGGTATGATGGTGACCATCACAAAGGCATAGCTTAAAATATAAGCACCTCCTCCCAGCTACAGTTTCAGGCTCTTTCAGGATGTCTACATGTTCTGATCAAGACGTCATGTTTACCTTTCCTTTTTTTAGAAGGGTATTGATGCTCTCCAGCCTATAATGTGCCCCCTGGTTTGGCTTGTGCATCCTCCAGATTTCAAAGCGATGCAAAACACACCATCTGTTAGCATCCAAAACCCCCATCAGTCTCACCTCATTTATTATTCACATGCAGTACGGGCCATACTTAGAGGATGGATGCTGCAGTGCATTGTGGGGGGAGTTCCAGGAATCCACAATCCCACTGGTCTCAGCAGAACTCGTCCCCTGTGCTGTCATAACATTTACAACTCAGGAAATCTGCTCTAATTCCTGACAGATATTGCATCTATAACATGGAATGTTCTTCAAGGGATGTGTGTTTACCAGCCGGAATATCACTAGGAGTGGAATGACTTTTTGGAGGAGTGAACTAAATTTGTATTCACCATTTTCCATTTGTAGTTCGTTTTAACCACTCCTCTGATCTTGACAGTTTCATGATTTGTTTTGGTAATTCTCAGACTGTAAGTAAATGTTTTGTATTCCAGAAATATTCTCATAGCAAAATCCCTGGTGTTAAATGAACACTGCTCGGTGTTTATATGGGAACCACCAGCAGAGTGTTAAAAGTAACACTGAAGCGATAATTATGTGATTAATTGAGTGATGATTTAACATTATTGAAGACACCTGATGATAACAAGCAGAATCACTAAAGAAAAGAGAAAGGCAAGAATAATTTAAAGTTGTTTAGTCACCATTATGGTGGTCAGTGTTTCCTTTAGTTGGGCAGTTTGTCTCTGATTTTTTTAAATGAAAGTTTTCTCTGGCTGCTGTAACTGTGTTTGTTATGGCAAGAAAAGCCAGAGAAAATGTTAAGATGAGATGATGATGGCTACTTATTGATCATAATCTCTGGTTTTATAGGTGATGTCTAATGAATATCACCTCATTGATGGTAGTAGCACTACACAGCTTTATGTTAAACAGTGGTGCAATAATCTGAAGAATGTTAAAAACAGTTCTTTGTTTTAAATGTATAGTTTTCCCTTCCATTAAAATGGATTAAAATATTGCTGAAAGTAAGTAAAGGCTGAAAGCCCTTAGGTTTATATATAGTAAATATGTCGACAAAGAGAAGAGAATTGAAATCTTTATTTGCACAGAGAATATAAGGTTGAGATTGCATTTTCTGTGAAGTACTGTAGGTATTTGGGTAGTTATTGGAACTTAGTTATTGGAACTAGCCACCAGGGCGGTTCCCAAGGAACTAAATGTTCCCCTAGGGCAAATTTCCTGTTTTTTCCTGGTAATTCCTATTTTGTTGATTAGAGCCTACTCTGAAGTAGGAGCTAATTTAGTTCCTCCAAAAGAACTAGAACTAAATTTGTTCACAGTTCCTATGGTGCGCACTAAACACACTAAACACTGCGTACTTATACTAAGAGTTATAGGAATTATGAACAGGTTGCTCCAGTGTGAAAGCCTCTATTGTCTGTCATCTGCCTGAGCAGGTGCATCTGTCATCTGCTTATAATGAAAGTCCTTTGTGAAGGCCTTTATCTTGTATACACAGGAAGCTTCTGCTGTCTGTTGTGTTATGTAATAACAAAGTTGGGGGCGGGGGTTCCTCTTGCCATTTGACCTTCCTTTTAAGTGCTTAGCAGCTGCTATCCCTCTGCAGTGTTATGCAAAGGACTTCAATAGCGAATCTCAAGCAAAATCTTTTTGTTCAAGATGTTGACTGTGTGACTGACAATCGTAGTTTGTCCCATTTAGTGGTGAGTAAATCTGAAATATGCCTCAAAAATTGAATGGCAGAAAACAATACTCATTCAAAATATAGCACGACAGTTTCTGTAAACACTGGAGAAATTGGTGCAAATGTGTAGATTTTGTAATCAGAACTACACAATCTAAAAATAATAATTACTGATCATTTCACTGACAGGAAACAAAGTGGAATACACAGTTCTGCATGTGGATATCTAACAGTGTTTTCAGATCTGTAGATTGTTTGATGTGTTCCAAAATGGGGATTAAATTTGTAGCAATTTTTTCTTGGTTTAGTTTGCTTTCACAAGGCAATATTTCTAAATGGACCCAAGTTTGTTAATACAAGTCATTTGTGAGTAAACCGTCCCCTCGTTGGTCAGAAAACACCTGATTCTGCTCATAGCGGTCATCTGTCAGGATTAAATCAGATGATTAAAGCCCATCTCTTAGAGACACTCGCTAAACACCTTGTAAATTTTGGTATTTTCATGTCTCGGACAGTTGTTCTAAAATATGTTTGTCTGACCAGACATGGGGCCAGTTCGGAGCTTCAAACCACCTAGTTGCTAGTTCGTTGATCCATTGGGTTGGATTGCTTTCTCACCACAAGCGAACCGCTCTGGAGTTC
This sequence comes from Megalobrama amblycephala, assembly GCF_018812025.1. NCBI lineage: Eukaryota > Metazoa > Chordata > Actinopteri > Cypriniformes > Xenocyprididae > Megalobrama > Megalobrama amblycephala. The sequence goes on along the minus strand of NC_063044.1, from coordinate 31,275,225 downwards.
ATTTTCAAGCGTCCAAGACCACCTCGTTCAGGCAATCTTTGACCGATTGTTTTGTGGTGGATCCTAGTGAGACTGCTTTTTTCATATATGCCTAAATGAACCAAACTAAGGGAAAAAAACATGTCAGGTTCCGAAAACAAACCCTTCAATTTTATCAGGTCTGAGGCTGAAACCACCTTTCTCATTCTACTAGTGGAAGTCATTTCATGCATTGATACAATGAAAAAGTTTTTACTGCAAGGTAAAATGTACTGGTGCCCCTACATAATACAATGTGTACTGCAGTTGAACAATGCAATTAATCAAACTTGTGTAGCTGGACGTGCTTGCATTCTTACTTACATGGCTTCATGAGCAAAAAAAAGTTAGAGCAGAATTAATCAACAGAAAATATATTCATGTTAGTGGCTTTTGCTTCAGGTATTCTTTTCAAATCCTTTCAAACTTTCTTTAGAATTTATAGTCAAAGAAAGCTGTTCCCTTGGTAAATTATTTCCCATATTAATACATGACCTTGACATTGTCTCGGCGTGACATTTCAAAAGAGCACATTCAAATTTTGCAAGTAGGCCATTAGCTTTGTGTCAGCGGTAGAATAAAGCTAAGCAATGTTAACCTCTACCTCTCTTCCTTCCCTCCAGGCACGAAAATGGCTCTGAAATTCTTGCGGAAGAAAACCACTAAGCTGAAGAGTTTCCTTCGCGAGTACAGCATCTCTCTTTACCTGTCACCTTGTCCTTTCATCATCAACATGTTTGGCATCGCCTTCGAAACTGATGAATACTACATCTTCGCTCAAGAGTATGCGCTGGCAGGCGATCTCTTTGACATCATTCCTCCGCAGGTGAGACAACCAGAACTTCTTTGCCTCTCTTGAATCTCTACTAATAGACATATTCCTATTGCATGCTAAATGAATTGTCCAAAATGGAAGCATTAAAATGATTTTGGTTCTGTGAAGATATTTTTCATTTCTTAATGTTATAGTATACTAAACTATGTTCTCCAAGTAAATGCTTCAAGTAATGATCCTCCAAGTAAATACTTAAAAAGTAGCAGCATACCTCTCTCCTTCCATTGTCTGACAATATAAACAGAGAAATATGTAATTGAGAACCAATTTTATAGGGGGTTAGGCTGTATTAAGTAGGAGACACAGAGAGTAGGAGAGAAGTAAACAAATGTAAAGGACTGACACTAGAAAGAATGCAAATGCGATGGAATGATGTCGTCACTAATATGTAAATGAGTGTATCTAGCGACATTTAGCTACTTTTTGAACAGTATTCTGGTACTTACCATTGAACGCATTTGGCAACAGTGCCTTTGTTGGCTGTTAAATGAGGACTTTGTGTTCCCTGCAAACTTGTTGCTGCATTACAAAAAGTCTTCAGCACTATGCTCCAGATTTGCCAGTCTGTGAGAATTATGATAATATCCATTATGTAACCACATGGTGTTTCTCCATAGTGTCTAATTCCGTATTCTCTCCTGTGCGTAGGTTGGACTGCCGGAGAACGTTGCCAAGCGGTGTGTGCACCAGGTGGCGATTGCACTAGATTACCTGCACTGCAAGAAGCTGGTGCATCGTGACATAAAGCCGGAGAATGTCCTCATCTTTGACAAGGATTGCCGGAAGGTGAAACTGTCAGACTTTGGCATGACACGCCGTGCCGGCTCTCCAGTGAAGCGAGTGAGCGGAACTATCCCATACACGGCGCCAGAACTGTGCGACCCCGGCCGGCAGGAGGGTCTGTGCGTGGACTACAGCACTGATGTGTGGGCCTTTGGTGTGCTTCTGTTCTGCATGCTCACTGGGAATTTCCCCTGGGAAAAAGCGCTGCCGTCTGACGCCTTCTACGAGGAGTTTGTGCGCTGGCAGCAGCGGCGGAGGCGGACCAGCGCAGTGCCTTCGCAGTGGCGGCGTTTCACTGACGAGGCGCTCCGCATGTTCCGCTGTCTACTGTCCATCGAGCAGGACCGCCGATGCTCCGTCAAAGAGGTCTTTAGCTACTTCAATCACTGCTGGATGCTCGACACGGAGAACGGCAATACGACCCATGCCTCAGGTGGTAACTGCAATGGTGGCTCAATGATGAATGCCCATCAGGCTGAGCTTAGCTCTTCTTCCTCAGAAGAAGATGAGTTGGTGGACCGTTTGAAGCAACAGAGCTTGTCGCCTGTGTGTGGGGTAGCTAAAGGAGGCATCGTCATGGAGCCGGTGGCGGCGCACTACTCCTCTACCTCCACCAACAGCCCTGCTTCCTCCAATGGTGGCTATGAGCGCGTTTCTCGTGACAACAACGGCAACAGTGGTCGCATCCTGGTCACAACACCAATTGAAATATGCGTATAGAGAGCTCACTGGCATTAACCTACCTTGCACACATACTTGGGATCACTAGATGACAATAAGGACTCAAGTCCTCGTAAAGCATCATAGGAAAAGTCGGTAGCTGACGCACAAGTGCTCCAAGAGCATCCCAAGGAGAGTTGACAGCGTGAAACTGTTCCTGATGACGAGTATCTCTGAGGGAATGTGTAAGACAATCGCCAAAGCCTGCCGATTGTGTATCAACCATGTTTTCCACGTATAATTAGACCAAAATGGTTGAAAAAAGTTGGAAACTTTAGAAGAATAGGGGAAAAAAAACTCTTCTATGAAAATATGAAGCAATATGTTGATTTTTTGGCAAAAAAAATAATTGAAATGAGTAGAGATTTTAAAAAACTTTGATTTAGAACATGAAAAAAAACAGCAAAAACATTTCACGTGGAGATTTAACGTGGTTTAGGAAGCACAGTAGGAGCTGTGTTGGTATTGTTTCGTGCTTGTGTATCCCTGTGGTCAGTGGATATAACTTTGGAAGCTTATTGATTACTTTATAAGTGTGTTGTATTATTAATTTAGGTCTTGACCTTTTTGTTATTTATTTAATACTGTAGCATTACAGTGTTTAATTATAATTTGCGGAGAAACTGCACTGTCAATTCTCAGTTTTTGCTCACTATGAAACCAAAACTGGCAAGAAAAAGTCATTTAATTGCAGAAGACTGTTAGGGAGGTTTGAAAGTTAGGTGCAAAAACTCTCTTCAGAGTAACGCATAGATGCAATCCATATAATTCCTCTCTATCTAGGCATGCAGCACTTGGCCCTGCGTCACCAAAATAGTTGTACAAATCTTGCATTCAGAGAAAGGGCTGTGTGTGCCCCACTAAATGCAAGAGCGATTTAGACACGACGGCTCCCAGAAGCACAGTTCAAAAACCATTCAGCTCTTGTGTGTTGACATACAGTTCATACAACGTAAGAACAGTACAATACAACATTATAAACATTTCCTCTTTTTTACATTCTCTCTGAGCATCACGGATGGAGCCCTGATAGCACACGTATTTCACTGAAACGTCTTTTTGATTTCCTCTAGATGTCAGTTTTAGATCCCTTGCAGTGTCTTGGAGAAGTTCCCGTCGGACGTTAGAACGTTTTATATTATTATATATGAATTTGCTCTTTTCAAGATGTTTATCAGGTGTTTGTACTCGAAACGCAATGCTCTAAAAGAATGTTATGCTTTCCAGATGATGTTGTCTTTCATAGATGTCTTGTTGATATACGTGTGCTTACCGAGTGAAGGATTTCTCAGGTATACCATTCACTGTGTAATATTGAAAAGTCAACATGAAGTCAAAATTTATCCTATTTACTTTCTTAATATACATTTTCGGTCTTACTGTGCACGGATCAGTGCACATTATTCAAATAAAAAATTTCCACCTCTAAAAAGGTTTAATTTTTTTGATTACATCACAAATCCCTCTTACTTTCAAACCCTCCCCTCCAACCACCTGACTTTATTCTGGAATGTAACAGCCAATCAGAGTAATTCAAATGACTCCCTACATTTTTTTTTTTCTCATTAAAGGATTAGTTCACTTTCAAATTAAAATTTCCTGATAATTTACTCACCCCCATGTCATCCAAGATGTTCATGTCTTTCTTTCTTCAGCCGAAAAGAAATTAAGGTTTCTGATTAAAACATTCCAGTATTATTCTCCTTATAGTGGATTTCAATGGAGCCCAAACGGTTGAAGGTCAAAATACAGTTTAGAAATAAGGCTCTTATCTAGAGAAACCATCGCTCATTTTCTAAAAAAAAAAAATATATATATAAATTTTATACATTTTAACCATAAATGCTCATCTTGAACTAGCTCTCTACTTCTTCTCTATTTGAATTCCAGCAGTGTAGACACTGCTAAGTGTATTACTGCCCTCCACAGGTCAAAATTTGAACTAAAATGTCATATACAATATGCTAGTGCAAGTATATAACAATTAGTTCAAACTTTAACCTGTGGAGGGCAGTAATACACTTAGCAGTGTCTACACTGCTGGAATTCAAATAGAGAAGAAGTAGAGAGCTAGTTCAAGATGAGCATTTATGGTTAAAATGTATAAAATTTATATATATATTTTTTTTTTTTAGAAAATGAGCGATGGTTTCTCTAGATAAGAGCCTTATTTCTAAACTGTATTTTGACCTTCAACCGTTTGGGCTCCATTGAAATCCACTATAAGGAGAATAATACTGGAATGTTTTAATCAGAAACCTTAATTTCTTTTCGGCTGAAGAAAGAAAGACATGAACATCTTGGATGACATGGGGGTGAGTAAATGATCAGGAAATTTTTATTTGAAAGTGAACTAATCCTTTAAGTATCCTGTTTTATGTCATTGTCATTTTACAGTTATTAGTAAAATTATTGTGTAAAATGGGTCAAACACCACTTCATGTTGTCTTTAACATCCAGTTTGTTACTCAGTTGAGGTGTAGGAAGGATGTGTTAAATAAAGATGTCATATTTATGTTTCATAACGAATGGGATAGTGATGTCTAAAATATCTGCTGCTTTGTGCCAGGGAATGAAGGTCCAGTTGAATTTCTGTATAAGATCCTTTTATTTGGGCCATTAATTGCATATTAAAAATGTCACTAGCTGCTAAACCTGGTATAATTTGAAGTTAGATGTATTAAAATGCCAATAAAGTGGAATGTACTACCCTGTTCCACACAAGTCTTGCGCAATTTAAAAACAGTTTTTCTTTTCTTTTTTTATATTTATACATTTTATTATGAGATTTGTTCGATTTCGTAGTCTTGTTCAAAGAAAGGTAGCAAAAGAAGGTCATGTGTTGTTTTCTTGTGTTGTTAAAATGAAAAAAAAAAAGTGTCGACAATGTTTGAAAGGGCATTTTGCATGGATATAACAAAACAGAGAAGTTGGTATCTGTGCTACTTTTAGAATTGTGACAAATATTGTGTAGTAATACTTTCAATTAGCACAAGTTTGCATAACTTGATAAAAGTTTCAGTGGTCAAAAAGGACAATGTGCAAATAATAATGTTTTTGTATACTTCATGTGCAGAACATGGACTGAAGGCCAACCGTGATGGGGCAGTACATAACATATTGATTTGCTCTCATAGACAATAACTCATGAAGAAGCTCAATGTGACTCTGAAAGACATTTTAACCCTTCCCCTGTAACCCTGTATATGAAGAATACAAGACAATTATGAAAATCTTTTGCTGAAAGGACAAAGGCAAAAACAGACGTTTTCAAGTGTTGTGTTTTCCAGAAATATTTGCATGAATCAACATTGCTCTGGAGAAACATTGTAGAAATAAACACTAAAAGTACTGAATGTCGTGGCTTTTGTGTCTTTTCTGAAACATTATAAAGGCAGGTTTTCACACTGACCATTCTTTGCTCCTTAGAGATTTTGGTTTTGATTTTTAAAATGCTTCAATGCAAAGTTCCTATACATTTTTCATGTCCCACCATATTGATATGACTGCTGATCTTCCTGTTCCTAATAACTGAGGGTATTTCACTCCCATTACCTTTCAAAGTACCTTGAGTATAATGATTAAGCATGGAAGTAGTCCCTCTTACAGGTGTCACAAACATATGCTCCAATCAATCCATCCGGATGCTCTCCATTGCAGTGAAATCTACCACCATTAGGCTACTGAAACATGTCTATAGAAGAAACAGATTCTTTTTTAGTTTATTTTAAAACATATTCATTCAAGCAAGATCTGAACTCATGACCAATGCAACTGTTGGTGTCTGTAGACCGATGAGTGTACTTAACTGAAAATTTTAAAGACATGATAAATGAAGTAGTATAAATGGCAGTTACATGCTGTCATATTTATTTTGCTTAGTTTGGTTCTTTATATTTAGATTCTTTGCTTGTGTTTGCATGGTTACTGACATGGTTGTTGATTTCCCACACCTGGGGCTCCTACCATGATGGTAGTTGAACAAATTCATGGTTACAGGATTAGTTTCGAATTGACAAAACCACATCAATTCAATCAGGCTTTGATGGTACCATTGACACTGATCATCAACTTTGTCTGTCAACTCAGGCTTTGATTGCGAGTTTATGGAGCATGTGCACATGAAAGTGTGACATCAGTAGTGAACAGCCAATCACATGTCTCGAAACACAGAGAAACTGTAATTCACTTCTAGTCATTTTTAAAGCTTTATCTATCATATGGAGCAAAATCTAAAGAATTAGAGGTCCAATTTCAAAATGATTTTTACAAGAAGAATTTTGAGTATTTATGTTTTCAAACGATACCTAATTTATGATGATTACTAAAATTATGTTTTATTAACGTAGTTCGGGAGGAACAAGTCAAATAAGCTACACAATCATTACGTCATCTCAACCAGCTGTCAACAATCTGTAATTAACATATCTACCTAATCAGCATGAGTTCAGGCCTATATATAATAACAGTCAAACTCACTTAAGGGTCCTCGACAGTTTCCAGAATCCCTCCACCATCCCATCTCCTCACAATCTCTGGGTTACTTCATATAACCTGAAAGGGGGTATTCTGCGTTCGGGCTGATTACCGAGCTCGGAGCCCTCTCCCCCGGACAGCACTCCAAATAAGTTTACCAAATAATTTATCTGACTTATTTGTAAGTGTGAACTCGTTACATATGTGATAGGGACTAAATGGCTATAACATATTCAGTCAAGCAAGATTTGAACTCATGACCAATGGGTTGTAAACTTATCAGAAAATTTCAAAGACATGACAAATGACACAGGATAAAAGGCAGTAATGGAGCAAAATCTAAAGAATTAGAGTTTAGAACTCTGGGGACTGGGGATAAATGTATGTGTAACCAGGTCCTAATTGCCCGCTCTGCATGGGCCTCGAACCTGGGTCTGCGGCGTGGGAGTCGGACACTCTAACAAGGAGGCTAAAGGCTGCAACCTCTAACATCAGTCGCACTTGAGATCAGAGAAGTGAGGTTTACTTGCACAACAACTACTAGCTGGCCTCTGTTGCACTCGTTCCGCTACACCTCGCTCCCATCCGGGTCACGGCACCAATGTAACCCCTCACCCAGGTCCTACTCGCCACGCTCTGCGCAGGCCTCGAACCTGGGTCTCTGGTGTGGGAGTTGGACACTCTAACAAGGAGGCTAAAGGCTGCAACCTCTAGCGTCAGTCGCTCTTGAGATCAGAGGAGTGAGGTTTACTTGCACAGCAACTACTAGCTGGCCTCCGTTGCATATGGATGCAGAAAGGAGGGACATGGGGAAGTGGCAGCAATTGAGAAGAAAAAGAGAGAGGAAGAGCAAAATCTAAACTATAAAACATTGATTTCCAGCTCTAAATTCTGATTGTATGAGCTGTGCTTTGGGCAAGGGTGAAGGACTGGCTGTTTAGCATTGTTAGATTGGGACGTTATCCAATTCCATTCAGTTTCAGACAAAAACCCTCTTTCTGCAATGATGCCATTAAAATGTAGCAGTGTATTCAGACTAAATGCATTTGTTTTTAAGAAAGTGTCCATGAGTAAAGATGGCAGCATCCAGGTAGGGCAGTTTGGGGGGGGGTTTCCCATTGAGATGAATGGGAATGAAAAATTTACCTGTGGTGACATTTCTGCAAAATTATATAACATTGCGTTTTGAACATTTCGAGAGTGTTTCAAAGTGGAATGTCCATTGAGTCCCACTAAAAGTGTGTTCAGTTTTATCCAAAAACAGATGAGCATGAATCCGGCAGTTTTTTATTACATTGGTTGTTGTACGTATCGCAACAGTTCTGAATTGAAACGTCCAGGAAGTGGTGGAAATAAAAAGGTTAATCCATTTGAAAATACCATACCACCTACACTAAACCCTAAACATACCCAATAGTGTTAACAAGCAAATGTGACATGAAAACAGAATTGCTGAAGCAAACATGCCATTTTAGCTTGTTTCTACAAGTTTTTGAGCTCTTTTATAATGACTCATGTTTCATGGGACCCGTACCCATTCGCTCCACATCACTAGTGCAATGCTGTACCGGGTGAGCTACGGAGCAAGTTTACTACATCAGGAAAGCCACACATAAATGGAACTGGTGATCTGAGGTCAAAATATAGCACTGTGCAAAAATAAGTCTTTATTATCAATAATCTGCACCTGTAATCATAATTTTGCATGAATAGGACTAAAATTGCTTGCTGTTTTACGGCCTCTACTGTTCATTTCAGCTGGAATCTGCAGCAAATGTATGTATTGGTATGGTTTTTGCATTATGCAAAAATGTAGGTAGAGGCAATTCCATCCATCCATCATCCAAACCGCTTTATCCTTATTAGGATCATGGTGGGGCTGGAGCCTATCCCAGCATTTTGGGCCACAGGCAGGGAAACACCCTGATTGGATGTCCATTTCACACCTACGGACAATTTAGAGTCTCCAATTCACCTATGCTGCATGAGTTTGGATTGTGGGGGAAACCGGAGCACTTGGAGGAAACCCACGCAGACACAGTGGAGAATATGCAAACTCCACACGGAAAGGCCTCCTGGCTAAGCCGAGACTCAGACCAGGGACCTTCTTACTGCGAGGCAACAGTGCTACTCGCTGAGCCAACGTCCCACCGTGTAGAATCAGAGAGTTAGTTTGAAGACTAGGGCAAGTGTTGGCCAGTTCCCTTACACAAAGTGAGCTGACAGAAGTGAGCTGACTCATTATGGGATGCTAATGAGAATCAAAGAGGCGATGTGAGAAAGAGCCCTGGAGGACTGTGAAAATGTGTGTTGCTTTGCACTTGGTAGCTTAATTTAACATTTTCCCTTTCCACTAAAAACAAACACGAAAGGGAATAAAACTTTTATGAGGATATCATGTTTGCTGTGATTTGTCAAAGATTTGCTGAAAATGCTTCCAGACTAAAGCACCGGCTCTAGTACCATCTGCAAAGCTCAGACTGCAAGACAGAAGCAGGAAAACAAAGCAACAGCTATGGTGTACATTTTGTTCCCATGATAAGTGGTGGGTAAAGAGAGAATTTATCAAACTCCCACCTTATCACCATCCCTCCTCGTTCACACCTCAGAGCCAAACACGGTCTAGCGAGACGATACCACAAAAATCACAACCTTGTGGTGCTTTTTTGGACATCAAGAGAGGTGACTCAGTGGTTGTTCTTGCACAAGGAGGATTTATATGGATATGAATAGGAGATCGTGTAGACTGTCAACCATCTAGCAGTGGGAGGTAGTAAAATACAGCTTGGTACAGGCAGTCAGAACAGAAAGAACAGCTTGATCTATATTCGTTCGATTGGATTTTTAATGCTTTAAGCTCAAAACGGAAATCGGAACGCAATCCCAACGTCAGCCTCGTTTAAAGCTTACAAATGCTGAAGTCCAATGCAGTTTGCTGGTGGCAAGAGCTATTCATCAGACAGTGATGTATTTGTGTGCAGTAGCATATGGGTTTTAAAGTGATTCACACAAAACACATGGTGAAACATGCTGATTGGTGTGATCATCTGAGCTCAACCCAAAAACCCTTTCCTACACATTTTGGATCATCATCAGTACTATTATTATAAAATTAGTACAAACAAAAATAGAAAGAATATCATAGCGATTTGGGAGTTTGCTCTTTTGACCAGAAAACCCTATTTAACTGTACAACAACATGCTAACAACCACACCTATTCCTAACAAAGATCTCATCGCTTTTGATATCTTGTTCTAGCTAATCAAAAGAGTTTTTCATAATTGTTATTTGCTAAGCTATGCTGTTAGCTTGCTAACTTAAGACTTATTGACAACAAAACTAAAGGGAAATGTTTCAGTTGACTCTTTTCAGCTTCTGTAATATGTGACATGTAATATTTAAAATGCAGTAAGTGGCATATTTAGAATAAATTAAGAATTTTTATTTTTTTGATATTTCTAATCAGGCACATTCACTCCACTCAGAGAAAATCAGAATCTAGTTTTTGTTTCTCGTTTCCTTGGAAACACTAAAATACCTTCCCTTGTGAAAAAGAAGTGCACTAAACTGTACTGAATGTGCACTTCAAATCTTAAAAGTATGTTTTAAACTGTACTTGCAGATAATATTAATGAAATAAAAAGGCACATAAAGATAGTACACTTACAAGACTGTTTCTTAACACACTTAAAGGATTAGTTCACTTTAAAATGAAAATTACTCCATGACTTACTCACCCTCAAGCCATCCTATGTGTATATGACTTTATTCTTTCAGACGAACACAATCTGAGTTATATTAATAATCACCCTGATGCTACTAAGCTTTATAAATGGCAGTGAACGGAAACCACCTGTTTGAAACTCAAGAATATGCATCCATTCATCATAAACGTACTCCACATGGCTTTGGGGGGATAATAAAGGCCTTCTGCGCCTTCCCTATTCAACTTACGGAAAAAGTGTAAAACTCTCGCAGTTCTAAACACTTACGCTACATCCTATGCCTTCCCTATTCAACTTACCGAAAAAACGCATCAGTTACACTTTCTTCCTAAGTTGAATACAGAAGGCGGTCTGGCGGAAGCTAGATATTTTACTTCATAACTTGTTAAATATGGATATTTTTCTTACACAAATGCATCAATTTACTTCAGAAGGCCTTTATTAACACCCTGGAGCCATGTGGTGTACGTTTATGGAGGCACTTTCTTCACCTTCAAACATGTTGATCCTGCTCACTGCCATTATAAAGCTTGGATGCATCAGGATATTTATTAAAATATGTAAGATTATGTTAATCAGAAAGATGAAAGTCATATAAACACCTAGGATGTCTTGAGTGTGAGTTAAACTTGGGGAAATTTTCATTTTCAAGTGAACTAATCCTTTAAGTTTCTTTTAAAGTACATTATTTCTGTAATAAGTACTTGTTTAAAAGTATGCTAAGTCTACATCTTTTTCCACATGGGTTACCTCATGACAAGATGAAGATAATACAGAGGTATATTTCAGGAGAAACTAATTGCTAGACTGTTTTCTCATATACATCACTAATTGATGATTTTGGGAAAATATCCTTAGCCACTATGAGAGAGTGAGATGCAAAATGTGGTTGATCCGGAAAACCTTTGGGCAGTGCTGCAGATTACGATAAAGAAAAAAAAAAAAAATTATACTGTTGGATTTCTGGGTGCTGAGATAATGTTAAAGCCCAGAGCGAACGGAAGCAGAGAGAGAAAGAGAGAAAGAGAGAGTCAGCCATTAGCTGCAGGCATCAGCCATAAAGCAACTTTATGCAGGCGTGACAGATCCTGCATCTCATCTCTCTCTCTCTCTCATCTTCTCGCAGTTAATCTTTGAGATAAGCAGGACAGATTAGTCAACATGCTGGCAGATAGTACCAATGCTGTGCTTGAAAAGTAAGGCCATCATAACCTTTCTATTCTATTATTAACCTGACATTTCAAGAGTTAAGAAATGACTGTTACTGATGTTGGATGCTTTTTGAGTCATTCACCTACTTGTGAATGCCTGGCAATGAAGAAAGATGCTTTTGCCATAAAACTTTATGGCACAACAGGGGCTGACTGACCATGCTAGCAGAAAGATTGTAATCTTTTGAAATGTACTATGGTAGTCATCCAAAACCTGCCATCAACTGACTTCAAGCTTACTGAACTTGTATTACTTTTTGTATTACTATTTCATTACATTAACTGTTAACTATTTTATGTTTTATTACTGAAATATTTACATTTGACACTATTTTAAATGTAAAATTCTCAACTTTTTCACTCTGTACATGCTACCCTTGGGAGATATCATTAGGAAGCATGGCGTTAGTTTTCACTGTTACACTGATGAAACTCAGCTCTATATTTCTTCTATATTTCAAAATTAACAGAATGCATAGCTGATATAAAAAATTGGATGACTAGTAATTTCCTACTACTAAATTCAGAAAAAAACAGAGATTCTAATTATTGGACCAGTCAGTCAGTTAGGAACCTGGGTGTGCTCTTTGATACCAATCCTTCATTTGAAGGCCATGTTACTAGCATCTGTAAAACCACATTCTTCCATCTTAAAAATATATCTAAACTATGACAAATGCGAAACAGTTAGTTCATGTGTTCATGACCTCAAGGCTAGATTACTGTAACTGTAATGAGGCGGGACTCAAGGTAAGATCCATCTGCAGGCTTTTATTAAAACAGAGTTCGTAGAAAGACAGGCAATGGTCAAACAGTGGCAAACAGGTATGGGAGAGAGCAGGCAGAATCGTAGTCGAGGAACAGGCAATGAATCAGGGCAGGCAGATATCATTCATAAAACCAGGAAACAATAAACAGTCCAAAAGGTCCAAAGGGCAGGCGGCAGAGATTCGTACACGGGGAACAGACAGGATCAGAAACAGGCAGACAGACAAGGTAAATAATGCTCAGAATTGTACACATGGTGAAACAAGACCTTGCAAAGTGTGTGTGTGAGTGAGAGTCCTTTATAGTCCAGATAATGAACTTCAGCTGTATGTGGCAATTGGTGATTGGTGGAGTGAAAGCAGGTGATAGGCAAGGAGGATGCTGGGAAGTGTAGTCCGGAACTGACTGGATTCATGACAGTAATGCTCTACTGGGTAGTTGCCCTGCATGCTTAATAAACAAATTACAGCTGGTCCAAAACATATCAGCTAGAGTTCTTACTAGAACCAGGAAGTATGACCATATTAGCCCAGATCTGACAACACTGCATTGGCTCCCTATTAAACACTGTATACATTTTAAAATCTTACTAATTACTTACAAAACATTAAATGGTTTAGCTCCCCAGTACCTGAGCGAGCTCTTAAAGCATTATAGTCCTTCACATCTATTGCAATCTCAGAATTCAGGCCAGTTGACAATACCTAGAATATCAAAATCAACTGTAGGTGGTAGTTCCTTTTCCTATTTGGCACCTAAACCCTGGAACAATCTTCTAAGCATTGTTCGGGAAGCAGACACACTGTCAGTTTAAACCTAGACTAAAAACACATTTCTTTAACCTTGCATACACATAAACCATTATCTACTTCTATAATTCAAATCATGTAAATTGTTAGGCTGCATAGATAAGGTCAGCCAGAACCGGGAACACTTCCCATAACAGTGTGTGTACACAACCACCCTATTGTGGAAAAATCCATCCAATTCATTTGTTATAATCCACATAAATCTGAAACAGTGTCTCAAAATGAGCCATTCAGGAATGTACTACAGTGTGACGTCACATTGAAACTGACGGCGCCCACGACTGGTAACGAAATCTGGTTTGTTAGCTTAACTCCACTCCTGAGTGAGCTGTACACAGTCCGCCATGTTTATCTCAACGCCAGAGCATTTAACAGCAGCATTCAAGTAAGAAATGTATTCTTATTAAAGCTATTAAAGTTATTCAGTAAAGAGCAGTGAGTGATTTTCTGTTTTTCTTTTGTTCTTTGATTCATATTAACAGCATATACAGCAGTAGGTACTGTATATTATGCTGCTGTCATAAGCTGTACAGGCTCCACCCTCTTCTGAATAGGGGACGGGGAGCAGCAGCTCATTTGCATTTAAAGACACATGCACGAAAACAGCTTGTTTTTGCTTCCACTCAAAAATAAGCATTTACAACATGGTATAATAATCTGTGGGGTATTTGAGCTGAAACTTCACAGTCACATTCTGGGGACACCTAAGACTCATATTACATCTTGTAAAAACGGGCATAATATGTCCCCTTTAAAGGAGCACTCCACTTTTTTTTGAAAATATGCTCATTTTCCAACTCCCCTAGAGTTAAACAGTTGAGTTTTACCGTTTTCGAATCCATTCAGCTGATCTCCAGGTCTGGCGGTACCACTTTTAGCATAGCTTAGCATAGATAATTTAATCTGATTAGACCGTTAGCATCTCGCTCAAAAAACAAAACAAAACAAAACAAAGAGTTTCGATATTTTTCCTATTTAAAACTTGACTCTTCTGTAGTTACATCGTGTACTAAGACCAACAGAAAATGAAAAGTTGCAATTTTCTAGGCTGATGTGGCTAGGAACTATACTCTCATTCTGGCGTAAATGTAGCAGACCCGGAGATCGGCTGAATGGATTCGAAAACGGTAAAACTCAACTGTTTAACTCTAGGGGATTTGGAAAATGAGCCTATTTTCAAAAAAGTGGAGTGTTCCTTTAAGCTTCCACAATGTTTTGACAGAAACAGGACTGTCCACATTCACTCGTCTTCGACACCTATACTGTGTTCAAATTCTTGGCCTGTTCAGTCATGGTGAGGTACTGAGGAAGTAGAATAGTACAAAATAGCATGTTGATTCAGTTAATTCATAGACAATCACAGAACAAACTTCATTTGCAGGAGCCTGATAAAGTCTTACAAAAGCAGCAAGAGGTGCAGGCAGGTAGAGGCAGAGGTCTGAGCAACATCAGCACTGTTATTGGATCAGTGCTTTCACACTGCTAAGAGACCAGCACACTATTTCCACCACAAACAAAGCGGATGTCAGCAGGGACCTTGGCAGCCCAGCAGAGCTAGTGATCTGATTGGGTAATGAGGGGGATGAGTCATAAGATTTGACTAGAGGGAAAATAAGGACAGATCAGGGAGTATTCAGACTGTGAATCACTCACAAGCACTGAACTGTGTTTAACATGACTGTCATTATTTGAATCTGAGAAATTATCAAGGCAAGCAATATAATTACTATATGTTATTCCTAAGGTTTAAGGATTTTAACAAATGTTGAACCCTATTAAAGTGTACCTTGTCCACCATCATTTGTGCTACTGACATAATACAGGGTAGATGTATTTTTGACAGGGATGAAAACACGGCTGTGAGGGTTAGCCTTTATAGTCTTTACAATGGCATAAAGATGCTACTGTAGATCACATGTAATTTTCAAAACACATTTAAAAGTTTTTGTCTACTGAAAGTCTTTTGTAAAGCTGAACAATAGGTTTGTTAGACAACAGTTCAGGCACTATACCCTGACTACGGTATGTCACTTTTTAATTAGGCCAAATTCACTGTCAGTTTGGGACTGTCAACCATATTTACTTAAAGGTGTGAGTCTGGAACAAGCTGTGCTGGGAAAAGAGAAAAGTGAAGCCTAAGCATTTTGATCGCCCCCTGGTGGCTGTCTGCTGAATAGGTCACAAAACCCAGCCTAATTGAATGAGACAAAAAAAATCCTGTTACACTTCAAATTTTTTTTTCAAAGAAGATTTCTGTCATTTTACATAGTTCTTATCATGCTGACAGGTTGTAATGTCATGATTGACAACTGTGCTTGCAATTGTCTGTGGGAGCGAAAGTATGGCTGTATGAAATCACATACTATACAGTAGGCGAAAAACAGTATGTGGCAAAAGTAGTATGTCCGAATTCACATTACTCATAAAAGAGTAGGCAAAAAGGACTCAGATGACCTACTACTTCTTGCGAGATGCTGAAGTGTACATACGATGGACACTTTACTATCCCATAAGGCCATGGGAGAGGATTTGTGAATGGCAGTGACCCTGTGCCAAATGGCACACTTCTATGCACTTTCAGTCTTGTGGACCTGTCCATGAGAGGGTGTCCCATTTGTCAATTTTAGGCTTCAGAAGAGTGCTCGTGAGCACCCCCTTTGCGGCCGATATGTGCCATCGGTGCACACTTTTGCTGAGCCCGCACTGGTGCGAGCTCTGTGGCAGATATCTTCCCGACAGTCAAAGTGACATTACGCCACAAAAGTGTGGACTCATAGGAAGACCGTGAGTGTTTAGGGTGCCATTTGGGACAGGGCCAGTGAAGCGACTTAAAGGTGCCCTAGAACCCTTTTTCACAAGATGTAATATAAGTCTAAGGTGTCCCCTGAATGTGTCTGTGAAGTTTCAGCTCAAAATAGATTTTTTATTACTCAATTTTTTAACTGCCTATTATGGGGCACAATTAAAAATGTGCAGATTTAACGCGCGTCCCCTTTAAATGCTTGCACTCCCCGCCCCCAAGCTCGCAACTCTATAATACGTTGCATAAACAAAGTTCACACAGCTAATATAACACTCAAAATGGATCTTTACAAAGTGTTCGTCATGCAGCATATCAGATCATGTAAGTATAGTATTTATTTGAATGTTTATTTGATTCTGAATGAGTTTGATAGTATGCTGTGGCTAACGGGGCTAAAGTTTACACACTGTTGGAGAGATTTATAAAGAATGAAGTTGTGTTTATGAATTATACTGACTGCAAGTGTTTAAAAATGAAAAATAACAACATGGCTCTGATCTCTGTGAATACAGTAAGAAACAATGGTAACTTTAACCACATTTAACAGTACATTAGCACCATGCTAACGAAACATTTAGAAAGACAATTTACAAATATCACTAAAAATATCATGATATCATGGATCATGTCAGTTATTATCGCTCCATCTGCCATTTTTCACTATTGTTCTTGCTTGCTTACCTGCATAAAGTCTGTTGATTCTGCTGTGCTGCTCCTGATGTTAATACTAGCTTGTCTAATGCCTTGAACATGGGCTGGCATATGCAAAAGTTGGGGGCGTACATATTAATGACCCCGACTGTTGCGTAACAGTCTGTGTTATGTTGAGATTCGCCTGTTCTTCAGAGATCTTTTGCACAAATCAAATTTACATAAGAAGGAGGAAGCAATGGTGTTTGAGACTCACTGTATGTCATTTCCATGTACAGAACTCTAATTATTTAACTATGCCGAGGTAAATTTAATTTTCAATTCTAGATCACTTTTAAGGTGGTAGGTCACGTGATGGAGGATGTAGTACGTCCGAATTTCATCCATACTTTATAGCATACTTTTAACAATCGTGAAGTAAATTCAAATTTAAATGTAGTACCTGCTCAGACAGTATGCGATTTCGGACTCAACATGTGTCTAGAGAGGTCCACATTGGACATTACAAAGCGATTGTTGCAAATCCATCTGGCCTTCGTATCAGAAGTAATGCAAGCATTTTACATTAAAAAAATAAAAAGGTTAGTTTACTGTCTGGGATTTGTCATGTTGCGCCACATCCAGTGTAGACAGCATCACTGGTTATAATGGGTTCTGTTTGCTTTTGTCATGTCACTTGTCTGGTGTAGACACGGCATAACAGTCTTCTATGGAAGAAAAGCCGATTAATAATGATTCAATGCTGTGTTCCGCCATCCTTTCTGTAGTTGCTGTTGCTTAGTGATTTTTGCGTTCTTTGGCTATGCCAGTAAACAGTTCTTCCGGCCACTGTTGCCATTCCACAACAGCTGCTAATGTGTGAATGCAATTGTAGGACAGACCACCGCATTCTGCTGCTGTCTGAACGGGGCCATTGTGACTTGGGCCGTAACACCTAGCAAAACCATGGTAACCACCCAGAACATCATAGCAACTGGAAAGCAATGGAGTAAAAACCTCTTTTTAACCATTTTATCAACTTCTCTATAAACCACATTGCAATCCACTCAGAAAAACCAACTGGCTATAGTGGCAACCACCCACACCCGCCCTTCCATCGTGCTGGAGAGTTTTGCAGAGGCAAGGACCACTAATGTCAAGAGTGGTTTAGTCTGCAGTCGCCATTGTTCAGTATAAGATTAATTTGCTATAACAGAGGCATGAAAGACAACCATTTTAAGAGTTTGTCTGCTTCTCACGGTTGTTTAGCACCACCATCTGGACAAATGTGCATCAACACACCAAGTCCATTTTAGACACATGAAGAACAGTCACACACAATCACATGTTAGGAATGTAGAACATAAAAACATTTATTGAAACAGAATTCGAGACATCACAAGGCATCAGGTGAAATGGAAAATCCTACAGATGCCGTGACCCCTTGATTCCCAGGCCACAAATTTCAAATTAAAACTCAAATCAGATTCATATTTAAAGCACCCTGTATCTGTTACCAACATCAAATTATAATGTTCCTTTACTGCATTTTTACAAGGTGCTAAAACACACTCTGTCTTTTTAAAGGAGGCTGTTCATTGGCAAATAAATATACACATATGCATTAAACATAAATAGAAATAAATATGTTCACATACTAGTGCATACGGTACCACTGGAGGAGACTAGTTCGTTCAGCATTTCAGTTTTATGTGATAAAGACACCACTGTTAAAGAATGGTCAGTTCGTGTTACATATTTAATGAACAATGAGATGCTGGAATTTGTATAAAAAAACTACAAAAAAAAGCACTTCCGCTCAGTGCACTTGTACTGCAACTTAAAATGAAACGGGGCTCTCATTATCAACTTGCCTTAACATTGCAAAGGGCTTTACAGGATTCAGTCTGAAGCAGAGGGAGATATTTGGCCTTGAGTAAACTTCAGTGAAATGAAGATGTCACTCATGTTGTAAAATCTGCAGAGGATGAATTTATCGAGCGTTTAGAAAGCAGAGGAATGCTATGAAAATCATCCAGCATTGTCCAGGGTACCATTCAACTCAAGCGACAGGCAAAAAGGCAGCGGCCATCTGCAAGTGCAGATACAGCACATCCAGTCCCGGACATTCAGCTGCCTGAGAGTACATGTAAACACTCAAACACGTGAAGTACAAAATCAAATGGAACAATCTGTAAACACTTCAGGAATCCACTTTGCAGCCAGATTACCGAATGTCTGTTGAAGTCTACCTGCGAAGGAAGATCAAAGAAAATCAAATGATCATTACACCATAAAACACAACTTTCGGGGGTGTTTACACAACACCGTTTTCAACTAAAAACAGAAAACCTTTTATGGATTTTGGCTGTTCATTTATACAACAGCAGCGTTTTGGGGGCCTGAAAATTAAAAGTTTTGAAAACAGGTTTTAAAGTGCAATTTTTTTTTAAACTATACAGTTATCTCTGTGTAAACTATATATAAAAAACAAAAAAGCAAATCTGTGAAAACAGTGACGTCATGCGCATGCGTATTATGCGTTTGGTCAACAGACAGACACGTAGTGTTTCTTTACAAAGTGACATCGCCAACTGCTGGCCTGGCATGAATAATACAGTGTTTTTAGTCTTTCCACGGATCTGGGTAGTTTTGACAACGATGTTGTCTGTATGCAAAAAACACAAAGGAAAAGTACATTGTTGTGTATAGCCTTAAATTAGTGATAACTCAAACAAGTTAATATTTCTTTAATGCAGAATAATGCAAATGTCACCAAAAGAAGAGTTTGTCATATGATGAGTGGCTCATATGCAATGTTGGGGAAAGATACTTTTAAAAGTAATGTGTTACAATATTGCGTTATTCCCTAAAAAGTAATTGTGTTACTTTTTATGGAAAGTAATATTACATCACTTTTACATTACTTTTTCTCACCTGAGCAGGGCTTTCTCGTTTGTTTTTTAAAAACAAAACAAAAAAACAAATCAAAGACCCTTTAAAACCAAAAGTGAAATGAATAAACCTCAGGCTGAAGATAACACAACTTCATGCTTGTAAAGTAGAGGGCGCAGCTCAAACAAACCTTTCAGTTGGGCTGCCATTCTAGACCACAGAAGAATAGGGTGCAAGAGAAAAAAGTTCAACACTCTTACATCAAAAATAAAAACAAACAATGAAACACAAATGTGATGTTTATCTAAAGTCAGTTTTGCTTAGTATGGACAAAGACTATAGACAAAGAAAGACAGTTCACTCCTATTAGTTATGAATGGGAGAAACTGCAACACGCAATAAAGTACTGAAGTAAAAAGAGCCAATCGCTGATTGATAAAGTCATTGCATCACTGCAGCTGCCGTTAGAAGCTCGAGTTCCCATAGAAACCTGAGACTCGCGCTTAGGACTGCACATGCGCATTGGCTTGTCTAGCCTTAAAAATAAGCTTTTTTTAATGCTATTTGAGCATAAGAAACAACATTTATAGGACATTTCATGTCAGATTCTCTTGCTGATTTGAAATGTTATTTAATTGTGAGTTCACCAAGCAGTTTATTAGATTTTAGGATTCCCCGATTGAGATAGCTAGGACTTGTATGCCCGAAATAGCTGCCTGGAGACGTTGCAAATATGGCCGCCGTGAGAACAGACTTTCCTTGAAAGGGACTTTGGTATGGATGAATTTGATCACTGAAGGTCAGCAGCAAAGACACTGGTTAATAAATGTATTTGTGTTAACATATTTAATTATTGCAAGTTTTCGTAATATTCTAAGTTTGCATTTCATAGTTTTTATTCATTTTGAGGAATACTGTGATGAGTAAATGCATGCTCACATTATTGTAGTCTAGAACTACAATAAGCATCATGTTCACACAACACCTCGGCACTTAATCCTGATTTCTCTCAACATAAGGACAGGAGATCTATCAGTCAATACACTGGAAAACAAAGTAACTCAGATATTTTGTTGTAATTTTACAAGTAATGTGGTTACTTTTGCTAGTTACTTAAAAAAAAAAAAAAAAAAAAAAAGTAATCTGATTACATAACTCGAGTTACTTGTAATGCATTACCAACACTGCTTATATGTATCCCAACCATGTTTCTGAAGGCACACCAAAACTATTTTTTTTTTTGTCCTAATTAAACACACCTGATTCACTCATAAGCTTATCAGCACATGCCTGGCAGCCTTTTTATTCATTTAATTGTTTGTTTGTATATTATTCTCATTGCCAATTCTCATTAAAATATAATTGCTGTATTACAGTAACTGTTTCAAAAAAACAAAAAAAAAACACTGTAAATTATATAATTAAACACTGTTAAAATTAATATATTACAGGTTGTACTAATAATTCTCCACAATCTATAAATACTTTCAAAAATACAGTAATGTTTTAGCATTACATTACATTATATATTGCATTACATTAATGAGAATTGGGGGAGAAAATGTGCTTGTCATGAAAATATCATAGAAGTTAGATGTTGTTACTTAAGCGTGAAGGAATATGATTACTGCTCTCGAAACTGATCAGAAAATCTTAATAATCCTAATAAGGCCTGCACAAAATTTTCTTTAAGCAAAATAACTTGCATTTTGAGTTGAAAATTGGCCTCTGGCAACATGATTAAAAAAACCAAAACAAAACAAAAAAAACACTAATGCCTGATGAAGGCATAAGTACTGAGAACAGTAAAATACCTTCCAAGACATTTCAACACCTCCCAAATGTCATCTGTTCTTCAGCCTGCTAACGCTCAATCTGGATGTTTTATTCTGAGAAGACAAAAACATGAGCGATTATTATTAGCACTGAAGATGATGCAAGAGGAAGACAATAAAGCTGAAAGATTCAATACTGCAGTCTATTATGCTGCAAACCCATGTCATATTCATAACTTAAACTCATCTAAAGCAATATCTGAGTCACCTTGTGCTTCGGGCATCTCATTGTGAAGTTCTCCTCATTGAGCGCACTGTCTGTGGAGACACAACAGCACAGATAAACACCTTGACACAAAACACAAGCATCAGGGCAACAAAACAGAGATGAGTGAGAAACTCAGAACAGCCGGAAAGGGGAAACAAACTGATACCTTACAAAGAAGCTGGCCAATACAGATAAAATCTCAATACTTTCATTACTTTGAAATTATATACAACAGTGGTTCCCAACCCTGTTTCTGCATGTCTCCTTAATCAAACACACCTGATTTAGCTAATTAGTAGATTCTGTCTTTGATATCCCACAATCCTGTAAAATTCATTCTATAAAAGTTGAGCTAACAAATAAAGATGGCAACTGAAAGTTGTGGTTTGTGGTCAGTTTGTGTGTAAATGTACATTTTTGACCAATGTTTTCCACTTCTGATGTCATTTCTAGTGAGAAATTAGTATTGTAGTAATTAAATATTTCTGATTTTTTTTTTTTACCAAAGCTCGTGCTATATTGTTGTAGATTATTAAACAGTTACACTGCCTCAAAAGTCTGTCTGAAATCAGTTTCATGGGGTAATTAGGGTCCACAGTCAGCATACGGAGGTAAGAAGGCAAAGAGGCACGTCCATATAAGAGACATTTAAATTATGCAGTTCTAGAACAGGGTGGAGAACCACTGCCTTAAAACAAAATTTTTTCACATTACTTGGTTTCAGTCTATGGTGTGACGAGACTGTGACAGTACAGGCAAACTCATGAGCATTACCTGACTGCAGGGCACAGGGGAAGTGGTACTTATTGGGGCAATCTTTGAAGAAACATCCCAAAGTGGCACCAATCATGTGACAGTGCGAACACACCTGTAACAAACAAACACAGCAGCACCTTACAGCTTCTGAAGAATCAGAGACAGCATCATTTAAATTACTAGTATTGGTATAGACTTTTAATGCCATGTCAGAATCTGACGCATCTTTATAACAAAAAATTGAGTAACAAAAATAAGAGTTGCAAGAAAAACAAGAGTTGCATAAATACAATAAAAATAAAAACCAAACAAACCAGCAGTTAATATTATACAAGATGTTTTACATCAACATGATAAAAATTCAAAATATCTCAATAAACTAGTCCTTAAGTGAGCTACATAAAAATGTTGTCTACTTGTTTTAAATGTGGAACAGTCCAATAAAATATGTTTAAAGGAAAGAGGGGTCTTGCAGGACATACATATAGTTGAGTGCTCACCTTTAAGCAAAAACGCACAAGTCAATCTTGTATGACCTATGCGGCCAGTGTTATTTTAAATAGCCAAAGTCAGACAGACAGATAGACAGATTATAGACAGACAAATAGATAGTATATAATAGGTCACTGTACTATAAGAATATCCTGCAAGTTTCAGAATTGAAAACTTCCTTTTTAGTCCAATAAAAGCTTTTATTGACACCACATCCTGAAGTGTGCCTATCTACAGTGCATCCGGAAAGTATTCGCAGCGCTTCACTTTTTCAACATTTGGTTATGTTACAGCCTTATTCCAAAATGGATTAATTATTTTCCTCAAAATTCTACAAACAACACCCTATAAATGACAACGTGAAAGAAGTTTGAAATCTTTGCAAAAAATAAAAAAAAAATTAAAAAAAAATCACATGTACAAAAGTATTCATAGCCTTTGCCATGACACTCAAAATTGAGCTCAGGTGCATCCTGTTTCCACTGATCATCCTTGAGATGTTTCTACAACTTGATTGGTGTGCACCTGCGGTAAATTTAGTTGAATGGACATGATTTGGAAAGGCACACACCTGTCTATATAAAGGTCATAAACCAAGCCATGAAAACCAAGAAATTGTCTGTAGACCTCAGAGACAGGACTGTATCGATGCACAGATCTGGGGAAGGGTACAGACTGAATACCAAGATTTTTGCAGCATTGAAGGTCGCAATGAGCAAAGTGGCCTCCATCGTCCATAAATGGAAGAAGTTTAGAACCACCAGGACTCTTCCTAGAGCGGGTCGACCAGCCAAACTGAGCAAACGGGGGAGAAGAGCCTTGTGCCTTGTCCAAATACCCACACTTGCTTTCTTGGCCACTTGAGAGCTCGTGCACGCAACAGGAAGTAAGTGCGCAAGACTGTCCCATGTCTTAAAAAAGCCCAAGTGCAGTGCCCTTAATGCACACTAAACCAACACTATCTTGAATACTGCTTCAGAGCGCCATTCGAGGAAAACATACGTCTGTAAGTTAAATTAATTACATATAATTTGGTAGTAAAATATAAAGTGTTGCGCATTTTATTGATGCAAAGATGAGTGGGCTACGTGTATTTTGTACAACATTTGCAACTGCTTTTTTCACTTAAAGAAGCACCACAGTTTTAAAATAGTGTCTTCTGTAAGTTACATTGCGAGCACTGAACAGACATTTAGAAGTGCATTTTAAAATGCAGAGTATTGAAAATAATAATAAAAAAATAAGCTGTAAACACTTGCATTTTTTGCAAAACTATAAGTGTGTCCCATCGGGCAATCAAAAGTTCTACACACACTTGCAGTCTTCACACCTACTTGAACACTTAGGCCAAATACAGGAAATACGTCATGTAAGTAGGTCGAGTGCAAAGACCGCAAGTGTGGGTATTTGGACAAGGCTTTAGTCAGGGAGGTGACCAAGAACAAGATGGTCACTCTGACAGAGCTCCAGCGTTTCTCTGTGGACAGAGGAGAACCTTCCAGAAGAACAACCATCTCTGCAACACTCCACCAATCAGGCCTGTATGGTAGAGTGGCCAGACGGAAGCCACTCCTCAGTAAAAGTGAGACTAGTCAGGATTGAGGCAAAGATGAATGCAGTAATGTACAGAGACATCCTTGATGAAAACCTGCTCCAGAGCGCTCTGGACCTCAGACTGGGGTGAAGGTTCATCTTCCAACAAGACAACGGCCCTAAGCACACAGCCAAGAAAACAAAGGAGTGGCTACGGGACAACTCTGTGAATGTCCTTGAGTGGCAAAGCCAGAGCCCAGACTTGAACCCGACTGAACATCTCTGGAGAGATCTGAAAATGGTTGTGCACCGACAGTCCCCAACAATCTGATGGAGCTTGAGAGGTCCTGTAAAGAAGAATGGGAGAAACTGCCCAAAAATAGGTGTGCCAAGCTTGTAGCATCATACAAGACTTGAGGCTGTAATTGGTGCCAAAGGTGCTTCAACAAAGTATTGAGCAAAGGCTGTGAATACTTTTATTTATTTATTTATTTTTTAAATACATTTTCAAAGATTTCAGACAAAGTTTCAACAATGTGAATGTCTCAGTTGAGCTTTATTTATATTTGTTATTTTAATGTGGGTTCTTTGGGAAATCAATCGGATTTCGGTGCTGGCTTTGTAAATAGACTTTTACGATATGGACTCGACAGTAACACAACATGTGTAAATTCTAATGCCTGATCAGATATTAATGATTCATGTACAGTCAGATGTTCTTTGTCTATGTGTCAGTAAATCAAACCAGTAACTAAACAGTCAACTTCACGTTGTTTCTCTTAGTAGGATGAAAATAACCTGTTATTTAAATAGTGATTAAATTATATATAGAAAGCGATCAAAGAATGCTCCCTTAACAATTGCTAGAGCTGTCAATCAAACAGAGCGAGTTTGTCAGTGATTGGGTTCTGGTCTGGACTCGTGCTAAAACCCCCGTTTTATCATTGAATCTGAAGTCTAACAGTAGACACACCCCTTGTGTTTAAATAAGGCTAAAATCATAAAATGTAATAAAAATGCCTTACTGTTCCATGTGCAAGCCGAATGGCTTCCTCCAATCCGTAAAGTTTCCCTTTAACCAAAAAGATGCCTGCGGTCCAAATGCTACAGTCCTCATGTATCCAGTGCTCACTACAGACACCAGACTCCTCCACGTTCTCCGAGCAGTTCTCCTTCCTTTGCCGTTTGATGGACTGGGACGCACCATCCTCTAAACTGTAGACAGAGTCCAAATCGCTGCAGTCGGGATCTTGCTTCTGTGCAGCAGGACTGCTGTCGACCTTACAGACGGGCTGAACTCCGTTGGAGTAGTACGGTCCATGCAAGTCCCCGAGGCCTTCAGTATTGCCAGCCCTCCCACACAGGCAGCAGAAATGCCTGACTTGAAACCTGGCATCGGAGCCAACACGGCCCAGTTGCAAACAGGAGGTTTTCGGGATGACACCCGAGACTGCCTGCTGTGACCCTTTCCTTGTCGAATAATCGTCCTCTTCCCTAAAATTGACGATTGTGCAAGATGAGAACTCCATGTGAATGTAGGGTGCGAAGCCGTCCAGCCTGGCATCTTTCTTCTCTTCTTTGTGGTTTGCATATTTGAGTTTGATCTCCGGCTCTTTAGGGGAAAACATGGATGAAGTTCCAGACGTCCGAGGTTTTCTGCGTCTTCTCTTAGCCATACTCGCTGCTGATTTGCCTCCTGGTGATGCCCTCACCTGCTTAGCTGGTTTCTTCGGTTTGGCTCTGGGTTTGGGTTTCGCTTTGGGCCTTGGTTTTGTTCGCTTCCTACTCTTTGAGGCCGGAGTCTTCCGCGAGCGGCTTGTCGTCGAAGATGACGCCCCAATCTCCGGAGACGTCAAGACGCTCATGTTTTCTGCATCTGAGGTAGATGGGCAATTTTGGGGAAAAGCAGCATCCATGTCTTGATCACTTTCCTGCGGGGATATGGGTATCAAGACCGATTCCATCCACGACAGCAGCGATTTGGATTCGGAGCCGGTCCTACCGTCACGGTCTTCAAAAATAGGTTTATCCATTGCGTAGACGTTCACATTTTTAGGAGAGCAGTCTATTTGATAATCACAGTCAACTTCTTGCTTTGCAGAGAAAGTTCTTCGTCTTCCATGGCTTGTGTCGTTAACAATAACACTTTCAGTTCGGGAGCGCCAGTTTGGAGGCGTCTTGCATCTGGAGTTGCTTACTGGTACCTCAATGATGTCACTGTCATCGTCACTGGAGATGTATTCAGCAGAGCATGGAGATGTTTTTTCAGCGCCGGTACATTCGGACGCGAGAGTTTCAATGGCAGTCTGCTCAACCGCTGAGCTGGTGGAACGTAGTGTGTATGCGGCAGCGTTGGCGTCCTGAGGTAAATATGATGAGCCCTTAATTTGTGACATGCCTGACAGTGTGTCACTCAAGTATGTTTCACCACAATTGGTCAAAATGTCTTGTGGATGTGTCTCTAATACACTGTGTGCTATCCTACCTCCTAATGTGCTGTTTTCTAACATGCAGTCGGCTTTCTTACGGCATCTCTTGGCTTGCGTCAATGCTTCGTCCATCTCCACATGGTAATCGGCGTCATCCACAAACACTTGGTCTGTTGGTGGGCACTGAGACAGTATCTGAGCCACGGACGGCAATCCATTGATCAGGGGTAAGGGCATAGAGTAGGAGCCATGGGATGATGTCCCGCAAACCCTTGACCCATGATGCTTTGATCCTGGTTCTGGGTGATCAGGTGGATTCTGTTTGCTAGGCCGAGTGATGTACCTACCGGACCGAGACTCGGACATATTAGCGCTCTTGCTCCCTGAGGTAATGCCACACCAGCTGGGCTTCTTCACCAAATCCAAAGCCTCCATGGAGTTTAATGGGCCCTGCCTACAACCCACAGACAGATCCAGAGCTGAGGAACGAGACTCCTGAAGGTGCATGACATCCACGTGGTTGAGAGGGTCCATAACTGAAAGAAACCAAATGCAGGAGTCAAAAACATGGCCAATGTGGACTCTGCTGGTGTATTAGAATATGTTAATGTAGAAAAAAAATAAAAAAATAAATCATAGTTAAATAGTAATAATATCAAATGTAGGAGTTAATAATCTGGCCATCATGGACTCTGATGAATTATTAGAATATTTTAATAAAGAAATAATAATAATTATTCAATAATCAAACTTGAGTGAATAATTTGGCCAACATGCACTCTATTGGCCTATTACAATATGTTAATAAATAACAAAATTATCATAGTGAAAATAATAAAAAAGACACTACAATATAATACTGCCATTGCACGACAAACATTAAGACATTTTATTTAAAAAGGATTTAATTAAGAATGTTATATCCACATTATTGTATAAAAATAAATACATTTAAGAAAAACTGTAAATTGATTATCCATCACAGAAATCACTGTGCCCAGAAGAGTAAATTCAAAATCAAATTTCTTATCAAACTGAAATAACAGACCACAAAGTAATATGAACCCTCTATGGGATTAATTATGAAATCACAGCAAATGACTATGTATATTTTACCCATATCTAAAATCATTTTCCAAACTTAGTTTTCTACATCTGACTTTTCACCTTTTTGGGGGGGGTGCCGTCATTTATAACTGACTTTGTCCTATTAAATTATTTTAAATTAAATTATTAAAATGTCTGATTTGTCTATCTGAAAAGTGAAAAGGTCTTAAGTGTTTCAAAAAACATTAAAAAGTTTTATTAAAAGGTGTAATATGTAGTTTTTTTGTCCACTAGAGGTCGCTGGAGGCCTATTCTAAACAAAGGCGTAGCTTGATGATGCCAAGTTTGAGCACAGAATCTTGGGACATGTGGTCTTCACCTCACAGCCAGTCCAAAAGAATCGAGATAGGACTCGGGCAGAAATCATGTTCATGGTTCCGATTATTAACGTTATTATAGTATGAAGCAGAACAGGGTGAGTGATGTTGGAGCTGAATGAGGCCGCTGGAGTGATTGCTAATGAGAGACGAACGCAACACGCCTCGAGAGCAGTGGAACTTTTATTATGTCACAGACGCCGGAACCGCTTCCACTATTCCAGTCAGAGGTAATGCAGCTCTGTTTATCATATTAGATACATTTGAGTGTTAAAAATTAGGTTCTACTGTGCGTGTGTGCGTTCGTTCGTTCGGTGGCTGCTGTTACACACTGCAGTAAGATAGATCGATTTTAGAATATCATATTAAACGCTTGATGGCTTGTGTTGATAAATGGCATGCAATTCATTTTAAAACATATTGTATGTATTATGTAGTAATACAGCATATTGTAATGCTGTATTACTGTTACTAAAAATAAAGCTGCACCTGATTATGCTATGTTAGCTATTTGACAAAATAGTGTTTTTCTCTGAGGCATGGTAAAGCATGGTACTCGCAAAAAATCAAGAAAATTAGATTTAAACAATAAGACTAAACGTGTTGAGCTATATAACAGTAATTCATTTTGTCTATAAATATATCAAAACAGTTCCCTTGTCTATTAAAAAAACATGTAAATATTAAAGTGTCTTTGGTGTTTCCATGGTTTTTACAAAATAAAACCGGAAACCGAGGGTAACACGGGTATGACGCAATTGACAGGCGACTCCTCACACGACCCGGAGCCTTGGTTAAAATTGCAATTTTCTCACACTTTATAAATAGTTGGAAACATTTGGGATATTGTAAGTACTCAAGTGAGCAAAATATATAACAATTCTTGCACTTTTAACATTCCATTTCATCTTGTGCCATTTAATTTGGAACTTGTACATGAAAATGTAAAAAAAAAAAAAAAAAAAGACAAATTTGAATTTAGAAAACAGTCATTTTTTGGACATCTGTTGTCAGTGTAGTGAGGCCAATAGGAAGTGGATTTATTTATGCATAATCTAAGGTCTGAGCTATTGATTTTACAAAATGTGCATTAAAATGACTATATGAGACTGCATTAAAAACGTGTGCAATGATTATTTTTTTAAATGGAATTTATATGCATTTTCTAGTGTAAAATGAACTTACAATGGAGAGTTGACAGCATGTGACCTTCACTTCCTTGTTGCCAAAAATGTCATGCACATGGCAAATATATTTTAAGATTGTCTGAAGGGGATGTCTTATGATTTTACGAAAAAAAAATGTATAGGCTATTTTATTATTTATTTAGTTGAACATTATTATTGTATTTTACATACAATTTTCTTAGCGTCATTTATAAACGACGATTCCACATAGAGGGTTAAAATAAAGTGCTCCTTAGCCAAAAACAAACATGTCAATCTTTTCTAATGATGCTCCCAAAGTTCACCTTAAATCAGGCATCATCATCATCATCATCACCATCATCCCAGAGACTGACACAGCAACATCAGGATGAATAATAACACACAAACCCTGAGCGGAGGAGCAGAGCAGTTCTACACGCACACAAACATCAATATGAGGCACGATAATGTTGTTTCTATTGATCTAAGGAGTTGCACTACGTCATGTTTTGATCGATCTATTGACTGATATTGATGAACTCAAGCAGGCTGACTCACTAACACTGAAGCTAACGCTAACCAGGTGTCAGAGCAACACTACCAGACACTTACCACAGAATGAAAGTGTTCCTTTACTACCCAGAGTTACTGAACATGTTATCAAAGGCACGGGGATTTTAAAAAATTAACTTGGTCTGAAAACACACATGGACTAATCATATAAAAGAGTAAAACTACTGACGAAAGCAGGACAAGGCAGTTCTTCTATTTAACTGAGTGAATCCGGCTAAACATGGCGACCGGAATACGAAACACAATAGAGCTGCTTTCAAAATAAAAGCGAAATGTTCAGTACAAAAGGCCAACTGATCATGTCTTGACAGAGCAGGCCAAATGAAACATGGCTAAGAAAATATAGATGGGAATAATATGTACACATTTAAAAGTTACAAATTTATATAACTAAAAGGAAAATTAGCCTAGGCTAGTCTTATTAGTTAAATAAAAATAATGTGATAATATTAATGGTGAAATATGACTTTCACAGTCCGTGAGATCACCCTTTATTTCCACATTGTATATTATAATATATTATAATATTCCCACATTGTAAGATATTTTTGATACGATTCAGTGAGGCCTGTATTGACAGCAAGGTAATTAACACTTTCAGATGTCCAGAAAGGCACTAAAAACATATTTAAAACAGTTTATGCGAGTACAATGGTTCAACCTTAATGTTGTGAAGCGACGAGAATACTTTTTGTGCACCAAAAAAAATTTTATTCAACAATATCTAGTGATGGCCGATTTCAGAACACTGCTTCATGAAGCTTCGAAGCTTTACGAATCTTTTGTTTCGAATCAGTGGTTCAGATCTTGTATCAAACTGCCAAAGTCACATGAACTATCGAAATTTTGAAACACTTATGACATAACTAAACCTCGTTTACTGAAATCATGTGATTTTGGTGCTCCGAACCACTGATTCGAAACAAAAGATTTGTAAAGCTTCGAAGCTTCATGAAGCAGTGTTTTGAAATCACCCATAATAATTAAGTGATTAAGTTATGATTGAAAATTGGTGATGAACACCTGCTGTTAACAAGCATAATCACTGAAGAGAAACACAACTACAAAGGACTTCCAGCCACAGCCTTAGATGAAATCAATTGAAGATAAAAGACATTAAATCACTCGAGATCTGATTAAACAACTCCACAAACAGTATATTATCTCATTAACTTTATCTCTGTTTCAGTGTTATTTTAACTCTATGTAGAGAGGGACCATATGTTCTCTGAGCAGAGTTGATTTAACTCTGGGGATTTTACTGTGTACTAACTAATAAATACATACAAAACCAAAAGTGTTCTGAACGATCAACAGAAAAGGCACAAATATGCATTCATTATAAAATTAATAATAATAATAAAACCAAAACAAAACAGAATGCTCATGTACGTATTTTCTGGTAAAAGACTAAATCATACATTTAATCATACATTTACATTTTAAACTTTGATTTGGTCTTTTACAATCTGTAGCTACAATCATAAATCACTCCAGCAGCTCAGAATATGTCACATATTAATAACACATCTCTGAATTACTTGATTCTGATTGGTCAACCACAGCATTCTGCGGTCAGAAACTTTTGTATAGCAACCGCTAAAATATACAGTCACTTTTGTCGCTGGAAAAAGCTTTCTTACCGCACCAGTTCCATGTCTCTAGTGTCACTCTTCACACATAATCAGATCATTTACACTCAAGACATTTTTACATACATTATTTATTTATTTGGCGAGTAACGAGAAAATGTACAGACAGTCGGTCATTATCATGAAGATACAAGACGCCTCCACTTCACTTCACATGATCACAGTGTCAGGGTTTATTTTTTGAGAATGGCTGGCAGACTGTACCAGTTTGCTACATTTCAGAAAATGTATCTGATTTCTTGCCATAAACTTTCTTGCATTTGTGTGACGTAATCTGAGCAAATACTTCAAACAATAAAAACAGCCGGAGAACCAACACCTCTAAAAAAACAGACCGGCTTTCCCATTATAAAAGATCCCTGACTCTTGATTCATTTACAAATTCCCTTTCTCACTACAGTACAGTCTGTAGTTTGACAATCAAAATCAAAATATAAATAACCTGTTGCACATGAGGGCACACAAATAGAACAACATGAGCTAAATTCACCCATCGATGTACTTTGCGTCCAGTGTATGGCTGTCCCGTATGGAGAAGGGCCTCCACGCCAGCACCTGCAGGGCTGTGACACACAGCGGCACCACACACACCAGGTAAAACATCATGCTGTGCAGGGACTCAAGAGCACTAGGATGAGAAGAACAGAGAAATGAGAAATTACTTGAATGCAATGTACCTTTTCCACCACTAGAGGAGGACAGACTATTGGCTGCAGGTCACGACGTGAGTTACATTCAGGGTTGCCAAGTTTGTGGTTTTCCTGTGGAATTGGAACACTTTTAAAGGGGTCATGACATGAGAAGTCAAATTTGTATAATGCATAACAGTGACTGTCAAATATGTATTTTATGTTAAGGAGTGGCATATATTGAGTTTTGATATTCGGATAGGCTCATTGGGCTAGTTTTGGCTATATTTTGATTGGAATTTGGGTTGGTTTTATTACACAGACCTGGCAACCCTGGTTGATTTACGTGCATACAGATGATTAAAGGAGGAGGCTGAAATAAATTATCCAGGACACTCTGTTTTGCTTTGACAAACTGTATTGGAATATCTGGTAAACTTACATTGGATCCGCAGCCTTCCCAACCTCATGCATTTCCGCATAGCCATACTGGTTCAGGATGCACACAGCCATCATAGGAGCCAGAGACTGAGCCGGCTTCGTGAACAGAGCGTTGGTCCCGAAAACCATAGATGAGAGGGGAGAGCTGGAAACATTCAGAGAAAAAATAAACAGTAATTTTAATGACAGAAATTATGAATTAGACTGTACAGATTCATCTTCGATGTAAGGAAAATAGTATTTTGATTAATAGTTAGTTATAATGTCTTTAACACACGATGGATAACAGGACAAGTAAAGAGAAAGCTTAAATACCTGCGTTTGTATTTCTGCAGGTCAGAGTCGATGATGTCAGCCAGAGGCAAATTGAAGAGACTGAAGGACGCCTGAACCAGGACCCTAATTCACCATCATACATTCAGAGACAGTGTCATAAACATTTATTATTATTTACTTTTTCTCCCCTAGGTCCATTTAGCAAGGCTTTTTTTCTGCCTATGATAATATCACACCTTTTATGACCATTTCGTACACACTCTCTGACAAAAATAATGAAAACGATTCAGGGAAATACTGTATAATTCATGATGTAACCCCTTTAAGTAGAAAAAACAGCATTAGGTGAATCATCACTTAGGTACGTCTGTGTTACATTTTGCATACATTAAATTGTTTTAGTAACACAATAGTAATACATCCACTGTAGGTAAAAATTACTGTTTATGCATTGTTATATTGGGCAGTTACTCTAAAAATGTTCAAAAGTTACTTATTAATCACTAGCTACTAATTCCATCTTCACCAGTGTAATTAGATCACTATACTAAAAAGTATTGCATTACTTATTACTAATTACTTTCTAAATCCCATATAAACCTCGACCGGTTGAACAATACAAGGACAGATATGAAACCGCTCTTTTAATTCTTTCAAATTAATAATATTGTATAAATTATGCTTGAACTGACCAAAGTATTTAAAGGGAGAAACATACATTTTAACATTAGACGTTAAATCCACTTTTGTTTTATATAGAATAGTTTTATAGTTTATACAGTATTTAATGCAATTACATCCAAAGTAACTGTAATTAAATTACAGAAAGTAATCCTTTACTTTACTTTGTAAAGGGAAAAGTAATTCAATTTCAGTAATTAAAACTGAAAAATGTGAATTATTGATACTATTCTTCTGTTGATTTGGTGAAAAACAGTGCAGAAAGTGATTTTTATTTTATTTCTTACATTCAGTATTTTCTTAAAGAGCAGTACATACCTGGAATACTACAGGGAGTGCAGAATTATTAGGCAAGTTGATTTTCTGATCATATTTTTTTCCCAAGCACATTTTACCAATTCCAATCCACATCAATCTTAATAACTACTATTAATATTGTTTTTAATCATTTATAAGTGATATATAATTGTTCATGAAGGCTGGAAATGAAAAATGCCTTATATTCAGGTGTGCAGAATTATTAGGCAAGTTTTCTTTTACTGGCAAAATGAGCCAAAAAAGAGATTTAACTCAGACTGAAAAGTCAAAAATTATTAAATACTCATGAGAAGGACGCAATACTAATGCAATACTAGAAATTGCAAAGTTAAAGCATGACCAAGGGACAGCAAAATGCTCATTGGGTCAGCGGGGTCAGACAAAAACAGGTGGAAAAGAAAAGACACATGTTAACTGCAAAATAATTAAGAATTAAGGTGAAGAATTAAGTGTGAAACCATCAGGAACCCTTTAGTCTCCAGCGCCACCATTTTCCAGAACTGCAACCTACCTGGAGTCTCCAGAAGTGCAAGGTCTCAGGATCTCAGAGACTTAGGTTAGCTAAAGAATCCTAAAAAATGACCTGCACTTGATAAGAATCACAAGCTGAAGTGTTATAAAATACATGAAGACTGGGTTTTAATAGGGCTTATAGACAGACAGCTTGAGAATGACTCCTGATGGACCAGCACCACATCCTCTTGTACCACTGTTTGAAGAATTTATCCAGAATCTGGCAGTAAGGTGTTTGAGTTCACTTTTAGTCCATCTCTTATCCTGAAATGTCTGTCTTGCAGAGATGGACTAAAAATGATCTTCCAAAACTTACTGCCAGATTCTGGAAGATAAATTCTTCAAACAGTGGTACAAGAGGATGTGGTGCTGGTCCTTCAGGAGTCACTCTCAAGCTGTCTGTTTATAAGGCCTATAAAAACCCAGTCTTCATGTATTTTATAACACTTCAGCTTGTGATTCTTATCAAGTGCGGGTCATTTTTTAGGATTCTTTAGCTAACCTAAGTCTCTGAGATCCTGAGACCTTGCACTTCTGGAGACTCCAGGTAGGTTGCAGTTCTGGAAAATGGTGGCGCTGGAGACTAAAGGGTTCCTGATGGTTTCACACATAATTCTTAATTATTTTGCAGTTAACATGTGTCTTTTCTTTTCCACCTGTTTTTGTCTGACCCCGCTGACCCAATGAGCATTTTGCTGTCCCTTGGTCATGCTTTAACTTTGCAATTTCTAGTATTGCATTAGTATTGCGTCCTTCTCATGAGTATTTAATAATTTTTGACTTTTCAGTCTGAGTTAAATCTCTTTTTTGGCTCATTTTGCCTGTAAAAGAAAACTTGCCTAATAATTCTGCACACCTGAATATAAGGCATTTTTCATTTCCAGCCTTCATGAACAATTATATATCACTTATAAATGATTAAAAACAATATTAATAGTAGTTATTAAGATTGATGTGGATTGGAATTGGTAAAATGTGCTTGGGAAAAAAATATGATCAGAAAATCAACTTGCCTAATAATTCTGCACTCCCTGTATACCCATAGAACTAAGAAATATTACATCTCTTGCTAAATATTACATCTCTTGGTTATTGGATAATCAAATATATTTTCATAATTTGAAATAGTGGTTTCTTGTTTGCTTCTGGTTTTGTATGTACATTTGTTTTTCTTTGTGTTTACCATCAACCTGCCAGGGACTGCGGATGAAAATTAGCCAGAATGGCTAAATCTGGCACATTTACATAGGAGACTTGTTACTTGTGTTAATTAATGTGCATTGTCCTCTTTTAAAAAGCAAATAAACAAATAAACAATAAACATTAACCTTTTAAATCTACTTGCTTACAGTGGCTGTTTGGTGGAAAATATGGCAGCTTTTCTGATGGGAAAAAGATTTAAACTACTTCGAAGCAAATACCTATTATTGAGAAACACTATATGTTGGGTAATGTTGCCCAGCCCTATTCAGAAATACAACATATGTATACAGTGAGTTCAGTTAGTATGAGTCAAAGACTGCTTTACACACGAATTAGCAGAAAGCACATGATCTGGCCTACATTTTTAAACTGATTATTCACTGGTAAATACTGTAATACCTAAATACACTACCGTTCAAAAGTTTGGGGTTAGCAAGACTTTAGCTCTTTTTTTTTTTTTCTGTAAAGTAATTAATACTTTTTTAGCAAGGGTACATTAAATTGATCAAAAGTAACATCAAAAGCTTTTACATTTAAAGATTTCTATTTCAAACACTTTCTCTTCATCAAATAATCCTGAAAATACTTGTAAGGAAGAATGTGTTTTGCTTTGTTTCTCCTTGATCTCTTATCCTGTTTTTTTTTTTAAGTTCTTCTGTTCCTGTTTT
This sequence comes from Megalobrama amblycephala, assembly GCF_018812025.1. NCBI lineage: Eukaryota > Metazoa > Chordata > Actinopteri > Cypriniformes > Xenocyprididae > Megalobrama > Megalobrama amblycephala. The sequence continues at coordinate 31,238,772 of NC_063044.1, read as the reverse complement.
TAATTTGTTGTAGTCACGCACACCTATAAGGAGTATCTTGTTTCCCTATGAGAGCCACACTGTTCTATTCATGCCTATAAGGAGTTATTCACTCCTTAATGCTTCTTTTATATGAATGATGAGACCAATTTAGCATTTAGTATTGGAGGTCCATAATTGTATCTAACGATCTGGGGGCTCGTCCGGGATATGAACCTGGGACCTCTCAGTTTCCACAAAAGTAGCACTACTGTTTTCAACATTGATAATAGTAAAAATGTTTCTTGATCATCAAATCATCATATTATAATGATTTCTGAAGGATCACGTGACACTGGAGTAATGATGCTGAAAATTCAGCTTTGATCACAGGAATAAATTACAATTTAACATATATTACAATATAGAACAATTATCTTAAATTGCAATAATATTTCACAATATTACTGTTTTTATTGTATTTTTAATTAAATAAATGCAGCCTTGATGAGCATGAGAGACTTCTTTCAAAAACATCAAAAACCTTTACCAACACCAAACTATTGAACGGTAGCGTAAATCTCTAAACCTCCCCACTGCAAACATGTATCTTGAGGAATCTTTACATATTTATTGCTTTAGCCCAGCTGAGGAGAAGAATAGCATTGCACTGTGTAATTACTCACATGCTGGAAGTGAGGAACAATGCAAGGAAATAGTAGCTGCCTGGACCCAACAGCAACATGATGACTGCAGCTCCGGCCTCCACATAGAAGCTGATCAGGATGAGTTTGTAGTAGCCAAACTTATGGAGAAAATTCTGGCTGCACAAAACCAATAACTGTAGAACAAAATATATAGTAAGGTTTCTTTAGGTGACAATTAAACTGTTGTTATTTGTTGTTTCCCAAATGACGCACTAAAGTTCTGCTCATAAGTTTGCACACCCCTTGCAGAATATACATTAAGAGCCAGTGGGTGTAAACTTGGATGATCAGGGTAAATTGTACTTATTTTGTCTTCGGGGGAAACATATCTCATGTAGTTTCTAAAAGGCAAAATCTGTCTTTAAACAAAATAAGAAAAATGTACAACCCCAGCTCTTAATGCATCATGTTGCCAATGTTTTGCAGCAGTTGTGTTTGAATCCCTCAGCTGTCCTCAATGTGAAAAGATCTCAAAATCATGCAGTCACTGCTGGAAAGGGTTCAAATATGCAGAAGATGCTGAAGAATGTGCTGGAGCTGGATGATTCTTCTGGAGAACAGTGATCAGTTTAACTGCTCAGGACAAACAAGGGACTCATAAACAACCCTCACAAAAAAAAGTGTCATCATAGATCGTCCAGGTAACAACACACAGTAATAAGAATCAAGTGTATGCAAACTTTTGAACTGGTTCATTTGTGTAAATTCAGTTATTATTTTGTCTTGTGGATTACATATGTAAACATCTGTTATGTAAAACAACTTATTCAGGACAGTACTAAAAAATAACATGCAATTTTTATGACTCCTTAACATTATTAACGTTGCATTTTCTGCAAGGGGTATGTTCAATTCAATTCAATTCAAATTTATTTGTATAGCGCTTTTCACGATACATATCATTTCAAAGCAGCTTTATAGAAAATGGATGTAAACTTATGAGCAGAACTGTATATTATGCATGAATGGATTCTTGTTTCTGAGATGGAATAAAAAAAAGAGTTACATCTCGCAATTAGTACATTTTTTCTCAGAATTGTGTGATATAAAGTCGTAATTGCATGTTACAAGGTTGGAATTGAGTGATTTAAATTCGTAATTGTCAGAATTGTGAAAAGTCAGTCTTTTTTTTCCTCAGAATTAGACTTCATAAATCACAACTGCAAGTTTATACCTCATAATTCTGAGGAAAGAAGTCAGAATTGCAAGAAAAAAGTGTGTGAGATATGTGTGAATTGTGAGATATAAATTTGCAATTGTGAGGAAAAAAAGTCAGAACTGTGAGATAAAAAGGTCGTAATTACCTTTTTTTGTGGCAGAAACAAGCGTCCATTCATATGCTTTGTAGGGTGAATTAAGGTTGATTGGGACACTTTTTCAAAGTCATTTCAATGGCATTTCAAGTGTCCCAATCACCCTGAATTCACCCTATATTCTCAATTGTCTAGTGTATGAATTTTATAAGGTTATTTTGTCATTCAACATCACAGTTTGAGCCCCTCCCCCTCCACTACATAACTAAAGCTACGACAATTGATTGAGTGCATGAAGTGTCCAATATTCCACTTTCCTTTTTTTTTTTCAATTAAGTGCATCATCTGGTTATTTAAAGTGCGATTTTTCATGTTGGAACTTTGAGTGTGAAATTAAACTGTTTATACTTAAAAATGGCATAGAATATTGCATAAGTACATATATTGGGACGTGATTTTGTATTTTGATTTGGCTCTAAAGGTGTGTTCACACTTGTGGTTCGGTACTCTTGGTTCTTTTGGTCTGGACCCAAAAATAAAATTATACATTTAGGCCTGGTTTGCTTAGCGTTCACACTGTCATTTTTAACAATGAACCTAAAGCTTTAAGAACCTGTATTTTGCAACGGAACTTACTGAACATCCAAAACAATGCTGTGTGCTGGGCTAAATGCGATTGTTACATGTGCGTACAAACAGTATGATGGTATTTAGACCAGCTGAGAACTTAGCTTATACGTGAAGAGCTTATAAAATGCGTTAAGGAGTCAAAACAGCCATTATACATATAAAGGAAGATCTGCTGCAAGACACCGACGCCTCTACTGAACTGTAATGGGCAACATCACGATTATTATTACATCACGTCCTGTTTTTGGTTTTGGTCCGTATTGCGTTCATATTTCAGTCAAACCGCACCAAAGTTTGTTTGGAAGAGGACTGAGGGTGTGTTCACACTTGGCAGTTTTGGTTTGATTTAAACAAACTCTGGTGTGACTGCTCTGTTAGAGTTGTTCATTTGAACAAGTGTGAACGCTGCCATCCGAACCCTGGTGCACACCAAACAAATGGACGAGACCGATGAAAAGATGGATCTCGGTCCACTTCGATAGAAATATGAACGCAACATGGTGAGATGTAAACAAACCAAAAACAGGACGTGATGTCACAAGATGTGACTCTAAAAAGGACAGAATGCTAAAGCATACCTTTTTTTTCTCGTCATAATTGCGATGTTGCCAATCACAGTTTGGTATAAGCATCTGAACCATGTTTTCTTAAAGCAGATCTTAGTTTGTGTTTGCTACATGTTATATGCTCTTCTCAAGTTATCAGCTGATAAAAATACCATCATATCTTGTTTTGGATGTTCAATAAGTTCTGTCGCAAAATATACGTCATAAAAGCCGACCAATCAGGTTGTGAATGTATCCCTTAGGTTTGTTATCTTTAGATTGTGTTCAAAATGCCAATGTGAATGCCAAGCGAACCAGGACTAAATGTTTTTTTTTTGGTCCAGACCAAATGAACCGAATTACAAGTGTGAACACACCCTTACTCAAATGAACCGCACTAACAGAGCAATCGCACCAGAGTTTGTTTTAATTGAACCAAACCTGCCAAAATGTCAACACATCCTTAGTGATGATGAGAGCTAAAGTCAATTCAGGGTGATTGGGATGCATTTTGCCATTGAGATGACTTAGAAAAAGTGTACCAATCAACCTGAATTCACTCCTATAAAAACACTTCTATCCTTGATACAGGGGGGTTTATACAACCCTAAGTATGAATGACAATATTTCTAACAGTTGCTGTTAAAAGCACCACCACTTTGATGCACCTGAGGGCAGATGAATCCCGCTCCATACATGACGCTCTTGGCAAGCGATGGCAGGACATCCTGAGGAATGAGATGCTCCGCAAATATCAAGGTGAAGTTATTGTAAAAAGCCAGCAAGAACACCTGGAAAAAGTTCATGATGACAAAGAGTAGGAAGTCTCTGTTGGTAAGGATCTGCCAGGTCATGGACATCACAGACGACACTGAGAGCGGCTGCTTCTGAAAACTTTCTGAGGAACTGTCCTCGGAGGTTTTACTGTCAAATCGACTCTCACTGTGGAAGCCCGTGTACAACATGCAGACGCAGGCCAACATGGCTATCACCACGCTGAAGCCCTGGAAGGCAGCAAAGTTGTCCATGTTTGCGGAGATGAGACCGCTGAACAGTACGCTAGACGAGCCCACCAGAGATGCCACCTGGCTGTATTTGATCAGCCTCAGTCTGTTCTGATGGTGTCCAGAGATCTCTGCGAAGAGGGCACACTGGGCTAACAGCACGAATGTGAGCATGCCATCAAACGCACAGAGGGTCACCATTAGGTGGACGCCACTCAACCAATCGTCTGCTTCATATGCCCTCCACGGGAACCACGCCAGCAAGAAAGACAGACAGTACAGGGGGGCTCCATATAAAATGGAGAGCCTCCGCCGTGAGCAACACTCCATGCGTGAGTTGTCTTGCAAATATCCAAACAAGGGGTCATTGAGTGCATTCCAGATCATATAGACAACCTGTGGAGACATAACTGTGGGTCTTTACTGCTCTAAATAGTACTTCAAATAAGCATTTTTCTGCTTTACATAGTGTGTATGATAACAGGATATTAAAATGAATTAAAAAAACACATGAGTTACATTATGTTTAGTGCTGACAACATTGTGTTTGATTTCCCTTGTGAAAAAGAAGTGCGCTTAACTGTATTGTATTTTATTGTATGTGTACTTCAAATCTTAAAAGTATGTTTTTAAAAACTGTACTTACAGATTAAACTATATTAATGAAATAAAAGTCCGCTTATACTTACTTTTTTGCACACTAATGAACATTTTCTACCATGTTATTTGATATTACATTTAAAGTTAATATATTTTAAATGTACTAAATTGCAACTTCATCACAAATGTGTAATTACAAATATATTTAAATACATTACATGTATGTTTCAATAGAAATTAAAGCTGCAAGCAGCGATGAAAGGGCCCTCGCACCCGGGCTCACCGCCCCCCGTTGGCCTTAGGAAATCAGTTGACAGTGGGTTAAATGCATGTAAGCGAGTAAATACAGGAGAATTATGGCAAAGTCATTTCAAAGTGCCAGACTTCTTGCTGCCAACAGGTGGCGCTTTGACCATAACCAAATATTGTCATGTAGATGTCTTCAGGCCACGGATAGTTATCAAACATGTGAAGTTTGGAGCAGATCGAACATTGTATGCCTGAGTTACAACAACTTCCTGTTTTGTGGTGCTAATCGCAAACATTAGCACTTAGCCAAGTGTTGCATGATTTAACGTGTTTCTAGCATGTTTGGTACTTCATGGCATATTTAAATCTGTTTCTGGGAATGAATTACAGTGTAAAGCATGCCATTTCCTGTTGCCAGCAGGTGGCACTATGACTAACTGAATAATGCCATGTAGATGTCTTCAGGCCAGGACTCTTATCACACATGTGAAGTTTGGGGCACATCGGACATTGTTTGACTGAGTTACATACAACAGCTTCCTCTTTAATGGCGAAACATCAGACTTTGTCAGGCCGCCACGGACACGCCCTTTAGTGAAACCTTAACGTCTCAAAGGCCTTTAGATTAGACTGACCAAATATGATGTTGATCAGATTAAAGCTCTAGGAGGAGTTTGTTAAAGTACAACATCTTGAAATGGCAAAAACTGCAAAATATTTGCAGAGAAAACTCAAAATATATCACTTCCTGTTGGGTTTACAGATTTTGCTTTTTTGTAGGCATTGAGCTGTTACATGTGTCTACCGAATTTCATATTTATACCTGAAATGTAGCACAAAGGTGCTTAATTTAAATTTTGTCACACCAAATTCTGAAACCCATATCAGACGTAAATTTTCACCACATCTGAAGTGTGTGCAAAGTTTCTGAGATTTCAATCATGTTTAGGTCCTCAAAAATGTGATTCGTTTCGGAGAAGAAGAAGAATTGACTGAGCAATTACAATGACAATGGCATTAAAGTATGTTTACTTTTCCATAAATGCTTGTCAGTACATTCAGCAGTACACTTTAAATTTCAAAGACACTAGAAATAATTATGAACATACATATATGTCCTATTTAAGTGGGTCAAAAAAGCACTCTAAAGTTTAACTAACTGCATTACTATAAATTACTATACATTACTATAAACTATAATATATGTTTTTATTTAATTGTACATAACATGCAACTATGTGTCCGAAAACATTACAATCAGTTTGCACTTAAATATATTATTTCAATAATCAGTTACTCTTTTGTATGCTAAAGTATACGCCTTTTATCAAGGGTTGTACCTGTATGAACATTTGATCTGAACCTGTATTACTTTTAATTATGGAAAAATATATATTTGAAGAATGTTGGTAACAATTTTGGTTACCTTTGACTTTCCATTGTGGACAGAAAAAAACACTGACACATTTTTCAAAATATCTTTGGTTATGTTCCACAGAAGGAAAAAAGGGAGCGAAGGAAGATGAGTGACAGACTTTTCATTTTTGGCTGAACTATCCCTTTAAAAACTCAGCGTTTCTGTTGACCAGCAGTTTCAAACCACCTAAACACCATTTTAGCCAGGTAGTTAGCCTAAAGAACATTTCCCTTCCTTGTATTCGCCTGAAGTATATCCGGGCCTTCAGGTGACCAGCTGTCTGAAAGCAGGTCTAAAAGACCAGTTAAAGGTGCTAAAGAGGATCTTTTCGTCGACTGAGAAACCAAAGACTGTTAGTGAGTTTTTGAAATGAGCGCATGCGTAAGAACAACCCCCCTCCTTCACAGCTCATTTCGAGGGAACGCCTCCCAAAACTCGTGTTTACCACCGGCATTCGCTGTGTCGTGTTAGTGGATTCATTATGTCGGACTCACTGCAGGTAACTCATAATCTGCAGTTGTTACTCCTGTCTCCTGACAAAAACATTGCATGCGGCGCCTGTGGAGTGTGGAAAGTTACTGAAGCGCGCAGCCACGCTCGTCTCGCACAAGGAACGTCATGGCAGTGATTGACAAGCCAGAGGGCCAATCCGCGCACGTCTTTCACAAGTAACATAATGGCAGTGATTAACAAGCCAGAAGGCCAATCAGATTGGCTGATGTTTTTAAGGTCCTACCTCGTGCACAGATGATGTATATTAATATTATTCCTTTCAGTGCACCTAATAAATAGTCTTTTATCAGTTAGTAAAGACAGTTTCCAGTAATATTGCAAAAATGTATAAAACAAAACATCCTCTTTAGAACCTTTAAATAGTAGCTTGACCTGGCTGGAAGACCAGATAAACCATCTTAAACCAGCTAATCTGGTTGAACTGGTTCAAGTTTGTTTACTTATCCAGTACAATACACGTTTCATAACAACCGAACATAATGGCTGAACAAGTGAGACGCACGCCTATAAGCTGAATTTAGAAGTCCAAGTGAACTGACTTTACTTCAATGTTGTGACGAATTTCCAAGTGAAACGAAATACTGAAAAGTGGGCAGGGTTTTATTTTAGCACACATCCTCCCCATCCCTCGGTAATAGCAGACTGACAGTTGGAAGGGAGTGGTTAAGGATATTCAAACCAAGCCGTCAAACTGATGTCATTAGAAAGGCAACGCCATTCCAGAGCAGAAACAAATTCAGATTTTGATTAAAGACTACCCCACCAAAAAAATGTTTTTCCGTGTATTAACTTGCACGGATTAATTATTCACCACAATGCTAATGTGTACTAAGTAAATAGGGTCAATTTTGATTTCATGCGGACTTTAAAGTTGGCATTAAATGGAAGTTGCGATAGTCTTTGTTTCACTATTGTGAAAGTGAAACGGCTTCTCGAACAAGAAAAAATGTAGGGCAGGACTTGATTTTGTCCATGGGGAATTGACCCTTCGCCAGGAATTTGATTGACAAGCAATCTAACCAATTATAATGCCGAATCCACCATTTTGTCTGACAAAGCAGTCAGGAGTTAGAAGATTATTCTCGGTGAACTTGAACTTGAAAAATGGTGTGTACTGACATCTTTCTGCGTTTGAAACAACATTCCTTCTGATGTTCATTCATGTTTATTTGATGCTATAAATGAACTAGTATGAAGAGATGAGTGGTTCACGAGCCTCTTGAGCTGAGGTGCTACAGCAATCTGTCACAACACATTAAAGAGCCACAAAAAATTTTTTATTGTTCGAATTTCTTACAAAATTACACACTTTTTTAAAGCTGGGACTTTGTTTAATATCATAAGTAACCTGCTCTGTCTTGTCTGTCGACGTGTTGTCAGTGTCCTCTTTGCTCCGCAATGTATTTTTCACGCGTGATGCCGCCATGGCTTGTCGGACAAAGCAACAGTAACTAAGGGGGCGGGTCTTTGCGAAGGGTCAATTGATTGGATGGTTGTAATTTGTTATTAGTGTGAAGTCATTTTCTATTTTGGAATGTGATTTATTGGTGACTTTAAGCAAGTTTTAGCCATTTTGCTAAAATTTGCAATATAATCAGACTGCCCCCTCAGTAAGATATTCCCAAATGTAGACCCTTCATGTGATCGTTATGGGCATGCACCGGCATCACTGGCCCATGTGTTTTGGAGCTGCCCAAAATGATCATCCTACTGGAGAAGTATTTTTCTGACATTGTCAAGAATATTACCAAGGCCTATTGATCTAGATCCCCTGGTGGCGGTTCAAGGTATTGTTGAATCTGAGATAGCTAAACAAGCTGGACAAAATATGATTTAATTTATCTGTCTACTAGCATGAAGATTAATATTGTTAAACTGGAAACAGAAAGCTGCACCCACATATATAAATCAGATGAGGGATATAATGAAATATTTGGATCTAGAGAAAATCAGATTCTCCTTAAAAAATAAAGAGGAAAATTTTCTGAGATATGGCAACCTTTTATAAAATACTTATAAAAGGTTGCCATAAAAGGTGATATTGGTTCTACAGGAAGTTGAACTGATCCATTGAGATAAATGGTTAATTGACCCTTCGCAAAGACCCGGCCCCTTTAGTTACTGTTGCTTTGTCCGACAAGCCATGGTGCTGTCACACACGCAGTGTAAAATACATTGCGGAGCAAAGAGGACACTGACAACACGTCGACAGACAAGACAAAGCAGGTTACTTATGATATTAAACAAAGTCCCAGCTTTCAAACTGTGTAATTTTTTAAGAAATTCAAACAACAAAAACCGTTTTGTGGCTCTTTAATGTGTCGTGACAGATTGCTGTAGCACCTCAGCTCAAGCGGCTCGTGAACTGATCATCTCTTTCTACTAGTCCATTTATAGCATCAAATAAACACGAATGAACATGAAAAGGAATGTTTATTCAAATGCAGAAAGATGTCAGTACACACCATTTTTCAAGTTCAAGTCCACCGAGGTTAATCTTTTAACTCCTGACTGCTTTGTGGGACAAAATGGTGGATTTGGCGTTCTGATTGTTAGCTTGCTTGTCAATCAAACTCCCGGCGAAGGGTCAATTGAGCTAAAAAGAGGATTGAATAGGTGATGAATTGGAAATGGTGTTTATTGGACTAATGCCCCCCACTTTTGTTTTATACATATAGTCTACTGTTGTTTTCTATTTTTTTTTTTTTTTTTTTTTTTGTTACTGTTGTGTAATTATTTGTTGGATAGTTATATATGACTCTGGACCACAAAACCAGTCATAAGTCACATGGGTATATTTGTAGCAATAGCCAACAATACATTGGGTCAAAATTATCGATTTTTCTTTTATGCCAAAAATTAGGATATTTAGTAATGATCACATTCCACGAAGACATTTTGTAAATTTCGTACCATAAATATATCTCGGCCAAATATATTCCTATCCTAACAAACCATACATTAATGGAATTGAATGGAATGGAATTGAATGGAATGCTTTTTTATTCAGCTTTCAGGTGATGTATAAATGTATAAATGTTTTTTTTTTTTTTTTTTGTGGTCCAGGAGGGTCACATATGTGAAATGTGAGTGAATATGTGTTGGTTTATATGTGTTGTATGGTTTTGATATGTTCAAGAAAAAATCTAATAAATAAATTATTTAAAAAAAGAGAGAGAGAAAGAAAGAATTAGACTGCCCCTAATACTACTATCACACTGCCCTTTCTCCAGACAAGCCTATGTAAGAAATACGACTGCGCAAAATGACTGACAGGCAGAGGCCGTTTCTGATTGGCTAAAAGTACGGGCAGCTCCTCCTACCACTCTTGCTATTTAGAGAGTCTAGTAGCGCTTGCAGGTGTTTTTATTGTTTAATAACATATGAAAGGTATTCATAAAAATATACTATACAGCGACGTTAATATAGCCGCAAACAGAACTCCATGGCAGTTCAACTGAACATGTCAAGACTTGTAAAAACTCACCTGCGACTGGTGAAAGGCTGTCTCTGATATTCTGTACCTATTCAAGAATAGCTTCACATAGTAGAAACTAAAAACGCTGTTCATCATGGCAGCACCAAGCGTTGTCATGGAGTAAGCCAAAGCAGCTGGATGAGCAAAGTGTCTCATGATGCTGCGAAGGCGGATGTTTGTGCTGGAAATAAAAGTTTGTCCACAACAGACAAACAAACTGCAAACTGAAACTTAGCGCTATTATTAAACTCATGCAGTCGCAGCTTATAAGTTTATAAATCCTATCAGAGAATATTGCCAGAAAATAAACATTGAGTTAAAACACTGAGTATATCAACTGAGCTCATTAAAAACATTGCAGTGCACCACTTCCTGGTATTCCGAAGTGGGCGTGGCCTGTACGCGAATCCATCCACTAGTAAACCTTCACAAGACTCTACCAAGTCCCCGCCCTCGTCCTCTGATTGGTCAGCGAGGAGATCCGTTCTTGTTGTTATCGCGTCTTCACTCCAGCAGCGCTGAGTCTGCCACGTTGCTGTAGACACCGGTTCACACCGCTAGGGATTGAAGCCTTGAAAGCCCGGGCTGCGGCTCACCGGCGTCTATCCATCAGACAAAGGGCGCTGATGCCTTAAATTTAACGGGAAAAGGAACTAAACGGGCGCTTCCAGTCGGTTTAAAGCTTTGTTTGGAGTCGAGATGCTGACGGACGTGATAGTAGAGGAGGACTTTGAGCGCAATGATGAGGAGCTGTGGTACAGCAGAAAGGATCTGGAGCATGGTAAGACTCTTAGCGAATAATGCTTCAAGCTTATATATAATGTTAGAAATTTGCTTGTACAATTAATTGAATTACAAATACTGCAATTCAGCCTGACTATAACACATTAAATATACATGGCTAAGGTTAAGCATCAACTAGGATTCAGCTTGACTTTCTCGAAGGTCAGGTGAAATATTATTATATATAAATATTAATGGAAATGAATGAGAAATGTGTGTTAATGTTAGTGACAATACGGCAGTGTTTAAGCTGTCTAACTGAAGGTCACGCCCATGTAAACCCTTTAAATGCGCACTCTTGACGTCATCAGCTGATGAAGATACATCTGAAACATTTCATACTACAAGATGTTTGGTTATTCAGTCATGTCACAGTGTGTTGAACATTGTTTGGTTAATCTAAAACCTGTGAAGAGGAAACCATTGTTCTTAATGGTTTCAAATGTCCAAAAATGTAACATAAGCAGTGAAATGTGTAGGGTATTTGTTTACTATACACACCATTTTGGGTTCCCTAAAAAGAACAGTTTTGTGTGTGTGTGTGTGTGTGTGTGTGTGTGTGTGTGTGTGTGTGTGTGTGTGTGTGTGTGTGTGTGAAGAACATTTTATAATCTAAAAAAACATTTTCCAGTACAAAGAATCTTTTGTGCAGTAGAAAGGTTCCATGGAATGTTAAATGTTCTTTGTGGAACCATAGATGCCAATAGAGAACCTATATTTAAAAATTCTATCATTTACTCACCCTCAAGTTGTTCCAAATCTGTATAAATTTCTTTGTTCTGTTTAACACAAAGGAAGATATTTACAAAGGAAGATAGTACTTAAATTGACTTCCATAGTATTTTTTCTTCCTACTATGGAAGTCACTGGTGCCCCAAAGTGGCCTAGTTACAAACGTTCTTCAAAATATCTTCCTTTGTGTTCAACACAACAAATACAGATTTGGAACAACTTGAGGGTGAGTAAATGATGACAGAATTTTCATTTTTGGGTGAACTATCCCTTTAAGAGTGATGGTGTTTAGATTGCACCCTGTTTTGTTTTGTTTGCATGTTTGTTTCCTAATAAATGTATAAATTATATTTTTATTATTATTTAGAGCTACATTTTCTTATTTCTCTCTCAATAATTGGATTAAATGTTTTACTGTTACTTTTTCTTTTTTTTTTTGCATTTGGTAGATGCTTTTGTGCAACCTTCATACTTTCAAGGGACACATTTTAGTAGCGTATATGTGTGTTTCCTGGGAATCAACCCCATGACTGGAATCATGCACTAACAGTCAAGCTACAGGAACTACTAATTTGAGGACTGTATTGTGAATCATCCCTAAAAAGTGATGCTATTGTGGGAAAACTTGTTGTTGATCTGGACAGCTTTGCTGTGACTCTGTTTAGGCATCTGGTTCTTCATTCCTACTGCTGGGTTTGGCAGGATAACTCCCACTACGTCTACATTCGATGTTTACCGCCCTGTCTTCTCTCTGTGTGTGTGTGTGTGCATGTGTGTCCGGGACAGATCTCCATTTGGCTGCTGAGCTGGGCAAGACTTTGCTGGACAGGAACCATGAGCTGGAGCAGGGCCTTCAGCAGATGTACTCCACCAATCATGAGCAGCTGCAGGAGATTGAGGTGACATTTCTCACACAGCTCCCAAAATCCACCACATACATACACACTTCTGTTCTGTTTAACTCTTCCCTCTGTCACAGATCTTATGCTGTATGGATGGTGTTATGTGGATTTGAAATGTCCTTTCTGTTGTGTAGGTTGTTGTGACAAATTGACATGTCCTGCATTGTGGCAGGATCAATAATTATGCATGCAGTTTTTATGATCTCATATTAATTGAAAGACTACATGGAGTATTTGTCACCCAGGTGATAGTTGAAATGAACTAGTGAACCTGATTTAGGGTATGTTTACATAACGATTGTACTAAAAATGGAAAAAAAAATTCCTATGCGTTTTTAACATACAGACAACAAAGTGGTCAAAATGTAAAAATGACTAAATGCTGTATTATTTATGCCAGGCCAGTAGGTGGCGACATCACTACGTGCCTAAAGAAACACTACGCACCTATAGACTGAACATGTAATACATATGAGCTCGATGTCACCATTTTCACAAATTCATGTTTTTGTAGTGTAAATGGACAAAATAATGGTATCGTTTTCAAAAACGTGCACTTTGTAACCTGTTTCCAAAAGTTTGCATTTTCAGGCCCCCAAAACACTGTTGTTGTGTAAATGAACGGCCAAAAAGCTTATGTTTTTAGTTAAAAATTATGGCCCCTAAAATGGTGGAAAGCTTAAAATAAATGGTGACCAGTTACTTGAGCTAAGAACACAATTATTTACATGAAATTTTAACCTAAAATCTTAAAGTCCATGGGCACATTGTCCGTTGATCATCCACTAAAAAGGCAGAAATGAGTTTAGTTTCACTGTCGCTGTACTCGTATGAACTCAGCTAGTCTTTCACTTTATGGAAATGCGTAAACAGTGGGAGATTTCCTGTTTGATCCTCTTTCCTCCTTCTCACGGTGAGGACATCGTGCAGCAGGACTACTGCTATTTCTGACACTGTATCTGTGTCGTCTGGCATGACACCAATCGTGAGATTTGTGGCCAATGGCCTGGCATGGCAATACGGTCTTATGCAATTGGTTTTCTAATGTTTGGGATGGCGTACTATTCTTGTTTTTACTTGTAGTGTATATAGAGTATGTATTGTGTGCACAGAATACCATGACCATCACATTTGCCAGTATACAACAAAGCACACTGCACAGAATGTTGTATGCCACAATGCAGTGCACTTGACTTAACCTTTTAGGGTTTCCATTTTTACAAATAAACCCAACGTAATTACAAACATGATCTTCATTTTGATTATTTGATCGGACTACCAATATCAGAAGTGATAAATAGTTGCAATTATTTCTGAGATGATAACTGAATGCTAAATTCACATGCAAAGTGAGGTCATTTGACAAAAATGTAGCATATTAATGTTTTAAACATTTATTGTTGCATAAAGCATTGGATACTTTTATGTACTACTTAAACAGTATGTAGTATGCATTACATCTCAAGCAGACTTCATCAGTATTATTATTAGAATGTTTGGTTCAATGGAAAATAGTTGCTGATTAGTTGATGTTCACTTGATCCTGGGTTTATAGCTGGTTTGCATGTTGTCTCTTTAGCCAAATATTGACTTGTCAGTGACAATGCAGTGGGAAGTGGTTAATTGCTACATGAAGTTACTCTTCCGTCTCATGTAGTGACACATTTACGAAAGAGCAGGCAAATGTTTGCACAGAGACAAGAGCATTTGGTTGTGAAATGTCACTTGTGAGTTTTGATGCAGTTTTGTGTCTGTGGTTCAGCAACAGATGCTTTAGAGTATCTTTAGCTTTAGCTTACTCTAAATGATGAAGTCTATTGTATACTTTCAGGGGTGATCATAAATGTCCAAGATGGGGGTCCAAATGTAATAATGTAGTCTTTTCTGCGCCACTAAGCAGCAACAAACACATTTGGTCAACCATTCTCTGCATGGTAGGCTGGGAAATATAAAATAAAATGGACAAATCTTGATATTCTTCAAGCTTTTGATATTGATTGGGGTGTTAATTTAAGATTACTTAAAATGATTTAAAAGAACACAAAAAGAGTGATAAAATAAGCTAAAACCACACATACACAAACCCCAACCAGATATATCTAACTTTTAATTTACTCCCTCAACAACTGTTTGTTTCTTTTGAAGACAATCATGTAATATAATTATTTATTATTATTTCAGTTATTATTATTATTATTATTATTATTTACAGAAACCAGAAGCATCTGCTCATAGATTAAAAATAAAATAGTATTCTGAACACAAAACAAGGCTAGTATAAAATATAACTAGGGCTTAAACAGGGGGCACTACTAAAATATTGGTTTTAACACTTTCATTTGACAAGAGCATGAGTCTAATGGTCAGGTCTTTGGGAAATTTTATAGCCAAATAAAAGTTGCTAAATTATATGTTAAGCTATATAATTTTGAATATTCAAAATATCACCTTGCTCTAGACCATGTCTATTGTGGGTAAGTCCATATTGATCTGATGAGCAAATAATTGAAATAAGTACTTGCCTGTATTGCCTCTTGCAGTACCTGACCAAGCAGGTGGATCTCTTGAGGCAGATGAATGACCAGCACGCTAAAGTTTATGAGCAGCTGGACTTAGCAGCACGAGACCTGGAGAAAAGCAACCAAAGGCTGGTGCTGGATAACCGCACTGCCCAGCACAGGATCCAGAGGTGGGGTTGAGTCCTAGGCCAGGTCTCCCTGAGATGTGGCCTCTCTTGACGCAACTTTATTGTTCTTTATCTGCAGTCTAACTGAGACCATAGATGGGTTGCAGACTCACATGGAGGGCCTTCAGAAGCAGGTGGATGAACTGAAGATGTCTCAGTCCAAGCGAGATCTCGCAGCTGTGCGCCGCAGCCTTGGTGCCCAAAGCATGTCCTGTCTGAAAGAAATCTATGATCTGCAACAAGACAAGTGAGTCTGGAGCTAAATGACGCCAACAAATCCCTATCATTCACATCAACATCACGTAAACGGCCAGGCACTCATGTCTCAACATGTCATTGGAAAGTCCTGATTTGTTTGACTTGTGCTAAAGATCTTGCATGTACAGTAGAGGAAAAATGTAAAGTATATGTTAGCGTTGAGTTGATGATGGTGAGAAATCCTCAAAATGAATTAAAAGTGTGTTCTTTCATGGTACAAGATGTCAGGTGGGGTTTTGCCCAGCTTTAACATAAACTTAAGGCTAATTAAAGGACAAGCCCAGTCCCAATGTCTTGTTTTAGTAGGCAATACATCCATTCTGGAAAGTTATTCTTGTACGTCAAACCACTTTAATGGAGACTTTAACTTTGGTAGGGATTGTAATTATACTAGATCCCCTGAACCCATGTAGGACTAACTGAAGTAGTCATTTCTCTGTGATGTCCAGCTCATGGATGACCTCCTCTGATCTGTGTACTCCGCCCACCTGCAGTGTTAGTACGTGCTGACTGGGCATCTTAAGGGCCTCCAAAGCCAGACATCATAATCTGACCCGGCCCTTCTACCATAATCCAGTAATCCCTGATCTAATCCAACTCTGCTGGAGAGGCTAATATGAACCAAGAAGTAAACAGTCTGTAACAGGCCCAGTGATGCAATTAGCAACAGGTTTTTTTCATATGCATCTCAGAAAACAAAATAATAATGCCCCTATTATGCTTTTCTGATATTGACCAATCAGAGCAGAGTAGACAACAGACTGGGCCATCTGACCAGTCAGAGCAAAGTATATGTATTATGTATTTTATGAGAAATGTATACAATGTATATTATAAGAAAATGTAATTGATTTTTCTTTTTGTACTTGGATGCATGTAAACCTATTGTAGGAGTTCTCCAAAACAAAATTAGGAACCTTTAAAAAAACACTCCTGAAGAAATGGTTGATGTTGCAAAGCAGTGGACTCAAGATCCTGTTGTCTTCTAGGTGCTTGAGCTCAGAGAGCCTGCATGAAGAGAAGTCCTGGCCTGCGCTGGATGACCGACGCGTGAAGGAGGAGGAGGAGGAGACCTCCACCCTGCAGCACACCCTCCACAACCTCAAGCTGCAGCTGGCGGCCGAGAGAGCCCGACGGGTGGAGGCCGAGCGCGAGACGGAGCTGACGGTGCAAGAAAACAGTGCACTGGCAGAGCGGCTGAGTCTGCTGGAGGGAGCGCGCCGTCGGCAAGCTGAGCTGGAGGCCGAGGTGGAGGAGCTGCGGCAGCTGTGGCGCTCCGAGTCATCCGGTGCAAGACTGGCAGATGCGCTGCTGCCCGACAACGTCTTCTTTGGAGTTGAGGAAAGGGTGGGGACAGGGCAAGAGGAGGAAGAGGGGCTGGAGGCAGAGTTTCCTCAGGGAAGGCGGCGCTGCAGCAGCGAGAGCTATGTCAGAGGCACTCGAGCCGAGGATATCCGGCGCGGACACGAGCGCACATGCATCCGCCGAGCCCAGGCGGTGAAGCAGCGCGGCATCTCGCTACTGAACGAGGTGGATGCGCAGTACAGCGCACTACAGGTCAAGTACGAAGAGCTGCTCCGCCGCTGCCAGCAGGGGGCAGACAGCCTCAGCCACAAGGCTGTGCAGACACCCACAGTCCAAGCGCAACGCCGCAGGAGTCAGGCCACCACAACGACAGAGACCGTCTGCCTCACAGATGAGCTCCATCAGCCAGAATACAAGGCCCTCTTTAAAGAGATCTTCACCTGCATTCAGAAAACCAAAGAGGACCTCAGTGAGAACAGGCCCGGGCAAAGCTGGCAGTATTATACATCTTCAGTGTAGTCATCTGGGACTTTGCACTTCCAAATGTGATTTGAAGGACGTGTCGACAGATTTAATAGTCTTTGTGTGTATGTGTTGATTGCACTATAACACCTGTGCCTATACACAAAATACAACACCAAACCGTCCACATCCACAACCTGCAACTGCAGAATGCAGGCTTAAAGGGTGTTTTTGTACTTTTATAAGTCTTATTCCAGTGTATAAGTCTTATTCCAGTGATTTGACACATGTGGACCTCTGCGATACAGCCATACCTGGCGCCCGAGTGCATCTGTGCTTTGGGTTTGACAGCACCTCTTGAATTCGTGGAACCACGTCTTTGTAGACTTAAAAACTTCAACGTCCAATGTTTAGAAGCTAGACTAAATAGTTATTACTAACCATTAACACAGATAATGAACTAACTTAATGTAAATGCCATGCTTGATAGGGTGAGTCTCACAAAAAGAGAGGGAGAAGTTTCACTCCAGAATCTAAATGAATAAATTATATTGTAAATTAAGCCTGTTTTTAGAGGACATTTTCATGACAGTTAAGCACCATTTCTATAATTAAAAAAAACTCATATTTATACATCAAAGTAATATTTATTGTGCTAATTTCAGCTAAATTATAGTAATGAAACCAGGGGCTTAATAGGCTTAATTTCCTCTCCTGGAAATGCCTCTCCTTTTCCTTTTTAAATATGGCCCAGATGTTTTTGTGACATTCATCTGATAAACTTTAAAAACATAAAAAAATAAAATTATTTAAGGAAATTCAGTAGGACAATATGTAGCCATATATTTCAAGTGTCTAGAAATTTCACAAGCAGTATTCAGTTTTTTAAAGAAAATCCTGCATGTGATTTCAATGACGTTACTGAATTTTCTTGTATTTAAGCAATACAATTTGCTGCTTTTATAAATTGTCTGGTTAAGAGTTTACCTCAGTGGTTTGTTGTGCTAACAAAATAGTTAGAATTAGCTCATGTAAATGTAAACAATATGCTTAAAATTCTCACGTGAAGTTGTGTGTATAGTTTGTTTTACGCAAATCACAGTTAAATGTTTGGCAGACACACTCGCTCAAGTTCTAGCACTTTGTTTTGACGTTCATGTAAACACCACTGTGAAACTATGCACTTTAGAAAGGCCTATGGTCAGTTTTGTTTTGTTTTTGTTTTTTGTTGTTTTTTTTTACTTCTATTTTTATTTAATTTTTTTTTTTTATTATTCATTATTGTAGTTCAGAGATTTTATTTATTTTCTTTGTTTGGTATTCATTCTGTTTTTTAATTTTATCTCGCCTGTGGGTCTAGGTCAACATTTGAATGTTACCGATGTCTTGATAGAGATGAAAATCTTGGAAATGTACCGAATGAGGGTGTTTTGTGTTGAGGATTGAAGGCTATTGAACAGATGCTTTGACTGAGTTACTTAAATGTTACACCAGCACAAAGTCGGACGTTTTATGATGTAAGTAGTTTTCTGGTCAGTGTAGTTTAACAGTTGGTCTAACAATACCTAATTATTACCGGCTTATGTGTTTGATAACTGTTGTATTTCAAAATGCAAACCATGTGCTACTTAATACTTAATCGGGATCAACCATGTTCATTTTGTAACATTTTGAAGTTGTTAAATGCCTTGAGTTTGAGATAACAGTATTAGCAGGCTTTGAGTTTTTGGATCAATGTATTGCATAGGAAAGTGACAGACAGATAGATATGATATGACTGATGTCTTCATTAGCAGGCAGAGAAAACAAATGTTCATAGATGAGTTGGTCCTGACAAAGAAAAAAATATTTGAATATTGTCATGAGGAAGAAAAAAATATACTGTGGTGTTTTGCATTTCTGAACTTATTGCTTCATTTCAGTGTTTAGCAAAATGGTGCTACTGAATCGCAGCTACAAAAGTTTGCCGCAAAAGTTTTTTCGCTTTCAAATGGCAGCCAAACTTTTGCAGAATGATATGCTTGTTGTTTAGCGTTGTGTTAGAAGGCTACAGTGCGCATGATCAGATGTTAGTGTGCAGCAGAAATATAGGTCTTGAGAGGTGATCGAGAGAGAAAAAAATTGACTTCAGCAGTATTCCTTGAAATGTAAAAATAGTAAAATGACCGATTTTAATCTTAAATGCAGACCAAATATCTTGTCTGTAAATAATTTTCTAACATTTACTTGCAGATAAAACAATCAATTTGTGATAACCACGTGAAAATTGTTTAGATTTTTGGAAGTGTACAAAATTGAATGTTACCTCTTCCGTCCTGAGTTGATGATTGTTTCAGCATAAATGCATAAATCTGGAATTGGAGTTCATTGTTTTTAGTAAAAGACTTTCGTTTTTTACATTATTTATTACTGTTGTCAACTGCTTATAAAGATTATAAAATTTGACATGCTTGAAGGAATGCACAATCTGATTATTACTGGTGCTGAATATGCAATAGACTAGACCAATGCCTTTCTAAAGATCTGTGATCTGTGTATGTATAATGGCATGACTAACAATTTTCTTGGGTTACAAAATATCCAGTAGCCTAAATAAATCTCTATGAATGAACCAATTATGTATGTTCTGGTTTTATTTATTCATGACCTATCCAACATAACAATAATAGGATGGTGTAGAAGTGGCATAAGTTAGTTGTCACAACGAGTGAAAAGGGTTGTCATGGAGCATTTAAATCTCCAACCTCCGGTGAATCACTCATTTTAATCAAACGTCAAACAGAGGAGAGTCTGCTGGCTAAAAGAGAACTTAGAGCTCGTAATAAAATGAGAATGGCCTGGCTTTTTCAGAGATTGCAAGAACTAAGGGATTTGAAATGTAAAAGCAACACAGAGATGACGTTTTTTTTTATTACTCAACAGGTAAATAAGGTTATTTTATTGAACAGATAAACTGTCATGTAACTCTCTAACAGAGTTCATTGTAAAGCATTATCTGTTCTGAAGCATCATTTTATTATGGTTGTTCTGCTGCGCTGGAATTTGTTTTCAAGGAAGTACCATGTCTATTAATTATCTACTGTAACATCTTCATCTAGTCAGCTTGAGATCCTTTCCATCGAAACTGGTTACATCTCTTAAGACTAGTAGTGAATGTTTTATGAGCAATAGGAAAATCTCTCTTTGTTTTTTTAGAGAACCACATCCTCACAGTCACGCAGAGTCGAAGCACAACAAAAACAAGGTTTTTCTGACAAATGCATGCATTTTTTTCGTTTGTTTTTTAACCGCTAGTGGGCCAAAAGTTACATAGTGTACCTTTAGCTGTTATATGACTTTTACGCCATAGCATTGACACTACGTTCATGATGTGTAGGCAATAGAGTACCTCAGAGATGACGTGCTTTTGTAGGCCAACCTGGAAGTTAGCGGTGCACGGGTTCCCTCGATCAAAAGCCTATGCATTTTTCCCACAGACTTTTGGAAAATCGCAAAAAAATAAGCTCTGTGTTTAACAAAGGGTTATGACACTTACACGTTTTGTCTATCAAGATAATCTTTACAAGTTAACACAACATTTACACATTTTGAAGCCTAAATAAAGTGGTCAGATATAAAAAGCTAACAGTAGGCTATAAACGGACTACTGCACACCATGGTCGCGGCTCAACATCACCACAACCAATCATCCTCAAACTTTATTTAAAAAACAACTTTATTTAAAAACATGCTCGCTGATTATGGTCTGCGCTGTGTATGAATTCTTATCCACTTTTTCATGAGAAATGCTGTCCAAATTTCCTGTTTGTCTTGATGACGTCTAAAGTCGCCCCAAAGGAAGTAGTCCCTTTTAGGAACTTGTTAGCAACTGCGGTTTTAACCCTCTACCGCATAGTGTTGCCATATGGCAACATACTCTTTGTGTTCATTTCCTTGCCACCGTCTCTTTAAGAGAACACTCTAGTTTTTTTGTTGGTAAGAGAAGACCTTAGTTTAGCCAATGATGTGCTTTGGTTAAGTCACATCACATGTAATTTTTTTCTGTGACACGATAACTGACAGACTGCTGTCTCTTGTCGGTAGTTGCGGAAAGCAAACGAAAACATCAGTAACAAACAAGGACCCGCCCATGTCACATTCACAAAAAAAAAAAAAAAAATGTTAACATCATCTCAGGTAAGGTATGATGACATATTCACCACTCAATAAAGTTTTTATGAAATTACTTTTTGGTAAATCGAGAAAATGTCTGTGTTGCCATATAGCAACACTGCGCAATAATGGAATGACATTATTATAATAGGTTAGATAGCTAGCAAAAGTTAGCTGCAGTCTGT
The DNA here is from genome assembly GCF_018812025.1 of Megalobrama amblycephala. Classification (NCBI taxonomy): domain Eukaryota; kingdom Metazoa; phylum Chordata; class Actinopteri; order Cypriniformes; family Xenocyprididae; genus Megalobrama; species Megalobrama amblycephala. Next base: position 31,216,953 of record NC_063044.1, on the reverse strand, counting down.
TAAGCTGTAACAATAAAAACATTAATGCTAGTGATATAATGTTGATTAGTCATATGTTAAGGACTGCCATGACATTTGTATTATGGATTAAATCATATCAGAGATCTGCCATCACAGCCATATACTGGCCCAGACCAACCACTGTCCTACCATGGTGTCTCAAAAAGGCAGGTGCAAGTGGATGTAAGTGTATTGTTAGGGTGAAGAGCACCAAATGTGATGTGTAGGTGTGTCTCACCTCTGAAAAAAAAATGCTTTTTGAAGTTTCGTACAGAAAAAAGGTGAAGTTTCAAGGATTATGGGGGGTTCATGTTCATAACCTTCCTCTCATAAGATTGCGTAATGTTGAATTTTCATGAACTGCAATATTTTTGGTTTTATGTCAGTGTTTTATGATACATGATGAACAGTATTAGATTTGTTTTTAACTGTCTACATTTGCAATTTAAATAATATTCATGAAAAATGTTATGAAATTTAAAGAATATAAAGCGTTATTCAGCAAAAGAGAATGGAAAAGCACAAGATGTTGGAAAATAAGTATAAGGTATTGTTTAAAATTACTGCTAAAGCTTATAATAGCACCAATTGATTCAATACAAACAACATTTCTGAGGAAAAATATCAACTATATACACTTACACTTATTTTAAGTTATTTCCACTATTGTACGTTGTTGCCATATGGCAACATATCATAAAGTTCCTTAAAATAATATTTTTTTCCAAATTTTTTTTTACAGCACTTTAAGTTAAGCCATTCTAAGAAAAGAAAAAGAGTAAAAGATTTTTTTTTATAGATTTATCATAATGCGTGCAGTAGAGGGTTAAGACACAATAAAGGTTTATGCGGGTTATAACTGGTGTGTTTTATGTCATAGATCAAAACATGAGAATATTTAGAGGCTTTGTTAACCACAGACTTTATTTCAGGCAATTTAGCAAAAACCCATTAAAAAAAATCCAGACTTTAGGGCGATGGAACGGAAGTCCTAAAATGCTAACTCGCTTCCGGGTTTTGCCTACAAAAACACCTCATCTCTGAGGTACTCTATGGAGCACTTACAGCGTGTTATTTTGTGACTCTTGGTGCCCCCTTTTGGTCTATTTCAGAATATTGATGAGATGCTTAAGGTTAACCTCTAGATATCATAAAATAATGCAATATTTTAATAGCAAGAGGATTCACAGCACAGTTTATTCATTTAAAAACTGCTGAACACTTGTCTAATACCACAGCTGTACATGCCATCAAAACCCTAACCGATACAACATGGAAAAACAACCTACAGAGTCCTAAAGACAACATACATGGGACTGTCCAATAAAGTACAAAGCAAAATCAAAGATTATATAAGTGTACACTTGCCATTACAAGTACAGCTTTAGAATATAAAACATTTCATTGGCATTCATGAACGCCACGCATGGCATACATTTACTGCTTAAATGCCTTAACTGCAAAAATGTTAAATATAGTTGCTCTAAACCGTTACAGACACCAAGGGGAATCAGAAATATCTCACATTGAACATTTATATTATTTCCAATCATTCTATTACGTCTATGTCATCTGAGTTTACATTGCTTGTGTTTTGAAATAGGAACACTTATGACACAAATGTAACACTTTAGAGGATGTGATAATCTCACTCATTCCCCCGACACACACCATCACAGTTCATACAGGGTTCATCAAGTGATAGAAACTAAGATGACAGAAGAGATAACAGAAAAGACAATACGGCTTTCTTTGTGTCTGTCTACCTACAGTATTGTTCTCTGTCTTAGTATTAATATACTTTCTTTTAAACTGTATTTTCAAAGACATTTTTGTAACACTTTAATTTTGTGCCGTAGTTACACGTTACTACATATACTTATATAGTAATATCAGTAAATTATGCATAATTACAAGTAACTAAACCAAACCCTAACCCTAACTCTATAGTGAGTACATGTAGTTTATTAATAGTACTCAGTATTTATTTGAGTTATTACAACGTAACTACAGCATTGTAAAATAAAGTGTAACCGACATTTTATATGTTTATTCACCTTATTTGAACTTCTCTGCTGAGGTAGAGACAAAAGGTCTTTATTCTGGGTCATCTGAACAAAATATAACTGAATATCCTTAAGTATGAATATGAATGTATATAAAGATATAGTGTATGCTGAAATAAACATACATTCCTCTCGCAATGCACACATTCAGGAAGTGCAACTATTAACACACTTTGTTATATGGAAGACCATGGGAAAATAATCTTATCAATTAGGTGTAAAATAAACTTTTTTGTGAGTGATATAACTTTTCAACATCATGCTTAATGTACACATCAAAAATCTGCCAAGATCACACTGCTAGTGACTTGTTCTTACCTATTCCAAAATAATCAGAATGCATGGGCTGCAGACAATATTATATTAAAAAAAACAACAACCTACAAATACATAAATTCTTGTCTAAGTACTAACTAGCATCATTTTAAAACATATCTACTAGCAATTTATTTCTCTCAGTGAGAGAGTGATATAGTTCCCAAGCAGCTCTGCAGGTTATATTTCAAGTTTACACATAGCCTAAATCACATCCCTTAAATCTGTCAATATAGATCATGTCCAATATACAGTGATACAGTGATTTTTGTTTCTGAGGTGGTGTGGCGTTGTAGTTAAAGATCGGATCTGGACTGCGTTTCTCAAAAGCATCGTGAGCTACGTTGATCGTAAAGACCATTGGTGGAAAATGTTCTACTTAGGCTTACAATGCATTTGAGAAACATAGCCCGCAACACAGTTGCAGGTTCAAATTAGGGGTGAGCGATATACCTTAAAAAAAATAATTTTGTAATTCCAACAAAATCTGAACCAAACTGCAGTGTCGCCTATTAGATTGAAAATGTTTAACGCAAGGGCCCCACTTTATATTAAGTGGCCTTAACTACTATGTACTTGCATTTAAATTAATCATTTGATACAATGCACTTATTGTGTACATACATGTTTTTACATTGTACTTATATTTTAAAAACACCTGCATGTAATTACATCTGTAATTAATTTCTGTTATTACATTTATAATTACACTGTTGACCCATCCCTTACACCTTACCCTACCCTTAAACCTACCCATACCACAAAAGCTTTCCCTAACCTTACCCATATCCCACCTCAATAGCAGCACAAGTGTTTTGCAATTCAATATGAACCCAATAAGTACATTGTACTTATTTTTTGATGTAGGTACATAGTAGTTAAGGCCACTTAATATAAAGTGGGACCATGATATTTCATAAATTTAACTTGTATGCACACCAATATAACAAAACGCAGTAATAAAAAGCAATAATTATGCATGATTTTGTTTTAGTGGAGCAAATTATTAATTTTTGAATTGGTTCATTGAAGTGGACGGTACAAAGTCAGCATGAAATGGAAGTTGCAATAATTTTTTCTTCCCTATGTGACATACTATATCTGAGTGTAACGGCTTCTCGAACAAGAACAAATGTAGGGCGGGACTTGATTTTATCCAGGAGGAATTGATTGGATGGTTGTGGTTTGCTATTGGTGGATCTCATGTGAGTGACAGGTCGCCCCGCCCTCGTGCCAGTAATCGCATCATCAGAGAAGAGATGTCGCTGCAAGAGGGAGGGGAAGTTATTTTGATTAAAGATTATGAGGACACATGAATTAAAACAAAAATAAATAATGAGGTGCATGGATAAATCATTTATAATAAATACTGCAATATTTCATTAAAAAAAAAAAAATGTCAATTCTGATTTCATGGTGACTTTAAACTGATTCATAGAAAAGATTTAAAACATCTCTTTGAATGCTCTCAAATTAGTTTTTATGTAATGTTCACAATGCTGTGTCATTTTATATTGCCAACCAAGTCATTTTAAATTCTCTATATCGCTCTGCCCTAGTTCAAACCCTACAAGTGAGACTGAATGGTTAAGACGTATTATTCCCAGGCTGCAGAGTAGATCATGAGGGTGATGAATCCGATCAGAAGCAGCAGGAGCAGCAGGAAGAGGTGCTGTGTGTTGGGAAATGACGCGGCTGATCGTGCCGGTCGGCTCCGCAGGTACTGATCCACAGAGTCGGTCAGGCTGTACTTCTTAGGAATGAAGCCCAGATCTCGCTGTGCCTTCTCGATTTTAAAGGTGTGACTGACAGCAATGCTTCTCACCTGCAAGGGATGCAGAGGTCAGACGGTCGTGTCAGGAGTGGTCAACATGCTAATAGCAACCTCATCTGAGACAGAGATGAGATGATAGTACTGATGTCTCTGCGATCTCAGATCAGACACACAGGTCACATCCTTTCACCTACTGTACATGTCAGAGACACAAGCTTTCAAAGCAGAACTTTGGTGCTTCACCTTGTTAAAAAGAAGTGCACTTTATTGTATTAAATGTGTACTTGCAGTGTAGCTACTTAAAAATTGTACTTGCAGAAAATATAATGAAAAAAAAAGACCACTTAAGACCACTGTTTTATTACTTTCTGAACACACATAAGTAAACTTTTAAAGTGTTTTTGTAAAAATGTTACATAAGACTTTATTTTAAGGTGACGTACTTACTATAGTAAATTAAGCATAATTATAGCTAACCCTAAACCAAACCCTAACTTTAACTCTATAGTAAGTACAAGTAGTTAATTAATATTACTTAAGTACAATGTAACCAAAGTGTAACCAAAAGTTAAATTAAACATTTTACTTTTAAATTGTACATTTTAAATGATTGTTTCAAAAATCGTTTGTCATGCTTTAAAGTACTTATTTTGATGCATTGACAAACCTACTAAAGCACATGTAAAGTACTTGATTATAATTTTAACTGTAGTAATATTTGATATTACATTTAAAGTTAATATATTTTAAATGTACTAAATTGCAACTTTATTATTACAAATATATTTAAATACATGACATACAAGTTTCAATAAAAATTAAATTAAAATATATTTTAGTTTATCATAAATGTGTGTCAGTACATTCAGCAGTAACTTCAAAGTTAAATTTCAAATATGTACTTAATGACAAAGATGTACTTAAGTCCCACTTAAGTGCAACCCCTTCAGCCGTGACTTATTCATGATACAGCACCAGCCTCGAGTACCTTATTGCTTTTAAAAAACAGTTACCACACAATACAAATATTAAAGCCAGAAATATGTATCAATGTAACTTTCATGAAGTAAACTTTTTCTAAAAGCCTTCCTTCCGCCGGAAAAAAATAGTCCCTGACCGTGAACAGCAACAGAAGTTACATTATTACACCATTAGATGGCGGCAAAGACTGTTTTTATGAGTGTGTGAGTCAGTAGCGAAGACTTTTACACTGAAAAGACTGAATTGTTGTGAACATGGAACAAGACGCAACTGACAAATGCTTTGACTAGCGCTGTCAGTCACGGGAAAACCCCTTAACTGTTAAAAGGACAAGATAATACATCAGACATATAAACAGATTTTTAATTATGAACATAGGACTGACCTGAAGGAAAATGCTAAATGTGAATGCAGCTAATAAACTCGCTCAATCGATCTTTTTCTCACAACACTCTTCTACATAATATAGTAAGCGTCAATGAACAATATCAATTGAGAACATACAGTTCACGTTGCTAAGAGTGGTTGCTAAGGGTGTTGTGTAGTGATAATACACAGAACCGTTGAGTGAAGCGGTCATAGCCGTGTTTTATCATGAATAAAACAGCTATTGACCAATCAGAATCAAGGAAAGGAACTAACTGTTTTAGAATTTAATTTAATTGTAAACAACATGCAATTAAATGTAAAAAAAAAAAGTTACATTCAGTTCGCACAAGTATATTCTTGCAAAATAGTAAATAGTATTTAATAAGTACTTTTTTAAAAAAGTACACTAAAGTGTACTTCTTTTTCACAAGGATCTGTAATTGTTTGTAGCAATCATTCAGTTAAAAAATGTTTGTTATTTGAGTTGACTACTTTTCTAGTTGTAGAAACTGATTAAAACATGATGAGACTTTAGGTTTTGGGGTGAACTATCCCATTAACAGGTGTCGCTGTCAGATTGCCCTGAAGTTGAACACTACGCTGAGAGATGGGCTCTGGATTTGACTTCACAGATCAGATTCTGAGGCCTTCACATTTACTAATGGCTTTAATGACCTCCTTTTACCTGGCATTACTTTTACATTGAGTGGCTCTGTACCCGCGTGCTCTCCTGGCACGATAAAATGCCCCCACAGTCTCTCTCCCCTTACCAGCCTTCAGATTGGGTATCTACATGGAAAATCTCCACTGGGCCGAGAGCCAGAGTCGGTTCCCCTGACCCAACACACTGCTGTCTAGACCAGGAGCCGTCTGAAGTGTGTGCGGGGTGACAGGGGACACATAATAAAGATTATCGTCTTGGCTAATGAATGTTTGTGATGTTATTTTTCCACAGTAGTATCAACAGATTAGATGAAAATCGTGTAAGCGGGCCCTAACCATAGCTTGCCTCTTGCATGTTTGTTCTTATTTACACACCTGACTTCCATTTTTTCTTCACCGAAACAAAATTTTTAAAATATTTTTTTCCCAAAGTGTGAAAATAAATTAAAAGATTCTAAAAGTGTCTTAAAGTGCCCCTTAGTACCAATTGAGCATCGCTTAAATGCCACAGCCTGCCTGAGTATTTTTACTGACCATGTCCATCCCTTTATGACCACAGTGTATTATCTTCTGATGACTACTTCCAGCAGGATAACACACCATGTCACAAAGCTCAAATCATCTCAAACTGTTTTCTTGAACATGACAATGAGTTCACTTTACTGAAACTGACTCCACAGTCACCAGATCTCAATCCAGTAGAGCACCTTTGAGATGTGGTGGAATGGGATATTCACATTATGGATATGCAGCCTAAAGAATTAATGCAGTTTTGAAGGCAAAAAGGTGTCCAAATCCAACCCCTACTAGCAAGGTGTAGCCTACCTAATAAAGTATTAACACAGACAAGTGAAGAGATACATTGAACATTGAAAAGTCCCAGTGTCAGCACTCTGGAAACACTGTTCAGGCAACTGTGAAGTTTTCAGATGAATGAAGACAACTTTGGATAGACACGTGAAACTTTCAAAAATTATCCTCATATTGTAATATTATCCTCATCTTATATTGTAATCAAGGATGCAAAGCTGCTTTGAAACAATATGTATTGTGAAAAGTGCTATACAAATAAACTTTAATTGAATCAAATCAAATTAGAGACCTTCTTCTATAACATTTCCTTACAGGGTACAGTTCAAACTAATTGGTTAGTCAGATCAGTTTAATACATAATTTAGCATAAACTCAGGAATAGTTGCTAGAAGACAGGAGTAGATCTGACATTTTGTTCTGATAACAAAGAACGTAAAGCTCAGAACGTAAATTCCCACATCTGGATTATTTAGAGATGACTGTGCTGTGTGAACAGATCATGCTATGAAACAGATTAGTGCCATCTAGTGTACAGAACACCACAGAGCAGAATGTATACTTGTAATACATGACACATTGAACTAATATAGATATATGTTGGCCACAAAAAGTATTTGGACACTATGAATGTCACTGCATTTTAACAAAATATCAAACCAAACAGAGGCTTGTTTAGTTCCAAATGATAAAATAATAGATCCATTCATTGTGCAAACCACTTGGAAAAGTGTGATTTAAGTGTCCTGATGCGTAGTTTTGGTGCCACTGTGTATATTATATAGTGTACGATTTGGATCAGAAACTGGGATGGAGATTGCCATCGTGTGATTGACATACTCATTTCCTGGTTTGTGTGCTTGTGTGTGCTTGTGTGTGTGTATCTTTCCTCAGTGGCACTTCACCTGTCCATCTCAAACCTAAAGCTCCAGCAAGGAGCTGGTGTCTCATGTTTTATTCACAAAGCAATCATCAAACCTGCCGCCATCTGACCAGAATCGCCCCTTCAGGCCGTGGCTTCTGTTTCTCATGACTAATGCATGTCACACCACCAGTGTTTCTTGCTCAAACTTTATGCCAACTTGTTTGTCGTCCTTTACTACCATCCCAGAATCCGCTGTGATATTTAAACAGATAGAGGCGGCACATGCAGACTGTTGTGTTTCATAGTTACAGATGCCTGCTCATATGATTTAGGAAATCTGATGGATTATAGAATGTAAACTCTATGTTCATTATGTTGAGTGCAGGAGTACTAGAGCTTCTGTGCATGTTCAGATGCATTAAAAGAAGTACCTATATGCTGACGGTAACCTAAGCTATAGCTATTGCACATGCACTAATACCAGTATCACACAGTAGCTGCAGATTTGTTGGCTGCACATCCATGAAGCAAATCTCCCATTCCACCACATCCCAAAGGTGCTCTATTGGATTGAGATCTGGTGACTGTGGAGGCCATTTGAGTATAGTGAACTCATTGCCATGTTCAACAATCCTGTTTGGTGGTTGGTGGTTGTTGTGGTGGTATTGCCAGACCAGCCCGTCTATCACCAACAACCACGTTCAAAGTCACTTAAATCACCTTTTTTCCATTCTGATGCTCAGTTTGAACTTCAGCAGATCATTTTGTCCCTGTCTACATGCTTAAATGCACTAAGTTGCTGTTGTGTGATTGGCTGGAACAGGTGTACCTAATAAAGTGGCCAGTGAGTGTAAGCTATACAACTTAAATGATTAAATCCTATCATGATATAATTTTGTTGATATTCAGTATACATATTACTATTGGTTAATCGTACTATGGTTTTACTATGGTTATACAGCTCCTCAGGGTGTGTTTCTCTATCCTAAGTTCTCTGATTGTTAATGGAGTTTAATTACCTATAATAGTGGAAAGGGAATGCAATTTCACACTGCTCTCAAGATGGCATCAGAACAACTTTATTAGGAAAAAGTGATTAGAGCAAACTGCATAATGTAATGAAGGCTGGAGAGAACAAATTTACCTCATTTCTTGTCAGAATCAATGGGATTTCCAGTATAGGACTCAGAGTCACATGCAGTCGCTCCATCAGAATTGCTGGAGAAAACAAGAAAGTTCAACAAATTAATTTCTCAATTCAAGCTCTAGGTACAAAAATGTGATTACAAAATAAATAAACAATAAGATTGATAGTTGAACTTGAAACAACAACAACAACATTTTATCAAATAATAATAATTTTAATTTCACTGTAGTCACACCTGCTGAGTAGACCAGAAACACAGGAAGGTGAATCAGTGGCCGACCATAACCCAGTCTTTCAAACTGGAAATAGATATACGTATAGCTGCTTAAAATAGCAAATAATTGTAGTACAACAGAGAAAACTTTCAAATATATATGGGTTAATTAAATATACTTGGATTGATTGCTACACACCAGAGGTGTCAACCATTCAAAGACATTGACGGACTCCCCATCATTGATAAAGTAGGCCTGTCCACTCTAAAAAAAAAAAAAAGACAAATGAGCAATAAATACATTATACATAATCTGGGTTCAATACTGCAATAAAAAAGGAGAAATCTCTATCATCTCACACATACCGCCACAAAGGCTTTTTCTGCAGTGAGGGCTTCTGCTGCTAAAACATGAGCCATCACCAAATTATCCACATGCACCCAGTTCATCTTGGCATTAGGATCCCCAAAACAAAAGCTGAACAACCTCCTCTCCACGTTTACCTGAGAAGAGAAGAGAATAATAAAACCTTTTTTCTGCATTCTACAATCAACAGATCTTCACAGAGCTAGCAACACCCTCTAAATGCCCCAATATCCTTCAAGCAAAAAACAAAAAGTGTGGCATTATTTTGAACAAAATTAGGCCAAAAAGATGTTTGTTTAGAGTTTTCTTTCATCATCTCGTGTTCAAGATCTGCCTATGGGAAGGGCATCTGTACCATGACCTCTGCAGAAGTATCCAACTGAATCAAGTTTGGCTTGACAGACAGGAGTGCGTGCCCAATGCCAGGTAAGGGACTGCCCCTTACCAGAGTGCATAAAGCACCTGCAAGCACTACCTTTCCTCAGTTGACATTCTTCTCACGACCTCTGGATAACTTTATTCACAGCTTGTTGGTTTATGGACTTCACGATTGTCTGGACACATCTTTGGATCAGCCTCCACCAGAGGTGTTTGTCTTGTTAACCAAGTTAGCTGACCTTTTCCTAAAAGCCACCCACGCTCGTACTTTCCATTAGACTGCCCACCTCTTACTTTGCCTTTTTTTGCCCTGTCCTTCGGCTATCCACCATTTGAAATCTTAATTTGGTTTGTTTTTTCGTCATGGTGCTTTCGAAATCAACAATGGTTACACCCGGGGACAACCAGTCATGATTCTGTCTGGCCGCTTGTGACGCCCTCATCACTGCAAGGGATTCCCATTCCTTCTGTGTTGTTTGCATGGACCTTAAAAAAAGCTGAAGAAGCAATCAACTTTCTCAAGAATGGTAGCCATTATTTGGAACTCACTAAAGTTCTGGCACCGGAGGCTCAAAGTGGCTGATGCACAGAGCATCGATTTAGGATTGTCTGACTCTGACGGGGAACAAGGCAACATCAGCGCGCACACAGGGGTCTAGCTCACAAGCCGTTAATATGGAACAGGCAGCACTTTCTGTTATTACAGGAGACCCATGTCCTTTGCATTCTGAACTGTGGTGCAGACCTCTTGTCAGACCTCCACCCTCAGGTACTGAGTCTGCTGTGGAGGAGATTTGGCCAGGCAGCCGTCTATCACATCATTATGGGATGAGGCCTTGGCATGGGCTCACTGGCCTATCCATGGCCCAACATGCTACTCTACACATTCCGCCCTCTTTGCCTAATAACGCCTACCCTAGTCAGGGTAAGAGAACAAAGCCTGACTCTGATTTTGATAGCACCCAGATGGCCCAAAGTACCATGGCTGGCAGAGATCATCCCTCTTCTGTATGTCCTCTTCTGTGTGCTCCTCCCATTACGAACGGACCTCTTGTCTCAAGAAAACAGGGAAATCTACCACCCTCACCCAGAAAGGGAGGGCCTCTGGGCTTGGCCCGTGAGATGGCAGACTTAAACACATTTGGGCTTCCCCCACATGTTATTGCCACTGTTCGGATTGTTAGGGCCACTTTTATATGGTCTCTATATGAAGTGGTGTGTGTTTTAAGAGTGGTGCCGGTTGATATCATATCAGTGCTCAGTTTTCACCGCAGTAACTTTCCCCAGGAACTAGGGCCTTTGGAGTGGTACTCAATGTGTTTCGCCCATAGACTGTAAAAAAAGATGAACGACGCGATGCCGCTTCCTTCCATTGTATTGAACTGAAGCCAAAACGGACACGTTACACAAAAACGTCAAAAAAAAAAAAAAAAGTTTGGAACCTGGGCATGCGCAGAAAGACTTGTCAGTGGAGCCCGGAGGCAGAGTCACGGTATCAAACTTCCACCCAGACGACTGCGTCATCATTGATGTATTTTAAATAGGCTATATAAATTATACGTAATTTAAAATTCTACCTATAAAATAATAGGCTATTCTGTTTCTAGAGCAATAATATTTTTGAAACAGCAAATTCAGTAGATGAACTCAATATAATATGCCTCTAGAAACTTTAAAATGTCAGAAACGGTCCTGCCATTTTAAATAAAATGTTTAAACTAACCTTACAGGAGATCGATTGCTGTAGACAGTGCTCTATAATTAATTAGAGTAGGCTATCATTAGTTTTATCCTGCTAATTATTATTTTATACCCATAAAAATAATTATAACTGCCAGATAACGATCACCTGCTTTTCCCCCCGTCATGGCTAACGTTAGGCGTGTTATCTTAACTAATAACGTTTATGCTTTTTAGCTTATGAAGTCCACATTTAACGTTACTGAGAAAAGCTCAGATATCCGTCAGATCCTGTAGGTCAGTTAGTACAGTTACTGCTGAACAGCTCATTTTGTTGTTGTGAAATAACACAGAAATTGAAAATTAATAGTTATTTATTTATCTTCAATCTCCCCTCGAAGCTCCGACAGTCCTCAGAGAAGCTGTCAATCAACTGTGAATCACGATGACACACCCCGTTTCTATAGCACCAAATTGCTAGCTAAAATCAAACTTATCACAAAAACGAACAATTGAATATAAATCAGCGTGATAACAACTACCTTAAATGACCAAAACCATCTTTCAGAAAGTTTTATTTGAAGCAGAATTTATTTTTAAGTTTTCACTGAAGTCTCATTCGACTGCATTGAGAGGGCGGGGTTTATGACCTGTACTGCATCCAGCCTCCAGGGGGCGATCAAAGAGTCCGCAGCTTCACTTTTCAGGACATATGAGGCACACCCGGTTTCGCCTGCAAAGGGTCTAAATGAAGTTCCGGGTAAAAATTTCCCTCTCAGAAAGTACCTGCTTGCGGGGTACTACTTTTTCAAAGTTCCGGAACTTACTGGGGTGGGACTCGGGCGCTGAACATGCTGATTGATTTCACGTAGCATTTTGATTGATTGACTCCACCCAACATTTTATTTCAACCACCATTCGACAATGGAGTTTGAAAACACAACCGATGGACCAACAACGAGGTTCAGGCTTTATTAAGCTTATATGCAGAGGACGAAATCCAGCTGGAACTGAAAAGTCACACGTAGTCCTACGTCACCGGACTTAATCTTCACGATATTTTAGACCTGGAAAATTTTCCTGGTGGAAAATTTTCTACTATTAACGTCTATTTAGTTGCTATCGCTGCATGTCATGTTGGGTTTGACGGCGCTACAGTGGGGCAACACCCCCTTATTCGTAGATTTATGAAGGGTGCTCTCCATTCCCTTCCAGTCCCTAGAAGAGCAGTTCCAGAGTGGGAACTCTCCATGGTGCTGGAGCCTTTGTCTCAACAGCCTTTTGAGCCCCTGGGAAACATCTGATCCCCTTAACCCAACACAATGAATACCATTTTCCCATTTTAAGCATGGACTGTCAGCTTATTCATGTCAATATGCATGTCCTTGTACCCTCACCTGACACCAAAAATGTCATCAGTGTGTGCATTTTCAGGTTTATTCATGTATGCATGTTACCACATCTCATTAAAGGTGCCATCGAACGTTTTTTTACAAGATGTAATATAAGTCTAAGGTGTCCCCTGAATGTGTCTGTGAAGTTTCAGCTCAAAATACCCCATAGATTTTCTTTTAATTAATTTTTTTAACTGTCTATTTTGGGGCATCATTAACTATGCACCGATTCAGGGCTGCTGGCCCTTTAAATGTTCACGCTCCCCGCCCACGGACCTCGCGCTTGCCTTGAACAGCATAAACAAAGTTCACACAGCTAATATAACCCTCAAAATGGATCTTTACAAAGTGTTCGTCATGCAGCATGTCTAATCGCGTAAGTACAGTGTTTATTTGGATGTTTACATTTGATTCTGAATGAGTTTGAGGCTGTGCTCTGTGGCTAACGGCTAATGCTACACTGTTTGAGAGATTTATAAAGAATGAAGTTGTGTTTATGAATTATACAGACTGCAAGTGTTTAAAAATGAAAATAGCGACGGCTCTTGTCTCTGTGAATACAGTAAGAAACGATGGTAACTTTAACCACATTTAACAGTACATTAGCAACATGCTAACGAAACATTTAGAAAGACAATTTACAAATATCACTAAAAATATCATGATATCATGGATCATGTCAGTTATTATTGCTCCATCTGACATTTTTCGCTATTGTCCTTACTTGCTTACCTAGTCTGATGATTCAGCTGTGCACAGATCCAGACGTTAATACTGGCTTCCCTTGTGTAATGCCTTTGAACATGAGCTGGCATATGCAAATATTGGGGGCGTACATATTAATGATCCTGACTGTTACGTAACAGTCAGTGTTATGTTGAGATTCGCCTGTTCTTCGGAGGTCTTTTAAACAAATGAGATTTATATAAGAAGGAGGAAACAATGGAGTTTGAGACTCACTGTATGTCATTTCCATGTACTGAACTCTTGTTATTTAACTATGCCGAGGTAAATTCAATTTTTGAATCTAGGGAACCTTTAATTTCTTTGCTGAGGTAGCACCCTCACTTTGTGTGTGGTTTGCTACTTTGTGACGTAAAGCACCACCTTCTCAGGTGACCATCGTCTAGCTTTCAGGGCCTCACTGTGAGTGTATTGGGCAATCAGGAAGCAGTCCATATCTCCCATAGATGGTGGGATATGGATGGTGGGAATGGGATATGGATCTCGAACATGAGATGATGAAAGAGAACGACAGGTTACTGTTTGTAACCCCAGTTCTCATAAACTTTGAGTGGAGAGATCCACCAAGCTTGCCCTGCTTGCTGGACGAGAAGCGAACATGCTCTCTGAGGAAAGGTAGCACCTGTCTGTCAAGCCAGACTTGGTGCAATTGGATGCTTCAGCAGAGGTCAGGTGCTAATGCCCTTCCCATAGGTGGATCTCTTCACTCAATGTTTCAGAGAATCGGGGCTTCTTTATAGCTTCTTTATCGTAGAAAATGAAGTTGTATAAAGTGCTGCATAAATAAACGTGACGTGACTTGACTGGAGTGCCGAATTGCAGGGCTTATGCAAACATATCCACATCGCTATGATTAGCTGTTTTCTGTTTTCTCACTTCTTTTTAGCCTTAATCAAACAACAAAAATTAACTTTGAGTATACCAGGGCCTTAACTGAGGGTGAGTAGAATACAAGATTAATTGTGTAGAGATTACATGAGGAAGCACAGCCACACATGTGTCAGTATAAGCACAGACAGACATGTTTGTATGTAGAGTTACAACAGGAACAAATCCATGCTTCTGTATGTAGAATGACACAAGAAGCACAGAAAGAAATGTGTCAGTATGTAGTGAGTGACAGCAGAAGCACAAACAGAAATATGTTTGCATGTAGAGTGACAGCAGAAGCACAGACAGCAATGTGTCTGTATGTACAGGCACAGCAGAAACACATGCTGTAACAAGAGCCTCTCACAGACTCCATTAATATTGTACAGCTCTGGGCACATTGGCACAGCTGAGCCTGCAAAGTACAACTGTCTGGGATCTGAGAGAGATCTGAGAGAGAGACTGTAAAAGAGGATAAAGTGTGAAAATGAAACAGGGGAATGAGTGGTCTCACCATCACCCTGTGCAAATGTCTCCTCTCTTCGGGACCGTAGATACCAGAGGGGCGTAGGACACATGTCTGTAGAAGACCACCACCTATCACAATAATACCTCAATATTATAAGCAATTTATCCATGACCTATGTTTTCATATTCACAAATATATCATTAGATGCCTAAATATAATCTAAACAAGATTTTATTCTTTGAACCAACTCTGAAATATCCAGTTTTGACTAGTGAGCAACCAATATGAGACTTTTTACGTTGTCAATACTGCCATCATGTGCTGCTAGAGAGATATATAACATTTACAAAAGAGTTCTGTGGTTGTACCATGGCATGAATGCTATGATTTTTTGATATTTACTATGCTACTAAATGATTACATTATACAAGTACCATTGCTTCTCTTATGAAAAAGTAGTGTGCTTAATGTATTGAATGTGCACTTGTAGTGTACTTCAAGACTTAAAAGTATGCAAATGGTATAATATTAATTACAAATTGGTCCAAATAAAGACCATGTAAGTATGGATGGATGAACTGCAACTTCATCATTACAAATGTGTACATCATTTAAATTTAAATACATAATATACATGTTTCAGTAGAAATTACATTATATAGAAATTACATGTTAGTTTGCCATACATGCTTAACTTTAACCAAATTCCACAACAGCCACACTGGCAAATACTGTATATCATTCTATTATTATTATTATTTTTTTTTTTTTTTGCTTTTTTTATTCATATCATCAAAGAAATCTAATGCTGATCTGGAAGAGTTCACTAAATAAACCAGAAAAAATAATAAAATGTGCATCTAATAATATAATTTCAGACTGCTTTAAATTGCAATGTTCCTGAAAAAGTTGTTTCTCACTTTGTGTTTTGTAAGGAGGTGTGCGATTATTAGCACAGAGCCCACACACCGCTTCCCCCGTGCTGGGTTTTATTGTTAAGCCTAGGTCTAAATTTAAAACAGTGTCAGCAGGTCTGGTTGGGTTGGGTTGCAGGCTGTGGTCATTACCATAGCAGCCATTACCTCAGTACCTCATCAGCAGTGGACACACACACATTTACACACACACACACAATATGATCAGGGTACATGACACCACTTGCGCTTATTGCTATTGTGCGCAATAACAAGATTGACTTCAGAGATCAACACGTTTCCATTTCCGTACCTTTTGTTGATCTTCCATTGGCAGCGAGCACCATGTGTTCAGCGATGGCTTTAGTCCTGGAGTAATGGTCTATGTGCTTGAAGAAAGAACAAAAAAAAATTCACATTTAAACAAATGACAAGACCTGATGATCATTTGTAAACTGTACAATGACTTAGTGTAATCCTCAAATGAAATATAGGATATCAATTCTTCAATAAAAGTGCTCAGATTATAAAGTGTCCAATTCATTTGATAAATTTAAATTGTTTTTTTAATCTTTGACCAAAACACACTATAAACCACAATATATTATATAAAGGCTATCAATATGGTTAATTCAATACCGTGCCCAGACATGGTAAAAAGTATGGTAAACAAAATGCATATATACTCCATAGAAATAATTTCTCATAAACAAACAAAGCCTTTTGTGAAAGTCATCAAACATAAGTCAACCTCGGCCGAAAATGAGCGCCAGTGAAATCTGAGTGTGTAAGCTGTACCGTTGTATGATTCATCAGATGTTATGTATTCATGTATGAAGTTTGGGCAGACAAAAGCGGGTGACTTGTGTAGCACTTCAGTGCATCACCCGAGTGAGGTGTCGGATGGACTAATTTGATTCCATTAACCTTCCTTAACTTCAGTCTACTGTTCTTCGAGACAGTGAACCGGAGCACACAGGAGCAAAGCACGAGTCAACTTCAACATGACACGGTAATCCCTAGTGAAAGTCATCCACTTCTGATGCCTGTGATCGCAATAATCATGATGTAACAGATCAGTACATCCAGTGTACAGAAGACAGCATCACTGATTATAATGAGTTCCTCTTTATATATTTTGTTGTGTTGTGCTGAATCGTGCCGCTTGCATCCGGTATTGACATGAGCTGCATCCCAATTCGAAGGCCGCTTTCAAAGGCAGGCTGCATCACCATGGCTCCGTGTTTTAAGCAGTGAGACGATTCTGACTAAATTAAACACCTCCGAATGGCCAGTGCGTTCAAGAGATCAACAAACATAACTGTGATTGGCTACATTTCTCACCGCTGCAAAAAAAAAACAAAAAAAACATTGTAAATAGAAACATTTGATGTTCTCCAGAGTGCAAACACAAAAACACATGGAGCGCTTGCCAAATTTGTTTAGCCAGTATGATATTATTACATTATCAACTGAGGGTGCTCTTGCTTTCGTATTAGGGTGATTATATTTAAATTTAACTTTGTGATGTTTTTTACACGTTTTAATTTTTTTTAACAAAAATAGACCCAATTCATATATTACTTAATCTAATAATTAGATTTTTTATTAGTTGCTGATGTGACAGTCATTTATAAATGGTTTAGTTCTTCATGAGTCATACATTCACTCATGATTATCTGTGCATTAGTCAAGAATGAATTAGTGCATATTAGTGCACATGTATTGTAAAGTGTTACCAAAATTGATTATATCATTAAGAGATTGCAGTTTCTCCTAGTTCAGATGTTAATTAGCCGAAGTAATACAATTTAAGATTTATGTTTAATGTCGCAATATTGTGGTTTGCAAAAAAGGTTTTAGAACAGGCCTGGCTCCACAGTGGGGCAGGGCGAGTCTGGCCCACCCAATCAGAAGCATTCCCCACCTAACCAGGAGACTAGCTCACCCAACCAGAAGCCTGGTCCACCCAACCAGGACCTGGTCCACCAAATCAGGAGCTTGGCCCACCAAATCGGGAGCTTGGCCCACCTAACCAGGAGCTTGGCCCACCCAATCAGGAGCCTGCCCCACCCAACCAGGAGTTTGCCCCTCCTAACCAGGTGCTTGGCCCACCCAACTAGGTGTTTGGCCCACCCAATCGGGAGCCTGGCCTACCCAACCAGGAGCTTGCCCCTCCTAACCAGGTGCTTGGCCCACCCAACCAGGAGCTTGGCCCACCCAATCAGGAGCCTGCCCCACCCAACCAGGAGTTTGCCCCTCCTAACCAGGTGCTTGGCCCACCCAACTAGGTGTTTGGCCCACCCAACCAGGAGCTTGGCCCACCCAATCGGGAGCCTGGCCCACCCAACCAGGAGCTTGGCCCACCCAACCAGGAGCCTGCCCCTCCTAACCAGGTGCTTGGCCCACCCAACCAGGAGCTTGCCCCTCCTAACCAGGTGCTTGGCCCACCCAACCAGGAGCTTGCCCCTCCTAACCAGGTGCTTGGCCCACCCAACCAGGAGCTTAGCCCACCCAACCAGGTGCTTGGCCCACCCAACCAGGATCTTGGCCCACTCAACCAGGAGACTGTCCCACACAACTAGGAGCCTGGCCCACCCAATCAGGAGCTTGGCCCACCCAACAAGGAGATAGGCCCACCTAATCAGGAGCTTGGCCCACTCAATCAGGAGATAGGCCCACCTAATCAGGAGCTTGGCCCACCATGGCCCCACACTAAATAACAACCTATCACAAAATTGGTGGATTTCATGAAATCAGATAACAAGCTGTAAAACTAAATAACCTGTTAATTTCATTCAGATGATGCATCACTATCTATGGAAATCACACTCTCTCCAGCTCTCCCTCCCATACAAACACACACACATACAGTACAGACACACAGACAGAAACATTCACATGCACAGAAAATTCTTGTCAGCACTGCCCTGCGACCTATCAATAAAACAGTTTTGCATCTGCAAAATTACATGACGTTTTTTAGTATCGAGGGAGTAACGTCGCTGTGAACTTGAAGCTTCACTATTATAGAGACGCTGCTGCCGAACACTGTTGAGAGAGTGAACCAACTGAGGTAATTCATACAGGCTTAATCAATCTATCACTATAACTCCAATCTTCAATAACAAATCTCCAATAATTCCAATCTCCTATATCCAATAAATGCATTAGTCTGTTATCAATGGCTCAAGCCTCTGTTACTAGCTCTAAAATTATGTTTTGAAATGAGCAACGGAGGCTTGGAATGAGATGCAAGTCCAACACACAAGATGTTTTAAGGACAAAAACCTGACAAATGTCTTAAAATACAACATCGGAACAATGTCTTGAGGTGTGGTAACCGTAGTAATGCACACCCAAGGTGTATTTTTCAAACCTGCTCCTTTTTTCACACTTGGCCCACCTCAAAGCTGGAGCCGGGGTGGCTGGTGTTCAAAAAACAAGTCTCAATTTTGAACAAACCTCCTGATGTACCAACATGTGCACTTCAGAAACTGTCTGAATGCAAGATAAATCACAGCATCTCACCATGTCCAGCGGCACGCAGGGAACCGAGTCTTCATCTCCATCCTCAATGGGTCTGCCAGCAAACGCCACATTCACTGTGCTGGTGTAGACGAGTCTCGAGATGCCCCGCTCCGTACACACTACAACACGCCAACCAAAACCAGGTCGGTAAACACTTACAGCATACTTTAAATAATATTAAACTTCTTATTCTTTCTTAAATATTTCTTTCTTAAATCCTTCTAAGATTACCTTCTTTTGCATGTGAATTTGGTCAAAAGAAGGTATCTTAGAAGGACTTATAATCATACGAATGGGGAATATTTTAAATACCATTGGATCCTTTGAATACAAGCTCTAGTGAGAAACACTCATCTGAATAATAGGCCTAACAGTTACAGTACTAAATGATATAAATATTTAAAGCTCACCGTTTATGACATTGTTCGTGCCGCCAACATTGACTGACTCGATCTGCTTTCTCCTCAGCTGTAGAACAAGAAAATACATGAGCAGTGTATTTCACTTCATGATGTTATGATAGCAGTTCACTCCTTAAACACTCAGATATAATAATGCAACAATAATAGATGTCAAATTGAAAAATGAAACCTAAAGCATTTACCACATCATAGCAAATTAATCTTATTACAGCCTATAACAACTATGCCTTAATTAATTAATTAGTTGACAACTGTGATTCTTTGTTATAAAAAGAACTCACAAATGTAAAACTGATAGAAAATATGATTTTAAAAAGGTTTTATAAAAAGTGTGCAAAGTAGAATTGTACCGATTTCAATTACATACATTGGGCGAGGTAAAAAATGATAATTAAGATAGATATTATGGCAAACTTAACATATCAGCACATCAACTTTACACTTTTTTCACTTTAAAACTATTATAATCCATCATATAAAAGAATATAATAAAATAATTATGGGTAACACTTTACAGTAAGGTTCATTAGTTAATATCAGTTATCTACATTAGTTAACATGAACTAATAATGAACTGCACTTATAGAGCATTTATCTATTTATCTATCTAATATTTGTTAATGTTAATTTCAACATTAATAATACATTATTAAAATTAGTTAATACACTGTGAACTAACATGAACAAACAATAAACAACTGTATTTTCATTAACTAACATTAACAAAGATTAGTAAATACACTAACAAATGTATTGCTCATGGCTAGTTCATGTTAGTTAATACATTAACTAATGGACCTTATTGTAATGTGCTACCGAATGATGTGATATGGCCTGTTTTATGCACACTAAAATGTTCTACATGTAAATACTAATATACTGTGATGTAAAATGGGGACTCAAGTAATGTTACATGAAATCTGGCTCAGTGTTTTAGTCGATTCTAATACAACCCGAGCTCTGATCAGATGCATGTTATATTCACTGACCTGCTCAGGACCTGACATCCCGTAGGAAGCGGTGTGGAATATTACGTCCACTCCTGCACAGATCTTATACAGGGCATCATAATCCCGGATATCAATCTGGGAGTAAAACAGAACACAAATGTACTGAATCATAATAATGCCATTCAATCACACTGATGTGCAAAAGAACGCAATCTGTGCAGAAATCATTCATTACACCCATTACAGTATATGATTTATATATATATATATATATATATATATATATATATATATATATATATATATACAACATATTATATATATATATATATATATATATATATATATATATATATATACACAACAATTTGCCTAAAACCTTTAGATTACTTTTAGATAGTGTTTCCAGATCAATGTAGACATATCCCAGATTACAAACAACCATTGAAACAATGTTAAGTCTGATGCGTCAACACTAATTGCATTGAATTAACATGGCAAAGCGATATTGGTTCAATCCACCCAATGTATGCTGTCGGATTTCATCGAAATTTCAATGCTGATCCAATACACTTTAAACACTGAAATGTCAATCTCAACCAAAATGATGGTTTGGATGAAAACTAAACATTGTATCAATGTCACCGTGCTATCTGTGAAACTTACGATTTTTGTATCCTCATCGATCATGTAAATTTCTTCACTAATGTACTGGTACATTGGACATCAAGTGGCAACTCAGTAAAAAAAAACACTGGTACAAAAGATACATCCCTCAAATTCAACATGCAAGTTATTATTACCATATAAAAAGTTATTCATATTACCATGTAAAACTGCAAAGTTCCAATAATTATTAATGGGACATGAACTGAATACAAAAAAATTGTCAATTTTGGTTTCTAATTTTCGCTTGAAATTAAATTATTTCAATATTTGAGAATATTTCACTGGTTACATTTTGTTTGGCAGGAATAATCGGCACTTCTGCAAGAGCACTTTTTGCACAGATTTGTTCATGATTTTCAAGGATGAGAACATGTCATGCAACCTGTACATGTCTAACTTGTTTGTCTTTTACCACGTTGGTGTTTGATTGAATGCACAATCTTTGATATCAAGGATATGGAAAATCTGGTAACACTTCAGTATGGGGAACAAATCTCACTTTTAACTGGTTGCTTATTAGCCTGAATATTGGCTGTTTATTAGTACGTATAAAGCACATATTAATGCCTTATTCTGCATGACCAGTACCTGAACTTAACATCTACCTTACTAACTATTAATAAGCAGTAAATTAGGAGTTTATTGATGGAAAAGTCATAGTTAGTAGTGAATATGTGTTCCCCATACTAAAGTGTTACTGAAATTTTTCTCCTCCCTCTTTATTTTGCTATCCTAACTATAAACAATGATATTATTAGTTGCTTTAAGCCATTTCCCCTCTGCAGTAAGATTAGACCATTTTTTCACTGCGACCCACCAGTTGAGAACCACTGATTTAAACCAATAACTATCATACACCATAAACTGCGAAAACCTGCTGAAACCTTGTCAAGTACTGTTTTACATGGCAGTTTCAGATTCACTTTCACGGCTCTTCCCGGAGCCTAGCGGTTTCTCCGAGACATCCGAGCGTGTCAGTGAAGAGTCATGAAGACCTGTGCTGAAACCGGAGGCTGCTGTCCTGTCTCAGCAGTGCACCTGGCACCCACCTGCTTCTGTTACGCCCCGCTGCCCAACAGCCCCTCGACAACCCAATGCTCTCCTCTCCAGTTTCACTGTACCTGCTGGAAGACAGCTCCATCTGGGATATCCCAGGGCGGCTTGTGGAGATCCAGCAATAAGACCGTGGCCCCTTGTCCGGCCAGAGCACGGCCCAGCCTGAATCCGAAGTATCCGGCCCCTCCGGTGACCAGCACCCTGCTGGCCCCGCACCGCCTCTGCTCTGGGCTCTCCAGCCTGCCGGCCACCACGCAGTTGGGACTGTTGCACAAGGCGCCCACCGCCCCGTTGGCTCTGTGTCTGATTGGGGCAGCGGCGGCGCTGCGGCTGTGGGTCTGCCGGCGACAGTCCAGTAGACATGCACAGGGCAGCTGCTCCACCTGACACAAGGACCTGCTCTGCTTCATAATGCACACGGGGCTTCAGATACCTCCACTGCGTCCAGTCTGGGGATGAACAGAGACAGTGAGAGTCTAATGAATGAGCGGCTGCTGTGAAACAGATCTGCCTATGAGTGAGTGAATGAATGCATAATTCACCTCTCCATGTAAAGAGGCTGATGCCAAACTTTTCCTTACACTCGCTTTGAAACCCTTACCAAAAACTGCTAGAGTCTTCACACACTGCTATACTTTTTGAATATAGCAACATTTACACTTTAAAATTAATCAGAAATCATCACTAGAATGATCCAATATCACTTGTACTCAAAAATTAAAAATCATATACTCAACCCCTGTCATTCCAAACCTCTATGACTTTCTTTTTTTCTGTGAAACACAAAAGTGGATATTTGAAAAAATTTTTCAATTGTTTTTGTCCATACAGTAAAAATCAGTGGGTTGTAAAACAACTCTGGAGCCCATTAAAGGGTAAGTTGACCCAAAAATGAAAATTCTGTCATTAATGACTCACCCTCATGTCGTTCTACACCCGTAAGACCTTCGTTCATCTTCAGAACACAAATTAAGATATTTTTGATGAAATCCGATGGCTCAGTGAGGCCTGCATTGCCAGCAAGACAATTAACACTTTCAATGCCCAGAAAGCTACTAAAGACATATTTAGAACAGCTCATGTGACTACAGTGGTTCAACCCTAAAGTTATGAAGTGATGAGAATACTTTTTGTGTGCCAAAAAACCCAAAATATCTACTTTATTCAGCAATATCTAGTGATGGGCGATTTCAAAACACTGCTTTATGAAGCTTCGAAGCTTTATGAATCTTTTGTTTTGAATCAGTGGTTCGGAGCTAAACGTCAAACTAAACGTTTCGAAACACTTATGACATAAAGAAGCCTTGTTTACTGAAATCATGTGACTTTGTCAGTATTTTTTTGTGTCACAGTTAAAACACCAAATATATCAAATCTTTTGATCAAACTGTAAAGAAATTGTATAGGATTTTTAGATAATTTCCATCATTTTAAATGATTTTTCTGAATGAATGGCTTAATGAAATTCATGAATGTGTAATATATAAAATATGAATATTTTGTCTACACTTTAAACTGTCAACACATTTGATTTTATTCCATGATTTTATTTTATTCTGATGTTGAACAATATTGAATAAGCAGCAAAAATAAAAATAAAAAAATGGAAGAAAATGGAAGATGTTATACTCAACCTTCAATAAATAACCAATGGAATTTGACAAGTGCTTCACAGGTTCAACATAAGACAAAAAAATATATATCTAACAAAATTCTAAGTCAAGCTGTAAGATTGTATTTGATTCATAAAGATTTTTTCCTCCTTTTTTGTTTTTTGTTTTGTTAGGATCTTGTTGCATTCCATATTATGAATCCAGCTAAAATTCTGCACACAGTCTTTAGTATTAGAAGATATGGCTCTACAGTATATCAAACCATATGTAGCCTACATATTTATGTCATGATAAAGGGACTTTCTTTGTTGTTGATTAAAAAGGGTATATATTAAAAAAAAACAAAAACAAACAAACAAAAAAAAAACATTGCAAATAGAAAGACATCATTCAACAAATTATATTTGAGTCAGTATACTGTAGGCCAAAACATTTTAATTTTCTATATTACAATACAGTGTTCATGTTACACGTTTTACAAGTAGTGCAGCAAAAAAAAAAAAAAAAGGAAAGAAAGAAAGAAAGAAAGAAAGAAAGAAAGAAAGAAGTACCAAGTGCATTTAGTTCATTAGAATTAACTTTGTGATCAGTAAGTAGATGGAAACATGAACACTGGTAAAATAAAGTGTGACCCAGAATGGAAACTATAGCCTACACATTTCTCCAATACCGATATAGCAGTAATAAAATAATCGATTTAAGTTCTCTATACACACGTAAGCACGTTTCATTATCAGCATCGAAGAAAACCGTAGAAAATAGCAATAGATTAAGCATTTTTAAGCTGAAATGCAATTGATATAATATTCAAAATGTCTAAGAATGTCATTAAATTTGCATGTCCCTCTTGTTCTTTCCTCGCGCCTTCACATTGCATTTTTTGATGATTGGTAAACTTTAAAACGAAGCTTTACCTGTCAGTAACTGGTCATATGTGTTGTGTCCATCAGCTGCGCGCGCGTCGCGTCATCCCGCTAGTGTCTCTGGTGTTCTGCGTCTGTCAATCACCTGCGCTTCACCTGAGAGCGTTACCGTAAAACAGCGAGTGCGCGCGAACCTACCTACACAGCAGCCAATGAGCACTAGCATGCCATGTCATGCAGTTTACATTTAACAATATCAAAAGAATAAAATGTGAAAACAAAACTACTTTTCAAACGTATAATACATTGAATGATCCTGCAAAAGCATATTATTGATGCATTTTATAGGCTACAGTGCAGTATAAAGTATTCATTTGTCATATTTAAAAAGTATCTATCTATCTATCTATCTATCTATCTATCTATCTATCTATCTATCTATCTATCTATCTATCTATCTATCTATCTATCTATCTATCTATCTATCTATCTATCTATCTATCTATCTATCTATCGAGTATCAGATCTTTGGCATCACAAATGCACAATAGCAAAGAAAAATGCTAATATACTTTGTATACTTCCCCTCCTCCCCAAATACTGTCAGATGGTAATATCATGGCACAAATTGTATGATACTGGAATTCATGTATGCCTATGTAATGCCTATATGCCTATGTGAAGTGAGATGTGTGATTACGCTAGAGCACCCCACCAGCCTACCTTGCCGGGCCCAGTTTAATCTAAACTAAAGTATTCTGTCCCCCATACATTTCTGTGAATGTGCGAATCTTCCAATTTATTAACCGCTATAGGTAAGAAACTAAAAGAAAAACAAAGTGCAGTAAACGTTAAAACTATTTGTGGTACAAACCAGTGTTTATGATACCAGTTTGCAATACAAATGGGTAGTTTTTTTACAGGTAAAATAACTGGAAGTGAATGACACCGGAAGCCAGACAAATCACAAATGCTCTTAAGCTGCAATTTGAACATTAAAGCTGTCACATTTCTTTCAACCATGCTTTTTATAACAGATACCTATTTACAATATGTTTCCAAAATATTATTTTTAGCCATAAGCTTATTAAAGGTGCAATATGTAATGTGTGTAAAATATGATTTTTGCAGTAAAATATCCAAAAACCACCAGTGTTATATATTTTGTTCACTTGAGTACTTACAATATCTCAAATGTTTGCAACTATTTGTAAATCGTGAGAAAATTGCAATTTTAACCAAGGCTCCGGGACATGTGAGGAGTCGCCTGTCAATTACGTCACCCTCGGTCTGCCTCGGTTTCCGGTTTTATTTTGTAGAAACCATGGAAACACCAAATACACTTTAATATTTACATGTTTTAATAGACAAGGGAACAACTGTTTTGATATATTTATAGACAGAAAACTAATTGTTGTTATATAGCTCAACACGTTTAGTCTTATTGTTTAAATCAATTTTAATTTCAGCTTTATCATGCCTCAGAGAAATACACTATTTTGTCAAGTAGCTAACATAGCATAATCAGATGCAGCTTTATTTTTTAGTAAGAGTAATACTGAATTTTCTCCATCATACAATACATTTTAAAATGAATTGCATGCCATTTATCAACACAAGCCATCCAGCATTTAATATGATATTCTAAAATCTTACTGCAGTGTGTCTCAAACAAGTGTCTCACAGCAGCCGCCAAGCGAACACACAGCTATAACATAATTTCCAACACACTCAAATGTATCTAATATGATAAACAGAGCTGTGTTACCTCTTAAGCTTGACCGGAAAAGCGGAAGCGGCACCGGCGACTGTGTCATAATAAAAGTTCTGCTGCTCGTGAGGCGTGTGTTGCACAATCACTCCAGCGGCCTCGTTCAGCTTCCACAACAACTCGGTCCTGCTCTGCTTCATACTACAGTAACGTTAATAATCACATCCATGAACATGTTTTCTTCCCGAGTCCTATCCCGATTCTTTTCCACCGGCTGTGAAGTGAAGACGACGTGTCCCAAGATTCCGCACTCAAACTTGGCATCATCAAGCTATGCCTTTGTTTTGAATAGGCCTCTAGCGACCTCTAGCAGGCAGAAATCTTACATATTGCACCTTTAACAAATATTTTTACATTAGGCCTTATGAAATTATTTATAGATGTTCGAATGAGTGAAACACACAATTATCTATAGATGTTATAGATAGTTGAGTTAAACAATGTATTTACTCAAACCACACTTTTGACTCCATAGAGTAGTTTATTCTGAATAAATAAAGCTGTCATGATTTGAATAGGTGTGGAGATCAGCGTCTACATTCCTTCCAGGTTCCTTGACCCCAAAATAGTTTTTCTACGAAAACAAAAGTCACCATGTTAAAAAGTATACAATAACATCAACCATTACATCAACACTTGGCGTGTGTATCATAGCAGAAGCACTGTTGCCTGAATGAACACAGTCACAAACCTGAAAGCTTTAGCTTGTTTCTGGAACAATCTCAGCTTCTCAATCTCCTCTGATAGTTTCCTTAGATCATCCCCCTCAAATTTTGGAAGCACTGTGTCCTTTGATTGTGGACATAAAAGAATCAACACATCATTTCATAACACTGAATCTGCAGAAATACATTTGAACGTGTTGAAAACCACGTACCCCTGCAATATATTGACATTAAAGAAATGTTGAGTACTTCCCCTTAAAAGTCATCATATACGTACTGCACTGCAGGGGTCTGACAGCAGTTTTCTGATAAGAGCCGTATCCGTGTCGTCAGGAGCCTGATGGAAACGTCCTCCTGTTTTATGGGCTAGACACTTCAGAAACTCACTGCCGGATCTGTTCAAAAAGATTAAAATGATAAACAGATTTTACAAATCACCTTAATACGTACACTATAACATATACATTCCAAGCTCCATTGCTGAAACACACTTTATTTCCATATTTAACCCCTCTACCCAGGTCCTACTCGCCCCGCGATGTGCAGGCCTTGAACCTGGGTCTCTGGCATGGGAGTCAGACTCTCTACCGAGGAGGCTAAAGGCTGCAACCTCTAGCGTCAGTCACAAGAGCATCTCTAGAGATCAGAGGAGTGAGGTTTACTCGCATAGCGACTACTAGCTGGCCTCCGTTACACTCACCCCCCTAAACCTCAATCCCATCCGGGTCACGGCATCAATGTAACCCCTCTACCCAGGTCCTACTCGCCCTGCTCTGTGCGGGCCTCCAACCTGGGTCTCTGGCTTGGCAGTCGGACGCTCTACCAAGGAGGCTAAAGGCTGCAACCTCTAGTGTCAGTTGCTCTTGACATCAGACATCAGATTTAGACATTCTACTGACTGCAAGCAACTTTGAAAACAACTAAAATCGCTGTATTATTCATGCCAGGCCAGTAGGTGGCGATGTCACTTTGTAAAGAAACACTACGCACCTATAGACTGAACATGTACTACATGTATACATGATGTCACCCTTTTCACAAATTCACGTTTTTGTAGTTTATACGGAGACAATAACGGTATTGTTTATAAAAACATGCACTTTGAAACCCATTTTCAAAAGTTTGCATTTTCAGTCCCCTAAAACATCATTGTCATGTAAATGAAAGGCCAAAACACATAAAAAGTTTTTTGTTTTTAGCTGAAAATGGTGTTATGTAAAAGACCCCTAAAAATAGGATTTTTGAAAATGTAGTCAGATGATATTAAGGTACAATCTAGCTGGCTGATACACGAGGACTTGTTAAAATCGCAAGGATGTTGTGATAGTCTTGGAAGCATCAGTGAGAATGGCTGGAAAAATAATCACTCACCATACAGTATGTCACTGATTTTAGTTGTCTTTATGACTCACTACTACATACACAGACATTATTCCATTCTAACCTACTGAGACCCTGCGACCTCATATGAGGACATTACATTTTTGCCTCTTGACACAATGATAGTCAATTTTGTAAATCTTAGACCTGTTGGCCACATTTAGGGACACTGCCCACACCACCTTGTGGTGA
The DNA here is from genome assembly GCF_018812025.1 of Megalobrama amblycephala. Lineage (NCBI taxonomy): Eukaryota > Metazoa > Chordata > Actinopteri > Cypriniformes > Xenocyprididae > Megalobrama > Megalobrama amblycephala. The sequence goes on along the minus strand of NC_063044.1, from coordinate 31,187,821 downwards.
TATCACAACATTACACCACTGTCAGTGAGAACAAAATGGCTGGAATATCAGCAAAAAACTTCTACCCCAGTTCCCAAAAGAAAAATGACCCAGGTAAAAAATCTATTCAAATTATATGAATGAAACAAATGTATTTATGTACAATACTGTCTCTATCATCATATGGGGATTAAAATTTGACATATTTTAGTAATAGTAGCACTCTAGGACATCAGTAAATGTGAAGCACTCGTTTGAGGACATTGGGACTATATAACGTTATTTTTTCTACCATGTGGTTAGCTAAACATGGGAATATTTAGATGGATTTAGACGCATTAGCATTGAAAAAACAACAACATTTGTCTGTGTGTGTGTGAGCAGAGTAAATCATAGTAAATCATAATAAATAATACTACAATATGGTTTATCAAGGTGAATCATGCTAGAATCCTGGTAAATCATTCTAGTAAATATCGGATATCGGCAGATAGGCCTACTCAAACCCCAGCTGGATCTCTAATTTTTTTTACGTTATTACAGCGAAACTTTCATTGTCAAGAGCAGAACAATTGCTCATGGCAATTGCAAACAACTCTGAGGTGGAGGATCTCTCAGATGGGGAAGATAATGATCCTGCTGTGGACGAAGTCATTTTACAAGATGTTGACCTCATGGATAAGCATCCTGATTTTTCGCCACCTGATTCATCAGGAGATGATTCCGGTGAAGAGTACACACCACCTGATGCAGCTGAAGATACTGACTCTGAGAATGAAAGTCAGCCAAATCATGCACAAGTGCACAGACGTGGACGTTAAGAACAGCATATTGAGAATGATGAGCTGGATGAGGAAGATCAGAGACATGGAGAGCCCAGACCAGAACCAAGGAATGCTGGACGTGGAGAACGCTGGAGGTCTGCTCCATTTAGACCAAATTTGGTCCAGTTTCAGGATGGAGATGATGGACTGAAAGATGAGCGAACAGGTTGGCAGCCACTGGATTATGTGGAGCAGTACATTGACTCAGACCTGATGAAACTCATTGCTGACTGCACAAATGCCATGTCACTGGGTAACAGTGGGAGATCTCTCTCAACTTCGGTAGATGAGATTTATCACTTTTTTGGAGCAGCAATCTTGATGTCTTGCATGCCTTATCCACAGATAAGGATGTTTTGGTCCAATGCCCTACAAATCCCCGCCATTAGTAACACAATGTCACGTGATCACTTCTTCAAACTTAGGAGCCATCTGAAAGTAGTTATTGACTATGATGTATCAGAAGATAAGAGGGAAACCAACAAATTCTGGAATGTGAGGCCTTTTATGGACCGTATTCTTACTGGCTGCCGCCTTCAGGTTCATCCAGAATGCGTCTCAATAGACGAGCAGATGATCCCGTTTACAGGGGCCTGTCCAGATGGGAAACTATGCGTGGTCAAGTGGTACGACAACAAGCCAGTTGTGATGCTCTCCACTGTTCACTCAGAGCAGCCAGAAGATACTTGCCAGCGGTGGTCCAAGAAGGGAAAAAAGTATGTGACCGTGACAAGACCAAGCATCGTGCGCGAGTACAACTCAAAGATGGGAGGTGTAGACATGCCAGATAGAATGATGAGCTACTACCGAATGTCTGTGCGGACGAAGAAGTGGACAATTCACATGCTGATGCATTTCATGGATCTTGCCCTTGCCAACAGCTGGCTGCTGTATCGCAGAGATAACCAGGAAAATGGCACCCCAAGGAAATCTATCATGAAGTTTCTTGAGTTTCGCATGGTAGTGGCTCAGGTATTCCTCAGCAAGTGTGATGTTCTTCATGAAGGTGCTCATGTCACAGAACAAGAGAATGAGAAAGGACACCTTCCACCACCAGGCAAAAAATCTCGGGTCGCTCCAATCCCCCATATCTCAGTCCGTTCCAGTGCTGCTCATTTCCTGGAGATGGTGGCCTTGAAAAACCCCATGCGTTGCAGAGCACAAGGCTGCACTGGGAAATCCCGTGTGCGATGCATGACATGCAATGTGCATCTGTGCTTGCAAAGTGAATGAAACTGCTTTGCAGCATTTCACACCGGTCAATAGGGGCTATTCCAGTCAGGCTGGAAAGATAGAGGCAGCTAGTTAGGAAAAAAAGCCACAGTTCAAAGGCTGCTATGCTGAATTCAACTGTTTGTTACTGTTACAGTTTGCACTTTAGCTGTTTTATTAGCCATGTTTCAGGCTGTTTACATTTTATGTAGGCTTTACACTCTGATGTTTACATTTTCAAATAAACTGTGAAAATGTGTCAAATTAACTTTTTGTACCAATGGAGTCTATGTGTGTCATACAGTAAGATAGACCCACTGTACTCGTACGAGGACATTAATTTTTGAGAGAACTACTTATTGTATTAAGCTGAAATTTTGAATTTTGACTAATTGGGACCTTCTGGCCTCAACAACAAATAATATTTCAAAAAGTTATGATAGACCCACTGTCCTCACATGAGGACATCTTTTTCTGCAAAAACTACTTCCTGTACAAAAACAAATTTTAGGTATTACACTTATTAGGTCCTACATATCCCAAATAGCAAGAACAATTATAAAATGCACACCAGGCAAACTCTCGGGTCTCAGGAGGCTAATAAAAAACATATTTATTCATAAAACAAAATCTGTTTCCAAAGTAACATTTTCTGTGATGGAAGCAGACAAAAAATGTCCCGAATCTTGACCAAGAATCAATACAAAGACAGCATCAGAGTTGACCTGTCATGGCAGTTGAGTGCGAGGGTGTGGACGGTGAAGCGCTTCTCTTTTCTCAGTGTCTCTATCTCTGTCAGTATTAGACTGTGGCTGGAGTCACATCCTCCATCACAGATCAGATACAGACCAACATCATCTGCCAAGCCACAGCCTGTCTGGAGCAAAATAGCATTACATACAGTCACATTTACAAACACAAGAACAACTGAGGCCCTGTTTTCTTCTGGTATTAAGATGCGTTTTGGTCGATTGGATCACAAGTGGACAACGCTAAATACAGGTGTAAACGGGGTCTAAAATGTTTTGAGCTTGTCCACTTTCGACCAGTTCCAGAGGTAGACGAAAACGCATTCGACCGGATTGCTTTCATACGCTCATGTGGTCGAAAAAGACCACAAAAGACCGCCTGCTCTCCGTGTACTGACCTAATGCGTAACATTATGGGAAGCACGCCATAGACCCTCCCCTCGAAGAAATCAGGACAGAAGTGATCGATAGTGATGGATTAAAACACCAGGTGTAAACGGGAATGTGTCTCCCTTGTCCACTTGTGATCCGATCAACCAAATTTTAAATAAAACAAATAATCGAATATTTGCTTTTTATGCGTCCAAACATTCAAATACAGTATTTCTGAAAAATGCCCATCCCTAATTTTAACATTTCCATAATCAAAACAAAATGTTTGGAAAATGTTCTTAGAGCACACTATAGTGCCATTGACCAATTACAATCATGTTTTCCAGAAAGCAATGTAATAATAGTAAAGGCAGTTGTTGCGATGAGTGTTGCGGTGAGTACCTGCAGTGCTTGCAGTGTGGAGGAAGCTCCGTGTGAGCTGAGCTGACTCAACCACTGCACTGCCTCCATACACAGATCTTCAGTGGACTCAACCAGGGCCGGCTGCCACATCCGCACACCTCCAGAGAACGCCAACACATTAAACCTGACACACACACACACATCAGTCACTAAGACACCGGCCAACAAACTCAGCATGTCACTAACCATGCATTAGGTGCATTATGGACCGTTTTCACATTTCTAGTCTTCTCCAAAACTGTGGAAATACACAATATTGCAAAGGTTTTGGGACGCCTCCCTTTACATGCACATGAACTTTAATCCAACATCCCATTCTTAATCTGTAGGGTTTAATATGGAGTTGGCCTATCCTTTGCAGCTATAACAGCTTCAACCCTTCTGGGAAGGCTTTACACAAGGTTTAGGACTGTGTTTATAGGAATTTTTGACCATTCTTCTAGAAGTGCATTTGTGAGGTCAGGCAGTGATGTTGGCGAGAAGTCCTGGCTCACAGTCTCCACTCTAATTCATCCCAAAGGTATTCTACTGGATTGAGGTCAGGACTCTGTGCAGGCCAGTCATGTTCCTCCACACCAAACTCGCTCATCCATGTCTTTATGGACCTTGCTTTGTGCACTGTTGTGCAGTCATGTTGGAACAGGAAGGGGCCATCCCAAAACTGTTCCCACAATGTTGGGAGCATGAAATTGTCCAAAATGTCTTGGTATGCTGAAGCATTAAGAGTTCCTTTCACTGGAACTAAGGGGCCAAGCCCAACCCCTGAAAAACAACGCCACGCCATAATGCCCCCAAACTTTACACTTGGCACAATGCAGTCAGGCAAGTACCGTTCTCCTGGCAACAGCCAAACCGAGACTCATCCATCGGATTTCCAGACAGAGAAGCGTGATTCGTCACTCCAAAGAACACGTCACCACTGCTCTAGAGTCCAGTGGCAGCATACTTTACACCACTGTATCCGACGCTTCGCATTGCAGTTGTTGATGTAAGGCTTGGATGCAGCTGCTCGGCCATGGAAACCCATTCCATGAAGCTCTCTACGCACTGTTCTTGAGCTAATCTGAAGGCCACACGAAGTTTGGAGTTCTGTAACTATTGACACTGCAGAAAGTTGGCGACTTCTGTGCACTGTGCGCCTCAGCATGCGCTGACCCCGCTCTGTGATTTTACGTGGCCTACCACTTTGTGGCTGAGTTGCTGTTGTTCCCAGTTGCTTCCACTTTGTCATGATACCACTAACAATTGACCGTGGAATATTTAGTGGTGAGGAAATTTCACGACTGGACTTATTGCACAGGGGGCAACCTATCACGGTACCACGCTTGAATTCACTGAGCTCCTGAGAGCGACCCATTCTTTCACAAATGTTTGTAGATGCAGTCTGCATTCCTAGTGCTTGATTTTATACACCTGTGGCCATGGAAGTGATTGGAACACCTGAATTCAATGATTTGGAGGGGTGTCCCAATACTTTTGCCAATATAGTGTATGTCATCACAGTCTATGAGAAGGATCAATTCATCTATCATCATCCATCCATTCATCATCTGTTCGGCTAATCAATGGAAGACAGGCAAGTGTGAAAGCAATTTTTCTGTATTTCCCTCTAGAGGAAAAAAAGAGTGCACCTCACGCTGTTGGCATGCAGCTGATCCCAGATCAGTAAGGTCAGTCCCTTCTGGAGTTCAGGGAGGCAGGGAGCCATTGATCCAGACACATCCAGTAGAACACAGACGTCCTTTTCCAGCACTGATCCGAACATACGCCTGCTGCCTACTCGCAAATGAAAGATCCACATGGCAGGAAAAGACAGATCTGTTCCAAAACCTAGTGAGCTTCCATGCTGTCTACTGCTAACTGGAATCCCCATCCTTCTGGAACAGCTTTTGAGCGCAAGCAAATCTCTATGTTTTGGAACAGAGCCATGCTCAAATTTTTGAGTACTGATACGATATGAACCACATACAGATAATGATATGGTACCACCAACCTGATCTCATGATAAAACGTAACTTTTTAATTTATTCAAGGCTTAACGAGTGAAGCACACAGGCCTTCTTATACCGGGATGCCCGGGGAGTGGCAAATTTCACTCACCAATTTCACTGGCCTATTCTGAATGCGTTAGAGGTGTCTAGGGCTCTCAAGAACGAGCCCTAGTGTTGGTATTTCAATACAAATTCAAAAGCAACCAACAGAAAGGGAACTATTTACATTCAAATCTATGCTCAAAAATGGGGATGACAGTTAACAAATAGACAAATCCATCTCAAACAGCTTTTCACATAGAAACAAGCACAAAATTATATTTCACATTTCTCTCCAGAAAGAGCTATTTTCAAAGAGGGCTTGCGATAGACACCTCTACTGTACCTGTCAGTAACCACTCCAGTCTTCGGCTGTAGCGCTGCATCAGTTTCTCTGTCTGATTGAGGTAGTGCTTTAACTCACCAGGAGTCAGATGCAGGTGTCTCACTGCCCCCTATTATGAACATCAAGACATACCATATACTAAACTTGGAAAATAAATATTTCCAGTATCACTGGTGTTACACAGCACTGTGCTTACATTGACTTGGACACTAGGGAATATGTCGCAGTACTTAGCAGACACTCTCTTCTGGACAGACGGCACCAGTTTGTTGTGATGACAGCATTCGGGTCCAGATATCAGTTTGTGAAGGTCCAACTTCAGATTCTTTATACCAAACCTTTTCAGCCACTTAAAGAACACACACACACAAACAAACAAACAAATAAACACCGATTTAAAACAATCCTTTAGGATTCAAAGAGGACCTGTTATTCTTTTTGACATGTTCATCTTTCTTTAGTGTGTAATTTTGCAGTTTGAACATGAAAAAGGTCAAGACACAAAGTCCCTCCAGTGGGAGTTATTCAGTAACTATATAAGTAACATTGTTTCTGAACTCCCTGAAATGCCACCATTGTAGTCTTGAGTTTTCACATTTGCTAAGGCATTCTGATTGTTTGCTATGGGGTTTCTCATTTCTAATAGATTGCTAAAGAACTTAGAGTGATTTCTAAGGTGTTTCTAGGTGGTTATTAAGGTGATATAGAAAGAACGAGAGACAGATGAAACATTTGACCATCTGCTACATGAAAAATTAGGTCAGATGAGTTCAGAAGTCAGAAAAGATATAGCGCACTAGGTCAGAAAAAAATACCCAGCTAACAGGGAACGTTCACAGAACTTTAGCTAACATTCCGGCAAGGTTCTCTCAAGTTATGAAGAAACATTGTTCCAGTATAGTTATCTGGTCTTTAGTAATGTTCTCAAAACTTTAGTGCAAAAACATTATTTATACAACATTTTTTTTTTCTGAAATGTTTTAGTTGGATGTTCATCTAACATTAAGTGTTTCAGAATGTTCAAAGAACATTCAAAAGTAACATTCCCATAATGTTTGCATTATGATAAAAATGTAATGTTCCTTTAACTTTCATATAACCAAGAAAAAAGCTTTTAAAACATAAAAAAATTATGTTTTGTATGTTCAGAGAACATACAAGAACATTTTTAGACCATATTTTGTTAGCTGAGAATAGTGTGCCAGTTTAGGTGGATGTAGCTTGAAAACTTTAAGAAAAAATTTGGCATTTTTATTTTGAAAAATAACAGGATGGATTATACAGTACGTTACCTGTTTAGTTGAACAGATGTCTTCATGTTTTGCCAATTTAATCGTATTGATAGACTTGCGCACACTCTTGGGTTTTGGATATTTCTTGAAGACAACACCTAGATAAGGTAATCAATCAATGATATGATGCAACATGAAAAAGAAATGGATATGGAGTGGATCATATGTGTACATGATTCTGGCAATGACAAGACAAACATGGAAAATCCATTTCCACTAACCCAAGTTGCCATCTTCCATGAAAAAGACAGACTGAGACACAGTGGCTCTCCTCTGATCAGCAGGCTTTGTCCGCCCAGCCGGTGTGCTGAAATCAGCTGACTGGACTAAAAAAAGACCAAAAATAAATAGTCTGAAAAAAATGAATGCATGATGATGAGTCACATAAATAGCCCATCGTTTAGTCTGAGAGGCAATCAGAGGATGTTTCAGACAGAGACAAATATAGACACTGACATGCTTTTAGAATCTGACGTGGAAAGAATGAGTTGCTTTATCTGGAGCAATATAAAGCAAAAGTATCCATATGTGTGTGTGTGTGTGTATATATATATATATTATATATATATATATACAAACCCGATTCCAAAAAAGTTGGGACACTGTACAAATTGTGAATAAAAACAGAATGCAATGATGTGGAAGTTTCAAATTTCAATATTTTATTCAGAATACAACATAGATGACATATCAAATGTTTAAACTGAGAAAATGTATAATTTTAAGGGAAAAATAAGTTTATAAGTGTAAATTTCATGGCGTCAACACATCTCAAAAAAGTTGGGACAAGGCCATGTTTACCACTGTGTGGCATCCCCTCTTCTTTTTATAACAGTCTGTAAACGTCTGGGGACTGAGGAGACAAGTTGCTCAAGTTTAGGAATAGGAATGTTGTCCCATTCTTGTCTAATACAGGCTTCTAGTTGCTCAGCTGTCTTAGGTCTTCTTTGTTGCATCTTCCTCTTTATGATGTGCCAAATGTTTTCTATGGGTGAAAGATCTGGACTGCAGGCTGGCCATTTCAGTACCCGGATCCTTCTTCTACGCAGCCATGATGTTGTAATTGAAGCAGTATGTGGTCTGGCATTGTCATGTTGGAAAATGCAAGGTCTTCCCTGAAAGAGACGACGTCTGGATGGGAGCATATGTTGTTCTAGAACTTGGATATACCTTTCAGCATTGATGGTGCCTTTCCAGATGTGTAAGCTGCCCATGCCACACGCACTCATGCAACCCCATACCATCATAGATGCAGGCTTCTGAACTAAGCGCTGATAACAACTTGGGTTATCCTTGTCCTCTTTAGTCCGGATGACATGGCGTCCCAGTTTTTCAAAAAGAACTTCAAATTTTGATTCGTCTGACTACAGAACAGTTTTCCGCTTTGCCACAGTCCATTTTAAATGAGCCTTGGCCCAGAGAAAACGCCTGTGCTTCTGGATCATGGTTAGATATGGCTTCTCTTTGACCCATAGAGTTTTAGCCGGCAACGGCGAATGGCACGGTGGATTGTGTTCACCGACAATGTTTTCTGGAAGTATTCCTGAGCCCATGTTGTGATTTCCATTACAGTAGCATTCCTGTATGTGATGCAGTGCCGTCTAAGGGCCCGGAGATCACGGGCATCCAGTATGGTTTTCCTGCCTTGACCCTTACGCACAGAGATTGTTCCAGATTCTCTGAATCTTTGGATGATATTATGCACTGTAAATGATGATAACTTCAAACTCTTTGCAATTTTTCTCTGAGAAACTCCTTTCTGATATTGCTCCACTATTTTTCACCGCAGCATTGGGGGAATTGGTGATCCTCTGCCCATCTTGACTTCTGAGAGACACTGCCACTCTGAGAGGCTCTTTTTATACCCAATCACGTTGCTAACTGACCTAATAAGTTGTAAATTGGTCCTCCAGCTGTTCCTTATATGTACATTTAACTTTTCCGGCCTCTTATTGCTACCTGTCCCAACTTGAATGTGTAGCTCTCATGAAATCCAAAATGAGCAAATATTTGACATGACATTTCAAAATGTCTCACTTTCAACATTTGATATGTTATCTATATTCTATTGTGAATAAAATATAAGTTTATGAGATTTGTAAATTATTGCATTCCTTTTTTCACAATTTCACAAATTCACAATTTGTACAGTGTCCCAACTTTTTTGGAATCGGGTTTGTATACATATATATATATATATAGAGAGAGAGAGAGAGAGAGAGAGAGAGAGAGAGAGAGAGAGAGATTGTGTGAATTACAACAAACAGTTCAGATGGCAAACAGAGACCATTTGGTATATGATCTCTAATAATTACAGTCAGGATGTTGTGAAGACATCACACCTGCTGGGATTTCTGCTTTAGAGCTGTTTGGCCTCCAAGCTGAGCTGTTATGTGCAAATCTGCTCATCTGTCTGCTTTCCTGTTCACATCATGATCAAAAAGCATTCATTTACGGAAATATCTTTTTTAATGAGTCCCTTAAAGCGATCATTTAAAAAATTGTTGTCATTTACCCATGCCGTTACAAACCTGCATGACTTTCTTTCTTCTGTGGAACACAATAGAAGATATTTTGAGAAATGTCTCAGTATTTCTTGTCCATACAATGGAAGCAAATGATCATCAAATCTGTCTGGTTACCAACATTGTGTCGCTTTTGTCCACTTTCGACCACTTTTATCCTGATTTTTTCAATGGGAGGGTTTATGGGTGGGTAAATGTTTTTTTTTTTTTTTTCAGATCTTTTGGTCTAATGGATAAAATAAGCTTGCACAATTTATATATAAACAAGCTCGGAGATGAGGAAAAACACACAGAGAGCAGCAGTTTTTGTTTCTGCTCTGACAGCCACAAGACCAGCCGAATGCAGTGAGTGCATGTTAGAAATCAGGAATTGTGAGAGAACATTGTGCTTGGTACATTTTTCGTCTTTAAACAAACTTAGGTCTTCAACTGACAAAGTTTAAATTCCATAATGCCTCTAGCGCTCTTCCCATAATGTTTATGCATTAGGTCAGTAGGCGGAAAGTAGGTGGTCCTTAGTGGCTGTTCAAACACATTCGATCACATGAGCGTTTACGCTACGAAAACAATCTGGTCGAATGTATTTTTGACTACCTCTGGAAGTGTTCGAAAGTGGACAAGCTCAAACTGTTTTAGATCCCGTTTACACCTGTATTTAGCATCATCCACTTCGACATCCAATCGACCAAAACACATCTTAATACCAGGTGTAAACAGGGCCTAAAATATGTCCAAGAGCTTTACACGCCAGACTGTTATTGTAGGGACATTGACTTCACATTTTCACACCCCTAAACATGATCCTGAACAAAATGAACTGTGACTGGTTGCTTTACATGTCAGTCAGGCGGTTTCTGGGCGGTTCTTTGGCTAATGAAAGCTGTGATGGCAGAAGGTCTGGCTACACAAGACTAGGCTATGTGAAACTAATCACTGGTGAATTCTAAGAGGTGAAGGCAAGATCTTACTGATTAGGCTAGTTATGAAGCCTAATATGAAGATCACCAGCATCCAAAACACATGAAATGCTGGTGACTAACAATGCTGTTCTTTTCAGGATAGCATTTCATAGAGACGGTATAACAGATCAAGTGAGATGAAGACAGTGATCTGACCAGTCTCGCCAGGCTGAGTGTTGAGGGTCTGGGAGACGGCAGTTTTGTTTTGTGGGTCCAGGCCTGGGGTTTGAGGGATGGGGTACTCGCTTCTCCAGAACCCCTGCCGGAGCCCTTCTGGATCAGAGAGTCCAGTAGTTCAGAGCACTGCAGGAAAACATGGACGATAGTCCAATATATGAAGTAATATAATTACAATTATGAGCAATACCAGCAACAACTGTCAGATAAGTAGGGCTGGGAATTGAAAATCGATTCCAATTCTGGAATCAGATACTTAAGGTCAGGAATTGGATACTTGTTATAAAATTAAAATTAGGATTCCTCTTATCGATTCCTTTGTGTGCATTTAATATTAATATTTGCATCTTTAATCTTCTGGTGCTGTTTGCGTGTCGGTCAAAAATGACCTTTTTTTAATTTCAATGAAATGACTGTACTATATTTTAGTTTGATGGGTTTTTTTTTTAATATTTTGTATTTTTAGAGGATTTTATGGTACTAATATATATATATATATATATATATATATATATATATATATATATATATATATATATATATATATATATATATATATATATATATGCAGTAGTTATAATCCATTTATTCACTTTTTGTGCATGGACCTGAAAATAAATCTTGAAGGCTTTGGAACACAGACTTAAGTTTGGCCTCTTTTCAAGAAGACACTTCGCAGATTGTTGCTAAAGTGAAAAAAGTGAACTTGGAAAAAAGTTATAAAATTGTACATTTATGAAAAATGCACAAAAATACCATTTTCAATTTTTATATGAAATATATGTTTTCCAAATCACATTTTGCTCTAAAACTCTAAACAAGTTGTGTTCAAAATATGAGATTGATAAATATGAGATTGATATCTCAAAAAATTAGCTTGCAGTAAAAATTTGTTTGGGTGCAGTTTAGTAGGTTACCAATAGATGAAATTCGTCTCCCATTCATTTCCAATGCGATTATTTTTGACCTAAACATTTTTGATTAAGAATCTATAAGAATCGGAATCATTAAAATTCGATAAAATGATAAAAAACGATACCCAACCCTACAGGTAAGCAAGTCAACATGTAATGGTGTTCAAAATCCATTTTACTTTCGTCATCTGATGTATTTTGAGTGAGTGGAAAAAATGTGAGACTTTATCTACTGGATAATGACTGAACTGTGAAAAGTTTGTGTAACAAGAATTAAGCCAGGTAGTTTGAGGGAAGGAATTTATGAAAGGAAAGTTTAAAGTTTAAAAGAACAGAATTCTTTTGTAACATTACAAATGTCTTTACTGTCACTTTTGATTCATTGAATGCATCCTTAGTACTGTGCAGTACTGTATGTATGAAGACAGCAAATAGGGTTAATTATTGATTGATTGATTGATTTATTGATGTCAGTGTGATTTTAAATGCAAATTGACTTGCAGCTCAGATGAGTACTGAAACATCTTCAACAAATCCAGCTGTTTCTGAACGAACACCAAGACCTGGATGAACCTTGATAAACAACTGATCATTTCTTGCAGGTGTGCTTTAAACTTTTCTTTGGTTTCCCATGAATTATTTAAACATCGCGGACATAGGTCAAGTCCAGGTCATGCAAGAAAAGCGCCCCAAACGCACTGCTCTGAACTCACCTTCTGACAATAATTAGCGGCCGTCTCCATTTCTCCAATTAGGGCACTGATGTCATCACTCTCCACGATGCCTGCAGGGAAAGACGAGGAAGAGGCTCATATTTTCCACTGCACACACACAAATACAAACACACACACAAACACAAGACTTCCCATTGTGGTTCAGGCACCATGTGCTACACATATGACACAGAGAAAAGCAGCAACATTAAAGTAAAGTAAACAGCAGTTATTTAGACATTTTACACATTACCTCAGAACTGTCTCAAGAGGTGTCCATCTTAAACTAAACTTCTTTTTAGTACCTCAAACTTGTCTTCCTTGAAAAACTCCATCATTCAGACAGTCATTCAACACCCTTTCCTCACCAGTCTCAGTCGTCCAGAGGAAGCGTCCATTGCCCGCATGTGCCAGGCTGCGCAGAGCGTGTGCGGTTTCGGCCCGTGTGGCGTGACGAGGCGGAGGGCATCGAACAGTGTCCTCCTCTCCGGTGAACAGGCACACATGGAGGTTCAGGTTTGTTGCGCTGCAGCACTCAGACACATAAGCAGTGACAGAAACCTGAGGAGTGTGAAAAACACTGTGACTGCTTTTCAAATGTGACAGCTTGCTGAAGAAAATGTGACAAAAACATCAGTAGCAAAATCAGAATATAGAAACTGCACCTTTTATATATGAACAGTAGAGGGCAGCAGAGGGTGGCATGCTTTTTACAAAGGTCAACATGGTTATTCATGGTTATTCACTTCAAACAATAATATGGAGACTCAAATAAAATGAAAGAATAAGTTATCTATTTAATAATTCAAACATAATTATGAAAAAATTAACCCCTTAACTGTCACTCCCCATTTTGAGCATAGACATAAAAATGTACTATCCAAACATAAATTGTTATAATTCATGAATGCTTTGGAATACAGACCTAGGCTTGGTATCTTGTAAAAAAAATAAATTTAAGAAGTTTAAGTTTACTGTAAAGGAAATGTATTGTACTAAACACTGTTATTTTATACAAAACTCTTTACTTTACAAAATGATTTTACACTAAAATTGCTATAAAATCAAATCCATATGTCTAATCAAGTTGTGTTCCAAATTTGAAGTTGATGTCACAAAAATTGAAGATTTTTTTTTTAGGCATTGCACCAAAAATAGCCACTTGTTGACACCCACATTCCATTGAATTTTTTGTATGCGTTCTTCTGTAACAAATTAATTCATTTCTGTCACAATATCACTTTTATCACAAAACAGTTGCAAAAAAAAAAATGTATATTTGGTCTCATGCCTTTCCGATGATATGTGTTTTGTCAAGATTAGAAAGTTTTGATTATAAAATAGTTAAAATAAATTTTGTAATATTAAACATACCACCCACTAGGGAGAGGAGCACACCGCTTCCATGGTAAAGCAATGTCCAGTTTCCACAGGATGAATTGAGTGTTCCAGCTTTCAAATGATACCTAATTTATTATGATTACTAAAGGAAAAAGGCAATAAAAAAAGACGCCAAGCGTCCCGCTAGCAGGACACTGACAGTAAAAGGTGCAATATGTAATATTTTCTGTCTGCAAGAGGCCTATTCAAAACAAAGGCGTAGCTTGATGACGGCAAGTTTGAGCGCGGAATCTTCACCTCACAGCCAGTGGAAACAATCGGGATAGGACTCAGGAAGAAATCATGTTCATGGATGCGATTATTAACGTTACTGTAGTATGAAGCAGAGCAGGACCGAGTGTTGTGGGAGCTGAACGAGGCCGCTGGAGCGATTGTGCAACACACACCGTGAGCAGCAGAACTTTTATTATGACACAGTCGCCGGTGCTGAGTATGAGGTAACACAGCTCTGTTTATCATATTAGATACATTTGAGAGTGTTGAAAATGATGTTACTCTGTGCGTTCGCTCGGCGGCTGCTGTGAGACACTGTTACACACTGCAGTAAGATAGATCGATTTTAGAATATCATGTTAAATGCTGGATGGCTTGTGTTGATAAATGACATGCAATTCATTTTAAAATGTATTGTATGATGGAGAAAATTCTGCTCCAAAAAATAAAGCTGCATCTGATTATGCTATGTTAGCTACTTCACAAATTAGTGTTTTTCTCTGAGGCATGATAAAGTGTGGTACTCGCAAAAAAACAAGAAAATTAGATTTAAACAATAAGACTAAATGTGTTGAGTTATATAACAACAATTAGTTTTCTGTCTATAAATATATCAAAACAGCTGTTCCCTTGCCTATTAAAACATGTAAATATTAAAGTGTCTTTGGTGTTTTCATGGTTTCTACAAAATAAAACCGTAAACCAAGGGTAACGCGGTTATGACGCAATTGACAGGCGACTCTTCACATGTCCCGGAGCCTTGGTTAAAATTGCAATTTTCTCACGATTTACAAATAGTTGCTAACATTTGGGATATTGTAAGTACTCAAGTGAACAAAATATATAACACTGGCCTAGTGGTTTTTGGACATTTTACTGCAAAATTCTTACATTTTGCACCTTTAAGGGATTAAATCACTTTTTAAATGAACGCTTATTTAAAACTATTTAATTAATGTTTTAAAATGTAGTTAAATAAATATTTAAACAATAAATGAATAAATATTTCAAATGAAAAATAAAGATATTTAAAACTACATTTCAAAACGTGAATTAATAAACAGTTTTATAAATGTTTATTTTTTCTTTTTTTTTCATTTAAAATTTTATGATTTTATTCAACTACATTTTAAACTACATTCTACTTCTCTGGACCTTGAATTTCATTGGTTTCTATGGGAGATAAAAAATAAAAAAAACTCTCGGATTTCATCAAAAATATCTTAATTTGTGTTCCAAAGATGAATGAAGGTTTTACAGGTTTGAAATGACATGAGGGTGAGTAATTAATCATGGATGTGTCATTTTTGGGTGAACTAACCCTTTAGTTAGCAAAATGTTCTTATAACATATTTTTGTCAGCTGGGTAGAAATCCACATCCAGTGCACAGTCCAGGACAGGAATTGGCTTGTGTGTGATTAAAAAGAACCATGAATGTCCGACTAACCATGTGTTGATCTGGCATGCTGGTGGTGAGGAGGTAAACGCCATGAGTCAGCACCGTTTCTTCCTGCGGTTCCTCCTCTAGAGCGCGCCGTAGAGCAGCCAGAGTATTACGACCCCCGACACACTCTAATGCCTGAATCCACCTGAACACACACACACACACACACTGACGTCTCGGGAGGTTGTAAGTAACAAGATTTATCATCAAAAGTCGTTTTCTTACAAGGCTTCAATTAAACTTTAGACCCCAAGAAGCAGAACAGCCTATATTAGGAAATGCACAAAGGCGGCATAGATGTACTGTTGTGGGATGAACTTAAACTGAACTTGGGAACAAAAACAGTTGCTAGTCTGAAATAACAGAAAACAGAATGAAATTACTAAGGCAAAATGCAGCAATTACTAAGTAGTTTTTTTTCCTTTTTATTTTGAATTTTGAGTTTTGTGTTTGATAAAAGTGTCTTGTAGTGCAGTCATAGCCATAACCAGTGTTGGGGAAAGTTACTTTTAAAAGTAATGCATTACAATATTGCGTTACTCCCTAAAAAAGTAACTAATTGCGTTACTTAGTTACTTTTTATGAAAAGTAATGCGTTACATTACTTTTGCGTTACTTTTTATGAAAAGTAATGCGTTACATTACTTTTGCGTTACTTTTTCTCACTGAGGCTGGGCTTGTTTGTTTTTTAATAACAACAAAAAAGTTCTATTTTTGGCAAAAAGGCCCTTTCACACCAAAAGTGAAATGAATAAGCCTCAAGCTGAAGGAAAAGCATATTTACACCTGTACAGTAGAGGGTGCAGCTCAAACAAACCTTTCTAATCTAAAGTATTTTTTGCTTATTAGTATGGTTGAATTAGGTATATTGAAGATCAGCAGTAAAGACATTGGTTAATAATTGAGATTAAATACATAAAGTATATTTGTGTAATTTAATATAGTTAATTATTACAGGTTTGCAAAAATTCTGAGATTGCATTTCACTGTTTTTATTCATTTTGAGGAATACTGAATGTTTTCGTGCAAGTGAGATAAGTAAATGCATGTTCACATTTAGTCTAAAACTACAATAATCATCATGCTTACACAGCATACACAACACCCTCTGCACTTTATTTCTCCCAACATGGGGGCAGGAGAGCTGTCAGTCAATAAATGTGAAAAAGTAACTTGCGTTACTTATTTGAAAAAGTAACTTAGATATTTTGTTGTAAATTGAAAAAGTAATGCGTTACTTTACTAGTTACTTGAAAAAGTAATCTGATTACGTAACTCAAGTTACTTGTAATGCGTTACCCCCAACACTGGCCATAACAACAGTGATTTCTAATGAAAGAGACCAGGCCTTTAAAAACAGAAGGAGACAGAGAAAATAAGAGAGAAAACAACAGACTGTGAAGTCAAAAGCACATCCTCTCATCTTACTGCCAAACAGCTTGAAGGTTTTCATGGGTGGAGGGAACCATCTTCTCCTGCCATGACTTGACATCTGATCCAAACCTGTGATGAACATTGAGATCACATACAGTAAAGTGAACGCGGCAACAAAGAGGAAATTAACTCCACACAAGATGACATGTTATACAGTACAGTTCATATCCTCATCATATTTGTTAATATACAGAGTGCTGCAGGGATGATGGCTAAAGCTCAGAAATATGTTTCATTTTAGCGTTTCCGGTTCCTTCGTCCTGAAGTCAGTGGTGTTTTTGAATGGGTTTTTGGCTAATTGCTTGAAATAAGGTCTGTGGTGAACACAAGCTCAAGATATTTTCATGTTTTATTCTACAGTATAAAATACATTAGTAATACCCCTGTGTGATTTTTACTTGTCTTGGAAAAGGCGACTGCTAACAAGTGTCTTAATGGGACTACATATGTTGTCAAGGACATTAAAAGTCATCAGCCGAACAGGTAAACTCACTAGTCAGCCTTGTTGTGCTTATAATCGCACTCTTGCAAACTATTATATCTCCAGCTTAAAATAAAGACTGAAAGAATTGTCCCAGCTAACAGGGAACATTCTCCCAGGCCTGGTCCTCTCTCGTCCTTCACTGTTGTCGCTCCTCCTTTATGCTTCCAGAGCTCCTCCGTGAGAGACTCCAGTCCGGTGCGACTCGCAGCTGAAGCTCGTTATCACTCGCGTCACCGGCCTCGCGCCGTTCCCTCACGGCTCTCGCCCGCCTTCTCGTCACAATTATCATTTATGGAACTGTTTTTTCTGAAACATTTAAGTTGGACGTTTGTCTAATGTTACTACTTGTTTCAAAACGTTAATTCAAAAAGTAACATTCCCATAATGTTTGAAGAATGCTAAAATGTTTTCATAACGTTTGCATAACCAAGAAAAACTTTTTTTGAAACTGGACGTTTTGAATATTCCAAGAACATTCAGAAATTACCAAAACGTTCTTAGAACATATATTTGTTAGCAAGATGCTAATTTACGGGTTGGCCTATATAAATACGTCATCACTGCAGCGCTGTGTAGGATAAAAAAAGGACGGTGTACATAAATGTCAAAAGGAACCTCGTATGACATCCTCATGTAAGCTAACTGCCAATGGCTAACTTCAAATTAGGCCATATATAAACAATCAAGTTATGAAAATAGATAAAATTAGGCATATAAATGTTATTGAACAGAGTTCAAAGGCTACTGTAGAACATGACCTATATAAAAACACATACAAGGCATTTAAGTAAATGTGGCTTCACCATAAAGTTAGAGTGTAGATTCATCAAATAACGGAGTGACAATGTTCATCAATGTGACATGACGAAATACTCTGGAGTGAAGCGTGCAGCTGCTCTGCAGTATTAAGAGCAGGTATGTGTGCTGCCAGGCAAAATCTATTAAGACTTCTATTCATGCCAGACTAAAGTAGAGCACTCATGACTATGCTAAAACAGGAGCAGACAACTGCAGAAAACTGATAAATGGTACAGAGGCTTTACACTGGTCCATTAATGTCTTCATTTCCTCTGTGTAAGTGTGTGCGATGATGCAAAAATGATTCTGTACATTAACTGATGTATGAAAGTGATGAATTCGCACAGGTGCATGTGAGACCCTTACAGATTTCAATGTACTCTTACAAAATTAAACTATTAAGAAAAAGATAACAAAAGGTTCCAGTGTAATAGAAGAACCATTTTGGTTTCCTCAAGGGTTCTAAAAACATTATGCTAAAACGCTATTCTTAATGTTCCTTGAATGTTCAAAACATCCATTTTTAAAAAAGTTTTAAAAACATGTTTTCTTGGTTATACGAACGTTAAGGAAGCATTTCATTTTCTAGTTTTGCAAACGTTATGAGAACGTTACTTTTGAATGTTCTCGGAACACTCTGAAACCAGTAGTAACATTTAAAAAATGTAAGACAAACTAAAATGTTTCAAAGAAAAGTTCTATGAATGATGTGTAACATTTTTGTGCTAACATTTTGAGAATATTATTGAACTAGCCAAACATTCTATTAACGTTACTGGATGAACGTTTGTTCAAAACTTTGAGAGAACCTTGTCAGAATGTTCTGAGAATGTTCCCTGTTAGCTTGGGAATCTCTCAGTAAACAGATCTTAAAATAACCACTTTTTCTAAGTGAAGATTTTTAATCATCTGAAGAATATGTATCTACTATAAAGAACCATTTGAAAGGTTTCATGGATGTTAAAGTTTCTTCCATAGATATCATCACAGAGCCTTTAATATTAAGATGCATTCTGGAGCTGTACCATGATACAGTGGTAATTTGATACATATGGCGAGCAGAAGTGGACTAGCACTTTAAAACTGCCTGGCACCATACCAGCCTGATGAAAAACTGCTGTCTGCTGTATTATCTAATATATATTTTCAAATCTGTTGACTATGTTGTCACGATCCACCACCGCAGCTTAAATAGACTGACCAGATGATGTCAGAATTATATTTTCTCCTATTAAAACCTTTGTTTATTTACTTGGCATCTAAATTCGGGATCGACAGCTGGACCACAAGTTGAGCAGCCAACCGAGAAAAGTCCCAGTGCTCCCTATAGCCAGTTTGTTCCTGCTTGTACCTGTACCTCAATTCTCCTCCGACACAGTTGTGTCACGCATAGACCCATTTTTTTAGCTGAAAAGTGCAAATTTGCATTTATGCAAAGTGCCGAATGCACCTCTGTGAGCTGTTCTGCTCTAGATTTACAAATAAATAATATGAATATATCATGCCAATTTAAAGTATAGATCTAAAGTCTTCTGAAGAGACAGGATCGCTCTACAACAGATTTCGGCTTTTATTCAATAAACATTGAACAACGCCATTGCATAGTGTGTAACAAATATAGTCAACCGAACTTGCTCGACTCACAAACCTGATTGGTTCTGAATTAAACTGTTCAATTAATATGCATTACTTTTACAATGTCTTTGTAATCCTTTTAAAGCTTGAATGTATTGGTGGAATGACCTTTCAATGGAGGTATAGAAATCAAGTTTCATTCATTCTAAAAATGCTGGGTTAAAAACAACCCAAGTTGGGTTGAAAATGGAAAAACCCAGCGATTGGGTTGTTTTAACCAAGCGGTTGAGTTAAATGTTTGTATTTGACCCAACTATTGTTTAAAAATTACTATATGGCTGGCTTAAAATGAACCCAAAATAGGTTGGAAATTAAAAATAGAAACAATTATATAATCAAAAGGTGAACATTTATTAATAAGCAGTTTAATTAATATTAATTGTTTAATTATTATTCATTAAACTTATTAATAAATGTTCATTTATTAAACATATTAATAAACGTTCATTTCCAACATACTTTGGGTTCATTTTAAGCAAGCAATACAGTAATTTTTAAACAATAGTTGGGTTAAATAAAACTACCCAGCAGGTTGGGCAAACATTTAACCCAACCGCTGGGTTAAAAACAACCCAATCACTGGGTTTGTCCATTTTCAACCCAACTTGGGTTGTTTTTGTAACCCAGCATTTTTTTAGAGTGTATAGAAGTAAAACTTTAAGGGGACCTATTATGCCTTTTTTCCAAAGCTCCTCATTTCCTAGTCTGTCAGTAGCGCTCTGTTTAGTTTCTGTCTCCATGAAGCCCCTCCTTGCGAAAAGCCTAGTGTGCTCTGATTGGTCGGCTGGTCCGGTGTTTTGTGATTGGTCAAGTGCTTCCAGTGTGTTTGGGAAATGTCCCGCCCTTTACCATAACTGTGGCTTTCAACACACTACTAACGAACTCAACCAGAGCCCATCCCTTTATTTTGCATACACAGCAAAATCCCCAGAGTTAAATCAACTCTGCTCAGAGAACATATGGTCCCTCTCTACATAGAGTTAAAATAACACTGAAGCAGAGTTAAAGTTAATGAGATAATATACTGTTTGTGGAGTTGTTTAATTTAATGTCTTTTATCTTCAGTTGATTTCATCTAGGGCTGTAGCTAGAAGTCATTTGTAGTCATGCTTCTCTTCAGTGATTCTGCTTGTTAACAGCAGGTGTTCATCACTAATGCTCAATCATAACTTAATTAATCACTTAATTATCTCATTAACTTTAACTCTGCTTCAGTGTTACTTTAACACTATATAGAGCAGGACCATATGTAATCTGAGCAGAGTTGGTTTAACTCTGGGGATTTTGCTGTGTATGCCTTGGTCAGGAATAATTGAAATGAGGAATACTGTGACGTGTTCATTCCCGGAAGAAAACTCAAGACTACAGTGGAGGGCGGTCAGAAACAGCACGCACAGATAAAGAGAATAACTCCTGCTGGAGGGACTTTGCTTTGTTCTTTTGCAGACCTTTTTCATGCTCAAACAGCAACATTACACACTAAAGAACATAGAAAAAAAGCATAATATTCAAGATATAAAATCAGCTCTAGGGAGAAAGCAGCAGGAGACTTTTGGACCAAATGGCAGATCCTAATCTGTCATACTAAAATGGGTGAAAACACCTGACAGTGTGTTTGACCTACACAATGACATTGAAGCTGTGTTTATTAGCCAGCTGCTCCTGCAGGAGTATCCGGAGGGCGTGCTGGATGTGGAGCTGGTAGTGGGTGTTCATCCCAGACATGTCCAGAAGAATCTGCACCCTGTATGGAGACAGACAGAGAGACTGAGACACACAAACACACTCCAGATCCCTGAATCCTCCATACCCAACATCACTCCACTTAATGGATTTCCACAACAGTTAAAGGCTGGCAAACAAGGATCAATATGCACTAATACTCAAGTTTATCTACAGGGATAAACATTGTTTGTGCTGACCGTAATGTGTTTTGTGTGGGGTTGTTTTTAAATTATTGGCTACTGAGAGCTTTTAAAAAGCACTCAAACCATCAAGACTGTAAAGCACACGTCTGCTGCTGTTGTTTTGTATATGGTTGAGTTAGTGCAGTTCATGGGATTTTTAATACATTTCCATGATCGATTTTAAGGCTGATTTTGTTTACTTTTGTACAGTCCTCAAGTAAAACCAGTCGAAAACTACAAGTGGAGTTCCAGTTCACAGGAACCCTATGCAGTTGCTCCCTAAACATGGCACACTGCATGTCTGTTGATAAAATTGGAAGTCATTGAACACAGACAAAACTTGTCTTGTTTCAGTATGATGACATACATAAATCATGTCAAAAACTTCCCCTCCACGTCCTCTGAAGTGATATTCCTTGTGAAAAAGAAGTGCACTTAATTGAATGTGCACTTGTAGTGTACTTCAAATCTTAAGTGTATTTAAAAAAAAAAAATCTGTACTTGCAGATAATATAATATTCATGAAATAATAGGCCACTTAAGTGTACTTAAAGAGAGCACACTTTCATGACTGTTTCTTAACATACTTATGTACACTTAAGAAGTCCACTTTGTTATAGTCAAATTAAAGATTTTACATAGAAGTACATTTTAAATCATTATAAATTAAAAAAAAAAAAAGTATTTTGTCATTCTTTTAAAAAGTGCACTTATTTTGATGTCTTGACTAACAAACTTAAACACATGTAAAGTACTTGATTATAATTTGTTATAATTTTTATATATATATATATATATATATATATATATATATATATATATATATATATATATATATATATATATATATATATATAAGGGTTAGTTCACCCAAAAATGAAAATTCAATTTCATGAAAATTTTTTACAAAATATGAATCTCCAACGCACGTTCATGCAACGTCTGCTCTCGCATCAACACAGCACGGTCGTGGTACTCTCGTGAACACACTGAAGATTAATATTTTGTAAATAAAGTAGTAAATTATGTTTTTTTTTTTTTTTTTTTTTGTTTTTTTAGCAAACAAAGCACTCGCATCGCTTCATAAAACTGAGGCTAAATCACTGGAGCCACATGAATTATTTTAATGATGTCTTTACTACCTTTCTGGAGCTTGAAAGTGGTAGTTGCGTAGACTGTCAATGGAGGGACAGCAATCGCTCAGATTTCTTTAAAACGGTCTTCATTTGTGTTCCGAAGATGAACGAAGGTCTTACGGGTTTGGAACGACATGAGGGTGAGTAATTAATGACAGGAATTTTCTTTTCTTTTTTTTTCTTTTTTTTGGTGAACTAACCATTTAAACCATAATACATTTTTATTTAACTGTAAATAACATGCAAGTAAGTGGTGAAAACATTACATTTAGTTCACACTTAAGTATATTCAGTTACACTTTATTTCAAGGTGTCCATTTTACAGTGTAATTATACATTTAAGTACTGAGTAATAATAATAAACTACATGTTAATTGCATGTAATTATGCATAATTTATAGTTATTACTACAGTTACTACATGTACTACATGTACATTGTTTACTACATGTAAACAATGACACTGTAAAATAAAGTGTTACCGTATATTCTTTTAAAGTATATTATTTCCATAATAAGTACTCTTTTTAAAAGTATACTAAAATGCACTTCTTTTTAATACGGGCCAATGTATATTGTTCTCTGTGCGATCTGCAGTGCCCTTCAGAATATTATCTGTATGATTTGTGACGTCCAGAGTGAAGTTCACTGGGCAGGGTGCTAGTGAAATGATTGGTACACACTGTCTCAGCTAAAGGTTCTCACCTCTGCTCGCACACAGATCCCCATATCTGCTGGCTGCCCATCCTGTTCAGCCACTCAACTCTCCTTTCAAACAGTTGCACAGCATCCATCAGCCGCTTCTAATAAATCATAAGAAGGAATTCTTCATTTGTGGTTACGATATCTTGATTTATTTTTGCCATGCATTTAATGCGTAGGGCTCCACATTTTTAGCAATAAATGCACGAAAAGTGTCAGCTAATGTAAAGCTAGTGAATTCACTGTTTGCTTGAAAGTAGGAGTTTACCAGGTGCACTTGAAGGTAGATTAAGTCTGGTGGAGGTTAGTGAAATGGCTAACATTGCTTATGGTGCTAGTTGGGTTTAAGTCAGTCCAAGTTTGTCACATGGAGTTTGTGGATTTAAAAATATACCTGGTACTTTTGCAGTGATGGAAGATCGACATGCAAATTCTTCATTGTTCCATCATGCCACACAAACTGTACCATCACCCGCTGCAGACAGACACAGTTAGAGTTAGTTGATAAACACTGCTGTACAGGTGAACAGATGGGACTCAAAGTGGATTCATAAATGCAGCAGGACATGTGCATCACCTCATGAACTGTAGCGGAAACAGTCTTTCCCAAGATTGGCACAAACGTCTCTTGTGGAGAATAGGCATTACGAGCCAGCAGCTGATATAGATCCAGCTTCTGAGCTGCATGAACACAACTGTAAGCCAAGACTAACCACTCTGATCAAGAGAACTCACACAAGACACACACACTCGCAATTAAACTGCCACATGCTGCTATAAATATGTCTGTAAGATTGTCAGACTGCACTTTTTGTTAGTTACAGCTGCCTATTCAGAAAATTTAGAGCATTCTGACATTTCTCAAGTCATCATGACATTAAAATGGACAATTTTTTCTTCTCTGATGATGTTCTTACTGGCATGAGGGCGGGGCAACCTGTCACTCACATAAGATCCACCAATAGGAAACCACGACCATCCAATCAACTCCCCCTGGACAAAATCAAGCCCTGCCCTACTTTTGTTCTTGTTTGAGAAGCTGTTTTACTCTGATATACTGCACAATATGGGAGAAAAGACTATCATAACTTCTGTTTCATGCCAACTTTATTTTTACTAATTTCCCACCCTACTTTTTTCTTGTTGAATATTCTGTTTCACTTGGAAATATGTCATCTTTGTCATATGTCATGTGTCAACTGAAGAGTGAACTCTACAGAGGTTGAAAAGGCGAGGCATGGCAGATACCCTTCAGGCCGTGGATCTTCAGCCATTCACTGGAGCTGCTGGGTGCTGGGCCTGTGGGTTTGATGCACAGCGGAGCACCACGAGCAGAACGTACAGGACTGAAGTCAGAAAGAGTAAGGCTACTCAAACCCGTGGAGATCTGGAAAGGTAGAAGTTCAGACTGAAAGTGAAAACGTTTCCAGCCCTCACAATCGTGAAACATGCATCATAGGAGAAACTGATAGAAAACACATTTCAAATTTCATGAACAAAATGTGCCACAGTACTAACAGGGTACCATATAAATACCATTTTTTTCTGGACATATACTATGCTAGTATTTCTTAAAGTACATTTCAGCTCATAGCATTCATGAGCATTCATATTCACCCCTGTGAAAAGGAAGTACACTTTAGCATACTTTTAAAAGAAGTACTAGTATTATTTTTAATTTTTAGTTTTAATTTACAATAAATGCCATTATTTGAACTTTAGACTGTATTTTGACCCACTTATATAGGACTTAAGTACATTTTTATATGTGTTTTATATGTGTACTGCAGAATGTACTGACAAACATTTATGGTAAAATATACTTACATAAATATAATGCCATTTCTACTGAAACTTGAATGCCATGTATTTTATATATATTTGTTATTCCATTTGTAATGATGAAGTCACAGTTTAGTAGATTTAAAATATATTACATTTAAATTTAATATTGAATAACACACTGAGGTTAAAATTATAATCAAGCACTTTACATGTGCTTCATGTTAGTCAATACATCAAAACAAGCGCACTTCTTTAGAGCATGACAAAAGATTAATAAAACATGATTATTTATAATGTAATTTAGGTGAAACTTTTAATTTGACATTATTACAAAGTGCACTTTTTAAAAAAAGTGTATTTAAGTGTGTTCAAGGGGAACTATTATGCCCTTTTTCAAAGTCTTGATTTTGTTTCTGAGATCTACAAGAATAGGTTTTCATGCTTGAATGTTCAAAAAAAAAACATTTTTTCCCCTATATTTGACATTGTTGCAGCACCTCTCTTCCCAGTCTGTCAGTAACACTCTGTTTAGTTCCTGTCTCTATGAAGCCCCTCCTTGCGAAAAGCTCAGTGTGCTCTGATTGGTTGGCTGGACCAGTGTGTTGTGATTGCTCAAGCGCTTTGACTGTGTTTGGGAAATATCCCGCCCCCTTACCATAACCCCAAGTTTTAACACACTACTAATTCAACCAGGCCCCACCCCCTTATTTTGCATATGCCTTGGGTGGGAACTATTTAAATCAGGAGTATTGTGACATGTTTGTTTCTGGAAGAAAACTCAAGACTACAGTGGAGGTGTTTCAGGGAGTTCAGAAACAGTGCGTGCTGACATAGGGAATAACTCCCACTGGAGGGACTTTGCGCTTTGTAACTTTGCAGACTTTTTCATGCTCAAACAGCCATATTACACACTAAAGAACATGGACTCCTTTGAAAAGCAATAATTAAAGTGTTCTCTCTTTAAGTGGCCTTATGTTTCAATTATATTATAGTATCTGCAAGATTAGATTTAAAGCACACTACAACTGCACATTTAATCCATTTAACCATCATTCTTTTTCACCAGGGTCATTCACGGTTATGTATTGAAATCTCACCGTGACTGTCTACAGAAGTATTTTTGTGTAACTATATGTAGGATCACCTCTGACTCAACAGTGACAGCTGTGTCTCCAAGTCGACCCTGACGCATGTTCTGAATTTGGGTAAGAACATCCCGAGCTGCTTTAATCTCCGCCCACAGAAGATCTACATCTGTACTGCTGTCTACCACACCCTGGTAGACAAACACAAACAGATATTCCTATACAATTTATAAAGTGAACCCAAATACTTTTTGGTGCCACTGTATGTAATTTCAGTTTCATTCCAGTTTAAGAGATAGTTGTCAATATTTTCATGTTCATTTTGCAGATTACCAGTGCAGCAGAAAAAAGGTGATATCTCCCCCCAGAAACTGCCGCCATTCGCTTCACAGTCTCCTATGACAGGACACATCAATCAGTGACAGAGATGGAAAATGTCCCTCTGCATATTAAATAAAGAACAGTCAATCCTCACAATGGCGGCGGGACTGCTGCAGTTGTAGGCGACCGCATGAACAGAGGGCATTCGGTTCAGAGCTAAACAATCACAGATAATGTCCACGGTCTGATCAGGGCTGAAAATAAAGTATATTCATCAAATAATCATTATATAAGATTCAAAACATAATTTCACATCAGTAACTCAAACACAGTGAAGACATTGACCACCCATTCTTTCAGCTGCCTTTGTTCCAAAGCATTTTTTTTCCTCCATGAACATTCTACGAGCTAAGCTCTGAGCTAAATAGCCTACTTAAAACATTCCTAATTTTGTCTCCTACAATAGGAACACTGAACTGAACACTGAAATTTTCTCATAATAGAGGCTACATTGTAGCATCACCTCTTTTCTCATAGCATCTGAAATGGTTTGATAAAAGATTCAGTCCTTTCCGAGAACCTACTCTGCTCTGAGTGGTCAGATGGCCCAGTCTGTTGTGATTGGTCGCCTGCTTACAGCATGTGTTGGAAACCAAAAACCTATTACCATATCTGAATTTCAGCTCAGTATCTAGCGCTTTATACAAAGTCAGCGATATGAGCAGTAATGCCGGGTTCAGACTATACAATATTTTTTTTACGATAGTCCTCTGTGTCAGATTATGCGATTTTGACTCCTAAATTCTTGTTGTGTCGTGGACAAGAAACACGTTAGACTTAGACGTTCCTTCCCAACCAATCATTGCTTGCTGTCTTTAATGATGTGCGTGATGCCTTTGAGAATTAGTGACTGACTTCTGGAAACAAGAGCATAAATGCTAATTCCAGCACTCACCAAGTTGCTGAAGCACCTACGCTATTGTTCGCCAGCATTTGTAGTCCCTTGAGGAAAAATCATAAAGGCAGGATTATTGTTGCCATCGTTCCACAAACCTTTTTTGCCACCTAGCAGCACCAATACCATCATCTCTCTTTCCTTTTGACATTTTTTAAAGGTGTGTACGAAAGAGCTTCTGTGCTCCTTTTGGTCAACTTCACAAATGTGACGGATCCAGTCGTGGAGGACCGAATGAAAATGAAACATGCTACCTGTTGTAATGTCGTGAAGCAGTTGTCATCCATCCACTATGACACGCTATATGAGATAAAACAATTAATTTTTGCGTCCCGATGCCCATTGCCATTTTCGAATCACCACGACACCCTAAATCAAATGGATTGTGCCAAAATTGGGCTCATATTGTGTAGTCTGAATCCAGCATAATGATGTCGTTGGTTTTACCATATTAATTAAATGTTATACTAGTTATAAATATAAAGACCTTTAAAGGTGCCCTAGAACCCTTTTTCACAAGATATAATATAAGTCTAAGGTGTCCCCTGAATGTGTCTGTGAAGTTTCAGCTCAAAATACCCCATAGATTTTTTATTATTCAGTGTTTTAACTGCCTATTTTGGGGAATAATTAAAAATGCGCCGATTCAGTGCGTCCCCTTTAAATGCTCGTGCTCCCCGCCCCCAAGCTCGCAACTCTATAATACATTGCATAAACCAAGTTCACACAGCTAATATAACCCTCAAAATGGATCTTTACAAAGTGTTCGTCATGCAGCATATCAGATCATGTAAGTATAGTATTTATTTTGCAGATGTTTACATTTGATTCTGAATGAGTTTGATAGTAGCCTATGCTGCAGCTAATGGGGCTAAAGCTAACGTTACACACTGTTGGAGAGAGATTTATAAAGAATGAAGTTGTGTTTATGAATTATACAGATTGCAAGTGTTTAATAATGAAAATAACGACATGGCTCTCGTCTCCGTGAATACAGTAAGAAACGATGGTAACTTTAACCACATTTAACAGTACATTAGCAACATGCTAACGAAACATTTAGAAAGACAATTTACAAATATCACTAAAAATATCATGATATCATGGATCATGTCAGTTATTATTGCTCCATCTGACATTTTTCACTATTGTTCTTGCTTGCTTACCTACATAAAGTCTGTTGATTCGGCTGTGCACAGATCCAGATGTTAATACTGGCTTGTCTAAAACCTTGAACATGAGATGGCATATGCAAAAGTTGGGGGCGTACATATTAATGATCCCGACTGTTGTGTCACGGTGTTATGTTGAGATTTGCCTGTTCTTCAGTGGTCTTTTGCACAAATCAAATTTACATAAGGAGGAAACAATGGTATTTGAGACTCGCTGTATGTCATTTCCATGTACAGACCTCTAATTATGTAACTATGCAGAGGTAAATTCAATTTTCAGTTCTAGGGCACCTTTAACATTCACAAACAGCTATATTGTATACTGCATTAAAAGTAATGTCTGAAAAAAACATAATAGGGACACTTTAAAACATCTGATGTGAAGCAAAAAAGAATGAAAAGATAAGTTAAAGCACTGTGAATTACATGATTTGCAGTACTTTATGGTAGTGGTCTGTCACTTCTCAGCCTGAACTGCACCAAGTTTTTTATTTTACAGATGAATATAGCACCACTTAACAACCTCCCAAATCATGGTAAATCTATCTTGAAAGCGGTTTAAAACCGCTGTTGGGCTGAACAGTACTAAGAATGGTAAGCAATTGTTCCAGTTATATTTCCACTTGTTATGACCCAACGGTGGAAAGGCGGCTTATGTTATCACTTAACAAATATTTCTCTAAGAAGAAAGTGAAAAAGATTTTTACTTTTATAGCCCTGCTGTTGCACTCTATTATGCAGAGAGAGGAAATAGGCCTTGGCTGCCATTTTAGAACCATCTCCTCAGATATGACCAATTACAGCACTCAAACTATTTTAGGCAAATATGTCTAAAGGTGGGCGCAAATGTGAAGGAAATGAAATGGCTGCTGGCTCAAGTTAAGTTAAGAAAGAGTGATTCATCATAGCAAAATAAACTCTCACCGAGCGGCCAGGATGATGAGCAGCGTGTCCAGCTGTGAGTGGGTCAGTGTCCTCTGTAGTGCCTGCAGGAGATCACAGCCTCCACCAGCTTGAAGCTGCATGACCCATGCATAACACTCCCTGAGCCTGAGACGGGACGTGACACTAAGAAAGAGCCTCCTGCTGCATACTTTCATTCACATTCTTTATGTGTAGCAAAAACAAAAATTATAATATAGCTATATTCCAAAACCTACACAGCAAATTCTGCTCAGTGTTCATATGTGTCCACACCACAGAGTGTTAAAATAACATTGAAGTAGTGTTGAAGTTAATGAGATAATTGTGATTAATTAAGTGATGATTGAGTATTAGTGATAAACGCCTGCTGTTAACAAGCAGAATCACTGAAGGAAAGATAAGCAGAAACACAACAACTGCAACTGACGTCCAGCTATTACACATTATTACACTTATTAACCAGATTGACTTTATTTACATACATCTACATAAGTTCTTACTGAGAATTAACAGAGGTTTAGATGTTGATGTTTTACTAAAAATAATAGTTTTGTTTGAAGTCACCGTTATGGTGAAAGGTGTTTGCTTTAGTTAGGCTCTTGACCCTTGACTTTTTAACCTTTTTTTTCTGGCTGCTGCAACTTTATGTTTATAAAGAACATTTGTTGTGGCAAACAAAACTCAGGAGAAAATGTGGTCATGTGATGTTGGCTATATGATGATAATGTTTTAGTCATCATGTAACCTGATTAATTGATCTCATCCAACATTTAATAACTGATTATATAAGTGGTTTTATTAATTTTTCATTATAGTATTCCTGTGATGCTATAGCTTGTGATCCAGCAGTACTGTTATAATTTAAAGTATTTTAAAACACACACAATTATTATCAAATATAAGCATATGAAACTCAACAGTGGTGACAGTCAAACAAAATGCTTCATGCTGCAGTGCATGATGGAAGTCACCAGTAAAAATCATCTATGGCTCCCAGCATGCATTGTGACATGAATAAATTATGCAGCTGAATTGTCCTGCTATTTTCCATTAATTTGTACTATTTCTTTTATTTTGCTGTTGTTTTGTTGTGACTTTAGTAGCTTGTTTTGTGATGTTCAGAGTTTATCTGTTTGTCTGAATATTTTGTTGACTGTCACCATTGTTGAGATTCATATGCTGATTCTTAATGTCTGTGTGTGTCTAAATTATGCAGTAGTTTTCATGCACAATGTATTTATGAATTAATTCAGTTTATTGCTGCTGGATCTCAAGCTGTAGAATCACTTGGCTACAATCATCAATATTAAATTAAATTACACATCATGCACATAATCAGAGCTTTAGACTCTGAATGAAATTAGTGAATCAGGTAATTACATGATGATTACATCATTATCAAAACATAACCATAAGGACCTGATCATAGTTTCTTTTGCCAAAACAAATGTTTGCAAGAGCCAAAGAAAAACTAAGGTTAAAAAGTCAAGAGCACAACTAAAACATTGATCTCCATAATGGCGACAAAGCATTAAATAAAACAAAACATTAAATAAAACATCAACATCTAAACCTCAGTTAATTCTCAATAAGAGTTTTTTGAGATGTATGCACAAATAAAGTCAAACTAGATAGTATTAAGTGTAATAATGTGAAATGCTGTAAGTCAGTATTTCTGCTGGTATCTGGTATCTGGTATCTGATTCTGCTTGTTAACAGCAGGTGTCAATCACTAATGCACAATCATCACTTGATTAATCACTTAATTATCTCATTAACTTCAACACTGCTCCGGTGTTATTTTAACACTCTGTGGTGTGGACACATATGAACACTGAGGGGTGTTAATTTAACACTGGGGATTTTGCTGTGAAGTGAGCTGCCTCTGCAGACGTCATGGTTGAGCTCCCTACATGCAAGCTGTTCAAAAGGTTGGTATCTTAATTATATTGCACTCAAAGATATCTTATTTTGGCCATATTCTAAGGAAGCATCGCATACATCCTTTGTGGAGACATAGGGCCAGATTTACTAACAGCTTGTATCAGCCCAAACCCTCTTTTGATTTTAAAAACCACTGTCAGGATTTACTAAAGACACTCAGTGAATGATTAGCAGTAAAAAAAAAAAAGTGTGGACTTAAAGAAAAAAAACTGTTTCCCTTTCAGATGCAAAATTTATGGGAGGAGAGTATTTACATTAATCAAGTGACGTGATTTTCTAAGATTTCTGGTAGTCAATTTACTGGTATTTGTGCCATTATTTAATGCCCAAAAAAAGGTCTTAACCACCTTTGTGCTTGACATGCTGTGATAGTTGCTGCTGTAAATGTCTGTATTTTAATCAAATACTTCAGTGTAATTAATTGACTATTTTACCCAAATATTTGGGTGTGTATTTTTATGTTTAGTATTACACCCAGAGATATCTATACATAGATATATATGTTCTATACATAGATATATATATGTTCCAATGGGTCACTATATAAGCCATCCGCCATACTGGAACAGCCAAAGTTGGTCTGTGAACACTCAGGAGCAAGATGAATGTGCATGTTTTTAACTGTTCCAAGGTGGTGGACGCGTTGACGTGTGGAGCAGTTGAATGAGGCATCTGGATATATACAATTAACCCTTTGTCGGGAGTTTGATTGACAAGCGATCTAACCAATCATAACGCCGAATTTGCCATTTTGTCTGTCAAAGCAGTCAGGAGTTAGAAGATTAACCTCGATGAACTTGAACTTGAAAAATGGTGTGTACTGACATGTTTCCACGTTTGAAACAACATTCCTTCTCATTTTCATTTGTGTTTATTTGATGCTATAAATGAACTAGTATGAAGAGATGAGTGGTTCACGAGTCGCTTGAGCTGAGGTGCTATAGCAATCTGTCACGACACATTAAAGAGCCACAAAATGGTTTTTATTGTTCCATTTTCTTGTTTTAAAGCCGCAGACTTAGCAACATGCTAATGTAAACTTTATTGAAATTAAATGTAAGGTTAGTCTCCCTATTTGTGTGAGTTGCTGCATGTGTGAGTGTTTCAAATGAGTCACATATGAGGTCTGTTTTAGTTAGGCTGCTGCCTATGAGCGTATCATTTCATCATCACCATTTTTCAACACATGTCTTAGAATGATTCATTTTGAATGACGAGATGCCAAAAAAGTTGTATCAGAACTGTGGCCTTTATCCTCTTCTCTCATTATCTCATCTCCCCATTCTCTCCTCTCTAGTGATTTCTTGGCAACTAATACAAGAATAAACTGTTCTCACATGTGCCCACTCATCCCTCATGAAAACCTAAAATAAAACAAGGAGTCTCTCTAAACAGACACTAAGCATCCTAATGAAAATAGTGGCCAGGGTGAGCCATTTATACGACCCAAAAGGTTTACGTGATCATTGTCCATATGATTCATAAAAAATAACACTATAAATAGATAATATTCTTGCAAACAACGTCACTCACCGTAGAGGGCAGATATCTAGCGGTTTGTCCCAAAGGCTGCTGACCTCTGAGCCGTAGGACAGTAGATACAGTTGGTTTTTGAAGCGCAGTTGCTCCTCAATGAGAGTCTTTGATGGTGTAACATGAGCGAGTAAGAAGAAAAACCACAAAATGAGCAGTGTAATTGATTAAATTAGCAAAATAAAGTATGACACAGTGACTCATCTGAGGTCCTACTAAGAGCTCTCGCTGTAGATCTGCTAGTCTCTCTGCAAAGCAGTTAAAATCGGACGTGTCAACAAGCACTCCAACTCGGGATCCGTTCACCACCCCAAACACCTGACAGATCAAATCAAACCAACACTGGGTACCACAGTTCATCTGTTTAAATCAGATTCATGAAAACATCTCAGAAATCCAGATTACCTTCCTGTTTCCTTGACTTAGCCACTTAATTTGGTCATGGTACATCTCAATGGCACTACAAAAAACAGATCAAAACATCTGAATTTAACTCTACAGAAGCGATCAACAATCAGATTCATATTAGTCAGAGGCTATTTGCAAATAGCAGTATTTTCTTTGCACTAAGTGTAGTTGGTAGTTTTTAAGTATTTATACGGGTCATAGGTTACCGTTCCACCAGAAATAGACTCTCTCATGAATAAGCAAGTGATTTCAGTTTATGAAGTTATAAATATGGATATTTTTCTTACAAAAATGCTTTGCTTCGCTTGAGAAGACCTTTATTAACCCTTGGAGCCGTATGGATTACTTTTATGATGGGTGGATGCACTTTTTTGGGCTTCTAGGGTACCATTTACTCCCATTATAAGATTAACACATTTAATCATGACCCTTGATTTGTTAATTCCTTAATAAAACTAATAATAACATATTGTCTTCTAATGCCACTTGCTGTCTATGCTTTACTTGTCTGTCCCCGCAATACAATTATTGTTACATTATTTAATCTGTATCATATACTGCAATGTATTTTCTCATATAATGTAATTAATTCAACATTTTTATGGGGCTATAAATATATATAAATGACATATGCTACATTCAGTAGCACTGGGAATGATAAAGCATTGTCATGGTGACTGTAAACAAGTGGAGGAGATGATTCTCACATGTAAAGCTGCTCCTCAAATTCAGCCAGTGACTCATGGCTGATGTGCATCTGTCTGTCCAGCCCGTCTCCTCTCTCAGATCTGCCATTAACACACACACACACAAAGAGAGAGAGAGAGAGAGAGAGAGAGAGAGAGAACACAATTTACAGTCTCGTACTAGTTGGGAAAAAAAAAAAAAAAAAAAAAAAAAAACATGTCAGAGTTATATTTCACCTCAAAATCAAAATCAAAAAAAAAAAAAAAAAGTTTTTAAAAAATTTTTAGGACCCATATGTCATTGCAGGACAATTAAACACATTTTCCCTCAAAATTCTTACACATGAAAACTTGATAATATTAATAAGACTTGTATGCTTTTCTTACTGTAAAAGAGGCCACACATTTCTACCTTAAACTCAGTTGTCTGCAAATAATGGTATGTTTATTATCTGTATTAGTGATGTGTATTAGATCTGAAAGCATGATTTATAATTCCATAAAAAAATAGGGAGAGGATTTTGAGCTTGCATCTATTACTCTTGTTTTGAGAACAGCAGGTAATAACAATTCTACCACCTGGTTTCTAGGACCCAAACTAATTCCCATGCTGCTGAACAGATATTGTGTGGGGAATTTGTTGTTGATGGCCAAAAAAATAAAAAAAAATAAAAATAAAAATATGTAATCTGTTCACAAACTGGCAGGTTTACACTTAACGGCAGCATTGTTAGTTATAATAGGAGTGTTGTAGGTTGTTGAGCTACATCAGTCTCAGTGTAGATGGGTGTAAGTCAAACAGCACAGGGTGTGAAAGAGAAACTTACACCGGAAGAGTGGTGCAGAGAGAGAAGAGGTGAGAGAGAGACAGTCCACAGCTCTCCAGACTTCTTGACTCCAGCCAGAGCTCTAAGCTCTCGAACGCTTCACTGCGATCCCTCCGCTCCTGCACGTGCTGAATATCAATGATGATTCACAGGTCAATAGTACAGCAGTGAGCTCACAACAACAGCTTGATACAGCTCATTTCATACAGCAATGGAACTTACAATGTAATGATTAAAAAACTCAGTTTGTAATAACTGCATGATTATTGTGTTGTAGTCAAGACCACCTAAACCAGGACCAAGACCAGAGTGTGTTGAGACCAAGACAAGACCAACACTCATCTAAAGGATCCATATCTACTACCTGAGAAATGTCTTATATTTAATCAATAAATAAATACAATAATAATACAATAAATTAGAATAATAAGACACTATATAGAGCTGTTACCAGTCAAATAACTAACAATAATGTTGCAGAGGTGACACAGAAGTTGCATCTGAACTAGTACAATTACATCTGCATAAATAATGTTGAAAATGATATTTTTAATATAGAATTATGATGGAACAATAAAATGATAAGCCTACTTTTAAATATGAAGCTGAAACTGCCAGTTGGTGGTGACAACTCACTTACTGAGTGAGTCATCGAATCATTAATTCATCCGATTTGTTCAAAGCAGCTGCTTCATTTAATTATGAAACAGCGCAACATGTTGCTCAGAAACACAACAGTTCTGCTATGGATTTGTTTGTAATTATTTTTGTTGCCAAAATAGCAAAAACTTGTGTCTAAAATCTAGGTCACTTAAAGGGAACCTATAATTCCCATTTCACAATATGTAATAAGTATCTGGTGTCACCAGAATGTGTCTGTGAAGTTTCAGCTCAAAATACACCACAGATCATTTATTATAGCTTGTCAAATTTGCCCCTGTTTAGGTATGAGCAAAAACATGCTGTTTTTGTGTGTGTGCCTTTAAATGCAAATGAGCTGCTGCTTCCTGCCTGCTTTCCAGCTCGTGCTTCGGTTGCTCAACATCAACAAAGTTGGAGAATCTCACGCAGCCAAAATGATGATTGTCAGTAACGGCGTTCAGCCTTACATTGTTCAAACCAGAGTCGGACACTGATGGAGAGACTCAGGAAGAAGTTACGACTTTTAGAATGCATCTGGACGTTTCTGAACGGTTAGTGGATAAATTTATGTAGTTGCTGTAGAGTTGATTCAACTCATCGACTAGCATGTCCTGTCATGTTAATCTTTTGTGCAAATCCAGTGTTGAATTGACCCTTGTTTGTGAAGCAGTTCGGTGTAAAATAAAGGCATGGTAAAAACATGGTTTATGGGCAGGGTTTATGTAAATTTTAGGGTTAGTGATGTTACTGACCCGGGAAGAAGCTCGTTGTAGTCCATACCAGCCATTTGTTGTTCTCTTTAAACAGAGAATTCTTTAAAAGAAATATCTCCCTTTGCATTGAACTTTGAGCATCATAACTTTGCAGACATGTTTATGCTCTAACAGCAACATTACACACTAACTAATGTTAAAAATATGAAATCATAATCAACCCCCATTAATATTCTCAGTCTTGAGTACTACAACAACCACACACACACACACACACAAAAAATAATAATAATAAAAATAAAAATAAGAATGAAGTCACCATTACATCTGAAGTTTGATTTTGTCTGAAGACTGGAGGGACATCCATGGTGGACTGATCACTCATCTCTATGTGAGACTCACAGCTCTCTGCCCTAAAAACCATTAAAATAAGACATGAAAATATATCTTCTATATATACTATAATCTGCATATCAAGCACAGATGACTGAAACATGAGGCTGAATCTGTTATATAAATTTACAATTTGAGGGGTCCTGTCTTCTGCTCCATATGGAGATGAAGGAACTTCCAGATGCCGCAGGTTCTCTGTGAACACTATATGAGATAACAGTGTAATGCGATGAACATTGATTAACTCTTTGAGGATTGATCTCTGCAATCACTCTTCTACCAGGCACCAGAGACACAGGTAACAGTACCACTTTATATTAGGTGGCCTTAACTACTTGTAGTTGCATTTAAATTAATAATTGATACAATGCTTATTGTGTACATACATGTTTTTATATTGCACTTATATTAAAAAAAATACCTGCATGTAATTACATCTGTAATTAATTTCTGTAATTACATTTATGATTACACTGTTGACCCACCCATACCACCAAACCTGTCCCTAACCTAAATCGTATCCCTCCTCAATAGCAGTAAGTGTTTTGCAAAACATTATGAACACAATAAGTACATTTTACTTATTTTTTATGTAAGTACATAGTGGTTAAGGCCACCTAATAGAACCCAAATCCCGGAAATGTTGGGACGTTTTTTAAATTTAAATAAAATGAAACTAAAAGACTTATATCGAGGTTATGAGTTTCTGGAGTTTTGGTGTTGAAATTTGGTATCATTCTTGCCTGATATAGGTTTCCAGCTGCTGAAGAGTTCGTGGTCATCTTTGACGTACTTTTCTCTATAGGTGAAAGATCTGGACTGCAGACAGGCCAATTTAGCACCCAGACTCTTCTATGACGAAGCCATGCTGTTGTAATAGTTGCAGAATGTGGTTCTCTTTCATAGGTTCACTCGATGCTTCGTAGCTATGACACAATGGGAATGCCCTCTGGGTGTGCCGATTGCCTGAAGCCCGTATAGAATCAAGCCAAATCATTGGCTGATGGCGCGGGCGCCGCCCCGACGCTCTTACGTCACCATCCTATACTGACAAACGCGTCATCTGCTCCTCAGATTTCTCTGCCTTCACGAAGCGGCCATTTTAGCCCTTCTGCAACAGTTTATCTGACCCGAATTTTGGATTATTATTCGAGTGTTTCTTCATCTACACTTCAGCGACTGTGATAGTGGAACTCAGTTCTCCTTGTGGTGAAGTGCCATGGAGTTTCGTCGTTGTATTCTGCCGTGTTCTCGCTTCATTGCGAGCAGCGACCCACACAGTAAATGTGTTAAATGTTTGGGTTTTTCGCATGCGCGTGAGGCTGTTCATGGCACTTCTGCTTGTAAATTCTTTGAAAATCTCCTTCTCAAAACTCTCCATTCTAGACTCGCGGTTTTTGAGAAGGAGTCATCCGTTTTTCTACGTCGCGCTCCCGAAGCCACCGAGGCCTCACGTGAATCCGCGACCTGGGGTTCGGATGTAGAGCTCGAGGACATGGAGAGCGAGCAGACGGGCCTCGCCCTTTCTCTCCCTCCCTCTCCTGAGCACACACGCAGGGTTTTGCCGGTCGAATTCTCGCATGATTATCTGTGCCCTAGCCCAGAGGCACGTGAGACGGTTTCCTTCGGGCTAGACGATGTTATTTACACCGCAGCGTCCGACTCTGAGGATTTCGGGCCTGCTTCAGCTGACGTTCTCCTGCCTGGCGGCCCGGAAGCGCGGCCTTCCGTGGCCTATTCAGAGCTTATCAACATGCTTTCCTGCGCTACAGAGAAGTTCGTTATTGATTGGCCCGACGAGCCCCGCGAATCTCAGTCATCTAAACTAGATGAGAGGTTTTTGAGTGGCCCCAATTCTAGGCCAGTGCGGAGAAAGCTGCCCTTTTTCAGTGATCTGCATAGTGAGATTTCCAGATCCTGAAAGCAGCTGTTTTCCGCCCGCTTGACTAATGCAGCAGCTGCTGACTTCACTAACCTTGTTGGTTCTGTGGAGCAGGGACTGACACCGGAAGTGGTCAAGGAGTTCCGCAGAGCCACAGATTTGGCCTTAAGAGCCACCAAACACACTGCACGTGCTATAGGGCACTCCATGGCGGGCTCGGTGGCTGCAGAGCGCCACCTATGGCTCAATCTTATTGAAATCCATGATAAGGAGAAGGTGTTCCTCATGGTTCCTCAAGCTTCTGAGCATCGCCTTGTAAGGACTTAGCCTATTTATCAGCTCAATTTAATTGTTACAGGGAATAAGTATTGAATCAACTGTAAATGATTCACTGTAAATGATTCAGAATTAATATTTAACACTTCATCAATTATTCGTCCAGCGAAAATTGAGGTTAGAGTATTTTACCAATTCTGGATAAAATATTATTCTGCGGCCAACAGTAACAATATTTTATTATGATTATTGTTATTATTGTAATTATTATATTATAAGCAAGAGGTAACTTGATCTTTGAGTTTAAGACAGTAATTTGATACACAGCACAAGAAACTCGTATATGTGAAAATCAAAACAAGATTTATTGACTACTTCTAATGATTACAGGAAACTAAGGCTAAACACACACACACACATACATACATGCACACACATTCGCGGAGTTGATGAGTTATGAAAAGTCCCAAGTTCAGTGCTAACTTAACTCATAACCTGAGGAAAATCACAAAAGCAGAGCTTCGGCTTGATTCTTTAGGTTTAAAGGAGTTTCACCAGTTTCCAGCAAGAGAGAGAGAAGTTTGCTTGTACCTGCGTTTGCTGTGACAGCTGAGGTGATCGGGTTGTTCCGTGACTCGTGTACAGCGGAATCCCATTCTGGATTGGCTGTCTTTCAGGTGACGTCTTCTCGGGAAAGCCCTGTGGGTTGCGCGGAAGCTTTGAAGGATGCTGCTGGCTGAGCGTCTGGCTTGAGCGGCTCTCTTCTTGGGAGACTTTGGTCAGATATTTCACGAAGTGTTTTGGAGTCTGGATGTGACGGCTGTCGAATGATCAGCGGCGCAGCTCGTGGTTGAAGTCGGGTGTTCGATGGAAAATCAGCCCCGGTCAATCAGTTATCAATGACCCATGCGACTTTTCCGCCATGGTCAAAGTAGCGGTGCTTCAGTCCGGCTTCTGACCGATTTCGAGCGATTTCTTGACTTCTGATTTCTGACTTCCAGCTTCTGACCTCCAGCTTCTGACATTAGCTTGTTCGGACAGCATAGTTTTAAGGGAGCGATCCTCCAATGAGATGTTGCTACGGAGATTAGACACGCCTCGTCTATTGTCTATTGATCACATCGCGTGATATCTGCAGAACATTCTCCTGTTTTATTAAAAACAATATAAAGTTTCTTAATATTTTCCTGATACTGAATTTCAATGTTTAATTCACACAGAATTACAGAGAATTATAAATTCTGCATTTAGAACTCAAACATGGCACACTTCTTACACACATATTACTAAACTGACCTAATTAAAACAATGATTACAATAATGCATTTGAAGAAAACCCACATATTGAATACATTGAATAGACATGTTAGTAATTACATCATGGCATGTATTATTCTGTATATAGTTAATACTTTAAGTAATCGACAATTGTCCCTTTTGAGATTCAAGATTGAGTCCTTAAGCATAGTTTAAACTTTGACCGGAGTCACGAGTGACCGGGTCACGATGGACGGTCAACACAAGGGAGGTATTGATAGGACAGATTCGTCTTTAAATCCGTTGATGGGTATTTTCCTGTTCCGTCCGATAATACAAGAGGGTTTTGTGAGAGAATCAATAGATTTAATGTGATCAAATCCACGTGATGGGTTCTGATTAGTTTATTGCTGATGAGCTAAGAAGTCCTTTAGACAGAGTCCTTTGTTAAAAGAAGTCACGTCATCACTCCGGTTAAGGCTAGGCGTTTCCTGTCAGGAAATGGATCTTTTGGACCAAAATGAAGCTTTGTTCAATCATGTTGTTCATTGATAAAGTCATTGGTAGGTTCTGTCGAGCAATGCCCTACAGCCTGAACTTCTCCCTTTACAAAGGGAAGTTCAGAATGTTGACACTGAAGACTATCATGTCTCGAATTCGTGCAGAGGATTGGTTTGTCACTATAGACCTAAAGGATGCATATTTTCATTTTCAGGTTGTCCGACGGCACAGGTAGTTCCTCAGATTCACCTTCAGAGGAAAGGTTTATTGGCCTGGCCTTGGCACCCAGGACATGCACGAAGTGTATGGATACACGAAGTGTATGGATGCTGCTCTGGCCCCGTTGAGGCTCCAGGGTATTCGTATACTCAATTACCTGGACGATTGGCTCATTTTAGCCCACTCCAGGGAATTAGTGACTCGCCACAGAGATGTCGTTCTACACCACATCCGGTCTCTCGGCTTCAGACTGAACACCGAAAAGAGTGTTCTCGACCCATTCGAACAGACTGTGTTCTTAGGGGTTCACCTGGATTCTGTTCAGATGCAGGCCCGTCTGGCTCCTACCCGGATTTCCAGTATTGTTACATGTTTGGCCCGCTTCAGGCTAGGCCATCATGTCTCTGTAAGCACCTGTCGCAGGCTCCTGGGCCTCATGGCCTCAGCATCCCCTGTGCTGCCCCTAGGATTGCTTCACATGAGACCGTTTCTTTGGTGGATGAAGCTCTTAGGGGTCCGATCGACAGGACCAGCCTTTCACCTGTTAAAAGTGTCACGCGTTTGTTTCCGCACCCTTGCAGTGTGGTGGGACCCACTCTTTCTTCAAAAAGGAGTCAACATGGGTGCTATTTTCAGTCGGCAAATGATCACAACGGACGCCTCTCTGACCGGCTGGGGCCCAGTCTTCGAGGGCAGGCCGGCGTGTGGAGTGCAGACGGGAGAGTTCCTCTCTTGGCACATAAACAGTTTGGAGCTCAGGGCTGTATCCCTGGCCCTGCTGCACTTTCTCTCCTTTCTCAGGGGACGCCACATCATTGTCAGGATGGACAACATGGCGGTGGTATCTCATATAAATCATCAAGGGGGGCTCCTTTGGCTCCTCCGTCTCCTCCTTTGGGCTCAGAACAAACTCCTCTACCTGAGAGTGGTTCATGTACCTGGGATCCTGAACCTCGTGGCAGATTTTCTGTTGAGGCAGAAACTCAGATCGGGA
The DNA here is from genome assembly GCF_018812025.1 of Megalobrama amblycephala. Lineage (NCBI taxonomy): Eukaryota > Metazoa > Chordata > Actinopteri > Cypriniformes > Xenocyprididae > Megalobrama > Megalobrama amblycephala. Next base: position 31,145,635 of record NC_063044.1, on the reverse strand, counting down.
GAATGGATGCTAAACCCTCAAACAGTAGCCCAGGTTTGGGAAGTGTTTGGCAGAGCAGAAGTGGACCTCTTTGCGTCACAGGAGTCATCTCAGTGCCCCCTTTGGTTCTCCCTGAGCTCCCCAGCGCCTCTGGGCATAGATGCGTTCGCTCACCCATGGCCGAGATTGAAACTCTATGTGTTCCCACCTGTCAAGCTGATCCCGGCTGTTCTGTGCAGGGTGAGGGAGAGCAGGATCTGTCTCCTACTTGTAGCCCCATTCTGGCCGTCCCAGATATGGTTCTCAGAGCGGATACTTTTTCTGGACTCCCCTCTGTGGAAGATCCCGATCAGACAAGACCTGCTGTCTCAGCTTCAGGGCAAGATATGGCATCCTCATTCCGAGATTTGGAAGCTGTGGGTATGGCCCATCAAAGGCTGCCAGCTTTAATCTCTAGTCTGCCTGCAGACATCCAGGAGACCATTGCGAGTGCGAGAGCTTTTTCCACAAGAAGGCTGTATTCCTCCAAGTGGAGGGTTTTTGAGTCTTGGTGTCCAGCTCATGATGTGGATCCAGTCAACTGTGGGTTCAGTGCTGGAGCTCCTACAAGAAAAATTTGCTGCAGGGGCAGCTGCAACTACTCTGAGAGTTTATGTCGTAGCTGTTGCTGCTCAAAGGGAGTCAGATGAAATTCCCCTAGACAAACATAGGTTGGTCTCGGCATTTATGCGTGGGGTTCACCGCCTGAAGCCAGCACAACCCCCTGGAATTCCCTCTTGGGATCTGTCAGTCGTCCTGAAGGACTTAATGGAGGCTCCTTTTGAGCCCTTGGAGTCAGCTCCAGAACGGATTCTGACTCTTAAGGTTGGTCTTTTGTTGGCTCTAACTTCTTTAAAGCGAGTGGGGGATTTGCAAGCTCTCTCTGTTAGCAAGGCGTGTATGGACTTCGCCCCTGGTCTAGTTAAGGTAACCTTAAGACCCAGGCCAGGATATGTGCCCAAAGTCTTGTCTACACCATTTCGCTCTCAAGTTATCACCCTTCACTCATTCCATCCTTCTCCTTTCGCCTCTGATGAGGATGAAAAACTTCACTTGCTCTGCCCTGTCCGAGCTCTGAAGTCTTACGTAGATTGCTCTAGCAGTTGGAGAAGAACGATTAAGCTTTTGGTATGTTTTTGTGCTGGCCGCTGCGGGCTTGCCGCATCAAAGCAGATAATTTCTCACTGGGTTACGGAGGCTATTTCGCTGGCATATGAGGTCCGTGGTCTGTCTTCACCATTCAGCATTCAGGCACATTCCACCAGAAGTGTGGCTTCCTCTCAAGCTCTTTTTAGAGGGGCCCTCCTGGCAGGATGTTCCTCCCCGCACACGTTTGTTAAATTTTATAGTTTGGATCTCGATATGGCTCCGGGTTCCCAGGTTCTGTCTGTTTGAACCAGCCATGGTTGCTATCTGGTTTTTCATTGTGCCAGATACGGCAGCACTTTAGCTTGGCGTGTTTGGTATATTGTTCCCATTGCGTCATAGCTACACAGCGTCAAGTGAACCAATGAAAGAGAACATCTGAGGTTACTGGCGTAACCTATGTTCTCTGAATAGGGAAAGAGACGCTGTGTCCACTGCCAAGCTCCTCGCGCTGCCAACAAGTGGCCTTTTTCAGCAGAGAAATCTGAGGAGCAGATGACGCGTTCGTCAGTATAGGATGGCGACGTAAGAGCGTTGGGGCGGCGCCCGCGCCATCAGCCAATGAATTGGCGTGATTCTATACGGGCTTCAGACAATCAGCACACCCAGAGGGTGTTCCCATTGCGTCATAGCTACGCAGCGTCTTGTTCCCTATTCAGAGAACAGGTTACGCCAGTAACCCGAGACGTTTTGCATTGTCCTGCTGAAATACACAAGGCCTTCCCTGAAATAGACGTCCCTGAGATAGAGCTTTAGTTGGCATCTGCAGATGGCACAGCGGATTGTGTTTACCGACAGTGGTTTCTGGAAGTATTCCTGGACCCATTTAGTAATGTCATTGACACAATCATGCTAATGAGTGATGCAGTGTCGTCTGAGGGCCCGAAGACCACGGGCATTCCAATAAAGGTCTCTCGAAGACATCCCTTTTATAGCTAATCATGTTACAGACCTGATATCAGTTACCTTAATTAGTTGCTAGATATTCTCCCAGCTGAATGTTTTCAAAATTTCTTGCTTTTTTCAGCCATTTGTTGCCCCCATGCCAACTTTTTTGAGACCTGTAGCAGGCATCAAATTTGAAATGAGCTAATTTAGTAGATAAAAGTGTAAAATTTCTCAGTTTAAATTTGTTATGTTATCTATGTTTTATTGTGAATAAAATATTGGAAATATTGGAGATTTGAAATTCTTTTAGTTTTCATTTTATTCACATTTAAAAAACGTCCCAACATTTCCGGAATTCGGTTTGTATAAAGTGGGACCCAGGTAAGAACTGCACATTTCATTTGTTTGTGTCTAATGTTACAAAATACTTCTATTTCAAATAAATGCTGTTGTTTTTAACTTTCTGAGCATCAAATCAGCATATTATAATGATTTCTGAAGGATCCTGTGACACTGAAGACTGGAGTAGATTCAGCTTTGATCACAGGAATAAATTACATTTAAAATATAGAAAAGTTATTTTAAATTGTAATTATAGTTCACAATATTACTGTAGTTCTGATAAAATAAATTTAGCCTTATTGAAACGTTCTTTTAAAAACATAAAAAATCAGAAAGAAAGAAGAGTTTCTGAAAGGAAATTCTATTTCTATATCCCTTTATTGTGATATTACCGAGGCAACCACCTAATATGCAGTAACTATGGTATTTTGCAGGAAACATCAGTTATTGAGGTGTTGCAAGGTTATCAATGTTTACCTTCTGTGTTCTGAAGCTCGCGCGTGATCAGCAGCAGCATTAATTATCCTCGCGCAGAAATCAGCAAACGTCCTTGTGCGGTTCAAACTCATCAGTGACTGACAGCTGCGCTGTGTTAGGCGTCTCCATAGCAACCGACTGAGCCATTCAGCTCGAGTGCAGCCAGCGCTCTTGCTGAGCTCACGATCTCACGTTGACATGTATGAAGAAGACACGTTTTCATGACCAGTGCTACTTGCTATTAATTCAAGCATCACTGTTATTATTGCTTAGACTTAGAATACACCTCTACGAGTATTGAACTTCAGCTCTCCGGGTAAAGAACCGGTGTAACGTTACTGTCTGTACACGTAATGCGACAAAACACGAGAATCAGACATTGTTTCCAGATTGGAGGCATGTAAACATTTGAACCTAGCAACTGCATAACAACACTCTGACAACCATCCATATATGTAAATATATGCTGTCTTTAAACAAATAAATACATAAATATTCGTGGACACATGTATGGTCCAAGGTCACAAACCTGTATGCATATTTGTTAATGTTAAACAAGTTATATGAATAAAAAATAATAATGATTAATTTATTGTGGTTTTATTTTAGCATCGAGATGCTAGTAGTTTTCATTAATACTTTGAATGTTTTCATTTTAATTGTAAAGTATTAAAATTTTTTATTTTATCATGTCTATAGATTTACATTTTTTATTTCAGTTTTAGTTATTTTAGAACATTAAACTAGATAAAATGTCAGAATGTTTGTAGTTTACAAAGCTCAAAGTATGAAGAACTAAGGCCATGCAGTCTCTCAGACAGATTTTTATGTTGTTGCTAGGGTGTTACTATGAAGTTGCTAGGCATTTGCTATGGAGCTTTGGGTGGTTGATAGGGTGTTGCTAAGGTGTTCAGTTTTAGTTTTTAAAATCAAGTTAAACTAAATTAAAATATGAGTATATAAGTTGGAGAAAGAGAGTATGTGCTTTTCGTGCACAATAAAATGTAATTTTGTGTCAAAATACATGGAAAAAAATTGTCGTTATTAACCTGTTTATTATATTTATTTTCTTGGTCTGTGTCTTTGTGGGTTTTGGTTCTTTTGCGGTTGTAGGCTGTAGGACCTTTGAAATAACTGAAATCATTTGGCGAAGTGATATGAAACTAATGCGGTCAAGACCTGCTAGAACTACTTTAGGCATGCATTTCCCTGAAAAAAAATTAACGTTCGTCAACCAATCAGATTTGATCATTCAACAGTATAATATATGAGGGATGACACATTTAAAGGCCCTGTTAGTGCCTTCTACTTGAGTTTCCGGTAGATCACTCCATCTCTTCCAAAGCCTGGACCTGCCAACCTACCTGATGTGAGGAAACAGAGCGCCCTTTGAAAATGCATTTACAAGTCTAACATTTAAATCTAACAAATCTATTTTAATTTTGCAAACTTGTAAAAGTTCAAAAAAACATCACAAATCTCATCCATTTGATGGCAGTTTGTAAGAATCATTTTTTTTTTTTACTTAAATGTCACATACTGAAAAAACAGGGACCATCAGCAAACAGAGTCTGCTGTGAGAATCTTCCTCTAGCTCAAAAAGGGTAGCGGGCTGATGTTTTGAATATCGCAAATTTAACTGCTAGTTGCTAGGCAACCATACATCCCATGCTTCCAAAAATTACTCAAAACGCAATTAGCCACAGACCCTTCATGCGTGCAAAGTTTGCTTAATTTTCATCAAAGGAGTAGAAAGTAGAGCAATAGTTACAACTGGATTCTCAATAAAGCAAAGCTCAGCTGAACTCAAGCAGTCGACCTTCCTTCTTTTATGCCTTTTATTGTATACAGTGAGATACTGAAACAAAGAGTAGCAGAGAAAACAGTTGTCTTGCCAGTAACATGAATCTGTTAACAGTAACTGTGCACAAGGACTGCTAACATCCTTTGATAGATAATACTGTTACTCTTACATTTGTTTCCTTCCCTTTTGAAATTATAAATAATACCTTTTCATTACCCTAGATGTCACTGATGTTCATTACCCCTATACTTGTATTCCATTTTATGATGGGTTTCCAAAAATATCCAAAGCAGAAGCAGTCTTTAGCGCGGAGGTGATGTTTTCCACCGCTGTTCTCACAGTTCACATTAATTTAGGTCCCAGTGCGATACGTCGTCTTTTGCCGAAAGCAATTGTACATATCTTGCCTGAATATGCAGGTGGGAATTTTTATTATAAACATTTTTATCAATCCATCAATCCAAGAATTTATGTTCTTACCCCATATATTTACGAGAATCATCTAAAATTTGAATAAATATCTCATCTGTTTGCCATCCCTATTATATGGAAGCTTGTTTCCGCCACTGAATAAAAATTGCGACTTTTTAATCTCATAATTCTTTTTTTCTAACGATTGCGAGTTTCTCTCGCAATTATGACTTTTTTTCTCAGAAATGCGTGATATAAACCTGCAATTGCGAGAAATTAAGTCAGAATTGCGTGATATAAACTCTAAATTGCGAGTTATAAAGTCAGAATAGCAAGTTTCTCGCAATATTGACTTCTCATAATGGTTTATATTTCGCAATTCTGACGACATAACTCGCAATTGCGAGTTTATATCTCGCGTTTCTGAGAAGTTAATTGCGAGATGTACTTGCAATTGTGAGAAAAAAAGTCAGAATTGCAAGTAAAAAGACAATTGCGAGTTTTATCCCACAATTCTGACTTTTTTCTCACAATAAACTTTATATTTCGCAATTCTGACATTATAAATCGTAATTGTGAGTTTATATCAATTCTGAGAAGTCATAATTGTGACATGTAAACTCACAATTGTGAGAAAAAATTCACAATTCACAAACTTCCATACTATAATGAATATGTGTGTTTCCAAGGAAAGTGCAGTCTATCGAAGCATTAATGAAATTAATTTAGTAAAGAACGTAAAGGCGACTGTGAGCATGACCTTCCGTAAATGGATTGAACAGAAAAGCGCATTCAAATAAAACCGAACACACACCAAGAGGAGATTTGATGAAAAAACAAAACATAACTTGTGGGCAAAATGTAACCTTCATATCACACGTCCATCATAAATAAAATACAGTTCTGATTTCGTTCCACGGTACATTTGCTTTCCAAAAACAAAAACAGGGTTGATGTAACAAGCACACATTCTTGAGCTCCTTTTATTCAGTGTCAGATAAATAAATTGCCATGATCGCAGCATTTTAATGAAACGTCCGTGATCAAGGCAGATCATAACTTACAGGGCACACATTTTGTCATGGTGAGGGGAAAAATAATGCTGAATCGCAAAATAATGAGGTAAGGAGTTCGTTTTTTTGTAGTGCTTTACTTACTGAAATGGCTATACCGCACAGTGCTCCTTTCATGCCCTTAGCATTCATACAATGAAAACAGGTTTATGGCACATTAGCAAATCAAACCAAACAAGTAAAGGGCTCTGCAAATCCAGAGATCAAAACAAGAAGAGATGAACAGGTGTGAAGTCAAAAACACATCCGCCTGTGACTTAACCCAACTCGCCCCATACTCAAGCGAGGACAGGCGGGAGTTACTTTTGGTATGATGTCAGATTCAGAGACGCGTTTGTCAATATCTGAGCGTGGTTTAACAGTGAGGCACAGCCTTGCAGGGTCCTGACCGGCAGTCCTGGAGAGCTTGCCTCGTTGTAGTGTGTGAGCAAAACTGTTCTTAATACTGTTCCCTTTTACCGGTTTCCCTCTTTTGTAACAGTGCAGCGTCCTGGCCAGCTCTTGGGGCACTAGAGAGAATGTGGGGAGTCCGATTTGTTGGACCGAGCGCCCGGCCCAACGTGTCTCTGCCCGCATTCTCCACCACTTTCTTGTCCTTCCTCTCCACAAAGGCAGGGGGCATACATGAGTGCGAAGCTTAAACGAACCGAAGATAACACAACTATATTCCATAGTGAAGTAGTACCGGAAGCAGCCACTGTGGATGCACTTGGTCCTTTCCGGATGGGCCTGTGTACTTCAACACCCCCAATCCTTTGGGTTGAAACTCAAAGGTGCAACATAAAGACAGCACAGGTTTAACTAAGCACAGGTTGGGCGAAGGGGAGCATGTGGTCGGACGCACTCGTATGCAGTGTGTGCAGTAATCGTCTTTATTAGTTTTGCAGTTTAATGAGTTTAGTGTTTACCATATAATACCATCCCCTGTCGTCGCCCTTCTCGATGAGTGCCGTTTCTTTCCGTTTCACATTGAACACCCCAGCTGTCCAAGCTGGGACCGTCCCCTCAGCCAGGAAGACAGACTTTTCCCGCAAACAGGAGCCCCACTATTGTGAAGAAGATGGAGAGCACGAACAGTACATAGGAGGAGCCCACCACTGTGTTGTTGGGTAATTTGTATGGTTGTCCCCCTACTTCATTGATGTAGAAGCCTATTGGGAATATGAGGGCGGCCATACAAAACAAGATCACTGTAAAAGAGAAAGAAAGAAAGCAAGTGTTATCAGGGCAATACGTAGAATGTACACACATACAATAACTGTGATGATTAACCCTTTGAGCGGTACGGTCCCACATATGGGATTTTTATTTCAGTGCCCCTGGGCGTACGGTCCCACATATGGGATTTCGAACGTTCAGTGACATCACATAACTGCCAGATTCAAACTGTGCTTTCGCGCCCTGGCTGCGAGACGGACGCGCGCAGCTCTTGTCATATATCACAACTATGCAGTGTTTTCAGCCACATAACGTTTCTTTTAATGTTTCAGACATTTAAATACGCATAAGCACCATTAAAACAATATATTTAGAGTTTATAAAATACACACAGATGTCAGACATCAGTGGAAGGAGCAATAACAATCCATTCAAATACAATTTGCCGACATTTATTCATATCAGACACACATAATGGGCCTTAGCAACTATAAAGTTTACTCTCTTATTCTTCCAGTTCACCAGCCACTTACTTGCTTATATTTCAGGAGAAACGGATGAATTCACCTGCTGTAAATCCGACTGACAGGACTCTGTGAACTGCGGGGCAAACTAAGATGGCGGCGCCCATCTCGCATTATAGATCAAGATAAAGATCATTTATAAAGGCTTTTAAACGACAAAGCACACTCACTTACATATATTTGAGGATCGGAATATCAGATAGTTGATGACATGGTAAGCAAGTTTGTGAATATTTTAAATAAACAAGGAAAAACAAAATAATAGCGATCCATCTGTCATACAGTGTTATTGTGGCTGCGTTCAGCGCTCGTGACAAGCAAGACGCATCGCTATGGAAACATTAAAGGCAAATGTTCTAAAATAACGGTCGCCTTAAAAAAAACTCACTCTGGGGGGACAGTTAGAATATTTTAAACTCACGCTCGAAAGGGTTAAAAAAAAGCTGCAATTACAGGGGAAAAAGTAATTTTGGCCATAGAATAAGGGAAACCGAACTATATATTTAGGAAATATGTCCTTTTTTGACCAACAGGGGGCCCCAAAAACCTCAGGGCGTTTTCACTAGATCACTCTAATCTCTTTTTTTTTTTTTTCCCACTACGAATATAGAGTTACAGCTGGCCACCGTATTCACAACTATTTTATTCCCAGTATAAAATGAAGAGACTTCCTGAGTGTGTTTTGTAATTAGTCTTCAAGTTTCCAAAAGACTCAATCCTTTCATGTTGCTTTGTGTCTCACAAACTGCAAGTATGAGAACATCAAAAATGTTAATTGTGCCTGATTTCACCTTCAGTATCATAAATTGTTATGTTTGTCATTTGCTGATTTATGTGAATCAGTTCAAATTGTCAACTTCAACTGATGTATTATTTCATAACGGCATTTGTTATAAAATATATGAATGATATAATCAAGCCATATCAGAGCAAATGCTTAAATTCTGAATATCATCCGAAAAATATAGAGAAATCCTCCAGTCCAAGATATAGTATCACTTCCTGCATTAAACAGCACATGTATCTGTCAAAGCATGACAAGGCAAGAAAACGCTTATGCTTTTGTTTGAAGCGTTTATAAATATAAACCACTCTCATGTTTCGGACAACTTAGATCATGTACCTTTCCGCAGCAGCTCACTCTGTCCTCTGCCATTTTCCATATGTGTTATGTCCACAGAGGTGTTGTCAAAAGTACCAACTTCGGTACCAAGTTGGACACATCTTATGAGTGTGTGAACACAATGGCCAATCAGAGGTGTTTATAAATTTGCTCATCAGTGCTTAGAATGCTAGGGGCAATGCTGGTATAGTCACATTTTTAAATTTTTTACTGACTTGGTACCAAAGCCTGTACTTTTGACAACCCTAGTCCATAGCAATGGATAATTCACTACTGTAAAGCGACGTGACTGACTGATGGTTTCTGAGCACAGCACATAGACATGACTATAATCAAATTCGTTATCAATTACTTTCATTATCGATAATCGACTTGATCAATTAATTGTTGCAGCCCTACTTTAATAGTAGATTAACAAAAGTCCATTTGATATATTTTGTGAGGTTTGATCTGAAGATTGTCAAAGCCAAATTTTAAGACAAAATATGTAGTAAGACAAGCAAAAAACATTTTCACACAAATCTAGTCAGGCGTAACACCATGTACTAATTAGGTGGCATACAATGAGTTTCCAGCAACAAGCAATTTGTCTCTCCACACTGAATGTGAAACTGCTGTGAGATGTGATGTTGTGACATGAATTTTCACATGAAAATTTGTTCTGTGAGAATTTGAGATCCCTTTCCCAAAATTGGCACCATGAATGAAAAACTAGGGCAGGGTGATAAACCAAAACAAATCATATAAAGATTGTGACAAAATTTATGTTGATCACAATGATAAACTCTGAACATTTTTTACCTGATATGGATTACCCTACCAGTCTATCACACAGCAGAAATAAATGCATCAACAGTCAGTCAGTGTGCAGGGAGCTGGCAAGGGAAACCATAGAGAAAATGAAAATTGTTCAGAAAAAAAAAAAAAAAAAAAAAAAAGGTAATTATATGGAAGTGGATTGGGTTTCTTAAAAAAAAAAAAAAAAAAAAAAAAAAAAAAAAAAAAAAAAAACACAATGAGGCACAGATTAAGGCCCCGTCCACACGAAGCCGGAGCTTACACCAATCTGATCTTTTTTTTCCCCTCGTTCTAAAAAAAAAAAAAATCCCGTCCACATGGTGCCGTATCAAGAAATATCTGCGTCCACATGAAACCAGAGAAACGGCTCAAAATGATGTAGTATACATGCCAGACCATTATGTGGCGCTGCAATTCTGTCACAGAAATGCACTTAAAGCAGCGAAGAAGACTTGGAGCATGCGCATAAACCTTGCGCGCTGAATACAAACTATAGCAAAGCTTTACTGTGTGTTCACACTGCCAGCGGCGAGAGCTTCAAAGTGACAGGAAGTCATTCATTTTCAATGAGAGCCGGCGGCGAGCTCCGGCGAGAGCGTCGAGGAGAGTTGAAATCAAGTCAACTTTATGGTAATGAGCTATGACGCGGTTCGGCGGCAACCAATCGGAATGTAGAGGTCCTCGCTTGAGAGGATTCCCATTGGTTGCCACAACTAGTCATTTACTTTGACCCTCCCGCCGGCGGCAGTTTGAATGAATAGAGTCTGCTATTTCTGCTGGTGTTGCTCTTTTGTGGTGTTAGCGCGTCTGACTAGGGTCGACACGTGGGGTGATGACATCATCGTTTCAGAAAATATACGGACTGCCCCGTCCACACGATAACGCAAAAACGGCGTTTTCAAATGTATCTACTCTGGGACCCCGTTTCAAAAAATAGCAGTTTCACCGTTCGAAAATGCCGGATCCGTGTGGACGAAACGCCTATCCGATAAAAAAAAATTTTGCAGTTTCACAGAAACACGTCTCCGTGTGGACGGCGCCTAAGGGCTGATTCACACAGAACACTTTTTTTTGCGGTTAAAAAAGGGTCGTGGGAAAAACAAAACAAAATGCAAGCTCTTGAGATGCATTTTTTTAAAAGTTGAACTTTTTTTTTTTTTGAAGTCGGGAGTCACGTGATGCGCGCGAGGTAGTTAGACGTTACCATGAGAGCTCTCTAGAAATCGTTTAATATCTTTTTGATACAAACACTGAAACGTTCCCCAATAGTTTTTAAAGTCTGTCTGGTACTTGTGAGCAACCGGGAATGATGGAGCGTCGACCGAAACCAAGGAAAGATGAACATAGAACCGCCGAAACTGAGAGAAAGTCTCCGCAAAATGGCGCCGAGGGTAACGTCTCTGAGGGGGAAAGTTCAGCGGGGGTTATCGCCGCCGCGCTGAAAGAGTTTCGCGAGATCATTGGGAGTGTTAAGCAGGAGCTGATCTCTCAAATGTCAGACCTTCGCAACTCCATTCAGGGATCAATTGACACCTTGACCGTGTCAGTTTCATCTATGCAAGGCCGGATCTCTGTGGCTGAACAAAGGATAAGCGATGTGGAAGACACAGTTTCGGGAAATGAGAAGTCCCTCAGTCTCCTAAAAAAAGACAACGAGGTTCTCAGAAATAAGTTGGAATATATGGAAAATTACAACAGACGAAATAATATCCGCCTGATTGGATTGAGTGAAGGAGTTGAAGGTCGTGACACGGTCGAATTCTTTAAGACATGGCTACCGAGAGTTTTGGGAGAAGAAAACTTTGGCGCTCCACTTGACATCGAACGCGCCCACCGCATTCCGGCGGCGCGAATCTCGGGGAGGGCCCCACGGCCCATCCTAATTCGACTTCTGAAATTCCAGGACCGCGAAAGTATCCTACGTATCGCCCGAGATAAAGCTCCAATTTCCGTTGATGGGAAGAGAGTAAGTTTCTTTCCGGATTTCTCATCGGACGTGATAACCCGGAGAAGAGGAATGATCCCAGCGCTCAAGGCTTTAAAGGAGAAGAATGTCAATTGTCATCTCGTTTATCCCGCTCGCATTCGAATCCTTACGGAGGATGGTGGAACACGGTTTTGTCACACGCCGGACGAAGCATTCAAGTTTCTGTCGGAACATGCCTGAGAAGTTTGCTGGACGTGGCGGAGTCCGGTGCACTCCGGGACGGACGGATGGGGTTCATACCCCAAGTTGATTTGTTAGATCTGGTTGGGTGAGTGACTTGTCGGCCTGATACTTTGGGAACTCTCTGGTCGCTCGGGATTTTATTTGAATTGGTATTTTGGTTTATTTTCCCCTCCTCATTTAAGGGGTTGCAGAGGGTGTCCGCATTATAATAATAATAATAATTATTATTATTATTATTGTTGTTATTATCTTTTCTATCACTTCAATTTTTTGTTGTGGGACTTCATCGGTTTACGGGCGGACTATTAGTTTTGGATTTGAATTTAAACGTTTGGGGATTTATTCTTAATAATTACTGTTGCATCAGTGTGTTTATATGTATAAAGAGAGCTCGTGGTTAGCCTTTCATTTTTTCTTTGGAAAGAAGCACGAGCTAATCGTTTCTCAACGGATTTCTTTTTTCTCTCTCTCTGCTGCTGTATAGTTCTGGTTCAGCAGCTATGTTAGAATTTCTCTGTTTATACATGTTTTCCTTTATTTTGATTATTTTGTTTTCTGAAAGATACATGTTAACATTTCAAATCGGTGGTTATGAGGGCATTTTATATGATGTTTTGGATGTTATAGATATTAGATGATAAAGCCTTTGAAATTTGTGACATTTAATATAAAGGGCCTACATAGTCCAGTTAAAAGAAAAAGAGTCTATATGTATCTTAAGAAATTGGGGGCAGAAATAGTTTTCCTGCAGGAAACACATTTAACAGACTTGGAGCATAAAAAATTAAAAAGGGATTGGGTAGGCCAAGTGTTTGCATCCTCGTTTAATTCTAAGTCAAGGGGAACGGCTATACTGATAAATAAAAATATCCCTTTTACTGTTACAAAATCGGTATTCGACCCCTCAGGAAGATATGTAATGATACAGGGGCATATGTACTCTGAACAGTGGACAATGTTAAATATATATGCTCCAAACATTGATGATCACGTATTTATACAAAATGTTTTTCTTCAAATCGCTCAGTCATCAGGCTCACTTTTGGTAGGTGGAGACTTTAATTTTTGTTTGGACAATGTACTTGATAGATCTTCATCTAAACCTTTACCTCTTTCTAAAGCAGCTAAATCCACCACTGCTTTTATGAAAGATTTAAATCTAACAGATGTTTGGAGACAGGAACATCCACAAGATAGAGATTATTCTTTTTATTCACATCCTCATGATACACACACCCGTATCGATTATTTTTTGTTATCCACCCAACTTTTATATCGTGTACTAGATGTTGAATACCTCCCTCGTTTATTGAGCGACCATTCTCCCCTTGTAATGTCATTGGCTATCCCAGAGAAAATAAGACAGACTTATAGGTGGAGACTAAATCCTATTCTTCTTAAACAATCTGATTTCCACAAATTTATTAGAGAACAAATCGATATTTTTACTTCTACAAACAAACCTTCCTGCTCCAATAGCTTTATATTATGGGATACCTTAAAGGCTTATCTTAGGGGTCAATGTATTGCATATACTAAGGGGTTAACAAAAAGAAAAATTTCCAAATTGAATGAGCTAGAATCTGAAATCTCAGCACTTGAAAAAATATATCATAAAGATCAGAATAAGGTGGTTTATCGGGAATTGCTCAGCAAAAAAATTGAATATAATAAATTGAACACCTACCAGGCAGAGAGAGCTATTATTAATTCTAATCAGCGTTATTATGAGCTTGGCGAGAAAGCGCACAAAGTCTTGGCCTGGCAATTAAAACGAGATGAACAGAAACGAACGATAAACGCAATAGATGCTGGTAATGCAGAAACATACAACCCTGTAGAGATTAATGATGCATTTAAGCGCTATTATACAGAGTTATATACTTCTCAGGCTAGTATAGATCATTCCCAAATGGATTCTTTCCTATCCTCAGTTCACTTACCATGTCTTTCGGAGGAGGATAGGTTTAGTCTGGATCAACCTTTCTCTGCCTCTGAGTTGATTGAAGCTATTCGTCTATTGCCTAATAATAAGTCTCCGGGTGAGGATGGCTTCCCATCTGAATTTTATAAAGAATTTAAAGATTTGTTGGTACCCTATTTGATCGAAGTGCTTGAACAGTCAAGGACGGACAAATGTTTTCCAGACTCCTTCTCCAATGCAATAATTTCTGTATTATATAAGAAAGGTAAAGATCCACTGAAATGCGCCTCCTATAGGCCAATTTCACTTCTTAATGTGGATTATAAATTAGTTACAAAAATGATAACCAAGAGATTAGAAACTCGTCTTCCACTGTTGATAAACCCAGATCAAACTGGTTTTATAATTGAAAGACTATCAGCAAATAATCTGAGGAGATTTTTCAATGTCATCCATATTGCTAAAGAAAAGCGCGTACAGGGAGTAGCTGTTTCCCTCGATGCCGAAAAGGCTTTTGATCGAGTAGAATGGTCGTATCTTTTTGAAGTGCTGAAAAAATTTGGATTTGGAGATGCATATATTGACTTAATTAAGTCACTTTATAAATCTCCCAAAGCAAAAATTGTTACTAATGGAATTATTTCGGATGCATTCCCCTTATATAGAGGATGCAGACAAGGTTGTCCCCTAAGCCCAGCTCTCTTTGTGCTGGCTATCGAACCCTTAGCCGAGGCTATAAGATGTAACCCTGATATAAAAGGCTTTGAAATCGGCCCTGAAATACATAAAATATCATTGTTTGCTGATGATATTCTTTTATTTCTTACTAACCCCATAGATTCTTTATCTAATTTACAGAATGTGTTACAATTATATAGTACTTTCTCTGGATATAAAGTTAATATCGACAAAAGTGTTATTTTGCCATTATCAGGGTTTGATTTTACTGCACTAGATAGTTTTTCCTTCAAATGCTCACCTACTGGTATTAAATATTTGGGTATACAGGTGGATGGCAATTTAAAGAATCTTTATAGTCTTAATTTGGCTAGTCTTTTAGAGAAGGTTGGTAGAGATTTAACAAATTGGATGGATCTACCACTCACATTGCTTGGAAGAATAAATGCAGTCAAAATGAATGTTTTGCCCAAATTTGTATACATGTTTCAATCTCTTCCTATATTAATTCCTAATTCTTTTTTCACTTCTCTTAATGGGTTAATAAGATCATTTATTTGGCACCGTAAAACCCCTAGGGTCAGTCTTGATAAACTGGCTTTAGATTATAATCAAGGAGGATTGAGATTTCCCAATTTTAAATTGTATTATTGGGCAGCCCAATCTAGGTATCTGGCCCAGATGTTTGCCGTTACCCCCTTTCCCTCCTGGCTTTCTATAGAGAATTCTGAAATAAAAGAAGAGATCCCTGCCAATATTTTATATACATGGGATGACAAATTGATCAAAAGTAAAACGAATAACCCCATGATTATTCATTCAGTTCGGACCTGGTATAAACTGAGATTGATGATGGGACAGGATAATTTTCTTTCCCCTAAGACACCTTTATGGGGAAACAGATTGCTACCTATGTGCTACCAAAACAAAAATTTTAAGATATGGGCAAATAAGGGAATTACACATTTGGAGCATTGTTTCGATAAAGGAGTTTTAATGTCGTTTGAACAGTTAAAAAATAAGTATAATTTGAGTAATAAAGAATTCTTTAGTTATCTACAACTACGTGATTGTTTAAGGGTCAAAGTTAAAACCTTTCCTAAGATACCTGATTTGACATGTATTGAACAAATCTGCTATTCAGATAAACCACTATATAAAACCATCTCTAGAACTTACGAAGCCCTGATTTCAAATCAATCTTTAGATGACCCTGACAAATCCAGAGGTAGATGGGAGCAGGATCTGGGGGTAAGAATTGATGGGGACCTGTGGGGTCAACTGTGTAAAGATGGGGTCACCTCAACCTTGAATTCTAGGTATAGACTAATTCAATTTAATTTTTTACACCAGCTTTACTACACTCCATCTAGATTACATAAATTTAATAACAGTATTTCACCCCTTTGCTTCAGATGTGGTACAGAAGAAGGAACATTTTTGCATTCTACCTGGTTGTGTCCTAAAGTGAAGGTGTTTTGGGCGAAAGTATGTGAAAGTATATCACGGATTCATGGAATTGATTTTCCAGTGGATCCTGAGGTGTGTTTATTAGGTAATTTTACCAACTCTGACCTCCGAAATAGACAAGCTATTAAACTTACAGAAATTTTGTTAATAATAGCCAAAAAATGTATAGCTTTGAAATGGAAAGCAGACTATGATGTGCCAATTGGACTGTGGTTGTCAGAGGTTTGCAGCTGTGTACCTTTAGAGAAGATTACATATTCAGTGAGGGGCAGGGGTGATGTATTTTATAAAATTTGGAATCCCTTTTTGAATTATATAAATACAGTGCCACATGACTTGATTTGATAATTGTTGTTTTTCTAACTGTTTTACATGTATCTTTTTTCTTTTTTTTTTTCTTTTTTGTGTGTAATTTACTGTTTATTTTTGGTTTATTTTTCTCTTTTGTGTTTTGTCAGATGTTTGTTGTTTGTTATATTTGAAAAAAGCAAAATAAAATTTTCAAAAAAAAAAAAAAAAAGTTGAACTTTTTAACTTGAGTGTCGCATTTTTAGAAAGCAGCGTCACGTGAGATACTCTACAAAAGATATGATCGCAACGGTCAAACACATCCTTTTAGAGTGTTTACATAGAAAAAGAATGGGAAATGGAAAATGTCTTCTGTGTGAAACGGGCCAAATGGTGTGCAAAATCTATCATCAGTCGGTTCCAACCAAGATGGGAAATGCAACAAACCTTTCCATCCCAGCGACAACATTAGTTAATATTTCTGAACTTTATTTTATCTAAAAGAGAACTTTTTGTATAGGTTGTACCTCTTCAAATATGAGATGTTTGCCACTATTTTAATAAGTGACAAGGCAACCTAACTTCTGTTGTTTTAAGGCAGAAAAAGCATGTTTGCACAGTTAAGTTTACGTTATGTTATTCTATTTTTTGTTAAACTATATTCTAAAATTTAATTAACGAGCCCTCTGATTTCTCTAGGCTTCAGTCATTGTCAGGATCGTCTTCAAGCTGGCAGCATTATCAAATTATACATTGTGATAAATCTCAATATCGAGCAATAATAAACCTGCACCAAACTCGTTACCATATAGTTGCTCGACCCATAATTGTAATTGCAGAAAAGAAAGAAAAAAAAAAACATGTTGACAACAGCAAAGCCCTGGAATGCCTATTCCCAATCATCAACCCATCAGACCTCTGGCCTGTCACGTTTAAAACAGACCTCCTCCCTGACCAGAGTGATGACACTCAGCATGGGTTCATGTTAGCCTGGCAGAAAGGCTTTTAGTGAGATAAAAACAGACACTGCTAATAGATGCCTGAGTGCAGCCTCGGCTCAATCTTGGTGCCCATAAGCAAGATAATAGCATCTTTCAGCAGAATGCTGCGCTGCAATTAAACACGATGGCCTTGAGAGAAGTGCACTGATCTGACTGAGGCTGTGGTGTCAGCATTAAGCTTCTGCCTTTGAACATTTATTGCATAAACCACTTTAGTCGGTCTTGGCTCTTAGATGCACACAAAGGAGTGGGTTAAGGAGATGAATGGTAACTAGGCTGTGGACAAAAGGTCATGCCCTCAGCGCAGAGTAAAAAAAAAACACTTCCTGCTGTGGTAAATGCCACACTACCACTCAGTTCATGCTGTTAAAAAAAGAATAACATGTTCCATGAAAAGAGGTGAGGCGCTTTTTTGAGCACAATGAAGAAAAACTAATTGAATGGATAGAGCGGAAATAGAAACAGGCTTCAGCCCTGACACATTTATGTTGCTAGCAGACCTGTAGGAGAGTCTATTTCTGTGGGATGGATTGACGGATACAGAAATGCATTTGGAAACCTACAATCTAGTGCTTCAAAGCTTAAAGGATTAGTTCACTTTCAAATAAAATTTTCCTGATAATTTACTCACCCCCATTTCATCCAAGATGTTAATGTCTTTCTTTCTTCAGTCGAAAAGAAACGAAGGTTTTTGATGAAAACATTCCAGGATTTTTCTCCTTATAGTGGACTTCAATGGCCTCAAGATGGTTGAAGGTCAAAATTACAGTTTCAGTGCAGCTTCAAAGGGCTTTAAATGATACCAGACGAGGAATAAGGGTCTTATCTAGCGAAATGATCAGTAATTTTCGAGAAAAAAAAAAAAAAAAAAAAAAAAAAATCAACCGTATATGCTTTATATAAACAAATGATCACCTTGCATGTGCTTCTGCTTTCTGTATTCTTCAAAAAGCTTATGCTGTATGTCCTACGCCTTCCCCATTCAACTTGCGTAAAAAAAACGGAACTGGTGCCACGTTCGTTCCGTAAGTAGAAGGCGTAGGACATACAGCGCAAGCGTTTTGAAGAATACGGAAAGCGGAAACACTTGGAAGGTGAGCATTTGTTTATATAAAGCATATACGGTTGTATTTAGTTTTTTCGAAAATGACAGATTGTTTCTTTAGATAAGACCCTTATTCCTCGTCTGGTATTGTTTAAAGCCTTTGAAGCTGCAGTGAAACTGTAATTTTGACCTTCAACCATTTGGTGCCCATTGAAGTCCATTATAAGGAGAAAAATCCTGGAATGTTTTCATCAAAAACCTTAATTTATTTTCGACTGAAGAAAGAAAGACATGAACATCTTGGATGACATGGGGGTGAGTAAATCAGGAAATCAGGAAAATTGTATTTGAAAGTAAACTAATCCTTTAATGATTCATCATATATTCTCAGTTGGTTTTGAGCTATACTGTATACAATTTACTCATTCATGAAACAAAGAAACTTTTGGAAGGGATGCGCACAAAAAATTTACCCAACACTCATAGCTGAACATTTATTTACATTATAGCCAATAACTGATAAGTAACTCGAACAATTTTGCCTGTTTAACAACCCAAGTTGGGTTGAAAATGGACAAACCTAGCAGTTTGGTTAAATGTTTGCCCAATGTGCTGGGTAGTTTTATTTAACCCAACTATTGTTTAAAAATTACTATATGGCTGGCTTAAAATGAACCTAAAATAGGTTGGTAATTAAAAAATTCAGACTAATAATTACCAGAGGCAACAGTAAAAATCAAAAGTTGAACATTTATCAATAAGAAATTTAATGTTTATCGTTTAATTGTTATTCATTAAATTTCCAACATACTTTGGGTTGATTTTAAGTAAGCAATACAATAATTTTTATATAATAGTTGGGATTTAATAAAACTGCCCAGCACACTGGGCAAACATTTAACCCAACCAGTGTGTTGGTCCATTTTCAACCCAACTTGGGTTGTTTTTAACCCAGAATTTATTAGAGTATACATCAACAACCTCAAAGCATGGTATTTTTTTTTTTCCACACCGAGTTATGAACGCCGACTCTGTTTTACTTTCTTTTTATTTAATGTTGTCCAGCAGTGCATTCTGGTTAGGCCACAAGTCTGAGCAGCTAATGTTTACGTCTGTCCCCGCTGACGCACCATATGCTGAAGCCAACGCAAGCCAGAGCCACAGCTGCGGACATGACACCAGACGCTGAGCCGTGAGCGTAACCTGGTCAAGCTGGGCGTGGTGCGAAGGGACACAGGGGGCTTGTGTTCGTCACACAAAGCTGCTCTTTCAGGTTCGGATGGCTTGAGGCCAGTGGCAGCTTTAGCCCAGACACCTGTGTTAACCCCACCTGGGGCCCAAACGCTCATGCAATGAGCTTTAAATGGATTATATGCAGGCCCAAAATCAATGTGAATGTACATCAGATCTAAAAACAAGCTGTTAAAATATTTGCAGGTTATTTTTGCCATGCAGATTTGCAAGTTCCAATTGACCCTTCGTCAAGTTTGACTGACAGAATCCGCCGTTTTTTAAACAAACCAGACAGGAGAGTTAGTAGATTAATGTTGGTGGACTTGATCTTAAAAAATGGTGTATTGAAATCTTTCTGCGGTTGAAGCAACATACTTTCTGATTGTAATGTTCATTCATGTTTATTTAGTGCAATAACTAGGAAGAGATGATCAGTTTGTGTCGCTTCAACTGAGGCGCTACTGCGATCTATCACGACACATTAAAGAGCCACAAAATGGTATTGTTTGAATTTTTTTTTTTTTTTTAAAAAAGGACAAAATTTGCTAACTAAGACTTTGTTTCATACCAAAAGTAACAACCTCTGTCTTGTCAGTCGGCACATTGTCAGTGTCCTCTTTGCTCCGTGATGTACATTTCATTGTGTGAGAAAGATGTGTGGTGTGAGAGTGGCATGGCTTGTCGGAGCACCATCACAAGTACTGAATGAGTCGGGAAAAATAGCAAGGAGGCATTTTTAATATGGAGACATTATGAATAAACTAGTGTTTTCTGAGTCAGTGTCGGCTTCTAAGATGTTTTATACCTCACCATCTCTGAAGTATAGTGAACGCTCCTATAGAGAGAAATGCAGCTTTCATATGGATTACATAAGCAGAGAGTGCTTGTTTTTATTTTAATTGGTTCGTTTAAAAGTAGACGTTTCTTTCTATAGATATATTTCACATCTGCGAGGCAAGTAGTTTCGGTTAATTTTTTGACACGCTTCAGTTCACAGAGACCAAGATGGCAGAAAGCACATCCTGTGCGTTTTCTTTAATTTACAAAATTATGATGTTTTGTTGTTATTGTGAGTTTACACAAAAGTAGACCAAGTTTCAAATGATGTGTTACTCTTCTCTGTATGACCAAAAATTGAGTATTTTAAGATTCAGAACAGTCTCTACTGTTGCAAGTGATCGCGCCAGCGCCTTCATGTCTTGCAGTAAGCAGGCTATACTTTAGCTTCCGGAGTCCACACAAATACTTGGATATGTGCCTAATAATAGCGCACAATGTATCTAGGTTAACATTAGTTTGAGCAGCCATGTAATGTTGCTACTAGGGACGTGACAGTGAGAAAATTTTCCCAACGGTTAATTGACATGTGACAACACTGGTAATACCGGTGTCACATATCCCGTCAAAAAACGTGTGGAAAATGCGGCCACGCCACTTTCTCCTTGTTTCCAAAGCGTTTGCACTCCTGTGGCGTCTGTGGTTGCTATGCAACCATGAACTGCGCTCTCCGCGATTAGAAATGTTTTTGACATGAAAAATAAAAACCCGCCCTGTACAGCTATGATCAGCTGTTCGGCTGAGCTTCCGATGTTTTGTTACGGGAAGGCCGACTTTCACTTTCAAATTAACGCCAATTGCTTGAATGATGGGTTACTCTTACTGAAAAACACTCGACAAAACGTACATTTTGGCATAATTTGTGTGAGTTATGGTTCGTTAAGAGCAGAAGAGAACTCGATACTGGCGCGCACGCATTGTGTGTGTCACATAGGCAGGACATTCACAGACAGCACACTCTCTTTTGCCTTGTCGTGCTTGAATGGTTTAAAAGCATTAGCATGAATAATAGCTTGATCATATAACGCAGAAAAAGGATACTGCGTTAATTGCATTAATTGCAAGTATTTTTAATGCATTAAAGTGGGAAAAAAAAGGCCTCGGTGCCGCGGTGGGCAAGTGATGAAACCGGTGTTGCGACTGAACACCGGTAACACCAACTACCGTAGCAAGCCTAGTTGCTACTATACATTTCAAATGATAAGCCACATTTGAGGTCGATGGATGATAGGGCGAAAGTTTGGATTTCCTGCCAAACAAACTGTAATTACCACAATGATTTTCACACTTTCTGTGGCGTTTTTTCTTTCGTGACTAACCGATTAAAAACATTTTGGTTGACTAAGCCCTTTTCTCATCTAATAGTGGACAAACATTTAATCCACTATATTTAAAACATTTTTAAACACTGAAATGATTAGTTTTGTCATCATCACAACTGTGATTACAGGTGAGATTTTACTACTTCGTTTTGAACAGAAATGTCAATTGTTTTGCCATGTCCATGGGTGCTGCTGATGTGAAAACTGGCAATTTTGAAATTTGTGTTTCATCTTTCCTTGTCTAATTGAAATGTTTAAAAAAAAAAAAAAACATGGCTGGTAATATTGGAAATATGTCCTCAATATCACTCCACATCCTGTTAAGTCTTTACATCCCTTTAAAATACCAACAGTCAGTTCCTTCTTTCAGGAAGTGACATTATTTTTTAGTGGGAACTGATGATTTGTCATGTTTTGTAGTATAAGTTGGTTTGTCTCACTTAAAAATAATCAATACAAGTACAGCATTTTAAACATTGATGTTTTCCCTACATTGAGGAAAAAAAAAAAAAAAAAAAAAAAACAGAAAAGAAAAGAATTACTGGAGAGTTTAACCATTAGGACCTTTAAGAAATATTTGTGTTTTGTGGCATAGCAATCCTGCACTATTTTGCTAAATTGTCGGTCTTCAAATGTAACCCTGATGGAGCAGGTCATGATCCCAGCCTGCGGAGGTGTTCTAGTTAAGGAGCTGTTGCTCTTTTAAACGCCGTAACTACCGCCCACACACAGCGATAGAAAAAGACAAGTGAGTCACTGAGGTTCAGAGACGGTAAGCGGAACCTGGACAATTGGGACTATTTCTTTCCTGTTACCACGACAACCATGCCACTACGTATGCGATTCTCAGCAAAATGACTTCTCCGTTCAACAGCATTTCTCTGCATGCACTGCCAATGCCACCCATTAGACAACAGTAAAAAGACCATTTCATAATCACACTTTACTTGGCTATTGTGACACAATAGAGAGCTGATTTTGGGCTTTTGATTACACAACAGAGAGGACAGACATAATCAGGAGCTAATCTGAAGTATTTTGCCAAATCAGAAATAGCTTTTGTATAATACACTCACTCTACACAATACCTCAAATCCTGGGGCTTGTTCAGGAGAGGTATGCTGTTACTTCTAACTTCCTGTCTGCTTTCTGCCTCGGCTCAGATGGCTTGTGTTTTATAATCTGGCGGGCAATTAAATGGTGATCAAAATTTTATAGAATTGGACTAAAGGAGCAACCTGAGCCATATCCCGAACATCATGAGACGAGACTTGGGGTGGGAACTTTTGAACAATAGTGTGCATTAGTGCCCGCCCACTTTTTCAGTGGCATTGCGCTGGTTCCGGCAATATTATTTCCTTTAATTTTTCCCGTAGGAATGTTAAAGTATTTGTGTTAACATTGTTATAAGCCATACACCAAGGCAACCAGCTATGAGGTAAACCACAACATTATAAACTTTTATTTTGAAACAAATGTATTTGAATACTCTGTAATACTCTGAAGACTGTGAACTTTACTGATGGAAGGAACTACAATCCCCTGAATCCCCTCAAATTACATAACTGAATTAAACACATTGGTCAATTCATTTAAAGTTGTTGATCATAGCTTTAGAAACAATATCTTTTAAAGTTTATTGTAAAATATGCATATGAGTGATTCTAAAATTGGAGATACATTTTGCATTTCAAAACGTTAAAGAAAAAAAAACTTAAACAGAAATTCTTTCCAATATCTTATTGAAAATAATTCAGTGTTTGCCAAACAAGTTATTTATTATTATTATTATTTTTTTTTTTAACGAACAAACATTTTTTTATAGTATTGTTTGTCAATTTTGTTGCTGTCAATTCTGTTACATACTGTCATTGTTACTCTACCTTGGTAACAGCGTTTGACGGTAACAGAATTGACAATTTTAGACGGTTTAGCCAAAAACTCCACTTGCTAGCATAAATGCTAAGAGCACATGGCACTAATGAAATCATGATTAAAAGACTTCTAAACAACCCACTGTGTGATCAGTTATAAATTATGTTTTCCTTTTGATATTGTGGTAACAGTACATTTTACAAAACTCTTCGTGTAATAACTTTTTAGATTAAATTTTTCTCAGAGGGAGCACACATACCTTTCAGTGCTGCTTCATACCTAGTCAGTGAGGGAAAGTGACATCATTTCCTGTATCGTACATAGCTGTAGGAGATTCCACCAGTTTGAAGGCATAGTATGGTACGGTAACAGAATTGACGCAAGATTTATGGACATTTTTATAAAAGTCATTTTTAAACAATTTAATGTTGTGGAATTAGGAAGACGACTATTTAGGGCTTTTATAAATAAAATAGATGAAATATTACGAAAAGAAAATTCAAATAAAATATGATGGAAAAATACACTGACTAACTCGGACAACAAGAAATCATGATTTTCAACTATATAAGACACTTTTTACACAAAATATTATATCGTTATGGCCTGTAACATCTTGTGATCCATGACAATGAGTAACAAATTATTAGAATAATTAAAAATATAACCACTTGAAAAAAGCAGAAAACTTTGGACACTAAATGTACCTGCAATTGTAGAATTGTAGAACCCAGCATAGACTCACTCTGTTACATAATTTGCAGTGCATCATGGGAGTGGGCAGAGATAAAGAGCTCTTTTGGTGCAACTTGGCCGCTGTGACTGGAATTGTCTGTACAGTATCATGGGTAATTTTATGGTAATTTATGGTTTTTCATCATTAATTCATTGTTAAACTACTTTAAAAAATAAATTGAAATAATGTGAATGGATGACTTCAACAAAAGCATATACCATCGATTAATAACCTCAAAACTCACAGTAGGTCTGTCTTTAAAGTTGAGTCATTGTTAAAAATCAAGTTTTTATTTCCGAAACCCAAACACTGCACCCTGTGCAACCAACTACCTAGATACCCCCTAGCAACCACCAAGAAAACCCTAGCAACCACAATGTTCTAAAAACACTCATAACAAAAGTATAGCAACACCCTGCCAACAACACCCTTGTGACTACATAGCAATGTTGTAAAAACCACTCTGAATATTTTAGCGACACCAGTACGGCTCTCGACACTTCAGTGCTGAAGCTAAGATGACACTATATTAAGGTGATGAATTTGCAGCACTGTGAACTATAGTTATTGTATCCTGAGACAAAGTTTAAATTGAAGGGTTTCTTTATAGGATACACAAAGGATTTGCACACTAGCTTGAGGAACAGAGAAGAAAGTTAATAGTGTCTCCAGTGAGCGAACACAACAGATGCTACGCACATGCTCAACAGACACACAACACCTCAGCAGCCCCATTCAACCCCAAACCACAGAGATCATCTGTCTCACGGACTGCTTGCTTGTGTGCAGGACTCGGTCGCTGTTACACGCTCCCCACAGCTGGGAACCGACACCTCATTTGACAGGGTAAAACCATTATTTTGTCAAGCGCATGTGGAAAGTCTATACACATTTTCAGCTTTTGTTTCACTCTTTCCATTAGAACCATTTGTGTTGAGAACTTGAGACACCAGTCATTATTTGAATTAATTATATTTAATGGTGGTCAACGATGACCGATAAAAAAAAAGTCTTTGCGAGTTTAGTTGCGAGTATGTGCAAACTGAGCGTAAAGAGCATGCGTAGTTGAAGAAAGTATTCTCGTACTGTGCGCATATGATGACATTTATGTTGTGCACACTGTACACATACCCTAGTGTACATGTTTAAGAAAAAAAAAAAGGTATACTGTGGGTTTAATAAGTGATATGACAACAGATATAGTCATTTTTACTGCCAACAGCCATTATTTTCACTATACCACATAGGTTTGTCGCACTATGGGCGGTACGTATTGGTCTTAAAGGTTACGTTTGTGGTTTCTGCAGCCCTAGAGAAAGCAAATTTAATTGTAATTCGTTTGAGCAGCCTGACATATCAATATTGCAAAGTCAAAATTCTTGCCATTCTGAACCATATCATTGGTAGGATTGGACGATATACCTAAAATTTGAACTAAATATCTTTCCAAATTTTGATGATAATTGATATACAGTAGTGGCCAAAAGTGATGTCCGTAGGGGATATATGTTTTTAATGACCATACAAGTTCAATTTAAGTATCAAAATATGAGGATCTTCCTCATTTTTGATACTTTAATCAAACTTGTAGAATCACTTTAGATTTTCAAAATATTTTAAATATGGGGAAAAAAAAAAAAAAAAAAATCATTAAACTTAGTTAAGGTATTTATCGGACAAAATTATTTGGCAAAATAGGCAAACTACTGATGCAGGTTTTATTTTACTAGGAAAGACATAAGGTTTTATTTCACAGGAAAAAGCATACATTGACTACAATATAATGAGTTATTAATATTTAGTTGGTTTTCTCTTAAATTTGCATGCGGTAATAATTTCTTTGTGTGACAGCCTGATCAAAATTTACGTCCGCACAATTTGGCAAGTTTCATTGTGTTTCATTTTCATTATCAGATGTAAAACAATTGACTCCAAACACAACTATTATATTTGTTTTTAAATTTCATTTAACCAGTAAGGTACCATTGACAAAATATCTTGGTAACACTTTACATTAAAGGTGCTAAATAGGATGTTTTGTTTTATACATTTTTGCAATATTACTTGAAACTGTCTTTACTAACTGATAAAAGACTATTTATTAGGTGCACTGAAAGTAATAATATTAATATACATCATCTGTGCACGAGGTAGGACCTTAAAAACATCAGCCAATCGTTTACGCGATCATCGTGCAATACTTGTGGCGTTCCTTTGAAATGAGCTGTGAAGGAGGGGGGTTGTTCTTACGCATGCGCTCATTTCAACAACTCACTAACAGTCTCTGGATTCTCAGTCGACGAAAAGATCCTCTTTAGCACCTTTAATGTTTCATTAATTAACATCAGTAAAACTACTTCAGTTAACGAACTAAGAATGAACAATATTTCTACAGCACTTATTAATCTTAGTTAATGTTAATTTCAAAATGTGCAAATATATTATTAAAATTAAATGTTCTATTTGTTAACAGTTAATGCACTGTGAACTAACATGAACTCCGGGGGGGTTAATAAAGGCCTTCTGAAGCGAAGTGATGCATTGGTGTAAAAAAAAAAAAAAAAAAAAAAAAAAAAAAAAAAAATCCAAGTTTAACAAGTTATAAAGTAAAACATCTAGCTTCCGCCAGACTCTTGCAAGTTATAAAGTAAAACTCTTGCAGTTCAAAAAAAGCTTTGGCTACATCCTACGCCTTCCCTATTCAACTTACGGAAAAACCTTAAGTGACGCAATGCCAGTTCCGGTTTTTTTCATACGTTGAACATGGAAGGCGGTCTGGTGAAAGCTAGATATTTTTCTTCATAACTTCTTAAATATGGATTTTTTTTTTTTTTTTTTTTTTTAACACAAATGCATCGCTTTGCTTCAGAAGGCCTTTATTAACCCCTTGGAGCCATGTGGAGTACACGTTATGGATGGATAGATGGATGGATGGACGGACGGATGGATGGACATTCTTCAGCTCATACTCGTGACTCCTGTTCACTGCCATTATAAAGCTTGGATGCGTCAGGATATTTATTAAAATAAGTCCGATTGTGTTCATCAGAAAGAAGAAAGTCATATACACTTGGGGCAATTTTCATTTTAAAATGAACTAAACCTTTAACTAATGTTAAAAAAATGAGACCTTATTGTAAAGTGTTACCAAAATCGTTTCTACCAGGGAGTCCTGCACAAAAAAAAAATAGACATGCTTACAAATTATTTAACAAATTTGTAATAATATTGGAATGAAGGGTGAAATGTCAATTTTCCTAGACTGGACATCACTTTTGGCCACTACTGTAGACCTTGGTATTTTTGCATTAGCTCTAGAATAATTAAAAAGGCGATTTTCTTTTGCCCTGTTACAATTTCACTTATTTTCTTTTACAACTTTTATTAAATGAACATGTAACAATATGAAAAAAAAAAAAAAAAAAAAAAAAAAGTGAGTGCAAAATAGGTACAAAAGGTGCACACTTGTCAGCTTCTTTAGAGCACTGTAATTCACATACTGTATCTTACACTGTGCAACTGGGGTAAATTATGCAAGCATTTTTACAAGTTTTTAGCTAAGAACACAAATCTATCAACACTTTTTGGTTTAAGAGATGCTCTGTGGTATGACACTATATTCCCACGGGAACTCAAAACTCTTTCAGATGGGGAATTAAAGGTACAATATGTAATATTTTCTGTCTGCTAGAGGTCGCTAGAAGCCTATTCAAAACAAAGGCATAGCTTGATGACGGCAAGTTTTAGAGCGGAATCTTGGGACATGTGGTCTCCACCTCAACGGACAGTGCAAAAGAATAGGGATAGGACTCGGGCAGAAATCATGTTCATGGATGCGACTATTAACGTTACTGTAGTATGAAGCACAGCAGGACCGAGTGTTGTTGGAGCTGAACGAGACCGCTGGAGCGACTGCACAACACACGCCTCACGAGCAGCAGAACTTTTATTATGCCACAGTCGCCGGCGCCGCTTCCGCTTTTCCAGTGCTGAGCATGAGGTAACGCAGCTCTGTTTATCATATTAGATACATTTGAGTGTGTTGAAAATGATGTTATAATGTTACTCTGTGCATTCGCTTGGCGGCTGCTGTGAGACACTTGTTGCACACTGCAGTAAGAGATCGATTTTAGAATATATTAAATGCTGGATGGCTTGTGTTGATAAATGGCATGCAATTCTAATGGCATGCAATTTTAAAATGTATGATGGAGAAAATTATGTATTACTGCTAATAAAAATAAAGCTGCACCTGATTATGCTATTTGACAAAATAGTGTTTTTCTCTGAGGCATGGTGAAGCATGGTACTTGGAGGGAAAAAAAAAAAGAAAATTAGATTTAAACAATAAGAATAAACATGTTGAGCTATATAACAATAATTAGTTTTCTGTCTATAAATATATCAAAAGGGAACATCTGTTGTCTATTAAAATGTGTAATATATTGAAGCGTCTTTGGTGTTTCCATGGTTTCTACAAAATAAAACCGGAAACCGAGGGTAACGCGGGTATGATGCAATTGAGAGGCGACTCCTCACACGTCCCGGAGCCTTGGTTAAAATTGCAATTTTCTCACGATTTACAAATAGTTGGAAACATTTGAGATATTTTAAGTACTCAAGAGAACAAAATATATAACACTGGCCTAGTGGTTTTTGGATATTTTACTGCTAAAATATTACATATTGCACCTTTAACTGCTGTAATACAAGTACTTGACTAGTTTTGCAAGAGGAAAGAAAAGACCTATTGGTGCCATCTTTGGCACGTTAATCTTAATTTTCATTTTGATAATATTAATATCTGATATATTGCCCAGCTCTAACCACTGGTGTGCTGAAAAAAATGACACACTTCACCTTCATATCTGTGGTGGGCGGGTCAAAAAAGCAAGAGGAAAACAGCTTGGGTGACTCAAACATGAGACATGTCACTCACTTCCTGTGAAGGCGATCCACCTTGCGTACTTTGTGGCTTCTCGACGCCAATGCGAGGCCACCAGTAGGCCACAGGTGACCGTGAGGGAGATGATGCCCATGATGATAAAGAAGAGCGTGGTGACCCATTCCGGGGGGAGTCGCGGGGGGATGCAGGTTCGATCTCGTCCGTGAATGGTCTGACACTGACGCACCAGCCCCACAGTAAGAGCTCCTGGAATCACAGACAACAACGTCAATGATGTGCGAGTCACATTCAGCCCACAAAAACCTGCAGGATCTGCTCTTTATCAGGGTGTTTAGCTAGGGACTAAACTATAACACGGCACACTAGAGGAAAAACAAAAACAACATAGCCGCCGAGTATAAAGTTCAGAGCTTGTTTCTTGCAGAAAAACACACTGCACCTGTCAGACGCAGAGTCCCTGAGGCTGTGCTCGCGTTGCTGTACTCAAGCACACCATCAGACAATCAAAAGGCATTTCAAGGCTGACATTTACATGGATTTAAAATAAATTTCACTGCCTGAACAGCTGAAAAGTGCTGAATGCACATTGTTGTCTGGGACAGGTACTGAAATAAGCAAAATAATGTTATACGTCTGTACAATTAAAATTTTGCTAACAATTAATATAAATACTATTCAGCTATTTAAAAGGCTATCAATATGAGTGCTAAAAGTCAGCTTATCATCAAGCCAGATACCAAGATATTTGTAAGATGCAACCCTCTAAATACGAGTACCATCAGAAGTTTAAATCAAAGTCATTAAGTGATAATCTGGAGCATGTGAAAATGATGCATTTCTGATTTGTTTTTGTTTTTTTGTGTGTGTGTTCAATGCTAATTTTAAGTTATCAAGAGAAGTCTGAAACGAATTAAAAGCATTCTGTAAAGAGTCCATTGCCACTTTTAAAGATGGAGCCATAGTATAAATGATAGTATCATAAAAGTGTACATTTGCTGGCTCCAATCCTACATAGAAAATAAAATTGGTCCCAAAATTGATCCTCGAGGAGCACCTGTCTTCACTATTAAAGGAGTGGAAATATAATTATCTATAGACCCACACTGAGTTCTTACAGTCAAATAATTTGAAAAAGAAGACCATGATCCACAGAATCAAATGCTTTAATAAAGTGTTTTGAGTTTGACTTAAGATATTATTAGCCAACAAATAGTGCTTCAAAATGTTCATTTACCAGAGTTTCAAACTCTTTAGCTGTAACAGACCATCGTGACATAGGGCGATAATTATCCAACATTACACTCAAGGTCTGTCTTCACAGCTAGCTAAATCCTTATGACAGCTTTACAGACAGATCACACATAGCCACCCAAACAGATTAACCAGAGATTAACCTATAAGAGACTGTATGTTAACCTGTAGGGCTCAGTCGGCCAATCCAGTTAAATCCATAGACAAGGTTTAATGTGTTAGGACCAGAAATTGCACTGCAAATAATCATGGTAACACTTTAGTATGGGGGACAATTCTCACTTTTAACTAGTTGCATATTAGCTTGCATATTGGCCGTTTATTAGTACTTATAAAGCACGTATTAATGCCTTTTTTACATAACCATATTCTACATCCCTCAATCCTACCCCATACCTAAACTTAAATCCTTCAACTACCTTATCAACTATTAAGAATTTGAGGCAAAAGTCATAGTTAATAGATACCAAAGTGTTACTGAAATCATTATCCAAATGATTTTCTTCCATGGACCATTTTTATTTGCTATATTTGTTTTCATGCCTACCTGTATTTATGCATGTCATTCCATTTGTGTATGTAGATGCGATACCTTTTTGATATAGCCAATATTAACATTTTCAACGATTGTTGTGACAAATTCATTGCCAAAGACCGGCAATCTACCAGGGAAAATCAAAGCTGAAGGCCAAATCACACTGACCCAACATCAACAACTGTTGTTGGGTTTTGATGAATCAATGTGTTCACTCTGTTGGTGTCCGCTTTCACAGACTAAATATTCAATGGACCCTTTTCATATTTCCGGGGATCTCAGAAGTGGAAGCCATCAGATGACGGGTACATTGCTATAGTGGTGAATGGGAGGCTACAGCAAATATGATTCTTGCATTCCCATTTGCTCCAATAGCAAAAGAAGAAAAAATAATCCTTGATACCATTCCCCTGACTTTCTAAAAGAAGAAGAAAAAAAACCTAAAGAAATGATTATGGAGTCAGAAGACAGACAGAGAGAGAGAAAAATTCAATTCAAAATCACAGTTTGTGAAATGGGTCCATAGGTGTTTGTCGAGTCTGGCGCTGAGGTAAGCGTTACTGTCAACTTGAGGTGTGCAAGTGCAACTGCATTGGTGGAGCAGAAATAAAAGGGTTGTGAATTGTGATTTCGTGACCTTTTGGGTAGTGAGGAAAAAGCAGAATGTGTGTACAAAATGCAGTATATAAAAAGACACCAGACA
Source organism: Megalobrama amblycephala (assembly GCF_018812025.1). Taxonomy (NCBI): domain Eukaryota; kingdom Metazoa; phylum Chordata; class Actinopteri; order Cypriniformes; family Xenocyprididae; genus Megalobrama; species Megalobrama amblycephala. Next base: position 31,113,899 of record NC_063044.1, on the reverse strand, counting down.
GAGGTAGACTTCAGCAGCAGATTATATATCTAAGAGAGCAAAAAACAAAACGAACCAAAGAAAAACTATTTCCCTACACTTCATGGACATAGTCTTAAATGTGTAAAAATACCATAGGCACTGCTCTACTATACAAAGATTTATACAATATATGAACAAGTTGAATGCATTAAATGTTTTACCAAAAGTAAAAAAAAACAAAATAAAAAACTTGTCTATCAAAGTGCAACAAAAAGGGCTTCATCCACAACCCCATTTTTAATTGTCTTCTTTCAAAGATGAACAACTACACATAAAGGCACATGTTTGTTGTGTTTTGTTGCAGTGTGAACCGGTCTTAACATGTACGGCATGCTTGAACAGTGTTAATTCAGCCCTATAACATGTATTGAAGTCTACGTTTAGGTCTATAACAAACTTTTTTTTTGGAATTGATGTCAAAGAAGGAGAGGCTTCAGTATGCTGAATAAACTGCTTTTGTGAAGAAACAGCTTATTTAATGAATCGACACACCATTGGTTAATCTTCAACATGTTTGCTCTTAAACATTCATTTTGGATTTATCTATTTTTTAGAGTTTACACCAAACAAATCTGTATGATGCACTTCTAATCAAGTCACTCATCATACAGACTCAATAAGGCACCTCAGTACTACATGGTTTCATAGGACTGCCTTTATTTTCAACAAGTGCCCACAGATAAATATCTAACATTGACAGAAACTGAAGTAGTAATACCATCACGATATAATATAGGCCGATAATATTCCTTTTGCCACGGCATTGTCAATTCAACATGCATATGTGCAGACAAGATACTGACACTGGAAAGGAAAGGCCAAACTTGGTCGATTTCTGACTAATGAAGATGTCAATTTCATTGATGCGCTTGCATCTATATGCTTTTCTGAAGACGCCGTTACATGAAGGTTCTGAGAACATAATACAAATGAAACGTCATCAAAAGAAAACACCAAAAGCAAGCTCATATTTTATGTTGTCAATGCACTTGTACATGCCTGCTGTGGCGCTGATGCTCAGACTGGTGCAGTGTTGTCTGTGAAGGCTAAGAGCAGCTCTAAAGCAGCTGTAAGTGGACTTCAAAAAAATGCATCACTGAACCAAAGTTCACATACAGGAAGAATTCACATTACGCCCTGGAAAAAAGCAGTGGATTGTGGAGAATCTACCAAGAAAACATCCTGGACATGGAAGAACAAAGGAAATCCTGTCCTTTACTCCATATACAGGGATAATGATAACAACTCAGCACCTCTCTTAGTTAGACAACGCTTTGAAGCTTGAAACATTTCAGCAACACTGACAAAAGTGGTCCATATCTGGCCCATTTCTGAGATACTTCAATTCTGTATCAAGAATTGTGCTGTTTCACTGGAAATATTTGTGTATACAGTATTCAAAAGCAGTCTGTTAGTCAGACAGCACAAGCTGTTGAAATAAGAAGCACATACTACTAGTTTTACGAAAGACTGCTACATCTTATTTTATTATAGATTTACCGCATATGAAATGTTTATACCAAACATGCTGGTGTGAACAGGCCTCAATTAAGCAGTACTTTATGCATCGTTAAAACTATTTACAAACGGAACTACAAAATTTCGTCAAAGTTTGCTGAAGTGACTGTGCCTTGTTGTTAGTACTCTAAAGAAAGAACTGTTTATACTAGTGATGCTCCATTCAGGATTTTTGCATCCAGTATGGCTTACCGATTTCTTGTCATCATGATCAGCCAATACCAATCATTTAAGTTTTATATAAGTGATATTTAATGCTTTCACATCTAAATGGCATGTTAAAGGGATGTAGTATGGAAAAAAATACTATGGAAGTCAATGGGACTCATCTGTTTGGTTACCAACAATCTTCAAAATATCTTTTGTGATGACCAGAAAAAAGAAATTCATACAGGTTTGAAACAACTTGAGGGTGAGTAAAAGACAATTTTCATTTTTGGTGACCATCCCTTTAAAAGTAATGGCTTAACTCTATCAGCCTCCTTTTTACCAAAAGTAAGTAATAAGATCCTATGATGATGAGGGATGATCTTCCAGCACTGTTTCAGCTGTGAGCTCCTATATGGCATATAAATCAAGACCTGTCAATCTGGTTGACCAATCCAATCCATAAATCCTTTTTTTTTAATGGTTTTACCTCATTCAACTGCGAAATCTGAGAGATATGAAGTACAGATCGAGTCATAGAATGTTATTATCGGCCAATACCCATCTGTGGCTGATTGATTGGAGCATCCCTTCATATCAAGCTTACCCAAATATACTTTTGTGTCACTGGTGTAACAGATTCACTTGGCTTCCTGATTTTGCCAAAAAAAAAAAAAAAAAAAAAAAAAATCAAATTTATACATGACAATCATTCACTTCTGGGTTCTGTCGTGTTTATTCTGCAATGATGACCAGATGACTGTACTGCGCTACCGTTTTTCCATTGTTGACTGTTGATAAAATTTCTTGTATTATGGAATTTCATGAATTTTCTGTTAGTTGATCCTCAGATTTCAACTGCAATTTTTATTTGCCTTCATTTTGATAGTTACAGTAAAGTAAGGTAATTTGATTTTAAGAGTATTTTTAGTATAAAATAGCAACAGACATTGGTTTTTCTCAACTGAAAAAAAGGTCAACAAAAATACTTAATTTAGTTTTCACCTTTTTAAACTAAAAGATACATTATGTTCAGCATAGACAGCACTATGAATTCAATTAGTTCAGTAAACAGATGATGTACTGATTTTGCTTCAGATAAAAAAAGCTCATCTGCATTACAGAGGAAGATTTAACATTGTATAATGCAAGAAAGCCGATTTACGCTCAGCTTGAACCGTTACAGAGTTGCAAATGTGAAACAGATCTTCGAATTTAAGCCCGAGTTTGATGATGGGAAAGAAGCATTTTGTCTTGGTGGGAAGAAAGCCTTTAAAGAGCTTGATAAAGACTAGTGTCTGCATCCGGTAAACATTTCCCCCAGCACCCACCAATCCCCCGCTGATTCACAACTTCAATGTCTAATTCCATCATTACAACCAGCTGGCACGCTATGGTACACTAAAAAGACAGACAACTCTGAATCGCACCCACAACTACAGTTTAGACATTCATAGGACACAAACCCCCTGTGTCCTTTTCCCAAACGCATGCACACACAAGAAGAACGTCATTTAGAACAACGCATCTGGATAAATAAACCTGGAACAAGTCAGAGCGCTGGAGCTCTGCCAAATTCCCAAGAAGCCCTCGGTGGAAACTAGACGTATACTCTTCAGCAGATTGTTATTGACTGTGGTTATCACAGAACAGATGTCCTTATCGATACACACAACATCTGCAATCTGCAATCAAATTTAGTAAATGTGGTCATGAATATTTTCAGCCAAATGTGAATGTGGGAGTGGTCAAATGCACTTCTTAGTCAAAATCCTTGTCTGTGCAAACACAGCCAGATATACGTAAAATGAAACCCAAAACAAAACAAAACAAAAAAATACATGTCAAAACAGATGTGCATTTTGTGGCTTTCAAGTGGGTCGGAAATATCGTAATTAAAAGTTTTACGAGAACTTCTTGTATCATAATTCTGAGAACATAAATTACTGAGCAAAGTCATTATTACAAGTGGGAAACTCGTAATTCTAGACCAGTGGTTCTCAACCACGTTCCTGGAGCCCCCCCAACACTGCACATTTTGCATGTCTCCTTTGTCTGACACACTCATTTCAAGTCAATGGCTGTGTCCGAAATCACCCCCTATACCCTTAAATAGGGCACTATTTGAGGGGACAGCCATTTGTAGTGTTGTCCAAAACCATAGTGGACAATATCGAGTGCACTCATTTAATCCCACAATGCATCGCAATAACAAGTGTACAATAGATGCAAGCTCAATGGCTGGAGAACACCCACAATGCACAGAGTTGTGCACCGAATGATCTTCTCGCCAAAAGATGGCGCCCACTGCTGAATCATCCATCTATCTTCCAAACTGCGCTGGTCCAATGGGGCAACAGCATAATATTTTATAAATGCATTTTTAAGTGATTATTAAATTAATTAAGGTTTATACATAGTTTCCAAGACAGAGTTCAAGATAAATCTTTTATTACTACTGGAGCTGCCAGTTTGTTTAGTTTCAAATGATTATTAAACAGCAAGCACAAACGATGTAAAAGCGGAAGCCCTTCTGGCACACTCAGTGTCTGAATTCACTCACTCCTTTTCATTCACTCCTTTAAGTGGACTATATTAGTGGAGTAATGTAGGGAATAGTGAATGAGGGTATAGGGGGTGATTTCAAACACAGCATTTGAGTCTCTATTAATGAATCAGGTGTTTTTGATTAAGGAGACCACTGTTTATTAGACAATACAAGAGCTACAGAGTTGTGACTATGAAGGGGTGTGTCAATTTAAGACTGTGTAAATGCTGTATCTATAAAATAGACGATATAGCAATAATCTATAGAGATCAGTGAGCAGCAAGTCTGTCGCAAATAGTTTAACATTAATTACTCAACTTATTGTTCATAATATAATTTGTTTGCTTTGTTCCCTGTTATAATTCCGACTTGAATGTGTGATGCATAACAACAAATGCTCAACTCAGAGATAAAAGTTTTATCAAATGCACTTGAAGGCAGAATTAGGTCTTGCAGTATAAGGAAAAGCAAAGGTAATAGATCGGCACTGTCCGTTTCATCATTAAAAATCAAACCGCAGTATCGAGGGGGAAAAAGCTCACTACTCTTGTCTGGCTAACTTGTAGTAGTAGCTGTAACAGACCCTCTACAGCTACTGAAAGACTTCAAGCTATCTTAGCTCTATTGCTTGCAAACTGTATATTCGTTCTTTATTTTATTGCTAACAGTTTTCCTTGTCTTTTCTGAAGCATTGTTTACTTAATTGAAAAATACTCAAAAGCAACATGCCACTGGTGAAGAACCTATAAGGGAGGGGTTTCTCTCACAATGAGTGGGCACTGATTGCATTTCATTGGCAGACAAAACGGTAAACACCAGTAATCTTTCGAAGACTCCATTTTAACAGCGGCTTGACACATTCAGAGACTCTGGACCACTCTCCTGTTCGCAGCCTATGCGTGAAACAACAGGAAGTGCTTCCTGAGCATTGCCGTTCTCTCATTAGTCCAGGCTGAGCAGCTCTGGAGATATAGAGCGTTATGGAGATGAGTCAAACAGCCTCTGAACCCTAGTGGGTGGAAAGCGGGGGCCGTACATGGCGCTACAGGCTTGTTCTTTTTTAATGCACTGAATTCTCTCAGACGCACACTGATGCATACACATCCTGTGCCCGCGATGGACCCACAGTAAACACAATGATAATGTATTGCTGGAAGCATAAGATTTTATCATAACAAAATTTGAATGGGCTTAACAGCTGATGTAACTAAACACTACCAAATAATATAGTATAAAGGGGCGGTCACACTACACTTTTCGTTCCATTGACTTCCATTCAAACGCATGCAAATGCGTCAGACCGGAAACGCAAGCTTCGCAAATTTCGCATTTCGCTGCGTTCCAAAATTCAAATTTGGTGAACTCTGACCTGCGAATTCGCATCACGTGAAGACGTGCGACCAGTAGAAGATCGATTCGTCACGGCATGACCTCTTGGCTGAATTAAAAGAATTCTATTTTTGCAGTAAAGTCGAGTAGGTTCTGTATTTTTACATTTTAAATGTATTGCTTTAAGTTATGTGTTGAATTCATGTTTATAAAAAAGACGCTGTAAACCGTGACGTCATATCACGACCGTTACAGCATCCGAATAAATTTCGCACGTTCAAAGTCTAGTGTGACCGCGGCTTAAGATATTATGGTCAAACTGTTTTGAAGCCTCCTCTAGGGCCAAGTTTCCACCTGGTATTAAGATGCGTTTTGGTCAATCGGATCACAAGTGGACAACACTAAATACAGGTGTAAACGGGGTGTAAAACATTAAGCTTGTCCACTTTTGACCACTTCCTGAAATGGTTGTAATTGCATTCGACCTGATTGTTTTCGTAATGTAAATGCTCATGTGATTGAATGCGTTCGAACAGCCACAAAAAGATTGCCTATTCTCCTCCTTTTGACTTAATGCGTAAACATTATGAAAGGTGTGCTAGACAGACAGGATTTAAACTTTGTCAGCTGAAGACCCGAGTTTGGTTTGAAGACAAAAATAATGTACCAAGCACAATGTTCTCTCACCATTCCTGATTTCTAATGCGCACTCAGCGTTCGGCATGGTCTTTCAGCTGTCAGAGCAGAAACGAAAGCTGATGCTCTCCATATGCTTTATACGAGCTTATTTTGTCCATTAGATCAAAAGATCTAAAAAAAAAAAAAAAAAAACCCATACATTTACCCACCCAAAGACCCTCCCCTCGAATAAATGAGGACATAAGTGGACAAAAGAGACGGATTAAAATACCAGGTAGAAATGTGAATGTCTCCCTTGCCCACTTGTGATCCAATCAACCAAAATGTGTGTGTGCGTGCAGAGAAAACAGTCTCTTAGAGAGCAAGCAAGAATGGTTTGAAATTGCTTGAATGTTTACATTGGTCAGACTTAAAAAGACATGCAAATGTTAAACTTTAGTAATGATGATGCAACAGTGCCGTGAAGTCATTTGCACATTTTGAGAGAAATAACGCAAAACTATGCGTGATACCTGCAATCCCGCAGCAAAATTTGAGCCCTGCCGATGCATATAACCAAGTCCCTGCTCTTGATTTCTTTTCTTTTTTGATAATCTGTTTCACTTGAATATACGTCAATAGGGACGAAAAGAAATCGACTTTAAATAGTTAAAGAGTGTGTAACAATAGTTCTTGCTATGGTATCAAATGGTTCAGAGAACCAATACATTTTACAGGTATTTGTACAAACTACTGAAATGTTGATATTGTGTTGGTATTAGTATTCACTAATAATGAAACAGAAAATTTGGTGGAAAAACAACAGGACTTCACTAGATCAGATCATGGAAGTTTAGTTAAGAGTACTGAGGAAAGTATTAATATTGGTCAATATTTCTCAAGCATCCCTGGTTTTAGTTCCAAAGTCTACCAACAGCCTTGTTAATAGATAATATGTAAAACGTCTGCCTTAAAGGGTTAGTTTACCCCAAAATGAAAATTCTGTCATTTATTACTCACCCTCACGTCGTTCCACAAACATTAGACTTTTGTTCATCTTCGGAACACAAATTAAAGGGTAACTAACCCTTTAAGATATTTTTGATGACAGAATGCTGTCAAATTTCCTTCCATTGACTGCCTTTGAAACTCCAACTTTGATGTTTCAAAAACTTCATAAAGAGATCAGAAAACTAATCCATATGAATCAAGCTGTTTAGTCCAAATCACTTGTTATGATGAACAGATTTAATTTAGGCTTTTACTTGCATGTAAACATTGATCAGCAAATATGCAAAAGCTCAACCTAATTTGAATAACGCACAAGAACAAACTTCTTCTGGAAGATCACAAAGGCAGTCAATGGAAGGGAATCTAACATCGTTCTTTCATCAAAAATATCTTAATTTGTGTTCCAAAGATGAACTAAGGACTTACAGGTTTAGAAGGACATGAGGGCGAGTAATTGTTGACAGAATTTTAATTTTGGGGTTAGGTAGGTTTTTTTTTTTAAAGAGTAATTTTAAAATACATTTATACATTTCAGTAGCTCAACCATAGGCCACCCTGCAATCTAGTTATCGTTATTTGCCATTGAAAACCCACATCAGTGGACCAGTACTTAACGATAAGAGCAGGGACGTTTATTAAGAAAATAAATCTGGTCAGCAGCAAGAGCTCTAGAAATGCTCCCTGCATGCTGAACTGAGTCAGCGAGTTGGACTTTATTTTCTCAAGCAGCCATGAGTCAGTGGCAAACAGACTGGCCTCATCACTTTTCAAGAGGTCTGTCTCTCTCGGTCGCTTATTATTCTTTTCATGTATTCGGATAAGCATTGCTGAGAGCATGTTAGTCCTTTTCATAAAATCCTCTTCCTAAGAGCTCCTTAGTATGTAGCTCAATGAATTACAATGAACTGGGACAAAATAACCAGGCCCGCATGGAATCTGTGCCTGAAGAAAACTCTGCAGGTTTCCTAGAATCAGAACACCTGACATTCACAAAAATCTGCTAATGGTCTGGTCCTTTCACGCATTTGTTTATTAAATATTTGGCCTAATTGGATTATGTTCTCAGCTTCTAATAAGAGCAGGGCTTGGCAAGGATGCCAAAGTGTGTGAGGTTTGGACCAGACGATGGACAGTCACTTGCCCAATCATTCTAATGCAGCATTTATGGCGACTACTCAGTAGAACGCATCAATGCATGCATGTAAAGGGTTTCTTTTGAACGACGAGGGCCAAAAGAGTGAAGATGGGCAACAGCTGTACCGACTATTGCAAAAGAATGGAACAGAGATGGTCTCGATACACATTTTTAAAAACAGAAAAACTATTTTTAACTTGGCACAGCATCTTAATATTGTGGAATAAAAAAAAATAAAAGAGCAAACAAACATGATGCGTCAGCCAAAGATGTATGCCAAACATGGACAAATACAAATTGCACAGGACTGCGCTTCACCGTTGTCATGGCAACCAGTGCATTATATTGTTTTGAATTGTTACTCATGGGAAAATGCATTTTTGGTCACTCTTTTAGTGCTGCATTAAAAAGTGTAAATGTAGGGGTTTTAACAAATTTAATTATTGTTTTAAACATTTGAGTACTTTGATCATCCATTCAGATATTCTCTTTATGTGATAGGCCTACCTTTTAGTAGATGGCCAGGGTTAATGTCATGCATTTGTTAAAATGTGTGTGTCAATAAGGAATTTTATATAACACATCATTAAAAGCCTTGTGTTGTAAGTTGGCTTGTCAAATAAAATTTAACACATTTTTTAAAATGATTTTTTTTTAAATGCCTTTTTTTTTCTTCAATAAAAGAAAACATTTGAACCAAAAAAATAAATAAATGTACTGCTGAGGCCTAATCCTGGCTTAATCTAAGCTCTGTCTGTGAAACCGGGCCTTAGTCGAATAAAACTTGACTAAAACAGGGCAATGTTGACTAATTTTAAAAAATAAGAAACTAAAAAAAAAAAAAAAAAAAAAAAAGTACATTTGACACAAGACTAAGACTAAATTAAAAAATAGCTGCCAAAATTTACAATATCCTGCATTGACTTGAAAACAACCTTCAGTTTAAAACACTCAAATATTTTGTTTTCAAGTCCGAATTGTGCATCAGCAAGTGTTTCTGAAGCAGTGGGAGTAAGTGGCATTTCTAGCCGGGCGCTTATTTTGCTGCAAACAGAAACAGTACTGTTAAAAATGCCTTCGACACCTCTAAAACAAGCTCCAAACAATCAGCTCCCTGCATAGAGAGTGAAAAGTGTACTGTATGCTGTCACACGGAGACACTGAGACGAATTAATCATTCTTCTCACTCCGAGTGTTTCTCTGGGAATAAAAGGCTTGCAGGGCTTTTTTCATTTTGTAAATGTCACGACCACCAACTCGTGTTTTGTCCCCGCGAGCTCTTGGTTTCTCAGTCACGGGTTGAGTTTGAAGGTCTCCTCTGCATAATTTCCTGCCTTTGCCGTGACTCCCGCCTGTGAACTGTCGTTTCCTTTAGAAAAAGCGAACAAACATACCATCATTTCTGCTGTCTCACTGGCAGCGCAGATGTGAAACGGAGCAGTAAATGCCAATCACAGTTTCCCAGTATTTTTTCCTCTAGTGTTCGAGGGGATAGATTGACACATTCCTATCAAGTCTGAGGGAAATGAGGTTTAAATGCACTTACTGACAGGCCTGACAAGCTGAGAACACATGTGAGACAATACTTTTCAGTAACCCTTTATAAAAATTAATGAATTGGGAATAATAACTGGCCAATGCCGATAATCTTGTATACGTACCAAGACTTCACAGATCTTCATGCCAGATGTCTGGGCAGACCAGCTGTGATCAGATCACCTGATTATGATGTAAAGGTGAAGACTCATCCTAACTGAACAACAGAACACATTTTTTGCTAAATGTTTGCTAAAGGTAATTACCAGCAGATAATGTTGGCTGGACATAAACATGATTAAGTGGTCGGAAACAACTGTACGCAAGTAAAAACACAACTGCTGAGCACCACTTAGGTCAAAACAAAGCAACATGGGGGATGCTGCCAACAGTTCTGCTGAACAAACACAGCGATTCTGATATAAAAGTTATCTATATTTTTAACAAAGAAACACCAATAACTCCCAAGGGCAAAATTATATACATATTAAAATCATAGACTGTAAAAAAATATGGACGTAGTGTCCGTGACGTCACCCATAGAGTTCTGAACAGCAGTTTTGACGCCTAAATGAGGCCGCGGCCATCTTAGCTGCGCGTCACCGCACGTCACTCCCGGATAACTGAAAATGGGCAAAGAGGCGGGGAGGTGGTTTGAGCTCATATGACTGGTTGCTGAAACCACGCCCGCCTAGCTCGACGTGACCATGTTAGCAGCAAAGGAGCTATCTATCTATCTTAGATACGATCTAAAATATTAATGAAGATAAGTTTTATCATCAGAAAGTTCTAAAGGTTTACTGTCAATCTACGGTGTTTTTTAAGATATAGATGCTCCAACACCAGTAGTGTTGGTTGTGCAAATAACAACATGGAAAATCAAATGGGACTTCATACCTTTATAATGAAATAGAGATCGCGAGATGAATCCAATCCGTGGCACTTGGGTAAAATATGAATGTCCATTGCAAAACAAAAAAACATTTCACATTTCTTCTGAATGATCTGCTCTCTGTCATCGTTCTTCAAGAAAGGATGCAAACTGAGCAGCGATCGTATCTAACAAACAAATGAGCCTGTGTCCAAAGTATATTTTTTTTCAAAATAGTGCAGCAGTTTCAGTTATAATATCCAAGCAGTGCTGTTGGATTTTGATATCCTCCCGCCATTGTCATTGCAGTAAATCTCACAACCAAAACTTTCAGCCAATGCCACGATCCAACAACGTGTGTTCTGTGTCTCTTCCCCATGCACATCTACACAGACACACATCAGTCTCGAATATTACGCAGCAAGCCATATTTTATAATTGTATAAAATAATCGAGCACAAATACGGCTGAGATGCCAAATTCAGCGGCAGCTGAGGTAACATGACGGCTCACAGACAGCAGCGCAATCTACCTGTCACTCAAGTGACCACGCCCTTAATTATGCAGAACTTTAAGGCTTAATATAATTTAAACGGATAAGTTATAAAAAAATTCACCCCCCTCAGAGTTGTCATGAAGGGCAAAAATAGCAGTATAGACCAAAACCACAATTTGAACCAACTTGTAAACATGTTTTTTTCTGCTATAAACTTGGCCAATTTAACATGGGACTCTATGAGATTCTGCTCTCTTTTGGAGCCTGTCCCTAGCGGCCAGTCGATGAATCGCAGTTTAAGTTACTTCCGTATTGGCTTCACGAGAGAAAGGGGGAGGTTGCCGCTTGATTAAAATGCAAAATCCAGGGGGGTTTAAAATGCAAGCATTTTCTACTTTGCAGGTTGATTCAAAAATGCTCCAGAAAAAGTTTCAAAAAAATTCTTACCAACACACAAGTGGGGCATGGATGTCAGGGTGTTGTTATGCTTTTACAATGGTGTTCTGAGTGGTTTTAGCAAGTTGTTATGTTGTTGCTTTCTAAGCCAAGTCAGACATTTATCAAGAAGACTCTTCTAATATTTCAGTCTATATATGCTCAGATGCCTCCTTCAAAGCAAGTAAGGGATATTTTCCCCATTTTATTTTATTTGCCTGATCGCTTGCAACAAGCATCATGATTTGAGGGGTCATTCATGTCTGTACAGGGCTCTAGACTAAATGGTTGCATTTTGCAACCTTTTTTCCTGCTGGCGTATTTAAATTTTGTTAGAGGTCGCACTGGTTTTGACACCAATTTGCTAAACTGATAAGCTCCATCATTTATGTTGTGTACGTGAAACATTAAATGAGCCAAAATTAGAATGATACAATGCTAACTGTTTCAACCGTGCACCACACAGACCATTTATCAGCTCAGAGCTAACATGTTCACTCGCTGAATGTCTTCATCACGTGACCACTACTGCACAACTACACACTGCGAGATCCAGTGAGAAGCGTTCGAGTTTGGCACAAACCACTAATCTAGTCTCGATGATTATAGTATAGAGTATAGTATAGAGTCAGATGAAACGGCAATGATGTTCTCAACAACACTGTGCCACAACGATATAAGAATATTTTACATTTCTGTATTTCATTATTTTATTAATGTAGACATGTATTAAAGAAGTAATGGAATATAATTACAGAATTTTTGGTTAAGATATATCGCATTTGTATTTATACTAACTGTATTTAGGCTACTTTTTGCATGGTAATGAGGTCCTATGCATGGTTTTACCTGTGGATATCAATCTACAAATGTATTAATTATATTGGAAGACCAATTTTAATAAGAGTCCTAACTCAGTCAGTCAGTATATTTAGATTTTAACCCAATAAAAATGAGGTTGTTACAATTTTTACTAGGGCTGGGTATTGACAATTTTCACGATTCGATTCGATTACTATTCACATGCTTTTGATTCATACATGTTAAATTTTCTAGAGGAAAAAAATCTCTCAACTAATGCTGTAAACTACACATGGGAGTTAGTTGGTACTACTATAATATTGAAGGTTAAATTAACTTATTTATATACAAATACTTAAATTACACTCAATGATGTTTTTATTATAAGTAAAGTTTAGAATTACATAATCATATTTCTACTCCAATTCGTTTTTTTTGCAATATAAACATTTAAATCGCAGCTGTCATAACTGATTTATTCAAACATGCATTAAATATTGAAGAACATTAAAAATCATAATGAATATGTAACGGTGCATAGCTATATTTATCAGAATGTTGCTTTCTAGAGTACACTTTTCTAGCTGACTAATGAGTTTATGGTCACTGAATATGTTTTTCTGAGGTAAATGTGACGTTACGTGACATTGTTTACAAGCTGTTTTATTGACGTCTTTCCGAGGTTGAAACACTGATTGAGCTATTACACGAGACATAATACAGATTTCGGTAAGTTGTACTGTATATTTTAACATACCTTCAGATGTTTAGTCGTGTTTATTTCACGCTGTAACTGCTAATAAAGAGGAGGAGAGGATGTTCACATGCGCTCGTGCTGCCGCTTCTCTTTAATTGAGGCACTAAAGAGATCTGTCACGCCACATTAAACTGTGCCAAAACGGTATTTATTTTTTCGAATCTTATAATAAGATGGACGTCATTTGAAGTCTGAGACTTTGCTTCATATCAAAAGTAACAAAGAACAAAGATTATTGAGATTTATTGGATGGGAGGCACGCTACATATTCTGCTCATTCATCAACTGAAAACAGACTAGACGAATCGATTCTTGGGATTTAAGAATCGATATCGGTTCGTAAAAATGAGAACCGATTAAAATCGAGAAATCGATATTTTGTACCCAGCCCGAATTTTTACAGATTTGAGTGTTTTGTCAATGAAAAGAAGTGTACATTCGCATCAAGCTCACTGCTTGTCAACTCAAATTGCTGTCAAATGTGCATTTCTAAGAGACAGAACATGTAATACAAATAATTAATAGTGTTAATAATTATTAATTATGTTTGGTTAGTGGTTTTGGGGGTGGGGGTAACTTTGCTTTCCATTTATTACTTAAAGCACACTTTGAGTGCTCCGATACAACAGCAAAAAATACTAGCTTAGCAAGTAGAAGCGAAAGGAACCCATTCGGAGTACCTCTCTGAAACACGCCCCTCTCTCTGTGTGTGCGCACCTCGAGTGTACCAAATTAAATTCTCTTTTGCCTCTTCTAGTGCTGGAATGATTTAAAATCTATTGAAAGTGTAAATTAGCGTGACAAAACGTGCAAATTATAAACTTTCAGTCTATGGCAGTTAAACTTGAAATAATCTGCGGAAATAACGTGGAGCCTGGTCTGTACAGATCATGGATCAACAATGATCTGTTTAAACCCTATTTTTCAGGTGGTGGTGCTACCATCTGTAGAACTTGGTGGCATCGGTGACATAATTGGTGATCTCAAATGTTAGACTGGAGCCCTGCTGTAGCACAATTGGTACTGGATAAATGACATGCCAAAGTTGAATACTTGGGCTAGAGCAGTGGTCTCAAACTCAGTTCCTGGAGGGCCACTGTCCTGCTGAGTTTAGCTCCAACCCTAATTAAGCACACCTGAACCAGCTAATCAAGGTCTTCAGGATTACTAGAAACCTCCAGGTTGGTTGGAGCTAAACTCTGCAGGACAGTGGCCTTCCAGGAACTGAGTTTGAGACCACTGGACTAGAGATTTATTTGATTCACTATCACCAACAGTAATAATAATACTAGCAACAAAAAAAAAAAAAAGAAAAAAGAAAAGAAAAAGACAGCAATCTTTCTTGCACTTAGAGAAAATGGCTTTCTTTGTGTATCCATCAACACAGGGAAAAAATAACAAATAATAAATCAAAACAACAACGAAAACTTCAATGCAACCGTTTAGTCAAAATGTCTAGAAGAAGATCAAAGACACAAATTCCCTGAAAGAGCCTAAACAATGTCTCATCAGCCAATTATTCTGCTTCATTCTGGTCACAGACCACATCAAAGAGAGGGCAGGGACACTGCAAACACTTTAATGATTTTACCATTCACAGGAAGGAAACAATCTGACAATAGCTCACAAAGGAGCCCATTCAGTTTACTGAATCGCATGCAGTCATGCACTAAACAATGAACTCAGAATTCTTCATTTGGCAGGCTGAAAGAACAATTTAACACAAACAAACATCTATGAGGTCTTTACGGTGTTGTTTTCATCAAGTCATTCTTTTGGCTGTTTTAGACTGAATCTCTAGGTTTTTTTTCCCCATTAACCATGTTTCCATTCAAAGTTAACTTGTGCGCAAAATTGGAAAAATCGCATAAAACATTTGTGAATAAAACACCATTTAAATCTTGTGTAGAAGGAACAAAATTGTCACTTCCGGGGAAATTTGTGCAAAATATCTAATAAAAATGGAAGTTTCTGTTGCTGTTTTTCCTGCATCATAAATGACTTGTGTCTCAGATGTTATCTTGTGTTCGGATGCTGGTTTGGGAATACAATCATGTGAGATGCTTCTGGGAGGAAATTAAACAATCACTCTGATGACAGACTTTGGCTCAGGCATTTCAGAATTATCAAACAAATATTTGCAATGCTGTGATGCGATTGGTCTGCTGGTTAGTCCAGTTATCCAATCCCCTCCTCTGCTGAGGCAAAGTCACGTTTTTCATTGTGCATCGAGGAATTTATTCAGTAAATGTGTTTCCATAGTAGTTCATGAACACGTCTGAGTGCATTTTTAGAAATTAATGCACATCTTGTTTTTTTTTTGTTTTTTTCATCCATCATTTATGTGATATACCATAAAATGTGCATAAAAATAGGTGGTTGGAAACATAACTGTTGTTAAGCATGTTACCCTCCAAAAAATTGACATTTCTATTACAAAAAAACCTCATACACAACATAATGTATATTGCAATTCACATGGCTTGACAATAATGACTGCCCTATGGCCCGGGGCAGCAAGAATGTGTAATTCAAGATATGAAAAAAAGACGGACGAAAGTTTCGGAGGCAGTGTGTAAACATGATTGACAACATGAAGGCCTGTACACACCGGGATGAATATCACACGCGTTTATTGGCAGCGTTTTTTCGAGACGATTTTTGTGTTCATACCCAAGCGATTTTCACTGGTGATGCGCAGAGTGAACATGCAAATTCACTCCCTGACAGTATGTGGCGCTTGTGCTTAACGGTAGTGCAAATAAACATTTATGATATTAATAAAGTTAAAGAAGATAAAAATGCAGATATAAAATGGCATATATATGACATATGAGAGATGGTAGTCAGAAATGGTTTGTGCAAATAAGTCATAATGACAGTAGTGAAAGTGAACGGTAGTGCAAATAAACATTTATGAAATAGACATTCTCAACTATATTTCATGAATGTAAAAGAAACACTGAAAACAATAACTACACCTATTTTATTTCATGTATTTAGCCTATTACTTTTTTTGTGGTGGGGAGAGTGAAAATTTTGGCAGGACAAGTAAAAACTTGAACCACTGGCCCAACCGGGACAGTAGAAAAAATCCTCAGCATTGAACCCTGAATGTATATTGTGTGTGTGTGTGTGTGTGTGGGTGCACGCACGTCAAAACATGTTTGTTTCCCAATTTACTAAAGAGTTTGAAATTTTTCAGTGATCTATCATCCATTTAAATCACTCATTTCATAACAGTATAAAAAAGGACTATAAAAGGATAGTGTATTTTGTAACTTTTCTTTTGGAAAAAGTAAAAAAAAAATAATAATTAAAAAAAACTAAATCAAAAGTAAAACAGACACCTGGACACATTATAGTAATGTGTGTGTGTGTGTGTGTGTGTGTGTGTGTGTGTGTGTGTGTGTATGTGTGGTTAATGTGCTAAACTGTCAATTAAATAATATCAAATAATCTAGTGGATCTTAATGTAACAAAACCACTTCATTTGCTTTATGAAAAATATAATTTGTTTGTTTTGCGTTTTTGTGTGTGTGTGTCGGTGACATTCACCTATAATAGCTTCCTACCACTATGGGACAATAATGCCTGCTCCAGACAACAATAAACCTCAGACATGTGGGAAAAATGAATTAGATAGGAAGCATGTGCTAAACATCTTGTGCTGGAAGGTTGAACACGACACAAAGGAATATCTTCTTCACATGGCAGCATGTTTTGACACCTGATTCACCACTGTAGCATTTGACATGTAAGAGAACAGCACAAGATCAGCGATTCTTGCTGAATCGAGTGGATTGTGCTTGAACCCCTGCTGACCCACTTACCAAGCAGTCATGCATGCTGAACAAAGAGCAGCTGTTTATCAACAGCCCGCCGGCACATGGACATTTGAAGACAGTTGTGATCTGCAGGACCGCTTTAGATGTTTAATAATAACCGTGTAGATGTGCTAACAAATAAAACCGATGAATCATCGAAACAGGGCAGCTGAACAACTGGATATGAACGAATCGCTTAGGTTAAATTATTTATCACATCTTGAGCTTCGTTTAGAGCTTTAGTGGTCAGATTACAATATCTATGATGAGGTTAAATATTACAAAAGACACATGATGCAATTGTTGACTGCAATGCTTTCCGGTCACTCGTGGACAACGATTTTTACACAATTTTACATTTTTTTATTGAATAATGTTTAATACTCTCTAAAAAAATGCTGGGTTGTTTCAACCCATGTTTTTAAATTAAAATTCTAAACCCAAAGGTTGGGTTTGTCCATATTTTGACCCAAACATGGGTTGAAACAAAAATAATCTAAAGTAGGCTATTGAAGTTAATAGCCCAAAATAACAAGTGTTAATATTTCATTACACAAAATATTTCTGAGCTACAAAATACAAACGTCAGCCCATTCTATGAGTATTCAACACCTGAAAAATGACTACATTAAAATTTACTGATATACCAATAACCTGAGGGTAATATATTACGGCTGGGTTGAAAATATCTCTTCTTAAATCCTAAAAATTGATCTTTTAGTCTGTGCTGTTTCAGTTGACAAACACCTTACACAAATTACTATTAACACGCATTAACTAAATTCTACTAAAACTTTCTGAATGTTATTCAATACTAATAGTAATTGTATGAATTAATATCAAACTGGTTTCTTAGCATTTTCTTAGCACAAATTCAGTAATTTTCCTGCCCTCTTTTGATTGACACGATATCGGCCGTTTTTAAACTATCGGCCAATAGCGTGAAAATGTGCTTTTATCGGCCGATACCGATTATTAGCCGATATATCGGTGCACCTCTAACTTATGAGTCTCAACTTTTTTTATTATTACGAAATTCAAGCAATAAATGCCGTTTTGACTCATGTACTGTATCTGATATCCAAAAGAATCGATTTCGAATCGAGTTCAGAATCGAATCACAAGCTTGTGAACCGAATCGTGAAATTTGCGTCAATACACATAGCCCTTTAAAATTTAGATTTTATTAAACAAACATTATAATAGTAATAACTTATCCAGCTCGGCACATTCAAATGCGATAGTGCATGAAGACACAAGAAACCAAAGCTTGAATGCGTGTTAACTAATGAGCGTAATCATGTTTTAAAGTCATTTATTATGAAGTGCATCTATATAATGTGAGGAGAGTCAGACCTTTATTATCTAACACAGATATGAGGCATGTAAACATGAAATGGCTCTTAATCAGAAACGCACACTTGCAGTTCTGTTGTCAATATAATAATAAAGAGTTATTGATCTGATTTCTCACCTGCTGACTCGCCAGTGTTGATCCAGTCCGGATTGGCAATGCTCGCGATGGCAAATATATCCGCAGCCAGAAAGAGACATCCTGAAATAATGGTGAGTTTATCCATCTCAGGTTCCCTGGACTCTGACACAGGAGTGAAGAACTGAGCTAGTCTCTCTACAGATATCGGCGGCGGTCAGTAAACACTGCTCGGGTCTGACCGCATGATATGCTGTGATATGATATGGCTAGAAGTCCAGCAGCTTTGTGGAACGAAACAAACTCCCTAAAGACCAGGATGTGCCCCTGATCTTCCTCCTAACAGCTGATGCTCCATCCTCACACGGAGACTGCGGTCTTCTTCTGTTACTAGCTAACAGGCTACAGATCCGCACGGTTTGTTTGCCATCCGGAGGGCCTAACGCCACTCGACGTCCACATATCCATCTCCAAGAAGGTCTCGACCGCGGGATTGAACTGCAAAAGCGTCAAAGAAGCGAGTTAGAGCGATTCAGGGCCGTTTTCGTCGACGGTGTTGTGGTCCATCTTTCTGCTCAGCTGCACGCGCATCTGCACGGACGCCGAGCGCGAGCACAGCACCGCCGCATCACCTTCATCCCCAAAAACCCGTCAAAATGTGCCTCTGTAAGGTGAAAGCTCGTTAACTGCGCGAGTTTGGAAAGAAACGCCTGCGAGACGCCGCAGGAGCATGAGAAGCTGTAGTGTAAACGCACCTCTCGCGTCTTTCCCAATGACATCAAGCGAAAACCCCCACGCAGCGTCTATCGTCAGACACACACAACAGGCCTGCGAGATCACGCTCCGTCTGCTGCTCTCGCGAGACTCCGCGCGGTTAAAGGGGGTCTGTGCTGTGTGTGTGTGGTCATCACGAGTGTTTCTGTAATTATTATTACACACTTAATAATGCACGCAGTAACCTCAAAATACATTTCATCAACAATATATGTGTTATGCAACAGAGACCGTGACGTGTTTATTTGATGAAAAAACCCTTAAAAATACGTCTTATTTTGCATTAATACAAAATGTGCGATTACTAATTATACTATTTAGCAGTATACGTTTACATTTCAGATAAATTACAAATAAATGGAAAATGTAATTATTAGACAAAAGACACTGGAAAGTTATTTTCTAATGCATGCTAATATAATAATCATAGTTCATTTACATATTATTGGAAATGGAAATAGTCACATAGTAAATAAACAGTATTATTAGTGTTCATACTTCAGTAACCTTATGACAAATACTCAATACAGTGATTAGCTATGAGAAAAGCATGTTAAAGGTCTTTTATCATAATTATTTTATTTACTGGTCTTTGACTAGATATAGTTTAAAACTATATAGGTTCGTTTAAATATGTATAAATATATTTGAGACAGTTTTAGCACATTTATGCCAAATTTTCAACTTAAAACATGCCTTGTAAGGGTCAAAAACGAAATGAAGAGTGTGAAATTATATTTTAATGCAGCTAAAACAATTATCTTTTTAGTCTTTTAATAATTCACGCATACCTTTTTAAAACCTTAAACACAAATAAGAAAATGTTTGCATTTACTTTCTCAATGTCTCCCTCTGCAGGCTACTTGAAGAACTAACATAGACAGGCAATGGTTCAGAAATCATGATCCCTCATTATGAAGCAGACAGGCAGCATTTATGACTGATAGATTTGTTTTAATGAATGTACAGCAGATATACAGTGAAAAGGAAGAAAATGATGGCTGTGCTCTCTGTACACCTTACTAAGGACCATATTTCATGATGAACTGACGAAAAAAACAACAATCAGGGTTTCAGAATTATTTTACACTTGAATAAGCAGCTGCACAATGTGTGCACTTTGGATTAGGGCTTTCCCCTCACAACTCATCAACAAATGGTGTGTTTGCCAGATGTCCACAACTTGACATGGTCTTCTTGCTTTCAACAAACTTCTTTGCAGCCTGTCGAAAAAAACAAAAGAGAATTCTGCTGTCAAATATCATTCAACAGTTGTTGTTTTTTACTTCTTTCATTTACTGCATAACTAGCGACATTGAGCATCAACCAAACGATAATGACGTATTAGATAGGACATATTAGATCGTAAACTAATGAAAATGGTAAATAGTAGCGCTGTGTGCTCAGGCTCTGGCGTTCTCAGCGCTGTCAAAATAAAAGTCCCACACAACAACTAGAGCAGCAGGATGCAAGTGACAGATTACATCACTTCAGAGTTCCTACTGCCGGTGCGATTGCAACCAAGAAAATGGGCCAAGGGGAACGTTTAGTTCTCTGTGAACCGTCCTGGGGTGCGTTTCCCAAAAGCATTGTTAGCCAACTAACATCTCAAGTTCCGTCGTTACCAACATAGTTCAACGATTTGATGTTTCCCGAAACCAGAGTTCAAACGAACATTTGCAAACAGCATCGCAAACTTGTGTGGTTGGACCGACAGCTCTCAAGTTGTGGTTAGAAGCATAGTTTCCTGTTTTTATGACATGTGGACTTAACAAATCATAATCTTGATCAAAATAAGCAAGCTGACATTAAGTACAATGTAGATCTTATATTTCGAATTTATACAAATGTCATTTACATATTTTAGTTTGTCAAGAGATTTTAAGCACCATTTATGAAGAAATAACACAAAATAACCAAGAAAAATGAGAATTAATAATCTAATGCCATGTCTGTAATTTATAGCAGAAAATCTAGCATTAATTTCGATCTCAATGACGTCTGGTGACGTCATTCACCAACGTGGTTGAACGACAAGTTTACGACAATGCGGTTTCAGGAAATAGTCATGACTAGGCTAGTTGATGTGTTCAACAATGCATCGTACTGTGATAGTGAAGCAGAGCGTAACATCGTTGTACAGGAAATGCACCCCTGGTGGCTAGTTCCTTTAATGCCCCTATAGTAAAGTGTCCATCGTATGCACACTTCGGTATCTCGCCAGAAGTAGTAGGTCATCCGTGTACTTTTTGCCTTCTCTTTTATGAGTACTATGAATTCGGATATACTTCTGTCACATACTATATAGTAGGAAAGTATGCTATTTCAGATGTGGCCTAGAAAGTTACAAATTTGGTTGGAGGTTGGAGTGGATCTCGAGGGCCAGAGTTGAGAGCCCCTGATTTGCATTACAAGCCTTACAAACTGTTCAGTGGAGGAGATTGAATATTGGCTACATATTTGCTGAAAAAGGCTTTTTTTTGGACACGTCATCAAGGCAAAAATGTGGTGACATTCTCGCTCTGGCTGCTTGATCTTGTTTTTGAGGTTGTCACTTCGGTTCAATAAATGGGCTTGTTGGACCGGGAGGACGCTTGGCACTTCCCTCAGTACAATGAACTCAAAAGATCAAGGATTTGTCACGAGTTAAAAGGCTTACATTGACCACGTCGCTGGAGGTCACAGAGTCGATGATCTGCGTCACAGACTGTGGCGAGCTGTAGGCGCCGCTGCTGATCACCTGAACGCCCAGCTCCTCTAGCAGACCCTCTGAACTCTCCAGAGACATCAGATAATCCGCCTTCAGCTGGTTCCTGAACACACGCAACACAACAGAACCTTCATTCAAAACCACGCCCGTCCATATATCAACAAGCAATAACACTGACAGAAAAAAGGAAGTCAAAACAGCTCATTTGGCAATAAATTATGGGTGTAAAAGCATTGCCAATGTGTTTCATTTAGTCTGCTGACGGGCTGGTGTTAGTAGACTCACTTTGCTCTGGTGAGGTCATCTGCAGTAAGTCTTCCTTCAGCCACAGCCGTCACCTGTGCCACAGCCGCATTGATCACCTGCAGAGAGAGAGGTAAATAGATCAATGCAGATGTCAATCACTCACGTCAGCTCAGCATTAAAGGAACATGTGGGGCTCCTGCCTGAAGGCGAAGTACACACATGACATCACCAGCATTTCAATATGAATTCTGTAATGTCATTTATCATCGTCAGCAATCATGTATGCCAAAAATGACTTTTTGAACACAATAACATTTCATGTCGGTCTCTCTTTAACAATGTAGTTTGTCTAATAAGTCCATCTATCCGTGATGAAAAGCAGAGGGCGCTGTGCTGACCATAGTAGATCTCGGGTTTATAGGTCTGGTGTTCACGCAGAATGAAATGCAGTGAGCTGAATGAACACACGTCACACAGAGCACTTCTTTGCTTTTAAAAACACGAGACGGAGCAGTGCAGTGGAATAAAAGTGTGGCTGAAAAACAGCACAATGGCCAAAGACGACTGAAATACAGTAAACACTTGCGCACTCCCGCCGTCTCCACTGACTAATTTCTTTTCCTGTCTAGTACATGCACAGCCTTTGAAATGAGACGCAGCTTGTATGATGATATTGTGCGACGAAAGACCATCTCAGCAGAATCAGATCGACACCTACTTCTACATCATCGCATCTTTGGCCTCGCCCACTGGTGTGTAAGTGAGATGAGAATAGAGATACAGGTTCATTGGACTAAAAATTGCATTACTTTCCAAAAAAGTGGTTATTTTCAACTATGTGAATGCCTCAGTAGAGCATTATTTGTTTTTTTCGATACATTTCATTGTGAATTCTTTTCAGTGCAGGGTTTGCAAACAGTCTTTTACTGCAAGATATGGACCTGACAGTAATCCCACAAGATGTAAGTAAGTGTTAATTCTAATGCCTGATTTGTGATCAGGGACTTCTGATATGATTCATGTACAGTCAGACGTTCTTTGTCTCAAAATTGTGTATTGCTGTTTATGCATTAATGACTAAACAATCGACTTCACATCGTACTCACACTCTTAGTAGTGTTAAAATAATCTGTTATTTAAATTGAGCTACAGAATGCCAAAGAACGCTCCCTTGACAATCGCTGGAGCTGTCAATCACACAGCCTAAGTTTATCAGTGGACTCTTGCCAAAACTCCCATTATAATCAACGACACATCTAAAATGCACAACAAATCTCTTATTTACATTGTGTCTGCACTATTAGTTAAGATGAAAGCATTCGTGAGAGTGCAGAAATTGAATTGTAATGACGAGATCACTGCATTCATGCGCTCAAAAGACATGTCTGTCAATGGCTACAATGCTCATGCTTTCATGTGACGGGAGTAGATCTAAACATAATGCTGCAATCAACACTTTTCACAATTAGTTAATCTTCACAAGAGTTATAGCAAAAAATGTAGTAAAACAATACTGAGAGAGTTCCGCATGTAAAATTTTGTATGCAAAGTTTTCAGCCAATCACAGCAGTGGGCGTTTACATTTAAGTCTCACAGGAAAAACGCTCTTTCAAACAGAGCGTTCAAATCAGTGGGCTAAAATTAGGATAGAAAATTGCCTTTTATTTCTAAATTATGACACTTTTTGATGTAAAAATTATACTTGCATCATAAGTGCACCCCAGGAAACATAAAAATGAAAAAAATAGCAGTTCATGACCCTCTTAAAGAGCTGATGAGGTAATTAAACTTAAGCAAAAATGAAAATTTGTGTCTAACTTCTATACTTTTTACCTTTCAGAGTTTACAGGGGGGCAAAGTTTAAATTATGGTGGCTACATGTTCAAATGTGTTTTTGTTGTTTTTTTGCATATCATGTATGAGAAGAGCTTAAAAAACAACAACATATGGTTTTGGAACAACATCAGAGTGAGTGAATGACTAATTTTTGACTCAACCTGTCCTTAATCAAACAGCTAGTTCAAGTCAAGTCACCTTTATTTCTATAGTTCTTCATACAATCCAGATTGTTTCAAAGCAGCTTCAACAGGAAAAATAATGATTCAATGATGCAAACTTCATCAAATATGAGACAAATTCAGATTTTGCTGCTCTAAAAAGAGAACAGTGTCATAATTCAGCTCAAGTCAGTTCAGTGTCGATTCAGACCAGTTTAATAGCTGTGAAAAGTTAATCAATTATCAAATGAGTTACATTCAGCTATAAGCAGCTCTACTGAAGACACAGTAGAGTCGTTATTCACTTTGAGTCAGTTCAGTGTTGATTCTTTTCAGTTGGATAACTGTCAGTGTTGCAAAATACATTATTTATAGTCAATACAGCTATAAAGCAGCTCTGCAGGAAACAGTGATGCCATCATCCAGCTCAGTTCAAGTTTTGTGTTGCAAGGAAGCTTAAAACAAAAAACGGAAAAAACAAAACAAAAAACAGAGCACTCACCTCACGGGCCGAGTCTGCTTGAGAGATGATATACACTCCGAAGAGCCCAGAGTCAGAGTATGTGGCACTGAAAGCCGTGGCCTGCATGGAAAACACATCAGGAGCATCTAAACTGTAGCAATAGCTTGTGTAAGCATGCATATTTTGAGAGAAGTGATGACAGATGATCAGTGCTCACATCAAACGGCTGTGCGGTGGCCTTGGCGATGCCCTGACTGAGTTTGCTGGTGATGTTAGATCCTCTCTTGATGTGCGGTCCAGCACCCAGAAGCCTCTGCAGCACGCTGAAGGCGTTGGCCTCCGCTGAGCCCGTCACGGCTCCTTCACAGGCCAGCAGCGCATGAACCAGCCCTCCACCGCTCTGCACCCGCAGCTCACCTGCAGCACACAAACACTGTTCACTTAGTCAATCTCACAAAATATATCCAGCTCAGATTTCACATAAACCACATGCACAATTAATGTTACAAAGAAAATTAAGCCTATTTTCAACCATTAGGAATTATTGCACAGCATATTTTCATGACATTTGCCAACAAAACGTTCATTACTGTAAAGCAATTGCATGTTGTCACTCACCGCCGCGGTAAACAGCTTGAGCCCCTGGTGTGCCGGCCCCTGTGTGTCCACTGAAGAATTGCTCTCCCACCTTCCTCAAAGCAGCATGACTGACTCCTTCACACACACACAGAGATTTAACATCAACAAAATACACTCATCACACACAGTCTGGGCTGGGTCATACAGATACATATTCTTTTGCGACTCTTAAAGTGCCCCTATTATGCTATTTTAAAGGCTCATCATTTTGTTTTGGAGTTTACAAGCATACAAGATTAAAAATACTTTGCAGCATCACCTCTTTTCTCAGCATCTGAAACAGTTCGATAAGGGATTCAGTCTCTCTAAACCCCTTTTCTGTCAGATGTCCCACTCTGTTGTGATCGGTCTACTCTGCTCTGATTGGTCAAATGACACAGTTTGCTTTGATTGGTCAACTCTGATCTGACCATAGGCTGGCTGGCATTGTGCAAATTTATAACAAACCTACATAGGTTCAGCAGGAACTAAGACTGGAATTACTGACGACTAGTTTCAGCAGATTCGGTTCTTTCTTATAATTCCATTTATTGTGCACTTTGACATTTAAAATGTTGCAGCACTTTTACATTCACAAACAGCTATATTACACACTCCATGAAAGTTGATATCCGAAAAAGCATACATAAAACACATAAAAGGGTATTTTTTTTTATTTCAATAAGAGCAACCGAAACCACAATTTTGACCAAGCAAGTAGACATACACCACGTTCCAAATTATTATGCAATCGACATATCAGTAAGATTTCAGTAGAATAAGCATTCAGATTTTAGTTTTTCAAAGAAAATGTTTGTTTGTTTATTTATCCATGTCTTTTTAGATAACTGGTATCAATCTCAGACAAAATAATTTGCCAGGTCTATGGAAACCCTACTTAGAGGTTGTTCCACATTTTTAAGCAAGTCACAGTTCTCATGCATTATGGGGAGGAAGAAAGATCTTTCTGGAGATAAAAAGCATGAAATGGTCCAATGTTGTGCAAAAGGCATGAAAACAACTAATATTGTGTGAAACTGAATGGAGATTATCAAATTATCATAAGATTTGTGAGTGATTTAGAGAACAGCAGAACTCGGTCAGATAAAGGCTTATTAATAAAAGTTCCTGTCAAAAAAATGAATTGTATTAAAAGGGCAGCTATAAAAAAAGCCAGTGTTGAGCAGCAAACAGGTATTTGAAGCTTCTGGTGTCTCTGGAGTCTCAAGAAGCTCTCCATGCAGGCTGGCAGTTGTGCGTAAAGATGCATTTCAGCCACTCCAAACCAAAGGTCATATTGCATGAGAACTGTAACTTGTTTAATAACGTGGAACAACCTCTAAGTAGGGTTTCCACTTACCTAAGTAGACCTGGCAAATGATTTTGTCTGAGATTGATACAAGTTATCTAAAAAGACATGGATAAATAAACATTTTCTTAGAAAAACTAAAATCTGAATGTTTGAAATTTTACTGATATGTCACTTGCATAATAATTCGGAACGTGGTGTACATTCATGAGAAAGACTTACCTAATCCAACGAGAGCCATTCTTGCACTGGTGTAATTATTTGCAAAGAACTGTTGCAGCTAGAATTTGAGAGAAGAAAGAGAAGAGTGTTTGTAAACGGCTCAGCTTAAATAACAGATGAGAAGCTGCTGTCAGTCACTTACATGATCAACACTGATCTTCCCCACCATGTGGTCTGGACAGTACAGTGAGTTGGATAAAGCATTCTTATATGCAGCTTCATGCAGCTTCTCAATAACACCTGTGCAGGGAAAGCACATCTCATCAGACTCTGCATGTCATCAGATGATTTTCCACACATATTTCTTGGTATTGGTGTACTGTACCTATCTGTGGGCTCTGATCTGCAACGGCCTTGTCTATCTTGAGCCTCGGTGTGAGGTCAGACAACTCCCAGGGTCTGAAGTCAGGTGCGGTGGTCACATTGATCAGGTACTCGATCACGCCGTCACTGCACACGAAACACACAATTAGTTTTCAAATACGATCTTTTGGACAGACGGTCTACAAAGTCATTTTGCAAGTGACAGTTATACCAGCTGCTACATTGGCTGCCATAGTAAGGAATAAAAAAAATCAGCAATTCCTGATGACAAGAGAAATGAATAAAACAGTGATAATAAAACTCAATACTGACAAATAAAACAGAACAAACTGTGCCTATAAGACTTCTGCTATAGCCAATCTCACACAGTTGATCTGAGTAAAGCCCTATTCGGACGGGATTAGTTTTACATGGGGAGGTGGAGTAAAGTAATTTTACCTCAGGATGTCTGTAATATTAATTGGCCAATTTGCACGGGACAAGACATCTCAGTAAAACTAGCAGAAGTGGGAGGGGTAACTCGATTTACGCACCGCCGCCACCTCCCTGTCGTCATGTGGGTATATGTTGCTTCCTGATACAATGTGCGAAAACACATACAATCTAAATATATAAACTATAAATAACAGTTAGGTCTGATTTATTAATTAAATTCTGATTGGATTATGATGATAATAGGCACTTAGCTAAAGATAAAATTAGTTTTGTGCCTCTGACAATTGCTTCGATCTTCTTTTTGCTCTGAATGGTATGTAGAAAATACTTGAGGTTTGCCACAGACTTGTCCCACCACCTACAACACAAATTAATGTTTCTTCAAGTGCTTCCATGCTTGAAAAATGTGCAGAAAACTACTTTTAAACAGGAAATGATGGAATTTTACCGTACATATTTACAGCGGGTCTATTCGAACGGAATTAGTATTACCTGAGGTTATTTTTCCGGACCTTTTTACAGAAGGCAAAAGTCGCCGTAATCTTTACTGACATTGTCCGTGATGATTACCGAGATGGCACATTAAATCTCTGAATGAAACAATAAATTTGAGTCTGTTTTTAACAATTACCAATGTTGTTGCCTAGCTGTTGCCGATACCTTATTTTACAGAGGTAAAAGTCACGGGAAACAGCTGCAGTCAAATATTATGTCAGAAAAAAAACTGTAAAAAGTACAGTAGTGTATGTTTTATGTGCATCGATCCAAATGGATGTCCATACCAAGAACGTGACATGATGATAACTATATTAGTGTCCACCACACCAGCGGACGATATCGTTCTGTTTATTATAAGCAATGCATGTGCTGCAGTTTTGTCTTCTGCCACTTTAAATGCTCGAGCTCTAAAGCAGGAAGGATTCTGATTGGTTGACAATGTTTATCAACTGGAAAAAAATCGAAAGTGAGTCCAATCCTCACAATTCTGACTTTTTATCCCTCATAATTATGAGTTTACATCTTCTGACTTGCAATTCTGACTTTTTTTTTACAGATGTAAACTCCCAATTGTGAAGAAAAAGTTTTATATAAAGTTGCAAAGACCCACTCCCTTAGTTACTGTTGCTTTGTCTGACAAGCCATGGTGCTGTCAGAGTGAAAATACATTGTGGAGCAAGTAGGACACTGACAACACGTCGACAGACAAGACAAAGCAGGTTACTTATTATATTAAACAAAGTCCCAGCTTTCAAACTGTGTCAATTTTTTAAGAAAATCAAACAATAAAAACCGTTTTGTGGCTCTTTAATGTGTCGTGACAGATTTCTGTAGCGCCTCAGCTCAAGCGGCTCCTGAACCGATCATTTCTTCCTACTAGTTCATTTATAGCATCAAATAAACACGAATGAACATGAGAAGGAATGTTGTTTCAAACGCGGAAAGACGCCAGTACACACCATTTTTCAAGTTCAAGTCCACCGAGGTTAATCTTCTAACTCCTGACTGCTTTGTCAGACAAAATGGTGGATTCGGCGTTCTGATTGGTTAGATTGCATGTCAATCAAACTCCCGGCGAAGGGTTAATTGCGAGGGGAAAAAAATAAGTTATATCACGCAATTCTAACTTTATAACTTGCAATTGCGACTTTATATCATGCAATTAAGAGAAAAAAAAAGTCAGAATTGTGAGATAAAAAGGTTGCAATTACCTTTTTTATTCAGTGACGGAAACAAGCTTCCATATTATAGTTATTTGCTTTCACCTCTACCTACAGCTCATTTACTGTGAGATACTCACAAATCATCCCTTAGACAGTCCAGAGAATACACCATGTGTTCCCTCGAAGACGTCACACTAAACAGGAAATGAAACAACAGTGAGAGAATGATAGAATGCGATCCAAGAAGTATAGTGGATAAGTGGATAAAAACAAAGCTGACCTCAAGCTGGCACCCGCTGCCTCCAGACCCGACAGATCCTGAAGGCTGACGCACCTTTAGTGGTCTGAAACACACAACACAAACTCATCATTTGAAACCAACAAAACATCCTCTGCACATCTGATCAACTCACACAGATGTTTAAACAGAGCAGATTCTGATGACAATAGCATGATTATGCATTCACTGATACTAGTATTTCTGAACAATCATACCAGATTGCCTGCCAATCGCAGCATGTGAGTGACGCCCAGGTTTTCCGCAGTCTCATAGCGACTGCCGGCTTTCACAAACACGCCGATTTTAGAGACGGGGGAGTAGTTCTCCAGAGAGGCAACGAGAAGACCACTAGGAAGCTTGGACACCTAAACCAAACCGTGGTCATCAAAAGTTAAGTAGTGGTTTTGATCGGTTATTTAAACTGAAAGCATAACAGCACATTACCTGGACGTCCTGTGGTGGGAGTGCTGGTGCTGCCGCAGGCTTTCGGGTGACCAGAGGTTCAGTTAATGCCTCGCTCCTCCTGGCGGCAGCATAACAGCGTCTCTGTGAAAAACACTCGCTGTGAGTAAACAGTGATGGGCGCTTCTGAAACAGCAGTTTATGAAGCTTTCAAATGTTAACGAATCTTTTCTTTTAAATCAGAGCTTTGACGTTATGTGATTTCAACACACGAGGATTCGTTAAGTCTGTTTCATACCTTAGTTTTGAAATGTTTCAAGAGTCTGATGGTTTGCTGATAGAAGGTATTGATTTTGTGAACCCATGAACAAGTGTCTAATGCAGTGGTTCTCAAACCTGTCCTGAAGGACCCCCAGCACTGCCCTTATCTGACACACCTACTTCAGGTCTTGCGGTCTCTACTAATGAGCTGATGAGTTCTCCAGGTGTGTATAGAAATCCAAAAGGTACAGTGCTGGGGGTCCTCCAGGACAGGTTTGGGAACCACTGATCTAATGGCTAAAAGGCACAGTATGCAAGTTTCACCACTAGAGGCAAATAAATTATACTGACAAGAAGCAACACTCAATAGAACGTTTTATTGCAACACCGGCGCCCAGCAGCGGCCCTGCGTTTCTGCCATTCTGAGGTGAAAGCGACTCGGCAGTCCACTAGTTTCTATTGCAATATCAGCTGCTTTGTTAAAAAAAATAACGTACATTAAAGCTGAAATCCAACCTGAATGATGACCGCACAGAATAAAATACTATCACTAGTGGTCATCAAATCCTTTTTTACACACTTTGTGTTTAAGTCTTTTTAATTTTTTTCACAAAGCTTTTGCTCTCTAGAAACCCAGTCAGTTTGGGTTAAAATTCTTTAAAAGGCTTATAAACACTGAATTAATACCAACATATGAAATTAAATTAAGGACATGCATCAGAAAAATCGCAATGTTGGACAATAAATATATAACAGAAAATAACAGCTTGTCAACAGCAGTGTTGTCTTATATTAATGTCCGTTAAAGCAAGACTATGTAAACAAAAAACAGATGAAAACAGCAGATCATTATGTTTGTAGCGTGATCCAGGGGATTAAAACGTACAATATATTTTTCAGACCTAGTGGAGTAGGCTGATAGTAAGTAATAGGCCTAATAGTAATTACTATTACTATTACTCCACTAGTTCTGAAATATATTGTAGGTTTTAATACCCTGGATCACGCTACAAACATGATGATCTTAACTTAATTATTAATTTACTATTAATTGTAAATGTGTAAAGTTGCATAAAAAGGAAATAGTCAAAGTAGGCTAACTATGTTACCTCAGATGGTTGAATGGTTGGATTCCACAAATGATAATATAAAACATATATAGGCTAAGACAATACAACATTTACTGTAGGTGTCATAAAATTTACTGAATTTGAGAAAATTTCTATTGCGTTTCTGATTTGGCTGTGCGATTCTCCGATTTTGGGTGCGCAAGATGTAATGGATTCTGTTGTCCAGTTAGTATTTTCACACCAAAATGGTGGCTGCGCTCCTGAAGCGACACCTCATGGCTGTTACCCAAAAAGCATCAGAGTTTCGCCTCTTGGGTTCTATACACTTAGCTAGAGGTCGCTTTCTCAAAACAATAAAGGCGTAGCTGGATGATGCCTTGAATGAGCGTGGAATCATGGGAGTTGTCATCATCACCTCCACAGCCAATGGAAAGCAATCCGACAGGAAATTTTAGAGCCTGGGACATTTTACATTGCTGTTTTTATTATGCTTTTATGTTGCAGTTGGCCGCTCCTTTCGCTTTGTTGTTTATGTTTATTTAACGATTAAAGTTATGATTAATGTCTCACGGCCAATAGCGTAGAAGTTGTGCTGCTCAAAACCTCATAGTTCTGCTTATTTAAAATTGAGAACATCATAACTCAAAAAATTTGATGTGACCTGATATTACCTCAAATTTTTTGAGTCAGCCCAACTTATTCGTGTTTACAGTGTTTGATAAAAAATAAAAAAAACAGTTAAAGGGATGGTTTACTATGATTTTAACTTTAGTTAGTGTGTAATGTTGCTGTTAGAGCATAAAAACATCTGCAAAGTTACAAAGCACAAAGTTCAATGGAAAGGGAGATATTTTCTTTTATAGAAATAACTTTGAGGACTAGAATTTTGATTTCATGGTGACTTACATGACTATAGAGACAGAGCGACACGCATCACACCCATCAACTGTTTGACTTCCGACTTTCTTTCAAATATCTTCTTTTATGTTCAAATGAAGAAATAAACATACAGATTTGAAACTACATGAGGGTGAGTAAATGATGACAGAATTTTCATTTTTGGGTGAACTATCCCTTTCAGAAAATGATTTTGTGATTTTGCCTTAATAAAAATGAGTAAAATCAGAGAGCCCTTGTTTCAGTGTAGAACATTTACCCATATTCACAACTTTAAAATTCCCTGATATCCCAAGGTTTTTCATGAGGTATTCCTATGAAACCATTTGATCTGAAGGTCTCATTATGATCCTGTACGATAATGAAGATGATGATGATGATGATGATGGTCACAGATCAGACCGGGTTAAAGGTCACGTGTGCTCTCGTGGAGTTCGTGACTGAAAGTACAGTATCAGTGTGTGTCATGATGACCTTCATCACACAATCACAACAGCAGCACAGCTGATTCACATCTAACACTATCAGGACACCCGACAACACAAGCCTGTCTGGTCCATCTATGTGTGTTCGGGTGTTTATTCGAGTTTTTCCGTCGACCGGAGGAAAGTTTTCAGCAGCTGCTGCATGTCAAATACCGGCTCATCAATGACACTAGCAACATTAGCCTGTAACACCTGAATGGGTCGTTTGGGGTGACCTTAAAAAGCGCGTATGCGTTTAAAACACGACACTTAAACAGAGAGGAGAAAGCCGTGCACTCTGAGAGAAAGAGGACTCACGGAGAGATGAGCGAAACCTCTGAATCCCGTCATGACTCCGTTCCTCTCCTTCAGCAGCGGGGAAAGACAGCTATGGCCGATCTGAAGACTTTCCCACAATCCAGTGCGCCTCAGCGACACACCATATATGGACACACCGGAACCTCAAGCTGTTTAATATTAACGAGACTTTACAAAAATTCAAGTCGTAGGATCTCCCTGTGTCCCAATGTCCATACTGTCCATCCTAAATGTGAAAATGGACCACAAAACCAGTCACATGGGTCTATATATATTGTAAATTGAGATTTATACATCCAATGAAAGCTGAATAAATCAGCTTTCCATTGATATATGGTTTGTTGGAATAGCCAAAATACAACAATTTGAAAATCTGGAATCTGAGGGTACAAAAAAATCAAAATATTGAGAAAATCGCCTTTAAAGTTGTCCAAATGAAGTTCTTAGCAATGCATATCCACTCACAAAAATAAACTTTTGATATATTTATGAGAGGAAATTTACAAAATGTCTTCATGGAGCATCCATGGGTCTTATCTAGAGAAACGATCGGTCATTTTCGAAAAAAAAAAAAAAAAAATACAACTGTATATGGTTTATAAAAACAAATGCTCGCCTTGCACGTGCTTCCACTTTCCGTATTCTTCAAAAAGCTTACGCTGTATGTCCTACACCTTCCCTATTCTACTTACGGAACGAACGCGGCGCCAGTTTAGTTTTTTTCCGCAATTAGAATAGGGAAGGCGTAGGACATACAGCGTAAGCTTTTTGAAGAATACGAAAGTGCGGTTTTGGCGGAACCACTTGGAAGGCGAACATTTGTGTTTATAAAGCATATACAGTTGTATAGTTAGTATGTTTCACTAGATAAGATTATTCCGATTATTCCATCGTTTAAAGCCTTTTGAAGCTGCACTGAAACTGTAATTTTGACCTTCAACTGTTTGGAGGCCACTGAAGTCCCACTAAGGAGAAAAATCCTGGAATGTTTTCATCAAAAACCTTCATTTCTTTTTTCACTGAAGAAAGACAGTCATGAACATCTTGGATGACATGGGGGTGAGTAAATTATCAGGAACATTTTATTTGAAAGTGAACTAATCCTTTAATATCCAAATGATTTTTGACATAAAATAAAAATCGATAATTTTTGACCCATAGTATGTATTGTTGGCTTTTGCTACAAATATACCCGTGCGACTTATGACTGGTTTTGTGGTCCAGGGTCACAAATAGTAAGATAAAATATACTAAAAAAGTATGTTTATAAAATCTGAATCAAACGGATAATTCTAACTGAATTCAGCTGCATTTTTTAACTCTTAGAAAACAAAAAGACACAAAATATTGTATTTTTTATTTTACATAGGTCAAATGTACACTAAAGTTATAAAATATTTAGCCAAAAGCAAACCAAGATTGAGCTGATTACAAAATCGAAAAGTTAAATTCTTACTTTTTAAAGGAATATCTGAAATCATACAGAGTTAATGCGTTCTTAAACCACCTTGCATCTATTTTGGCACAGTGTTTATGCAGTTTTTCATATCATAGTGTGAGATACAGTAATGTGGCAATGCAAATACTGCATCAAGAGACCTCTCCGTTTTATGGGAAAGTGTAGCCTACTTTTAGGCTGCACTGAATAGTGTAAAATGGACAAAAAGCAATTTTAATTTTCATTTAATTAAATATTTTTGACCAAATTTCATTTCAACAACTGGAAGTTTACTAACAAAAACGCCAACTTTATAGTGTTGTTGACTGAAGCAAGTCTGTACATAAACCTATAAAGAAAAACTGTAAAGTGTCATGAAACCTGAAAGCAGGTCTGTGATTATGACAACATGATGTGAGAGTTTGTGAGGGTTAATCTGATGATTAGGGCTTAAATGGGTTGGCACCAAGTTACATTAGTGAACTACTTTTCAGTCATTTAGCCTATATTTCTGCCCATTTCTGGATGTTCTTGCTAATGTTCATCTTTTGATTATTACTGTAGCCTGTGTGTTACTGTAGGAATTGTGTGTATTAAAGTCATTTTAATTGTCAACCCATTGTTAATTAGTTCATTTTAACCTAGCAGTGTAACAACTAGTAAATAGTATCCAACTGGGTCAATACAGCCCAGCACTGCGTAGCTAAAATGACCCTAACCCAGCATTTTAAAGAGTGTTTGATAACATCATATAGAGTAAAAGTTTACCCCTGTACACAAATCAGCACTGCACTTTTAAACATACTTTATTCAGCATTATACAGAGGTATGAAGAAAAGAAATCACCACTGACACTTTTCTGAAGACAGCCAATTCCCACATTTATATAAAAACACCTCTCCCAAATAATAATAAAAGCAGCTTTATAATTGTGCTGACATACCATTTAATTTTGGGCAATGCTTCTTACTGTGAATCTGTGTAGTTTTGAAACAGTTGAATCTCTTGCCACATTGATGGCACTGATAAGGCTTCTCTCCAGTGTGAATTCGCTCGTGTCCTTGCAGGGTTCCCATCTGCTTGAACCTCTTTTCACAATATGAACACTTGTAAGGTCTTTCTCCAGTGTGGGTCCTTTGGTGCACTTTCAACTGAGTGGCTGTAGTAAAAGCTTTACCGCAATCAGAGCACAAATAATCTTTCAGACCAGTGTGTATTTTCTGATGGTCTTTAAAACGCCCCAGCCACGAAAATGTCTTACCACAATCAGAACACAAGTAAGGCTTCTCTTTTGTGTGAACTTTCATGTGGCCCTTTAAAATTGATTCCTTAAGAAACTTCTTATCGCACTGATCGCAATCAAATGGCTTTTCTCCAGAGTGAATGAGCTTATGAACTCTGAGACTATATGGCCATTTGAAACTCTTTCCACACTCGTCACATGTGAACGGCCTCTCCTCATTGTGGATTTGCATGTGACTACTAAGGTTTCCTTTGTTTATGAAACTCTTTCCACACTGAGGGCATGTGAACGGCTTCTCGCCAGTGTGACGTCTTGTGTGAACAATAAAGACTGAATTACATGAGAAGCTCTTTCCACATAGAGGGCAGGTAATAGACTTTTTGGCTTCTGCTCTTTGAGATATTTTTTGTCCTTTTTTTTCTCTAGTTTTGGCATCATGAAGGTCCTGAATCTGATGTTTCTTCTTCATATCATTCAATTCTTCACTTTCCTCTTGCACATTCATTAAATCTGAAATGAAAATATAAGTTTTTTAGATCTTCTATTTGTCCTATGCTATTTTTTTTTTGTTTTTGGTTTCTATAAACTCTCTACAATTCTGTTAATCTGTCAGAAAATGTGTTTCATTCAGGTTTTTCAATGAAAAATCAAGAATGGACACCAACCTCTTTGTTCCTCTGTATCTTTATCTTTCACTCCACATGCTTCTGAATTTCTGATATCATTATTGTCCCCTTCCATCTTTACAGCTTTCAGTTGGGAATGGCTTGGATGAAGATGTGAGCAGTGACTGGAGGACCAGATCTGAGGAAAAAAGCGAAACAGTACAGATATTACTTCATACAATTGATTCCACTTCAACTTTATTCAATGATTCAACAAATGAAAATCTTAAATGAGACCAATGCGTCTTACACTGGATACAAAATGAAGACCTATAATAAAGTACTTGTAACGTAGAGGGGGTGTAATATGCATCTTCGTCGATAATACGGTAATTGTTGTTTTAACAATGTAGAAGCAGACAACATCGAGTATGTCACTCACTTTGCAAAAAACAAACAAAACATGCTTTGAGAATCCTATTCAAAGTCCTATTAGGGGTGCTCCGATTGGCTAACAATCGCAATCGGCTAGGGGTGTGACGAGATTAAAATGTGACGAGATTTCTTGTTGAGGTGAAAAGCTGCCTCATATTATTTTCATGACGGAATTGAGAAATTAGGATAGAATATGCCACTGCTACATTTACATTATGCCTCCACTGTCATTTTGCTTTGTATAGAAATACCATTTAATTCAGTTTGATAAGTGCAGCAGGAATCAGAGTTCACTGATCACATGACAAGAGTAAGTGACGAGATGACTGACAAGACTATGGCGGAGGATTCGTTGCACAACAGAGCTAAAATGTCTGATAAATGTCTTATCTTGTAGAATTCGTGCCCAGCACCTTCCTATTCACAGAGTACGCGAAAGCGAAAGTAAAACGCGAGCACGCATTCAAACGCGGTTTCAATACCCCGCATTTTGAAAGCGGCTCCCTGATGCATGCAAATATCTCCCAATATGAAAGCTACCTTAGGCTGGGCTGTGTAGTTGTAACCATCTCTCAGCTCTGTATCATGCTTGAAGAATAATTTGGTCTCTATTTGCATTTCGAATATTGAGAGAGTGCTTTGATTATGGTTGCACTTATTGTTTGCACTTAATAAGACTAAGAGAAAACTGTGTTATTCATTTTTAGTTATACTATTTTTATTTCTATAAAACATTTCAAATGCACCTGCAGACTATTTTTCTAGTCATGTAGACTACCAGTCAAAAGTTTGGAAATGCTAAGATTTTTAAGGTTTTTAAAAGAAGTTTCGTCTGCTCACCAAGGCTACATTTATTTAATTAAAAATACAGTAAAAACAGTGATATTGTGAAATATTATTACAATTTAAAATAACTGTTTTCTGTTTGAAAGTATTTTAAAATGTAATTTATTCTTGTGTTCAGCATCATTACTCCAGTCTTCAGTGTCACATGATCCTTCAGAAATCATTCTAATATGCTGATCTGCTGCTCAAGAAACATTTATTGTGTACAATTGTAAAAAAATTTTTTTCAAGATTCTTTGATGAATAGAAAGTTTAAAAGAACGCCGTTTATTTTAAATATTATCTTTTGTAACATTATAAATGTCTTTACTGCCACTTTTGATCAATTTAATGCATCCTTGCTAAATAAAAGTATTAATTTCTTTAATTTCTTTTCAAAAAAATAAAAATAAAAATTCTTACTGACCCCAAACTTTTGAACGGTAGTGTATAATGCTACAGAAGCTTTGTATTTCAGATAAATGCTGTTCTTTTGAACTTTCTATTCATCAAGGAATCCTGAAAAAAAAAGTACACAACTGTTTTCAACATTGATAATAATAATAAATGTTTCTTGAGCAGCAAATCATCATATTAGAATGATTTCTGAAGGATCATGTGACACTGAAGACTGGAGTAATGATGCTGAAAATTCAGCTTTTATCATAGGAATAAATTACATTGTAACATATATTACAATATAAAACAGTTATTTTAAATTGTAATAATATTTCACAATATTACTGTTTTTACTGTATTTTTAATTAAATAATTGCAGCCTTGGTGAGCAGACAAAACTTCTTTTAAAAACATTTAAAAAATCTTACCGTTTCTAAACTTTTGACTGGTAGTGTATTTCGTCATTGAGGATTTCCTAAAAATACTGTGTAAAAAATCTCGTCTCGTTCTTCGTGAGCTAACTGTCTCGTCATACCCCTACTATCGGGCGATAATCGCTTCTAACTCTCAATTTGCAGATAAACTGATCTCATGCTGAAGACACAAAAAAGCTGTTGGTTTCGTCTTAAGTGAACGTAAACTGTTGAGAAAAAAAACACATGTGTAACAGTATATTGGATCTGTGCATTCAGTCAGCATCTTAATAATCCTGCTGCTGTCTCTGGTTTTGTCTTTGTCTTTTGTTGTTGTATTAACATTAATGACACTCACTGCTCTTGAATGAATAACTTTTATTGTAATGATTAATTTCTGATTTATCCAAGGAAGACTATCCAGTATTATTTTACATTTGATTCCTTGCACCAAACAGAACACGTAGGATACATATTTAAATATTTATAGCATTATAGCATTACATTTAGATCTATGGCATTATATTTTGATTGTGGCATGAAAGACTGTAGTGATGAAAATGTAGATGATTACAGACATGTTGAGTGCATGAAAGCAGTGATCTCATCATTGCAACTTGATTTCTGCACTCTAACGAATGCTTTCATCATAACTAACAGTGCAAATGCATGGTAACTAAGAAATTTGTTGATTATTACGGGAGTTTTGGAGCGTGTCCAGAACTCAGTCACTGATAAACTCGCTCTGTTTGATTGACAGCTCTAGTGATTGCAAAGGGAGCGTTTTTGATCGCTTTCTACACAGCAATAAACGATTTTGAGACAACGAACATCTGACTGTACATGAATCATATCAGAAATCACTGGTGATTTTGGTTAGACACGTACA
Organism: Megalobrama amblycephala; assembly: GCF_018812025.1. Lineage (NCBI taxonomy): Eukaryota > Metazoa > Chordata > Actinopteri > Cypriniformes > Xenocyprididae > Megalobrama > Megalobrama amblycephala. Next base: position 31,074,719 of record NC_063044.1, on the reverse strand, counting down.
CATAATCAGTACATATCAAACAATCTGTAACAAAGCAATAGTGACAGTAAATATGTTTTTTACTCACAGTAGTGTGTTTCGCCGTTCTCGTCGGATCAAATATAGTAGGCACAGCACCATTTTTTAATCTCAGTCTCTCTGCAAATCCAGCATTGAACTGTGTCTTGTTTACAAAAGAATCCTCAGTGAAATGAAGCGAACAAATGCTCAGTGTCTTATTCACGTGGTCTGGAACTTCATTAAAAACAAAGTTCAACCACGCATTCCTGATGTTTGAATCAGAAGGAAGGTTATGCAGCGACTGTGTTCTTCTACAAACTGGCACTGCACAATATTTTGCAACTTTTAAAGGCATGTTTACTGCTTAGCTGCTCAATCCAGTGTTAGCGTCACATGTTATTTACCTAAAAAAAAAAAAAAGAAGAAAAAAATTATTACCTACAACTTGTCATGCGCAAATCAGCTCTGCCCTTCAGTATGGGCACCCCTTGAGTAGGGCATAGGGATGCTCACTTCTGATTGGAATTTGCCCAATATCATTCCCTCAACATGGGATCTCAAGGCCACATCATAAGGATGTTACCTCGACAAAATTATCCCGTGGCCACAACATAATATCATGTTCCCACAAGTTAATATGACATTCCCATGAATTAAAAGGTTAGTTCACCCAAAAATTAAAATTCTGTCATTAATTACTCACCCTCATGTCGTTCCACACCCATAAGAACTTCGTTCATCTTCAGATGTTCTACACCAGAACACAAGCTCAGTATTGGCTGGCGCTGTTCACGTGAGCAGCACGACACAAGCATGTGATGCTAATGCAGGAGCCGGCCAATAATGAGCCAGCGTTTTGACGTAGAACCAGGAAGCGCTGAATGTAAACAGCATAGGAGAATGACAGAGAAGAGAATAAAGTCGTTATTTTTGTTTTTGTGCTCAAAAAGTATTCTTAAGGTTGAACCACTGTAGTCGCATCGACTATTTTAACGATGTCTTTAATACCTTTTTTGGACCTTGAAAGCGTTGATTATATTGCTGTCAAAGGAGGAGTCATATACCTCTCAAATTTCATCAAAAATATCTTAATTTGTGTTCAAAAGATGAACGAGGGTCTTAACGACATGAAGGTGAGTAATTAATGACAGAAATTTCATTTTTGGGGTGAACTAACCCTTTAATATCGCGTGGTCACAAACTAAGTGAACCAAACATGTCCCCTCCCGGTCACCGTACATAAGCAACATTGTTTATGTCTGCGACAGCGCACTGCAGATCTATAGCCAAATTTTAAATTTCAACCCGCTTTATCTATTTTTTTCTAATATACCATGGTAATATTCCACAGTTTGCTCGCTTCAGTACACGATCTATTTGCATAAACGTCTTATTTTCCTGCTGCTGAGAGGACAAACAGTCACGCGCACACTGCAAAGTGTCAGGAGTTAATATTGCATTTAAAGTGAGGGAGTGAATTCGCTAAACTTTGAGTCACTGAACACAAAACATCTTCAAATGCTCTCTGACTCCCCAACCAGACATTCCTCAATAAATCTATCCGATTTCCAGGCGTCACTGAGTCCACTTCAGTCACATAGTATAAGACATTAAACTTACTCCCAAATGCCAAGAACAATAATTGAACTTACTGAATGCTCCGTCCTACTTATTTTTGTTGTTGTTGTTTATCTTCTTAGATGTGTTACGGCGGTTGGCAAACCAGCTTTTGCTGCGTATTCCACCACCTGCTGGGATGGAGAATGATGCGATGATATCAAGCATAGACTGTAAAAAAAAAAAAAAAAAAAAAAAAAAAAAAAAAAAGGGGGGAAGGAACGAATTTTTTAACTAGCTATATATAATTTAGGGCTGGGCGATATGCCCAAAAAAAACTAGATTTTTTCAAAACGATTGACCAATTTTCTTCGTCTCGTTTTGATGACGCAACACGGAGCGACAAGCACTGAACGTTCGTTCGCCGTGCGAATCACGCCTGAACTCCAGTTAGATTGAATCCGCGCAGCAGCGAGCTGTTCTGTTTTGTTGGTCCTCCGTGAAGCAGCACACGCCGAGAGGACTGATCGCGTTTCCACAGACTTCTGACGCTCGCAGAAATGGTAAATATGTGGTTTTCTTTTAATCACAGGCTTAACTTGTGTTTAGATCTTGTGGATAAATCTCGGGCATGATGTGTGTAGAGTGTATCTCTAAATATCGACTCAACACGTGCTGCTGTTTGCTTCTGTATCACCAGTTTTACGCTATTGGTAATAAAAGCACTGGTGTTTTAATGGTTATTTACCGACGCACATCCTGAAATCCATCGACACATGTAACAACAGCAGCAGCCCGTGATGAACACACGTGTTTACAGTCTTACTGATGTTCATGAAGGACCTCGTGTTTCTGTGGTCCAGTTAGAGATCTTCTGTTTACATGGAAATAATTAAAAGTAGCTATCAGAGCTGTTGGGACTCATGGAGGCACATGTTTTGTTTTAACCCTCATGTTGTGTTCGGGGCATTTTGAGCCGGAGAGGATTTACTTTTTCAGCAAAATGCTAGTTAATGGTATGGCATTGGACTAAACACTGCTGATCTTGCTTGACAGGGTATAACTACTTTTGTATTATTTATTATTTTTATTTTCCCCCCTACTTTGTTACTCTTGTGGTGTTATCTAGTAAAAATGACCAGCCTACAAAAAATGGCTTATAAATCTCTCATTATGCTATATCATCACCAAATATTTTAAAATCAAATTTTTCATTTGTTTATTCCATAATTTGGTAACCTCTTTGGAAATTTCCACTCAGGGTTTCAAAGTTTCCAGAATGTTTCAGGATTTTGGAAACCTTCTGAAACTTTTGGGAAGATTCTGGAAATTTACTGAAAATGTTTAGCCAACTTGCAACCCTTTAATTTCTGCTCCAAGAAACTGATACTGTCCAATAATTTGAATGTGGAGCGGCGCTCTGCACTTTTCTTCTAGTGAAGATTCTTCTAAAGACACACACGGTTCCTCTTCTGCTGAAATCTCTCTAGATTATTGGTCCAGATAGCCTTGTTCTTCTGTAAGGTAGTATCACTTATCTTGTGCGCCATTTATATTGTAACTAAAACAAATATCAAGAAGTATCAAGCTTAGTTGTTTGCTCATGAAGCTTCCCCTCTCTCTCTCCATCCCTCTATCCTATATGAATACCAAGATCTTTGGATTGTTCTAGAAAGTTCTAAACAGTTTAAGGGAGTGCTGCTTACTTAAAGGGATAGTTCACCCAAAAATGAAAATTCTATAATTTACTCACCCTCAAGTTGTTCAAAATTTTTATAATTTTCTTTGTTCTGTTGAACACAAAGCAATATATTTACAAAGGAAGATAGTACTTATATTGAGTCCCATAGTATTTTTCTTCCTACTATGGAAGTCACTGGTGCCCCAAAGTGGCCTGGTTACAAACTTTCTTCAAAATATCTTCCTTTTTTGTTCAACAGAACAAAGAAATTTATACAGGTTTTGAACAACTTGAGGGTGAGTAAATGATGACAGAATTTTCATTTTTGGGTGAACTATCCCTTTAAAAGCTGCAATGTTTGTTATATGGTTGTTCCATTTTTTTTTTATCTGGGGCTATTTTTATTTAAACTTTGGCCTTTTTATTTAAACTTTGGCCTGAAATTATGGCCTTTTTCATTGTTTTTAAGCAAAAGTTCATCGATTTATGACACAGAAAATATTTTATTTGAAAAACAGTCATAAAGTTATAACCCTAGTGGATACATGCACACTTGCGCTGCCGTACACAAACAATCTATTTTAAGTATTACAGGCTTTCTTTTACACATAGATGAATTTTATCCTCTGATCAATGAGGTGAAATAAGTGCTGTTCTCTTGCAGGCTGAATCAGACGTGAATCCTAAAGCTTATCCTCTGGCTGACTCCACTCTCACCAAAACCATCCTGGATCTGGTGCAACAAGCGGCCAATTACAAACAACTGAGAAAAGGAGCCAATGAAGGTACAGTAGTTACCCAGCTAACAAATATTACTTCCCAAAACGTGCATTTTTTTAAAAGTGTGTTTTTGGTTGTCCAGGAAGGTTTTCTTTAAGTAAATAGAATGTTCTTTTAAGGCTTACAGAACATTCCCCTAACGTTCAGATAACGCTCTTTTAACATTCCCAGAATGTTCCCAATCTCCTTACTCTGATGTAATTTGCACTGCTGTTCGTCAATAATCATCCAGCACTCCCGTGACACACATAGGCTGCATCCGAAATCACTTACTTCCCTACTACATAGTGAGCGTATGTGACAAAAGTAGTATATTTGAATTCAAAGTACTCATAAAACAGTAGGGAAATGTACCCGGGTGACCTAATTCTTCCGGCGAGATGCTGAAGTGTTCATACGATAGACACTTTACTATCCCATGAGGCCACAGGAGAGGATTTGTGAATGACAGTGAAGTGAGCAACTGATGCTGGTAGGTCACATGATAATGTCAACATTGCGAATGTAGAACTTCCACATTGCATTGATACTATACACATTCATACTATATAAACATACTTTTTTAGAACTCGCAAAGTAAGTACTTATTCAAAAGAGTATGAGATTTCGGACGCAGCCCTAGTATAAGCAGTATGGAATAATCAGTAATTATGGAGGATTAAATAAGATTGAATTTGTCCAGTAGTATGTAAGATGTTGTAACATCAACCCAGGTTTTGTTTTTTCAGCACCAAATAACAATGACTTCACCACAGTCTAGGGTTTTTAAAATATGAAATTAATTATCAATGCTGCACAGGATATGCCTAATATTATTATTTTTTTTTAAATCCGTTTGGATTGTTTTTAGCCACCAAAACTCTGAACCGTGGGATTGCAGAGTTCATCGTGATGGCTGCTGATGCTGAACCACTGGAGATCATCCTTCATCTGCCTCTGCTGTGTGAGGACAAGAATGTACCGTACGTGTTTGTGCGCTCCAAGCAGGCCTTGGGCCGCGCGTGCGGCGTGTCCCGACCCGTCATCGCCACCTCCGTCACCATTAAGGAAGGCTCTCAGCTCAAGCCTCAGATTCAGTCGGTGCAGATGGCCATCGAGAGACTGCTGGTCTGAGAGTCTGCTCCTCTTAGTTCGATTTGTTTGTTTATACTAAGTTTTAAAGTGTTTACTTATAATTCTTCTCATTTTGCCATTGGTCAGCACAAGTACATGTATATATAATTACTAAAATAATGAATTTGCTTCTTTTGTAACTTTTTTTTTTTACTACCATTTCTGAAAAGACACTTTGTTTGACATTATGGAACATTTAAATTAACAGATATGAAGTAAAGCTATATGTCCATCATTTTACAGACTTGTAATAAAAGAGACTCCATATTCACTGATAAACTGAAGTGTGTCTGATTACAGCATAGATAATCCCTATTTGTATAATTCTACATATTTTGTGTACGTACTTCACTGCTGTTAGGAAAGTATGTTGTAACTATGGTTTAAAATTTTGGGATCAGTAAGATTTTCTTTATATTTTTGAAAGTCTTTGACTTAACGGCCACAGGTATCGCTAATAACAAGGGTTTCTGAAATCTAAATAGAGCCCCCTTAAAAGGATCAGTTCACTTCTGAATGAAAATGTCCTGATAATTTATTCACCCCCATGTCATCCAAGAAGTTCATGTCTTTTTTTTTTTCTTCAGTCAAAAAGAAATTAAGGTTTTTGAGGACATTCCAGGATTTTTCTCCATACAGGTGCTGGTCATATAATTATCATCAAAAAGTTTATTTATTTCACTAAATCCATTCAAAAAGTGAAACTTGTATATTATATTCATTCATTACACACAGACTGATATATTTCAAATGTTTATTTCTTTTAATTTTGATGATTATAACTGACTACTAAGGAAAATCCCAAATTCAGTATCTGAAATTCAGAAAATTAGTATTGTAGTATAAAACTAGTATTCAGAAAATTAGAATATTGTGAAAAGGTTCAATATTGAAGACACCTGGTGCCACACTCTAATCAGCTAATTAACTCAAAACACCTGCAAAGGCCTTTAAACGGTCTCTCAGTCTAGTTCTGTAGGCTACACAATCATGGGGAAGACTGCTGACTTGACAGTTGTCTAAAAGATGACCATTGACACCTTGCACAAGGAGGGCAAGACAAAAAAGGTCATTGCAAAAGAGGCTGGCTGTTTACAGAGCTCTGTGTCCAAGCACATTAATAGAGAAGCGAAGGGAAGGAAAAGATGTGGTAGAAAAAAAGTGTACAAGCAATAGGGATAACCGTACCCTGCAGAGGATTGTGAAACAAAACCCATTCAAAAATGTGGGGGAGATTCACAAAGAGTGGACTGCAGCTGGAGTCAGTGCTTCAAGAACCACTACGCACAGACGTAATGCAAGACATGGGTTTCAGCTGTCGCATTCCTTGTGTCAAGCCACTCTTGAACAACAGACAGCGTCAGAAGCGTCTAAAGACAAAAAGGACTGGACTGCTGCTGAGTGGTCCAAAGTTATGTTCTCTGATGAAAGTAAATTTTGCATTTCCTTTGGAAATCAGGGTCCCAGAGTCTGGAGGAAGAGAGGAGAGGCACACAATCCACGTTGCTTGAGGTCCAGTGTAAAGTTTCCACAGTGATGGTTTGGGGTGCCATGTCATCTGCTGGTGTTGGTCCACTGTGTTTTCTGAGGTCCAAGGTCTACGCAGCCGTTGAGTACTGTACATGCTCATACTTTTCATGTTCATACTTCTCAGTTGGCCAAGATTTCTAAAAATCCTTTCTTTGTATTGGTCTTAAGTAATATTCTAATTTTCTGAGATACTGAATTTGGGATTTTCCTTAGTTGTCAGTTATAATCATCAAAATTAAAAGGAAAAACATTTGAAATATATCAGTCTGTGTGTAATGAATGAATATAATATACAAGTTTCACTTTTTGAATGGAATTAGTGAAAAAAAATCAACTTTTTGATGAAATTCTAATTATATGACCAGCACCTGTATAGCGGATTTCACTGGGATACAATGGGTTGAAGGTCAAAATTGCAGTTTCAGTGCAGCTTCAAAGGGCTCTACATAATCCCAGATGAGGAATAAGGGTCTCATCAATTATCTGCCATTTTCTAAAAAAAACAAAAAAAACAATTTTATATACTTTTTAACCACAAATGCTCGTCTTGCACTAGCGCTGCGATCTGCCACGCATTACGTAATCACTTTGGAAGGGTGAAAGGGTGAAAAACTCCATCTCGTTTTCTCCTCCAACTTCAAAATCGCCCGACATCTTTGTTTTACCTTTTTTTTTTTTTTTTTTTGTAAAGGCCGTTTGACTTAAACACTTGCTTTGTACTTCCGCCTACATCATGCGTGACCTTTCCAATGTGATTATGTAATGTGTGGCGAATCGCATAGCAGTGCAAGATGACCATTTGTGGTTAAAAAGTGTATAATTTTTATTGTTTTTAGTAAATAACCGATTATTTCGCTATACAAGACCTATATTTCTCGCCTGGAATCATGTTTTTTAAGCTCTCTGAAGCTGCACTGAAACACATTTGGACTTTCAACCCATTGAACCCCAGTGAAGTCCACTGTATGGAGAAAAATCCTGGAATGTTTTCCACAAAAAAATTAATTTCTTTTCAACATCTTTGAAGACATGGGGGTGAGTAAATAATTGGGAAATTTTAATTTTGAAGTCTAGAACTAATCCTTTAAAACTAATCCTTTAAACTTCCAGAAATCCAAACAAATAATGAGATGAGAAAAGATGGTAAAAATTGAAGTTGTAATTCAGGTTCAGTCATCATACTGTGGACAATCAAGTTAAACATGGTGCGTCGTTGGATACAGTACCCAGCAGCGTGCTCAGTTGTTGTATCCTGCAGATTTTGGCAAAAGTAGTAGGTAATTTAGGTACACATACAGAAAAATTGCATACTGTGCACAATACGCAGACTCTTCACGGTTTTGATGAATGTCAGTCAACATGTTTCAGTGTATCTGTGCTAGCTACTCCACAAATCTCTCAGTACAACAAGAAAACATCTAATAAATACAACAACACAAAAAAAAATATATCACCATACAAAAAGTACAAAACATGTTCACTACAACACTTCATTAGAAAACAGATCAGTACTTTTACAAGTCACAATCATGAGGTGCTCGGCGCACGACACCCTGTACGTCACTTGAACATCACATTGAACTGATACTGTGGAGACTCTGGGATGGCGCAAAACACACACAGACTTACAATCACCACAGATATCCATCAGTCCATCCAGCTTCACCCCATCGCGGTGGGTCGCACTGGAGAAAGCGTAGCTTATGACATGGGTGTTTTCTGAAGACCTTCCAGTGGTTGGGTCAGACCGTTTCCGTTCCTAAATAGCCCACGGAAACTGTCATGGAGCTGGGCACTCTGAAAGCCGGCCCCTGGCCTTTCGTCCTGGCCGGTTGTGCTGCAGGTGGCACCCTTTTGCTCTCAGTCCACGGGGAACTCTGTCTCCAAGGCTGTCCCGGGACGACTGCCCACGTGAGTGTCCTTCCGGAGCTGCAGGGAGACGCAACTCAGCCAGCTGCGGCTAGTGGGCATTTCTCCCACAATCTCCCAGCTGTCTGATTCTTCGCAGTACCGCTCTATAGTGTCATGATACCTGCGGGGAAGTAAGTTCAGTCAGAAATGCTCGACAGACAACTGACATCACTAGCAGGTCTCAGAATGAGATTCCACAATGTGGAATACGTGGACGGAATCACAGAATCCAGTGAAAAAATAATAATTGGAATTTGCTGAAAAAAATTTGCTTTTCTTTTTTTTAATTGTTTGTGTGTTATCAGCTTAAAGGGGACCTATACTGCCCCTTTACAAGATGTAATGTAAGTCTCTGGTGTCTCCACAATGTGTCTGAAGTTTTCAATAACAACAAAGCTGGAGAATCTCACGCAGCCAAAATGAGGATTGTTGTCAGTAACTGTGTTCAGCTTTACATTGTTCAAATCAGAGTCGGACACTGATGGAGAGACTTAGGGTGTACTCACACTAGGCGCTCTGAACCGTGCCCAAGCACGTTTGACACTCAAAGCCTGGTTCGTTTGACAAGTGTGAGTGCTCCGTTCTGTGCCCTGGCACGGTTCGTTTAGCCCGCCCTGGCCCGCTTGGAAGCGGTGGGCCAGAGTGCGGTTTGGTTGGGCTCGAGCGCGGTTCGCATGCAGTGTGAGCGCAAACCGTGCCTGAGCACGGAACGGCTACTACATTTGTGCGCTACTGTCATCATTACGACAGCAAACATCTTTATTACTACTCTGATAGTACACTTATCAATTCATGTAATTAATTTGAGTGTATTTGAGTTTATAACGGGTCTGATTCTCACCTTATTGATGAACAGAAATTGTAGTTTGCAAGTAAAGATGCAAATTCCTCCATTAACATCAGCTGCTGTAATAATCCTCTGATAAATGCAAGTGAAAATCGCTGCGCGGCATAAATGATAAATATATTAGGCAGTATCTGTGCATTTCTTCCTGTTTTCTTCTATTTAAAAAGTTGTATCGTATATGACGTAAGTGTGCTCCGGCCTGGAAGGTTAAGTGCAATATGAGTGCAGGCCACCGGGGCAGTGGGGAGGGGGGGACAATCGCGCTCGGGCTCGGTTCAAGGCAACCATGCCTAGTGCGAGTACACCCTTAGGAAGAAGTTACAACTTTCATAATGCAACTAGATGTTTCTGAGTGGTTAGTGGATAAAAATTTATGTAGCTTCTGTGGAGTTGATTCAACTCCCTCAACTAGCATGTGCCGTCATGTTAATATTTTGTGCAAATCCAGCATTCAATTGACCCTCGTTTGTGAAGCAGTCAGCGTAAAATGACGGCATGACAACAACACTCTACTACAACAACTCTTCCTCTTCTCTAAAGCAGCCCAACGTGGCCTCACCCCCTTTGTTGCGTGTTCCCGGGGACAGGGTTTATGTAAATTTTAGGGTTAGTGATGTCACTAACCAGAGAAGAAACTCATTGTAGTCCCTACCAGCCGTTTGTTGTAGTCCTTAAACAGTGAATTCTTTAAAAGAAAATATCTCCTTTTGCACTGAACGTCGTAACTTTTCAGATGTTGTTTATGCTCAAAAAAGCAACATTACACACTAACTAAAGTTAAAAAAGTGAATCAACCACCCCTTTAAAGGTGCCCTAGATTATGTTTTTAAAAGATGTACTATAAGTCTAAGGTGTCCCCTGAATGTGTCTGTGAAGTTTCAGATCAAAATACCCCATAGATTTTTTTTTTATTAATTTTTTTAACTGCCTATTTTGGGCATCATTATAAACGCGACGATTTTATGCTGCGGCCCCTTTAAATCCCGTGGTCCATGCCCACAGAGCTCGCGCTTGCCTTGAACAGTGCCTTAAAGTTTACACAGCTAATATAACCCTCAAAATGGATCTTTACAAAGTGTTCGTCATGCATGCGGCATGCATGCGTCGGATTATGTGAGTATTGTATACTGTTATATTGTTTACTTCTGATTTTGAATGAGTTTGATAGTGCTCCGTGGCTAACGGGTAATGCTACACTGTTGGAGAGATTTATAAAGAATGAAGTTGTGTTTATGCATTATACAGACTGCAAGTGTTTAAAATTGAAAATAGCGACGGCTCTCTTGTCTCCGTGAATACAGTAATAAACGATGGTAACTTTAACCACATTTAACAGTACATTAGCAACATGCTAACGAAACATTTAGAAAGACAGTTTACAAATATCACTAAACATATCATGTTATCATGGATCATGTCAGTTATTATTGCTCCATCTGCCATTTTTCACTATTGTTCTTGCTTGCTTACCTAGTCTAATGATTCAGCTGTGCACAGATCCAGACGTTAATACTGGCTGCCCTTGTCTAATGCCTTTTATAATGTTGGAAACGTGGGCTGGCATATGCAAATATTGGGGGCGTACACCCCGACTGTTACGTAACAGTCAGTGTTATGTTGAGATTCGCCTGTTCTTCGGAGGTCTTTTAAACAAATGAGATTTATATAAAAAGGAGGAAACAATGGAGTTTGAGACTCACTGTATGTCATTTCCATGTACTGAACTCTTGTTATTTAACAATGCCAAGATAAATTCAATTTTTCATTCGAGGGCACATTTAAGCACATTGTGTTTGTCTATTGCTGTGACTTTGATGAGAATCAGATCACATTTTATGGCAAATTACTGCAGTTCATTTAAATTATTTTAATCTAACAGCTGGGGGCTCGTCCGGGATATTCTTGCCACTGTATACACACTAAATGGAAGGTCAAAACAAAAAAGCATAAGTGGTCCCCTTAAAAATTTAATTAAAAAGGAATCCAGAAAAATTTGAACAGTTTTATTTTATTTTTCATAAGTTACTATTGATTTCCCCCAAATTCTGTTTTCTGATTTCATAGGAATCTAATGTAGTATCTCTCACCTGTCCCATCCCTCCTCTCCTCCTAAAACGTATATCTTTCCATCCACCACCGCCACGCCGGGCCGATAGCGTCTCTCCTTCATGGGAGCGCACATGGTCCACTTGTTGGTCTTGGGGTCATAGCACTCCACCTTATCCGTGTTCTCAGTGGAGGCATGCCAGCCGCCTGCAGAGGGAGAAATATGAGCTACAGGATAAAACTCATGTGACTGATGAAATAAAGGCCTCCATATTTACCTATGACGTATATCTTTCCCTTCAGGGTACAGGCAGCAGATCCAGAGCGAGCAATCTGCATGGGCGCCACCTCGGTCCCACACGCATGTTTTAGGGTTGTACACCTGTGCCAAGTCTGTGCCATCGCCATCTTCTAAAACAGCACCTCCTGTATGATTTCAGAAGGGAAACATTATCATAATGCAGATTTAGGACAATAAATATTAGCATCACCAGACGGAAATGCAAAAATTATGATTGTTTTTTAAAGACACACACACACACGACTTGTGCGCAAACAAAGCCACTTCATACAGCGTGCTAGTGCCGCACTGAGTTCTCTTTGAAGACCAACATACTCTATTATACAGCTTAGAGTTATGAAATTACATTTTTTTTTTAAATCAATTGACAGCACTACTATATGCAGTTCATACAGTTGTGTTTTATTCTGGAATCAAATGCTCATTCTACAGTGCCTGGAGCTTGCGTTGGAGAAAACCTGTTACCTGTCACATAGAGTAATCCATCAAGCGCCACCACAGCGGGACTAGTGACTGCCATCTTGACCGACTCCATAAACTGCCATGTGTTTGTGTGAGGATTATAACACTCAACAGAGTCCAGACGAGAACGGCCTTCCCAGCCGCCCACAGCAAACACATATCCATCCAACATCACCAACCCTGGAAGAGCAGAACAACACTGTTGTACACTCATTTATTTCAAATTTTAAAATTGTTTATTTCCAAACAATTCTAAGAAACAAAGCAGGGTGTAATGCTACGTTTCATCAAATGCTACATAAGTCAAATGTGGGATATTTGTAAAGAATTTGGTGTCCGTTACCCAGTTCTGATCGAGCCACATTCATGGGTGCCATCTCTAACCAGGAGTCAAAACACGGATCATAGCGCCACATCTCTCTACTGGCTGAGCCGTCTGGAAACTCACCGCCAGCCAAATACAGCATGGAGCCTGTAAAAACACACAATTCAAACCAAAAAACATTGTTTGGTCATCTCTGACCACTGGCACTTGAATGCCTGGTAAAAAACATCTCATTTACACTACCAACAGTAAGTTGGGGTCTGTAAGTATTTTTAAGAAATTAATACTTTTATTCAGCAATGATGCAATAAAATGATCAAATGTGACAGTAAATACATCTATAATGTAACAAACGAATTTCTATTAAAATAAATGCTGTTGTTTCTTCTAAATCCTAAAAATGTATCAAAGTTTCCACATTAATATGAAGCAGCATAACTGTTTTTTTTTTTTTTTTTTAACATTGATAATAAGAAATATTTCTTGAGTATCAGATCAGCATATTAGAATGATTTCTGAAAAGGTCATGTGACACTGAAGACTGAAGTAATGATGCTGAAAATTCAGCTTTGATCACAGGAATAAATTACATTTTACAATATATTAATTTAGAAAACAGTTATTAAATTGTAATATTTCACAATATTACTGTTTTTCTGTATTTCTAATCAAAGAAATGCAGCTTTGATGAACATAAGGGACTTATTTCAAAAATATTTTAAAAATCTTACAGACTTTTGAACGGTATTCTAAATCTCATGATATTTAAGTATTCACTTACAAACAGCTATTGTTTCCAAAAGTTTGGTGTAAAAATAATAGTCTAATTAAATCTAGTTAAAAACAGTCAAGATATATTTTCATATAATGAACACAAGGTTAATATTTAATCATGTTCATTTATATGAACCGATATAACAATACATGGTAATAAACAGTAATATTTTAAAGTATGTTTACTTTTTAAATGTTAAAAATCCCAACAATGTTGCTTAATTTTATATAGGCAACAAAATAATTACAAATACATTGTGAATATTTAATATACTGCCCAGCCCTAGTTAAATATCAAATAAAAACATCACTAAGCAATTGACACAGCGACGTCACATCCTTTCACACACTCACCAGTAGGGGTGGGAATCTTTAGGCACCTCACAATCCGATCTGATTCTGGGAGTCACAATCCGATTCCAAAACGAGTCTTGATCTACTTTTTTTCTTATTAATTAATTAGTTTACCGACTTTAAAATCTTAAAATCTTTTTTTTTTTAATTTAATTTCATATATAGTTATAAGTACTTGTTAAAATAATTACAAATTTAAAAAAAAAAAAATACATTAAAACAATTGTATATTAAGAATTTATATATATATATATATATATATATATATATATATATATAAATATATATAGCTTTGAAACATAAGCAAGTAGTAAATAATAAAGAGGAACAAAGAAACATATTACAAGCAATAAACAGAGTACTTTTAATATTTAAGAGTATCAGAACGTTTTCCATTCATGAGCTGCGAGTGATTTTTCTCTTTCTCATAACATATCAAGCAAAGCATCCTGTGCAATGAAGCCCATGAATGTCCTTGTAATTCGCTTCAATCTTTCCGAACAACTATTTTATGGAAGGTTCAATTAGTGTGTGTGTGTGTGTGTGTGTGTGTGTGTGTGTGAGGAATTGGAAGCAAGCCGAATATGGGTATTTCTGAAGCACGTCATCGCGTATCTGCAGTTAAAAACTGAGCTCTGAATCAATCCAGAGTTGTTGGAGAGAGTTTTAAGATGCATCAATGCATCGATTTTTTTCCTCCCACCCCTACTCACCAGACACGACTAGGCCGTGTTTGCTGACGGCGAAGGGCAGGCAGGCCAGACTCTTCCACTGGCTGGTGAGCGGATCGAAACTCTCCACGCTGCGCAGCACAACCTTATCATCCTCTCCTCCTACAGTCACTATCACCTCAGCTGTGCCTGATAGACACAAACACACACCAGCCACTGGATGAGTACAGTCATCCAGACATTGTGCTTGTTCTAGACCAAAGCATCCCAGGACACACCTCAGAATTACCTCAGAACTTCTTTGGACATTACATAATTCCCATACTTCCATTTGTGTCATTTCAGAGTTTCAATGACTTTACTACCAATCTACAATGTGGAAAGATAACGCAATCTAAATTTAGCTTAACCTATCTGTCTAATAACAATGACATGGTTGCATTTTATTTTAAGGTGACAAGGAATCAGATGAAAAAATTTTGTTTCTAACCCTTATGGTTCAAAAGTTATTCGCATAAAAATGAGTGCAAATTCAGTTGTTGGCACTAGAGGGTTTGAGTTAGACACTTCAAAATTGCTACAATTAATGATTTGGCTCTTCTCTATCTGTGTGCCAAATTACAAAGAACCGCTTTCCCGCAAGTGGTTCTATGGACTGTCCACAGGCTCGAGGGAGGAAGAGGAAAAAGAACAGGAAGAAGAGGAAGAGGAAGTTGGTGCTTGGCCCCTAAAAATCCAGAATTACAAGGGAATTGGCTCGGATGTAACTGTAAAATCAAATGGAATTGGCTGACAGTGTAAATGTGATGATAATGCACACAAGAAGGTGTCGTTGCAGGACAGGTTTAGGGTCATAGATACTGCGGTCACCTGTTGCGCGTCGAGGCCGTGCTCGGGGGCTGTACAGCTCTCCTCTGCGGTCCTGCAGCAGCAAATAGTCCTTGGCCTCAGAGATCAGCTTCTGGCACTTGAGCGACTCCTTCACAACATCCAGAGTCTCGACGACGTCATGAATGTAGTACGGACTGATGAGCGGCAGCCTAATGTGCTCTAGAACCTACAAACCACAGTCACAATCAAGAGGGAAACACAGAACTTTAGGCAACTGAAAATATTTAGTCCAAAACCGAACATAGAGAATTCAGGCGGAATTCAGGCGGGAGTGGAAGGAGGGAGATCGAGCGGGATTTTGTGTTGGTGTCGATTTGCAGTCTCTTTTTATTGATAGGCCGTACGCATTTGTCAATCATCCCCTCTTGCTATTTGGGGAAATTAACCCAGCGCTATGATCGGTCAAACACTTTTTCTTTTGCTTGATTTGAGTACTATGCGTGCACAGAGCCAGGTTTTTGAGTAGTTTAGAGTGACAAATCGTACTTTGAGGTCAAAAAGCATACATGTTGGCAGGTCTGCATTAAAAATGTCTTTAATGTGTTTCAAAGATTAACAAAATGTTGGATGGGGTAAGAATGACATCAGGGTGAGTAAATGATGACAGAATTTCCAATTTTGGATAAACAATTATTTTATGACCACATTATGATTAATTGTGATTAGGGGTTGCACAGACTTTAATGCTCTGCCATGATGCTGTAAGCTTGACATCGACTAGTTGCTGGTCCTATAGAGGGTGCAACAGCATAAGAAATCTTTGAAGTCCACATTTATGCTCCATTTCCAAAATGACAAATAAATGCATACTCTGAGAGCGCTCCTCAAGATGTGCAATTTATATCTGGATGCTCAAAATTGAACAGGTGAATGCACGTTTTAAACAGCTTATTTTACATGTAAGTTATTCACCGTTCTAAACTAATGCATGCACTGTAACGCACACACATACAGTATAGCACACAGACTTGTTATATCATTTGTAAATCGCGCGCACAGAATCAGTTCTGCGATTTCTCAGTAAAATAGCATAGAAACTGAAAAGTTCTAGCATATATTTCTCAGTAAGTAAAACCCACAGCTTCATTATTAGTAGAGAGATGCTGCCAGGTGGAATTAATTCACACGAAATCACTCTCTATAATGAAGTCGTTCAACCCCTAATTGTGATGATGCTTATCTTAGCAAATGTCATTAAAGGGGTGGTTAAATGCGATTTCATTTTTTTAACTTTAGTTAGTGTGTAATGTTGCTGCTTGAGCATAAACAGTATCTGCAAAGTTACAGCGCTGAAAGTTCATTGCAAACGGAGATATTGTCTTTTAAAGTTATGGCAGTTTAATGCCTACAAAAAACGTCTGGTTTGGACTACAACGGGTTGGTGACATCATAAACCCTGAAAAACACGCCCTGGGAACACACAACAAAGTGGGCGAGGCCATGTGGTGCAGCATGTGGAAGCGGAAGAGTTGTGTACACCGGACACGTCAAAAGATAATAGATCCCATTATAATCTGTGATATTTTCTACACTGGATGCGGCGCTGAAGACAGCTTCCAGAATCTACACGAGTTCAATGCTGGATTTGCACAAAGGCTTTTACTGAAAGATGAAGCAGTTCCCACTTTAAAAGCAGAAGCTGCTGTTTATTGGCTTCAAACTGTAAGTACGTTTTATTGTTTGTACATGTCTTTTAAACATATAGTTCTGTTCCTATTTTTGGTTGCATCAAGAACATATACAAAGAGCAACTCGTTTTTGTTTCGCTAGCCAGTTAGCTGTATTATAGTGCATACTTCTCCAACAAACACCAGTAAACTTCTATGTTCATAGACAGTAAATCACGTTGATCACGCTATAAATTAAACTACTCAGTCATGTATTCGATTACAGTAAAGCTTTAATCAGGATAAAACTGTATATTGAAAGCTAACAAACAGCAGTGACAGCTTATAAACACTTTGACACAAATACTAAATGAAATACCATTCATAAATGTCCTTTAAAAGCCGCGATTGCGATTGACCCTCTTCATCTGGGTCTAATTCGACTCAATTTGATACAGCAATATAGATGCCATTATTTACATTTTGACTGAAGCAAGGGATGGTAAGGGGCGTGTCGTTTCCGGACGCTTCAGCGAATCACGATACACTGGGCCAGCTACCAACCTGCTAACCAATCTGAGCACATTGCGTATTTCGGAGGGAGCGGCTTCATAGAAGCAGGAAGTCAAACGAGCCGTTCATATGACAGTGGAAACGGAGGTGTAGAATAAAGGTAAAATATATGAAAAATACAGCGTTTTCAAAAAAACGAAGTATTAAGACAAAAAAACACAATCAAGCCTAGAAAAAAAAAAAAAAAAAAAAAAAAAAAAAAAACACTTAACCACCTCTTTAACTGTAACCTAAAATCATTCCTGTACATTCAGAATTGCTTTACATTCCCATGAGATACGCAATGAGCTTTTCTCAAGAGCTGCAACTAAGGTCTAGTCTTTAAATAACTGCATAGCAACAATGATAGGCAAACACAGCAATCCGATCCCATCCAATCAGGGCTAGTTTTACGTTTCTCACACAGCCCTGTGAAATGAAGTGACTACTCTCTTTATAATCATAGCCTGTTAGGAGCATGTGACCTTTCACGGGCTTAGTTCATCAAAACACACAAAGGCAGCTAATCCCAGACATCTGCTGGAGCTCCACCACGGATATCATAATACCCAAACCCCCAGCTCCCTAGGAAACATGTGGACAGAAATCTCTCAGATTTCCTTAAAAATATCTTCATTTGAGATTGTGTTTTATGGGTTTGGAATGACATGAGGGTGAGTAAATGATGACAGCACTTTTGAGTGAACTATCCCTTTAAACATCAAATATGTTTTGAGATGATCTGATTGCCTGAAATGTTGCATCCTCAAAGTCTATTGTTACTGCCTCATAAGTGTTATGGCATTACTAAACGTCCATAGAGAACTAGCACTGATTAGGAAGATGTCAATACGGTTTATGACTGACCTTCTCAAAGCTTTGTCTGCGTGAGGGGTTTTTCTCCAGCCAAACAATGGCTGCCTCAAACACGGTCTCCTCTTTTGGCACATTCAGATGGTCACTGGAAATGATCTCTGTCAGTTTATCGGCACAAAGAGAAAGAAACTCCTCCTGTAGGGTGAGGCAGAAGAGAAAGAAGGTATATATCCATAGTATAATGAACTCTTATCTGAAAATATCAATGACAGATTCCTCATGGAATCACACCTTTATAATTAAGAGAGTCAAGGTTGAAATCATGTCACATCTTTCTAATACTGAAAACAGTATTCATCACTGTTTTGACACATTCTAGGTTTTATTTTCACTTACAACATTAGTCAAGTTTTCTGCCACATTTTGCCATTAAAGGGGTAATTCACCAATGGAAAGGTGGGCTTTAAAAAAAAAAAAAGGCTGTCTATGCAGAAGAAAAATTAAACATTTTGTGAAATCTGTGCTACATGTCTAGAGAAAACAAAAAAAGTGCTCCCATCTTTTGATTTTGGTACGAAAATGCAGGAGTTTGATCTTATATAAGATAAAAGCCCCTGCAGAATTCCACTAAAACAATTGCAGCTGTCATGATTAAAGTTAAAATGAATAAAATGTGTCATGTTTGTTCATGTTGCATCAAAGATTTCTTTTTACACATTGTTTATTGCAGCATTTTTGCACACACCTATCTGTTGAGAGTATGAATGCAATGGCCAATCAGAAGTGTATAGATGAATAAATAAACAGTTATTGGTTTGTTTTGCCTGTGTGGCCTAAAATAATATGCCATTTTTCCACACACATGCATATTTAGTCATTTCACATTAATAATAATTATTATAATATCAAGGGCAATAACCAAAAATATTTTTGTCATAATACTTGTAACCCTTCCCTGTAATGAGGTCGTTTTATCATTATAATGTTTTAAAATTACATGAAACTCATTAAAAATAATATAATATTAAATTGTTGTGTAAATACTTGTGTATAAGAAAAAGAAAAAATGTATACTTAGGATTATTATGTTTTTTCTTTTATGGGTATTTCTATAATTAATCATCCATTTATGAATTTGTTTTATCTATTATATCTTTTGATATCATATACTCATAGTTCATATACTCATATTCATATGTTCCATTCAGACCAGACCTATAGTTCACCTCTGCTCTGAAAATGTACATGTCTAAATTCTGCTGCCACTTCTCTAAAAGTTGAGACATGTCCTTCTGCAAACTCAGGTAACTGGTCTAATAGGAAATGTTTCATGAGTTCATGCTTTTTGATCTGATATAGTTTATAACAGAGAATTCTGTGCTGAATTTGAATGTTTCCCAATCGATCTCGCCTCGATGACGAACTCAAACGCTGGATCTCCCAGCTCTGTTTAGTAACAGTGTCGTGTGATCGAGATTGGCCCACGAGTAAACCTGTTCTGAGCTAATGCTGCACTGTCTATTTTGCCCCGAACTCAAATAAGTAGAGCAGTTTCGTTCCGCTTTCGTTTAATTTGCAATTTGATGTTTCTCATATTCAACAGAAATGGCAGCTGTGGTGACAACAGTGTGACCTCTAACAAAATTTAGACTCACCTGCAGGGAAAAAGGTCGTAAAATGACCATTTGGTCACAGTCTGGAGCTGTGCATTCATTGTTATATATTATTCTTTACTCATAAATAAAATAATTTTTATTCATCACTTCTCCTGACTGGATCTCACTGAAACACATTTATGCCACCTTCGAGCAGCATTAAACTGCTAGTATGTGGAAATGAACATGTTATGTCACCTTTGCAGGGCAATGACGGCTTTTGCTGATGCTGATCAGTTTTACTGGTAACATACTACAGTATTCTGTAAATGTTCAACATAAGAAACAGCACACAGACAGATTTGATAACGTAATTATAAAAATAGCCCTCACAAAGGCAATCACCTCCAGGGAGCAATTAAATATCCGCCCCTAAATGGGAAAGGTAATGTCTATGTCTAGTCTGTGGTAACTGAGCATGACTTTAGGAGCTGCTCTAAAGTGTGACGGCCCTGTGCTTGAGTTCACCTGTTGGCAAACGCTGCTGAAGTGCTGCTGGATGTACTCCATGCTGCGTCGCTCCAGCTCTCTGCACGAGTGTGCCTCGGCGAAGCAGTGGATGCCCACGCAGTTCATCTCATCCATCTGTCGCTCCATGAACCTGCAGCAGGCCTCCCGCACCGCCATCACGTCCAGCAGATTAGCGGCCGCCAGCAGCGCCTGCACGTTGGCCTTGGAGATCACCACCTCCGCCGTGTAGGCGTAGCTCACCAGCATGCCGATCATCTGCGGCTCCACCCCGTTGATGGCCACGCGCTCCTGCCGGGACTCCATCAGGTCGGTGGAGAACATGGCCTGTGCCAACAACACAGCACAGCTTTATGCTTTCAGCAGGGAATTAATCGATCCATTAAGGACAGTTTTAATGTACAGCATGTGACTGAGTTTTATAAATGTAGTTGTACCGTTTCTAGCTTTTACTTAAATTATCAATAATGTTTCTGCACTAATGCCAGATATATTCATTACAATGAATACTTTGGTTTCCGACCATACGGTGGTAAACATTTTTTTTAGCTAAATCAAAAACAACTATACAGTCATATGAAACAATTTATACTAATTTATACTAACAATTTATATTAATTTATGATTTATTATGATAAATTATGATTTTGGTCATATCAATTACACCTATATAATAGGGCTGGGCAATATATCGCATGAGATTGTCACGCGCATTTCGTCAGTAAAGCCGGTTCCCTGATTACCGCTAAATCGTCATCACCTGCTTTCAAATGGAGCGGCATTTAATAGACAGAGCCGTAGATCACTGACAAGCCACGCAATATCGCGTTCATTATCGCAGATGAATCGCCTTCGATAATGAACGCGATATTGCGTAGCTTGTCAGTGATCTACGGCTCGCTCTGTCTATTAAATGCCGCTCCATTTGAAAGCAGGTGATGACGATTTAGTGGTAATCAGGGAGCCGGCTTTACTGACGAAATGCGCGTGACAATCTCATGCGATATATCGCCCAGCCCTACTATATAATTTATAAAATTATTAAATATTAGATTTTAGCCAATATTTTTACTTTAAATAGTGCACAGTTCACTCTTTTCTAGTGGTAAGTAGTGGATACCAATATTTCGAGATAACTGCCTTTGACCAATAACCACATCCACTTGATTAAACAGACAGAAGTCTCAAATTAAGACTTTTAATAAATTAAAACTGTGTTTTTTGTTCTACAAGTTGTAGAAATAGACCAAAATTTTTTTTAGGTTATCATAATAAAATAACAGTGTTTTCCGGTGTATTTAAATTAGGATATTTTACTTTAAATACTTTTGGCTGCTAGTCATTTTATCATTTAACTGTTTTGTTACTGTTTAATTACAGATTATTTTTGTAATTGTACATACATCTGAATGTATTTTAAGAAAACAGGAAAAAATACAGTTATTTTTCTGTATAAAAATATTAATTACTTTAATTTGTCATTAATGTCATACTTAAATAACATTAATTAACTTAAAAAAAACAGCTGATTTGTTAATTTATAGATATTGTTTGTAATTTTACAGAGTTTTGAGTATAATTAAAAAAAACAAAAAAAAAAACGATGTACTAAATGGAAAAGTTAATTTTCATTTACATCCACAGATAAAACAGGGCGTTTCAGGTACTTTTATTTATCAGGGTTTGAACATATTGTTTGTTCATTAAATTTTAATTTCAGATAGCTTTTGTTTTGTTTTTTTGCATTTTCTGTACTGATTTGGGGGGAAATTGGCAGAATTGCATGGAATGCACTTAGACATTTTAAAGTGTGTAAAAGAATGCATATACTGCTTGCTGAAAGTTATAACTAAAGTTTTGCCAGGTTTGGCAGGTTAGTCCTACCAGGCGGACTGACTGTTTTGTCATTACCTGAAAATAGGAGCTGAAGGAGGCCAGAACAATCCGGTGGCAGGGAAACTCCTGCCCTCCGCAGCACAGAGTCACGTCACAGAAGGCATTATTGAGCCGTAAGCTGTTCAAGCCTTCCAGCACCTTGTTGGGATGCCGAGCCTCCACAAACACATAGTCTTCGCTGTCCAGAGAGGACAACGGGAAGCTGGAGTCCTCCACAGTGGGAGACGGAGGGAGCGTGGAGGTGGACGGAGAGGTGGCCGGCAGATTCACAGCCATTATTTCCATCTCAACAATCAATCAGGCTGACGAAAAAATAGATGAGCACATGATTCAAGCATGCTACACATCATCTAAAACTATTACAGCACTTTCTAATTCTTGTATAATAAATATCCTTGTAGTTTTATGACTACATAACAGCTGAGAGGCTATATGGAATATGTCTTCTTAAGTTACAGCACAGGACAATTTAAACGAACTGTGAAAAAAGTTATTGAAATATTGTGAAAAACTAAATATCAACAAAAAAAGGATCCATTTTAAACTAAAATCTTATTAAAAAAAACAGCACAAGTAAAAAAAGAATACAATAACAAATATAACTATTATTTTGTCTTTGCAATAAATTACATAAACATAGATACATTTGCTGTAACATTTACAATACTAATATAAATGTTACACAAATATATTGTGAAATGTTTTACAAAAATATATTTAAATATGCATATTTAGATATAAATATATTGTATATTAATGACAGCAAGTCTAACATTAATATCAGATGGTATTTTGACGGAAAAGATAAACATGCATAAATAACCTGTCAAATTACATCAAATGTCAATTCAGTTCAGCTCATAGATCATTTCTGTCGTTTATGTTTATTATTCTTAAATTACTACTAAGGAATAAAATAATTTATGTCGGTGTGGTGTATATATTTAAAGATTATTAGAGATTCAACAGGCAGAAATGAATTCCCACACTGTCTCATAAAGTAAAACATGTAAGGGGGAGTTGACTGGTTATGCAGTTAGTGAACGCCTCCAATAATTCACACGAATGATGAGTAACAGTACAGTCGAAGTCACTAGAAGCTCTGACGACACACATCTGAAAACAACAGCAGCATGATCTTACCGAAAAACATGTCTGAGTTGAAATCAGCTGAAATTCTCCATATCTTCACCTGCAACTGTTTATGAAGAGTCGTGACGCCATGTCTTCTTCTTTAAAAACAGACTGAGGCTCAGGAACCGAAATATAAAGCATCAGCGCCACCTCTCGATCTGGAGGTTTTAAGCAGTTCCAGCATATGACGGTGTGTGTGTCCGCCAGCGCGGATTGGCTTGGATCAGAGTTCACGTTTTTAATTTGGGTTGGCTAGCGCAGTGGTTCCAAACCCTGGTCCTGGAGAACCTCCAGTACTGCTCATTTTAGATGTCTCCCTAATCAAACACATCTGATTCAACTCATCAGCTCGTTAATAAAGAGGAGAAGTCTATAGTGTCCAATAGTGCACACTTCTTTTTTCAGTTAAATAAGTGCATCATCTGGGTATTTGAAGTGCACCTTTTCTATTTGAAATTTTCAGTGTGAACACACTACTTTCCCTATTCATACTACAAAATGTCATGGAACAGTGCAAAAGTACGCAAATTGGGATGCACATCCTCTGCTAAGATTTTGAGAGAATTAAAGGTGCCCTAGAATCAAAAATTGAATTTACCTAGGCATAGTTGAATAACAAAAGTTAAGTACATGGAAAAGACATACATTGAGTTTCAAACTCCATTGCTTCCTCCTTCTTATGTAAATCTCATTTGTTTAAAAGACCTCCGGAAAACAGGCGAATCTCAACATAACACCGACTGTTACGTAACAGTCGGGATCATTAATATGTACGCCCCCAATATTTGCATATACCAGCCCATGTTCAAGGCACTAGACAAGCCAGTATTAATATCAGGAGCAGCACAGCAGAATCAACAGACTTTATGCAGCTAAGCAAGCAAGGACAACAGCGAAAAATGGCAGAAGGAGCGATAATAACTGACATGATCCATGATATCATGATATTTTTAGTGATATTTGTAAATTGTCTTTCTAAATGTTTCGTTAGCATGTTGCTAATGTACTGTTAAATGTGGTTAAAGTTACCACCGTTTCTTAATCTATTCACAGAGACCAGAGCCATGTCGTTATTTTCATTATTAAACACTTGCAGTCTGTATAATTCATAAACACAACTTCATTCTTTATAAATCTCTCCAACAGTGTGTAATGTTAGCTTTAGCCACGGAGCACCATCAAACTCATTCAGAATCAAATGGGGGGCAGGGAGCACGAGATTTAAAGGGGCCACAGCCCCTTTAAATCTGTTCTTTTGGTCAAACCAGCCAATCAGAATTTATCAAAAAACTTGTCATGTTGTTTTCACCTCCCCTGAAATTTATGCCACATCAAGGTCTGAAATCTTCAACTCAAAAAAAGTTTCAAAACGTTTCTAAGACTACTTCAACTGCACGTTGGTTGTTAAAATTAACATTATCCAATTTACTGCTTAAAAAAGCTAATTGAAAATAAGCTGAAGACAAACAATGCTCTTTCATTTTTTGTTTGTAAAACTGCTTCTAGTTATTTTGACATGAGAATTTGTATTATGTTAGTCAATTCTTTCCTCATGTTGTATCAAAAAGAATGTTGTATGTTATCAACAAAAATAATAAAAATCAGCCTTTATTGATTCATGCAATCATTTAAGTTTAATTTAAAAAAAACAAAACAAAAAACAGACATATAATGTTGTTTCTACAAATATTAATATGAAAGCAATTTTAATGTTTTCCATACAATCAAGAATGTGTCTGTGCATGTAATTATTCACTAAAGAGCAAACCAGTAAATAGCTGAACAAAGAAACTTGAAATAAAAATATTTTAAAATTCTCCATCTGCATTCTTTTAATAATCCTGCTATAAAATTATCCCTATTGTGTGCTATCTCATGTATATAAGGCAACACTATGGAAACCAAAGCGTCCCAAGAAAAACAATAATGGTGATTATGTAAAGAACCAAGAAGGTCACATCTATGATTCTTGCCAATCCGGTCCAGGACAGAAAAGTCTTCTTTCGTTGGTTTCGTTGAGTTGCAGCCCGACAATCAGTGAGGATCTGCTTCAGATTGTCAAATGTACAACACGGCTTTTCATTCTGATCTCTAACTGAGTCTGGAGAACTCTGCAGGTCTCTTACACTGTCTGTGAGAGGAATTACAAAATATGGTTCTGGATCAATGCTTTATGTCCTGTGGTGTAAACATTTTCAATGGGGAACCGGTAACACTTTACAATAAGGTTTCATTAGTTAACATGAACTAAGAATAAACAATACTTCTACAGCATTTATTAATCTTATTTAATGTCAAATTCAACATTTACTAATACATTATTAAAATCAAAAGTTGTATTTGTTAACATTAGTTAAAGCACTGTGAACTAACATGAACAATGAACAACTGTATTTTTAACTAACATTAACAAAGATGAATAAATACTGTAATAAATGTATGTGCTCATTGTTAGTTCATGTTAGTTTATACATCAACTAATGTTTAACTAATGAACCTTATTGTAAAGTGTTACCAGGGAATCTTTACTGAAAACCCACAAAACTGTCACAAAACTGCAAATTTCAAATGCTATTTTCATGTTATTGCATGATTAAATAAAACACATTTAACTTGAATCATTAATCAGCACATCATGTTATTAATTAGATTACAAATTTTAATCGCACCTCAAATATAAGCTGATGTTGATCAGTCCAAACTTGTGGCTTCAGATACATTTATGCTGAGGAGTTCCCATTCTCCCTGAGTCTGAAAGGATTCCTTGGAGTCAAGTGTGAGATCAAATGCATCAGTTGATTCGTAGAATTTAATCTCTTGCACTGTGGGAAAAACAGACATTAGAAAAAAATTTAAATTAATAAATTATAAATGTTAAATTGTTATTATTTACTTACTCCAATATGTAGTTTGCTGTTATTTATTTTGTGGAATGTTACGTTCCATGATTGTGTAATATAGTAGTGTATATTCTGTTCGGTGTGTGTGTTGTTTTTTTTTTTTCTTTTCTCTCTGTCTCTCTCTGCTGCTCTGTCAGGTGCTGTAAAGAGACAGAGGTGACTGCTCACACCTGCATGGTCAAAAGAAGCTCCCAGAGACATTCAAGCTGAAGTCTGTCTTCCAGAGTGCTTTGTCCCTCACTGTTGACTTGTGTAAAGAATTGTGTAGAGACTGTGTACTTTTCTTACTAAGTTGAGGCTTATTGTAGCTTATGAATTTTGCCATATACTCTCATTGTTGTTACTAACTTCATGCTCAAACATGCTGGAAGCTGTAGGCAGGTGGGTGCCTGTTTAATTTTTGCATTATCTCTTCTCCTGTTTTTGGTTAGTTAGAGAGTTGGCTTACATTTCTGTGGTTAATTTGTTTTCTTTTGGTAGTTTAAGTAGTTTTACTCCTTAACTAGTCAGAGGGTATTTTTGGTTATTATTTTGTCATCGCCCCCTCCTGAAGTCTGTTTTAATTCCTTTTGATTTACTTTGATTTTCTTTGTCTATTATATATTTTGTTGATAAACCTTTTGTTAATAAACCTTTGGGCACACTCAGTCACCCCAAAATACCTTATTTTCTTTTCACTGTTACTCCCTTACCCTAGATAAACCTTAAGCCTGGGACGTAACTGGAACACAAAAAAGGCTGTATTAATGGTGCATCATGTCAGAATTGCATTAATTACAAGATTCTGACTTGTAAAAAGTTCAAATGGCCAGCAAGTAATGTTATTATGGTGTGATTGTGTCACATTTCCATCTCATTTAGTGTAGCCTGTGAGTTTCTGAAACTTACAATATAAACAAAATGTGTCAGGTTGCGCTTCAAAACCAATCCGTTGGTGCATTCCTTGTGAATATTAATCAATTGACACATATGAACATTAGTATGATTTGAACGTTCAGCTAAATAACCTACGAGGGCTGAACATAAAAGTAGACATATTTCAGGTCAACTGATATGATCCAGTCCCCTGGCCAAACCTGTGCAAGGGTCTATTTCAATGCACTCATTTGAATGCAAGCTTCAGTAGTGCTCAATTCAGTCGGTCCTAGTCCAAGATGGGATAGACAGAATGACAAAAGCTGAAGCACTAGTGCCTAAGTGCAACTCACCATTCAAAGGCAGAGAGCTACTTGTTTTATGAGGAGTTGCTCTGATTCTGAAGCGGTTTGTGTGTGTGAATAAATCTATGAAAATTTCAGATGCAAAAGCCGCTAAATGCAACTTTGATCAAAAATGAGAATGATATTGAGTGAATGCACATAGTATATGTTCATCAAATACTTTAGCTTCAAATCCACAAATCCCAGCGTCAGCCCATTCAGAAATACCGGTTCGTTGGCAGAAACTACTAAACACCACTTCCCTTTGTCAGCAAAAGCATCTAAAAGGCAGGAACACACCAAGCCGAAGCTGACGAACTAGTGGCGACGAAAGCAGACTGCGGGGTTGGCTCACGTCGGCAGCGTCTGTGTCCAAAGTTGGCCTGACACACCAAACCGATGCTAGACAGCCGTTGGCCAAGTAGCATGTCCATTCTGTGCCTGCGTAAGATGAAATGCCTTTCTGTACCAGCAGGTGACAGTAGCTGAACAGCCAATCAGAATGATCAGATGGACCGACAAGCTCCAACGCAGATTCATCATGTCGAATCGGCTGAAAAAAAGCAGACGAAGACCAATTTCAGCAACTTGCAGAACACACTGAGAAAACTTAGTCAGCTTGGTGTATTCCTGCCTTAAGTCTACAGAAAACCAACCAGAAAATGCAAATCGAATCATTTGATGTAAAGATGAATGACGGTGTGCTTATGAGACAGATTTCAATTGCTGAGCTGCAAGTTTTTATCATGATTTGTCCATCTTTACAGTGGCAATTTTGCAAGTAGCAAGTAATCACAACAGTGTTTCTTGTGCTGCTGTAAAACTCTGAGAGAAACGGACATGCAACATATCAAAATGTGGAAAAAGCGTTGTGAATACTTTCCGGATGCACTTTATGTGTTTGTTTGCTAACATTGGTGTCTGAATTAGATGTACCAGAATGGACTGCAGATTGAAGTGTTATATTGCAGCTTTGGATGTCAAAGGGAAACCTGTGCAGGTCCATCTTACAAGCCGTGGTCAGAGATAAAACCTCAGATGAGTATACCTAGCCAAAAAAGAGCAACGTCACATAAGTAGATTCCTTTGTTCCAAACACTGTCTTGATGCTAGACAAAACAAAATTAAATACTGTAATGACTGGACACAACAGGGATTAAAATACATTCAAAAGAAAATGTACAAACTGCTGAAAGTCAAAAAAGAGGAAAAGTTTCATTAAGTTCTCTCTTCTAGCACTAAAAATGAAAGTCATTTTTCAAACCTTTCTACAATGATAGTGTCCGGAGTCCACATGTTCTTTTTTGGAGCTGTTATAGATCCAGCAAAAAATATTCTGGGTTCCATGTTTTAAACTTATCCCACCACAACTGCAATTTTACAAGGAAGAAATGAATAGACAAAAACAACAACAACATTAAAGCTGCAAGCAGCATTTACCGGGGTTCAAGCATTTAAGGCCTTTAAGCACATACAAAGGTATTATATTTTATTTAGCAAGCATGTAAACATTTAGATCATAAACAGAAAAGACAATTTACAGCCAATTCAGGCAATTTAGCAAGGAAAAACATGGTTTATAAAGGTTTTTGGACAGTTACAGCGCCATCTATTGCCTGATTCCCACCATTTTTGCGGGGTGTCCTCAGAATGTGTCCATACATATGTGTGCCAAATTTGGTGAAAATATCTCATTTCATTTTGAAGTTATAGACACTTATATATAAGAGAGCATAAAAAATGACCCATGAAAGACTTTGATTGGATTTTTTTGCCACTTCCTATCAAAATTTTGACATTTGGGCTAAAATTTATAGTAAACCAACTTAGGTTGCGTGTTTTCTACGCTGGTTTCGTCTCGATCGGACTAACGGTTTCGAAGATATTCGCAAAAGTTTTTTAAGCGCTAAATCACAACGTAGCACAAACCACAAGGCGAAACCTAACATGCACGGCAAGGATTCAGGAGTAAAAAGACATGACTCCCATGAAAATAAGTCAGACACATCCAAAGTTATATATATTTTCATCTAAAACCATTAGAAACATATGTTTTTTAAAGTTTTTTCACAATTATAGCGCCACCTATTGTCCAATTTACACGAAAATTGGCATGCTTCTTTAGAGTCATATGCTGCATGTGTTCACCTATTTTCGTGAAGTTCTGAGTTTTTGTTTAGGTTTTATAGGCTTTTGGGTATATTTAGCCACACCCATTTTCTAAATGACCCAGTTATAGTGACCCAAAGGGGAAAGTTCAACATTTTTTTGATAATTATTTATCAAGAGAGTCCATAGAATTGTCCTACACTAGTTTCGTTCCGATCGGGCAAAAAGCCTAGGACTAGTTCGCAAAAGTATATTTTATATATAAAAATATATTTGCGAATAATTAATGAACGATTTGATTGACAGCATTGGTTCTAGAGGCAAAGTTGTTCAGCATGAGGAGATCAATCAAATGATATGCATATTATGTGGTATTATGAAACACCACGTAATTACTGAGGCGTAAAACTCGTTAGCGGCAACTTGTGGCCGATTTCTTTCAAAATTCTTACAGACCTCTAGGTCCATGAGTCGAACATGCCCATCGAGTTTCGTTCCGATTGGCCTCTGTTAACCTTGTCTAATAGGTGCTCAAAATTCATTGGCCGATGGCGGCCATGTTTTTTGAGATACGCCAATGTCCTCATAGACTATCATGCCCCCTTGGACCAAGACACTGCATGCCAAATTTCAAGTCAATCGGACCAACGGTTGCTTAGTTACAGCCGTTTTTATGTTTTTTTCAAGTTATAGCGCCACCTAGTGTCCAGTCGACTCGATTTTTTTATCATGACCAAAAATTGAGCCCATACATATACTTACCAAGTTTGGTGCAAATATGTCGTTTCGTTCTGGAGTTATAGCCATTTTAGTAAAAGTGACTCCGCCCTTAACGTACGTTTTGGCGCCCCTTAGCGACCGTGAATCAAAATTTCAACTTTTTTTTGATAATTATTGATTTACAGTCTCCAGAGAACATTTCTGCACTGGTTTGGTTCCGATCGGGCGAAAAACCTAGGACTAGTTCTCAAAAGTAGGTTTTTGACAAAATTCAAAATGGCGGAAAAATTTCCCAGG
Organism: Megalobrama amblycephala; assembly: GCF_018812025.1. Lineage (NCBI taxonomy): Eukaryota > Metazoa > Chordata > Actinopteri > Cypriniformes > Xenocyprididae > Megalobrama > Megalobrama amblycephala. The sequence goes on along the minus strand of NC_063044.1, from coordinate 31,044,123 downwards.
TGGAAATGAAATCGGAGATATACGTTTTGTCCGGCTTGAGCCAAGGATTACAATGATATAAGACACTTGATTCTAGGACAAATGGTTTAGGAGTTATTGGTGATTTTCTACTTTTGATCGCTGTAGCGCCACCTATTGGCCGAATTGGGTCATACTTTGTCAACCACTCCTCGATTTTTGTACTATCATCTGACAAAGTTTCAAGTCTCTAGCACTTACGGTTTGGGCTGCACGATCAGTTTTACGGCACCAGAAAAATAATACAAATCTGGACAATTACAATAGGGTTTCAGCACTTCGTGCTTGAACCCCTAAAAAAAAACATTACATCTTTGTTAACAGATGTAATAGAGTAAAAAAGAGAGATTTTTTAGTAACACTGTACATTAAGGTTCCCTTTGTAAAGTGTTTATAAAAGGTGTTTGTTAATGAGTAATAAGTCCTTTACAAATGCATTTTAAATCATTAATAAGCAGTCATAACTGCATGAATATATTGGAAATATGAGCCATTTTTATCTCACATGTTATAAATGCTTAAAGGGATAGTTTACCCAAAAATGAAAATCACCACATGATTTACTCACCCTCAAGCCATCCTAGGTGTATATGTGTAACGTAAGGGAGTCCACTGGAGGCGAGCGTAGTGAGAACCCAAGTGCAGTTTAATGATAATATGAAATACAAACATGAACAGGAACATGAAAACAGATGTGACTTGACATGGCTTGACTTGATTTGACTTGACTTGAACAGACTTGACTTGAACAGACTTGACTACATGACTCACCGACAGCAGGTTACATTTACAATACATGACAAAGGAACATGTGGAAGACAATGGCTAAAAATACAAGAACTGATGGAACACATGACTAGGACAACCAATGGGGAAGTGACACAAGGAACACGAGAACCAATGACAGAATATAACTCAGAAACACATGACCATGAAACAACCAATCAGAACATGACACATGGACTAAGGGAGAACATGAGGAGCAAGGGAAGCATAACAAAAACAAGCAACATGAAACAAACTACAAAATAAAAGACATGGAACCCAAAACATGAACACAAAACCAAAACACCCATGACAGATCCCCCCCTCTAAGGGCGGCTCCTGACGCCCAACATGAAACAAAAAACTACAGTCCGGGAGGGTGGTCTTGGGGGAGTTATGGTGGGCCAGGCCCGTGCAGAGGAATCGGAAGACCTGGGCATGGCAGAGGCGGGCCTGGGCCGTGGGGCATGGGAAGACCAGGGCCGTGGAGCGAGGGAGGACCTGGGCCTGGGAATGTTATTTAATTAAGTTTGCACAAAAAAATGCTTGAAAAGGACTTGCTCTAAATATAAATGAATTGTCTGGAAAAAATGTATACTTCAGTTAAGTGCCACTTTATATGACACTCATTTGAATGTTACAAATGCAGACAACTTACCCTTGTAAGATTGAAAATATCCAAAGATATTTTAAAATGAACAAAGACATTTGTTTGCTGTTTTAATATGCATTCTAGGCCATGGATCTTGTGTAAACTGGAATAAGTGTAGTACTAGAATTGTATAACAATTTCAAGTTGCATGTGTGACTATGTTGAATTTGTTTGTCTCCTGTGGAACAAAGTGGAACGCTCTGCTATTTTCCATATAGCTGCTGTAAAACCATGAACAGGAGCACAGAATTGTCATGTGGCTACAGTGTGATTCACAAATGCATTAAAGGTGCTGTAGAACGTCTTTTTAAAAGATGTAATATAAGTCTAAGGTGTCCCCTGAATGTGTCTGTGAAGTTTCAGCTCAAAATACCACATAGATTTTTTTTTATTCATTTTTTTTTTAAATGCCTATTTTTGGGGCATCATTAACTATGCACCGATTCAGGCTGCGGCCCCTTTAAATTCTCGTGCTCCCTGCCCCCGGAGCTCGCGCTTGCCTTAAACAGCATAAACAAAGTTCACACAGCTAATATAACCCTCAAATGGATCTTTACAAAGTGTTCGTCATGCAGCATGTCTAATCGCGTAAGTACAGTGTTTATTTGGATGTTTACATTTGATTCTGAATGAGTTTGAGGCTATGCTCCGTGGCTAAAGCTAACATTACACACTGTTAGAGAGATTTATAAAGAATGAAGTTGTGTTTATGCATTATACAGACTGCAAGTGTTTAAAAAATGAAAATAACGACAGTCTTGTCTCCGTGAATACAGTAAGAAACGGTGGTAACTTTAACCACATTTAACAGTACATTAGCAACATGCTAACGAAACATTTATAAAGACAATTTACAAATATCACTAAAAATATCATGTAATCATGGATCATGTCAGTTACTATTGCTCTATGTGCCATATTTCGCTGTTGTCCTTGCTTGCTTACCTAGTCTGATGATTCAGCTGTGCACATCCAGACATTAATACTGGCTGCCCTTGTGTAATGCCTTGAACATGGGCTGGCATATGCAAATATTGGGGGCGTACATATTAATGATCCCGACTGTTACGTAACAGTCGGTGTTATGTTGAGATTCGCCTGTTCTTCAGAGGTCTTTTAAACAAATGAGATTTACATAAGAAGGAGGAAACAATGGTGTTTGAGACTCACTGTATGTCATTTACATGTACTGAACTCTTGTTATTTAACTATGCCAAGGTAAATTCAATTTTTAATTCTAGGGCACATTTAACCATGAAAATGCTTTCCTCACAACAGGATTCAGTAACTTTGAACTTCACACTTTATCAAGCTCCTTAACAAAATCATTGGTGTTGAAAGATTTTGAGCCAAATCACACCTCATACTCACATTTCATGTAGGCTCCCTGTTAAAAAAAAAACAGGACCAAATTTGCATCACAATTAAAACTTCCTCACCTTTGTTTTGGGCATGACTGCATTTACACATAGCCACATACAGTGGTGTGACTCTGTGTGTAGACCAATGGTATTATCTACAATGGTGTGAAAAAGTGCTTGCCCCCTTCCTGATTTTTTATTTTTTTGCATATTTGTCACACTTATATCACAATATCACTGTATGCATACATTTTGTGAGGCATATGTAAATTTGACTCTGTGTGTAGATCAAATGTTATCTACAGTGGTGTGAAAAAGTGCTTGAAAAAGTGCTTTTTGCATGTTTATCACACTTTAATGTTTCAGATCATCAAACAAATTTAAATATGAATCAAAGATAACACAAGTAAACACAACATGCAACCCAGGCCTGATTACTGCCACACCTGTTCGCAATCAAGAAATCACTTAAATAGGACCTGCCTGACAAAGTGAAGTAGACCAAAAGATCCTCAAAAGCTACACATCATGTTGAGATCCAAAGAAATTCAGGAACAAATGAGAAAGAAAGTAATTAAGAGGTCTATCAGACTGGAAAAGGTTATAAAGCCATTTCTAAAGCTTTGGGACTCCAGCGAACCACAGTGAGGGCCATTATCCACAAATGGCAAAAACATGGAACAGTGGTGAACCTTCCCAGGAGTGGCTGGCCGAGTGCAGCGATGACTCATCCAAGAGGTCACAAAAGACCCCACAACAACATCCAAAGAACCGCAGGCCTCACTTGCCTCAGTTAAGGTCAGTGTTCATGACTCCACCATAAGAAAGAGACTGGGCAAAAAATGGCCTGCATGGCCAAGTTCCAAGATGAAAACTGCTGCTGAGAACTGATCTTCTTAGGCTCTTCTTAGTTTTGCCAAAAAACATCTTGATGATCCCCAAGACTTTTGGGAAAATACTCTGTGGACTGATGAGACAAAAGTTTAACTTTTTGGAAGGTGTGTGTCCCATTACGTCTGGCATAAAAGTAACACAGCATTTCAGAAAAAGAATATCATACCAACAGTAAAATATGGTGGTGGTAGCGTGATGGTCTGGGGCTGTTTTGCTGCTCCGGGACCTGGAGGACTTGCTGTAATAAATGGAACCATGAATTCTGCTGTCTACCAAAAAATCCTGAAGGACAATGTCCGGCCATCTGTTTGTGACCTCAAGCTGAAGTGAACTTGGGTTCTGCAGCAGGACAATGATCCAAAACACACCAGCAAGTCCACCTCTGAGTGGCTGAAGAAAAACAAAATGAAGACTTTGGAGTGGCCTAGTCAAAGTCCTGACCTCAATCCTTTTGAGATGCTGTGGCCTGAGCTTAAAAAGGTGGTTTATGCTCAAAAACCCTCCAATGTGGCTGAATTACAACAATTCTGCAAAGACGAGTGGGCCAAAATTCCTCCACAGCACTGTAACAGACTCATCGCAAGTTATCGCAAACGCTTGATTGCAGTTGTTGCTGCTAAGGGTGGCCCAACCAGTTATTAGGTTTAGGGGGCAAGCACTTTTTCAACAGGGCCATGTGGGTTTGGATTTTGTTTTCCCTTCATAATAAAAACCTTTATTTAAAAACTGCATGTTGTGTTTACTTGTGTTATCTTTGATTCATATTTAAATTTGTTTGATGATCTGAAACATTAAAGTGTGATAAACATGCAAAAAGCACTTTTTCAAGCACTTTTTCACACCACTGTAGATAACATTTGATCTACACACAGAGTCAAATTTACATATGCCTCACAAAATGTATGCATACAGTGATATTTATGAAGTATTTACATCTAGATGGCAATTTCATCCAGTTATTTTTTTTTTCTTTGGATTTACTAAATCACTTACCATTTGTCTCACCAATTTAAATTTTAAAATATATGTTTAGGTATCATTCTTAACCAAGAGCAAAAATTTGCATCATCATTAATACCTTTGAAACATTTCTGACTATTTGATTTCGGCTCCTTTGTATTTTGTCCATTTGACTTGCAACAATGTTTTTGGACATTATTTCAACTGAATATCTGTATTTGGTTATACTGAACATTTAACTGATACTCTATGAAATGGGCAATTTTAAACCAACATTTGTTATAAAGCAATTTATTTTGATGTTTCCAGAAACAATAAGAGCTTGTAAGATCTTCTTTTATTCTCGCCTTGACCACTTTATCAAGTACATCGATTTAAAGGCTTATTGCCAGAGACAAATTTAATCTGACTATATCAAACCTCTGACTAATGACAAATGCTGTATGCAAACAGCAAACATTCAAACATTCAAATCTTGTGTCTTGCCTTAAAAGAGGGACAAGTGAGTTCTACCATCTTCAGAAGGCTATCTATTTCTTGTGGAGGTGTGAAGTGCTCGATGGATGATTTGCATATCTATGAATGGTGCAAAACCATTTGATAATGATCTCACACAGGGCTAAAAGGAGAACAATGACTGAAGACTGACTAACTGTTACTGCAACAAGTTTGTACGAGAAGTCTGAAGATGACTGGCATCTGCTGAGATCGTCACAGATTTAATGTCTTATTTTATCTTCTGTTGATTTCATCTAAGGCTATGGCTGTAGTCAGTTTCAGTGATTCTGCTTGTTAACAGCAGGTGTTTGTCACTAATGCTCAATAATCTAAAAAATGTGCTACCTACTAAAATGTGCTTTGTGTGGAAACATCCAAATTAATTAATTTTATTCAAGTTTATCAAATATACCCCAGCAAAACTAAAGATCAGGTAAAAGTTGCTAATGTAGGTAACAATGGAATCTTATCATTTTTTGCAGTAGTATGTTTTATGCCAAAAACCAAAAACCAAAAAAAAAAAAAAAAAAAAAACAACAACAAAAAACAATATTAATTTACACTGATTATTGCTAGAATTTTAAGCATTTTTTGTGTCACTTTGAACATGTTCCAATGGTTTATTAGATTAGATTCTGAGTAATCAAACTTACCAATTGAGACAAGAGCAAACATTAACCAGTGAAAAGTGTCAGAGATGAGGATTAACTCTTGAACAGATGTCAGTGAGTTGGTATATTTATGCACTAAAACAAGCTCCACCTCCTCTTAAAAAAGTGAGTAATGGTAAAATAACATGAAGCTGAAATCATGGACACCTATACATCAGTAATTTCATACCTTGTAATGTTTCCAAGTTACTCTCTTGAAAAGATGGGGCAATTACTGAATTAAAGATAAGGATTAATGGATTAAATAACTCCACAAACAGCATTACCAGCTACACCTATTACTAGATGTTGATGTTTTATTGAATGTTTCATTTGAAGCTATCATTATGGCGATCAGTGTTTCTTTAGTTGGGCTCTTGACACTTGACATTCTAACATTAGGTTTTCTCTTGCTGCTTTAACTGAGTGTTTATGAAGCATATTTATTATTGTAAGAAAAAAACAACATACATAAGTCATACAGAGCTTTTGTGGCTGCTGTGTGTAACCTAACAAAAATGCGAGGCGATCACTGCCCCCCAGAAGTCTCTAAACCCATCCTTTAAAATCACCCTACTACCTGTCTGTTTGATCCTATCCCCACTCATCTACTTCAAGCCATTTCTTCTTCAGTTGTATCTGCACTCATATCATCAACACCTCTCTTCACACTGGTACCTTTCCCACAGCATTCAAGCAGGTTTGGATAACCCCGCTGCTTAATGATTACATCATCATAAAGTGGCCTGATTCACTGATTGCATCTTAAGTTTAATCACTGATTTGGAGCTTTATGAATCGAATCAGTGACTCGAAGCACCAAAGTCACTTTATTTCAGCAGTTTAAGCCAGGCACACATTTAATGACTAGCTAAAACATTCTAAGACTGTGCTCAATATACAGCAATTGTTTCCTGGGACTGAAGCAGATTTAAATACTTACACATGGAATTTGAACCGACTGTAATTGCAGACTGAACGCAACTGGCTCTGACTGGACGCTTTTGAGCACAATCAGTCATGAGTATCAATTTACATTTATAATCAGCCTTACAATCATTAAGTGTGTGCATGGCTTAAGCCGTTTGATAAGAGATCCGAGTCACTGATTCGATTCGTAAAGTTCAGAAGCAGTATTGAAATCGGTCCATCACTATATTGTTGAAAAGTCGTTATTTTGTTTTTTTCAAAAAGTATTCTTGTCACTTTATAATTTTAAGGTAGAACTACTGAGCGTGCATGAACTGCAAATGAAATTTGAAATTTGTTTTTAGTACCTTTATGGATCTTGAGAGAGGAAGTGTCATTGCTGTGAATGCAGACCTCACTGAGCCATCGGATTTTATCAAAAATATCTTAATTTGTGTTCCGAAGATGAAATGAAGGCCTTACGGGTGTGGAATGACATGAGGGTGAGTAATAAATTACATTATTTTCATTTTTGGGTGAACTAACCCTTTAAATCCAGATTTTTTTTTTCTGTTTACATGCCAGACATGGCAACAGATGTTAATTTAAGCCATCCAGAAAGGCTGTACACTCACATGTATTTGCAGGTAAACACACATACACAATATTGAAATTTGAGAATCCATCAGTTGAATTCATCCACTGCTATTTGATTGATTGTATTATTTCTGCTGCACTTGCTATGAACAATAAACCTTTTGTCATTCTGCCTCGGTTGGAACACATCTTTATTTATTTAGAAGATTTATGTATCACCACACAACCAAGGGCTACTCGAATTTGTTTGTATAACTTTCAAACAATGCCATTATCGTGACAGCATCATGAATTTATTACAGTGTTGATCTCCCTGAAGCAATGCAGGCTTAAGTGTTTTGCTCAAGGGCAAGATCCTCTTCATCTTCCCTGAACCACACCACACCACGCCACATCACGTCTCACATGTCACAAATACAGACTGTGTACAAATCCATTGTTACAGGAAGGGTGGCACCTGTATGGAAATTTTATTATTATTGAGATAATTAGCTGGTAATAAAATATTTTCCTTAATATGCAATTAAACTATACTAGAAATTTGCTATAACTCATTCACTTTAAGTTCTGCTTCAGTTATTGAGTCCACATATCTTTCAGTCATATTTGAGTACAATGAACTCATTTTATTTAGTACATTTGGGTTTCCAGTGGGTTGACTGATTCTGGGAACCCCAGAGAAAGCTGTCACATCCCCATCAGTCCCCATGGCTCACCATTGGCTGAGTCCAAGTTTTGAGGTCATAACATAGTATTGTGCAAGGAACTGCATGACGAAAAGTCCCCTGTAGTCAAACATCCCTATAAGGTCCATTCAGTATTATCATCATATTTATTGCTTTGCTCAGGAGCTAATTAAATGGCAAAACTCTGTGGGCGAAAAACAGTCAACTGAATCTATGTGATTGGTAATTTCATGTGAGGGACGCATTACCCATGTGGAATTTGCATCGGATGCAAGTTTGTTGAACCTTGAAAACACAAATTCGCAGCTTAAACTAATGCTTGTTTTGGAACTGACCTCCAAGTAAGCAGTTCTCATGCTTTGCTGCTTTACTGACAATGGATCCTTCTTTGCCACAGTTTTGCCAGACTTTGCTCATCATATCTAATTTTCACCCTCCTTCCATCTCTGAATGTGTCTTCAGTGCAGCTAAGTCAACTTTTCCTTTTATCCTTGTTGCTTGTTTATGCAGGTGTCGGCAACATGCTCATTACTTAGGCTTTTGTATAGTTATTATTGGCAACATAATTGTTGCTTTAAGCTTTTTTGGTTGTTATGGACAAAATGCTTGTTGCTTAAGGCTTTCCGGTTATTGGTGGCATCATCCCAGGTAGCCAAAATGGTTCACCCTGATAATGGCCCAGATCCAGCAAGGCTGGAATAAATAACTCGGCCTGGTTGTGGTTGCCAGACTCGGAATGGACGCAGAATGAATTAAATGGTCCAGAAATGGTCCAAATACACTGGACTGAGTCCGGCTGGGCTACAGTCACTCCGACAAGAACTGAACACTTGCTCTGTACTGGCCCAAGTCTGGGTACTAAAACTGTACACACAGACATCAAGAATCTGCGTATGAATCTTGTTCAAACAATGGTGACAATCAACAAAAAGCTTCATGCTGCAGTGCATTCTAGGTGCACCAATCAAAACTCATCCATGGCTCCCAGCATGCATTGCGGCATGAATTTTAGTAGTTTGTTTTGTTACTATTGTTGAGTTTTGTATGATGAGTGTTGATGTCTAAAGCTGGCCACACACTTGAAGATTTTAAGGTCGATTTTGAGCCCAATTTGCACCCCCCCAATGGTCTGGTGGGCAAGGCCCATTTCGAGGGTTGTCACAACCGAGTTTTTGTCCAAAAATTCCTAAATTTTGTGATGTCATTGTGATTATTTACTGCTCCTGATTGTGTCAGAACCTCTATAATCCCAAATCGGAAACAAACATGTTTGATATTTACGACTCTTGGTCACCTACCAGATGTTGCATGCTTCTATAACTAAAACTTGGCAGCCACAAACATGCCACTAAAGTGGAGTATTGAGAAAGTAGATCACCCATATTCTTTTTTTCTACTTTGTTTTTCACTGTAAACCCGAAAGGGCTCCAGGAGAATCAGCTGACAGTGTCGATTGTCCTCCATTTGTTTTTCTACTCAATGTCTAATTGAACTAAAGCTTAATCCTGGCTTAATCTAAGACCTGTCTGTGAAACCAGACCATAATGTCTACATTTTCACAGTAACTCCTAATAACTAAAATAGCCAGCTACTTCAACATCAACTGCTGGGAATCCAGGTGTTTATTTCCCCTCTTCATTCTTTTTAAAAAATGAATGTGAGATGTTCTGTGTGCATGCGAGAGGTAATATTTTAACTTTGAATGGCCAAAATGACAACTGGAGCAGGAGCAATTCAGCCATTAAGGGTGAATGTCTATATGTTTTCTGCCCCTGAGGAGTATCATCTTGTGTTACAATTGCTTCTAAGAGGATTATGTTTTACATTTAGTTGAATGTTTACACAAAACATTTGACTATTTATATTTTTAAGGCATTATAATCCATTTATTGTTGTGTCCCCCCTTGTGTTACCTGCCAACCTTATTGATCAGAAATGAAAAATATTATTGCTTATTTTGGGAGATATTTGAGCTTTTAGCGGAAGTTCTACCCGGAAGACTCTATTTTCGCATAACATGGCATATTGTTGCCTTTGATTGTAATGGCCCTCATGACTTTTGCATTACATGGAATATAGTCGCCATCGGGCATAAGGTTGCTATCACACTAAATGGTCGTTGCCTTTGCTTTACATAGCCTATCATGACTCTTAGTATTATATGGCATATCGTTGCTATCGGGGATACCGTTGACATTTCATGAAATCGCCTATCATTGCTTTGCATTAAATGGCCTCTCATTGCAATCACGATGTGCCAGGGAGAACCACCATTCTTGAGCATGACATCAATGTAGGCTCAGCTAAACCGATCAAACAGCACTCCTACAGAGTTAACCTAAGTAAGCGTCACATAATGAAAACTGAAGTCGAGTACATGTTACAGCACAGCCTGGCTCAGCATAGTCAGAGCCCATGGAGCTCACAGTGTTTATTAGTTCCAAAGGCAGATGGCACATACCAGTTTTGTACTGACTTCCGCAAAGTGAACGCAGTGACGAAGCCTGACTCCTTTCCACTCCCTTGAATGGAGGATTGTGTAGATCGGGTAGAATCAGCCAGGTTTGTTACAAAACTTGACTTATTAAAGGGTCATTGGCAAGCGCCACTCACTGCCCGTGCTGCTGAAATCTCTGCTTCATTACGCCAGACTACTTCCTGGAATATTCTGTCCTTGCCTTTTCAGAGGCTGATGCATATTGTGTTAGGTGATGTACCTAATTGTGATGCATACCTTGACGATATCGTAGTCTATATTAAGTCATGGGAAGACCATATTAAAACCTTGGAAAGGATTTTGAAAGTTTAAAAAGTGCTTTGCTAACCTTAAACCTGTCTAAGTGTGAGATAGGTAAGGCTACAGTAACCTACCTAGGGAAAAATGTAGGTCATGGCTGGGTGAAACCTATAAAAGCAAAAGTGGAAGCTATTCTTAAGTTCCCTAAACCTAACAACAAGCGTGAGCTTCACCGTTTTCTGGGAATGTCAGTTGCTCCTCTCACAGACCTCTTTAGCACAACAAGAGTGTTTAGCTGGAGTCGTGACTGTGATCAAGCATTTGAAGTGGCTAAAGACCTGCTGAGCAATGCCCCTGTGTTGGCTGCACCTAACTTTAAACAGTAATTCAAGCTGCAGGTGGATGCAAGCCACTTTGGTGTGTGAGCTGTCCTTATTCAAGAAGATGCCCAAGGCATTGAACACCCTGTGTCTTATTTCTCCCGCAAGTTCTCAAAGGGCCAGCTGTCATATATCACAATTGAAAAGGAAGCTTTGGCTTTATTGTGGGCTGTACAACATTTTGAGGTGTACCTTGGGAGTAGTGCTCTACCTGTGATTGTGTATACAGTCCATAATCCTCTAACTTTTCTGTCCAACATATCTTCCTCTAATCAGCATTTGCCGCGCTGGGCTCTCAAGCTTCAATCTTCAGATTTCAATCTCTCAGATTTCAATCTCCAAATCCAGCACATCAAAGCCAAAGACAACATTGTGGCTGATGCTCTGTCCAGATCTGTTGTGTGGTCTGTATGCAGTGTGTATGTGTTGCTGAAGCAGGAAGCGGCCATTGTGCTTTCACACAGCACACGTTTGCAGTGCGCTACGAGACTGTTTGAGTTTAATATTTACTAAAATGAAAATTCATCAAAATTGTAACGTGTACTCCAGATTTATATTTATACATTATGTACACTTTCAACATACTTATTTAGATGTACATTGATACATTAAGACGTTTTATAACTACTTCACGGTCTGCCCTATATAAATGACATGTAGCATACTAATTAGGCATACAAATGTATGTACAACGAGCTATTTAATGCGTAAACTTAAATGTATACACCTACATGCTAATGATATTTAGATGCACCTACATGCTAATGACATTTAGCTGCAAAGTGCCCCCCCCCCCCCCCAAAAAAAAAAGATAGCAGCCGCGTGCAGTGTGAACGCTCTAATCCGTTAACATGGGTGCGTAAAAAACGCACTGAAGACGGATTATGTGTGAAACAGGCGTTAGGTGCAGTGCATGTTGGGTTGGTGATACAGAAACTTTATTGAACCCTGGTCTGTAATCTTAGTGGTGGGGGTGTTACGTCCCAGAGTGTTCTAATGTCACTTTATTGTCAGAAAATGCCTGTGTGCCCTGTGTTGTGGTCTGTTTCTCTCCCTCACTCTCTTACTCAGGTTAATTACCACCAGCTGCAACTCATTGTGAGCATGCCTGAGTCTGAGCAGAGCAGTATATATGGTGAATTCAGAAGATCCTGTGCTGAGGATCACTTCTCCCCAGCTTTAGAGTGAAAATTTGTCTGTGCCTGTGTATGCTGTGTGAGAACAAGTGCTTATATCTTTGAGTTAGGTGTGGGCCTATACTTATTTGCTGTGTGTCAGCAACATTTCTTAGTTTGCTTACTGGCCTATCCTTGTGTGGGTAACTAAGGTATTGTATCATTTAACTCTAAATAATATTTGGTTACCTGGGAAATGTAGGGAAAGAGTGCCTTTTTATTTTGTGTACAATTGTTTTATCCTGTTTATTGATCAGAGAGGAAGCTCAGGGAAGTTTTTGTTGTTGTTTTTCATCTTTGTTTTTGAGCAGGGTAAGTTAGATTCTCTAAACTTTAGTTAGATTCTGTTTTATTATTTTAGGCCATACTCTCTCCTGAAGATTTATTAGCTCATGTTTTTTTTTTTTTTTTTTGTTAAGCTCTTTTTGGTATAAGGAAATAAACATTTTTACTTTCCCTTAAAGTGGTGCAACGTTTTCACTCTGAGTCTGAGGCTGAAGTGTGTCCTCCATGTATTTTTACATCCTTGCGTTACTTTTTATTGGCATATCTTATTTTCTTTTGTTACCTTCCCTCCTAATCCCTAGACTGGGAAGGGAACGTAACATGGCCTATCATAACTTTTAGCTTTACATGGCATATTGTTGCCTTATCATTAATGGTATATAGTTGCCATCACATAAAAGGACCTATCATGACTCTTAGCATTACATGGCATATTGTTGCCATAACATTAAATAGTCTATAGTCGCCATCACATTAAATGCATATCGTTGCCTCCACTTTAAATAGCCCATCGTGACTTTAATACTACATGGCTATCGTTGCCATCGGGCAGATCATAGTCATTGGGCATACCGTTGCCATCACATCAAATGGCTTATCATTACCTTCACATTAAATGGCATATCGTGGTTATACATATAACGGTCTGTCTTAGCTCTTCATATAATTAAACCTGTCATGGCCACCGGGTAAGTCTGTTTTACTCCTATCGTGGGTCTTCACAAATTGGCCTATATTGACTTTTCAAGGTACATGACCTTCGTAGCCTCTCACGCCACATCTTTATCAGTCAATGCTTATTAATATTTATGTATGCCTTTTATTTGTCATAATTTAATACTAGTACGTTCCTAACGCAAACTACTGGTTGTGTTTTCATACGATTCATTATCACTCGTTATGATTTCCCTATACTCACTCTGGGTCAAGCGAATCGCTAACTCTATGGACCATGGTACACATATGCAGTCTTCTAGTATCTCAGACTAACGTGTCTATTTCTGATCATCAGCATCAAATCACGATTTACATCACTGGTATACTTTCATGATAAATCTAGGATTACCAAGGCTATGTTTCTAACAAGCATTAGGTAAGGTTACAGCATATTATAAAATCCTATACTTAAATCTTCTGTGGTAAGTATACTATTGCGACAAACTCCTAGTAATGGTGGCAGTTTCTATTCCTACTATTTACATCTATATGGCTTGTTTTATTCTGCCTATCAGGGCATCTCATTCAGCCACTCTTTCTTCTCCTCACTATGGCCTATCGTGACCATCATACATGACCTATGTGGCATGTTAACACGCTGGCCTATTGGGGCCTCTTCCACAGCCTACGTGGCCTTCTATGCCTTACTTGGCAGTCTACAGCCTACAGCCTACTTGGCTTTCATGCTCGGCCTACCGTGGCAATGTTATGGCTTATGCGGCCTTTTATGCCTTACATGACAGTCTACAACCTATGCGGCTTTCACGCTCGGCCTAACATGGCAATGTTACGGCCTACGTGGCATTCTTCACATCCTTAGAACCCTGGCATAACAATAAGCTATTCCATAATGATTCTTCCTGTTAATGATTCAACATTTATCAATGTCTGTGTATTCATTATCTCTTTCTCTTTGGTAATATTTAGGAACACCATTCAAAGAATCAGTTGGCATTTGCTCATCAAGAAGCACTCCCCCTCGGGGAATTCTCAAATAGGGAAGGCTTTCTCCTCTCTTTTCCTCCCATTCTGTTATTCCATGCACTTATTTAAATTCAGTTGAAAATAGTTTAATTTAAATTTGAATCAAGTGCCTCTGAACTGTTTTTACTTTGCCTTATTGTTTATTCCTACACACTTAATTATTTAAATTTGGTTTAAACAAGATTTAAATTTAAATTTAAATTTACCATTAAGTTGTGTTTACGTGACCATTTGTGTACTTGCAGATAGTGCTCGGTGGTGAGTTGACGGTTGTCACCTGGCCTGGCAGATCCGGCACTGGCTGTGTGTGAATTGTGGACATTTCTGACCTCATGCCACCGGCAACACGCAGGGACATCAGCAGTTAATTTCCCTGTTCAGGCTTCTGCACGACAGAACCGCCCATTGAGGGGACAGACTCTGGGTTCAGGGAAAACTCAATTTTGACCCATCAATCTGGCCGTTGGCAAAAACACCTCGCCTGACCTGGGGTGTAGAGAGCATTTGGAAAAGGAATCCAGAGAGGAACTAACTAGAAAACTCCAACAAGGTGAAGCTCTCCTAGCCAGAGCAGAGACTGAGCTGAAAGAAAGACACGCTAAAGCCAGGGCCTGTGAAAATCATCTTAAACAGGCCCGGAAAGAAGTCATTGCTCTGAACCAACAAAGAGATTATTTAAAAGATGAACTTGACACTCGTTACAGAGAACTACAAAGTGGCATGGGAGGGGAAACACACATCACAGAGTTTCCCCTGGCCAGTCAAGAATCCCTAGTTCAAAAGGGGGTTGAAAGTCCACTGCCCAAGACGTCCAGCTTCCAAGAACCTTCGCCAGCAACTGTCAAATCCAACTGCCAGCAACTGCGACAGGGTTTAATCCAAGAGTTTTCTGACCCTGATCAGAACAGGGGTTCCCTGATGCCATGGACCTTAAACAGGGCCAACTGGAAAATCCACAAACGTACTACAACCGACTGCAAAGGGCCTACTTCGGAGCATGTAACGAGCCAGGAATGGAGGAAGATTTCATCTACAAAACTCTGTTTCTCCAAAATCTGCACCCTGAGGTAAGTCATCATCTGGGAGCCTTGGCCTGCCCACACAGTTTGTCTACTCAGCAGCTGTGAGACTTGGTCCATGAAGCTTAAGCCAAGCAGAGGACTGCTTCTGAAAAGACTGTAGAAACTCAAACCAGTTATTCAGTCTCTGATCACTGCCCAGAAATCTGCCCTAACCTTTTTTGAAAGAGATGAAGCTTAGAGACAAAATCAGACTCTCAAATCACAAAGATGTGAGCTAAATGTGCAGTCATGCAGCCAAAATGAGGTTCACCTTGAACAAATAGCTCCCATCCACCACACAATTGGTCCACTGAGCTTGGTACCTCCTGTGTGCAGATCACAAGTGGACAGGTTTTTCATCTGCAAAGACCTGATAGACCGCTTTGAGCCCTTATTGGACTCCAGACAGCTGAAAATCTGGGCTCAAAGTACGAGAACCTCTGCCTTTCCAGTCGCTCAGATCACCCGAGCCAGATGGTCAGGTCACAGGAAATCTCACAGCTAGCCACAGGAACCCCATCTCAGAGCAAAGTTCAAGTTCGCTACACTGCACACTTCAACTCACCATAGACTCTGACTCCTTCTGCCCCAAGGTCATGACAGACTCACATCTGAATGATGTAACTACAACAGACATTATTCTTACACTGTGGGCAGACAACTCAGCCTTCAGCCACACGCTGCTCAGTGTTCTCATTGAAGGAACACCGGACCTCCCATTTGCCAAAAAGCACACACACTTCCCATTGGACTTTCGTCTGTCAACCATGATGACTGCCAAGGTTTTGAACTTGAAATGGAACGACCGGCATCTAACCCATCACTTCCTGGTCCTTCTGGACCTCCTTATGCACCCTACAGCTCATGTGGACATTATTAATGAGGTGGTGTGGGCCCCAGTGACTTTACAGCCCCCTGTTGTTCCTGTCAACACTGAAAACTTCCTGTCAGGCCAGACCATTCCTGAGGTCTGCATGCTGGTCAACAAACAGGAAGCTGTAGTACCAGCTTACACCAAAGGGGTTGCTGTTTGGCTCAACATGCAACATTCCCAAAGCCCACCATCTGGGATGGATATTGAACCACGACTTCCATGATTTTGAATTCGGGTTACCAGTTATTGCTCAGTACCAGCTGCAATGATACCAGAAGGGAGCTCAGACAACACAATGTTCACAGCACCCTTCAAGATCATCTCCATCACTTCCATCATGCCGGTACCCACAGAACAGGTGTGCAGAACAGAGCTGATGGAGGACCAACACCTTCAGTATACACATTCTCTAACCAACCTGCCTGCGAAACTCAGGAAAGCGTTGCACCTCTGACAGCCAACCTGACACCACAACGGAGGAGCCATTCATAGGGTTTGAGTCTCAAATCCAAAAAATTCTGAAAGATGCAGATGCCCTAAAGAATGATGCAGTCTGTCACAAACTCAGACAGGTCCTGAACAAATTCGTCATTTGCCAAAGACTTTTTAGACTGTGGCCTCACTAACCTTCACACGGTGCACATTAATAAATACTTTTTTAGTGGACTTAAATAAGTTTCCAGTAATAATATGATGACATTATTATCACATTATCAATATTAGTTTATAAACTTAAATGGCAGTTTGCTAGGGCAGTCAGTTTTTAACAATTTTTTTCTAGTGTGATCACCCATGTGGGCCCCATAAGTTTTTTGTGTGTAGCCAACCTCTGCCCCATTATTAACACCCATTTGTGACCAATGTGAGCCTATATAATGAACATGTAAATGGGCCCCTCTTAGAGCCTGCTATGGATCCATCATGTGCTCCTGTGGGCTAACATACATAGGGCATATGTGGAGATGATGGACGAATATCTCTTGGCCCCATTTGGATTGCCCAAGCAGGGCTCAAGTGACAGCACATCAAAAACTGGCATGGGGCCCACATGGACATGTTTGCTGGGATACTTGATCTTATAGTTATGGTCACTAAACAGTAAGCGTGATGTTTACAGAGCAATTTAAACCGTGGTTATATGATATTGATATGGTGGACGAACTTCTGAGGATTAGCGAAATGCCCATTTGTTCTCTTCTCATTTGATTTACATTATTATTATTACTTTCTTCTGCTTTTATATTTATGTTTTTCATGGTGGCTGTATTTACATACTTCATTATCTAAAAAAAAAATCAGGTGAAAAAAAAACTAATGTACAAAACAGAATGACAGAAAAAGGTTGAATGTTCAAGAAAACTGATGAATGCAAAAAAAGGCTGTTAACATTTAATTTGATGGTCCTTTTTGAATATTCTGTTGACTATAAGAAACTTTGCAACTACATGTCAACTTATTCTAATCCTAATCCTACCAGTCTACTACTCTACTAACATTTAGTAGACATATAGGTGCAGTGTTACTTATAGTCAACAGAATGTGTTAAAGGGACCATCAAAGTGAAAAACGTGAAACCAAAAGTCTTAAAGAAAATGTAAATGGCACGAGAGGCAAAAAGCAAAAATGAAAACATCCTGGCTCTGCCACTGGTGGGGAGTGAGAGTGTGTTGTTCACTCAGAGTGTATAAATATGACCAAATGACTGACATCTGTTCAAGAGTGAATCCTTATCCTGCAGCAGACAGATCTCAGACACTTGGGATTTTTTTCACTACTGAACATGCACCTACACTGGCTGATATTTTTTTTTGTCTCATTGGGTAAGTAAATATTGTTTAATGATTACACTTTACTATAAGGTTTAATTTGTGTCTCTTATCTGACCCATATATTTCTGGTTTTGAAATATCAACTAATGAGTTGAAACAGGATTAGGAAGAGTTCAAAAATGTGTTGTGCTGGTGTGCCTCTAGGAGCAGGGTTGGAAAACACTGATCTAGATAATATTAATTTATAGATATTGTTCATTCATGTCTGATATTAATATAACCAATGCTATTTTGTCCATTTGAAATATTAAAAATGTATTAGCAACCACTGAAACAATGTTAATGCACCAATGTTGATTGCATTGAATGAGCATCACTGTTGCACCCACAATTAATGCTGAAATAATGTTGGTCTTTTATCAAAAATTCAATGGTAATGACTAGGGCTGTGAATCTTTGGGTGAATTTGATTCATGATTCATAGGTGTTCGATTCGATTCAAGAACGATTTTTACAAATTCAGAACAATTCGATTTGAGATGATTCACATTAAAATTTGATGCAGTTTGATTCGATTCTGCATTTTTATATGTATTCATAGGGTTATTGAAATGCTTCCCCCAAGGTGTCTTAGTCAGGGTGCGAATTACTCAGCGACCTTCAGGAGGTCAGAGAGTAAGGGCAAAAAACAACCTTTTGTCCATTGTTAATGTTAGTTCATGTTAGTTCTTAATGATGCTACATAACTTTATTTCAATGGCCTATAAAAATGAACATGTTTCAAGATCGATGCATATGCATTGTCAGGATTTGTAATCGATTCATCGAGAAAACAAGTGAATCATTACACCCCTACTAATGACATACATCAATGTTACAATGTGATTTTGGTTCAACTGTCAAAATGTCCACTTTGTTAGGTGTTAGATTTCCAGGTGTTAGTGTGCAAAATTTTCTGAGAGTGAAAAGAGAAAAAGTAAAAGAGAATGTCGGGCCGGGTCTTGAGTGACCTCCCCTTCTTCAAAGACCTCCATGAAGAGTTAACTCATTCATGGAGGAAACCATATACAGGTACTGGTCATATAATTAGAATATCATCAAAAAGTTGATTTATTGCACTAATTCCATTTAAAAAGTGAAACTTGTATATTATATTCATTTATTACACACAGACTGATATATTTCAAATGTTTATTTCTTTTAATTTTGATGATTATAACTAACTAAGGAAAATCCCAAATTCAGTATCTCAGAAAATAAGAATATTACTTAAGACCAATACAAAGAAAGGATTTTTAGAAATCTTGGCCAACTGAAAAGTATGAACATGAAAAGTATGAGCATGTACAGCACTCAATACATAGTTGGGGCTCCTTTTGCCTGAATTACTGCAGCAATGCGGCGTGGAATGGAGTCGATCAGTCTGTGGCACTGCTCAGGTGTTATGAGAGCCCAGGTTGCTCTGATAGTGGGCCTTCAGCTCTTCTGCATTGTTGGGTCTGGCATATCGCATCTTCCTCTTCACAATACCCCATAGATTTTCTATGGGGTTAAGGTCAGGCGAGTTTGCTGGCCAATTAAGAACAGGGATACCATGGTCTTTAAACCAGGTACTGGTAGCTTTGGCACTGTGTGCAGGTGCCAAGTCCTGTTGGAAAATGAAATCTGCATCTCCATAAAGTTGGTCAGCAGCAGGAAGCATGAAGTGCTCTAAAACTTCCTGGTATACGGCTGCGTAGACCTTGGACCTCAGAAAACACAGTGGACCAACACCAGCAGATGACATGGCACCCCAAACCATCACTGACTGTGGAAACTTTACACTGAACCTCAAGCAACGTGGATTGTGTGCCTCTCCTCTCTTCCTCCAGACTCTGGGACCCTGATTTCCAAAGGAAATGCAAAATTTACTTTTATCAGAGAACATAACTTTGGACCACTCGGCAGCAGTCCAGTCCTTTTTGTCTTTAGATGCTTCTGACGCTGTCTGTTGTTCAAGAGTGGCTTGACACAAGGAATGCGACAGCTGAAACCCATGCCTTGCATACGTCTGTGCGTAGTGGTTCTTGAAGCACTGACTCCAGCTGCAGTCCACTCTTTGTGAATCTCCCCCACATTTTTGAATGGTTTTTGTTTCATAATCCTCTCCAGGGTGCGGTTATCCCTATTGCTTGTACACTTTTTTCTACCACATCTTTTCTTTCCCTTCGCCTTTCTATTAATGTGCTTGGACACAGAGCTCTGTGAACAGCCAGCCTCTTTTGCAATTACCTTTTGTGTCTTGCCCTCCTTGTGCAATCTTTTGGACAACTGTCAAGTTAGCACTCTTCCCCATGATTGTGTAGCCTACAGAACTAGACTGAGAGACCATTTAAAGGCCTTTGCAGGTGTTTTGAGTTATTTAGCTGATTAGAGTGTGGCACCAGGTGTCTTCAATATTGAACCTTTTCACAATATTCTAATTTTCTGAGATACTGAATTTGGGATTTTCCTTAGTTGTCAGTTATAATCAACAAAATTAAAAGAAATAAATATTTGAAATATATCAGTCTGTGTGTAATGAATGAATTAATATAATATACAAGTTTGAATGGAATTAGTGAAATAAATCAACTTTTTGATGATATCCTAATTATATGACCAGCACCTGTACATCACATGTCTTTGTGCCCTTGACATTGACTTATTCTACTATCACGGGTGCAAGGCACATGGTTATACCATGATGCCTCAGGTTAAAGATCTCATTTTCATTAAAAAGAACTATGCTCCCCACCAAGACACGCAGAACAACATCCATGCTGATGGGGACAGCATTTCAATCAGCGGGTCAGAATGGTGCTGCGCTGCACACCATGGCGGTGTTACAGGCATACCATGCTGAACTGCTAAAAGATCTGAGTACATGCAAGACCATTGATGAGGAGGCATTCTCGTAACTCAGTGGTGTCCCCACGTAAAGATTGGTGACAAGCTTGCCATGCTCAGCAGCCTAAAAAAAAGCTGAATTTGAGGACGACCATCTTCACAAAAAAAATCTAGGATGGGGCACATAAAAATCAAGCTGCTCCTTCCTGACACCGTCAAAAACTTTAGGCTTTTTAACCACCAATTGGTGGTAGTTGAGGAGATCTCCCTTTCCCTGTAAAGCGCTTTGAGTACCCAGAAAAATGCTATTTAATTATTATTATTATTATTATTATAATACCATTACACTAGTTTAGAGAGTCAAGAAAGATGTGTTTATTTACTGCAGATTATGAACTTTCCTTAGTTTGTGACCCAGTGTAATTATATAATACAGCATAAAAAAAAAACACATTAACCTGTTAGCCAGCACACCCCCTTTTGAAAAACTCCCAAAAAATGACACCCAAACTAAAACAGATACAGTTCATGATCATGAACCCTTTGCACTAAAAGCATATGCATAGTTTCATTTGAAATCAGACACTTTGCAGTTTATTGTAAAGTTTTAATTAATTATTGTCATAATGATTTTTTTAAATAAATTGCTTCAAATTTTTGTAAAGTTATTTCTCTATCTAAAGAATTTTTTTTTTTTTTAAATATCTTTATAGACATAAAAGTGAAGTTGGCCTTGTAACAATCTAGAAATGCACTGCAGCTAAAGCCACATGCCTGACCACGTTATATTTCAAATCTGAAGACGACAAGTCTAAAACTCTGAGTTTTATTAAATGTTATTCAAAACCATGCCATGTGATTTTAATTTGAGAAGACCCTAAAATGCTAACTGATGTTTATTGCCATCTGCCAATTATCTATTCAGGGTACTGTCTCTATTGTTTTGTGATGCAAACTACCCCATTCAGTTTCAGTCTTCCGTGGACACATTCACAACTCTCTGACCTGGTTATGGCTCTAATTAACACTTCCACTGGTAACAGTATCAGTAGTGGTGAATGGAACACTCACGTGACCACTTTCCAGAGGAAAATTCTCCTCAGCTAATCAATGTGTCGTCTCCAGGTGGTATCTGGTGCAATCTCAATTGTATTTGAGAGCGGTCCTGTTCTTTCTTTGACCTTTGCATGTATCCATTTGTGATCTCTTCTGTAGTTTCTAGCAAGCACACTCTCTCCTACTTCTGACTTTCTCGTTTTCCCTCCTCCTTGTGATGGTTTCAACTGTCTGTCATGTATGGTTCTGCTCAAATTGGGTTTCAGGAAGTCCAGCCTTGATCGTAAGGGTCTACCAAGAAACAACATGGATCTGATCACTGGTGTTGGTGGTTCCGTAGCTTACATTCTTTTTATCAGTGAATGTTGCAATGATTTATATAAGAAAATAATTTAATTACTTTAGTTGTTATCATTCATGAGTTATACAGTTCAAGTCAAGTCTTAAGTCATTGGATCTCAAAACAAAGTCAAGTCAATTTCTTTTAGTCCAGCAAGTTTCAAGTCCTTAAATTTGCGACTCGAGTCTTGAGTCCCCCACCTCTGCTCCCTAATTTAGTTTACTAATATAGTCCATTTGACAGTGTGGTAGCTTTTCCCATACGCACCTGACTTAAGTTTACCTGGGGCGTCTCCTAATCGACTAGCGACACTCGATAATATACCTGATCACCCGGGGGCATCTCCTAATCGACACCCAATAATATTTATAGTCTAGCACTGCATCTCCTAGTTGACAACTGCTGCTTCATGTTGTTCAACGTCTTGGCCCTTTTGAACACTATCACTTGGGAATAAGATCTTTAGTGTTCCCTAACTTGCTGCGCAGCAATAACCAGATAGACTCCAATCTATGCCTTAGAATATGCTTTATTCACGGTCGGAGGACCTCGTATCAACCAAAGAGAATTCCACCAGCAAGAAGAATACAACAGTTTATATTGGATAGGAGCATGGCGAAGCATTCAACAATATGATTGGTTCTTCATATGTCAAACCCCCATATTACTAGATAAAGCAAGATCTGCCCAAATCGTGTGTTTATTAGTTTGTGGTTACTCAATATCATAGGGCTTGACTTCCACTTTTCTTATTTTTGGACATGATTCAGAAACACACTGACTTAGGCCCAAGTTTTTTTTAATTTAGGTTTAGGTTTCAAAAGCATATAAATGTTATTCCTGCAAGGAAAAATAAATGTTAGTTATGATTAATTAAAAAATTCCATCACAACATACTGAATGAAAATAAGTGAATGAATTCAGACAGATGAACACCTGCTGTTAACAAGCAGAATCATTGAAGGAAAGAGAAACAACAAGAACAGAAAAAAAGAGAAGAGACATGAAGAAACACAATAATTACAACTGACTTCCAGCCACAGCCTTAAAGGACTGGTTCACTTTCAAATGACCTGATAATTTACTCACCCCCATGTCATCCAAGATGTTTATGTCTTTCTTTCTTCAGTCGAAAAGAAATTAAGGTTTTTGATAAAAAGGATTTCATTCCAGGATTATTCTCCTTATAGTGGATTTCAACAGACCCCAAATGGTTGAAGGTCAAAATTACAGTTTCAGTGCAGCTTCAAAGGGCTTTAAACGATACCAGACGAGGAATAAGGGTCTTATCTAGCTAAACGATCAGTTATTTTCTAAAAATAAAAATGTACACGCTTCATAAACACAAATGCTCACCTTGCAAGTGCTTCCATCAGAGTGTCTTCCGTATTCTTCAAAAAGCTTACGCTGAATGTCCTACACCTTCCCTATTTAATTTACAGAACTAACCCAGTCCTTTTTTCTATCATTTGAATACGGAAGGCGATCTGGTGGAAGCTTGATATTTGACTTCCTAAATATGGATATATTTTTTTTTATACAAACACATCACTTCGCATCAGAAGGCCTTTATTAACCCCCCGGAGCTGTGTGGAGTACACTGTTATGATGGATGGAAGCTTTTTCTTCAGCTTATACTCATGGGTCCCGTTCACTGCCATTATAAAGCTTGGATGCGTCAGGATATTTATTAATATTTCTTTGATAATGTCCATCAGAAAGTGATATACACCTAGGATGGCATGAGGGTGAGTAAAGCTTGGGCTTTGATGTTTTATTGAAACTTTATTGAAATTGTTTAAATAAATCATATTTGTAATGGCAAGACAAGGCCAAGAAAAAATGGATTGTGTGTTTTGGCAATGTTGTGATGATGCCATAATCATCATGGATTTCATCGTACTACAAAACTCCCAGCATGCACTGCAACATGAATAAAATATGGAGCTGAATGGTCTTATTATTTTCTTTATTTGCAGCAGTTACACCAACAGACACAAACACCACACATGGGACATCTTCTTCAACTCCCTTTCAAGGTAAGAACACAACACTTGTAATACAAAAATGACACCAAGTGGTCAAAGGCCATGAAACCCTCATCCTCCACAATGGTGAAGGTCTGCAAATCCTTTACCACCATGTTTACAAAAGCCTCATCCAATTCCCTCTGTCTGCCTTTTAAAAGGAGATAAAAGATTAAAACTACTTTCACAAAAATAAATAAATAAAAAAACAATATATATAGCTTGAAATTTTGCACAGCTATTAAGACTAGACTACTGGTTCATTATTTCTAAACAAACAAGTTTGGAAAATTTTATGCTCAGCATGCAAAGACAGATCGAACTGAATATAAAACTACAACAATTAGGAAAACCAAAATGGTGTCTTCAGGTCTATAAAACATTTCTATGTAATACAGTGGCTAAGTTTGTGATATGTTACATTTACATATTCAGAGTGAAGCTGTTTTTAATATGATTGGGAGTTGTGATTTGGACGTTAAGTTGTAAGGCTGATTCGGGATCTCGACACTGCATCGATATGTCAGTTTCGCGTCAGCCATCCCTACATTTGAGTGTGTTGAAAATTATGTCATAATGTTACTCTGTGCGTTCGCTCGGTGACTGCTGTGAGACACTTGTTAGATAGATCGATTTTAGAATATCATATTAAATGCTGGATGGCTTGTGTTGATAAATAGCATGCAATTAATTTTAAAACATATTGTATGATGGAGAAAATACTGTATTACTGTTACTAAAAATAAATCTGCATCTGATTATGCTATGTTAGCTACTTCACAAAATATTTTTTTTTCTCTCCGTGCATGGTAAAGCATAGTACTCGCAAAAAAATCAAGAAAATTAGATTTAAACAATCAGACTAAATGTGTTGAGCTATATAACAATAATTAGTTTTCTGTTTATAAATATATCAAAACAGTTGTTCCCTTGCTTATTAAAACATGTAAATATTAAAGCGTCTTATAAAAATAAAAATAAAATAAAATAAAACCAGAAACCGAGGATAACGCGGGTATGACGCAATTGACAGGCGACTTCTCACATGTCCCGGAGCCTTGGTTAAAATTGCAATTTTCTCACGATTTACAAATAGTTGTAAACATTTGGGATATTGTAAGTACTCAAGTGAACAAAATATATAACACTGGCCTAGTGGTTTTTGGATATTTTACTTGCAGGATTCATATTTAAACAGTCTTTTTTGCAGTTTAATATTCAAAGACAGTATATTGCGATTAGAATAAATAACTTAAAAGTCCCATGGCATGAAAATTTCACTTTATGAGGTTTTTTAACATTAATATGAGTTCCCCTAGCCTGCATATGGTCCCCCAGTGGCTAGAAAAGGCGATGGGTGTAAACCGAGCACTGGGTGTTTTGCTTTGCATTTGAGAGCACAGACCACCCAATCTGGAATCTTCCCCCATATGTCGTCATAAGGGGAAAGGTTACCTCCCTTTTCTCTGCTTTGCCCGCCCATGAGAAAATGAGCTACTACAGTGTGAGGCGAGCACAATGTTTTTTTTTTCATCATGCCTTGTAAACGAGTAAAGCATGGCAGTTAGTATTTTTTAGTTACTTCTTCCAAGCCTATGAAGAAACAATGGGTTAATTTTATATTCTCTGGTAATGCGCCGATACAACTTCCCATAGTTTTGTATGTCTGCGCCACACATTTCACCGACCACTGTTTCCTCAACGTAGGCCAATACAGCCCAGTTACTGTCGCTAATGTACACACACTGTAACACGAGTGTTGTACATTTCTTTGTTGTTTGAAACTGTTCTGCTGTTATGGCGCACACGATATCCACATTTCCAGATTGCAGAGCTTGATGTAATTGTCAAAAGATTGTAAAAACTTTTAAGATTTATGAAATATAAAATATGTAAACAGATAAATGATGTTGGCATGGTAGCACATTTTCCACAATGGCACCTATCCGAAAAGGTATTTGTGATAATGGCAGAGGTCTGACTAATTTAGTTGCGCTGGTTAGTGTCTATAGCTGATAATTATATATATAATATATATATACAATAGTAAATCAGAGCAACATGAAGAGCCAACAATGTAGGCTAGCATTAGCTACATGATAATAACTATAACAGCATACATAAACCAACTACAGTACCGTATCCAGACACAATGTTTTAAACTAACCATTCGGAGATGTCCTGCTGTAGCTGCTGAGTTGCAACTTCTTCATCTGGTGCTTCTCCATCCGGATCAGATTCTGGGTCAAACTGAAAGTTTGAACGACTGCGTGTCTACGATACATCCACTGTTAACATTAGCACATGGTACCGTGGCCGCAAGCTGGTTAAGGCCACACCCACCCTCCACCTTGCCCCGCCTCTCTCCTCCTCATTAGCATTTAAAGCTACAGACCCAGAAACGGCACGTCCTGAGGAAAGCTCATTGTGGGACTGGCTTGTAGTGGCTGAAATTCTGCACCAAGGCTGAATTTCGGGAAATAGACTTCAGATACAGTACTAGGGACCACTTAGGCCTATATAAAAGCATCCAAAATGTAGCATGTCATAGGACCTTTAAGAATAATAATAATAATAATAATAATAAAACTTACCATTCACAATCTTCGGCTTGATCTAGTTGATCCTCGAAATGAAAGTGAAACCAGTCATGCTCATCCTCTGAGGCAAATCTTTTAAAAAATTATTCCTCACCGCATCTCAAAACGATGAAAAGTCCATTAACTGACTAAGCTTGATGCATTTTTCCCGAGCTGATGCACCATGGGCGTTCACTCTCTGTTGCATGTATAGCCTTTTTGCGTCTGAATAGCATGCGTGCTCTGTTGACGTGTTTGAATTAGTGAATAATGAGCTGACTCGTGAACGTCTGACTTTTCATACAGATTACGTAAACAGAGAATATTAGGCTTGTTCGAGATGCAATCGGCGCTGCACAGACTGATCGGCGAATGACATCAAAGTACCGCGAGAGCGATTGGAGACCAGACTACTCCTTATGCTTTTGAATCGCTCTCGCGGTACTTTGATGTCATACACCGATCGGTTTGCGCAACGCGGATGTATCTCGAACAAGCCTATTTGTTCCCTTTCGTGGAAACTGTTGACGCTACGTCATATGACGTTATGGGAACCCTCTGCGTGATTGCGTCGTGAAGCACTCTTGTATCTAACCAATAATGTGACGAGACGTCAGAGGCGGGTGATGTCACGGACCAGGAAACTATAAAGCATACCCAGAACAAAGAATGCTAGCTTCTGTTGTCTTCAGCAAGCGTTCTGTGCTATCCTGTGTCTTATATGGTGTTGTTTGTCTTATTACATATAAACAAGTCACGATCTCTTCGTCTGAGGACAAGAGTATCCCAGACCAATCCTTATATTTATATTTAAAAAAGACACGTATTATGGCGAGCAGCAGTTGAATGGGAGTTGAGCATGCCCAGGCAGCTCTCGAGGGAGCTGTCTGTGTGCACTGTAAAAAACTCAGTCTCAGGACACTGTATTCCAGTGTTCCCCGCGGATCGGGTCCCGCTTCTGCTGAGGCAGGGCGGAGGCTCAATTCGTGGGGTTCACAAATGGATCTGACAGAGGGGTTAGAGACGGGCGCCACCCTTTCTCTGCCCTTACCTACCAGGTTCAGTGCCGTCTACCAGGTAGAAGCACGCTCTGCGGTTTCTTCCCCTGGGTTGAGGCACCGGTACTCACATGTCCAGCTCTGAGGAGGTGGATATTGTGATATCAATCTGAGGACTCGCCACCTCCAAGTCACACACATATCGTGTTTCAAAATCACACGTTTATAACAAATCAATAGTGAACAGCAGTTTGAATCACATTTCCCCCTGTGCTACACTACAAAGCGAGTGGGGATACACATGATTTATGTGTTGTTTGCTGGGAGCTGGAGCATGCACGTCAGCTCACAACTGACAGTGACAGTGTTCATTCATAAAAATGTCCCGAAGAAAAGTATGCACTAGCAGGAGTTTTGTAGCTCCACTCCTGTTGGCTTTATTCTCGAGGGAATAAAAGTCTAATGCAAGGCTCAGATCTCGCACTTGCCAAGGCCGCGCGTGGATTGAGTTTTCATTAAAGAATATAGCTCAGATTATTGAGTTTTCATTAAAGAATATATAGCTCGGATCTTGCGTTGCCGAGGCAGCGCCGTAGATTAAGTCTTCAAGAATGAATATACGGCTCGGGTCTCGCATTTGCCGAGGCTGCGCATAGATCATGTGTCTGTAATTATATATATATATATATATATATATATATATATATATATATATATTGTTGAGGAGTTTTGTTGCAGCCTCAAAATAAGTGCCACACCCCTCTAGCATACTAATTTCCCTATTAGCCCTAAGCTCCACCCAACCAATCAAGCCAATTAGGACTACCCTCAGGCTTTATTAGCTGCACCTGTGCCCACAGCTTCCCATTTCTGTTGTATGTGGCTGTTCCGTGCAGGGGACTGACTTTTACTCCTTTTGATTTCCTGCGTGTGTGTGACTGACAATAAACCACACGCTCACACGCTCACATGCTCATGCTTGTATGCAGACACATGCACCTATAGATACAATACTCTTGGATGTGCAACAAATACCTGTGAACCTGAGTGACTAGACTGGACCTGTTCTTAACGACAGCCCCACTGGCTTCAAGCTAGCTACCTGAACATTCCTCCTCCTTACTCCTTTTCATGGTCCTTCAAGCCGGAGCTCATTGATGATCAGTGGATATGTCTAGTCACTCCCTGTCCTCATTGTCTCCGCATGAGCGCCCACGCCGCCAAGCCCAGCTCCCTGCACGTTATGATGATTTATCCTGCAATATCATCCGCAGTCCCTATCTACAGCAGAAATGCCAGAACAACAACCTCCTTATCCTGCACATATGTCTGGCACTGGTCCTCATTATCAACCCCGGAGAGAGGGTGAGTCCGAGGAAGAGCTAGAAGAGCCGGAACTACCCACGGAGGGAGACACTCAGGAGGATATTCCACATCCCCACTCAACCAGTCCATCTGAGAGAGTGCCAACCTCTGAGGCTGAACACCCGCGTGCCCTTCCAATAGCTCCTACCACTGATACCCAGTCTGTGCTCTTACAGCAATTGATAGAAGAAATAAGAAATCAAGGCAGATTAATCCAGCAGGGCATGCATGGGAGTAGGAGTAGCACTCACTCCTCGCAATCTCGCTCAGCATCTCCTTGCCCTGATAGCCTTAATCTTCAACCAGTTGTATCACAAGCCCGTCAAACTACAGATGACCATAGGCTCCTTACTATTCCACCTCAGCAGCAGCTTTCTTCTCCTCCTCCTGTAAGCCGTGCCCCTCTTACTCAACCTGTGCCACAGTCCATGCAACTCATGCATCCTCCTGACTGTGGCCAGTTTCCTGTCACATCTCAAGCACCAGCCTTGTATAACTCCATGTACCCAGCCTATACCCTGTCAAGTCAACCCTTACCTGGTGTTATGTCTTATCCTGCTCAGCCGGCATACAATGTGCAGCCCCACCACCTGATATCTGCTGCCCCTCTAAGCCAGCTAGTTCCTCCTGTTGGCCCCCAGCAGTCAAACTATAGGAGGGTAGAAGGTCCTTCTTTCCCTGATCTCACGAGGGAAGATGAAAGCCAGTACCTGATGCTAAAGATTGCCCTATCCAACTTGTTAGACCCAAGAGAATCAGAACAATACAAATACCACATCCTGTTGGATCATCTAAAGGTAGATCAGGCAAGGAGACTTGCACTGGCTTATGTTTATGCCCCAGATCCTTACACTCAATCTATACGGGCCCTAGATGAGCGTTATGGTCAACCTAGACGGCTTGCTTTGAAGGAGCTCCGAGCTATAATGGAGATGCCTGTTATTCGAACAGGTGATGGTAGAGGCTTAGACCAATTTGCCCTCAGACTTCAGGTATTAGTGGGCCTCCTTCAGTCCATGGGCCCTGAAGGCCTCTCTGAGCTTACCTGTGGTTCACATGTTGAGCGGCTTTTAGAGAAGCTTCCCCATGAGCAGTTCTGCCAGTTTAAGAGATGTTTGAGTTTGAGTAGACCAGGTCCCCTTTCCTATAACCTCCTGGATTTTTCCAACTGGCTACAACAAGAAGCTCGCTGTCAGCCTAGGAGAGAAAGAACACCTCAGCCTATCAGTCAGCCTTTCCATCAGAAGTCGTCAACTTCTCAACCATTAAGAGGTACATCCATACATGGTGCCAAAACCTCCTCTCTTGTGACCTCCATTAAAGCCCAAGTTGCCCCACTTAAGGCTAGTCAGCCTCTCCCCCCTGCCTCATCTGAACGCTGTCCAGTGTGCGCCTACTGTAACTCTACTGAACATCATGTCAGTAAATGTGGTGATTTTCTCCAACTCACCAAAGACCAGAGAACTAACTGGATCAAGGAACAGAGACGTTGTTGGCGATGTGCACGAGATCACTTTGCAAACCAATGTGACCTGAAGGGACGCTGCAGCCAGTGCAACGGGAAAACACCTACACATCCTTTGTAACATTAACCAGAGGCAAGTGCAGAATCTATATCTCAACCACCCTAGTGATTGCAATAAAGTACTACTGAAAGTAGTTGAAGTGACCTTGCGCAATGGAGACAGATCCTTAGACACTTACGCCATACTGGATGATGGGTCCGAAAGAACAATCCTTCTGCACCCTGCTGCACAAACACTTCAGCTAGAAGGAAAACCTGAGAGCCTAAAGCTGAGAACTGTGAGACAGGATGTCCAGACTCTTAATGGAGCTACTGCGTCCTTCAGCCTTATTCCTAAAGCTCATCCTAATAAATCCTATGTCATCAGTCAAGCTTTCACTGCTGACAAACTGTCCTTGTCTGAACATTCTCACCCTGTTAAATCCCTCCAGCGGTGCTACTCTCACCTCCATCAGCTTCCTCTCAAACAGCTTAATAATGTAAGACCCCTACTCCTCTTAGGGGCTGATCAAACACACCTTATTACCTCAACACAACCAGTGAAATTGGGCCCTCCTGGAGCCCCTGTAGCAATCAAGACTCTGCTCGGCTGGACACTGCAAGGTCCTGCAAGAGATCTTGCTAGCTCTCCTTCTGCTCGTTCTTACTATATCTCCTTTAAATGCCCGCCTGATGACATACACCACAATGTACAGAAGTTATGGCAGCTAGATGCATTACTTCAAAGAAGCATGAAAGCTGTGGTTCGATCCAAACAGGATCACGAGGCAATGCACCAGCTTGAGACCCAAACCATCCGAACACCTGTTAATGGCATCCTACGCTATGCAGCGCCTCTCCTCCGTGTAGACCCCTGGCCCCCTCTGAAGGCCCCCAAGGAGGCAGTTATGTCCCGTCTCCGCAGCTGTGAAAAGCGACTCTTTCGGAACCCACAACAGGCAGAGACCTATTCCAGAGAGATCCAGAAACTAATTGATGCTGGGTATGTCAAGAAGTTGTCTTCATCTGAAGTGGAAGATGTCGCTGAGTCCTGGTACATACCCCATCACATT
The DNA here is from genome assembly GCF_018812025.1 of Megalobrama amblycephala. Taxonomy (NCBI): domain Eukaryota; kingdom Metazoa; phylum Chordata; class Actinopteri; order Cypriniformes; family Xenocyprididae; genus Megalobrama; species Megalobrama amblycephala. The sequence continues at coordinate 31,012,341 of NC_063044.1, read as the reverse complement.
GTGCATCACAATGGTAAAGACCGCATTGTGTTTGATTGTTCCTTCTCCTATCAAAATCAGTGCCTGAACTCACAGTTGCTTTCTGGACCAATCCTTGGGCCTTCCCTCCTTGGAGTTCTGCTCCGTTTTAGGCAGCACAAGACTGCAGTCAGTGGAGACATCAAATCAATGTTTCATCAGGTGCGCCTGTTACCCCAGGATAAACCTCTCCTTAGATTCCTCTGGCGTGACCTGGACTGCAAAGTTCTTCCAACTGTGTATGAATGGCAAGTTCTCCCCTTTGGCATGACCTCAAGCCCTTGCTGTGCCATTTACATCCTCCAAAGGATCATCAAAGATGCACAGGCAGATAAGCGTATTGACCATTCCATACACAATTGCTTCTATGTGGATAACTGTCTACAAAGTCTTCACAGCCCAGAGGAAGCCAAAGACCTCCTTCACAGTCTGCGCACCACCCTCTCCTCTGGTGGCTTTAAAATCAGACAATGGCCCAGTAATGATCCTCAAGTCATCTGTGACCTTCCTCCTGAAGCCAGGTCAGAACAAACCGAGCACTGGCTGTCACAACATCTTTCCCTTGATCCCTCAGAGTCTACTCTAGGCCTCCTCTGGAACTGCCATACAGACACCCTCAGATACAGACACAAAGCCCTTGAATCTAACACTCCAACTATGCGATACATTTACAGAGTTCTGGCTAGCCAATACGATCCCCTCGGCTACATCCTCCGTTACTCGACAAGGGCCAAAATCATTGTCCAGCACTTATGGGGAAAGGCACGAGAATGGGATGACCCAAATCTCCCCCATGATATTTTAGAAGCCTGGCTTTCATGGGAAAAGGAACTTCCTAACCTCTCCACCATCACATTTCCTCGGTGCCTCACACCTCAGTCAGTGGACTCCTCCTCAGCCATCTATGACCTTCACATCTTCTGTGATGCATCGGAGCAATCCTATGGTGCAGTTTCCTACATGTGCACGGAAGATGGTCAGCAGCAAGTGAATGTTTCCTTCCTCATGGCGAGGTCCCGCGTTGCTCCCAAAAAACGGCTATCAATTCCACGACTTGAATTATGTGCTGCTCTCACAGGAGCTCAGCTATTCAGTCTCCTCCAGACAGAGCTCACCCTCCACATCAGAAAGACTATCCTGTGGACTGACTCTACCACTGTGCTCTATTGGCTCACGTCTGACTCTTGCCGTTATAAAGTCTTTGTTGGGACCAGAATAGCTGAGAATCAGGAGCTCACTAAAGGCCAGGAGTGGCGTTATGTTGATTCACAGAACATCCCAGCGGATGACCTAACCAGAGGGAAGCTGCTGTCTGATCTTGGCAGGCCCTGCAGGTGGAACCAAGTACCTGCCTTCCTGTCTCAGTCCTTTGAACTGTGGCCAACTAGCCCTGCTATAGAGCAATCTGATGACCCCGTAGAGCTGCGTAAGCCTAGTTTCTGTGGTTCTGTGTCCATCAGTCCAGGCCCTTCCATCCCTGACCCCAGTCAATTTGTTACCTTCCAAAATCTCCTTGACTACATGGCTGCATCCCTTCATGGGGCGGCAAAACCTCAATCAGCAGAGAACTACCATGATGCAAAGATGGCCATTCTAAGACAAGCCCAATTGAGTCCTTCAAGGATGATTTAGTCTGCCTTGAAACCCAAAAGCCTCTTCTACCTTCAAGCCGTTTACTCTCCCTTGCCCCAGAGTTAGACCCAGCATCAGGGCTCATCCGGGTAGGTGGAAGGTTACGTCGGAGTAGTGATCTACTTCCTGATGCCATTCATCCGGTTGTCTTGGACCCTGCCCATCCTATCACAAAACTTATAATTAAGAGCTATGATGACCACCTACAACATCCTGGTCGAGAAAGGCTTTTTGCTGAGTTGAGGAGGCAGTACTGGATCCTTAGGGGCCGTGAGGCAGTCCGAAAACATCAGCATAGATGTCCTAAGTGCCAACAGTTCCATGCCCATCCAATTATTCCCCAAATGACAGATCTTCCTCTGGTTCGCCTTCACTTTCACAAACCTCCGTTCTTTTCCACTGGGATGGATTGCTTCGGGCCCTACACAGTAAGGATAGGCAGACGAGCTGAGAAAAGGTGGGGAATAATTTTCAAATGTCTAACGACTAGGTGCGTGCATCTTGATCTACTCAGTCACATGAATACGGATTCCTTCTTAATGGCACTCAGGCGCTTTATTGCTCACAGAGGTAAACCATTTGAACTACTCTCTGATAGAGGTACCAACTTCATTGGAGGCAGGAAAGAGCTTCTAGATGCCTATCATTCCCTAACCCCTGACCTTCAGGCAGCTCTAGCCAAGCAAAGGATTTCCTTCAAATTCAATCCTCCACACGCACCTCATTTTGGTGGAACCTGGGAGCGTGAAATACGTTCCATCAAAATTGCCCTGGAGACCACCCTAGGTGCTCAAGTTGTCAGTGAGGAGGTACTACGCACAGTCATGATTGAAATTGAAGGCATTCTAAATTCTAAGCCCTTAGGCTACGTATCATCTGACATTGCTGATCCTGACCCTGTGACCCCTAACTTGCTGTTGATGGGGCGGCATGATGCTTCTCTTCCTCTGGTAACCTATCCAGACTCTGAGCTGTACAGTCTCCATCAATGGCGGCATAGTCAAATCCTCTCTGACCATTTTTGGGCCCATTTCCTCAGAAATTACCTCCCTTCTCTTCAGTCCAGACAGAAATGGCGCACAGACAATCCTAACCTGCAACCTAACACTGTTGTGCTAATTCTGGATCCTCAACTTCCCGATCCCAATGGTCAGTGGGTAAAATCACCTCCCTCCATCCCAGCACAGATGGCCGTTGTAGGGTTGCTGATGTCCAAGTCAAGGACAGGACATACACAAGACCAGTTGCCCACCTTATCCCTCTCCCGGCCCTACCTGATACCCCCTGAGTTGTCAAATTTGCAGTACAAATTTGGGGGTGGCTGTTGAGGAGTTTTGTTGCAGCCTCAAAATAAGTGCCACACCCCTCTAGCATACTAATTTCCCTATTAGCCCTAAGCTCCACCCAACCAATCAAGCCAATTAGGACTACCCTCAGGCTTTATTAGCTGCACCTGTGCCCACAGCTTCCCATTTCTGTTGTATGTGGCTGTTCCATGCAGGGGACTGACTTTTACTCCTTTTGATTTCCTGCGTGTGTGTGACTGACAATAAACCACACGCTCACACGCTCACATGCTCATGCTTGTATGCAGACACATGCACCTATAGATACAATACTCTTGGATGTGCAATAAATACCTGTGAACCTGAGTGACTAGACTGGACCTGTTCTTAACGACAGCCCCACTGGCTTCAAGCTAGCTACCTGAACATTCCTCCTCCTTACTCCTTTTCATATATATATATATATATATATATATATATATATATATATATATATATATGTATGTATTTATATATTGAGGGATCTGAGTAGATGGGAGTTTCCCTTTCTCTCTTTCCCTAAAATACCTTGCAAATTATTACGAGCTATAATCCTTTTTTGTATTCTAAATAATATTCTGACGATCTTGCAAAAAGGAGCCATAGAAGGGGTTCTCCTCCCAGCAAGCTGTCAGGGTTTTACAACCAGTGCTTCATTGTTCCAAAGGAGGATGGAGGGTTATCCCACAGATCAGGTCCGAGGACTGGTTTGTTGTGATAGACCTGAAAGATGCTTACTTTCATGTATCCATCCATCCTCAACACAGGAAGTTCCTCAGGTTCCTCATATTTACAAAGTGCGTGGATGCAGCTCTGGCTCCACTGAGACTCCAGGGCATCCGCGTACTGAACTATATCGACGACTGGTTGATTATAGCTCAAACAGAACATCTGGCAGTTCAACATCGAGATGTTGTTCTGTCACACATGAAGATGCTTGTGCGGAGGCTCAATGCCAAGAAAAGTGTGCTGGTTCCGGCTCAAATTACCAACTACTTAGGGGTAGTTTGGGACTCCACCACGATGCAGGCACATCTGTCTCCTGCTCGTGTGAGTTCCATTCTCAATGCCGTGAATGGGGTGAAACTAGGCCAGTCACTCACTGTCAAACAGTTTCAAAGACTTATGGGTCTCATGGCAGCTGCGTCCAACGTGATAACCTTTGGCCTTCTGCACATGAGACCCTTACAGTGGTGGCTCAGGACCAAGGGGTTTTCTCAGAGGGGAAATCCTTTTCGCATGATCAAAGTCACGTGACAATGCCTTCGTGCTCTGGTCATGTGGAAAAAGCCTTGGTTCCTGTCCCAGGACCCGTGTTGGGGACTTCTCGTTGTTGCGTAATGCTTACAACGGATGCTTCCCTCACGGGCTGGAGGGCGATCATGAGTGGTCACTCAGCTCAGGGTCTCTGGGAGGACCATCAGAGTTCCTGGCACATAAATCATCTGGAAATGATGGCGGTATCTCTTGCAGTAAAATACTTCCTCCCAGACATGAGGGCATCAAAATGTGGGAGCAGACGCCCTGTCGAGGCAGGGGCAGAGGCCCGGGGAATGGAGACTCCACCCCGAGGTGGTGGAGCTCACTTTGGAAAACTTCGGTCGAGCTGAAATCGACCTATTTGCTTCAGGGGAATCAACCCACTGTCCACTGTGGTTCTCCCTATCTCATCCAGCACCATTGGGTCTGGATGCCATGGTACAGACATGGCCGAGGCTCCGTCTGTATGCATTTCCCCATTCGCTCTGCTCCCGGGAGTTCTGGAGAAAGTACGCCAGGAAGGGGTCAGTCTAATATTGATAGCCCTGTACTGGCCAACCAAAATATTGTTCTCAGACCTAGTGTCACTTCTAGATGGCTCCCTGATGGAGCTTCCTCTCAGGTAGGACCTCCTGTCTCAAGCGGGCGACATAATTAATCTACGCCCAGAACTACGGAGCCTCTGAGGAGGCCAGGCTCATAGATGCTGGTCTCCCAACTGAGGTTGTGGAGACCATACTCCACTCCAGAGCTCCCACCACGAGGAAGTTGTATGCGGCCATTTCGGCCATGCTCCTCTGGGGGATTCCTCGGTAGGTCAAGACCCCCTTTTTATACGCTTCCTCCATGGTACTCTGAGGCTGAGGCCTGGGAGGCTCCCTTCGAACCACTAGAGGAAGTTTCAGAGAAATTCCTCCACCTTAAAGACCATATTTCTACTGGCTATTTCATCTCTTAAAAGAATAGGAGATCTTCAAGCACTTTCAGTTGCTCCTTTGTGTTTGGAATTCACACCTGGAATGGTCAAAGTGTTCCTGCACACTAGACCAGGCTATATGCCTAAGGTCCCCACCAACGTCCCAGGTCCCATCGTACTTCAGGCCTTTTATCTTCCTCCATTTACAACTTCGGATCAGGAGAAACTCAATCTGCTCTGCCCAGTGAGGGCTTTAGATGCATATGTCCACAGAGCTGCCCTGTGGGGCAAAAGAGATCAATTGTTTGTGTGTCACGGGTCTCCTGAGAAAGGAGGCCCAGCATCTAAGCAGAGAATGAGCAAGTGGGTGGTCGAGGCTATCTCACTTGCTTATGAGGCGGCCGGACAGCCATCTCTATTAGCTGTCCATGTCCACTCTACTAGGGGTATGGCGGCCTCAAAGGCCTTAATGTCAGAAACATCCATTAATGACATTTGTGGTTCAGCTGGATGGTCATCCCAGCACACATTTATTAGGTTTTACAACCTGGACGTAGGCTCCACTCCGGGGTCCTCAGTTCTGTCTACAAGATAACAGACAGGTACTTGGTTCTACGGCGTAGTTGAGACAGCATTCCCATAACGTCATATGACGTAGCGTCGACAGTTCCCATGAAAGGGAACATCTCGGGTTACTTGTGTAACCCTGGTTCCCTCAATAAGGGAACAAGATGCTACGTCACATTGCCGTACCCCCAGCATACCTGTGAGCGTCTTGCTTCAGCCATAATCCAGAAGCTAGCATTCTTTGTTCTGGGTATGCTTTATAGTTTCCTGGTCCTTGACGTCACCCGACTCTGACATCTCGTCACATTATTAGTTAGATACAAGAGTGCTTCACGACGCAATCACGCAGAGGGTTCCCATAACGTCATATGACGTAGCGTCTCATTCCCTTATTCATGAAAACCTGACATTTCAATATTTCTTTTGACATATGTCTAATTTTTGTGTGATTAGTATTCACTAAGTTACAGTTCATTTTCTGAGGACAATCAGAATAGACTTCAGAGAGAGACTGCAGCCCATGTATCATGTTAGTTTTCTTTATTTTGCAAAAAGGACAACATTTTGTTTTTACTCTAAAAGAAGACATTTCACAGATTAGAATGATGTATAACTCTTAATTGTATGTCCAAAATTGACGGAGTATTTTGTGTCTCTTTCACACTGTTAAGAGAAAAAGCAAGGTGGCATCGCCAGTGCAACTGCCAACTGCAGAGTGTTAACATGACATTTGCTTATTTTCAGTGTTGCAACTTTGTCACAGCAAAGCAAATAAACAAATAGCTGGACATTCTTTACCTCAGAATTTGGGTGTTTTATTATTATTATTATTATTATTATTATTTATAATAATTTATTATAGTAGCTTTGTGATCTAATTAATCACTGTTTGTTTGTTTTATTTTATTTATTTATTTATTGCCACAACAAATGTGCCTTGCAAAATCACTGCAACACAGTGTCAATGTTACTTTTACTCTTTCTGTGGACACTATGGAATGTTCCTGTTGGCTTAAAAGGATTAAAGGTTTAAGATAAAAAGGCACACCCAAAAATGTATTTTAACAGTAATAAACTGTAAGTTTACGGCAAGCAAACTTAAAGTATCTTCAATATAATTCAGACTACTACATGGATTGAGTTGAAATTAACACTTTACTTTCTGTTTGCAGGAGTTACAGCAACAGACATAAACATCCCATCCTTCCCACATGGGCAATCTTCTTCAACTACCTTTCTAGGTAAGAACACAACAGTAGAAGAAAAAAACAGTAATATATACAGTAGTTTATGGTAAAATCAAGAAAAAAACAGCAATGTACTGTAAAACCTGATCCATTAAAATAACCTAAAATCTTATCAGTTTGACAGAACTTTACTTAAAGCTGCAGTCAATAAGTTTTGCCTCTTTGTTGCCATCTCTGTTTGAAACCTGAAATTGCTGTTATTTGAGGAATTATCATCTTTACATGGGTTGTGTATTGGCACAGCTCTTCAGCGCAGGTGAATCAAATGTTTTGAGGTGTCAGTCACCACACCAGTGGATACTGTACTTTTTAATCACAGATTCTGTGTCTTGGAAGTATGACCAAAATAAAAATGTTCACCAGAAAATGTAATCTGAGCAAGTAAATAACAAATCTGCCACTTTTTTTCTGACCAACTGAAAAAAAAAGCATTACAATGAATCATGTTGTCGCAGAATGAACAAATAAAAAGCGTGCGGATCCATATGCTGGCTTTTATTAATCAGAGATGTGATAAATAACAGGCATGGGTTGGCAACAGCAAACAGGTATAAAGCAGGTGAGGCAAAGAGTAGGTGCTAAAATGTTAAATGTGCATGAAATGTTTATCATTAGACAAATCGCCCGGTTCAGATGGATTAACAAGTAACTTTTATAGACATTTTTGGGAGTACATTAAAGACCCTATTTTTCATATGTTAAAATAAATATCTGTCTCTCATATTCTTCCACCTTCTATGAAGCAAGGAATTATCACTCTCATCCCCAAACCTGGGAAAAATCCTAAAATAATTGACAATCTTAGACCTATAACCCTGCTTAATAATGACTATAAAATCTTAACTCATATTTACGCTAACAGACTTAAAACTGGTATTTCACAGATCATTTCAGAGACACAATCAGGCTTTTTAAAGGGGCGCTCAATTCACAATAATATACGTCTTGTACTTGACTTACTGGATTATAATTGTTTGATTGAAGATGAAGGTTTTATTTTATTTTTAGATTTCTTTAAAGCTTTTGACACAGTCGAACACAATTTTATGTTTCGTACATTACAATTATTTGGATTAGGAGAAAATTTCATTAACATGGTTAAGTTAATTTATAAAGACACTAATAGCTCTGTTATCTTACCACAGGGTACAACATCAAGATTTTTAATTGATAAAGGAATTAAACAAGGTTGTCCTATCTCTCCTCTGCTTTTTATCGCTGCTGCGGAAATGCTTGCCATTCTTATTAAAAACTCTGATTTTGAAAAATTAACAGTTTTTGGCAAACAATTAGTCATCAGTCAGCTGGCTGATGACACGACCATTTTTTGAAAAACATTAATCAAGTTCCAAAAATTCTTCAAACTGTAGAGCTTTTCTCTTAGGCATCTGGCTTGAAATTAAATCTTAAAAAATGTGAATTATTACCAATTCATAATTCCTCTCTATCAACTTTTTACAATATTCCTATAAAAGATACTGTTAAATACCTAGGGATGCACATTACAAAGGATAACACCTCACTTAATAATCTTAACATTTGGAATAATCTAGAGAAATGCAAATCCTATTTAAATTTGTGGTCTCAAAGAGATATTTCTATTATTGGCCGAATTTTTCTCACAAAAATGGAATGCGTCTCTAGACTTATCTACCCTGCCTACTCAATTTCCTTTTCTAAAAATGTAATAAAAGCTATAAACCAAGCCAATTTTAATTTTATTTGGAAAGGAAAAACACACTACATTAGAAAAGGAACTTTGGCCAAAGATTATGAAGAAGGAGGCTTAAAAGCAATCGACATTGAATGTATTAATGGAACTATTAAAACGAACTGGTTAAGATCTTTTTTGAAAAATGAAAATTGCTTTTGGTTTCATATCCCCAGTCAAATTTTTTTGAAATTAGGAGGAATCAATTTTCTCCTTAGATGCGATTATGACCTTAAAAGACTCCCTGTTAAATTGTCATTGTTTCATCAACAGGTTTTACTTTATTGGAAATTGATCTACAAGCATAACTTTAGTCCCCATAATATCCCTTTGTGGAATTGTAGATATGTGATTTTTAGAAATAAGTCTTTATTTTACAAAAATTGGTGGGAGAAAGGAATATGGTCTGTGATACATATTTTAGATAAAACTGGAATTATTTCTTTTGATATATTTTGTTCAAGATTTAATTTAACTGACAGGAAACAATATGATACTATCATCAAAGCAATTCCACAATCCATAATTCAGTTGTCTCTCAATTTTTCTCAAAGTAATGTAACCCCTTCTCTTCCTAAGCTTTTGGTGAATGGAGTTTCTCTCACTAATATAAATTTACCTAATACCACAATTAGAAAAGCATTCATTAAGGAATTATATACATTTTCTTCAAATAAACTTTCAAATAAAATTTCTCAAAACTGAAGTTAAGGTCTTAAGAACAAAATACCTTAAATACCCAGTTACATCAAAAGCAAAGGAAGTCACTTTAAAATTATTAATGGTATATATCCTTCCAGAGAGTTGTTAAGATGTCGATTTGGTCTTGATGTTAACAACTGCTCTTTTTGTGATGATCAGATCGAAACAACAGAACATCTCTTCTATGACTGTAACTATGCTTGTGCCTTTTGGGAGGATATGCATTACTGGTTATATCCAAAGGTTTACATGTATTAACAAAAGAAAATGTTATATTTGGTATGTTTATGGAAGAAGAAACATATGACTTGGCAAGCTATTCAATAGTTGTTTTCTCCTATATAAATGAGTCTGAATGTCAGATTTGCACATCAGTCACTACATTGGACACTAATTTGTCATGCAATACACTGCCACCCACTGGTCAACTTTTGCAAGTGCAAAATAAAAATCTCTAAAACAAGATGGCAGACAGAATAGCACATGTGCCTTGCAGGGGAGGAATGTCTGTCCATTCCTTCTATTCTAGCAGACCCTTGCAGGTACAAAAAATATGAGGACATCAAGCAACAACTAAGAAGCAATATAATTGTTAAAATATCCAAGTATTGATTTTGTGATTTGAGGAAACTGTGATTAATCATGTGTCCACTCAAATGGACATCATGCATCGCTGGGTATATTTAGAATACAATTTATAGTATTGCTTTTTTTTTTTTTTTTTGAAATATGCCACCTGCAGTAATGTTTTGGCAGAAAATCAATTACATTTTTTTTATAGCAATATTTTGTGCATATTAGTTTTATCATGAGAGTGATGATCCTTGAAAAAAACTCTATAAACTGTACTATTAATTGTAGTCTAAATATAGCCAGTGATGCATGATGTCCACACATGATTAATCAATTTCCTCAAATCACAAAATCAATACTTGGATATTTTAAAAATGATATTGCTCCTTGATGTCCTCATGTTTTTTAGTCAATACAGTGGCAGTTGACCCTAATGTGTCATGCAATACACTGCCACCAACTGGTCAACTTTTGCAAGTGCAAAAA